>NC_136360.1:17987500-19373750 GCF_037039965.1 Doryrhamphus excisus
GACGGATCCAGCTCGGCCAGCCTCCCAGATCACATATCTCCCCACAAACAAAGTGTTTGCTTTATCCAGGCCAGGATGTCTCCCTAGTGATGAAAAGCAGTGGAACACACGGTCCCGCATTCAATCACGCTGGCTCACCTCCAGACCAGAGTGGGGGGGTGGGGGGACGAAGGGGGGGGGGCCATAGCAACAGCCACAGACGCCGGCTGAGTCTTTCCTGGAGGCCGTTTGGCTCCTGAGACGAGGTGCCATGCTAATTCCACCGAGGCTGCAGCGTATTGCCGTGAGATTAGAGGCGGGCAGCACGGTTGCTCCGTTGTCTCCTGGCGGTCACGGCCTCCATCTTAAGAGGCTTTCAGGGGCTTCGGAGAGATGAGCAGCCATCTGGCTAAATCCTGTACAGCCGCTCACACATGCTTTTAAAGCAGATGATGCTAACTCGAACACAACGAACACAACACTTGTCATGTACCTTTTATTCCACCTTAGACATCTTACTGAGCAGCTGGATCAATAGGAAATGAAATATCAATGCATCCGTATCGCTTGATATCGGTAGAAGTAACAATACCAATTGGACAATACCAATGTATGGTTTCATTTGATATTGGTATCATTATGAAATGCGGGACAATATCAGGATATTGTATAAGTTGATATTGGTATCGGTATCAAATTGCTGGCCAAAGTCAGTGTCAAGTTGGAAATAAAGTGCTGGGAAATATCAAGGTTGATATCGGACAATAACAATGTATGGTATCGTTTGATATTGGTATGAAGTGCGGGACAGTATCAGTACATCATATAAGTTGATATTGGTATTGTTATGAAAGTGCTGGACAATATCAATACATCGGTATCATCTGATATTGGTATAGATAATTAAGTGCTGGCCAATATCAGCAACAACATCGGTATGGTATGGTATCATTTGATATTGGTATGAAGTGCGGGACAGTATCAGGATATCATATAAGTTGAAATTGGTATTGTTATAAAAGTGCTGGACAATATCAATACATCGGTATCATCTGATATTGGTATAGATAATAAAGTGCTGGCCAATATCCATATGTATGTATCGGTCTCGGCCGATATCAGTGTTATATCAGTGATATATCAATGTATTGATTGATATCTGTACAAATAATGAAGTGCTGGACAATGACAATGTATCAATATCGATTGATATTGGTATTGATAACGAAGTGCTAGACAATATCACTGTATCTGTATTGGTTGATATCAGTATCAAAGTGATGGACAATATCAAAATATTGATATCGGTATCGGTAATGAAGTGCTATAAATTTTATATTATTTTTCATTATCATAAGTATATCTAATATCGGTATCAGTTGATATTGTTATAGTTAATTAAGTGTTGGATAATATCAATACATTGGTATGGGTTGATATCAGTATCTGTAATGAAGTGTTGGACAATATGAATGTATCGGTATCGGTTGATATCTGTATTGGTAATGGAGTGTTGGAGAATAACAATGTATCGGTATCAGTTGATAACTGTATCGGTAATGGAGTGTTGGAGAATAACAACGTATTGGTATCGGTTGATATCGGTATCGGTAATGAAGTGCTGGACAAAAACAATGTATCAATATCGATTGATACTGGTTGATAACGTATTGGTATCAGTTGATATTTGTATCGGTAATGGAGTGTTGGACAATATCAATGTATTGGTATTAGTTGATAATCTGTATCGGTAATGGATTGTTGAAGAATATCACTGTATCGCATCAGTTGATATCTGTATCGGTAATGGAGTGTTGGACAATATCAATGTATCGTATCAGTTGATATCTGTATCGGTAATGGAGTGTTCAAAAACATCAATGCATCGGTATTGGTTGATATTTGTATCGGAAATGGAGTGTTGGAGAATATCAATGCATTGGTATCAGTTGATATCTGTAATGGTAATGGAGTGTTGGAGAATAACAACATATTGGTATAAGTTGATATCTGTATCGGTAATGGAGCGTTGGAGAATAACAATGTATCGGTATCAGTTCATATCTGTATCAGAGTGTTGGACAATATCAATGCATCAGTATTAGTTGATATCTGTATTGGTAATGGAGTGTTGGACAATATCAATGTATCGGTATCAGTTGATATCTGTATCAGTAATGGAGTGTTGGAGAATAATACTGTATCGGTATCGATTGATATCTGTATCTGTAATAAAATGTCGAACAATATCACTGTATGGCATTGGATGATATCGGTATTGAAGCGCTGGACAACATCAATCCATCGGCATCAGTTGATACTGGTATTGGTAATGAAGTGCTGGGCAATCTGATAATATGATATCATTGAAAAGCCAATATGGAGCATCTCTACGAGCCCCTGTTTTTCAGGCTGTAGCATGAATGTCGAAGCAGCTCAGACTGCGGCATCGACTGCGACGTCCGACCTCAGGCGACCTTCGTTTTCAAGGGATTGTTTTTGATGAGTGGCATCAGATCAACATGGACGGGATCTCTGCCTTCAAAAGAGCCTTTATTGTTTGCATGCCCCCGAGCAGGGAGACACATTGTTGGCACCGTCTGCTCTTCATGTGGTTACCCTGAAGCTTTGGTCCAAAGACTCTGGGAAGGAAGATCGGTATCGAGCGCCTGCTGTTACATAACTGTCAAACAAGAAGCATGTGTCTTTGGAACGTTGCAAATGTGCCAAACTATCTAAGTCTCCAAACTATCGGTAGTGCTTCATAGAAAAGGAAAGTGAAATTAGACAGAAAATGGAAAAACCAACATTGGTTGAGCCCGTCTCTCCCTCTTTTGCAACGCCCCTTCCAGTGTGCAGCCACATACACTACCGCTCAAAAGTTTGCGTTTTTGAAAATGTGTTTTCCAAAGAAAAACACATTTTCATGCAATTCATAAACAATTTTTTTCCCATTTCACTGCAAATATTCCCATTCCATGATGTGCCGTATAAGGGCTAAGTCGATTGACTTTATTTTAGTTTTATTTACTTTCATGATACATCGGTTAACTAAGTTGCTTAGTTAGAATACGTTGTCGCAAGTTGCTACTCCAAGGACAATTTGAACGTGCTTCATAGAAAAGGAAAGTGAAATTAGACAGAAAATGGAAAAAACAACATTGGTTGAGCCCGTCTCTCCCTCTTTTGCAACGCCCTTTCCAGTGTGCAGCCACATACACTACCGCTCAAAAGTTTGCGATCACTTACAAATTTCTTTGTTTTCCAAAGAAAAACACATTTTCATGCATTTCACAAACAATTTTTTTCCATATCACAAACATTTGTATCCATTTTGTCATTTTTGCATGGAGGCCTACTATCAACAACTGTCAGTCCTCTGCATCAATCTCCTGGTATGGCTGCTAATCCAAGTTCATCATTTTATAAGGCTAATAGATTATTAGAAAAGCCATCTAAAAATCCTAACTAAAACTAAAATCTCTTACCATGCTGTTAACTACTCCCTTCAGAGAGCAGCACAAACTGGGTCTAACAAGGACAGAAAAACGCTGCACAACTGTACAAGAAGAAACAAAGAAACAAACAAGAATTATTCCATATGATCGGTGTCGGAATCGGTCAATTTCACTCGTGGATGATTGGTATCAAAATCGGCAACATACAGTGCATCCGGAAAGTATTCACAGCGCTTCACTTTTTCTACATTTTGTCATGTTACAGCCTCATTCCAAACTGAATTAAATTAATCTCTTACCTCAAAATTCTACACAAAATACTCCATTATGACAATGTGAAAAAAGGTTTTTTTGACATGTTTTGAATTTATTAAAAATAGAAAACAAAAAAATCACATTTACATAAGTATTCACAGCCTTTGCCATGAAGCTGAAAATTGAGCTCAGGTGCATCTTTTTTCCACTGATCATCCTTGAGATCTTTCTACAGCTTAATTGGAGTCCACCTGCAGTAAATTCAGTTGATTGGACATGATTTGGAAATATAATAACTGTCTATATAAGGTCCCACAGTTGACTGTGCATGTCAGACCACAAACACCAAGCATGAAGTCAAAAGAACTGTCTGTAGACCTGCGAGACAGGATTGTCTTGAGGCACAAATCTGGGGAAGGATACAGAAACATTTCTGCTGCTTTGAAGGTCCCAATGAGCACAGTGGCCTCCATTATTCGTAAATGGAAGACGTTTGGAACCACCAGGACTCTTCCTAGAGCTGGCCGGCCTTCTAAACTGAGCGATCGGGGAAGAAGGGCCTTAGTCAGGGAGGTGACCAAGGCCCCGATGGTCACTCTGTCAGAGCTCCAGCGTTCCTCTGTGGAGAGAGGAGAGCCTTCCAGAAGGACAACCATCTCTGCAGCAATCCACCAATCAGGCCTGTATGGTAGAGTGGCCAGACGAAAGCCACTCCTTAGTAAAAGGAACATGGCAGCCCGTCTGGAATTTGCCAAAAAGCACCTGAATGACTCTCAGACCATGAGAAACAAAATTCTCTGGTCTGATGAGACAAAGATTGAACTCTTTGGTGTGAATGCCAGGCGCCATGTTTGGAGGAAACCAGGCACTGCTCATCACCAGGCCAATACCATCCCTACAGTGAAGCATGGTGGTGGCAGCATCATGCTGTGGGGATGTTTTTCAGCAGCAGGAACTGGCAGACTAGTCAGGATAGAAGGAAAATGAATGCAGCAATATATAGAGATAACCTGGATGAAAACCTGCTCCAGAGCGCTCTTGACCTCAGTAGACTGGTCATGTACCTTGACCATATAGACAGTAGACATTAGCACACAGCCAAGATCTCAAAAGATTGGCTTCAGAACCACTCCGTGAATGTCCTGGAGTGACCCAGCCAGAGTCCAGACTTGAATCCAATGGAACATCTCTGGAGAGATCTGAAAATGGCTGTGCACAGACGTCTCCCATCCAACCTGATGGAGCTTGAGACTTATTGCAAAGAAGAATGGGCAAAACTGCCTAAAGATAGGTGTGCTAAACTTGTGGGATCATATTCAAAAAGACTTGAGGCTGTAATTGCTGCCAAAGGTGGATCAACAAAGTATTAAGCAAAGGCTGTGAATACTTATGTAAATGTGATTTTTTTGTTTTCTATTTTTAATAAATTCAAAACATGTCAAAAAAATCTTTTTTCACATTGTCATAATGGAGTATTTTGTGTAGAATTTTGAGGTAAGAGATTAATTTAATACAGTTTGGAATGAGACTGTAACATGACAAAATGTAGAAAAAGTGAAGCGCTGTGAATACTTTCCGGATGCACTGTAAATCCCTCGTATTTACAAAGTCATAAACAGATTTTCTGTGCTCCAACTACAAAAATATTCCATTTATTGACTTGGAATCCTATATCGTGGAAATTTATTTATCGCTGGTAGGTCTGCAACCAATTAATTAAACCAGGGATGACTGGAATCACGACAGACAAAAAAAATCCTGAGCAATAGCACAAACTGGGTCTAACAAGGACAGAAAAAACGCTGCACAACTGTGCAAGAAGACAAATATCTGAGCGTGTGTAGTTTAAGACAAAGACGCCTCACAGGTCGTCACCTGGCAGCTGCACTAAATAGTAGCCGTCAAACACCAGTGTCAGTATCAACAGTGAAGCGGCCACTTCAGGATGCTGGACTTCATAGTAGGACTGCCAGGAAAAAGACCCCAAAATTTCCAAGTGATCCCACATTTTTGAGCGGTTGTGTATGTCTTATTTTCCGTTATTATGTCTAGTACTATTCTGGGCAATAAGAGTCTGTTGATTAGTTGATTATAGGGGTGTTATAGAAGTCTCTAATCATGTTAAAAAACATATTTAGAAGGTTGTAATCAGGTTTTTTATGCTCTAATGATGAAAATATTCCATTTATAGATCAGGAATTCAACGGTGGGTTCTGGAACCAATCAACCATTCTACATGAGGGATTACTGTATATATTTACTCAGTGAACAGTCCGTCCCGTTTATGTTGAGCACCTCTTTGGAGAACCTCATCAAGTCCTGGCATCTGCTGGTATCCACTTAAGTCAACATAAGTTCCAGTTGAACAGAATCAACATAAAGGTTTGTGCAAGGTGTCCATATGCAAAGGACGGTTGTTTGCTAGTAAATGTGTAGGAAAAACCAACGTTTTAAGAAAGTTCTGGGGTGCTCGGCTCCGTATCACTCCATATCGATGTGGACCCTTAATGGGATGTGAAACCCAATGAAGGAAATATCCACAGACCAGAAGCATCCACAGACCGTATAGTCTGAACACATCCACCAGTGACAGCCCATGGAAAACACCGGAATTGATTTGTGATATCTATCTATCTGTCACACGCTTTGATATCTCGAAGCGTGTGACAGTAAATGTGCCGGCCTGCTCACTGCTAAGGTTGGGTATATATTCAGCGATAAATAACCAAATGAAGAGTAACACGCCGCTGAAAAGGCAATCAGCACAAAGTGCAGCATTCAGGGGGTGTGTTGATATTCAGATAATCCTCATTCACACAACAAAGTAGATAACTGAGGTTTTATTGCAGTACCGTCAACCTTTAAACTTGTCTCAACTAAGACTTTTATTGTTTGATATATGGACGTACTAACTTACCATAGAAACACAAAGATACAACGTACATCCTTCTCACAAGCCTCTCATTGGACATGATTTGGACATCCAAAAAGTAGCTGCATTCCCCTGCATTCCCCATTGCAATAGAAGTAAATAAGTACAAACAAAAAACATACTTATGCATCAAACAAAATAAGCACATACAGAAAACATACTGACAGAACAAAATAAGCACCTACAGAAAACATACTGACAGAACAAAATAAGCACATCCAGAAAACATACTGACAGAACAAAATAAGCACATACAGAAAACATACTGACAAAACAAAATAAGCACATACAGAAAACATACTGACAGAATAAACTAAGCTGATAAAAAATATCCTGATGGACAGAACAAAATAAGCACCCACAGTAAACAGTAATGATAGAACAAAATAAGCACGTACAATAAACATACTGATGGATATAACAAAATAAGCACATACAGTAAACGGTGATGATAGAACAAAATAAGCACATGCACTAAACATACTGATAGATAAAACAAAATAAGTACATACAATAAACAGTGATGATAGAACAAATAAACATATACAATAAACATACTAATGGATAAAACAAAATAAGCACATACAATAAATGGTGATGATCGAACAAAATAAGCACATACAATAAACAGTGATGATAGAACAAAATAAGCACATCCTTTAAACATACTGATGGCTAGAACAAAATAAGCACATACACTAAACATACTATTGGATAGAACAAAATAAGCACATACAGTAAACAGTGATGATAAAACAAAATAAGCACATACAATAAACAGTGATGATAGAACAAAATAAGCACATCCTTTAAACATACTGATGGCTAGAACAAAATAAGCACATCCAGAAAACATACTGACAGAACAAAATAAGCACATACAGAAAACATACTGACAAAACAAAAGAAGCACATACAGAAAACATACTGACAGAACAAAATAAGCACATACAGAAAACATACTGACAGAACAAAATAAGCACATACAGAAAACATACTGACAGAATAAACTAAGCTGATAAAAAATATCCTGATGGACAGAACAAAATAAGCACATACACTAGACATACTAATGGATAGAACAAAATAAGCACACACAGTAAACAGTAATGATAGAACAAAATAAGCACATACAGTAAACGGTGATGATAGAACAAAATAAGCACATGCACTAAACATACTGATAGATAAAACAAAATAAGTACATACAATAAACAGTGATGATAGAACAAATAAACATATACAATAAACATACTAATGGATAAAACAAAATAAGCACATACAATAAATGGTGATGATCGAACAAAATAAGCACATACAATAAACAGTGATGATAGAACAAAATAAGCACATCCTTTAAACATACTGATGGCTAGAACAAAATAAGCACATACACTAAACATACTATTGGATAGAACAAAATAAGCACATACAGTAAACAGTGATGATAAAACAAAATAAGCACATACAATAAACAGTGATGATAGAACAAAATAAGCACATCCTTTAAACATACTGATGGCTAGAACAAAATAAGCACATACACTAAACATACTAATGGATAGAACAAAATAAGCACATACAGTAAACAGTGATGATAGAACAAAATAAGCACATACAGTAAACAGTGATGATAGAACAAAATAAGCACATACAATAAACATACTAATGGATAGAACAAAATAAGCACATACAGTAAACGGTGAAGGATAGAACAAAACAAGCATATACAATAAACATACTAATGGATATAACAAAATAAGCACATACAGTAAACAGTGATGATGGAACAAAATAAGCACATACAATAAACATACTGATGGATAGAACAAAATAAGTACATACATTAAACAGTGATGATAGAACAAAATAAGCACATACACTAAACATACTAATGGATAGAACAAAATAAGCACACACAGTAAACAGTGATGATAGAACAAAATAAGCACATAAAATAAACATACTAATGGATAGAACAAAATAAGTACATACATTAAACAGTGATGATGGAACAAAATAAGCACATACAGTAAACAGTGATGATAGAACAAAATAAGCACATACAGTAAACAGTGATGATAGAACAAAATAAGCACATACAATAAACATACTAATGGATAGAACAAAATAAGCACATACAGTAAACGGTGAAGGATAGAACAAAATAAGCACATACACTAAACATACTCATGGATAGAACAAAATAAGCACATACAATAAACAGTGATGATAGAACAAAATAAGCACATACAGTAAGCATACTGATGGACAGAACAAAATAAGCAGATGTAGAAAAGTGATGGATATGAAAGGATTGCCTGCCCCCCCCACCCCCCACCCCACCTCAGACAGTCTGCATCCTAGAGGTCACCCCCGTGATTTTCTTTTCTGTGCGCTCTGTTATTATTCCATTTCCTCCCAGTGAGCGGAAAGACCAAAATAACCCTCCTGAAATCTATGGCTCTCCAGGGGCGAAGCTTTTGTGTTGAAACAAGTAGAAAACACTGAATGGGACGCTGGGAGATATAAGGTTTCTTGGCCTTGTGGGGGTACGTCCGTAGACACAGATGCCACTTATTTCACCACGCTAACTGCACGAGCTACACTGTACACGTGTATTGGAGACATGCAGTACATAGTATGTATCTGTATGTCTCAAGATGATGTATGGCTGCGTGTTGTCTGAAAGTGAAAGGTGCCTGAATGCACCGTATTGATGTTAGTATCATCCACATGATCTGCACGTGTGTGGACAAAGCAGTGTCATGGCCACTGACACTGGCAAGAGAACTATAATAACACCACCATAGAGGAACGCCATAGACTTTTTAAAAGGAGAATAAAGTCATAATATGATGAGAGAGAAAACATACTGATGGACACAACAAAATAAACACAGCCAGAAAACATAACGACAGAACAAAATAAGCACATTGAGAAAATATATTGATGGATAGAACAAAATTAAAAAAAAAAATAATGAATGAATAATAATGAAACATAATGATAGAACAAAATAAGCACCTACAGAAAACATACATGTGGATAGACCAAAATAAGCACAGAGAGGAATGATAGTGATGGACAGAACAAACAAAAAACATAAAGAAAACATACTGATGGATAGAATAAAATAAACTCAATCAGAAAACACAATGATAGAACAAAATAAGCACCTACAGAATTGTGTAATTGTTTACCGTTTTGTTCTTAAAAAGAAGTCAATATTGAAAGCTTGTTGAAAGCAGAGGGAAAATATTCCATTCCTAACACAACCTAGATTGGTTGTTTCCTGTTTCAATCCTCAGTCCTTTTGTAATTGGTTACCGTTTCGTTCTTGAAAATAAGTAAATATTGAAGGTTTGTTGATAGCAGAGGGAAAATATTCCATTCCTACCACAACCTAGATTGGTTGTCTCCTGTTTAAATCCTCAGTCCTTTTGTAATTGTTTACCGTTTTGTTCTTAAAAAGAAGTCAATATTGAAGGCTTGTTGATCGCAGAGGGAAAATATTCCATTCCTAACACAACCTAGATTGGTTGTCTCCTGTTTCAATCTTCAGTCCTTTTGTAATTGTTTACCGTTTCGTTCTTGAAAAGAAGTCAACATTGAAGGCTTGTCGATAGCAGAGGGAAAATATTCCATTCCTAACACAACCAAGATCGGTTATCCCCTGTTTCAATCCTCAGTCCTTTTGTAACTGTTTACCGTTTCATTCTTAAAAAGAAGTCAATATTGAAGGCTTGTTGATAGCAGAGGGAAAATATTCCATTCCTACCACAACCTAAATTGGTTGTCTCCTGTTTCAATCCTCAGTCCTTTTGTAATTGTTTACCGTTTCATTCCTGAAAAGAAGTCAATATTGAAGGCTTGTTGATAGCAGAGGGAAAATATTCCATTCCTAACACAACCTAGATTGGTTGTCTCCTGTTTCAATCCTCAATCCTTGTGTAATTGTTGACCGTTTTGTTCTTGAAAATAAGTCAATATTGAAGGCTTGTTGATAGAGGGAAAATATTCAATTCCTAAAACAACTTGTCTCCTGTTTTAATCCTCAGTCCTTGTGTAATTGTTTACCGTTTCCTGTGACATTTTTTCCCATTGAAAATGAATAGTGTCATTTCATTGTCACCCCCTACTGGTGGAAATTCATTTAACGCTGCATGTACGTAGCATTGTGTTTGTTCTGTGTATGGTGGCGTGCCACAGGTTGATCCTCAGTTTGGGAATAGGTTTCTTTAACATTCATTTAGCATTCACATGCAATTTCTACCGAAATTGCTTCATCCACTGATTGGTTCTGATTGCTTTACCGTGGTTAGGGTGTGCCTGTGTGATGAATAAAGTTGTTAGGTCTAGGGCTGTTTGTCAACTTGCTCATGCCAGCTGATGTTAGCAAAGCAACACCGCCATGCTCACACCCGTATTCAACACACACCTTCACAAAGACTCACACACACGGCGTACACAATCCCCATTTTAATCTCCTGACTGGGAGCATTCCTGCAGGTACTTTTTGCTTATTAGAAACAATGGTATCTGTCCATTTCATTTTCATAAGCTGAAAGATTACAGAGCCATGTGTTTATCCTTTGGCTTCAGGTCAGCGCGCCACCATTCCTCTGCTTTTCCCACGTCGGGACCGCACCGCCTTGTACGGCGTATGTGCTTATTTTGTTTTATCAGTATGTTTTCTGTATGTGCTTATTTTGTTCCATCATGACTGTTTACTGTATGTGCTTATTTTGTTCTATCCATTAGTATGTTTAGTGTATGTGCTTACTTTGTTCTATCCATCACCGTTTAGTGTATTAGCATTTCATGAAAGATTAAAGGCACACTGTGATGATAACCCTAGAATCAGCTGACATCGTCTGAGCGACAAACACGACGATGGCATCAAGTCAAGAGGAAGATCCGTTCGTCGCAAAACACGGCTGAGTCACCGGTGCCATGCCTGATTCTATTTTTAGATCATGTTTGTGTATAATTCATGAGGAATGGATCTGATGACACTGCGGGCGTGTCACGGGACTCTTGCTGGAGGAACAAATCTGCCAGCAGATTGGCAGGCAGGCAGGCAGGCAGGCAGGCAGCAAGGCCGACGCGTGACAGGACCCTGCGAGCCCAAAGGCTGCAATTAAGAAGTTCGGCGATGTGAAGACCTCGCGGCAGGTGCCGAGCGTGACGACGAGGTGTGTCGTTAGAGACAGACTTGAATTAAAGAGCAGAAGCTCTCATGGAGCCGCAAGGTAGAATTCCAAGCGAAGGGACAGGAAGTGTGTTTGTGTTGTGCTGCTGGTGGCAAAGTGAAATCCACGATAGAAGAATCTTCTCTTTCCATGACTTCCTGTGTGTGCATGTGTGTGTGTTTTGATGTTATTTGTCAACAACTCTGATGACTTTGATCAACAAGCTTTCAATATTGACTTCTTTTTAAGAACAAATTACAATTCCACAAGGACTGAGAGTTGAAACAAGAGACAACCAATCTAGGTTGTGTTAGGAATGGAATATTTTCCCTCTGTTATCAACAAGCCTTCAATATTGACTTCTTTTCAAGAACGAAACGGTAAACAATTACACAAGAACTGAGGATTGAAACAGGAAACAACCAATCTAGGTTGTGTTAGGAATGGAATATGTTGCCTCTGCTATCAACAAGCCTTCAATATTGACTTCTTTTCAAGAATGAAACGGCAAACAATTACACAAGGACTGAGGGATGAAACAGGAGACAACCAATCTAGGTTGTGTTAGGAATGGAATATTGTTCCTAGGCTATCAACAAGCCTTCAATATTGACTTCTTTTCAAGAACGAAACAGTAAACAATTACACAAGGACTGAGGATTGAAACAGGAGACAACCGATCTTGGTTGTGTTAGGAATGGCATATTTTCGCTCTGCTATCAACAAGCCTTCAATATTGACTTCTTTTCAAGAACAAAACGGTAAACAATTACACAAGGACTGAGGATTGAAACAGGAGACAACCAATCTAGGTTGTGTTAGGAATGGAATATTTTCCCTCTGCTATCAAAAAGCTTTCAATATTGACTTCTTTTCAAGAACGAAACAGTAAACAATTACACAAAGACTTGGGTTTTAAAAAGGAGACAACCAATCTAGGTTGTGTTAGGAATGACATGTTTTTGCTCTGCTATCAACAAGCCTTCAATATTGACTTCTTTTTAAGAACGAAACAGTAAACAATTACACAAGGACTTAGGGTTTAAACAGGAGACAACCAATCTAGGTTGTGTTAGGAATGGAATATTTTCCCTCTGCTATCAACAAGCCTTCAATATTGACTTCTTTTCAGGAATGAAACGGTAAACAATTACAAAAGGACTGAGGATTGAAACAGGAGACAACCAATCTAGGTTGTGGTAGGAATGGAATATTTTCCCTCTGCTATCAACAAGCCTTCAATATTGACTTCTTTTTAAGAACGAAACGGTAAACAGTTACAAAAGGACTGAGGATTGAAACAGGGGATAACCGATCTTGGTTGTGTTAGGAATGGAATATTTTCCCTCTGCTATCGACAAGCCTTCAATGTTGACTTCTTTTCAAGAACGAAACGGTAAACAATTACAAAAGGACTGAAGATTGAAACAGGAGACAACCAATCTAGGTTGTGTTAGGAATGGCATATTTTCGCTCTGCTATCAACAAGCCTTGATGACAGTGACAAGGTAAGACAAGAGAGTATGACTTTTGAAGCGGCGTAGCATCATAATGATCACAAAGCTGACACACACACGTGTTTATACAGCGGGGGAGCTTGAAAGAATGTGATGTTTGTTTTGCATGTGCAGGTCTTCATCGTGGCTCATTGTTGTTGTGCAGACACTTCCTGTCACGCAGAATAGCAGAAAATCTCTTATCTCTCTGGCGGGATGGGAAACGCGGCCTGACAGCGTTTGTGTTCGCAAAGCCGGAGCTCATCGTGCTAAAAAACACATCGAACCATCCTCAGCACCCGGTGCCAAATTATAAACACATGCTGTTCTTTGTCGCGCCACTGAAATCTTTGCATTGAAAAATATTTAGTGTATCCTATTATCTTATTCATTCAAATGTGCATAAGTATGCACAGTCTTTGCTCAGAATAATAATAATAAGGATAATAATAACTTTCTGGGCCTAAGCTGACATGAAGATAGATAGATGGATGGATGGATAGAGATAATAAATAATAAATAATAAATAATAAATAATAAATAATAAATAATAAATAATAAATAATAAATAATAAATAACAAATAATAAATAATAAATAATAAATAATAAATAATAAATAATAAATAATAGGAGATGTGGAGAATAAATAGATGACATCAAATATGAATTTAAATCTATAAAATATGTTATCTTTCATAAAAAATAAAGTAGTCAATCTTTAAAAACAATAAATCAGCATGGTAGGTTGCAGTTTGACACTGCTTCCTGTATAAGTATTCAGAGCGCTTCACTTTCCTCACATTTTTTTATGTTAGAGCCATATTCGAAAATGGACTACATTCTTTTTTGCACACAAAATTCTACACATAATACTCTGTGAAGACAACATGAAAAAAGCTTTGTTGTAATTTGGGAAAATATATAAAAAATTGATCACATTGATAATAATAATAAGAAGAATATTTATTTATTTATTTATTTTTTATTTCTTTTATTTTTAATTTTTTATTTATAATATTTAATATTTACTTATTTATTATTCTATTGACAATTACACACATAATACTATGTGAAAATTATCGCATTTTGGAATAGAGCTATCACATACAAAAATGTAAGGAAATACTTCCTGGATGTAGTCTACAGTACTGGCGTACTGCAAGTCTCATACCATACTGCATACTGTAATAAAGTACATGTCTCATCCAAGAATTCCAGTCGCGTGGAAGGTGGGACGAGTTGACAAGGAATGATGACAAACAGGAAATGGATGTGTGTTTTTCAGAGTCGTCTATTGTATGACTCCAAGGCGTCGAGCCTAAACGTGTGGCGGACAATAGCGCCGACGCTGTAAACAGGAAACAGGACTGAGGTTCAGAGAAGGTGTTTGGACAGGTCGCTTGAATGCACCGTGACATTGAACACCTCCTGTCTCACATGCTTAGGTAACACAGGATTTATTGTATTTATGTATGCCTGAGAATATTCTTGTTATATTCGTGTCCGCTGCAGCCGACCCGCTCAGGTTGTTTGGAAGACGCTTCGCCTCGCATCCGAAAGAGAAGACAGAAACTACATACTCTCAGATATTTGTGCAGCGTTTTTCTGTCCTTGTTAGACCCAGTTTGTGCTGCTCTCTGAAGGGAGTAGTTAACAGCATGGTAAGAGATTTTAGTTTTAGTTACGATTTTTAGATGGCTTTTCCAGCATGATTTATTAATAGATTTTGCATCGTTTTTCTGTCCTTGTTAGACCCAGTTTGTGCTATTGTTAAGGATTTTTTTGTCTTTCATGATTACAGTCACCCCTGGTTTAATTAATTGGTTACAGACCTGCCAGCAATAAATTAATTTCCACGATATAGGATTCCAAGTCAATAAATGGAATATTTTTGTAGTTGGAGCACGGAAAATCTGTTTATGACTTAGTAAATACGAGGGATTTACGTTGCCGATTTTGATACCAATCATCCATGAGTGAAATTGACCGATTCCGACACCGATCATATGGAATAATTCTTGTTTATTTCTTTGTTTCTTCTTGCACAGTTGTGCAGCGTTTTTCTGTCCTTGTTAGACCCAGTTTGTGCTGCTCTCTGAAGGAAGTAGTTAACAGCATGGTAAGAGATTTTAGTTTTAGTTTAGATTTTTAGATGGCTCTTCTAATCATTTATTAGCCAAACAAAAATTGTTTGTGAAATGCATGAAAATGTATTTTTCTTTAGAAAACAAAGAAATTTGCAAGTGATCCCAAACTTTTGAGCGGTAGTGTAGCCCTAAAACACAATATTCTATGTGCCTTAAAAGATGACCAATACTGGAGGGGAGGCTGGAATTAAATGACTTAATAACATACCACAAAACAGCATGATTTATTAATATTTTGCAGCTTTTCTGTCCTTGTTAGACCCAGTTTGTGCTGCTCTCTGAAGGGAGTGTACGTAGCATTGTGTTTGTTCTGTGTATGGTAGTGTACATACTATAAAACATCATATTTTCATTTTCCAGGATGGGTGGAAAAAATTAGAACACCCCCAATAAGCCGGTAAGAAATAAAAAGGTACGACCCTGTTAGCAAACATGCTAAGAAACACCACTCAGGTCATTCCAGGCGTACTATGTCACCTGCAGGAGTGTTACTATAGTTAGCAAGATGCCGGGGCACCCTGCTGAGGCTGATCTGCGTCTGGCTGCCGGTGTAAAGCCACCCCCCCACCCTCCCCCCTGTCCGTCTCTGCTGATTAGCAGCATGATTAACGAGGAGCGTTTAGCCCTGTGCTCTGACTTGGCCTGCACGTCTGCTCTATTTCCAGCTGCCGCCTGGCTTCAGGATGCCAGAAGAAAAGAATCCCGAGACCTTTGCTTCTGTCTCGGGTCCTCGCAGACTCCGGAAGGAGCCCTCGGACGAGGTGTTGAACTCCCGAATCCGCCGTGGCTTTGTTTGCAGCGAGAACGGAATAGACGCAGCTTTTGAAGTTACAGGAAGTTGCTGAACGCAGCATCATCAGGAACGCCAAACATGGAAGGAACACCTGAGACAAATCTTCATCTTCATCCACGCCCGCATTTTGACAGAACCATGATGACATTCCACCCAGCCCCGCCCCGCCCTGGCGTGTACATCCATCACCACTGTGTCATTACCACACACATTCACCCCGAAGTACTGTGTGTGTATTCTTAGAAGTAGAAGACTGCCGGTCAAAGGTCAGCTCCACTTATCTGACGCAGGTCAACGCTACTAATAACTTCCCGAATAGTACTTTCATTTCCACTCATACTTTTTGGAAAGTACTTAAGTTCACTGGCCTCAAAAGTCAACCTCAAAAGAATCTCAAGATCTTTTCACACCGTCATCGCAACTTGGACAGCGTCAAGGTGCAAATATTTGCACAGCATGAATAGTACACACAGCTACGGAAAAATATCCTTCATATCTTTAGTCCCCCAAGTGACGTTGTACATGATAACTACCACAGTAGGAGTAGCACACAATCTCACATTTACAGAATATAGAAAATCTTAATATTACAAGAATAAAGTCGTACATACACTAGGCGTCTTTGTCTTAAACTATACACACGTTTTTCTGTCCTTGTTAGACCCAGTTTGTGCTATTGCTAAGGATATTTTTGTCTTTCATGATTACAGTCACCCCTGGTTTAATTAATTGGTTACAGACCTGCCAGTGATAAATTAATTTCCACGATATAGGATTCCAAGTCAATAAATGGAATATTTTTGTAGTTGGAGCACGAAAAATCTGTTTATGACTTTGTAAATACGAGGGATTTATGTTGCCGATTTTGATACCAATCATCCATGAGTGAAATTGACCGATTCCGACACCGTACATATGGAATAATTCTTGTTTGTTTCTTTGTTTCTTCTTGCACAGTTGTGCAGCGTTTTTCTGTCCTTGTTAGACCCAGTTTGTGCTGCTCTCTGAAGGGAGTAGTTAACAGCATGGTAAGAGATTTTAGTTTTAGTTAGTTAGGATTTATTTAGTTAGGATTTGAATGACTTTTCTAATCATCTATTACCCAAACAAAAATTTGTTTGTGAAACGCATGAAAATGTGCTTTTCTTTGGAAAACAAAGACATTTGCAAGTGATCCCAAACTTTTGAGCGGTAGTCTAGCCCTAAAACACAATATTCTATGTGCCTTAAAAGAGTGATCTAAAATGGCCAATCCTGGAATTGAATGACTTAATAACTTATCACAAAACAGCATGATTTATTAATAGATTGTGCAGCGTTTTTCTGTCCTTGTTAGACCCAGTTTGTGCTGCTCTCTGAAGGGAGTAGTTAACAGCATGGTAAGAGATTTTAGTTTTAGTTTAGATTTTTAGATGGCTTTTCTAATCATCTATTAGCCTTATAAAATGATGAACTTGGATTAGCAGCCATACCAGGAGATTGATGCAGAGGACTGACAGTTGTTGATAGTAGGCCTCTATGCAAAAATGTAGAAATGGATACAAATGTTTGTGATATGGAAAAAAATTGTTTATGAAATGCAGGAAAATGTGTTTTTCTTTGAAAAACAAATACATTTGCAAGTGATCCCAAACTTTTGAGCATTAGTGTGTATGGAAAAAAGGTTATACATTTACAAGAATGACGGCGGCCTCAAGTCCAGACTCGCTACTTTCCATCTCAACCTTATTTAGTACAGGCAGTCACACTTCCTGTTGAAATATCCACATCGAGTTCTTCCACTTAGGATTGCTAATTGTTAGCATCTAGGTCACCGTTGGCGGGTGTGTCTCGCATCGCTCCACAGGTACGTCAGGTATGTCCATTCGTCATCATATTAGGCCGCTCTTGGAAATACATATCTATGCCTTTTCTAACTTACTGAGATGTACTTGGATATTGAAATGATTACTATTACTATCAACATGTTAGCTTTTTATCTTTATAGTGCGTCTTTTTGCTTCTGTTTTTCCATTTTTGGTTGATTTTTTTAAAATTATTTTTATATCCCCAATGGGCACACGAAATATCATATAATATATATAATAAATATAATATATAATAACAAAACATGATAAAAATTGACATGACAAAATCAAATCATGAAATAAGAGAATGCTATCCACGCTAAATAGTCACATTATACGTATATGCATTTATACATATAAAACAAGACTGCACACATACATTTTTTTAAAGAAAAAATAATAATATAAAATAATTTTGTGCACACTAAATGCTCACACTTTAGGAAAATATCATTTAAAAAACACTCGTAGCAAAATATAAAATGAGATAATCATATAAAATAAGGATATCCATATTAAATATCTATACTTTAAAAAAATATTATATTTATACAAATAATATTAAAAAAATATTCAGAATATCATATATATTAATAATATTAATATAGATATTATTAAAATTATTATTATTTAAAAATATTATATTAAAAAAATAATATAAATGTGATGCAAAATGCAGTCATATAAAATAATTGGCAAACAAAGCCAATAATTATATGACGGAGGTAGGAATTGCAGATGCTGTTGATAAAGTGGAATGTTGCGCAATACTACATCAGCAAAAAAAAACATACTCAAAATATGACAGGCGGAATCTTAATCTCGTTACACAATCAACCGTGTGCTGGTGCACATGTTCGCTTCCCCATATTTTCACTTTCAGATAGACATGTGACTTTTCTACACTTCCTCAATTATGAACACTAAATATCTCAGTGCATTGGGGGGGGGGCGTCAAGGATCTGGACCAATAGTGAAAATTGCATCACTACAAGGATATGTCCAGGAATTAGACATCTATTACAAACGACATCATATCTCTACAGCAAGGACTCAGCGGATCATGTGATCTTACACCAGCTGACCATGTGAGCTTATGACTGGGTAGGAATCTCTGGTACTGCTCTAAACTGGTTCAAGTCCTATCTGGAGGACTGGAAATACTTTTTTTTGGAATGGGTATCTGTGTCTCACAGCAAATAGCTATGACTTGTGGGATTCCCCAGGGGTCAATCCTGGGACCCCTATTGTTTCATGTGTATATGTTTTCTTCAGCCAGTTAATACGCAGCTGCAATGCGTCCTACTACACCAGTGGTGGGCAAACTACGGCCCGGGGGCCACATGCGGCCCACCAAGTGTTTGAATCCGGCCCGCCAGTTGCTTTTTTAGTATTTAAACTTTTAACATACAAACTGGCAACATGTCTTATTTAGTCATTTTTTTTTTAAATGTAAAATTTAGTGACATAGTTTGATGTTTAAAGTGCACCTGAAAAAAGCGACATGAGAACATACAGCTACAATTAGACAAATCATTCAAGGAAAATGTGTGTGTGTGTTAAATACATGTTCTGGCCCCCTGGACAATTTTGTTAACTCAATGCGGCCCACGAGTCAAAATATTTGCCCACCCCTGTACTACACCGATGCAGACTACACCAGATATACTTTGTCTCTGCATTAAACAGATCAGTGCGTGACTGCAAAACAACTTTTTCAAAAGCTGGGAGAAAAACTATAAAAGCAATGACGGATGACGGGCAAAATTCCAAAAAGAAATGCACAGTATTATTTTTATTCAAAAAAATATATATTTTTACCTCGTACTTTGGCATGTGAAAAATTAAAATTAAAATTAAAATTAAAATTAAAATTAAAATTAAAATTAAAATTAAAATTAAAATTAAAATTAAAATTAAAATTAAAATTAAAATTAAAATTAAAATTAAAATTAAAATTAAAATTAAAATTAAAATTAAAATTAAAATTAAAATTAAAATTAAAATTAAAATTAAAACAAACTATAATAATAATAATAATAAAATAATTATCAACTAAACCTAAATTAAATAATACATAAAAATGTATAATATATTTTTTTATGTTTTTATATTAATAAATAATGCAAGTAAATACTAAAATAATAAAATAAATGTTGATTAAAAATGTATAATAAATAAAATAATATATTGAATAATAAAATAAAATAATGCAATACATAATGATAACAAGAAAAAATTGATAAAGTATCAATAAAGACATTCACCTTCACATAATCATTGTCGGGCAAAATTCCAAAAAGAAGTGCACAAATATTATTTTTGTTAAAATGTTTTTATTTTTGCCTCGTACTTGACAACGTGACAAAAACAAAAAAAATTAAAATTAAAAAATAAATTAAAATAAAAAAATAAATTAAAATTAAGAAAGCAGGAAGTGAACAAATGTAACAGTTACTGATTGTAAAAGTACCAGATGGAGGGGTAGGATTTAATAAGCTTTGCTTCTTCCTACTCCTTTTGGACATGTGGAACTGGGAACTGATTATGGGATGCACTCAATTGTAATCTGATGCATGTTCAAATAAAATTAAACCATTACCATAACCATAAACTATGTTATTAGCCACCTTGAGATGCTTTCTCTAAAACCGAGCCGCGAGTTTAGAGATCCCGGGGTCGTAATGGACTCAGACCAGCCACATGAAATCAATACCATGAGCAGCTTTTACCAGCTAAAAAAACACGGCTAGGGAGACTAGCCTAGGCTTTTTTTCCATGTTCCTAAAGTCGTCATCCCGGTGGGCCTGCAGGTGAGCCAGTGCAGGTGTGCTGCTGTGTATTTTAGGATGACGATGAGGATGCTCAGGATTATGCAAACTGTCACAACAGTGGAAGGGCATGGTGTGCTGCTCCGTGTCAATGTGATCCAGAGTTGTAACAATGTGGCTGGAGGCGATGTTCTGCTAAATCCTAACCTTACGTAACACACACACACACACACTTGTGTCCCAATACTAACCCAATCGATGCATGTAAATGGTGGGTGTTTGTCCCCAGAGGAACTAAAGTGAATTGCAAGGTTTTCATGAAAAAGACAGAGAAAAACCTAATTACACTAATTCTACTTTCATTTTCATCAGCAGTTGCAAAACTGTACTTCCTTCACTTCATGACGTCAGTGTCCAATTACTCGAAGGGAGGTTTGGTCTTTTCACAGCGGCTTGAATGTGCATTTGTCGAGAAATATACAACGTCGCAGGACACTTATTTTTTTATGTTATTCCATTAAATACTACTATAGATAAATAGATATATTCAGTTTTTTAAATATTTATTTATTATAGATTTTTTAAATTTGTTTTACATTTTTGTATATATATATATATATATATATATGTCTTTCTAAAAAACAGTTACATTATTATTATATTTTATATGCTCTTTTAATTTATTTATTAATTAGATAAAAAAATAAAATAAAGAGGGTGAGCGTTTGTTGAGAAATATACATCACAAGATGTATATTTCTATTATATTTTTCTATTATTTTTTCTATTATTTAATTTTACTATAGTAGTATCACTTGAATATCCTTTTAATTTGTGCTAATTACTGTTATTTTTATACATTTTAAAATAGATATATTCAGTTTTTAAATATTTATTTATTTTAGATTTTTTAAATTTTTTGCATTTTTTGTATATATATATATATAAACAGTTACATTATTTTATATGCTTTTTAAAATTTATTTATTAATTACATTAAAAATAAAATGAAGTGGGTAAGCATTTGTCGAGAAATATACAACGTCGCAAGACATTTATTTTTTTCTATTATTTAATTTTACTATAGTAGTATCACTTGAAAATTTGTTTTAATATTCTTTTAATTTGTGGTAATTACTCTTATTTTTATACATTTTAAAATAAATATGTTCCGTTTTTAAATATTTATTTTTTATAGATTTTTTGAAAAACATTTTACATTTTTTGTATATATATATATTTTTTTTTTAACAGTTACATTATTTTATATGCTCTTTTCATTTATTTATTAATTCGCTTAAAAAATAAAATAAAGTGGGTGAGCGTTTGTCGAGAAATATACAACGTCGCAAGACACTTATTTTTTTCTATTATTTAATTTTAATATAGTAGTATCACTTGAAAATTTGTTTTAATATCCTTTTAATTTGTGGTAATTACTCTTATTTTTATACATTTTAAAATATATATGATATTTTCAGTTTTTTAAATATTTATTTTTTATAGATTTTTTTTAAAACATTAAAAAAAATTGTATATATATATATATATACTTTTTTGTAAACAGTTACATTATTTTAAATGCTCTTTTAATTTATTTATTAATTAGATTTAAAAATAAAATAAAGTGGGTGAGCGTTTGTCGGGAAATATACAACGTCGCAAGACACTTATTTTTTTCTATCATTTAATTTTACAATCGTAGTATCACTTGAAAATTTGTTTTAATACCCTTTTAATTTGTGGCAATTACTCATTTTAAAATAGATATAGTCAGTTTTTAACTATTTATTTATTATATTTTTTTAACATTTTACATTTTTTGTATATATATATATATATATATATATATATATATATACAAAAAATGTATATGTATTTATTTATTTATTTAACAGTTACATTATTTTATATGCTCTTTTAATTTATTTATTGATTTGATTAATATTTTATCAAATTTAATTTATTTATTAATTAGATTAAAAAAAAAAAAAGTGCGTGAAAAATAAAGAATGGCGACCTACAAAGTTTCTCTTGTTGTATTGTCTACGTGCGTGAACAACGTGGGTCCCTAGTGGGGACACATTCATTCACAACGTCGCTCGATGATGCTGCTGCACGTGTCACACTGCTGAAAAATCTTGTGATGAGTTCTCTATTGATGCCCCTTCCCACCCCCCCACTGAGTCCACAGACGTGTCAAAGGACACACATTATGTCTGTGGAGATTGTCAGCCATCCAGGTTGTTCTTGTCTGCAGAGGTTCAATGGAGGCAAATGGACTCTTCTTGTTTGTTGAAGACGTTTCACCTTCTGTCTGAAAGGCTCTTTGATTCTAGGATGTTAGGTTGTCCCAATTTGAGGTGAGGTCACAATAGGGTTGTTGTTGTTGGACATCACTGGATGAAGACTACTCAGATGAGTTGGGGTCAAAGTATACTACCGCTCAAAAGTTTGGGATCACTTGCAAATTTCTTTGTTTACCAAAGAAAAACACATTTTCATGCATTTCATAAACATTTGTATCCATTTCCCAAACAATGAAAATGAATGAGATGATTTTCAAAGAAGGATGTACATTTTTGCATAGAGGCCTACTATCAACAACTGTCAGTCCTCTGCATCAATCTCCTGGTATGGCTGCTAATCCAAGTTCATCATTTTATAAGGCTAATAGATGATTAGAAAAGCCATCTAAAAATCCTAACTAAAACTAAAATCTCTCACCATGCTGTTAACTACTCCCTTCAGAGAGCAGCACAAACTGGGTCTAACAAGGACAGAAAAACGCTGCACAACTGTGCAAGAGGAAACAAAGAAACAAACAAGAATTATTCCATATGATCGGTGTTGGAATCGGTCCATTTCACTCATGGGTGATTGGTATCAAAATCGGCAACATAAATCCCTCGTATTTACAAAGTCATAAACAGATTTTCCGTGCTCCAACAACAAAAATATTCAATTTATTGACTTGGAATCTTATATCGTGGAAATTAATTTATCGCTGGTAGGTCTGTAACCAATTAATTAAACCAGGCGTGACTGGAATCATGAAAGACAAAAAAATCCTTAGCAATAGCACAAACTGGGTCTAACAAGGACAGAAAAACGATGCAAAATCTATTAATAAATCATGCTGGAAAAGCCATCTAAAAATCGTAACTAAAACTAAAATCTCTTACCATGCTGTTAACTACTCCCTTCAGAGAGCAGCACAAACTGGGTCTAACAAGGACAGAAAAACGCTACACAACTATGCAAAAAGACAAATATGTGAGAGTGTGTAGTTTAAGACAAAGACGCCTCACAGGTCGTCACCTGGCAGCTGCACTAAATAGTAGCCGTCAAACACCAGTGTCAGTATCAACAGTGAATTGGATTGACCCCCTTGACACCCGGTCCTTGCTCCATAGGATATTTAGTTTTTTGCAGGTTTGCATGCCTGATATTTATTTTTAAAGCAAGAGACGGTTTGAGAATAACCTCTTTTGCTTCCATTTATAAACTCCCGTGAATCACTAAGTCCCCGTTTTCAAAGTCATTACTCACAGACAGTGTTTGTGTATGTGTGTGGGGGGGGGGGCTTTTATTATTAGACTTTATTCTAAGCGCTACCGGAAAAAAATCCTTCACACATGCTATTTATATCTAAATCAACATAAAAGTCCAGGTGTGCATGCGTCCTGATTACCGCTCGGTCGTTCCTCGCGAGACCTTTGGGTCACGATAAGATCTATCCGTCACGTGCATGTGATATTTCTGAATGAGATAGATGATCTACGGAAAGGGCAACATGTCCTTCGCCGAGATAAACACACACAATATGTTCCAAACACAATAAATATGCTATGTTCAAAGACCTTCAATCCAGGCCATGCTGTGAAATACTCATGTTCTTTTTTAAATGTACTCTACTGTTGATATTACTGTACCATCCTGGCTGCAAACCATGATGGGGGGGCATTATTAGAGCCCTTCAGGCGTGAAATAACACCCCTATAGTCACCGTTACACAATAGAGTTGACATAATAAGAGAAAATAAGACATATACAAGACATAATATGGACTCACACTTCTTTTCATTGACTTCCTTGTTGTTCTTTTCTTACTTCCTGCTTTGTAGGGTACATGACTGACACCTAGAGACCAATGTAAAATGCCTGAATGCCTTATATTTGTATTTGACTTAATTTGGCAATTTTTATTCTTGCAAATGTGCAAATTTTGGCCATAAAAAATAATATTTGGTAATAGTAATGTTTTTTATTTCATTTGAACATGCATCAGATTACAATTGAGTGCATCCCATAATCAGTTCACAGTTCCACATGTCCAAAAGGAATAGGAAGAAGCAAAGCTTATTAAATCCTACCACTCCATCTGGTACTTTTACAATCAGTAACTGTTACATTTGTTCACTTCCTGCTTTCCTAATCCTAATTCTGCTTTCCTAATAAATGCCTTTATTGATACTTTATTCTTGTTATCATTATGTATTGCATTTTATTTTATTTTATTATTCTATGTATTATTTTATTTATTATACATTTTTAATCAACATTTATTTTATTATTTTATTATTTATTTACATTATTTATTAATATAAACATGTAAAATAAATCTATATTTTTATGTATTATTTAATTTATGTTTAGTTGATAATTATTTTATTATTTTATTTGTATTATTATTATTTTATTATTTTATTTTATGTATTATACATTTTTAATCAACATTTATTTTTATTGTTATTATTTATCTATATTATTTATTAATATAAACATATACAAATTAAATATATTTGTTTATGTATTATTTACTTTATTTTTAGTTTATAAATATTTTTAAAGTTACTTTCAAAATGTGATCATTTTTACACAACAGATTTGATTGTATTTATTTCTATGATTCATGAATAATTGAATGAATGAACTAATCCTTTACGGAGTTCCGCTTAGCGCCTGAGAAACACCGACCTACCTGAGCGTGTGCGAGGACACGTGCGTCTGCAGTCGACAATCGTTTCTTCCATCAGCTTGATGAATGTCACGCCACATGTAGGCCATGTTGGTAATATAACGCCATTTAGCAGACTCTACTTCCTGTCCGTGCGGCAAACTGATGGATGAAGCCTGGACAATCAGCAAGAAAGGAGGCGTTAGGGAATTCAACAGGGATGCTGTTACACAACACCACAACACACTTTCCAGAAAGACTGGCAAGGGGCACTCAAAGGTTCGAACCCGCCTGGTCTGGCCATCCCCAAGCTCAGATCAGGGCTTCGCTACACATCTTAAAATAAATGTTGTTGTATGTGATACAGTATATGGCATCTATTATGTAGGGTGAGAGCTACTGTGTGTCTGTATTAAATATCAATATATCAATATACAAAGCATAGTGGGGCACTGCCCCTCTGCATGTCAAAATTGCACTTATTTTTTTCTATTATTTAATTTTACTATATATAGTAAATATATATATATATATAAATATATTAAATATATATATTTTACCATATACTAGTATCATTTGAAAAATAGTTTTAACATCATTTTAATTTGTGGTAATTACTCTTATTTTATACATTTTAAAATCCATATATTCAGTTTTTAAATATTTATTTCTTTTAATTTTTTTTTTACATTTTTGTATAAAAAAATATATTTTTAAACTATTATTTAAACTATTATTAAACTATTATTAAACTATTATTTAAACTATTATAAATTATTTTATATGATCTTTTAATTAATTTATTAATTAGAAAAAAATAAAATTAAATTAAAAATAATTTCAAAACTAAAATTGTTTTAAAAAATAAATTCATCAAAAACAGTTACATTATTTTTTATGATCTTTTAATTTATTTATTATTAGATAAAATATAAAATAAAAATAATTAAAACAATTTTATTTTTGAAATCATTTTTAATTTTATTTTATTTTCATCAAAAACAGTTACATTATTACAGTTACATTATTTTATATGCTCTTTTAATTTATTTATTTATTCGATAAAAAAATAAAATTACATTAAAAATAATTTCAAAAATAACATTGTTGAAATTATTTTTAATTATTTTTATTTTTATTAATTAATTTGTATTAATTAGATAAAAAATAAAATACAATTACAAATAATTTCAAAAATAAAATGTTTGAAATTATTTTTAATTATCTTTATTTTATTAATTAATTTGTATTAATTAGATTAAAAAATTTAATTAAAAATCATTTCAATAATAAAATTGTTGAAATTATTTTTAATTTAATTTTTTAAATCTAATAATAAATAAATTAAAAGATCATATAAAATAATGTAACAGTTTTTGATGAATTAATTTTTTTAAACAATCTTATTTATTTTTAATTTTAATTTTTTTTTATTATTAATATAATTAATAAATAAACGTATTCTTTTATTAGTCCCGTCAATGTTGACAGAAGATTTCTCTTTTCTTGTCATCAAAAGTCATTAAAAATGAAAAATGTTATGCCAATATTTGTACAGTCAAATTTCTGCTGGTCACCTCGACTTCCTTCTGTGTAAAAAAGATATAAAATAAGGCGAATATGTCAGTATCCATTTTTGTAGTTTCTATAGTTACAGACGGCCCTCCAAGGGTAACCATAGCTGCGATACGACCCAGGGTGAAAACTCCACACTTCACCTCTATCGGCAATCCTGCAATAACCCGCCGCCCACTCCCGCCCCCTCAACCCCCCCATTCCAAGGCAGAGCCTCCGCACGTGAGCTCTGAGTCACACCGACGCATCTTTTCTTTTCATGTGTCAATCACTGCCGAGGTGAGTCGAGAAGACAAAGACAAGCGCCGACTTTTCAAGCATCACATGTGAGTTTGCGTCGCCGGCCTTCGTCCCGTCAAAGCTTTGTACGTGAAGGCGGCGTTGAATGGCGAATCAATAACGGCAAAGAATGGAGAGGCGACGGCGAAAGCACCGTTTAATTTTCTCATCAGAGTCATGTTTCTTTTTTAAAATGAAAAATTAATTGATGCTATTTTTTATGTCCATACCTGATACAATGTCTGATACATTTCTTAACACTGCAGGTCAACACGCATGTTATGCTATGCTAGGCTAATCTTCCAAATTATTTTACAAATAATGTCATTTTTAGGTCTGCAATGATTATAGGAATAATTCGAGTACTTCGATAACAACAAATATTCAATGTTTTCTGGTCTTGATTTGAATGATTCCGCCACCCACTTTTGACTCCCGAGCCACCAGTTGAGAACCACCGTCTTAGAGGAACTTCACGTCCTCTTCGGAAGCCAACTTCATTTCATAAGAGGCTTAAAATAAAACTTCAATCATCTTATATGGAAGTACTACTGTGGCCAATCCTCAGTAGTTTTACTCTTTGAAGGAGTTTTTCCCCTTGTGCTCCCAGCCAGGTGGTCTGGACCAGCCTGATAGAAGGTCTGAAGATATGAGGTCTTTCTTTGACACGTTCATAAAGTCATGCGACTCACATGAAAGCCGGAAAAGAAGCCGGAACTCCAAATCATCGTTTGAAGGTCTTCTTCTTAAGAAGAGAAAAGTTCAAAACCCAGTGGGACGGACCCAATCCACCTGTAAAACCATCAAGTCCTGCTGGTCCATCACATCCTCATCGACGGTAGGAGCAAGTCTGTGTTGTGCAAGTCTCAGGTCATGACCAGTCAGATCGAGTCAAGTCCAAAGTCATAGCCGTGAAGTTTTGGAGTCCTTACAAGTTATTATTATTTTCAAGTCCAGAGTCACTGATGTCAAAGTCCAAGTCCTGTTGTACGTCTTTGATGATATGGTCAAGTCGAGTCAAAAAGTCATCAAAATTGTGACTGGAGCTGAGCCGAAAGGAAAAAGCTCTAAATCTACATCTACATCTGCAAATACATCTAGGATGGTTGGACTCACCCTAAGATACAGGGGGAGTTTATATATCTATATTCAGTTTTTAAAATATTTATTTATTTATTATAGATTTTTAAACATTTTACATTTTTTGTATATATATATATATTTTATTTTATTTTAAACAGTAACATTATTTTATATGCTCTTTTAATTAAGCAATTAATTAATTATTATTATATTATTACTAATTATTTATTAATTATTAAAAATAACATATTTTAAACAGTTACATTATTTTATATGCTCTTTTAATTAATGTATTCATTATTTATTATTAATTAATTATATTATTATTAATTATTTATTAATTATTTAAAAAAAATAAATTACAAAAATTACAAATAATTTAAAAAATAAGTTTAAAAAAAATAATTCATCAAAATTCATTAAGTCATCAAAATTGTGGCTGAGCCGAAAGGCAAAAGCTCTAAATTTAGTGGTAGATCTACATCTACATCTACATCTACATCTACATCTACATCTACATCAACAACTACATCTACATCTACATCCAACACTCATGAGTTTTTAGTCGTTACAGAAAGAACAAGATGGCGGTTACAAGCGACTGAAATGAGTTTCCTCTGTAGGATGGTTGGACTCATCCTCAGAAATAGGGGGAGAATCTATATTCAGTTTTTTCAATATTTATTTATTTATTATAGTATTTTTAAACATTTTAAATTTTTTGTATATATATATATACTTATATATATAGTTTTTTTTAACAGTTACATTATTTCATATGCTCTTATTATTATTATTATTTAGCAATTATTGAAAAATAAAATAAAATTAATTCATTCATTCATTTTCTTTCGCTTATCCTTACGAGGGTCGTGGAGGGTGCTGGAGCCTATCCCAGCTGTCTTTGGGTGAGAGGCGGGGTACACCCTGGACTGGTCATACAATAGAATAAAAAATAATTTTAAAAGTAAGTGACTGAAATGTGTTTTCTCTGTAGGATGGTTGGACTCACCCTAAGAGACAGGGGGAGGATCTATATTCAGTTTTTTTAATATTTATTCATTATTATAGTTTTTTAAACATTAAAAAAAATTGTATATAGATATTTTTTTTTCTTAAAGTTACATTATTTTATATGCTCTTTTAATTTATTTATGAATTATTTATTATTTTTTTATTTATTATTATTATTGTTATTATCAATAATTAAAAATAATAATAATAATAGGGATAGGGAGAGGATCTATATTCATTTTTTAAAATATAGTTTATAGTTTTTTTAAAAACATTTTACATTTTTTTGGATATATATATATATTTTTTAAATAGTTACATTATTTCATATGCTCTTTTAATTTATTCATTAATTAGATTAAATAAATAAATAATAATAAAAAATAATAAAGGTAGAGAGCTGAGCTGGAAGACAAAAGCTCTAACTTTACTGGTGGATCGACATCGACATCGACATCGACATCGACATCGTCATCGACATCGACATCGACATCTAACACTCACCTACGGTGACTTTTAGTCGTTACCGAAACAACAAGATGGCGGATACAAATGAGTTTCCTCTGAAGAACGGTTGGACTCACCCCAAGAGATCGGAGGAGGATCTCAGTCATCCGGGAGAGGAGCCACTTGATGTGGCTCAGGCATCTTGTCCGCCTTCCAGGCATGCCCACTGAAGGGCAGGCCTTAGGGCAGACCTCGGAAACGCAGGAGCGATTACGGCTCACAGTTGGCCTGCAAAAAAGCAAAAAATATTTGTTTCAAGGTTAAAGTTATGCTTGAAATGTGGTCTATTTTTAGTCGGGAACTGATATTTTCCTGAAATGTACTTACAGCTCATTACTAAAGAACACAAAAAGGTAGAAGCAAAGTTTTTTTTTCCTAATGAAAGCCATGACAAGGTAGGTTCCATGTTTATATGCATAGCCATAAAACAAAATATTACATGTGCCTTGAAAGTCAGTAAAAATGGTCTAAAATGGCCGCTACGCTAGCTCAATAAACCAGAATGCAATCCTTCATCAACAAGCCTGGTGTGTTCCGATGTTTCTATTTCTGTTGAAGACACCTCCTTTATTGTCCTCCCTGTGGACTTGAACCTTCCACACGGGGACTCACATCTTCACACAGACAGCCAGGCCTCGGGGAATATTACACAACAAGTACATCATTTACACTTTTGATATCCTGCTGCAATTCGGGAACGCTCTCATGGGATGCTTGAGGCCACTAGGGAATATTGGTAAAGAAAAAAAATACGTCTGGCATGAAAAACATTCCTGGTCTGGTTTGGTCTGGGTCTTGGGATTTGTTTATTACTGCTTCCTTGTGAGAATGAGTTTTTCCTCTGGGAAGCAATAGTATTCAATACTGTGAATGGTACGTATAAAGTAATCCCTCCTTTATCACAGTTCATTGGTTGCAGTGATAAGTGAAGTACAGGTTTATACATGAAATATTCTCACAGTTGCACAAAACCTGTTTAAAACCTTAAATATATTATTAAAGCCCTCTAGACATGAAATAACACCCCTATAGTAAATAAGACATAAATGTGTAACCTATATTATGTCTAATATCTGTCTTATTTTCTCTAATTATGTCTAGAATATTGATCAATAGGAGTGTAAATGTAACTGTAGGGGTGTTATTTCATGTCTAGAAGGCTCTAATAATATATTACATATTATATATATATATATATATATATATATATATATATATATATTATAGTTCATTGGTTGCAGTGATAAGTGAAGTAAGGTTCCTTATTTATACGTGAAATATTTTCACAGTTCCAGAAAACCTATTTAAAACCTTGTAAATATATTATTAGAGCCCTCTAGACATGAAATAATTATTTGAGAAAATAAGACAGATATCAGACATAATATACCGTCACATTTTTACTTCGTTTTTTTTCCAGGTTCAGTCTGAAGTCTGACCCCCCCCCCCCCCCCCCCCCGCCTCCCACCACTGCCCCACCCCTCAAAGGCGAGAGGCGGGGTACACCCTGGACTGGTGGCCAGCCAATCACAGGGCACATAGACAAACAACCATTCACACTCACATTCATACCTATGGACAATTTGGAGTTGCCAATTAACCTAGCATGTTTTTGGAATGTGGGAGGAAACCGGAGTACCCGGAGAAAACCCACGCATGCACGGGGAGAACATGCAAACTCCACACAGAGATGGCCGAGGGTGGGATTGAACATTGGTCTCCTAGCTGTGAGATCTGCATGCTAACCACTCGTCCACCGTGCAGCCCCATTTGGAATTTAGAGTTACATAAAAGCCATCCTTCACTTGTTGTTGGGACTTGAAATGTTCCTTTCATTGTGAATGACCCGATTAGGAACGCCGCTTATTCCATTCTTTGTGCCGGAAGGCTCATGTAGTTGTTGTCTCTCAAAGCAGGCTTTGTTCTTTTTCGGGGAAAACAAACTGGGGGCTCAGACCAGTGGACAGAGTTTACCAACAGGCGTCTACGTGCTAGTTATATTCCACCATTAACCTGATGGGCTGCACGGTGCAAAAAGTGGTTAGCACACAGACCTTACAGCTAGGAGACCCGAGTTCAATCCCATCCTAGGCCATCTCTTTGTGGAGTTTACATGTTCTCCCGGGGTTTTCTCCGGGTACTCCGGTTTCCTCCCCCATTCCAAAAACATGCTAGGTTAATTGGTGACTCCAAATTGTCCATAGGTATGAATGTGAGTGTGAATGGTTGTTTGTCTATATGTGCCCTGTGATTGACTGGCCTCCAGTCCAGGGTGTACCCCGCCTCTCGCCCGAAGACAGCTGGGATAGGCTCTAGCATCCCCCGCGACCTTCGTGAGGATAAGCGGTAGAAAATGAATGAATGAATGTTTGAGTCCACCACTGAACCACTGCTATTGTAATTGCATAGCCGATGTGAAATTGTGAGGAAAAATGTTTTTGAAAAGTTGTTGCTGTTTTAAGAAACAAAACAAAAAGGAATAAAGCTAAATCAATTCCATTTTTTCCCTTTGCTTATTGCATCACATTGAATTGCATTATATCGCAAGAAATTGCACCATATCATATCAGATTGCATTGATTTGAACTAAATGATTATCACATCGTATTGTATCGTATCGCACCGTATTGTGAAGAGGGTGAGTCGTATCGTAACGTATCATGAAAAGGGTGAATTGTATCGTATCATATCATGAAGAGGGTGAATTGTATCGTATCATATCATGAAGAGGGTGAATTGTATCGTATCATATCATGAAGAGGGTGAATTGTATCGTATCATATCATGAAGAGGGTGAATTGTATCGTATCATATCATGAAGAGGGGGAATTGTATCGTATCATATCATGAAGAGGGGGAATTGTATCGTATCATATGGTATCGTATCGCATCATATCGTGAAGAGGGTGAATCGTATCATATAATATCATGAAGAGGGGGAATTGTATCGTATCATATAATATCGTATCGCATCATATCGTGAAGAGGGTGAATCGTATCATATCATATCATGAAGAGGGTGTATCGTATCGTATCATGAAGCGGGTGAATTGTATCGTATTATATCATATCGTATCATATCGTATCGTATCATATCGTATCGTATCACATCGTATCGTGAAGCGGGTAAATCGTATTGTATCATGAAGAGGGTCAATTGCATCGTATCGTATGATATTGTATCATATCGTATCACATCGTATCATATCGTATCATATCGTATCGCATCGTATCGCATCGTATCGCATCGTATCGCATCGCATTGCATCGTATCGCATCGTATCGCATCATATCGCATCATATTGCATCATATCGCATCGTATCGTGAAGCGAGTGAATCGTATTGTATCGTATCATATCATGAAGAGGGTGAATCATATCGTATCGTATCATGAAGAGGGTGAATTGTATCGTATTGTATCGTATCGTATCATGAAGAGGGTGAATTGTATCGTATCGTACCGTATTGTATCATAAAGAGGGTGAATTGTATCGTTTCGTATCATATCGTATCGCGTCGAATCGTATCGTGAAGCGGGTGAATCGTATCGTATTGTATCATATCATGAAGAGGGTGAATCGTATCGTATCATGAAGAGGGTGAATCGTATTGTATGGTATCATGAAGAGGGTGAATTTTATCGTATTGTATCATGAAGAAGGTGAATCATATCGTATCGCATCGTATCGTGAAGAGGGTGAATCGTATCGTATTGTATCATAAAGAGGGTGAATCGTATTGTATCGTATCATGAAGAGGGTGAATTGTATTGTATCGTATCATATCGTATTGTGAAGAGGGTGAATCGTATCATATTGTATCGTATCATGAAGAGGGTGAATGGTATCATATTGTATCGTATCATGAAGAGGGTGAATCGTATCATATTGTATCGTATCATGAAGAGGGTGAATCGTATCGTATCGCATCATGAAGAGGGTGAATTGTATCGTATCGCATCATGAAGAGGGTGAATTGTATTGTATCGTATCATATCGTATCGCAAAGAGGGTGAATCGTATCATATTATATCGTATCATGAAGAGGGTGAATTGTATCGTATCATATCGTATCGTGAAGAGGGTGAATCGCTTCGTATCGTATAATGAAGAGGGTGAATTGTATCGTACCATATCGTATCATGAAGAGGGTGAATCGCATCGTATCGTATCATGAAGCGGGTGAATCGTATCGTATCATGAAGCGGGTGAATTGTATCGTATCGTGAAGAGGGTGAATCGCTTCGTATCGTATAATGAAGAGGGTGAATTGTATCGTACCATATCGTATCATGAAGAGGGTGAATCGTATTGTATCGTATCATGAAGCGGGTGAATCGTATCGTATCATGAAGCGGGTGAATTGTATCGTATCATGAAGAGGGTGAATTGTATCGTATCATGAAGAGGGTGAATCGTATCGTATCATGAAGAGGGTGAATTGTATCGTATCATGAAGAGGGTGAATTGTATCGTATCATGAAGAGGGTGAATTGTATCGTATCGCATCATGAAGAGGGTGAATTGTATTGTATCGTATCATATCGTATCGCAAAGAGGGTGAATCGTATCATATTATATCGTATCATGAAGAGGGTGAATTGTATCGTATCATATCGTATCGTGAAGAGGGTGAATCGCTTCGTATCGTATAATGAAGAGGGTGAATTGTATCGTACCATATCGTATCATGAAGAGGGTGAATCGCATCGTATCGTATCATGAAGAGGGTGAATCGTATTGTATCGTATCATGAAGCGGGTGAATCGTATCGTATCATGAAGCGGGTGAATTGTATCGTATCATGAAGAGGGTGAATTGTATCGTATCATGAAGCGGGTGAATTGTATCATATCATGAAGAGGGTGAATCGTATCGTATCATGAAGAGGGTGAATTGTATCGTATCATGAAGCGGGTGAATTGTATCGTATCATGAAGAGGGTGAATTGTATCATATCATGAAGAGGGTGAATCGTATCGTATCATGAAGCGTAAAAAGCTTGCGTACGCACAAAATGGGGCCCAAAGATTCCGAATGTGTTTTTCCACGCCAAGTACGATAACGAGACCTGTCACAGCATCCCTAATAAAAAGTAAAGAAATCCTGTACAGTAGCGTACAGTACCTTCCAAGAAGTCACAGGAAGTGCGAGTGTCCTTCACGTGGGGTTCCATTTCCCACCACTTGAAAAGATGTCAATCAAAGAGCATTGCCAGCCAGTGGGGATTTCTGTGGATGAATGCGCAGTGATTATTTGGCCCCGAGTCCCCCCCCCCCATATAGCCCCCAGTGCATTCCTTCTCTCTTCAAACATGAATGCCTTTCTATGTACCTCATCGTTCTCGTTCCTTTTTTCAAGCAACTTGGCCTCCAACCACCCGGGATGGAAACATAGTGATGGAACTGTTCTTCGAGGAGACAAAAAGTCCAGATATTTAGTGGACCTCGTGTGACCTCACATTTTGGATTCGGTACTTAGGACTTGGAACAAACACAAACAAACTATCACCCGGCTTATGGGGATCACACAAGGCTGTAAGTCCAGCCAGGCTGGGAGGTGTCATCAGCAGGAAGTGCCACGCTGTTTGCATCATCGCTCAGGCCGGACAAATCACATCGATGTTTAGCTTAGCGGTCCTGTGAAGATATTATAACTTTGTCAATCTGATGTACTGTACATCTTAGCGGTGTCACAAGATCTCGCAAGATTCAAACGTGACTTGTGTGCAGTCGGCCTGGAAGGATAATAACACATTCATTCATCATGAAATTAATAAAAACGATCCCTGTTTCCTTAATGGCCTCCAAACAAGCAGGAAGAGGTTTCACTCTGGGCATTGCTTTCAGCACCGAGACACCTTTCTTCTATAAAACAACAGCATGAATGGAGTGAGAGTTTTTGTCAGTCATTAGGTCACTTTTTCTCTCAGTGGGTCTCGTCTGGTGACACCCCCCCCCCCCCCCCCCCCGACTAGATATGCTAACAAGATATGCTAACAGCTTTGCAAAAATCAGCGACAAAGTGAATCATAAGTACAAATTTCGGCATTTGCTCTTTTTTTGCAATAATTTTTTGCTGTTTTTGTTTTTTCAAGTGCTCGAAATACACACTAAATTATCTTATCTTATTATTATCTTATTATTATCTTATTATCTAAAAAGCGGTAGAATGAATGAATGAATGAATATATATATATATATATATATATATATATATATATATTATAGTATAATCCCATATTTTGACTTTATTCCCATAAGACTATACTTTGTCCAAACACCTAATTTTACAAAATTACATTTTTTTGCTTCTATGTATATATATATTTATATTATAGTATAAAAGTATAACATTATGAGAAGCAAAATAAAATTGTACAAATTGTGTATGTATATATATATATATATATATATATATATATACTATAAAAGCCATTTTTCTTGAGTATATCAACTCTATGCTACAAAATAATTTATATATATTTTATTATATTTTTTATATCATAATATCATAAATTTCTTCTTGTTTTGAGTATTTTTTCTCTTTTGTGCTTTTTTTTACATTTTCCAACTATTTTAATTTAACCTTTTCTCCTCATGATGATGACTTTATTTCTTATAATATTTAGACTTCAGTCTCGTAAGATTCCCTATTACATAATAGTCTGACTATTATAACCAGTACTGGAAGTGTACTTGAAATAAATAGCACATTGTCTGTATATAAGAATATGTATATAAGAATTTTTCAATGAGTCTTTGCCTTTTTATCAACGTGCAAAATATTCCAAGGAAAATTTTTCTATATATATATATATATATATATAATATATATATAATATTATATATATTATATATTTATTTTTAATGAAGCAAATTTTATTTAGGGAGCATTCCACATTTTTTTGTTTTCATTTTGACTTTTTCCAAACAGGACTTTCCTCTAGGCCTGGCGTTTACATGTTATACTGCCCCCTGTTGCCTCGGCAATCACATAGCAGGCAGCATCAGTCTGAATGTTTGACCTCCTTACACTATTATAATAATAATATTAGCGACTTTACAGTATTACAGTATTATGTCTGCTTGTATTGTACCGAGTGTGTTGCGGCTCCACAATACAAATACACACAGCTCTCCCAAAGGGCATTGGTGTATTGTGTTGCGTGGAGTCCATTAGAAAAGCTAATAAACATCTGTTTCCATGAGTGTCTTTCTTGAACGCAGCCTGGCTGCTCTCCAAGAAGGCCTTCACAGTTCATAAGGGTGCAGAAAATCACCTCCAGTCATTTTTCTTTGCCAAGTCCCCCCAGCCTGCTCTTCTTCCTGTCAACACAATGCCGTGTGTGTGTTTTGGCCCTCATGTGCTGGTGTATTTTTAGGTTTTGAGGCTAAATTTAACCTCCTAATCTTATTACTGTGAATCAGGAGCAGTGTTTCTCCACTTGGCAGCACCACCACAACAACAACACGGGACAAACTCATCGCTTGGTGTATTAAATTAACAAGCACACACAGGCACTGACTCAAATGTTATAATAAATTAAACCTTTATTTATTGATATTAACAATAAACGACGTGAGCCAGGCAGAACTCAACGGATAAGAAGTTAGCAACTTACTTCGATGAACACAACTCCGGGCTAATCGGCGCTAGTGGAGTGAGTGACAGCGATTGCGGCCAATCACGCGTTAGGACATTAAAAAAAAAACAAACCACCGAGCCAATCGATTAGCTTGTGGGCGGTCTAAAGGAAAGTGGCCTTCAGCTCGTAATCGCTTGGTCCTAGTGCTTGACATTTTCTTTTTAATATACTGCAATATTGTAAAAATCTACATATGATATATTCAACACTAAAGAAACAACAATTTGATGCAGTGCAGAGTAAAATCATAATTTTTTTACGATATATTTTTAATACATTTACATGTCTGAGGACTCATTTCTAAATAGAAGAGTGAAATATAGTCCAAAAAGTATAATAAAATAATAATTCCTTTGAAATATTATAGCAATATTATAGCATTTTTAAGCTAGCTAAGCAGAACTCAACGGATAAGAAGTTAGCAACTTACTTCGATGAACACGAACTCTGGGCTAATGGGTGCTTAATGGAGTGAATGACAGCGATTGCGGCCAATCACGCGTTAGGACATTAAAAAAAAACAAACCACCGAGCCAATCGATTAGCTTGTAGGCGGTCTAAAGGAAAGTGGTCTTCACTTCGCATCGCTTGGTCCTAGTGCTTGACATGTTCCTTTTAATATACCGCAACATTGTAAAATCTACATATGATATATTCAACACTAAAGAAACAACAATTTGATGCAGTGTAGAGTAAAACCATAAATATATTATATATATATATTAATACGTTTATATGTCTGAGGACTCATTTCTAATTAGGAGAAGAGTGAAATATAGTAAAAAAAAAATAAAAAAAAATAAAATCCCCCTTGAAATATAGCAATATTATAGCATTTTTTAACAATGCAATCAACCCTCTCAATATGAGCCTTCGATTGTCGCTCCCTCGCTATATATCATATTTTTTTTCAGAAATTAATTCAATAATGGCTGCTGCGTGGCCGACTCTGATGTCATGATAAGAGTGAAAGAAGTTCTTCTCCCAGCTAGTGTGGAAGTGGTACATTTTTGGCGGTAATGCTTTACAACAAGGTACACAAAATGACAGTAGTTAACCACTACTCATTAATTCCTCATTAGGTCTTCATTAGTTCCTTGGTAACTACTCTAAAAATATGTCCCTTTGTAATTAGTTTTAAGTACTGTATTTTATTTGTAGAATAAATAAATTCCATGCTAATTGGTTAGTTCGCTAGCTTAGATAGTGTTTGTCTTGAGTCACTGAGTGCAATGTGGTGTGAACAATGAGTAATAGGGGTGTAAATGTGACTATAGGGGTGTTATTTTTTGTCTCCAGGGCTCTAATAATGTTAAAAAATAATGCATTTAGAAAGTCAGTAAAACAGAGCTTTCCCGACAGACGTGATTAATACACAATAATGATCCGTGATTAGTTTCTGGTTAGTTTGCTAGCTTAGATAGCGTTCGTCTTGAGTCCCGACAGCATAAAAGTTGCAATGTGGTGTAAACAATGAATAATAGGGGTGTCAATATGACTACAGGGGTGTTATTTTTTGTCTCGAGGGCTCTAATAATGTTAAAAATAATGCATTTAGAAAGTCAGAAATGGGTTTCTGGGTCACGGTGGCATAATTTTTCACATGTTGGCCACACAGTTATGAGATCCGGAAAAGAACGTCGGCATCAACGTGTTCCACCGAGGAAAACAGAGCGTTCCCGACAGACGTGATTAGTTTCTGGTTAGTTTGCTAGCTTAGATAGTGTTTGTCTTGAGTCCCTACGAGAGTTGCAATGTAGTGTAAACAATGAGTAATAGGAGTATAAACGTGACTATAGGGGTGTTATTGTTTGTCTAGCGGGCTCTAATAATGTTAAAAATAATACATGTAGAAAGTCAGAAATGGGTTTCTGGGTCACGGTGGCATAATGTTTCACATGTTGGTGACACGGTTATGAGATCTGGAAAGAACGTCGGTATCAACGAGTTCCGTCGAGTAAAACAGAGCGTTCCTGACAGACGTGAGTGCAGTGTAAGCACACAGTGTACTTTAGTAGCATGTGTCACTGTGCACCGCATGCCAGGGGACACGACTGATTGGCTTTTGTGTAGAAATATCGACAACGCTGATTCGCTGTGGAGACCAAAAAAGAACATGGAAATCAGATTCCGAAATATCAAGTAGTAAATATGAGTGTAGTCATCAAGGCCACCGGAAAAAGTCAATTGCATAAACAGACAGACCCTTTAAGATGAACACTCTTAGAGTGAGCCAGTTATGACATCATAACTAATCAGTCTTCTGTCATTCAAGCCGGGAGCCAAAAGTCCACATAACTTTATTGAGCGCACAAACAAAGCGCTCAGTCTGCATCCAACACCTCTGCTCTGAGATTTGATGCCGACTTCCTGATCAAACAAGCAAAAGCAAAGAACTTCCTGGCTGCTTCCTTTCCCCTGCAGAGCCATCTTGATGCTCACGTGCTTCATGGACGGGGAAAACAAGTTTGACCCATTTTCAAACTCGTCTTCTTTTCTATTTGGAGAAAGCATGTGAAGTAAAGTAAACATGTGGAGGACAAAGAAAATGGCCACAAAAGAAGTAATAATTATTTCATTTTTCCTCAGTAACTACTCAGTGCCTTTGTCATTCCTTCCTCAGTAACTCCTCAAAATGTATGGACCTTCATCATTTGTTCCTCAGTCACTATCCTAAATGTATGAGCTATAGTCGTTCTTTCCTCAGTAACTACTCTAAATGTATGTGCCTTAGTCATTTGTTCTTCATTGGTTCCTCAGTAACTACTCAAAATGTATGTGCCTTAGTCATTCCTTCCTCAGTAACTACTCAAAATGTATGTGCCTTAGTCATTCCTTCCTCAGTAACTACTCTAAATTCATGTGCCTTAGTCATTCCTTCCTCAGTAACTACTCAAAATGTATGTGCCTTAGTCATTCCTTCCTCAGTAACTACTCTAAATATATGTGCCTTAGTCATTCCTTCCTCAGTAACTACTCAAAATGTATGTGCCTTAGTCATTCCTTCCTCAGTAACTACTCTAAATTTATGTGACTTAGTCATTCCTTCCTCAGTAACTACTCAAAATGTATTTGCCTTAGTCATTCCTTCCTCAGTAACTACTCTAAATAAATGTGCCTTAGTCATTCCTTCCTCAGTAACTACTCTAAATGTATGTGCCTTAGTCATTCCTTCCTCAGTAACTACTCTAAATGTATGTGCCTTAGTCATTCCTTCCTCAGTAACTACTCTAAATGTATGGACCTTCATCATTTGTTCCTCAGTAACTATTCTGAATGTATGAGCCATAGTCATTCCTTCCTCGGTAACTACTCTAAATGTATGTGCCTTAGTCATTTGTTCTTCATTGGTTTCTCAGTAACTACTAAAAATGTATGTGCCTTAGTCATTTCTTCCTCAGTAACTACTCTAAATATATGTGCCTTAGTCATTCCTTCCTCAGTAACTACTCTAAATGTATGTGCCTTAGTCATTCCTTCCTCAGTAACTACTCTAAATGTATGTGCCTTAGTCATTTGTTCTTCATTGGTTCCTCTGTAACTACTCAAAATGTATGTGCCTTAGTCATTCCTTCCTCAGTAACTACTCAAAATGTATGTGCCTTAGTCATTCCTTCCTCAGTAACTACTCTAAATTTATGTGACTTAGTCATTCCTTCTTCAGTAACTACTCAAAATGTATTTGCCTTAGTCATTCCTTCCTCAGTAACTACTCTAAATAAATGTGCCTTAGTCGTTCCTTCCTCAGTAACTACTCTAAATGTATGTGCCTTAGTCATTCCTTCCTCAGTAACTATTCTAAATGTATGTGCCTTAGTCATTCCTTCATCAGTAACTACTCTAAAAATATGTGCTTTAGTCATTCCTTCCCCAGTAACTACTCAAAATGTATTTGCCTTAGTCATTCCTTCCTCAGTAACTACTCTAAATAAATGTGCCTTAGTCATTCCTTCCTTAGTAACTACTCAAAATGTATGTGCCTTAGTCATTCCTTCCTCAGTAACTACTCTAAATATATGTGCCTTAGTCATTCCTTCCTCAGTAACTACTCAAAATGTATGTGCCTTAGTCATTTGTTCTTCATTGGTTCCTCTGTAACTACTCAAAATGTATGTGCCTTAGTCATTCCTTCCTCAGTAACTACTCAAAATGTATGTGCCTTAGTCATTCCTTCCTCAGTAACTACTCTAAATATATGTGCCTTAGTCATTCCTTCCTCAGTAACTACACGAAATGTATGTGCCTTAGTCATTCCTTCTTCAGTAACTACTCTAAATGTATGTGACTTAGTCATTCCTTCCTCAGTAACTACTCAAAATGTATATGCCTTAGTCATTCCTTCCTCAGTAACTACTCTAAATAAATGTGCCTTAGTCATTCCTTCCTCAGTAACTACTCTAAATTTATGTGCCTTAGTCGATCCTTCCTCAGTAACTATTCTAAATGTTTGTGCCTTAGTCATTCCTTCATCAGTAACTGCTCTAAAAATATGTGCCTTAGTCATTCCTTTCTCAGTAACTACTCAAAATGTATTTGCCTTAGTCATTCCTTCCTCAGTAACTACTCTAAATAAATGTGCCTTAGTCATTCCTTCCTCAGTAACTACTCTAAATGTATGTGCCTTAGTCATTCCTTCCTCAGTAACTACTCTAAATGTATGTGCCTTAGTCATTTGTTCTTCATTGGTTCCTCAGTAACTACTCAAAATGTATGTGCCTTAGTCATTCCTTCCTCAGTAACTACTCTAAATATATGTGCCTTAGTCATTCCTTCCTCAGTAACTACTCAAAATGTATGTGCCTTAGTCATTTGTTCTTCATTGGTTCCTCTGTAACTACTCAAAATGTATGTGCCTTAGTCATTCCTTCCTCAGTAACTACTCTAAATATATGTGCCTTAGTCATTCCTTCCTCAGTAACTACACTAAATGTATGTGCCTTAGTCATTCCTTCCTCAGTAACTACTCTAAATGTATGTGACTTAGTCATTCCTTCCCCAGTAACTACTCAAAATGTATATGCCTTAGTCATTCCTTCATCAGTAACTACTCTAAAAATATGTGCCTTAGTCATTCCTTTCTCAGTAACTACTCAAAATGTATATGCCTTAGTCATTCCTTCCTCAGTAACTACTCTAAATAAATGTGCCTTAGTCATTCCTTCCTCAGTAACTACTCTAAATGTATGTGCCTTAGTCATTCCTTCCTCAGTAACTACTCTAAATGTATGTGCCTTAGTCATTTGTTCTTCATTGGTTCCTCAGTAACTACTCTAAATGTATGTGCCTTAGTCATTCCTTCCTCAGTAACTACTCTAAATGTATGTGCCTTAGTCATTACGTCCTCAGTAACTACTCAAAATGTATGTGCCTTAGTCATTCCTTCCTCAGTAACTACTCTCAATGTATGTGCCTTAGTCATTCCTTCCTCAGTAACTACTCTAAATGTATGTGCCTTAGCCATTACGTCCTCAGTAACTACTCAAAATGTATGTGCCTTAGTCATTCCTTCCTCAGTAACTACTCTCAATGTATGTGCCTTAGTCATTCCTTCCTCAGTAACTACTCCAAATTCCTCCTCCTTTCCATATGTATCGTATGTGTTTCCCCAGTGTATCGACATATTGTATATTTTTATTGAAGAATGAAAGTAATTATTAAAGTTATAAAGCCATTATCCAAATGAGCCAAATGGTGAAAACATGGAACAGCAGTCAACCTTTCGAGGTGTTGCCGGCCAACCAAAGTGACCCCAAGAGCGCAGCTACGACTCATCTAAGAGGTCACAAAAGGCCCCACACCCATAGAACTACAGGCCTCACTTGCTTCAGTTAAGGCATGACTCCACCACCAAAGTTCCTCACATGACATTACCTTAACCCCACTTGAAAAAATATGTCCTCACAGTCCATGTGGAAGTGGTACATTTTTGACTTTTTAAGATGAGAAGAAATCTGAAGCTAACTTTAGCTCGCTAGCCTGCGGCCATCTCAAAACCCTGCAGCATAAGAGTTGCGCAATGTAATGTAAACAATGAATAATAGAGTGTAAAGGTGACTATAGGGGTGTTATTTCATTTCTACAGGGTTCTATAATGTTAACGTTTCTATGCTCTAAGTACAAAAATATTGTGTTAGTTAATATTGAATCCTGTATTGTGGAATTCATGTATTGTGGTCTTGGCTAGAACCAATTAACCGCTCTAAAAGAGGGACGACTGCAATGGGTGAGAATCATCTAACGACAAATACAAAAAACGACAAATACAAAAGGTGAGTTTGTTCCGGCAGACACGGAAACGTGAAAGAGAGCGAGGGGAGCAGAGTAAAAAGAGTGAATGTAGGTCATCGGTTGAGAAATGTATGTCAGCGTGATGACGAGCAGAACGTGAGGGAACCTTCATCACATCAATGATGCAGCGACACACAGATGACTTGGAGACGACCGCTGTGGAGGAAAAATATGCTAATGAGGCAGGACGCCTTTTATTGGCGTCTGCAATCAACACTCCATTTCAGCGCTGTCAGGATGCACAGTGAAATATTACAATGAAGTACACAATACTACAGTAGTTCATTAGGAAGCAACCTACCTAACCCTAACAACTACTCATTAGTTCATCTGTAACTACTCTAAATGTATGTGCCTTAGCCATTCCTTCCTCAGCAACTACTCTAAATGTATGTGCCTTAGGCATGCCTTCCCCAGTAACTACTCTAAATGTGTCTTAGTCATTCCTTTCCCAGTAACTACTCTAAATGTACCTTAGTCATTCCTTCCTCAGTAACTACTCTAAATGTATGTGCCTTAGTCATTCCTTCCTCAGTAACTACTCTAAATGTATGTGCCTTGGTCATTTTTCCTCACTAACTACTCAAAATGTATGTGCCTTAGTCATTCCTTCCTCAGTAACTACTCTAAATGTTCCTCCTCCCTTTCCATATGTATTGTATATGTTTCCCCAGTGTATCGATATACTGTATATTTTTATTGAAGAATGAACTAAAACTTCCCAGGAAGCATGTCTGTGAACACACCACAAGTGTCCACTTTAAAAGTCAGCAGTGTCCTAAATTCCTCACGTGTCCGAAGGTCAAAGAATAGCCCCCCCCCCCCCCCCCCCCTCTTGGACTGCAGCCCAATTTCTCACTATGGGAAGCTGGACCAAAGCCTTTTTTCTTTTTCTTGGACCAAATGATTGGCTGCAGCAGCTTATCCAGAAAAAAGCTGCAGTTGGTGGTTGAGATGAAATGATGGCGTGGTTCGTGTCGTTTGGGTAGAAGATGTAGGTCAGACACGCTTTGCATGTGTGCTTGGTGCATTGTTGGCTTTGCATCTGCTCACACAAAACCACTTTCTTCTCCTCCTTTTAGAATTTTTATCAGGAATTTCATGAATTGGGTTTGTATGAAGGGGAAACCGTGACCTCCGGTTTTGTGTTCAAACCAACACACACACACACACACACACATTAGTCTTTGACTAAACACTTACATAAAAAAATTGGGCTTGAAATTTGATTAGCCAACCAATAACTTCACATAATATCTTGTATCCATAAAAGCTGAATTTGGTGCTTTTGTACGTGTGCAATATTAAATAGGAATCGAACGTTATGGTTTATGAAAATATAACACACATGACCTTGAACAGCATCATCACTATAACTATAAAAACACACACGGGAAGCCCTCAGAAAAATGAAGCTGCAGTGTTAAATGTAGCTACAATCAAATGTGTCCTCGTTTTAATGAACGACTCATTTTTGTGAACTTTCTTCCCCTTTTATGATTTGACGATTCACTTCTTGGACAATGCAGTGCGTCAAAGAAAAGGAAAGTGAAAAGTAAGACTTGCCACTTTTCTCACCTGAAAGACTCAGAGAAGAGAACCTCTGGAACATCTGGAAGAGACGCTGGGCTTATACAATGCCATCATAAGGACAGCGTGTGAGTGACAGGAAGAAAAGCTGACATGGTTCAGGTATGAATCTCTCAACCCTGCTTGTTGTCTCTGAATATGCACTACGTATACAAACGTAGCACCAGTGTTCGATGCCACCATTTCAATGAAACGGCCTGTGCCTGTGAGTAAAACCACAACAGCGGGAACGACGTGTGCAAGCGAGGTCTGAGACAATCCGACTCGTGCGCCACAAGTGTTGTTGATTCATCAGCACTCGTCTGGTACGTCGCGGGTGTCGACCATCTGGGCCAAAGAATGAGGACAGACAGCCAAGCAACCACATGCGGTGGGTCCCTGCCTCCGAGGAGGTATTTAACCATCAAGTTAAGAATAGACGTAGACCCCTGGATGGGGGGGTGGGGGTTGCAAGGCCAAAAACAGTGGAGCCTCCAAAGTTCAGTAGTTCGACTACCTGAACACTACGTCACCTGAAGTAGAAAAATTGAAGGACATAACAAACAGGAATATTCAATGACAAAGTCAAATTCCTTACCTTTATCTATGTGGCTGCACACTGGAAGGGGCGTTGCAAAAAAGGGAGAGATAGGCTCAACCAATGTTGGTTTCTGCATTTTCACTTTAATTAACATAATTTCACTTTCCTTTTTTATGAAGCGCGTTCACATCGTCCTTCGTGTTGCAATTTTCAACTACATACTCTAATTAACTAACTTAGTTAACTGCTGTATAACAAAAGTAAATAAAACTAAAATAAAGTCAATCTACTCAGCCCGTATACGGCACATCATGGAACGGGAAATGGATACAAATGTTTGTGAAATGGATACAAATGTTTGTGAAATGCATGAAAATGTGTTTTTCTTTGGAAAACAAAGACATTTGAAAGTGATCCCAAACTTTTGAGCAGTAGTGTATGTGGTTGCACACTGGAAGGGGCGTTGCAAAAGAGGGAGAGACGGGCTCAATCAATGTTGGTTTTTCATTTTCTGTCTAATTTCACTTTCCTTTTTTATGAAGCACGTTCACATCGTCCTTGGTGTAACAACTTGCAACTACATACTCTAATTAACTAACTTAGTTAACTGCTGTATAATGAAAGTAAATAAAACTAAAATAAATCATTCATTCATTCTCTACCGCTTTTTCCTCACGAGGGTCGCGGGGGTGATGGAGCCTATCCCAGCTGTCTTCGGGCGAGAGGCGGGGTAGACCCTGGACTGGTGGCCAGCCAATCACAGGGCACATATAGACAAACAACCATTCACACTCACATTCATACCTATGGACAATTTAGAGTGGCCAATTAACCTAGCATGTTTTTGGAATGTGGGAGGAAACCGGAGTACCCGGAGAAAACCCACGCATGCACGGGGAGAACATGCAAACTCCACACAGAGATGGCCGAGGGTGGGAATTGAACCCTGGTCTCCTAGCTAACCACTAGTCCGCCGTGCCGCCTAAAATAAATAATAATAAATTAAAATGAATAATAAATAAAGTCAATCTACTCAGCCCGTATACGGCACATCATGGAACATGTACACTACTGCTGACAAGTTTGGGATCACTTGGAAATGTTTTTTGGTCCAGTCTGAGATATGGCTTTTTCTTGGCAGTCCTGCTATGAAGTCCAGCATCCTGAAGTGGCCGCTTCACTGTTGATACTGACACTGGTGTTTGACGGCTACTATTTAGTGCAGCTGCCAGGTGACGACCTGTGAGGCGTCTTTGTCTTAAACTACACACTCTCAGATATGTGCAGCGTTTTTCTGTCCTTGTTAGACCCAGTTTGTGCTGCTCTCTGAAGGGAGTAGTTAACAGCATGGTAAGAGATTTTAGTTTTAGTTAGGATTTTTAGATGGCTTTTCTAATCATCTATTAGCCTTATAAAATTCTTAAACTACACACTCTCAGATATTTGTCTTCTTGCACAGTTGTGCAGCGTTTTTCTGTCCTTGTTAGACCCAGTTTGTGCTATTGTTAAATATTTTTGTGTCTTTCATGATTACAGTCACCCTTGGTTTAATTAATTGGTTACAGACCTGCCAGCGATAAATTAATTTCCACAATATAGGATTCCAAGTCAATAAATAGAATATTTTTGTAGTTGGGGCACGGAAAATCTGTTTATGACTTTGTAAATACGAGGAATTTATGTTGCAGATTTTTATTGACCGATTCCGACACCGATCATATGGAATAATTTGTTTGTTTCTTTGTTTTTCTTGCACAGTTGTGCATCGTTTTTCTGTCCTTGTTAGACCCAGTTTGTGCTATTGTTAAGGTTTTTTTTTGTCTTTCATGATTACAGTCACCCCTGGTTTAATTAATTGGTTACAGACCTACCAGCGATGAAATTAATTTCCACGATATAGGATTCCAAGTCAATACATTTTTGGAGTTGCAGCACGGAATGAGTGAAATTGACCGATTCCGACACTGATCATATGGAATAATTCTTGTTTGTTTCTTCTTGCACAGTTGTGCATCGTTTTTCTGTCCTTGTTAGACCCAGTTTGTGCTGCTGTCTGAAGGGAGTAGTTAACAGCATGGTAAGAGATTTTAGTTTTAGTTTAGATTATTAGATGGCTTTTCTAATCATCTATTAGCCTTATAAAATGATGAACTTGGATTAGCAGCCATACCAGGAGATTGATGCAGAGGACTGACAGTTGTTGATAGTAGGCCTCTATGCAAAAATGTACATCCTTCTTTGAAAATCATCTCATTCATTTTCATTGTTTGGGAAATGGATACAAATGTTTGTGAAATGCATGAAAATGTGTTTTTCTTTAGAAAACAAAGGAATTTGTAAGTGATCCCAAACTTTTGAGCGGTAGTGTATGTGGCTGCACACTGGAAGGGGTGGTGCAAAAGAGGGAGAGACGGGCTCAACCAATGTTGGTTTTTCCATTTTCTGTCTAATTTCACTTTGGTGTAGCAACTTGTGACTACGTATTTTAACTAAGTAACTTAGTTAACGGATGTATAACAAAAGTAAATAAAACTAAAATAAAGTCAATCTACTCAGCCCGTATATGGCACATCATGGAACGGGAATGTTTGCAGAGTGAAATCTTAAGTGACGGGAAGTCAGCTATATATGTCGCCCGTCGATCATAAATGTTAAGAGTAAACATGTTTTGTGCATGAAACCATTCCAAATGCATAGAAATGATGATTGAAAGAAAAAGACCATTTAAGGCTTCTCCAAAAGTCTTCAATGAAGGTAAACGTAACCTTAAATGTTCATCTCGTGTATTTAGAATAATTGTAAAATCATTAACCATACTCCATAACATTATTAGTGATTGGTGTCTTCATGTCGAGAGCAATGTTCCTGACAATGAATGACAACACAGAAATTAGACAGAAAATGCAGAAACTAACATTAGTTGAGCCTGTCTCTCCCTTTTTTGCAACGCCCCTTCCAGTGTGCAGCCTATTTGGTGGCCAAAACATCGTCCACAAACCGTACCCCCAACCCGGCAGACCAATGAGTGACAGGCCTTCCACAATATGATGTTTATATATTATTCATATATATATATTTTTATATATGAATATATATATTCATATATATGAATATGAATGCATATCCTGCTATAGTTGATATGCAGGATGCACGTCCAGGTTGGTCTCAATCTTCTATTTCTAAATGGGATACACAATAGGAGCAAAAAGGCTCATGTGCGGCTGTTGGAGGTCAGATGGAAGCCGAGCAGCAGAAGTGGGTCAGTGTGCTACGGCACATGCAACAGGACGTGCGCGGCATCTTCAATGATCAGGAACGCGCTCACACGGCGCATCCGTCACGACCGCGGTTACACACTCGCAGACGACCTCCTGTCAGGCCTATTATCCGCCGTGTCTTCACATTGTTGTGGGTGAAAAGGAACGGAGCGTCTGACGCAGGCTGATGCAAATGCCATCGCTTTATGGAAGCTAACCTTGAGTTCACGTTTGTTCAATGCTGACCTGAATTCCTCAATCGGTTATGCAGCTGACGATTGGCTGGTGATGAAGCGATAAAGGACAAATTGCTCATGAGTTTGCACGACTTGAGTTAATATACGTTTCCTGCATATGTCTGCTTTTTCTCATGAATAGTCAGGCCTTCTTCACCGAGACGGGAACGAAAATGTAACGTGAACAAAAGCATCAAACCCGGATCACGTTCATGTAAGTGGGTCAGCATGTGTTTTTCTATATTCCGTATCACAACTTCAGTATAGCGTCTTGGAAATAGAACATTCATGCAGTGCAATTTGATGTTCAACCAAAATGTTCCAAAACAAAAATACAGTGGAACCTTGGTTAGCATCAGACTGTAACCAAAACAGATGCTAACCAGATCATTGGTTCCCATTATAAATCATATAAATCCAATTAATCCGTTCCAGAAAGACAAAAAGAGTATGATTAATGCTTTTACAATTATTAAAAAAGACAATTCTAAATACACGAAATGAACATTTAACGTTACGTTTACCTTCACTGAAGACTTTGGAAGAAGCCTTAATTTTTTTCATTCGTCATTTCTATGCATTTAGAATGGTTTCATGCACAAAACATGTTTACAATTAACATTTATGATCGACGGGCGACATATATAAATGACTTCCCGTCACTTTCACTCTGATTTCACTCTGCAAACATTCCCGTTCCATGATGTGCCGTATACGGGCTGAGTAGATTGACTTTATTTTAGTTTTATTTACTTTCGTTATACATCAGTTAACTAAGTTACTTTGTTAAAATACGTAGTCACAAGTTGCTACACCAAAGTGAAAATGGAAAAACCAACATTGGTTGAGCCCGTCTCTCCCTCTTTTGCACCGCCCCTTCCAGTGTGCAGCCACATACACTACCGCTCAAAAGTTTGGGATCACTTACAAATTCCTTTGTTTTCTAAAGAAAAACACATTTTCATGCATTTCACAAACATTTGTATCCATTTCCCAAACAATGAAAATGAATGAGATGATTTTCAAAGAAGGATGTACATTTTTGCATAGAGGCCTACTATCAACAACTGTCAGTCCTCTGCATCAATCTCCTGGTATGGCTGCTAATCCAAGTTCATCATTTTATAAGGCTAATAGATGATTAGAAAAGCCAACTAAAAATCCTAACTAAAACTAAAATCTCTTACCATGCTGTTAACTACTCCCTTCAGAGAGCAGCACAAACTGGGTCTAACAAGGACAGAAAAACGATGCACAACTGTGCAAGAAGAAACAAACAAGAATTATTCCATATGATCCGTGTCGGAATCGGTCAATTTCACTCATTCCGTGCTGCAACTACAAAAATGTATTGACTTGGAATCCTATATCGTGGAAATTAATTTAATCGCTGGCAGGTCTGTAACCAATTAATTAAACCAGGGGTGACTGGAATCATGAAAGACAAAAAAAAACTTAACAATAGCACAAACTGGGTCTAACAAGGACAGAAAAACGATGCACAACTGTGCAAGAAAAACAAAGAAACAAACAAATTATTCCATATGATCGGTGTCGGAATCGGTCAATTTCACTCATGGATGATTGGTATAAAAATCGGCAACATAAATCCCTCGTATTTACATAAACAGATTTTCCGTGCCCCAACTACAAAAATATTCCATTTATTGACTTGGAATCCTATATCGTGGAAATTAATTTATCGCTGGCAGGTCTGTAACCAATTAATTAAACCAGGGGTGACTGGAATCATGAAAGACAAAACAATATTTAACAATAGCACAAACTGGGTCTAACAAGGACAGAAAAACGCTGCACAACTGTGCAATAAGACAAATATCTGAGAGTGTGTAGTTTAAGAATTTTATAAGGCTAATAGATGATTAGAAAAGCCATCTAAAAATCTAAACTAAAACTAAAATCTCTTACCATGCTGTTAACTACTCCCTTCAGAGAGCAGCACAAACTGGATCTAACAAGGACAGAAAAACGCTGGAGACAAATATGTGAGAGTGTACAGTTTAAGACAAAGACGCCTCACAGGTCGTCACCTGGCAGCTGCACTAAATAGTAGCCGTCAAACACCAGTGTCAGTATCAACAGTGAAGCGGCCACTTCAGGATGCTGGACTTCATAGCAGGACTGCCAAGAAAAAGACCCAAAATTTCCAAGTGATCCCAAACTTTTGAGCGGTAGTGTACAAATGATGGAGTCACTGATGAAGCTCCGCTGTCCACCATCATGGTCTTTACTAACATTAAACAAAAACATTATGCAACCAAGCAGGGGCATCACTAGGTTATGAGGACAGGGTGGGCTTTATTCATGCCCAATGGGCATGAAACAGTCCCCTGGAGATGCACAGGATATGAATGAATGTAGTAGATATTCAAAAAAATTCAAAAAACAACTAAAGAACAAGAACCGGGATATAACTTTACCACTTTTGAACAAATGTACACAAGTACACACAATCTACACTGCAAAACAGCTGTTCAAGCTCTGTAACCATTCCAGTGGACAGTGAGCAATTATATAATAAAAAAATCAATAAAGTTTTTTTTAAAAATGAATAAAAATATGTATTTATTTAGGGGGGCTTAAGAACATTTTAGGGGGGCTGAAGACCCCCTAAAATAAAATTGGCCTAATGACACCACTGCAACCAAGTAGTACGTTACTATTAGTCTGCTTTTGCCCTATTGTATGAAATTGGTCAGAGATTTTTTTTTTAAATTAATAAAAATATCTATTTATTTAGGGGGGCTTAAGAACATTTTAGGGGTGTTGAAGACCCCCTAAAATAGGCCTAATGACACCACTGCAACCAAGTAGTAGGGTAGTATTAGCCTGCTTTTGCCCTATTGTATGAAATTTGTCAGAGATTTTTTTCTAAAAAAAAAAAAAATCAATAATTAAAAAAAAATCAATAAAAATATCTAATTATTTAGGGGGACTTAAGAACGTTTTAGGGGCGTTGAATACCCCCTAAAATAGGTCTAATGACGCCACTGCAACCAAGTATTAGGCTAGTATTAGCCTGCTTTTGCCCTATTGTATGAAATTTGTCAGAAAATTTTTTGGGGAGAAAAAAAAAAAATCAATAAAATTTTTTTTATTAAAAAAAATATCTATTTATTTAGGAGGACTTAAGAACGTTTTAGGGGCGTTGAAGACCCCCTAAAAAGGCCTAATGACGCCACTGCAACCAAGTATTAGGCTAGTATTAGTCTGCTTTTGCCCTATTGTATGAAATTTGTCAGAGATTTTTTTTGTAAAAAAAAAAAAATCAATAAAAAATATCAAATTATTTAGGGGGGCTTAAGAACATTTTAGGGGTGTTGAAGACCCCCCAAAATAGGCCTAATGACACCACTGCAACCAAGTAGTAGGGTAGTATTAGCCTGCTTTTGCCCTATTGTATGAAATTTGTCAGAGATTTTTTTTTTGTAAAAAAAATTAATAAATTTTTTTTAAAATAAAATGTCTAATTATTTAGGGGGACTTAAGAACATTTTAGGGGTGCTGAAGACCCCCTAAAATAGGCCTAATGACGCCACTGCAACCAAGTAGTAGGCTAGTATTAACCTGCTTTTGCCCTATTGCATGAAATTTGTCAGAGATTTTTTTTGTAAAAAAAAAATAAAATCTATTTAAAAAAATCTATAAAAAATATCAAATTATTTAAGGGGGCTTAAGAAATGACGCCACGGCAACCAAGTAGTAGGCTAGTATTAGCCTGCTTTTGCCCTATTGTATGAAATTTGTCAGATAAAAAAAAAAATCAATAAAAATATCAAATTTAAAAAATAGGCCTAATGACGTCACTCCAACCAAGGTTGGTTGTCTTTGAGCCGTCTGCGATCAATGTCGGCCAAGAGTCACGGAAGAGCTCCAACCGGACGATGCAAGCTAATTCTCCCTGTGGATTATGAAGTAGGGCAACATGGAGACCTCATTCCGGTGAGATGGAGTCATATATTATGTGTCATCCTCCCGGGTCAGCGTGGACACTTTTCATCCTCCAAGTCGTTCATTTTGAATCCATATCTTGCACATCATTGGCGGTGACATGTCTCGGACGAACACTTGAGACGGCATACTCAGACATCTCACTGTCGGTTCTTTGTTGGCCAACAAGATCCCCGTGGTTTGCTCTGCAGCTCATCTTCTCCACTGCTATCTGCATCCCGTATGGCTTCATTTCGGTCATTTCCATCAAAGCAGGACACGGGCTTGCATGTATTCCAAGATTAATGCAACATCCATTTTGGCGGACATGTTTATCCGTCACATTCTTAGAATGTGACCATCATTACAGGGTTTTGCTGAATTAATGGAATAATTAATGGTTCAGCTAATTAATCAGCAGCTATTTTGGTATTGGATGGATAACGTTTTGATTTCCGAAGATAAATATCTTCTGATTTCAACCTCTCACATGTGAATATGTGTTTATTTATTTATGTTATTCTCATTACATTGCAACATTTTTCTCCTAATGTTTGACTTTATTCTTGTAAAATTACTGATTTTTTATAATTTTTGCTGTTTTTTTAACCCAAATTTCTCATTAAGGTAAATTTTTTAAATCTGTAATGGAGCAATAAAAAACACCTGTGCTCCAGCTGTGATCTTTTTTTTTTATTATTTTTGCTGTTTTTTTTTTTTACCCAAATTTCTCATTAAGGTAATTTTTTTAAATTTGTCATGGAACAATAAAAACACCCGTGCACCAGCTGTGATTAAAAAAAAATAATTTGCTGTTTTTTTAACCCAAATTTCTCATTGAGGTAATTTTTTTTAATCTGTCATGGAGCAATAAAAAACACCTGTGCTCCAGCTGTGATTTTTATAATATTTGCTGTTTCTTTTAACCCAAATTACTCATTAAATATTAATTTTTTTCAATCTGTCATGGAGCAATAAAAACACCCGTGCTCCAGCTGTGATTTTTATAATATTTGCTGTTTTTTTAACCCAAATTACTCATTAAATATTTAATTTTTAAAATCTGTCATGGAGCAATAAAAAACACCCGTGCTCCAGCTGTGATTTTTATAATTTTTGCTGTTTTTTTTTTTTACCAAAATTTCTCATTAATTTATTTTTTTAAAATCTGTCATGGGGCAATAAAAAACACCCGTGCTCCAGCTGTGATTTTTATAATTTTTGCTGTTTTTTTTTTTAACCCAAATTTCTCATTAGGGTAATTTTTTTTATCTGTCATGGAGCAATAAAAACACCCGTGCTCCAGCTGTGATTTAAAACAAATTTTTTGCTGCTTTTTTTAACCCAAATTTCACATTAAGGTAAATTTTTTTAATCTGTCATGGAGCAATAAAAACACCCATGCTCCAGCTGTGATTTTTACAATTTTCGCTGTTTTTTTACCTAAATTTCTCATTAAGGTAAATTTTTTTCAATCTGTCATGGAGCAATAAAAAAACACCCGTGCTCCAGCTGTGATTTTGATAATTTTTGCTGTTTTTTTAAACCCAAATTTCTCATTAAGGTAAATTTTTTAAATCTGTCAGGGAGCAATCCAGCTGTGATTTTTATAATTTTTGCAGTTTTTTTTTTAACCCAAATTTCTCATTAACGTAATTTTTTTTATTATGTCATGGAGCAATAAAAAACATCCGTGCTCCAGCTGTGATTTTTATAATTTTTGCTGTTTTTGAACCCAAATTTCCCATTAAGGTCAATTTTTTTATTATGTCATGGAGCAATAAAAAACACCCGTGCACCTGTTGGCGTTTTGATGGTACAATAAAGCAGAAAAAAAATGATGAACACGTACCGTAGCAACAATAAAGCAGTACTGCCGGCAGGGAAAAACGTCTCCGTCGAGGCTCGACCGGCAAGAACAGAATGTGTGCTGTGTGGAAAAACATCGTCATTGCCATTCCCGAACCCTGAATGTCTCGTACCTGTCATCAGTCATCAGGAATGGCGCTGTTACAGTTGCCGTGGTAGATATAAACGGGTCCGTCGCATCCATAGTACAACTGAAAGACGTCCCTGTATCCGTGCTCCCTCCACCAGGTGCACAGTTGACGGTTCCAGCCGCACGCCAAAGAGTAAAATAAGTCCGGATGCTCCATGCCGATCATGGTGAAGAAGTCTTGGTCCCCAAGATGGCCCCTGAAGCTGTACCGCTCGGCCAGTTCGGCCACGTTTGTGGGTTCTAGCAGTTGATTGTAGAGTGCAGAGCTCCTCATGGCAGCCAAGTCCAGCAACATGACACCGCTGTTGAAGCCAGGCTGACCCTCGGGCGGCGGTTCGCCCACTCTGGTCGTGGGGTTGTCCTTGCGATACTGCCAGAACGTGTGTCTGCGTGCGACGGGGAGATGACAAACAGTCAACAGGCAGAGCATCCATCAGATATCTTCCAACGGGACACCACTCTACCACAACGGCGAGGACTGAACTACCCCGTTTACACAAACACGCCCATGGGCCACTCATCATTCAGCGACGGCAGGGGTGTCCAAAGTGTGGATGGAGGGCACTTTCTGATATGTGACCCACGCCATTCTCACAATATAAAACAGGGGTCTCAAACACGCGGCCCGCGGGCCAAATGTGGCCCGCAGGACACTAGTTTGAGGCCCCCGCCTTGATATGAAAGTTTAATGTTAGTTTGATATGGATGCTGTATTGTATCATGTACCCAGAAAAAATTATTACGTTTGATTAATGTTCATGTAAAAGGTTAAATAACTGTTAATAGTTATCCTCCCTATCCGTGTGGAAGTGGTAAGTTTTTGGCTATTTAAGTTTAAAGGAAATAACTTCAAGGCTACCGTTTAGGTCGCTAGCTCTCTAGTTTGTGAGTTAGCATGTGTCTCAAGACCCTGCAGTTGCGCAATATGTTGTAAATAAAAAAAGTATAAATGTGACTATAGTCGTGTTTTGTCATGTCTACTGGAGCCTATCCCAGCTGTCTTTGGGCGAGAGGCGGGGTACACCCAGGTGGCCAGCCAATCACAGCACATATATACAAACAACCATTCACACTCACACCTATGGACAATTTGGAGTAGCTAATTAAGCTAGCATGTTTTTGGAATGTGGGAGAAAACCGGAGTACCCGGAGAAAACCCACGCATGCATGGGGAGAACATGCAAACTCCAAACAGACATGGCCGAGAGTGGAATTGAACCCTGGTCTCCTAGCTGTGAGGTCTGCGCGCTAACCACTAGACCGCCATGCCGCTCCAGGAAAATAATATTGTCATTTTAGTAGCACAAAGTTGGAATATTAAAAGGAAAACATTATTTAATTTGCAATATTATGACAAAACAAATAATAAAATTGTAATTTTCTTACAATTAAGCTCCAGAAAAAGTCCACATTATTTTGGAATAAAGTAATAAATATTAGAAGAAAATATACAAAAATAAACATGAAATAGTTGGGGAATTTAAAAAAAACTTAAAAAAAATGCAATTTTGCAAGAATAAAGTCAAATACAAAAAGGGAAAAAAGTCATATTCTAATGAGAAAAAAGTACCAATTTTATTTGATGAAGCTTGTATTGTTATGAGTTAATTATTAAAAATAATTATTAATAATTAAAAAGTATTAAAAATAAAAATATTAAAATTGAGTTTCATGACCGTCTTGCTTTGGCCACGTTCATAAACGCAAGGGGCAACTCTGCTCTCATGTCTTTGTGCTGAACAAGCATCTGAGGGGCCAAAAAAACAGGAAGCAAGCGGGTGTGCAGGAGCACCAGAGGCTCATGCCCAGTCAGCAGCCTCCTGTGCCAACATCCCATCGGTGACGTTGGCACATGACACGCGCTCCTTCAATAACCTTTGCTATGTGGACAGTAGCATTCCAGTGTACAGTACAGCACCGTGGAATCTCTGCTTTCCTTATCCATTCATTCCAAATGTTTGGCATGGCCCAAAACGCTTGGTTTCAGAGGGCGGTGCAAAACCGTCCCTTTGTGATGTCACAGAGGAGCAGACTTCCTTATATGGGCGTGTCTGTATTTGATAATTCCCAACAATCTGAACATGAAATATAAAATATTTATATGAATAAATATTTGAATTAGGGCAGCACGGCGATCAAATGGTTAGCACGCAGACCTCACAGCTAGGAGACCAGGGTTCAATTCCACCCTCTGCCATCTCTGTGTGGAGTTTGCATGCGTGGGTTTTCTCCGGGTACTCCGGTTTCCTCCCACATTCCAAAAACATGCTAGGTTAATTAGCGACACCAAATTGTCCATTGTTATGAATGTGAGTGTGAATGGTTGTTTGTCTATATGTGCCCTGTGATTGGCTGGCCACCAGTCCAGGGTGTACCCCGCCTCTCGCCTGAAGGCAAGTGGGATAGGCTCCAGCACCCCCTGCGACCCTTGTGAGGAAAAGCGGTAGAAAATGAATGAATGAATGTCTTGGCGGGAAGCACAGCTGGAAATACAGCTGGAATAGGTGCAGATTCTGGAAGATCTGCAAAGTTTTCTGTGCCGGTTATTGTGTGTAGCTGCTCTATAGGAGTCCACAAATCAATACAAAGGGTTGAAAAATGAGCATAATAGGGAAAAAAATATATAGTTGTAATGTTAAAAACAAAAAAAAAAACCACGATTAACTTGTATTATTCAGGAAATTAGGTTAAAACGTAATAATTTAAGAAAATATATGATCTGCCATCCTTTCATTTTTCACTCTGTACCCCTCTCTGGAAAAAGTTTGGACACCCCTGGGTTATGGTTAGAAGCACGTCTGACTGACACAAGAAGCGACGCATGATTTGACATACATATTTGACATTATACAAACATAATAAACACGATATTGACCCAGAAACTTACTGCCGCAACAATAGGATCACTTCCTGGTACTCGCTGGTAGTGAATTATCTAACAATGTGATGGCTACCTTATGGAAAAGAAGAAGGTCTGAATACGGACCTCTTCACGTTATTATTTTATTTAGGTCAGCGCTTCAATGGCCGACAAATAGAATGACCCTCTAACTTGCACAAGCACATTGATCCAATTTATAAACAGCCGCGCCTGCCCTCTTGCTGCTGAATGGAGCATGTGACGGAGGATGATGACCCACATCCAGCAGCTGCAGTTCCACCGCGTTCTAGTCCCTGCGGAGCGCTTGGACGCCGCGAGTACGTGCCCGATACAGCATTTTCTCATGTGAGAGCCTAAGGATGTATTCTATCAGGGCTCACCGTGACCATAACATGGGAACAGAACCATAACAACGCATGGGAAACAACGTTGCATAAAACAAACACACATTTTAACCCTGCCTTGTGTTTTATATTTAATATAGAGTCATTTGTCTGACTTAATACTCATAAGAGCAATATAATGCGTTGAAAGTGTTGATGTTTAAATTAGCAGGTGAACTACCAATCCAGACCTAAAAACACACAATAAGACAGCTTACTCTGATTTATTTCCAATCATTTACGAATTATAATATTTGATTTATATAATATACACGACCGCTCAAAAGTTTGGGATCACTTGGAAATGTCCTGTGAGACGTCTTTGTCTTAAACTACACACTCTCAGATATGTGTCTGCATTGTTTTTCTGTCCTTGTTAGACCCAGTTTGTGCTGCTCTCTGAAGGGAGTAGTTAACAGCATGGTAAGAGATTTTAGTTTTAGTTACAATTTTTACATGGCTTTTCTAATCATCTATTAGCCAAACAAATATTGTTTGTGAAATGCATTAGAATGTGTTTTTCTTTGGAAAACAAAGACATTTGCAAGTGATCCCAAACTTTTGAGTGGTAGTGTAGCCCTAAAACACAATATTCTATGTGCCTTAAAAGAGCGATCTAAAATGGCCAATACTGGAGGGGAGGCTGGAATTGAATGACTTAATAACATACCACAAAATAATAGATTTTGCAGTGTTTTTCTGTCCTTGTTAGACCCAGTTTGTGCTGCTCTCTGAAGGGAGTAGTTAACAGCATGGTAAGAGATTTTAGTTTTGTTTACGATTTTTAGATGGCTTTTCCAGCATGATTTATTAATAGATTCTGCATCGTTTTTCTGTCCTTAGACCCAGTTTGTGCTATTGCTAAGGATTTTTGTGTCTTTCATGATTACAGTCACCCCTGGTTCATTTAATTGGTTACAGACCTGCCAGCGATAAATTAATTTCCACGATATAGGATTCCAAGTCAATAAATGGAATATTTTTGGAGTTGCAGCACGGAAAATCTGTTTATGACTTTGTAAATACGAGGGATTTATGTTGCCGATTTTGATACCAATCATCCATGAGTGAAATTGACCGATTCCAACACCAATCATATGGAATAATTCTTGTTTGTTTCTTTGTTTCTTCTTGCACAGTTGTGCATCGTTTTTCTGTCCTTGTTAGACCCAGTTTGTGCTGCTCTCTGAAGGGAGTAGTTAACAGCATGGTAAGAGATTTTAGTTTTAGTTTAGATTTTTAGATGTCTTTTCTAATCATCTATTAGCCTTATAAAATGATGAACTTGGATTAGCAGCCATACCAGGAGATTGATGCAGAGGACTGACAGTTGTTGATAGTAGGCCTCTATGCAAAAATGTACATCCTTCTTTGAAAATCATCTCATTCATTTTCATTGTTTGGGAAATGGATACAAATGTTTATGAAATGCATGAAAATATGTTTTTCTTTGGAAAACAAAGAAATTTGCAAGCGATCCCAAACTTTTGAGCGGTAGTGTATGGTATTTGATTAATGGTTTTTGATTTTAAAACCTATCCTTAGTCATCTATCATCGGCACAGTTGTGCAGTGTTTTTCTGTCCTTGTTAGACCCAGTTTGTCCTGCTCTCTGAAGGGAGTAGTTAACAGCATGGTAAGAGATTTTAGTTTTAGTTTAGATTTTTAGATGGCTTTTCTGGCGGAAATGATGGCGGAAAAACAAGTGAACAGCATCATTCATTATATGGCGTTCTTTAGCTTTCCATGCTCTAGCTTACTCTGTTAAGCATCCAACAGGACAGATCATGTTATCATGTCTTGCCTCGCATCGCCACTGCCAACATAACAGTGGCAGAAAGGATGTGGGGAAAAAAACTCAACAAGTGACAGAGCCCTTCTGTGCTGCAAGCTCTGGCAAATGTGTCGTCCACTTTGTTCCCGACGAGAAGTAGCAAATTCCCAAGGGACGTGTTACACAATCTTAACTGAGTTTGTTTGCTTCTGAAGGAATGGTGTCTTTTTAAAAGCAGGCAGTGAGACATTCATTCAAAATACACCAAAATCATTTGATTGCGTTATCTGTGACACTTATGTAAGTGGATCTCGTCTCTTGGGCTTTTGAAAAATGCAGTTGTTTTGTTTTTTTTTTTTAAACTTTGTTAATATTGAAGCTTTCAGTGGCAGGATGTGCTGTGAATGGTGGGAGGAAGCATTGTCCCGCATCACATTCTGTCCATTAGAACTCCAATGAGGACTTCATCACAGGCCTCTGTGTGGAAAACAGGAAAGGCCTCCAGAGGAGAGGATGCACATCATCGCTTGCCGAGCCAAACTAGCTAACTTGGCTACAGCTACATTTGCTGTATGCTGAGCAGCGAGCTATGGCAATAAATCAAATACTCCAATAGTGAGAAGAAGAGAAAATAACATTTGTGGTGAAATCTGAAAAAAAGTTACTATAATGAGGAACAAAAAGTTGCAATTTTTGGAAAATTAGCTTGACTGAAAAGTTATGTTATACATTTTTTTAACATAATTATAAATAACAACAATATAAAGTTGTAATAATTAGAAAAAAGGTTGGTTGGGGAAAACGTTATAGTGTGAGAATAAAGTCAAAATATAAAAATGAAATCAATATTATGGAAATAAACTCATAATATTAAGAAAAAAAGTAGAAATATAAAAATATATAAAATATATATATATATAATATAAAAACAAAGTATAAATAGTTGGAACATTTAAAAAAAAGTCAAGAGTAAAGTCAAAATATTAAGAGAAAAAAAAGCATTTTTACAAGAATAAACTCCCAATATTATGAAGAACAAAGCTGAAATATTACATAAAAAACATATAAGCCCCCCCCAAATTGTAATATTATGATAAAAGTTGACATTTTTGGAAAATTAGTTCGACTGAAAAGTTAAGTTATCAAAAAAATCTAACATAATAATAAAAAAAAACAACAATACAAAGTTGTAAAAAGGTTGGTTGGGGAAAACGTTATAGTGTGAGAATAAAGTCAAAATATGGAAATTAAATAAATATTATGGAAATAAACTCATAATATTAAGAAAAATAGATTTTTTTTAAATACAAATATTTAAAAAACAAAAGTTGGAAAAAAAATGTCAGGAGTAAAGTCAAAATATTAAGAGAAAATAAACATTTTCTTACAAGAAAAAGAAGTTGCAATTTTACAAGAATAAACTCCCAATATTATGAAAAACAAAGCTGAAATATAACATTAAAAAATTTGTTTTTTTCCCACAAATTGTAATATTATGATAAAAAACAAAGTTAAAATAGTTGGAAAATAAAATAAGTCAGGAATTAAGTCAAAATATTAAGATGGGAAAAATTGCATTTTCTTACAAGAAAAAAAAAGTTGCAATGTTACGAGAATAAACTCCCAAAATAAGAATAATAATATTGTCACTTTAGTGGAACAAAGCTGAAATATTACATTAAAAATATGTTTTTCCTCCCAAATTGTAATATTATGATAAAAGTTGTGATTTTTGGAAAATTAGAAAAGTTCTAATATTACAGGAATAAATTCCGAATATGACAAAGTTTTACGAAGATTAAGAAGAAAGTGGAAATTATTGGTAAAATGTCAACTGCAAAAATACAGAAAAATATCACAAAGAAGATATGTAGGTATTTTTCCAACATATATATAATGTTTTAACATATATACAGTACAGGAGTTGCTTTATAAAATAAAAATAAAAATAAGCATCCTTTAACTATATGGACCTCACTGGATGACATGATTAGGACTCCTATTATCTCTTACACATCCAACTTCACCTTTCACGTGTTTTCTACTGCGGCTACGTCGTTGAAAGCAAATACGAATAAGAGTATCCTTCTCCTTCAGCCACCTTGAGACTACGTTGAGTTAAATAGTCCATTGTTTCTTCAGCACAGATGATCAACCCTCCCCGGAGGAAACAACCAGGCTACGCGTTTGTTCCAGTAAGCAGCTGCAACACAAGCTGACCTCACTTCACACGGTTCTACTACGCTTCCCAGATACCAACACACACACACACACACACACACACACACACGTCCTGTTTTGATGCCCTGTCTGGATGGGGGGAAAAAACAGCCAAGTAACAGTTGAGCTGTGTTTGTCTTATTATATTGGACAGGGAAGGGAAAATATTGGCGGAACAAAGAGCTATAAAGTCAAAATATGGAAATGAAATAAATATTATGGAACTCATAAACTCATAATATAAAAAAAAAGGTAGAAATATTTAAAAACAAAGTTTAAAAAGTCGGAAAAAAATTCAGGAGTAAAGTCAAAATATTAAAAGGAAAAAAAATGCATTTTCTTAAAATGCATTTTTGGAAAATTAGTTCGACTGAAAAGTTATAAAAAAAGTAAGATAATAATCAAGAAAAGAAATAAATATTATGGAAATAAACTCATAATGTTAAAAAAAAGTTAAAATAGTTGGAAAATAAAAAAGTCAGGAGTAAAGTCAAAATATTAAAAGGAAAAAAATGCATTTTCTTACAAGAAAAAAAAGTTGCAATTTTACAAAAATAAACTCCCAATATTATGAAGAATAATATTGTCATTTTAGTGGAACAAAGCTGAAATATTACATTAAATTTTACATTAAATATATTACATTAAATAAAGACATTAGAATGAAGTCAAAATATGGAAATGAAATAAATATTATGGAAATAAACTCATAATATTAAAAAAAGGCAGAAATATTTAAAAACAAAGTTAAAGAGTCGGAACATAAAAAAGTCAGGAGTAAAGTAAATATATTAAGAGGAAAAAAAATGCATTTTCTTACAAGAAAAAAAATTGCAATTTTACAAGAATAAACTTCCAATATTAAGAAGAATAATATTGTCATTTTAGTGGAACAAAGCTGAAATATTACATAAAAAAATATGTTTCCCCCCCCAAATTGTAATATTATGATAAAAGCTGCAATTTTTGGAAAATTAGCTTGACTGAAAAGTTATGTTATCAAAAAAAATTTAACATAATAATAAAAAAAAATTAAAGTTGTAAAAACTTGAAAAAAACGTTGGTTGGTGAAAACGTTATAGTGTGAGTCAATATATGGAAATGAAATAAATATTATGGAAATAAACTCATAATGTTAAAAAAAAAAGTTTAAATAGTTGGAAAAAAAAGTCAGGAGTAAAGTCAAAATATTAAGAGGGAAAAAAAAGCATTTTGTTACAAGAAAAAAAAGTTGCAATGTTACGAGAATAAACTCCCAATATTATGAAGAATAATATTGTCATTTTAGTGGAACAAAGCTGAAATGTTACATTAAATTTTACATTAAATATATTACATTAAATTTATTACATTAAATAAAGATATTAGAATAAAGTCAAAATATAGAAATGAAATAAATATTATGGAAATAAACTCATAATATTAAAAAAAGGTAGAAATATTTAAAAACAAAGTTAAAAAAGTCGGAAAATAAAAAAGGAGTAAAGGCAAAATATTAAGAGGAAAAAAATGCATTTTCTTACAAGAAAAAAAAGTTGCAATTTTATAAGAAGAACTTCACACAGTCCTACTACGCTTCCCAGATACCAACACACACACACACACACACACACACGTCCTGTTTTGATGCCCTGTCTGGATGGGGGGAAAAAACAGCCAAGTAACAGTTGAGCTGTGTTGGTCTTATTATGTTGGACAGGGAAGGGAAAATATTGGCGGAACAAAGAGCTTGGAATTTGGAACGAGTGTGTTACACAAACACACACACACACACACAATCAAATGGTGTCATAATGAGGCAGTAGTAGGAGGAGTTGATTACTGACACCTAGTGACCAGTTTAGATGTTACAGATCATAACAGCCATCTCGGACTGTACTGAATTTGGATACCTGTACACTGGCTGCATCTCTCTGGCGATGCCGATGACGGCACCCGCTGCGAAGCGATGGAATTCCTGGAAGAGGTCCCTGATGTTGGTTCTGTACTTCAGGTCCAGGTCGAGCTGCACGATGCGCGTCAAACCTACGAGAACACGTGACACGTTTGAGCAGCCGTTTCATTCAGGAGATCAGAGCGTATGCTTCGAGATTCCGCATAAAACGGCAAACACGTGTTAGAAGGTCATAAGTACACACAAACAAAATGAAAGGTCAGTCGAGTGACGGTTTGGAAGAAAGCGTGTGTCCGACGGCAGCTTGTTTGCATGCAGGATGTTCAAGTCTTCATCTGGTCATTGTCTCAGCTTCCTTTGTTTTTCAGTTGGCATAGTGATGAAAGAAGAGGGAAACGGCGGGTGATGGTGTCATGGCCAGACCGCCAGACAGTTATTCTACCCGTGATTGGACGCCTTGGAGGGGAGGTGTTCATCAGCCGCGTGTGGAAGTAATAAAAAGGGGAAAAGCTGCTATTCATTCATTCATTCATTTTCTACCGCTTATCCTCACAAGGGGGGTGCTGGAGCCTATCTCAGCTGTCTTCAGGCGAGAGGCGGGGTACACCCTGGACTGGACCCTGGAGGATGACACATCCATGTTGCCCTACTTCATAATCCACAGGGAGAATTAGCTTGCATCGTCCGGTTGGAGCTCTTCCGAAGACAACCAATCTTGGTTGCAGTTGCGTCATTAGGGCTATTTTTTTTTATTTGATATTTTTATTCTTTTTTTTTTTAAATCTCTGACCAATTCCATACAATAGGGCAAAAGCAGGCTAATAAAAGTCTACTACTTGGTTGCAGTGGCGTCATTAGGCCTATTTTAGGGGGTCTTCAGCCCCCCTAAATAATTTGATATTTTTTATTGATTTTTTTTTTTTTTTATTTTTTTTTTACAAAAAAAATCCCTGAAAAATTTCATACAGCAGGGCAAAAGCAGGCTAATACTAGCCTACTACTTGGTTGCAGTGGCGTCATTAGGCCTATTTTAGAGGGTCTTCAGCCCCCCTAAAATGTTCTTAAGCCCCCTACATAAATAGATATTTTTATTAATTTAAAAAAAATGTTATTGATATATATTTTTTTTTCTACAAAAAAATCTCTGACAAATTTCATACAATAGGGCATAAGCAGGCTAACACTAACCTACTACTTGGTTGCAGTGGCGTCATTAGGCCACTGCAACCCCTAAAAGTCAAAAGTCCCCCTAAATAATTTGATATTTTTATTGTTTTTTTTTTTTTAATAGATTTTTTAAAAAAATTATTGATTTTTTTTTACAAAAAAAAAATCTAAAACGGGGAGAACATGCAAACTCCACACAGAGATGGCCGAGGGTGGAATTGAACTCGGGTCTCCGAGCTGTGAGGTCTGTGCGCTAACCACCCAACCTCCGTGCAGCCCATCAGGTTAATGGTGGAATATAACTAGCGCATAGACGCCTGTTGGTAAACGCTGTCCACTGGTCTGAGCCCCCAGCTTGCTTTCCCCGGAAACGCCACACAGAGATAGCCGAGGGGGGAATTGAACTCGGGTCTCCTAGCTGTGAGGTCTGCACGCTTACCACTCGACCGACGTACAGGGGAAAGGCTGATATTTCAATACAAAAGCTCACTCAGTTTATCGTTCCTTTACGTCAGGGGTGTTCAAAGTGCGGCGCGAGGGTCATGTGCGGACTGAAGATGTTTATTTGTTGGCCCTCGGTACATTGTGAATACCCGATTTTCATTAAAACCCGGTACAAAACCTGCATACAATCAAAAACTTGAACATGTGTGCCACAAAGAAGAACACCAAGTGGAAGCCAGGCTGTCCAAACAAGCAACTGCTCATCACGATGCCTTCATGGGCTATTGCATCATAGCTTAGCTGCTGCCAGTGAAACAGGAAGAGGTGTGCCAAATGCTTCCAACACTGATGAGGTTGGCTTGATGTTGGATCCGTGACTCGCATTACCGAACTGGAGCAAGGCAGGGTGAGGTCGGGGTGAAAGTCGGAAAGTGAAAGTTGTTTTTTTTTCCCCCAAATTGTAATATTATGATAAATTGCAATTTTTTGAAAATTTGTTCGACTGAAAAGTTATGTTATCAAAATAAGTAAAAACAATTTAAAGTTGTAATAATTAGAAAAAAAGGTTGGTTGGGGAAACTGTAAGTGTGAGAATAAAGTCAAAATATAAAAATGAAATAAATATTATGGAAATAAACTCATAATATTAAGAAAAACAGAAATATTTAAAAACAAAGTTGGAAAATAAAAAAAATCAGGAGTAAAGTCAAAATATTAAGAGGAAAAAAAGCATTTTCTTACAAAAAAAAAGTTGCAATTATTAAGAATAAACTCCCAATATTAACAAGAATAATTTTGTCATTTTAGTGGAACAAAGCTGAAATATTACATTATATTCTGAGAAGACTTGGAATTTTTGGAATATTACAGGAATAAATTCCTTATATGACGAAGTTTTACGAACATTATTTAAGAAAAAATTAAAATTTATTATTATTATTGTTAAGATTTATTCATAGAATTCATTCATTCATACACTGTAAAAAAAAAAAATCCAAGTTGACTCAACTTAAAAAAATTTGTAACCTCGCTGCCTTAAATTTTTTTATTAAATCTAGCAAATTATTTCAGGTAATTTTCAACTCACAACTATTAAAAGATGAAGTTCACGTGACTTATTGCTTTGTTTCCGGAACTTTCTTTATTAGGTCAAACAAACAAATATTTTTGTTGTATATTTTTATTTTGTTGTATAATCTCAACTCACTTTTGATTTAGTCTAACTAATTAGCTCAAGTAAATTCAACTCACAATTAAATAGAATTAATTGAAATAATTTGTTAACCTGCTTTGAAAATGAGTTGAGATTACTTGATTTACATTGTTGATACGACATATTGTACATATAGGTACAATATGTGCAATACTACATTTTGTTAACTGAAATTCCACATTTTGGTTACTGCAATTCTACATCTTGTTACTGTATAGGTTATTGTTTTGATGTACATATATGTACACTTATTTTCAACAGCACCTGCCACTTTTATATTTATATTGTTATTCCTTGTTTCATTTTTTTCATCCTTTTCCTTAATCTTATTCTTACTTTCTATAAAATGCACCATGGAGTTGCACTCAAATTTCGTTGTATGAAATACAATGACAATAAAGGCGATTCTGAATCTGAGAATCGTAATGTGAAACACAAACACATACAACGCTTCCTTGTTGACGACTGAAACTTACCTTAAAACTTGTGTTTTAAAACAGTAAAACTCATGTTTTACTGCAGATTAGGGTTAAGACTTTTTTTTTCTCGAAAAAAAAGTAGGAATAAATATTTTATTTTTCTGATGAGTGTCATGTTTCATTTGGTTTTTATTTTATTTTATTTCATTATCATGTCTGTAAAGCCCAAGGACACCATATTCAGTGTGCCTTGAAATAAGAGTTAAAATCATCCAAAATGAAGACAGGGACAGCTTTTGAAAAACGTTCATATTTTGACTTTATTCTTATGAAATTATTGCTGATTTTGTCATTTGTACTGTTTTTTTTTCTTTACAGTTTTCAGTGTTCATGCAGGGCCGCATTTTGGACACCCCGGTTACTAAGCCAAACGGAATTAAGACATCTTAACTTTTGGTTCCATTTTTACTGGTTGTTTATTGGTCAGACAATGCCATCGCTGCTGGTTCTGGTGAGAGGAGCTATTATGGTGAAACGACACCTACGTACGCCGGCAGCAGGAGCAACAACCAGAAAAAACAAAAAAAAAGGTACACCGTTATCAAACAGGAAAAATGTAGGTCAATCTCATTAGAGCTGTAATATCTCGCCTGATGGGAGCACTTAAAAGCCTATTTACTGCAGCGATGTGGGGGTGGGGGTGGGGTCATTGTTTTCTGTTTTTACCAACACTGAACAGACACAATTTTTCTCAAACAAAACAATTTTATCCGTGTGATGCTTGAACATGTGATGCTAAGTATGCAAGAGGTTACAAAGATTGTTTATTTTCTCAACATTCATTTTCACGTATCGTCTCTCTTCATCTTATATATCGCTGGACACAAATTCAGATGTTTATTGAACCCGAGCGTTCATGTTATTATGTTTGTAACTTGCTGCTTGCTCCATTGTTTTATACTCGGGAGCAGCTGTTAGCTTTGAGCATCCCTTCGCTACTCTGAGCCATTGGAGATCCCTGCGGCGATAGGGAGGAGGAGAGGCTGCATAGCGGGAGTGAACAGCGGAAAAAAACAACCATGGTTACCGTCTGCCGTCAGCAGCCCAACCTCATCCAATTGTGTCATTTCAAGCCACGGTGAATGTCCAACAGATGCTGCTGTGTGGAGGTAGTCCCATCAGAGCAAATTAAGCTAAGATGGAAAATCAAGTTGGTTACAAGTCCTTGCGTGTTGATGCCTCAAGAGGGAGATGAGTGGAACAATGAAAACGGTTTCCTTCCGAGCCAATTATTATTATTATTATTATTATTATTACTATTATTATGACTCACCTTGCTGTTATGCAAATCAGTGATAGAAATCGCTGGTTGCCTGGCATCTTTTCCCAGGTTGATTTTCAAGCACACAATTTAGTTTGCGTTTTCACCCGGAAACTAGAGCTGCAACAATTAATCGATGATTAATTCACTATCCAGTGAATCGACAACTATTTTGGTATTCGATTAATCGTTTTTAGATTTTAAAGTGCAGTTTCCCTTCATAGTGTGATTCAAACTGAAATAATAATTCGAAAATTTCTGGATCAGTCTCAGATATTTTTTTCTGTATTTTTTTTTCCAAATGCTTCCAAATTATTTTTAGTTACAATGTTAAAAAGCGGTAGAAAATGAATGAATGAATGAATGAATGAATGAATGTTGTATTCTCATGGTAAATGATGCCAGGCGATGAGGTTTGCGCAGTTGGAAGAGAGCACTGAAAGAAGAAAAAAACGCTCGATTCCAAAAGGCATGGTAAAACTGTTCCTTTGTGATGTCACAGAGGGCTTCCTTATATATAAACTCCGCCCTCCCCCAAGCGCTGATCCGCTGTTTACTTGCTAGCAATGTCTCGAAAGTGAAAGCCACATTTCACTCAAAAATGAAAATGTTGAAATTTATCAAGAAAAAAAGTTGCACTTACAAGAATAAATTTGTAAAATAAATACAAAAAAAGTAATTTTAGTCGCACAGGATTTAAATATTACAGGAAAAAAAGTTTTTTTTTTAAAGTTGTAATATGAGAAACAAAACAAAATAAAGTTGTCGTTTTTGGAAAATGAGGTTGGAGAAAAGGGTCTAATATGGGGATAAAGTCATAATATTACAATAGGAAAATTAAGATTATTTAAGAAGAAAGTTCCAATATTAGGAAAATATAAATAAAAACAGCAAAAATGGGTTTAAAAAAATGGGCTGCACGGCGGTCTAGACCAGGAAGGGAAAAGGGAAGGGAAAGAGTGGTCGAAAATTAATGAATGAATAATGGGAAACAATGCTGAATAATGCTGGTTAGCATCCGTTTTGGTTACAGTCTGACGCTAACCAAGGTTCGACTGTATTTTTTTGGAACATTTGGAACAATGTTCTATTTCCAAGACGCTATGAATGAATGACGCTAGAAAATGAATGAATGAATGAATACTAAAAGTTTTTTCAACTACATCACAAAATATCGACAAAATACCAAGATGATGTGGCCCTCGCTGCAAAACATCTGGACACCGCCGGTCTGGGGCTAACCGATTCCTCGATGAATGGACTGCAAAACTAATCGTTAGTTGCAGCCCTATTGGGAACAAAGTCTTATTGACGCATGGTGACGCACTTGTTCGCCATTTGTTCCCGTGAAAACGAACAAACAAAAAGGTGCGGGTGCTATCCTTGTCCGTGTGCGCACGTCACTTTGCTTTTGTGCATCGGACTTATCAGGCCGCATGCTTCATGTCTGGTGCCGGGACACTCGGAGGAGAAAGGATTAGAAGAGAATTGACCACATGCGGCTGATGGATGCCATTGTGCTTTCTGAGCAGCATGCGTGCAACAAGACATTAGTCAAAGAATGTTTTTATTTTGATTCAGCGTCGAGTTGACAAGGATGTACCCGTCTCCGTCCAATCACTTCTGGTGAATGACAACAATCCATCACCGAGACGGACAAAGGGTACAAACACAATGCTTCCTCCCGAAGCATTGTGCCTCAGGGGGCGGCCACGTGCCGTTTAGCGACCTGCTCGTGCTGCCTCTTCCTGCTGTGCACGGCAATTGCTGCACGGAGGAGCGCACCTGACGGCATTGGGATTTCAAAATAAGGCCGCATTTTCCAGCACCCTGCCGTGCCTCCTTCCATCAACCCGACAATGCTCCAGTGCGCTTACATTTGAAAACAAGCGTACGTAAACACTCCATCGCCACAAGTTAACTACTTACAATAGAAAAACACTCCTACTGGGGCTGTCCCAGTAGGAGATTAATAATCAAATGTTGGTCCGACATCGGGGCTGCACGGTGGACGAGTGGTTAGCACGCAAACCTCACAGCTAGGAGACCAGAGTTCAATCCCATGTTCTCTCCGGTTTCCTCCCACATTCCAAAAACATGCTAGGTTAATTGGCGACTCCAAATTGTCCATAGGTATGAATGTGAGTGTGAATGGTTGTTTGTCTATATGTGCCCTGTGATTGGCTGGCCACCAGTCCAGGGTGTACCCCGCCTCTCCCCCGAAGACAGCTGGGGACCGCCGCCATCCTCGTGGGGATAAGCGGTAGAAAAATGAATGAATGAATGTTTAGTCGTTATTGTGTATGTGTATGGATAGCCATCCATCCCTGTCTAGCTAGCTATCCATCATTGCAAGTTAACTTGATTGCAATTGTTGCTGCTCAGGGCAGCCCAACCACTGTATTTTCCCCTTTATTGGCCTTCATTCATTCAAAAAACGTGCTAGGTTAATTAGCGACTCCAAATTGTCCATAGGTATGAATGTGAGTGTGAATGGTTGTTTGTCTATATGTGCCCTGTGATTGGCTGGCCACCAGTCCAGGGTGTACCCCGCCTCTCGCCCGAAGACAGCTGGGATAGGCTCCAGCACCCCCAGTGACGCTTGTGAGGATAAACGGTAGAAAATGAATGAATGAATGGTCCAATATCACCAAAACAACAGATTATATCAGCCTGCATCTAAAGCAGGGGTGTCCAAACTATTTCCACTGTGGGCCACATTGAGAAATGATCATATTTTATAAATAAAAACATAACCAATGCATCTCAGATGTGGACTATATTGGGTTATAGGAGTTTAAAGGTGACTATAGGTGACTATTTAATGTGTAAAGGGCTCTAATTGTGTTAAAAATCAAATTTAGAAGGTCGTAAACAGGTTTTCTATGCGCTAACTTATGGTTGGGTCTGGAACTGATAAACCGTGATAGACGAGGGATTACTGTCGATCAGATTGATCGAGTACATAAAGTTTTTTTATGGGCAGGGATGACTTTTCGGTCAGCTGGTATTGAGAGAGGGACGGATGCAGAACTGGGATTTTGTACTACCTGTCCCTCGCCCCACGTTACCATCATCACTTGAAGGAAACTTGAGGATTGTTTTTTCATATTATCTACATACTGTATTGTATATAACTCTGGGAAAAACTGTTGATTTCTGTTAATACTTGAGCTGTTTATATTGTTTATTTTTCTATATTGTGTATTTTGTACTGCTTAACTGACTACTCTTGCTGCTGTGCAATACAAATTTCCCCACTGAGGGACGAATAAAGGCATATCTTAATCTTAATCTTTGAATGAGTTAAAATACGGAAGATTTAAAAAGGAAATACTGAAACAAGAGGAAAGAACGGCAAAATACAATTTCTTCACCGGTCATCCTAATGAGCGGTATTGATGATTGATGCCAGGAAGGGACTTACTTTCAGGCATGATGCGGTGCATGGCGACAGACAGGAAGAAGATGCTGTCGCTGTAATAAGCTCCAGAGCCGGCGCTGAAGTGTTTCTGCATGGCCTCCACAATGGGGAAGAGGCTGCGTGTGAGGGCCCCCACATCGTGGAAAACAACCTGCGTGGATAATAACACATGTCACTTTTTTCACTCATCGGGAGAAACAATGGAAGCCGGGACTGGATGGATGGTCACTGAAACCTTGCCAACAACCAGTGTGATGACATGTTTACGCCAGCAGAGGGAGCACGGTTCCGTCTGTGCATTGGTTTCAGCACCTTGGACCAAAATGGCGTGCAGTCACAGATGGTGTAGTTTACTGAGCTTTAATATACACACATACAAAAAATTCTGCAGACGTTTCATAGACTGAAGGATACACAACGTTACAGAGTGAAAGATTAGAATTATATCCGAACTTATATACTATATGAATTACATCAGGGGTGTCCAAACTTTTTCCACTGAGGGTCGCTTATGGAAAGATCAAAAAATGCGGGGGACATTTTTGTTTTATAAAAGGCTAACAAAAGGCATTTGATATGTATTTAAAGAGCAAACTTTGTGTTAGCTTTATGTAACAGTATACACTACCGCTCAAAAGTTTGGGATCACTTGCAAATTTTTTTGTTTTCCAAAGAAAAACACATTTTCATGCATTTCATAAACATTTTTATCCTAGCCTAATCCAAGTTCATCATTTTATAAGGCTAATGGATTATTTTATTATTATTATTGTTTATAAGGCTAATAGAGCAGCACAAACTGGGTCTAACAAGGACAGAAAAACGATGCACAACCGTGCAAAAAGACAAATATCTGAGAGTGTGTAGTTTAAGACAAAGACGCCTCACAGGCTAATAATTATTAGAAATGTAATTAATTAATTATTAGAAAAGCCATCTAAAAATCTAAAGTAAAACTAAAATCTCTTACCATGCTGTTAACTACTCCCTTCAGAGAGCAGCACAAACTGGGTCTAACAAGGACAGAAAAACGCTGCACAACTGTGCTGATGATGGATGACTAAGGGTAGATTTTAAAATAAAAAAACATTAATCAGATACCATACACTACTGCTCAAATGTTTGGGATCACTTGCAAATTTCTTTGTTTACCAAAGAAAAATATTTTCATTTATTTCACAAACATTTTTATCCGTTTCCCAAACAATGAAAAGGAATGATATGATTTTCAAAGAAGGATGTCCATTTTTGCATAGAGGCCTACTATCAACAACTGTCAGTCCTCTGCATCAATCTCCTGGTATGGCTGCTAATCCAAGTTCATCATTTTATAAGGCTAATAGATGATTAGAAAAGCCATCTAAAAATCATAACTAAAACTAAAATCTCTTACCATGCTGTTAACTACTCCCTTCAGAGAGCAGCACAAACTGGGTCTAACAAGGACAGAAAAACACTGCACAACTGTGCAAGAAGAAATAAAGAAACAAACAGAATCAGTCAATTTCCCTCATGGATGATTGGGATCAAAATCGGCAACATAAATCCCTCGTATTTACAAAGTCATAAACAGATTTTCCGTGCTCCAACTACAAAAATATTCAATTTATTGACTTGGAATCCTATATCGTGGAAATTAATTTATCGCTGGCAGGTCTGTAACCAATTAATTAAACCAGGGGTGACTGTAATCATGAAAGACAAAAAAAATTTTAACAATAGCACACATTGGGTCTAACAAGGACAGAAAAACGATGCAGACAAATATCTGAGAGTGTGTAGTTGAAGACAAAGACGCCTCACAGGTCGTCACCTGGCAGCTGCACTAAATAGTAGCCGTCAAACACCAGTGTCAGTATCAACAGTGAAGCGGCCACTTCAGGATGCTGGACTTCATAGCAGGACTGCCAAGAAAAAGCCCCAAAAATTTCCAAGTGATCCCAAACTTTTGAGCGGTAGATACATATTACATATAATATGTAATATGTACATATTATACAGCTTCTGCTAGATTTTATTAACAGAATTATGACTTTGTCCACATGATATTTAATATAATTTATTATTATGTTCCACAACCTAACTTTTCAAACGTTACAACTTTGTTACTGGTTTTGTTGGTTCCTCATAATAAAATATTTAAAAAATATTTAAAGTTCATGCTCTCACAAATAACATAACATTGTAACATAACATCTTATGAACTACTACAATAGCTGGTGTCCAATTGGCATTCATTAGTTTGATATGAAAGGGGTGCCATGATGCCATGTGGTGGTTTACTGCTTTCAAGAGTGATCAAGTTTAGAACACAGCACAGGCCGCCATGCCAACGTTAGCCAACACTGCCCCCTTGTGTTTGATAAATAGTATTAACTATAAATCTGTTTGCTTGTTTTTTTTTAAACAAAAGTTATAATATAAATAACAAAACAAAAAGTTGTCATGTAATACTGCATGCTTTTTGACCTTATACCACACAGCTTTCATTTGTCAGGATGTGGCCCTTGGTGGAAAAAGTTAGGACACCCCTGATATATGGCATCTATTAGGTTGGACAAATGCAGAGTTCCGGTGTGTGCTGTATGTGTGGATAAAGTACACAATAACGGTCCTACCTCATACTTGAAGATTGCATGTGTGAGGAATTCCTGCAGCATCTTCTCTCCCAGCTCTTTACTGGGCTGATCGCTGACGAAATGAAGCACCAGAATCTCCCCCTCCAAGAAATGCGCGTGCTTCACCATGGACAACATGGCCACCCTGAACTTGTCCTGGAGGCTGCGGCTTTTGTCCACTTTTGTGAACATCATGAGAACGTGGTAGCGTCGGGCAGGGGTTTCTTCGTCTTTCTCTCCCGGTCCCTCCTCAGGTCCATGAAGCTGGGATAGCCGCGTGTCCATGGTCAGGTCTGCGTCGTTTCTGTTGGCGTTGTGGCTGGACTGCGTCTGCTTGATCCTCTTGGTGGTGCTGGAGAAGTTCTGATTCTCTGAGCCGAAGTAGTAAAACGCCACCACGGCCAACGAGCAGGCCAGGAGCAGCACACACTGGTAGGATCTGAACGTACTGACCCTGGCCATGATTCTGCATGCTAGCCTGAGGAGGTCCATGTCTGAGTGCTCATGGAGGCAAAACTGTCACCGTTTGATGCCCTCTTCCTGAAAAAGAGAATACTCACTTTTAGACAAAGTCCATTTCTTAAGCTGTAGTAATTCTACATTTGATCAAAGTTACTTAAGATTTGTCAGATCAAACTACAATCACTGCTTATGACTTCTGTCCGAACAGGTGATAGTAGAGTCCAATTCCGCCTAATCTCTGCTTCCTCGCTCTTGGCGTCATGATAATTGTAGTTCTTTTTAAGCTAATCAACTATAATCTGCAAGTTATTTTACATGCGTCTATACTAGCAACAATACATGTATTCGATACAAGAAGGGTTGTGGCCCGGTACGAACAACATGTGTCCGCCCTTGCTAGCTGCTGCTCATCGCCGTGGTTGGCGTGTTCAAATCGTTTTCCCGCACGACATCGATTGAAACTACTGCACGGGTTCCATTACTGCGCTAGCAACCATTAGCGGTGAGTTTGTTTTTAAACAAATGTATTATTGACTTCAAAAGACATATGTATTAGAGTCAAGATAACCTTGTATTTGTTACTTTTCCCAATTTTTACGGTGTTGTTATGTTACTTTTTTATCAATTTTTTTTTTAGAATTGCCACATTTTTTAATTAAATATTCTTATACAGTATTTTCTGGACTATAAGTTGCTCCGAAGTATAAGTCGCACAAGGCCAGAAATGCATAATTAGGCAGAAAAAAAAAACATACATAAGTCGCACTGGAGTATAAGTCGCATGTTTTACTACTTAGACAACTACTTGACCAAACCAGACATTACATCCTCTTGGAAGGCAAGTTTTAACATTAATAAAAAAAATATATAGAACAGGTTAAATAGGTGTAAGATATGCTAACACAATGGTTATTCAGCTACACAAAAAATAAACATGAACAGAAAAGGTGTCCAGTGTTTATGGAACATAAACACTTTTTTCATTTATAAGTCACTCTGGAGTAGGAACAGCCAACCTATGAAAAAAAGTGCCACTTATAGTCTGGAAAATACGTTAATTACACGGGTGGACAAGTGGTTAGCGCGAAAATTAATGAATGAATAACCTTTTGTTTGTTACTTTTACCAATTTTACGGTGCTGTTATGTTACTTTTTTAATAGATGTTTTTTTTTTAAATAGCCACATTTTGAATTTAAATATTCTTATAATTACACGGTTCTTTCTTTATGGTCTACGGCCTATGTAGTGCCAAGTATGTGCAGCAGAACTGCTGACTGTTTAGTTCATAATAACCGGATTGTTTTGTGACTCTGAAAAGCCGGTTTGTCCAGTCCTATATTTCCTTAAATGTAATGTGATAATATTGTGTATCGTCGTGTTATGCCAACACCACTACTATGAATGATTAGTATGAATTTGCTTGTTTTTCACCTAATTTTTACTGAGTTTCTTGTACATTCCAAATATTCTTTGTGAATTTTCTTATTGTAATGCAATGCCACTGTATTTACATTATTGTTCCTCATAATATTTCAAGTTCTTTCGGTAGAATCAGGCTTTCTTGTCATAACTATATAACTTTTCCGGCAAGCTAATTTTCTAGAAATTAAAGCTTTATTGGTTTTGTTTTTTTCTTGAATAATTTCAACTTCATGCCACTAAAATGTTATTCTTCCTAATAATATTTAGATGTGTTTCTCATAAATTTTCGACTTTTTCCTCCATTGTTGCTGTTGGTTTTTAAATTATATTATCAGAAGATGCCACAGGCCAACATGCTTGCTCCATATGACTTTGACATCTCATTTTAAATTCACTTACATGTTGACCTCTGCAGATACATGATGACGACTTCTTTTCAGGACTCCACACCCTAGAAAAAAAAGACTACATTAAATATATCGTAGTGTCCGATATCATTGCAATAAATGCAATCACAAAACAAATGACGAAGACATGATTTCACAGCATAACAAACTGGCTCTAATGACTGCTAGCTAAACAGCAAGTGAGCACGGTCGGGATACCAAACGCCATAAAACAAACAGGCGCGAATAATACATGCACGTTTTGAAAATGGTGATGTAAATACATGTAGACATACCTTGCTTTGCTACAAACAATCGTGTCCAGGTTAAGACATTTCCAGCGATAAAGAAGCACAATTGGAAGGTGACGCCACAAGCTAGCAGCAACAGCCTTGACCACGCCTACTTCTGCATCATTCACATTCCAAGTCGTGTTGTGTTTAAATTTCGTGGAAAAACAAGTATCGGTGTGGCGATAAGCCGCTATAACACCTTTTTCCCTTTCAAAAACAAAAACAAATGTGGCGGTTTGTTTAGTTTTACTAATTAACATTTAATTTAATCATTTAATTACGTATTTTCACAAACGATAATACACCTAACATATTGGAAGCAGTAAAATATCCTTAGGAAAAAGTAAGCGACAAAAATAAGTTCGATTGATGTAAATTTGATTAAATATCTTATTCAAGTCATCAGTGTGTTTTTCAGAAACAAGGCAAATTATCGTAGAATTATCTGTGATGTTTTGTACATTCCACAACGGAAATTCAATATTCTTAATTGTACCTGAATGCAGCATGCATGCTTCTGCAGTGGCATTGATGCTCTTTGCACTTTTCCACCGTCGTGGCATATAATAACCTATTCTTTACTAGAAGCGTGTTACTTTTTATATTTGCCTAATGTTGTTTTTCTCTTGAGTATTTCCGCACTCGATTTATCTCGAATTCAGTGAAACAGTCGCCAGCCAGGATGAATTGTGCGACGCACGTCATTCAGGTGACAAATGTCTCCCCGAGCACAACCTCCGAACAAATGAGGACTCTGTTTGGATTTGTAGGAAACATAGAAGAACTGAAACTATTTCCTCCTGAGTGAGTATCCTTTGGAAAAACGTTTTTTTGACCAAACTCGGACCTCCGTAGGCCTGGTATAGAGCTAATGCTAATAATGTTCAAGCTAGGCGGTTGTAGCCAATCACAGCTGCCGTTGTTGACATGTTGCTAGTTTTGGGCTGACGTTTCAGTGAACTCTGCCGCCATACGCTGAAATATGCTTGTAGTGTTTTGTTAATTTCATTGAGCTACAATTGAAGGCTAAAGTATTAGAACGCTCACTCTGGTTAAAGCAGGGGTATCCAAAGTGTGGCTTGGGGGCCATTTGTGTTAATTCGGTTTAAAGCAATGCCACTGCACACTATTGCAAAGCCAAGCATCTAATATACAGACTCATCAAAAGTTAGTAACTGGTGAAGTAACGTCATGTGACCTTCTCTCAAGGGTTGTTTTTAACCGAACCAGATGTATGTTGAATGTTTGCTTGGCACAACATATCTGTGTTTTCTTCCAGTGACTCACCCTTGCCTGTGACCTCACGTGTCTGTTTTGTAAAGTTCCTCGAGTCCGAGTCTGTGGGGGTCGCTCAGCACTTGACCAACACCGTCTTCGTGGACCGGGCCTTGATCGTGGTGCCCTTTGCAGAAGGTGGGTGTCGTCTTGTCTGGCTTCCTTTACATTTTTTACCTAAATGGAATTGAGTGTCGTTTTGAGTCTTGAGGAATTTCTAAGGAAGGTAAAAAGGAAAATGTACATTTGTGTCTTCACAATGTAGCTGTAAACTTCTCTGTCTGCTATTTGTTGTTCAATGTCAATGCAAAACATGTTCTCTGAAATGGTCCACAGAAACACCAATCACTATGGTGGGGATGCTGGGCTATCTCAGGTCTTCACATAGCGAGAAATAATGGGGCTCATCAAGACACATTTTATAACTCTCTTCACGGTGTCTTCTTGTCTTAATCCTCACATGAAGATGGGATACGGACGACCCGATCCGGTTTCCATGTTCCATCTCGAAAAATTCTGATGCCACCTGCAGAGATTTCCTATCAATGTGCTGTAATGTTGTCAGACAGAAGAATGTAAGCATACGTAGCCAAAAGAGTATCAACAAAGGTAGCTCAGTAAAATATAAGCAAGGGTAGCTCAAAGAATGTCAGTAAACATAGCCAAAAACGTAAGCTAGCTAAAAAAATATTAGAAAGCATAGCCAAAATAGTATAAACAAAGGGAACTAAAAATATCAGCAACCATAGCCAAAATAGTATAAGCAAAGGGAACTAAAAAATACCAGCAAGCATAGCCAAAATAGTATCAGCAAATGGAAATAGCAATTCAGCAAAGGTAGCTAGAATAATATCAGCAAACATAGCCAAAAATATTAGCAAAGGTAGCTAAAATAATATCAGCAAACATGGCCACAAGCATATCAACAAAGGTAGCTGGAATAATATCAGCAAACATAGCCTAAAGAATATCAGCAAAGGTTGTTAGAATAATATCAGCGAACATAGAGAAAAAAATATTAGCAAAGGTAGCTAGAATAACATCAGCAAACATAGCCTAAAGAATATCAGCAAAGGTAGCTAGAATAACATCAGCAAACATGGCCACAAGAATATCAAAAAAGGTAGCTAGAATAATATCAGCAAACATAGCCAAAAAATATTAGCAAAGGTAGCTAGAATAATATCAGTGAACATAGCCTAAATAATATCAGCAAACATAGCCAAAAATATTAGCAAAGGTAGCTAGAATAACATCAGCAAACATGGCCAGAAGCGTATCAGCTAAGGCAGCTAGAATAATATCAGCAAACATAGCCTAAAGAATATCATCAAAGGTAACTAGAATAACATCAGCAAACATAGCCTAAATAATATCAGCAAAGGTAGCTACAATAATATCAGCAAACATAGCCAAAAAATATTAGCAAAAGTACCAGAATAATATCAGCAAACATAGCCTAAAGAATATCAGCAAAGGTAGCCAAAAAATATTAGCAAAGGTAGCTAGAATAATATCAGCAAACATAGCCAAAAATATTAGCAAAGTTAGATAGAATAATATCAGCAAACATAGGGAAAAATATTAGCAAAGTTAGGTAGAATAACATGAGCAAACATAGCCTAAAGAATATCAGCAAAGGTAGCTAGAATAATATCAGCAAACATAGCCTAAAGTATCACCAAAGTAAGCTGGAATAATATTAGCAAATGTGGCAAAAAGAATATCAGCAAGGTTAGCTAGAGGAACATGAGCAAAGGTGACCAACAGTGTAAAGTGAAAAAGTATTTGTCCTTGCAAGTCCATAAGTGCCTGGTACTCTCTTAGCTTGTGTAATGTGGAGGAAATGGGCTGTTATTTGGGACGTTGATGCTGTAGCAAGGCAGCAGCAGGAAAAGGTGACATTCTTGTCTGTGTCGGCCATGGCTGTTGAATTGTAAAACGTGAAAGTGAAAGTTGAGAGCACATCCCAGGGGACAACCGGCTGTGCTTGCTTACGTTTGGTTCATGACAAGAAGTACAGGTGATGAGTACACGTTGGCAGTGTTGAACACAGTGTGAATTGTGACTATTCTCACCTAGCTGCTAAAGCTACTAGCATACCAGGATAAAGCTTGACTCAATGTTTGTTCCCGGGACTGACGTGAGCTCCTTGTCCTTCCAGGAGTCATTCCGGATGAATCCAAAGCCATGTCGCTGCTGGCTCCGGCCAATGCTGTGGCAGGAATGATGCCGGGGGCGGGACTTCTCCCAACACCCAACCCTCTGGCTTCTGTGAGTTGACGCCGCTGGTTCATGTAGCGTAGCATTCGCATCTTTTATGTCCAATGTCGGGCGTTTCAGATGGGAGCAACGGCGTTCGGAGGTCTGGGAGCTCCCAGCTTGGAGCAGATAGCTGCAATGGGAATTCCAGGAGCGAACATGAACCCCCAGGTGAAACACCAAGCAAATATCAGGCCAGACTTTGCCAGAATCCTGACACAGGTCTTTCTTTCAGGGTCTTTCTGCCGACCTCCTGAAGCTCATGCAGTCCATGGATCCGAAGTAAGTCTCCATACGCTTCAGAGGTGAAACGTGTCGCTTTAAGGGTTCTGGTTCCTGCAGGTTGAATCCATTAACAGCTGGACTGAGTCTCAGTCCCGCTTTGAAAAGCGGCGACTCCAACAAGGAAATTGAAGAGGCCATGAAACGAGTACGAGAGGCGCAGTCCCTCATTTGTGCTGCAATTGAACCAGGAAGTGTGTTGATACAACTTTAACATGCTGAGTCAGCTGTGGCGTTTTCTAACCTTACCTCCACTTTCTCTCTCGATGGCTTTGCAGATAAGAAAGATGACAAACGCAAACGCTCCCCATCCCGCTCACGATCACACCGCCGACGGTCCCGATCTCGCTCCAGACATCGGTAAACATCTCCATCTTCATACGCGTTGCTCTAAAGATGGCAATTTATTTATTTTTATTTATTGGCCAAAGTGAAGCATTTTTAAGCATTAAAATGGCTAAATCAAGCAAAATACATTCAAAGGGTTGTGATGTAGTACTCTACACTGGTCACTAGGTGTCACTAATGTTGTATTGATGATACAACAGCCACCACAGGAAAATGCTCAACTTACTTCAATTTTCTTCTCATATTAGAATTTCATTCCCATATTATTATGTTAAAATTGACCTTGACCTATTACTTTTCCCCAACTTATTAAAAAAAATCTTTAATATTTCAGCTGTGTGCTCCAAAAATAATGGAAGTACTTGCTCTACTTTCTTACATTTTCTTCTCATATAATTAGAACTTCATTCCCATAATATTATGTTAAAATTTACCTTGACCTATTACTTCCCCTATTTATTGTTTATTATTATTTTCTTCTAATATTAGAACTTCATTCCTGTAATATTAAAATTGACCTTGACCTATTACTTTTTCCCAACCTATTAAAATGTTTTTTTCTTTAATATTTCAGCTTTGTGCTCCAAAAATAATAGTACTTGCTCTACTGTCTTTAATTTTCTTCTCATAATATTAGAATGTCATTCCCACAATATAATTATGTTAAAATTGACCTTGACCTATTACTTTTCCCCAACTTATTAAAAATATTTTTTTTCTTTAATATTTCTGCTGCGTGCTCCAAAAATAATGGAAGTACTTGCTCTACTTTCTTACATTTTCTTCTCATGTTAGAACTTCATTCCCATAATGTTATGTCAAAATTTACCTCGACCTATTACTTTCCCCTACTTATTAATTTTTTTTTCTTTAATATTTCAGCTCTGTGCGCCAAAAATAATGGAAGTACTTTCTCTATTTTCTTACATTTTCTTCTCATATTAGAATTTCATTCCCACAATATTATCATGTTAAAATTGACCTTGTCCTATTACTTTTCCCAACTTATTAAAAATATTTTTTTCTTTAATATTTCAGCTGTGTGCTCCAAAAATAATGGAAGTACTTGCTCTACTTTCTTACATTTTCTTCTCATAATATTAGAACTTCATTCTCATATTATTATTATGTTAAAATTGACCATGGCCTATTACTTTTCCCCAACTTATAAAAAAAAAAAAATCATCTCTGTGCTCCAAAAATAATGGAAGTACTTGCTCTACTTTCTTACATTTTCTTCTCATAATATTAGAAGTTCATTCCCATAATATTATTATGTTAAAATTTACTTTTCCCCAACCTATTCAATTTTTTTTTTATATTTCAGCTCTATGCTCCAAAAAAGAATGGAAGTACTTGCTCTACTTTCTTACATTTTCTTCTCATAATATTAGAACTTAATTCCTGTAATATTATTGTGTTAAAATTGACCTTGACCTATTACTTTTCCCAGCTTATTAAAAATATTTTTTTCTTTAATATTTCTGCTGTGTACTCCAAAAATAATGGAAGTACTTGCTCTACTTTCTTCCATTTTTTTCTCATAATATTAGAACTTAATTCCCGTAATATGATTATGTTAAAATTTATTTTGACCTATTACTTACCCCAACTTATTAAAAAACATTTTTTCTTTAATATTTCAGCTCTATGTTCCAAAATTATTCTTGTAAAATTGTAACTTTTTTCTCGTAAAATGTTGATTTTATTATCATAAAATGTGATATTTTTTCAGTGTCTGCGCAACAACTATTTTTTTGCCCAGAAATTACAACTTTATTTGTTGTTTTATTTTTCATATTACTAAAATTATATTACAGTATTTACTTGTTGGTCATTTTGCTTGTTTTTCATAATATTATGGCTTAAAAAAATAACTATGTTCATAAAATGAGATTATTTTTCTGTTTGAATATGTCGTGGTCTGCTAAATGGGCCCCGGGGCCACACTTTGGACACCCATGCACTAATGAGTGTTGTCTCACCCACCTTTTCTGCCAGGCGATCCAAGAGCAGGTCTCGGCGGAGGTCCCATTCAAGGAACAGGAAGCGGTCCAAGAGCCCACGCAGGAGGAGGTCCCACTCACCAGACAGCAGATCCAGGTTGCCACGGCAATCAAACACAATGGCTTGTGTGACGAGATGCAGTGATGAATGTTGTTTATGTCGGGACAGGAAGAAGGAGGACAAGTCCAAGAAGAGGTCCAGGACCCCGCCCAAGAGCTACAGCACTGCAAGGAGGTCTCGCAGCATCAATCGGTAAACGCTACATAAATCATGCATGTCAATCAATGAGCGACGACATTACGGTTGGGTTTCAGTCGGCAGAGGCGGAGCACATCCAGGTCTCCCAAGAGACGCTTGAGCAGGTCGCCGTCACCCAGACGGTGAGATGTCACCCTTTTTACTCCCCTTTTGGCACAAGTACGACACCTTAATTTGAATGTGTGTTCAGGCACAAGAAGGAGAAAAAGAAAGACAAGGAGCGAGATCGAGACAGGAGAGAGCAAATCCGAGACGAGCGAGAACGCTCGTCCCGCGGCAAGAAGACCAGCAAAGCAAAAGAACGAGATGGCGACGGCGAGAAAAGCGACCTGAAGGTCGGTTTAGCCGACACGGATGGGCCGTCAACGCACCGTGTGTGCTTCAATGCTTCAAATTTTACAGGTGACGCGCGATTACGATGAAGAGGAGCAAGGCTACGCCAGCGGAAAAGACGGCGACGAGTGCAGGGGCAGCGACTCGGACTCAGCATCGTCGCCGCCGCCGAAAGGCCCCGGGGAGGCGGAGACACCAGAGGACCACGCACCTAAAAAGTCCAAAGTCAATGGAGATGATCGCTATCAGGAAGACATGGAAATGAGCGACTAGAATCCTCATTTTCTACCCTATTATGCAGGTTTATACATAGGACTAGAATATTGTATTATACATCTTACTGTAATATTGTCATAAAATGTTCATCTGTACCATTCTTGCATTATAAACCACATAATATTTACCATTCTGTATCATGTTTTATTTTCTACAATTCAGCGTGGAAGTGCTAAATTTTTAACTTCTTGAGTTGAGAAGAAATACATTTGAGGCGAGCTAGCCTACTCGCTAGTAATTACACAAAACTTAAAACTTTAAAACCTTAAAACTGCATGAAGTCTGACGTAATGAGGTGAGAAAAAGTTCTCCAATTACACGAATTTTTGGCTTCTTGAGTTTAGAAGAAATTAAATCGAGGCTAAAAGGTAAGCTTGCTATATCGCTAGCTTCCTGAGTTGTGAAGAAATACATTTGAGGCTAGCTAGCTAACTCGCTAGTAATGACACAAAACTTTGATGACATTACCTTAAAACAGCATGAAGTCTGACATGATGGAGTGGGGAAAAGTTCTCCAATTACACGATTTTTGGCTTCTTGACTTTAGAAGAAATTAAATCGAGGCTAAAGGGTTAGCTTGTTAACTTGCTAGCTTCCTAAATCGCTAGCTTGCTAACTTGCTAATTCGCTAGTAATGACACAAAACGTTGATGACGTTACCTTAAAACTGCATAAACTGCATGAAGTCTGACATGATAGAGTGAGAAAAAGTTATCCAACCTCACAAATTTTTGGCTTCTTGAGTTTAGAAGACATTAAATCGAGGTTAGCTTGCTAATTCGCTAGCTTCCTAAATCTCTGGAGTTGAGAAGAAATACATGTGAGGCTAGCGAGCTAACTCGCTAGTAATGATACAAAACTTTCATGACATTACCTTAAAACTGCATGAAGTCTGACGTAATGGAGTGGGAAAAAGTTCTCCAATTACACGAATTTGTGGCTTCTTGAGTTTAGAAGAAATTAAATCGAGGCTAAAGGGCTATCTTGCTAACTCGCTAGCTTCCTAAATCTATGGAGTTGAGAAGAAATACATTTGAGGCTAGCTAGCTAACATGCTAGTAATGACACAAAACCTTGATGACATTACCTTAAAACCGCACGAAGTCTGACATGATGGAGTGGGGAAAAAGTTCTCCATTTACACAAATTTTTGGCTTCTTGAGTTAAGAAGAAATTTAATCGAGGCTAAAGGGTTAGCTTTTTAACTCACTAGCTTCCTAAATCGCTAGCTTGCTAACTTTGCTAACTCGCTAGCTTGCAGCCGTCTCGAGGCTGTAGCATGAGTTCCGCAACGGAACACTAAGTGTATAAAATTGACAATAAGCCTGTTATTTCATGTATACATGGCAGTAATAATGTTTGAAGCCATATTTATACAGTCATAAACTGATTTTCTCTGCCCTAACTACGAAATTAACTTTATGTATTATCACCAAGTAGTTTCCTTATCAATGCAACATTACTGACACCTAGAGGACAATGTAGAATACTACTTATATTTGTAGTTTACTTCATTGAATATTTTTTTTCTGGAAAAAACGTCATATAGTGAAGCCATGAAATTGGAAGAGCAAAGTGGTGAGGGATTACGGAATTGAAATAAAAATCAAGCACACCAGAGAAAATACCAGATGAGATATATTTTCCTTGAAAAACACAGGTCTATATACAAAAATAGCAACTTCCACCTTGTTTACAATCCAGTTATGTTGTTGGATCAAGTCATGTGACAGCATGAAATGAAAACATGAGTACACCCCCCCCCACTGGCAGGGAAAAGCCATTCAGAAAAACATGTAGTGCATGTGAAACAAAAGCCTTTCTTTTGTTTTTGTCAAAAATAAGAGTGATAGTCATTCATTTCTTACAACACTTTTTTTCCATAATTTTCCATATTTCTTTTATTTTTCTAAAAAGGCTAAAAAACAAAAATTTCATTAGTATAAACAATTCAGCCTTTTCTCTTTTTTGGTTTAATTTGTATTAATGTCCAATTAAAAAATGACCTGTGACCTGGCCGGGATCGCACTTTGGAACATACTCTCCCGGCTTTGCCGTTTACACGAGGTTACGCCACAAACAACAAGGTTTATCCGAACTTAGCAACGTGGCACCGTGGAAATCTGCAGCATTTAATGCGGAACCTTACAACATTTTAGGTGGTGCATTTCGGAACCCGTGAAAAATGGCAGCGTTTATCGCAGAGCCTTTAGACATTTTATGTGGTGCATTGAGGAACACGTCAAAAATGGCAGTGTTTATCGCAGAACGCTTCGACATTTTAGGTGGTGCATTTAGGAACCCATGAAAATCTGAAGCATTTAACGCGAAGCCTTTCAACATTTGATGTGGTGCATTTAGGAACACGTCAAAAATGGTAGCATTTATCGCAGAATGTTTTGACATTTTAGGTGGTGCATTTAGGAACCCGTGAAAAATGGCAACATTTAACGTGGAACCTTTCAACATTTTATGTGGTGCATTTAGGAACTCGTGAAAAATGGCAGTGTTTATCGCAGAGCCTTGAGATATTTCAGGTGGTGCATTTAGGAACCCATGAAAATCTGCAGCATTTAACACGTAACCTTTCAACATTTTAGGTGGTGCATTTAGGAACCCGTCAAAAAATGTCAGCGTTTATCACAGAATCTTTAGACATTTTAAGTGCTGCATTTAGGAAACCTGTGAAAATCTGAAGCATTTAACGCGGAACCTTTGAACATTTTATGTGGTGCATTTAGGAACCCGTCAAAAATGTCAGCGTTTATCACAGAACCTTTGAACATTTCATGTGGTGCATTTAGGAACCCGTCAAAAATGTCAGCGTTTATCACAGAACATTTCAACATTTCATGTGGTGCATTTAGGAACCTGTGAAAAATGGCAACGTTTATCGCAGAGCCTTTAGACAATTTAGGTGGTGCATTTAGGAACCCATCAAAAATGTCCACGTTTATCGCAGAATGTTTTGACATTTTAGGTGGTGCATTTAGGAACCCGTCAAAAATGTCCACGTTTATCGCAGAATGTTTTGACATTTTAGGTGGTGCATTTAGGAACTCGTGAAAATCTGCAGCATTTAACGCGGAACCTTTCAATATTTTATGTGGTGCATTTAGGAACTTGTGAAAAATGGCAGCATTTATCGCAAAACCTTTAGGCATTTTAGGTGGTGCATTCAGGAACCCCTGAAAAATGGCAGGCGTTTATCGCAGAGCCTTTAGACATTTTAGGTGGTGCATTTGGGAACCTGTTAAAAATGGTAGCGTTTATCACAGAACCTTTAGACATTTTAGGTGGTGCATTTACGAACACGTCAAAAATGGTAGCGTTTATCGCAGAATGTTTTGACATTTCAGGTGGTGCATTTAGGAACCTATGAAAATCTGCAGCATTTAACGCGGAACCTTTCAATATTTTATGTGGTGCATTTAACCTGTGAAAAATGGCAGCATTTATCGCAGAACCTTGAGACATTTCAGGTGGTGCATTTAGGAACCCCATGAAAATCTGCAGCATTTAATGGGGAACCATTCAACATTTTATGTGGCGCATTTAGGAACATGTGAAAAACGGCAGCGTTTATCACAGAACCTTTACACATTTTAGGTGGTGCATTTAGGAACTTGTGAAATATGGCAGAGTTTATCGCAGAATGTTTTGACATTTTAGGTGGTGCATTTAGGAACTTGTGAAAATCTGCAGCATTTAACGCGGAACCTTTCAACATTTTAGATGGTGCATTTAGGAACACATCAAAAATGGCAGCCTTTATTGCAGAATGTTTTGACATTTTAAGTGGTGCATTTAAGAACCCATGAAAATCTGCAGCATTTAATATGGAACCTTTCAACATTTTATGTGGTGCATTTAGGAACCCGTCAAAAATGGTAGCGTTTATCGCAGAACCTTCAGACATTTTAAGTGGTGCATTTAGGAAACCCATTAAAATCTGCAGCATTTAACGGGGGAACCTTTCAACATTTTAAGTGAAGCGTTCAGGAACCATGAAAATCCACGGCATTTAAGGAGGAACCTTTTGACATTTTAAAAGTAAAAAAAAAAAAATCTGTGGGGATGTTAAAAGTTTTAAAATATGAAGTAAAAAAAAAAGAAGGAAGTACAGTGACTTGTTTTAAAAAAGTGTGTAGAGTGCATGTTAGGAACTGTGTAAATGTATACATACGTACATACATACATCTTACATAAGTAAGATCAGTGTTTTGTCTTCCCAAACGTGACTAAAAGGCGTGATGCCACCAAGCAGTGGCGCCGGTCCCTTTGGTGCCCCAAATGCGGAGGCGTGGTACCACAAGACAAAACTGTGCTTTTGTCTTCCCCGAAGCTTTCATTTACCTGGAAACGAGGCTTTATGCATGTAGTACATCCTCGGCATCGTCCAGCAGAGGGCGCCGACTAGCCGTCGCTCAAGCTGCCTCACGTCGACTTTCCGGGAACGGCTCCTATTTTTGCCGTGCGGGACTAGGGGTTAAAGGTCAGGGAAGCGGCTGGGGTCCTCCTTGTAGTCGCCGGGGACGCTAAACATGGATTCCTCAAACTCGTCGTGGCGAAACTCCTGGAAAGTCACGGTGGCTGTGATGGTCGGAAAGACGGGAATATCTGCAAGACCGAGGACGGAGAGAAGAAGAATGTTGGTGTCAAAACGTGGTGAAATGTTTTGATCGCCATGTGAAACTTCTGGATGGATTCTTTCAAAAAATAAAACATTATTCATTCATTTATTCATGAATGAAATGAAAATAAAATTAAATAAAAAAATAAATTAAATAAAAAAATAAATTAAATAATAAATAATAAATGATATAATATATTAATATATAATATAATATAATATATAATATAATAATAAATTAATAAAATAAAAAAATATTCATTCATTAATTCATGAATGAATAATCTTTTTATTTTATTAATGTATTTTTATTTAAATACATTTAAGAAGAAAAATAAATAAATAATAATACATAAAACAAGAAAATAAATTTAAATAAATTAATAAAATATTAATTTATTCGTTAATTCACAAATAATTTGTTTATTTTATTAAAATAAAAATATTCATTCATTAATTCATGAATGAATAATATTTAAATTTTATTAATTCATTTTTATTTATTTTTTATTTAAATTAATTTATTACAAGAAAATGCATGAATCATTTTTTATTTTATTAAAATAAAAAACATTCATTCATTAATTCATGAATTAATATTTTTTTATTTTATTAATTTATTTACATGTATTCATTCATTTCTACCACTTTTTCCTCACGAGGGTTTCATTATAATATTCATTCAATATAATATTCATTCATTCATTAATGAATATTTTTTTTTATTTTATTAATTTATTTAAATTTATTTTCTTGTATTTTTTTTGTCACGTACCGAAGTACGCGGTGATATGACCATACAATGACATAATGGGTACCATAGTATATTGACAGTTACAGTTACTGACAGTTACTATGGTACCCATTATGTATGGTACCCAAAAATAAAAATTAAAAAAACAAAAAAAAAACCCTTAAACTGTATTATGGAAAGCAGGAAGTGAACAAATGTAACAGTTACTGATTGTAAAAGTACCAGATGGAGGGGTAGGATTTAATAAGCTTTGCTTCTTCCTACTCCTTTTGGACATGTGGAACTGGGAACTGATTATGGGATGCACTCAATTGTAATCTGATGCATGTTCAAATGAAATTAAACCATTATCATTACCATAAATAAAACTATCTGTGAAATGTTTCATGGATGACATTTTTCCTTCATCCCACTATTCACTAAAAAGCAAAGTCGGAATGTGTGTTTGTTTTCTCACCAAGTTTGACAGGAAAACCGGGTGGGAGTTTCATCTGTACAAACTCCCTGAGTTTATTAAAGTGCTTGAAGGGTGCGATGACCTCCAGAACGTTCAACAGCCTGATGGAGAAGAAAAAAAACACAGATAGAGCGAAACGGCATACGACCAGCCAGGGTGACATGTGTTGGACGTACGACTCGATGCCGAGAGGGAAGTCCTGGCTCATGGCGATGGTGGCCTTGAAGTTTTTCTTGCTCTCTTTGCACACCAACTCCCGGCCCAGATGAGGAGCTCTGAGGGACGACGTACACGCCAAGAACACGTGAGAATGATTATCCTTGTCAGATTGTCCATTTTGTGCAACGATGGTCTGTTTGCTTATCGACACGTACTTTCCGTGGTCAGCGGTGATGTATTCTTCCCAGGATGCAATGTTGGGGGAAGGCGGAGTCAGAGATTGTCTCCTTACGGGCTGAGAGGAAAACAAAAACATTTATGTTAGATGCCAACTGCTGCAAGTCATTTACACGATGAAGGGTTCCGATATGAATGCTTTAAAACTTTATTCTTCATATCATCATCTACAGAAGGTCCTCTGTCTATGTACGGGTTCGATTCCTACGACAGTAACCAAGTGGGAGCTTCAATGATGCTTCCTTAGTCACTCACAACATGAGGAACACGTACAAAAGAGTAATGACATCGCAGAATGTTTTGACATTTTAGGTGGTGCATTTAAGAACCTGTGAAAATCTGCGGCATTTAACACGGAACTTTTCAACATTTTATGTGGTGCATTTAAGAACCCGTTAAAAATGTCAGCATTTATCGCAGAATGTTTTGACATTTTAAGTGGTGCATTTAGGAACCCGTGAAAAATGGTAGCGTTTATCGCAGAACCTCCAGCCATTTTAGGTGGTGCATTTAGGAACACATCAAAAATGTCAGCGTTTATCGCAGAATGTTTTGAGATTTTAAGTGGTGCATTTAGGAACCCGTGAAAAATGTCAGCGTTTATCATGGAACCTTTAGATATTTCAAGTGGTACATTTAGGAACCCGTGAAAATCTGCAGCATTTAACACGGAACCTTTCAACATTTTATGTGGTGCATTTAGGAACCCGTTAAAAATGTCAGCGTTTATCGCAGAATGTTTTGACATTTTAAGTGGTGCATTTAGAAACCCGTGAAAAATGTTAGCGTTTATCGCAGAACCTTTAGACATTCTATGTGGTGCATTTAGGAACACGTGAAAAATGGCAGGGTTTATCACGGAACCTTTCAACATTGTATGTGGTGCATTTTAGGTGTGCATTTAGGAACACATCAAAAATGTCAGCGTTTATCACAGAACGTTTCGACATTTTAAGTGGTGCATTTAGGAACCCGTGAAAAATGGCAGCGTTTATCGCAGAACCTTTAGACATTTTAAGTGGTGCATTTAAGAACCTGTGAAAAAAGGTAAAGTTTATTGCGACCCTCGTGAGGATAAACGGTAGAAAATGAATGAATGAATAATATTAATATGTGGCTGCACGTTGGTAAAGTGGTAAGCATGTAGGCCTCACAGCTCGGAGACACGAGTTCAATTCCATCAATTGCATGTTCTCCCCGTGCTTGAGTGGGTTTTTTCCGGGCACTCTGGTTTCCTCCCACATTCCAAAAACGTGCTAGGTTAATTAGCGACTCCAAATTGTCCATAGGTATGAATGTGAGTGTGAATGGTTGTTTGTCTATATGTGCCCTGTGATTGGCTGGCCACCAGTCCAGGGTGTACCCCGCCTCTTGCCCAAAGATGGCTCTAGTAGATCTATCTCACTATTAACCTCCAAGAAGTGGAATAACCAGGCTGTTCTCGTTCCCTGATCGGACTCACCTCAAAGTTTTGATCTATGAGGTTCCCTCCTTTGCTCAGACTCTCCATGATGGCTTTGTTCCTCAAGATGTCCTCCTCGCTGAGATGCTCCCGCCTCTTCCTGGACTCCAGCACCAGGCCGTTGACAGAGTAGAAATCTGCCAGGAAGTTTCCAACGCGTTCCTGGAGATTGGGGGTTGGATGGGGATGAAGTCGTGAAGATTCCCTTTGTCAACGTTCCAGCCATGACGTTGTGAGAGATGACACCAACCGTCTTGTCTTCTCTGAAGAGCCAGCCGCTCTGCGCCCTGGAGAAGGTGATGGACTTGGTGGAGAGCGTGGCCGAGTACACGTCGCTGCTCATCAGGATGTCCACTTCCTCCTCCGTCTCCATCTCAGACTCCTGTGGAGGTACGGAATGGAACGTCAGGATGGGATGGGATGGACCGGCCAACGGCGGCGGTCATCATGAACACAAACCTCGTGGTGGATCCGCTGGTAGACCTTCTGCTCGTTGTCCAGCACCACGAAAGACTCCGACGGGATGGCGTTGCCGTTGAAGATGAAGCTCAGGTCGCCGCGCTGACACTTCATATCGGTGAAGTCGATCAGGGTGGTGTCCAATCTGCAGACACGCGCGCCATCTTACTTGGACGTTTACACTTGCGAGGTTTGGCACACAGAAAAAACTCATATTTTTCATTCACTTTCATATTCATATTTTCTAAGATATGCTAAGAAGTTCTGAGTACTGTATTTTTCATGAACTGCATCTCAGCTTTATGATACAGTTGGAAAATTGATGAAATGGCGTATTTTTATTATCTTTGCCCTTCCTCCAAATATTTCACTTTTCTTCTTAAATGAGCTTCCTAAATTTCTTAAATATTAAATAAATAAAATATTTCCTAAATATATAAATTAAATCAAAATATTAGAAATTCATATAATTAACACTAATAATATTTTGACTTTATTCCATTAATGTTATAACTTTCCCCAAACAACTTGATTGCGTTTTGTTTGTTTCATATAATATTATGTTATATATATATATATATATATATATAGTATATATAATGTTATATAATTATATGTTATATAATTATATATTATTACTATTTCAGCTTTACGCCACTAAAATGACATTTTGCCTCAATGTGTTGTATTCTCCTAATATAATATAATAATATAAACAATAATATTGAATAATATTATTTAGAATAATAAAAATAATATTATTAAATAATATTATTCATAATAATATAAATAATATGAATAATATTATTTATAGTAATATAAATAATATTATTAAATATTATTTATAATAATATAAATAATATAATATTCTCCCCAACTCTTATCTTAATTATGACTTTATTCTCCTAAAATCAATTTTTTTTCGCAACCTAATAAAAATAAAATCACAACTTAATTTAATGTTTTGGTATTTGTCATATTTATTTGAGTATTTTTTTCTTTAATATTTCTTTTAATATTTCAACTTTACGCTACTAAAATGATGCTATTTTGCCTCCTAAATTTCCTAAATATTTAATAAATTAAATATTTTCCTATATATATAAATTAAATCAAAATATTAGAAATTCATATAATTAACACTAATAATATTTTGACTTTATTCCATTAATATTATCACTTTCCCCAAACAACTTGATTGTGTTTTGTTAGTTTCATATAATATTATGACTGGGGGAAAAAAATTAACTATTTCAGCTTTACGCCACTAAAATGATGTTATTTTGCCTTATTGTGTTACGGTACGTTATTCTCCTACTATAATAAATTTTTTTTATAAAAAATAATATTATTTAATAATAATAATTTTATTATTATTATATTTAATATATAAATATTATTATTTATAAGAATATAAATAATAATATTAAATAACATGATTTATAAGAATATAAATAATAATAATATAAAATATTATTATAATTTATATTTTATTCTCATAAAATTACAGCCGCCCCCAACTTCCAACTTTTCTTCTCTTAATTATGACTTGATTCTCCTAAAATCATAACTTTTTCCGCAACCTAATTAAAAAAAATCTAACTTAATTTAATGTTTTGTTATTTGTCATATTTATTTGAGTATATTTTTCTTTAATATTTCAACTTAACGCTACTAAAATGATGCTATTTTGCCTCCTAATAATACAACTTTATTCTTGGAAAATCAATGCTGATTTTGCATTTTTTTTCCCTGTTAAGTTATCTATTTATTTAGAATGTGCCGCGGGCCGCACCTTGTGCACGTCTGGCTTAGAACAAGGTGTCGTATATCCTGGTCAAAGGTTAGCTTCATTTCTCTATCAGAGTGTATTCCACAGAGCCACTCTAATAAGTCATTCCATGTACTGTACCGGTCAAACGCATCAAACAGAATGAGAAAGCGTCCCGAAATTTTTGCCCAGTACGAAATAAGATCCGGCCTGAGTCGATCCCACTTGCCTGATGTTGAGTCCTTGCTTGTAGATCTTGCAGGCATCAGAAGGCAGGATTCTGGATAGCAGAGGCACTGTAGCATTGGGGAACAAAAAAAGGCGTTTGCAAAGCATGCTTATTATTGAAACAGCTTGCCCCCCCCCCCCCCCCCCCCCCACACACACACACCACAGAACAGATAGAGCCTTTCGTGAACGACTCACCCCAACTCTGGAAGTCCCAGTGAAGCTCCAAGTAAAAGTCTCCAAGCTGCAGTTGGAGTGGAATGCATAATGGTTGGCCATTAGAAAAATTAATAAATAATAATAATAATAATAATAATAATAATAATAATAAAGACAGCTGGGGGGTAAATGTGCTATTCAGGACACCGTAGGACGGATGTCCTATACGCAGGCCTGTCACCATAACAAATTTAGCTGGTCGATAATTGTGCTACACATGATCGTGGATACTCAATATTATCATAAACATTTTTTTAAAATAATTTCTTCATTAATTATTGTCATGAGAGGCGTAAATCACTCTCAAAGCACTAGATGGTACTGAAATTTTGCGTACATGTGTGAGCCATATTAGCATGACAGGGAAGTTGCCTGTACGTACACTACCGTTCAAAAGTTTGGGATCACTTGCAAATTTCTTTGTTTTCCAAAAAAAAACCCCAAATTTTTCCACTTCACAAACATTTGTATCCAATTCCCAAACAATGAAAATGAATGAGATAATTTTCAAAGAAGGATGTACATTTTTGCATAGAGGCCTACTATCAACAACTGTCAGTCCTCTGCATCAATCTCCTGGTATGGCTGCTAATCCAAGTTCATCATTTTATAAGGCTAATAGATGATTAGAAAAGCCATCTAAAAATCCTAACTAAAACTAAAATCTCTTACCATGCTGTTAACTACTCCCTTCAGAGAGCAGCACAAACTGGGTCTAACAAGGACAGAAAAACGCTGCACAACTGTGCAAGAAGAAACAAAGAAACAAACAAGAATTATTCCATATGATCGGTGTTGGAATCGGTCAATTTCACTCATGGACGATTGGTATACAAATCGGCAACATACAGTGCATCCGGAAAGTATTCACAGCGCTTCACTTTTTCCACATTTTGTCATTGTTTATGACAATGTGAAAAAAAGTTTTTTTGACATGTTTTGAATTTATTAAAAATAGAAAACAAAGAAATCACATTTACATAAGTATTCACAGCCTTTGCCATGAAGCTGAAAATTGAGCTCAGGTGCATCTTTTTTCCACTGATCATCCTTGAGATCTTTCTACAGCTTAATTGGAGTCCACCTGCAGTAAATTCAGTTGATTGGACATGATTTGGAAATATAATAACTGTCTATATAAGGTCCCACAGTTGACTGTGCATGTCAGAGCACAAACACCAAGCATGAAGTCAAAAGAACTGTCTGTAGACCTGCGAGACAGGATTGTCTTGAGGCACAAATCTGGGGAAGGATACAGAAAAATTTCTGCTGCTTTGAAGGTCCCAATGAGCACAGTGGCCTCCATTATTGGTAAATGGAAGACGTTTGGAACCACCAGGACTCTTCCTAGAGCTGGCCGGCCTTCTAAACTGAGCGATCGGGGAAGAAGGGCCTTAGTCAGGGAGGTGACCAAGGCCCCGATGGTCACTCTGTCAGAGCTCCAGCGTTCCTCTGTGGAGAGAGGAGAGCCTTCCAGAAGGACAACCATCTCTGCAGCAATCCACCAATCAGGCCTGTATGGTAGAGTGGCCAGACGAAAGCCACTCCTTAGTAAAAGGAACATGGCAGCCCGTCTGGAATTTGCCAAAAAGCACCTGAATGACTCTCAGACCATGAGAAACAAAATTCTCTGGTCTGATGAGACAAAGATTGAACTCTTTGGTGTGAATGCCAGGCGCCATGTTTGGAGGAAACCAGGCACTGCTCATCACCAGGCCAATACCATCCCTACAGTGAAGCATGGTGGTGGCAGCATCATGCTGTGGGGATGTTTTTCAGCAGCAGGAACTGGCAGACTAGTCAGGATAAAAGGAAAATGAATGCAGCAATATATAGAGATATCCTGGATGAAAATATTGCTGCATTCATTTTTCCTTCTATCCTGACTAGTCGAATAATGGAGGCCACTGTGCTCATTGGGACCTTCAAAGCAGCAGAAATGTTTCTGTATCCTTCCCCAGATTTGTGCCTCAAGACAATCCTGTCTCGCAGGTCTACAGACAGTTCTTTTGACTTCATGCTTGGTGTTTGTGCTCTGACATGCACAGTCAACTGTGGGACCTTATATAGACAGTTATTATATTTCCAAATCATGTCCAATCAACTGAATTTACTGCAGGTGGACTCCAATTAAGCTGTAGAAAGATCTCAAGGATGATCAGTGGAAAAAAGATGCACCTGAGCTCAATTTTCAGCTTCATGGCAAAGGCTGTGAATACTTATGTAAATGTGATTTTTTGTTTTCTATTTTTAATAAATTCAAAAAAAGTAAAAAAAAAACTTTTTCACATTGTCATAATGGAGTATTTTGTGTAGAATTTTGAGGTAAGAGATTAATTTAATTCAGTTTGGAATGAGGCTGTAACATGACAAAATGTAGAAAAAGTGAAGCGCTGTGAATACTTTCCGGATGCACTGTAAATCCCTCGTATTTACAAAGTCATAAACAGATTTTCCGTGCTCCAACTCCAAAAATATTCCATTTATTGACTTGGAATCCTATATCGTGGAAATTAATTTATCACTGGCAGGTCTGTAACCAATTAATTAAACCAGGGGTGACTGTAATCATGAAAGACAAAAAAATCCTTAGCAATAGCACAAACTGGGTCTAACAAGGACAGAAAAACGATGCAAAATCTATTCATAAATCCTGCTGGAAAAGCCATCTAAAAATCTAAACTAAAACTAAAATCTCTTACCATGCTGTTAACTACTCCCTTCAGAGAGCAGCACAAACTGGGTCTAACAAGGACAGAAAAACGCTGCACAACTGTGCAAGAAGACAAATATCTGAGAGTGATCCCAAACTTTTGAGCGGTAGTGTATGTTGATGGACGACTTTGACAGTAAAAACGTTGCGAGATTAACCTTGTCATAAAACCACACTGAACGGTTGCGTTTCTTTTTGGAATGTAGCGAGCGACATTGTGTGTGAGTGCGCACCATTTTGTATTGTTTTGTTTATATTGACTTCCAGCTTTGTTGTTCGCTTTACACTAATTGTGTCGATGGTATTGTACTCAAGACAAAGACAAAATGGAGTCAGCACTACGTACCTCTTTCAGTGCGGTTAGCAACTTTGGCCTCTTCTCCTCCACGCTCTCCCTGGACTGTTGCTTTAATTTCCTCAGCAGCGCCGTTACTGAGCAACGCAGAAAAACAAGACAACAAAAACGTTTCATTTCACGAGTAAATAAAGCACACACACACACACACACACACACACACACACACACACACACACAAACACAAACCCCCAATCCTGAGACACAAATCCAAAAGCATAAAGAAATGGCTTTCAGGTCTGAGATATCATTTCCTGTGGTCACGCCGTAAAACATCAGAGCGGCGCCAAGGGGACAAGCCGCAGGGAGACGAATGCTTCAGCATCTTTTCTTATTAGATCTTATAGGACCTTTTTACCTAAGATAATTTTCCAAAAATTACAGTTTCGTTTTAAAACTTTTTCTTTAATATTTCAATGTTTAAATGACATTATTTTAACTCATAATACTACAAGTTTATTCTCATAAAACTTTTTCACAACTTTTTCCCTTGTTAGAATACCACTATTTCTATTAATATTTTGACTTTATTCTCATAAAAATTCTTTCCATTTCTAGTTTTTCTTTACATTTTCCAAATATTTCAACTTTGTGCTTGTAAATTTATGACCTTAATCACATATTATAATTTTCCTTTTGTCCTAAATTTACTAATTTCATTCTTTTTTCTTTTGTTAGAATACGAATATGAATTACAGCAGTTTTTTAATGTTCTATATTTATTTAAATTATTTTTATTATTTATTATGTTTTATATTATATTTATATATATTTATTTTATAGTATGACATTTTATATAGTATTCATTATATTATATTATTATTATAATTTATTATAATTATTTTATTATTATTATTATATTTATTATTATTATTATTATTATTATTTTATTATATTATATTTTAATTTTCTAATTGTTTTTTTATTTTATTATATTATGACTTTATTCAAATATTATATATTTTTCCCCAGCTGAATTGTCCAAAATTTCCACCTTTAATTTGTATTGGTTTGCATAATATTATGCCTTAAAAAATATGAAAATATATTTAATATATCAACCTTATGCTTCTAAAATGATGTATTACTCTTCCATCATTACGACATCTTGTCATTGTTTTTTCAATGTTTCAATGACATTATTTTACCTCATAATATAACAAGTTTATTCTCATAAAATCACAACTTTTTTACGTTGTTAGAATACCACTTTTTCTCTGAATATTTTGACTTATTATTCGCATAAAAATTCTTTCCATTTCAATTTTTTTTTACATTTTCCAAATATTTCAACTTTGTGCTTGTAAATTTATGACCTTAATCACATATTGTAATTTTCCTTTTGTCCTAAATTTACTAATTTCATTCTTTTTTTCTTTTGTTAAAATACCACTTTTTTAATTCTTATAAATTACAGCAGTTTTTTTTATTTTCAAAATTTTTAATTATTTTATTATATTATGACTTTATTCACATATTATATATTTTTCCCAGCTGAATTTTCCAACATTTCCACCTTTAATTTGTATCGGTTTGCATAATATTATGACTTTAAAAAAATGAAAATATCTTTAATATATCAACTTTATGCTTCTAAAATGATGTTGAGTTTTAATATTACTCTTCCATCCTTATGACATCTTATCATTGTTTTTTCAATGTTTCAATGACATTATTTTACCTCATAATATTACAGGTTTATTCTCATAAAATCACAACTTTTTTACATTGTTAGAATACCACTTTTTCTCTGAATATTTAGATTTTATTTTCAAAAAATTATTTCCATTTCCTATTTTTTTCAATTTTCCAAATATTTCAACATTGTGCTTATAAATCTATGACCTTAATCACATATTATAATTTTCCTTTTGTCCTAAATTTACTTATTTCATTCTATTTTTCTTATGTTAGAATACCACTTTTTTAATTCTCATAAATTACAGCTGTTTTTTTTCATTTTCTAATTTTTTATTATTTTATTATATTGTGACTTTATTCACATATTATCTATTTTTCCCCAGCTGAATTTTCCAACATTTCCACCTTTAATTTGTATTGGTTTGCATAACATTATGACTTAAAAAAATATGAAAATATCTTTAATATATCAACTTTATGCTTCTAAAATGTGATGTTGAGTTTTAATATTACTCTTCCATCATTACGACATCTTGTCATTGTTTTTTCAATGTTTCAATGACATTATTTGACCTCATAATATTACAAGTTTATTCTCATCAAATCACAACTTTTTTCCTTTGTTAGAATACCACTTTTTCTCTGAATATTTTGACTTTTCTACTGTTTTTTTTTTAATTTTCTAAATATTTCAACTTTGTGCTTATAAATTTATGACCTTAATCACATATTATAATTTTCCTAGTGTCCTAAATTTACTCATTTTTCTTTTTTTATTTTATCATTTTATTCTTTTCACTTTTTTAATTCTCGTAAATTACAGCAGGTTTTTTTCAATATTAATACATTTAAAATATTTTTTTAAATATTCACCTTGAATTTGTATTGTTTGCATAATATTATGACTTTAAAAAATATGAAAATATCTTTTAATATATCCATTTTATGCTTCTAAAATGATGTTGAGTTTTAATATTACTCTTCCATCATTTTTTAAAAATTATTTTATAGTTTTACTTTTTTGTTAAATGACATTACATAATATTTTTTAAAAAACAGCAGCTGCACATGGCCCCCGGGCCACACTTTGGACACCTCTGCATTAGAAGGAATCCTCCAAGGACCATAAAATGAGGAAAAATGGAACAAAAATGGACAAAACAAATCGATTCAGAGAGCGCCACCCGTGTCACGCCCATCCAATCGACCCCCGTGACATTTCCTTTGATAAGCCTTACCAGCTCCCAACATGCTGATCATGTTGCCTATGAGCCGCCGGGCATCACAAAATGAGCACAGATTTCAGACACACAAACACAAGACGGGATGAGGGCGCCTTGATGGCCCAGACGCCTAATGAGCTCCAGCTGGGGCTCACCCTGATCCCCTCGCCGCTACAACGCCGCAGCCATCTGCCGCCAGATCACTCAGACAGCACATACGGGAGAACCAGCCCGGACCACGCGGACATTAAAAACCTCTCTCCGCGCTAATTCACTCACATAACGCTTCCGACACTTCCGTGGGGATAATTAGGATGGCATCACCAGTTAAGGTCCTTTTGGGTTTGACTGGTAAACTGGCAGTAGTCCAGGAACTTGAGAACAGTCAATATTGACAGAAGGCTCAGGTGAACTGAACGAGAGGGGGGGGGGGGGGGAGGTTGGATGCAACCAACTGACAAGGCTGAAAATGCCTGCAAAAATACAGCTTTGATCGGAATGGTACCCGGATGCCCGCCATGTTTGTTGCACACGACAACGACTGAGACAATATTTATCTTAAGACCAGACACACCAGCTTTAAACGGCTTTCATGCTTTTATTGCTTCATGGGGGTGAAATGCTTTATTTCAGGATAGCTGCGTAAAATCCAGAAAATCCACGCTTAATCCATTCATTCATTGTTGCATTCTTCCGAAATAATCTTTGGAAAATGTTCTTCTCATAATACTAGGACTTCATTACCGTAATACCGCCCAAACTGATTTTCCAAAAATTCTAACTTTTTATTTTGTTTACAAAAATGTGACTTTTTGTTTTTACTTTTTTTGTTCCTTTTTCCAATTTCACAACTTTCTTGTAAATTTTCTTTTCGCAAATTCCCACCGTATTTTGACTTTATTCCCGGAACAATACGCTATATAACCTTTCCCGCAAACCAAAAAACAACTTTGATTTATTTTGTTTTTTGATGAAATATTACTTTTTTTCTCTTAATATTTGGACTTTTTTACGTTGTTAGAATACCACTTTTTCTCTGAATATTTGGACTTTATTCGCATCGTTTCCATTTCTACTGCTTTTTTCAATTTTCCAAATATTTCCACTTTGTGCTTATAAATTTATGACCTAAATCACATATTATAATTTTAATTTTGTCCTAAATTTACTAATTTCATTCTTTTTTCTTTTGTTACAATACCACTTTTTTAATTCTCATAAATTTCAGCATTTGTTTTTTAATTTTCAAATGTTTTATTATTTTATTATGACTTTATTCACATATTATATATTTTTTTTACTAGGACTTCATTACCGTAATACTATATAGCTTTTCCCCGCCCAACCTAATTTTCCAAAAATTCAAACTAATAATTTTTTTTTGTTTTTTTGTTTTTTTTTTACAAATGTGCAACTTTTTGCTTCTACTTTTTTTGTTCCGTTTTCCAACTTTCTTCTTGCAAATTTTCTTTTCGCAATTCCCACCGTATTTTGACTTTATTCTCGGAACAATACGCTATATAACCTTTTCCGCAAACCAAAAAACAACTTTGATTTATTTTGTTTCTTGTTGAAATATTACTTTTTTTCTCTTTATATTTGGACCTCATTACCGTAATACTATATAGCTTTTCCACGCCCAAACTCATTTTCCAAAAATTCTAACTTTTAATTTTTTTTTTTTTTTTACAAATGTGCGACTTTTTGCTTCTACTTTTTTTGTTCCGTTTTCCAACTTTCTTCTTGTAAATTTTCTTTTCGCAATTCCTACTGTATTTTGACTTTATTCCCGGAACTATACGCTATATAACCTTTCCCGCAAACCAAAAAACAACATTGATTTATTTTGTTTCTTGTTGAAACATTACTTTTTTTTCTCTTAATATTTGGACTTTATTGACAACTTTTTTACGTTGTTAGAATACCACTTTTTCTCTGAATATTTTGACTTTATTCGCATAAAAATCATTTCCATTTCTACTGTTTTTTTTTGTCCTAAATTTACTCATTTCATTCTTTTTTCTTTTGTTAGAATACCACTTTTTTAATTCTCATAAATTTCAGCATTTGTTTTTTAATTTTCGAGTTTTTTATTATTTTATTATATTATGACTTTATTCAGATATTATATATTTTTCCCCAGCTGAATTTTCCAACATTTCCACCTTTAATTTGTATTGGTTTGCATAATATTATGACTTAAAAAAATATGAAAATATCTTTAATATTTATACTTTATGCTTCTAAAATGATGTTGAGTTTTAATATTACTCTTCCGTCCTTATGACATCTTGTCATTGTTTTTTTCAATGTTTCAATGACATTATTTTACCTCATAATATTACAAGTTTATTCTCATAAAATCACAACTTTTTTCCCTTGTTAGAATACCATAATACTAGGACTTCATTACCGTAATACCATATATATCTTTTCCCCGCCCAAATTAATTTTCCCAAAATTCTAATGTTTGATTTTGTTTAGAAATGTGCGACTTTTTGCTTCTACTTTTTTTGTTCCGTTTTCCAACTTTCTTCTTGCAAATTGTCTTTTCGCAATTCCCACCGTATTTTGACTTTATTCTCGGGACAATACGCTATATAACCTTTTCCACAACCCAATTTCCCAAAACAACTTTGATTTATTTTGTTTCTTGTTGAAATATGATTTTTTTTTCTCTTAATATTTGGACTTTATTGACAAAAAATTGCAGACATTTTTTATCCTTTTTCTGCTTTTTATTAGATTTTCCAACTATTTAAAATTTCTTCTTATATTTATGACTTTACTCCCATCATATTTGGACGTTATTTACATAATATAACTTTTTCTGCAACCTAATTAGGGCGGCACGGCAGGCGAGTGGTTATCGCGCAGACCTCACAGCTTATAGACCAGGGTTCAATTCCACCCTCGGCTATCTGTGTGTGGAGTTTGCATGTTCTCCCTGTGCATGCGTGGGTTTTCTCCGGATACTCCGGTTTCCTCCCACATTCCAAAAACATGCTAGGTTAATTGGCCACTAGGCGGCAGTAATGGCAAGAAACATTGACTTTATATTAGATTACCTTAACACCGCATGAAGTCATCCATGGCATGTCCACATGATAGAGTGGGGAAAAAACATCCTCCCATTCCGTGTGGAAGTGGTAAGCTTACTGAGTTTGGAAGAAATTAATTTGAGGATAACTGGTTAGCTTGTGGCTGCACAGCGTGCAAGTGGTTAGCTCGCAGGCCTCACAGCTAGGAGACCCGAGTTCAATTCCACCAATTGCATCTTCTCCCCGTGCATGCGTGGGTTTTTTACTCCGGGTACTCCGGTTTCCTCCCCCATTCCAAAAACATGCTAGGTTAATTAGAGACTCCAAATTGTCCATAGGTATGAATGTGAGTGTGAATGGTTGTTTGTCTATATGTGCCCTGTGATTGGCTGGCCACCAGTCCAGGGTGTACCCCGCCTCTCGCCCGAAGACAGCTGGGATAGGCTCCAGCACCCCCGCGACCCTTGTGAGGAAAAGCGGTACAAAATGTATGAATTAATATTATTATTATTTATTCTAATGTTATAATATTACAACATTATTCTTGTAATATTAAAATTTTTCTTTTTCTATTTTCACTTAATTCTTATAAAATGACTGCAGATTTTTGAAGTTGTATTCTTTTTAAAGAAATGAAACAGCCGTGGGCCTTGGTTTGGTCTGAGCTTATCAGAAAAGAGGCAAAAATGACGATCTCTGTTTTCAAAGCTGACGTGTGTCAATAACTTGTTTTGCCTAAAAGACAAAGAAATTGGAAATTCAAAAATATTCACATTTGAGAGGCTAAAATCAGAAGGTATTTAAATTTTGAAATCCAACAAATGATTCATTGAATACCAAAATAATTTTTGATTCATTGGAAAATCGATACTCATCAATTAATCGTAAATTGTGGCAAAGCGTGAGAGAACATAAAACGGCCCATTTGCCTTTAAACCAGCTGTTTTTTTCATAGGTTTTTCTCAGGCTGTTCAGGTGTGACTCGTGTATTGCTGTAAACAAAAGCAATCTAAAAAAAACAGCCTTTGAAAATTTGAAAAACAGCCTCCGGTCCAATCCATCAAGTGTCATGTATTAGCACTAATTAGCGTCTGTCACGCTCCAAAACGAGTAACTCTACTAAGACTGCTAAGAATGTGTAAGGAAGCCAACTGCTATATAATATGATAAAGCCGACGTGTGGAAACCACAGCCCGCGGGCCGTGTTTTGAACTACCAAAATGATTCCAATGGTTTCTGAAGCCAGAGAGTCTGGTGATACACGGGTCATTACGGGACGGTAATCATGGGCCTGCATCGCAGCAGCACCCCGAAGACGAGCCTGTGTGACGGAGACGGACAGAGAAGCAAGCCTGCTATGACGAAACCGGGCTGTGTTTGGTTTCATCCTCTTGAAATTCAAGATGACGAACCGACGCGGACCACCAGGCCTCCGCTTGGGAGCGAGCCCTGACATACACTACCGCTCAAAAGTTTGGGATCACTTGCAAATTTCTTTGTTTACCAAAGAAAAACACATTTTCATGCATTTCACAAACATTTGTATCCATTTCACAAACAAGTAAAATAATAATAGGCTAATAGATGATTAGAAAAGCCATCTAAAAATCTAAACTAAAACTAAAATCTCTTACCATGCTGTTAACTACTCCCTTCAGAGAGCAGCACAAACTGGGTCTAACAAGGACAGGAAAACGCTGCACAACTATGCTGATGATGGATGACTAAGGATAGGTTTTAAAATCAAAAACCATTAATCAAATACCATACACTACCGCTCAAAAGTTTGGGATCACTTGCAAACTTCTTTGTTTACCAAAGAAAAACACATTTTCATGCAATTTTTTTCCATTTCCCAAACAATGAAAATGAATGAGATGATTTTCAAAGAAGGATGTACATTTTTGCATAGAGGCCTACTATCAACAACTGTCAGTCCTCTGCATCAATCTCCTGGTATGGCTGCTAATCCAAGTTCATCATTTTATAAGGCTAAGAGATGATTAGAAAAGCCATCTAAAAATCATAACTAAAACTAAAATCTCTTACCATGCTGTTAACTACTCCCTTCAGAGAGCAGCACAAACTGGGTCTAACAAGGACAGAAAAACGCTGCACAAATATCTGAGAGTGCGTAGTTTAACACAAAGACGCCTCACAGGTGGTCACCTGGCAGCTGCACTAAATAGTAGCCGTCAAACACCAGTGTCAGTATCAACAGTGAAGTGGCGACTTCAGGATGCTGGACTTCATAGCAGGACTGCCAAGAAAAAGACCCCAAAAATTGATCCCAAACTTTTGAGCAGTCGTGTGCTTCACTTTCCTTTCCGTTGGAATCCAAACCAGAAGATGAGAGGATAAGATTGGTAAAAATGGAGGCCACGAGCATTGGGTTAAAAATAACTTGAGCTACCGTAAAATGACATAGGCTAAGAATAGTCTGAGAGGCTGGAGTTGAAATCCAGCGTTCTGTTGGTAGATGGATGCAGCGTGGCGCTGACAAAGCGTGGCGGGTCCAGACAAACACTCTTCTATTCCTGTAAAAGTTCCAGCCTCTGGCGTAGAATGTTGTCTCAGCTCGTACAGCTCTAACTTCATTCATACACGTCCGATACGTTCGAACAAGTTAGATCGATTTCCAGAAAAAAACTGCACCTCAGCTTGGTCACATACATTAGAGTAGCTGACAAATTAAAAAATACAACTTACAAACTGTGTAAAAAAAGTATTTAAAAATATTTAAAAAATATTTAAAAATATTTAAAAATATTTTTATGTAACTCATACCTTTGTTCTAATATTTTGACTTTTATTATCTGATTTTCCCCCAACTTTTTGTGTATTATTCCCATGATGTTTGGGCTTTATTCTTGTAACATAACGTTTTCCACAACCTAATTACCCAAAGGTCGCCTCGGTGAGCGAGTGGTTAGCATGTTGGCCACACATTCAGGAGACCTGGGTTCGATTTCTCTCTTTACATACATAAAACAATTGTAAATTTAAAAAGAATGTAGTCAAATTAATCACATTTTCACATGAATTAATCATGATTAATCACTATTTGCTACTATGTGTGAAATATCCTCATTTTTGCTCAATTTTAATAGAAAGATATAAATGACAGGACAGGAGTGGTTAGCGCGCAGACATCACAGCTAGGAGACCAGGGTTCAATTCCACCCTCGGCCATCTCTGTGTGGAGTTTGCATGTTCTCCCCGTGCATGTGTGGGTTTTCTCCGGGTACTCCGGTTTCCTCCCACATTCCAAAAACATGCCATGTCATGTCATACTTTTTGGCATTCACATCTGTCAATCACAGCTGTTGTTCACTCATAACTAAAAAGTGACATGTCGTCATTTCACCATGGTGGTGATGTTTAACCAAGTCCGATACTTACTCATTTGTCGGTCTCCGTAACTGATGGCCTCAGCCAGGGGGCTCCATCCCTGAGCATTCTTCACCTTCACAGGTGCATTGTGGGCCAGCAGCAGATGGGCACATTCTGCAGACGGAAAACAGTAATCCATTCACAAATCCACACTATAGCACAACATTTGCTATAATCATTCACAGGTTGTAATAGATATTCAATTAGCTTCATTATTAGAAATTCATCCTCCAAAAGGGTCCACAAAAATCATTTAAATTGACTAAATCGTAAATTGATCAATCAAAAACAACAAGCTTCAAATGAATGGACTAAAAAAGGAATGGTGGTTGCAGCTCCGGACCCTTTGGAAGGGATTAATAACAAAAACCGAGCTACACCACCGCTCAAAAGTTTGGGATCGACGACCTGTGAGGCGTCTTTGTCTTAAACTACACACTCTCAAATATTTGTGCAGCGTTTTTCTGTCCTTGTTAGACCCAGTTGGTGCTGCTCTCTGAAGGGAGTAGTTAACAGCATGGTAAGAGATTTTAGTTTTAGTTCAGATTTTTAGATGGCTTTTCCAGCATGATTTATTAATAGATTTTGCATCGTTTTTCTGTCCTTGTTAGACCCAGTCTGTGCTATTGTTAAAGATTTTTTGTCTTTCATGATTACAGTCACCCTTGGTTTAATTAATTGGTTACAGACCTGCCAGTAATAAATTAATTTCCACAATATAGGATTCCAAGTCAATAAATTGAATATTTTTGTAGTTGGAGCACGGAAAAACTGTTTATGACTTTGTAAATACAAAAAATTTACGTTGCTGATTTTGATACCAATCATCCATGAGTGAAATTGACCGATTCCGACACCGATCATATGGAATAATTCTTGTTTGTTTCTTTGTTTCTTCTTACACAGTTGTGCATTGTTTTTCTGTCCTTGTTAGACCCAGTTTGTGCTACTGTCTGAAGGGAGTAGTTAACAGCATGGTAAGAGATTTTAGTTTTAGTTAGGATTTTTAGATGTCTTTTCTAATCATCTATTAGACTTATAAAATGATGAACTTGGATTAGCAGCCATACCAGGAGATTGATGCAGAGGACTGACAGTTGTTGATAGTAGGCCTCTATGCAAAAATGTACATCCTTCTTTGAAAATCATCTCATTCATTTTCATTGTTTGGGAAATGGATACAAATGTTTGTGAAATGCATGAAAATGTGTTTTTCTTTGGAAAACAAAAAAAAAATGTGAGCGGTAGTATATGTAGTACTACTGCGCTGTTTAAAGGTCAATGCTTGTTCTTGTGAAGCGTCGCAAAGGTTGCCTGATGCTTTGTGGTTCTATGAAAGCACTGCTTAGTACATGTAGTACATTGATATCCGTCATCATCTCACTCAGAAGATCTCAGGATCATCGCAGCGTATTTAGAGATCTTTCTATCCGGGTGCTGTCTAGTTCATGGATTCGGGATGCAGTGTTGCCGGCAGATTATGGTGACTGCAGATGCCGCCGGAGCTTAACGTCAGCACGTAAAACATCAAACATCTGTGCCCCGTGCTTTGGCAAACATCTGGGATGAAGCGGCTGATAAGAGAGGTCACTGTGCGGTGTGACGTACGCCTCCGATTCCCTGAAGCTTTTCACCGGCATATGGCCCGACGGTTGTGTAATAATCATGACAACAGTTAGCAAACTTTACGTAACCAGTGATGGCCTTTTTATTTGTACTGATATATTTGGGTCAACCATGTGGGGGATACTCGTACTTAGCATAATTCCACCAACTTCGCTCGACACTTAACACATTCAGATTCTGTTTGCTTTGTTGGCGCCGATTCCGAAGAAAGCGAGAAGAAATTCTGACTGAAACGATGATCTCCCAGGAGCTGAGGCGGCATTTATTCCGAGCACAAATACGCCGGAACAGATGAGTTTAGCTGCATCATGGGAGCCCGGCACTGATGGCTGTGTTCTCGTTTAGCCGCCAAAAAATATCCACATTTAATAAAGCAAAGTATTTTCAAATATACAAACTTTTTCAATGAAGTAAAATACAAAACATCAGGCCTTCAGAAGATGCATTCAATGCCACTGTAACGTTTGGTGAGATACACAAGCACCACTCTTTATCGCTAACACAGGGGGGGGAAGCTAAAACTCAACTCTGAACCATCACTTCCTGTCTGCCCCCAACTCAGCTCCCTGAGTACTGGAACACATTTACAGCAACACACAAGTCTTATTTCTGTCTTATATAGATAATTTTCTTTTATTATGTCGACTATATTGGGTAATACGGGCATAAGGGACTTTTTATGGGACATTTTATGTTTTCAATGGCATTTTTTTATTGTTGTCGTGTCTTCAGGCTACTTTTTTTTAATATACACTACCGCTCAAAAGTTTGGGATCACTTGGAAATTTTTGGGTCTTTTTCTTGGCAGTCCTGCTATGAAGTCCAGCATCCTGAAGTTGCCGCTTCACTGTTGATACTGACACTGGTGTTTGACGGCTACTATTTAGTGCAGCTGCCAGGTGACGACCTGTGAGGCGTCTTTGTCTTAAACTACACACTCTCAGATATTTGTCTGCATCGTTTTTCTGTCCTTGTTAGACCCAGTTTGTGCTATTGCTGAGGATTTTTTGTCTTTCATGATTACAGTCACCCCTGGTTTAATTAATTGGTTACAGACCTGCCAGTGATACATTAATTTCCACGATATAGGATTCCAAGTCAATAAATGGAATATTTTTGTAATCGGAGCACAGAAAATCTGTTTATGACTTTGTAAATACGAGGGATTTATGTTGCCGATTTCGATACCAATCATCCATGAGTGAAACTGACCGATTCCGACACCGATCGTATGGAATGATTCTTGTTTGTTTCTTCTTGCACAGTTGTGCAGTGTTTTTCTGTCCTTGTTAGACCCAGTTTGTGCTGCTCTCTGAAGGGAGTAGTTAACAGCATGGTAAGAAATTTTAGTTTTAGTTTAGATTTTTACATGGCTTTTCCAGCATGATTTATTAATAGATTTTGCATCGTTTTTCTGTCCTTGTTAGACCCAGTTTGTGCTATTGCGAAGGATTTTTTTTTGTCTTTCATGATTACAGTCACCCCTGGTTTAATTAATTGGTTACAGACCTGCCAGCGATAAATTAATTTCCACGACATAGGATTCCAAGTCAATAAATTGAATATTTTTGTAGTTGGAGCACGGAAAATCTGTTTATGACTTTGTAAATACGAGGGATTTACGTTGCCGATTTTGATACCAATCATCCATGAGTGAAATTGACCGATTCCGACACCGATCATATGGAATAATTCTTGTTTGTTTCTTCTTGCACAGTTGTGCAGTGTTTTTCTGTCCTTGTTAGACCCAGTTTGTGCTGCTCTCTGAAGGGAGTAGTTAACAGCATGGTAAGATATTTTAGTTTTAATTAGGATTTTTAGATGGCTTTTCTAATCATCTATTAGCCTTATAAAATGATGAACTTGGATTAGCAGCCATACCAGGAGATTGATGCAGAGGACTGACAGTTGTTGATAGTAGGCCTCTATGCAAAAATGTACATCCTTCTTTGAAAATCATCTCATTCATTTTCATTGTTTGGGAAATGGATACAAATGTTTGTGAAATGCATGAAAATGTGTTTTTCTTTGGTAAACAAAGAAATTTGCAAGTGATCCCTAACTTTTGAGCGGTAGTGTATGGTATTTGATTAATGGTTTTTTATTTTAAAATCTATCCTTAGTCATCCATCATCAGCACAGTTGTGCAGCGTTTTTCTGTCCTTGTTAGACCCAGTTTGTGCTGCTCTCTGAAGGGAGTAGTTAACAGCATGGTAAGAGATTTTAGTTTTAGTTAGGATTTTTAGATGGCTTTTCTAATCATCTATTAGCCTTATAAAATGATGAACTTGGATTAGAAATGGGAAAATATTGTTTGTGAAATGCATGAAAATGTGTTTTTCTTGCCAAATCAAAGAAATTTGCATGTGATCCCAAACTTTTGAGCGGTAGTGTAGTGTATCAACATGGGCTCTATGAATCCACACAGTGATATCGCTGTGGAACAACTGGAACAAAGCATGCCATTTAGTATATAAAATCAGGTTAGAACACACAAACATGAGAGCTTATTGCAGCTTTCGCCACCGATCTGATTCCCACTTTACTTAAATGCTTAAACCTTGCAGAGCTCTGCACTTTCTGTACGATCTTGTTCATTCATTTTTAATATACATCCCAGCGGTTGGTGGTGTGCTAGTTAATAAAGATGCACAGGCAAACAAAGGCTCTCCAGCCACGCCCTGCTTACTGTATGATCTCATGCTACATCCCTCAGCCTGTCCAATGTGAGCGTCCCTGGAGGACATGGCAGGAGCTCAGGCCAGAGACTGACAACCTCATTAGCACGATCAATTCCGCAGCGTGTAATCCCTCACTCTTGTGTTCGAGTTCCATTCCAAACCGATGCAGTAGCGCCAAAGTAAAGGACCGTATGTTTGAATTATTCCCGTGCTGCAAAAAGAACGGGTTCAACAACGTACACAGTCCGGCTGAACAACATTCACCGTGCACACCAATCATCTGTTTGATTCCGCGGCATCTTTACATCTGGTCAAAATCAACACAAAGGGACAGACTCACCTTTGTGGCCCATCATGACAGCCAGATGGAGCGGGGTGTTTCCTGAAGAAGGCAGAAGACACAACGCAGCATATAATAATAATAATCATAATAACAGCAAGTATGAGTAGAACTTGGGTTAATCAGTGTTCTATTAATCTGCTAAAGCTGTGTAATACAAGGGAAATGCATTGTTCCACCCGCAAACGTAATAACTACCCACAAACGTAATACAAATCTGCAGCTTTGAATGTAATAATCCCGCAAATGTAATACATTTCCCACAAACGTAATAAAATTTGCCTACTGCAAACGTAAAACTGAATTTTTATTTGTATTTATTTTTCTGAATTATTACATTTTGTTTGTGGGCGTACATGTGCGTTTTAGTTACAGTATATTATTGTATGTGTGAGTTAAAGGTTTGTGTGTATATGGGGAAGAAATAATCAAAATAAATAAATAAAATAAATAAATACAATTTATACATAATATAATATTATATATAAATTTATACATAAAATAAAATAAATAAATAAAATATAATAATAATAATAATCGTAATAATAATTTTATTTAAAACAATTGCAATTATCACAATTATGTTATCTTTTTTAATTTAAAATAAATTAGAATTAGTAATTAAAGATTCCTTTAATGTATTGAAATGATACTCTTTGAATAATATTTTTTCCACAAAAAAAGGAAAAAAAATTATCTGTAAATTAAAAATTAAATCTGTAAATGTAATAACGTCCCACAAATGTAATATGAGACAAAATAATTATCTTTGTGGTTGTTGTTGTTGTTTGTTCTTTTTTCTTTTAATGAGGGAGATGGTGTAGATGTCATTTTGAGGATTTTAACAAGATAATTTTTTTGTGTGTGGAAAAAATATTATTCAAATCATTTGAATACATTAAAGGAATCTTTAATTATTAAATTATAATTTATTTTAAATGAAAAAAGATAACATAATTGTAATAATTGCAATTGTTTTAATACAATTATTACTATTATTATTATATTTTCTTTAATTATTTTATATATAAATTTATATATAATATTATATATAAATTTTATTTTATATTTTATTTATTTATTTTGATTATTTCTTCCCCATATACACACAAAAATCACACATACAATAATATACTGTAACTAAAACGCACATGTACACCCACAAACAAAATGTAATAATTTCTTGGAAATGAAATAGTTATTACATTACATATTACATATCACCAGTGGGGCTGTCAAAAATAGCATGTTAACAGCGCTAACTTATTTAATTAATTACGTTATATTTTGCAGCGTAATTAGAGCAAGCCACGCCTCTTTCTTATGGCGACAGATCCCTCATTTATCACGGTTAATCGGCTCCGGACCCGACTGTGATAAGTGAATTTGACTGTGAGTTGGATTTGATGTTTATGAATCTGATATGTTTATGTTAGGCAGTCGAGCGGTTAGCCTGCAGACCTCACAGCTAGAAGATCCGGGTTCAATTCTATCCTCGGCCATCTCTGTGTGGAGTTTGCATGTTCTCCCCGTGCATGCGTGGGTTTTCTCCGAGTACTCCGGTTTCCTCCCACATTCCAAAAACATGCTAGGTTAATTAGAGACTCCAAATTGTCCATAGGTATGAATGTGAGTGTGAATGGTTGTTTGCCCTGTGATTGGCTGGCGACCAGTCCAGGGTGTACCCCGCCTCTCGCTCAGCACCCCCCGTGACCCTCATGAGGATAAGCGGTAGAAAATGAATTAATGAATATTCTGCACAGTACTTCCTGCTATTGTCTCGCCATCGTCAGTAGCATTACTGTCACCTAGCCACCAGTATAGTTTAGTACGTCACCAAAATGTCTTTGAATGCATCTTATGAATGCCTCATATTTGTATTTTAGTTTATTTCACCATTTTTATGCTTTAAATGCTAAAGTGAAGCAAAAAGACACATCAAATTTACTTAAATATGTATCTTTTAGTAGGCTACTACTTTGTACAAAAAATTACTGATTGATTGAAGCTGCAAATTTCGAAACGCAAAGTGGCGAGTGATTATTGTTATGGTGTCTATCACGTTTGACAGCGTATACATCGCAGCATCGTGCTTCTTCCCCTCGCTGTTCCTGTGTGTACGTCTGTGCACTGTAAAGATGTCGGGTGCTTGCCGGATTAAAAACACGCCATGTAATTGAACGTGCTGCGCCCCCCAAGGCTGGAGCTCGATTACAAGGCAATGTGAGCCGCAGTCACTGAGTGGCTTGACAGCGCCAGAGACACACGTTTGACAGTTTGTAGTCGGAGCTGTACTCTGACGACAGGCAGCATTCCAGTTCACACAAGCGCAACAAGGGCGTGTTTGCTCGGAAATCCTGTTTTGTTTTTTTCCCCCCCACCATCTTTCCCGGCTAAATAGGTGCCATCATGTGGAACTTGAGCCATGACGTACTGTACTGGACACTCAGCATGGCCACTTCAGGCCTTCTTGTCTTGTTTTTTTAAAGTTATGGTAATAGTAATGGTTTTATTTCATTTGAACATGCATCAGATTACAATTGAGTGCATCCCATAATCAGTTCACAGTTCCACATGTCCAAAAGGAGTAGGAAGAAGCAAAGCTTATTAAATCCTACCCCTCCATCTGGTACTTTTACAATCAGTAACTGTTACATTTGTTCACTTCCTTCTTTCATAATATAATTATTATTTTTTTTTAAAATGCACTCAAAAACTGTGAATTCAACTTAAGTAACATGATGTCTTTGAACGCAACCCTTCCAGACTCATACAGTAGTAACACGGTTAGAGTGTGATCCTGTCCTGTTATTTATTTTTCTATTAAAATTGAGTAAAAATTAGGATATTTCACACATAGTAGCAAATAGCGATTAATCATGATTAATTCATGTGAAAATGTGATTAATTTGACTACATTTTTTAAATTAACAATTGTTTTATGTATTCATTCATTCATTTTCTACCGCTTTTTCCTCACGAGGGTCGCGGGGGTGCTGGAGCCTATCCCAGCTGTCTTCGGGCGAGAGGCGGGGTACACCCTAGACTGGTGGCCTGCCAATCACAGGGCACATATAGACAAACAACCATTCACACTCACATTCATACCTATGGAAAATTTGGAGTCGCTAATTAACCTAGCATGTTTTTGGAATGTGGGAGGAAACCGGAGTACCCGGAGAAAATCCACGGGGTGAATATGCAAACGCCACACAGAGATGGCCGAGGGTGGAATTGAACCCTGGTCTCCTAGGTGTGAGGTCTGCGCGCTTAACCACTCCTGTCCTGTCATTTATCTTTTTATTAAAATTGAGCAAAAATGAGGATATTTCACACAAAGTAGCAAATAGTGATTAATCATGATTAATTCATGTTAAAATGTGATTAATTTGACTACATTTTAAAAAATTTACAATTGTTTTATGTATGTAAAACTAAAATTATAAAACTATTAAAAGCCTAACTGTGTTAGTAGGCCAAGAACTACAGTGTCAACCCTTGATGACATCATAGACAGGCGACGATGCCTTCCGCTTCCTGTTTCCATGGATTTGCAAGCTAATAGATTGCTAACAAGAGCATTTTTTGATTAAAAAAAAACATTAAGAACCAGATCGATTCTTACGACACCAATTCGAACTTGGCGCGTGGACCCTAACACGGTTCAAGTGTGAACGCAGTCCAGGACCCAAAGGGGACCGTAGTCCACACCCACAGTTACTCACCATGAATGTCTTTTTGGGCTATGTTTTGGGTCCGGATCAGTGATGAAAGGCGTCGTACATCTCCTTTGAAGACACATTCATGGACCGGAAAGTCTTGTCCATTACGGACGATGGGGTTTTTGTTGTTGTCATCAATGACGTCACATGTTGACAACGTGTTTGCATTGACGTGTTGGTTCTGCTGCGATGTCGACTTGACCAACTTGTGATTGCTAAAGATTCGACTCGCCCTGCTCTTCGTCTTGGAAGCCGCGAACGTCCCGGCGGTAGCCTCCTCTTCGTCGGGTTCCAGTAAGTCATCGTCCTGACTCAGTCCGTGGTCCTTCCGCAAGGATCGTATCTTCTCTCCGGTCATTTTTTTCCGAGGTGACGTGAATGGAGCCGAGGGTGTCGTCGTTGCTGACGAGAAACCCTCCGGGTCAACTGATGCGATTCGCCAGCTGGAAGACTTCAAGCAAACAACGTGGATAAAAGAACATGAAAGACGCTTAAAAGCGACGCTTTGATGTCTAAAAACTAAACATTACAAACTCCTGTTCGATGCTTGGTGTAAAAAAAAAGAAAGTCTTCGTTATCCTCCCATCGCTGCTGTCAGCACAACATGAGCGCCTCTCGTTGACTTCGCCTGATAACTTCCGCCTCGAGTTATCGCGAGAGTTTAGCAAAGGTTACTAATGGTCACTTGTATGGAGGTTTTTCTATGGCAGCCACATTTACAGACACTCGGAGAAAAACATTAAAAAATTAAGTTACAAAAAATTCAAAAAGTACACAAAATACAATATAAAATTTTAAAAAACTAGGTGTATTTTTTGCAATTTATATACATACACAAATGTACTTTTATAAACTAATACTTCTGACATTTTAAATATTGTTTTAAATATGTTCTTCTTTAAGGGTGCATTATTTTAATTATCACAAAGTTATTATCATAAACTGTGCGCAGAAAACGTATTACCTTAAGTAATGGGAAGTATTTATGGCATGTATTTATGAACACTTTATTAACGATTCATTAATAAAATACATATTTGCAAAATATAGTATGTGACTCTCGTATTTTCCCACAACAGTGGAAACGCAGCCACATTTTTTCCCAAAATGTTTATTGCGCGTTTCATAGCCGAATAAGCAATAGAGTATACAGTATTATTCCTGTTTTTACTTTTTTATTTTTATTATTTTTTACATTTTATTTGGGCAAATATATGAAACAGTAGAGTGCATTTCTTACATCAATTAAATATAACTTTCAATTATTTACATTTGTATTCTTTCATATCATATCTGATCACAAGCCCAAAATGAGGAGGCTGAAGCAAAAACTTATTATTATTATTATTATGAATTGCTGTCATTATGATTGAGTTTTGCGTTTCTCTTAAAGAAAATAATATGTCAAATTTTATTAAATATATATACATCGTGATCTAGAGCCATACAATTAGAACAAAACACAAGATGATTCAAACAACAGGGAATGTTACATCAGCGCTGAAGCCATTGAAAAGCGATCGGATCGATCCACGTATTGATACCATGGTTGGTATCACAATCAGTATCATATTCAAGCGATTCCTTTTAGTTCAATTCAGTTTATTTTGACGAAATCAGATTTTTTGTTGTTATGTGTATTAATTGCTAACTTGTGTTATATTGGTATTGTTGATTTTGAGTTAAATGTATCGTTATTACTGACCTGAGTCACTTGGTATCATTTCAATACCGATATTAGCAGTATCGCCCCTCGCCAAATAGTCACATGGTCAGACGCCCTGTGATACACCAAACATATTCACGCATTTGATGTTGGTATCACTTCGATACCCATATTAGCAGTATCGCCCCTCGCTACTACTGCCTGAAACGGTGAATGGTCACATGGTCAGACGCCCCTGTGATACACCAATCATCTTCACGCGTTTGATGTTGCCAGGCTCTGATTGGCTGACAAGAGACAAGAACCAAGCCGGTGTAGATGAAGGGTGTCCCTTCTTCCTCTCGAGAGCCTGTACTGTCATTTCTACGGTTCTTGTTCTCGTTAAGGGCCGCGCATAGCGATGGAGAATCACATTCCGGGTGACCGAAGCGACGTGTTTGCTGGCTTTAGCACGGCATTCAAGTCGTTCGCCACGGAGGCGATTCACGTGGGCCAGGAGCCGGAGCAGTGGACGTCCATGGCGGTAGTGCCTCCGATTTCTCTCTCCACCACGTTTAAACAGCAAGCACCGGGAAAACACGCTGTGAGTATCCTGCCACAACATACACATTGTTTACTACCTATGCTAATATGGATAGGGAATGTTTTCGCGTCATTTTAACTCGTAGGTATTTAATTTTGAAAGGTTTCAGCAGTTTTAAAGTCACTTCCGGGGTCCTGTCTGTGTTCCAAATGCTTAATGTAAAGATCGTTTTAAAATTAAATAGCTTGACCACAGCTAGTAGTCATGTCTCCTTACTTGGAGATTACATGTGAATTTACAAATAAGATAAGATATGCCTTTATTCGTCCCTCAGTGGGGGAAATTTGCATAAAATAAAATAAATAAATGACTTAAAATGTCTCCAACCCACCACTTCTGGAGGCTGACTGACCTTTGACATTGAATTTGCTGCTGGTATGCTTGGCCCTGCAAGCGTTCGCCTTTTTTTTACATAGGGCACCCACCCCACTGTGGGAACACTGATTATATATCATATATAGCATGGCTGGCTGTTTTCTTTGCATTTGCAATATACAAACAGGTTCAAGTACATGAGTGAGTCACTTATCAGCCTTGGCACATATGGCACCGTTCACAAGGATCTTCACATCACAAATATTGAAATGTACTGATCTGGGGTGTTTGCAAACCGTAAACAACCATGCACAAAGCAAACAACAATCTGCTACCCAATAACACAACCTTTTTTTTAACCATAAAAGATGATAAACACGACCTTTGTCTGTCAATTGTTACACATTTGCAATGTTTTACCCTCTTCTGTTTAGAAAACGGTGACATTTAAACACAGTGAAGTGAACAAACGACCAGAAATGGCAAAGACATAGAAAATGTAACAATTCATTGATTAATCACTGATCTGATTAATCGACACTTGATTTGGTATTAGTCATTGTTGTCTTTTAAAATGTAAATATTGTCTGATATATGAAATATTGTCTATGTTTGCTTGTGTAACTGTATGTGTTAGCTTCATTTTGATTTGGTTTGTCAAGCTCCTAACCGATTACTTGATTAATCAAAAGAAGCTTCAGGTTAATCAACTAACAAAATAATCGTTAGTTGCAGCCCGAAATCAAACCTCTAACTTTTATGTTTGGTTAGTGTAGATTTGGTCTGTCGGGGGCGCCTAACTGATTACTCGATTAATCGAAAAACAACAAGCTTCAGATTAATCGATTAAGAATATAAGTGTTAGTTGCAGCCTTTGGCCAAATCACTAATGTAATTGTGTTAAGTTCATATTGATTTGGTTCGTTGAGGGCCTAACTGATTACTTGATTAATCAAAAAACAACAAGCTTCAGATTAATCGATTAAGAACATAAGTGTTAGTTGCAGCCTTTGGTCAAATCACTAACGTGATAGTGTTAAGTTCATATTGATTTGGTCCGTCGAGGGCCGAATTGATTACTTGATTAATCGAAACAACAAGCTTCAGATTAATCGATTAAGAATATAAGTGTGAGTTACAGCCTTTGGCCAAATCACTAACGTGATTGTGTGAAGTTCATATTGATTTGCTCCGTCGAGGGCCTAAATGATAGCTCGATTAATCGATACACATAGCTTCAAATTAATCGCTTCAGAAAATAAACGTTACTTGCAGCCTTAGGCCAAACCATTAACTGTTTGTGTTCGATTCATATTGATTTGGTCCGTCGACGGCCTAAATGATTACTCGATTAATCGCTACACCGAGATTCAAATTAATCGCTTCAGTGAAAATAAACGTTACTTGCAGCCTTAGGCCAAACCATTAACGGTTTGTGTTCGAATCGTATTGATTTGATCTGTCTAGGGCCTAAATGATTACTTGATTAATCGCGACAACAAGCTTCAAATTAATCACTTCAGAAAATAAACATTAGGTGCAGCTTGAGGCCAAACACAACTGTTTGTGTTTGATTCGTATTGATTTGATCTGTCGAGGGCCTCGCCGATTACTCGATTAATTGATACAATGAGCTTCTAAGAATATAACAGTATAATAGTTAGTTGCAGACCTAGATTAAAAAAGCTGTGCTTCTTCCTTCTTCTTTTTAAACATGTTTGCGTGTGCTGGGATAAGCATGCAACGTTTAAGGCCCATTCAAGCTGCTTCTTATTATGGCATGCAATAAAGTGCTTGGCGAGAATCCACATGTTTACTCGGTGCTATAATGCTTCTAACTGTCTGAGCAGAGTTGCACAACTTTCCTCATCTGGTATGAATCAATAATAAAATTCTTGCATAATTCTCTGACTTATGTATTGTTAAGCTAAGACAGGATACAGTGTTGCTTTCATTGGTGGTTAAGAAAAAATGCAAATGTTTTGAGTGTTTTTTTCCCCTCTAAAGACCTGAAGAGCAGCTTTCTTTACGCTTTATAGACTTGCCTCAAGCAAACAAATAAGTTGTTTAAATGCATGATTCTGTTTTATACAGGGCTTTGAGTACAGTCGCAGTGGAAACCCGACAAGAAACTGTCTTGAGAAGGCTGTAGCCGCACTGGATGGAGCCAAGTACTGTAAGTGCGAACGCAGTAATCCCTTGTTTATCGCGGGTAATTGGTCCCAGACCTGGCCGTGATAGGTGAATGTCCTCAAAGTAGGGTTCCTTATTCAAAAACGGGATATTTCCATAGCTGAAGTCACGAAAGTCTTCTGAATACGGTTTTTGAGCACTGTAGACATGAAATATCACCCCTATATTCACCTTGAGACTCATATTACCCAATACAGTTGACATATGAGAAAATAACACATAAATAAGAGGTAATATGACACACATTCCAAAAACATGCTAGGTTAATTGGCGACTCCAAATTGTCCATAGGTATGAATGTGAGTGTGAATGGTTGTTTGTCTATATGTCCCCTGTGATTGGCTGGCCACCAGTCAAGGGTGTACCCCGCCTCTCGCCCAAAGACAGCTGGGATAGGCTCCAGCACCCCCCACAACCCTTGTAAGAATAAATGGTAAAAAATGAAAGTCAAGAAAGCCTTCTGAATACAGTTTATGAGCTCTGTAGACATGAAATAGCACCCCTATATTCACATTGAGACTCATATTACCCAATATAGTTGATATAATATGAGAAAATAACACATAAATAGAGGTAATATGACAAGATTTGGAGTTTGCATGTTCTCCCTGTGCATGCGTGGGTTTTCTCCGGGTACTCCGGTTTCCTCCCACATTCCAAAAACATGCTAGGTTAATTAGCGACTCCAAATTGTCCATAGGTATGAATGTGAGTGTGAATGGTTGTTTGTCTATATGTGCCCTGTGATTGGCTGGCCACCAGTCTGGAGTGGACCCCGCCTCTCATCCTAAGACAGCTGGGATAGGCTCCAGCACCCCCGCAACCCTTGTAAGAAAAAATGGTAGAAAATGAATGAAAGTTTTTGAGCACTGTAGACATGAAATAGCACCCCTATATTCACCTTGAGACTCATATTACCCAATATAGTTGACATAATATGAGAAAATAACACATAAATAAGAGGCAATAGACTAGATTTGCTTACTACACGCTTGTATAGTAATAATACCTGTAGTTGTACATTATAATTACAAACTACCACTAACCTGTGAACATACTGCAACTTGTTTGATGATGATTTAGCCTTGTTTTTGCTCTGAATGAATGTTTGGATATTGTATTTTAATGCATCGTTTACTCTGTTTTTACTCTACTCTATTTTTTTTCTCTACTGCAAAGCGTCTTTGAGTACTCTGAAAAGCGCTATACAAATAAAGTGTATTATTATTGTACTATTTCGATACTTGTACCCAGGTCTTGTTGTTGTTGAATGCGTAAATACGAGTATGTCTTCCGAATACCTTCTATTTACATTTTAGTTCATTCATTCATTTTCTACCGCTTTTCCTCATGTTGGTCGCGGGGGTGCTGGAGCCTATCCCAGCTGTCTTCAAGGCGAGAGGCGGGGTACACCCTGGACTGGTGGCCAGCCAATCACAGGGCACATATAGACAAACAACCATTCACACTCACATTCATACCAATGGACAAATTGGAGTCGCTAATTAACCTACCATGTTTTTGGAATGTGGGAAAAAAAAACGGAGTACCTGGAGAAAACCCACGCATGCATTGGGAGAACATGCAAACTCCAAATCTAGTCATATTACCTCCTATGTGTTATTTTCTCATCAACTATATTGGGTAATATGAGTCTCAAGGTGAATATAGGGGTGCTATTTCATGTCTACAGGGCTCAAAACCCGTATTTAGAAGGCTTTCTTGACTTTCATTCATTTTCTACCATTTATTCTTACTAAGGTTGCGGAGGGTGCTGGAGCCTATCCCAGCTGTCTTCGGGCGAGAGGCGGGGTACACCCTGGACTGGTGGCCAGCCAATCACAGGGCACATATAGGCAAACAACCATTCACACTCACATTCATACCTATGGACAATTTGGAGTCCCCCAATTATGTTTTTGGAATGTGGGAGGAAACCGGAGTACCCGGAGAAAACCCACGCATGCACGGGGAGAACATGCAAACTCCACACAGAGATGGCCGAGGGTGGAATTGAACCCTGGTCTCTTAGCTGTGAGGTCTGCGCGCTAACCACTTGCCCATTTCAGTTCATTTAACTATTAAAATAGTCGTCATCGTCATCATCTTTACCAGCTTTCTGTGGTGACATCACTAAAATAAAAAGCCAAATAAAAAGCTAAACATGCTTGTGGAAGTCATGTGTTTTAGTATACAGGCGTATTTACGCCTCAAGGGTTGTTGGATGTGAGTGTTTACACTGCATAGCAACTAACTGCACTGATGTTTGCGTTGTATTTTAATGAAGTGATATTCGTGTTTGCTGCAGGCCTCGCCATGGCGTCGGGCCTGGCTGCAACGGTGACCATCACACACATGCTGAAAGCCGGAGACGGGATCATCTGCATGGATGATGTTTACGGAGGTGAGCGCTTATGAGGTTACTTTTTCCTTATCGGAGGGTGATTGTTGCTACTTTGTGAATTCCAAGGCACAAACCGCTACTTTCAAAAAGTGGCTGGAGAATTTGGGCTGAAGATCGACTTGGTGGACTGTACCAAACCCGAGCTACTCAAAGCGGCGTTGAAGCCCAACACAAAAGTAAGTGAAAAAACACCAGTTAGAGAAGACTTTGTGCAAACTGGTCATGCTGGTTATTTGCACCATGTAAGATGGTGTGGCTGGAGACGCCCACCAACCCCACCATGAAGGTGGTGGACATCCGGGCTTGCTCCGACCTGCTGCACCATCACAACAAGGACATTGTGGTGGTGGTGGACAACACCTTCATGTCTGCGTACTTCCAGGTGAGCCAGATAGAGACGCACACGCGTGTGCAGTCCGCTCAGGAAGTCACTCATTTACTCAAATTCTTTCATGGCTTCGCTCAGCGGCCTTTGGCTTTGGGAGCAGATATCTGCATGTACTCCGCCACCAAATACATGAACGGTAGGTGGGTTTATTTTTATTTTATTCTTGACCTCACGGGCGTGGAACATGTAACACGATGCTCCTTTTCAAATCGCATTAAAGTGCAGACTTTAAACTGCATTCAAAACTTTAAGTGGTGAAAATCGGTCAAGTAAAAGCAGATTTATTATTAATAATGTTCAGCATTTTTGATAAACAGAAGGTAGAAACATCAACTTATCTTCCCCTTTTTTTCCCATTAACAGAGTACGGAGTACAAATATTCCTACATAAAAACGGCTTTTTTCTTGTTAGAATGCAAGTTTTTTTATCTTACTTTTTTTTATTTTATTGCCCTGAAATTAGAGATTTTCACACCCATTGTCTGCTTTTTCAGCTTCTTCTCCTTACTCTTAATTATGACTTTAGTCCTGTAATATTTTGACTTTATTCCCGGAACATAATAATTTTTTTCCGCAACCTAATTTTCCAAAAAAGCCAACTTTCTTATTTTTTAAATTATTTTTATTATTTATGTTATTTTTATTTTATTATTTTTTTTAAAAAATGTTTTAAAATTGTTATTATTTTTATTTTTTTAAATTACATTTTATTACATTAGAATGAATTCCTCCCACATTCCAAAAACATGCTAGGTTAATTAGCGACTCCAAATTATCCATAGGTATGAATGTGAGTGTGAATGGTTGTTTGTCTATATGTGCCCTGTGATTGGCTGGCCACCAGTCCAGGGTGTACCCCGCCTCTCGCCCGAAGACAGCTGGGATAGGCTCCAGCACCCCCGCGACCCTCGTGAGGAAAAAGCGGTAGAAAATGAATGAATGAATGAATGAATGTCCTGAAATTAGAGATGTTTTTTCACACCCATTGTCTGCTTTTTCAGCTTCTTGTCATTACTCTTAATTATGACTTTAGTCCTGTAATATTTTGACTTTATTCCCAAAACATAATAATTTTTTTCCGCAACCTAATTTTCCGAAAAAGCCAACTTTCTTATTTTTTTATTTTATTTTTCTTATATTTATTTTTATTTTAATTATGTTTTTATTTTATTTTATTTTTTAATTATTTTTTTTTATTACATTTTTAGAATTAGAATGAATTCCTCCCACATTCCAAAAACATGCTAGGTTAATTGGCCACTCTAAATTGTCCATAGGTATGAATGTGAGTGTGAATGGTTGTTTGTCTACATATATGTGTCCTGTGATTGGCTGGCCACCAGTCCAGGGTGTACCCCGCTCCTCGCCGGAAGACAGCTGGGATAGGCTCCAGAACCCTCTGCGACCATCGTGAGGATAAGCGTAGAAAATGAATGAATGAATGAATTAGAATGAACAGACGTTTGGTTGCAGATGGAGAAGGGAGAAAGGCCAACAGCGTCATCCAGTGGCAGGCCATGATCCAGGATGTTAATATTGGAACTGGACATGTTATTTGTTGTGCGCACAGCTAGTGAATACTAACTGCCTGAAACTGCCTCTGCAGGGAAGGTCAATATTGTTATAAGAACTACTTAACATTTGCTATTTGCTGATTTTAGTCGTTCATTCAAATATATTGAGTTGACATGCAGGGTTCATCTTCGCTGAACATACTGTGCCTTTTCCAGAAATAACTAGATAGGTTACACTTCCGCCCGTTGCTCTGCCATGCATTTAAAAACCTACAAGAGTACGTCATGTGGAATTTTTATCGCCTCACATTTGTGGAAATGTCACTTAAAATGTCATTCATGTCAGTAAATAATATGAAAGGCTGCCGGTGTGTTGACTGTTGAATGCTATCGTCAGGTCACAGTGACGTGGTTATGGGCCTGATGTCCGTCAACCGAGAGGATCTGTACGAGAAATTGAAGTTCTTGCAGAATGGTGAGTGGGAAGAGCACATTTTACTTTGGTTTAGCTCGGATGGCAAAAAAAGCCTTTCCACATACACTACCACTCAAAAGTTTGGGATCACTTTTCTTTGTTTACCAAAGAAAAACAAATTTTCATGCATTTCACAAACATTTTTTTTCCATTTCACAAACAATGAAAAAATGAATCAGATGATTTTCAGCAATTAGCTCAAAATGTCATCCAATACTTCTCTACAAGAGAGGAGAAATATGATTTCAGGGAAGAAGTACATTTGAAACACTTCTATGCTAGGACTACGTTATGCTAGCCATAGCATTTCAGTGTGTGGAATCAAACTATGGAATGGATTGAGTAAGGAAATCAAACAATGCACAACGATGAGCCAATTCAAGAAACAATACAAGCAGTTGATGTTTGCTAAATACAAGGATGAAGAGTCTTGAACCAGTCATGATGTGCTATATATATCACTATATTGACACTTACTATGGTACACATTATGGTATTGGATGCTCATATCTCCTCCTACTTTGGTACGGAACTAAAAAATAAAATAAATTAAAATGAAGTAATAAAATAAAAAAATATTCATTCATTCATGAAATGAAAATAAAAGAAATTTAAATAAATTAATTAAAAAAATATTAATTCATTCATTGATTCATGAAAAATTTTCTATTGTATTAATTTAATTTTTGTATTAATTTATTCATTGATTCATGAATAATTTTTATTGCAATAATTTATTTACATTTAAAATAAATTATATTATTTTATTGTTGTTATTATTTTATTATTAATAAAATTATTTTATTAATTTATATACATTTAATTTAATTTATAAATAAATTAATAAAATAAAAAATATACATACATTCATTCATGAATAATTTTTTATTTTATTCATTTATTTTAATTTAATTTTTTTTGTCACGTACCGAGGTACGAAGTGATATGACCATGGTACCCATTATGTCATTGTATGGTCATATCACCTCGTACTTCGGTACGTGTCAAAAATAAAATGAAAACAAAAAACTTAAACTGTCTTAGGAAAGCAGGAAGTGAACAAATGTAACAGTTACTGATTGTAAAAGTACCAGATGGAGGGCTAGGATTTAATAAGCTTTGCTTCTTCCTACTCCTTTTGGACATATGGTATTGGGAACCATAACCAAAGAAGGATGTACATTTTTGCATAGAGGCCTACTATCAACAACTGTCAGTCCTCTGCATCAATCTCCTGGTATGGCTGCTAATCCAAGTTCATCATTTTATAAGGCTAATAGATGATTAGAAAAGACATCTAAAAATCCTAACTAAAACTAAAATCTCTTACCATGCTGTTAACTACTCCCTTCAGAGAGCAGCACAAACTGGGTCTAACAAGGACAGAAAAACGATGCAGCTGCACTAAATAGTAGCCGTCAAACACCAGTGTCAGTATTAACAGTGAAGCGGCGACTTCAGGATGCTGGACTTCATAGCAGGACTGCCAAGAAAAAGCCATATCTCAGACTGGCCCAAAATCATTTCCAAGTGATCCCAAACTTTTGAGCAGTAGTGTAAGTCGAGGACTGAAAGTTCAGGATGGTGTTCAAACTACAGTACATGACTAACTTATTCATCGATCTCCTCATTCTAGCGCTAGGTGGCGTGCCGTCGCCCTTTGACTGCTACCTGGTCAACCGCGGCCTGAAGACGTTACACCTGCGCATGGAGCGCCACTTTAAGAACGCCATGGCCGCTGCCAAGTTCCTGGAGGCTGATGCCAGAGTGGAGCGTGTCATCTATCCAGGTAGATTGTGGCAACAGTACACCTGACCAGGACCGTATCGCTATCATTTCATCCAGCCAATAGCGTCGTATTATGAAACGGTATTGTAAACGATCCAGGCGGTGTGTTCAAATGGCTTTTTATGTGCTTGTTAAGCCGAAGGGCCCTTGACACACTTTGATATCAGCATTTTATTGCTACTAAATAAGGCTGACTCACAGTTCCTTGTGTGTGTGTGTGTGTGTGTGTGTGTGTGTGTGGTCACAGGTCTGCCCTCCCATCCCCAGTATGACGTGATGAAGAGACAATGCACGGGATGTCCCGGCATGATCACTTTCTACATTAAAGGGAACCTCAAACACGCCGAAGCCTTCCTCAGTAGTCTCAAAGTAAACCTTTTTCTTTGCCGTCACATGCCGGGGGTTTTCGTGTTGGGGGGTTTCACATTGGTAATGGTAACGGTAATGGTTTTATTTCATTTGAACATACATCAGATTACAATTGAGTGCATCCCACAATCAGTTCACAGTTCCACATGTCCAAAAGGAGTAGGAAGAAGCAAAGCTTATTAAATCCTACCCCTCCATCTGGTACAATCAGTAACGGTTACATTTGTTCACTTCCTGTTTTCCTAATATAGTTGAGGTTTTTTATTTTTGTCACGTACCAAAGTATGAGGTGATATGACCATACAATGACATAATGGGTACCATAGTTAGTATCAGTAACTGTAACTGTCAATATACTATGGTACCCATTATGTCATTGTATGGTCATATCACCTCGTACGTGACAAAAAATTAAAAGAAATTAAAAGAAATTCATAAAATAAAAATATTATTCAAATAATTATATTCATGAAAAAATGATCATATTCATGAATGAATGAATGCTTTTTTTATTTTATTAATTCATTATTTTATTATTTTATTTTTTAATAAAATAAAAAACTATTCATTCATTCATGAATATTTTTTATTAATTTAAAAAATTATTAATTTTCATTATTTTTATTAATAAAATAAAAACTTATTCATTCATTCATTCATGAATTTTTTTAATTTATTAATTTATTTACATTTATTTTTTAAATTATTCATGAATGAATAGTTTTTTATTTTATTAATTTATTTAAATGTATTTTATTTACATTTCATTCATTCATTCATGAATGAATGAATAATTTTATTTTATCAATTTATTTTAATTTCGTTTATTTTAATAAAATAATAATAAAATAAAAAATTATTCATTCATGAATATTTTTTTATTTTATTAATTTATTTACATTTATTTTCTTTGAAAATTATTCGTGAATGAATGAATGAAGTTTTTATTTTATTAATTAATTAATTTATTTATTTTTTGTCCCGTACCGAAGTAGGAGGTGATATGAGCATCCAATGCCATAATGGGTACCATAGTAAGTGTCAATATAGTGATATATATAGCACATCATGACTGGTTCAAGACTCTTCATCCTTGTATTTAGCAAACATCAACTGCTTGTATTGTTTCTTGAATTGGCTCATCGTTGTGCATTGTTTGATTTCCTTACTCAATCCATTCCATAGTTTGATTCCACATACTGAAATGCTATGGCTAGCATAACGTAGTCCTAGCATATAAGGGTTTCAAATGTACTTCTTCCCTGAGATCATATTTCTCCTCTCTTGTAGAGAAGTATTGGATGACATTTTTAGCTAATTGCTTATTTTTAGCCTTATGCATTATTTTAGCTGTTTGAAGATGAACTATATCAGCAAGTTGAAGTATTTGTCATTTTACAAATAAGGAGTTAAGTAAAGTCTCGTTATATCGATATTCTCGGGAGTCGGAAAAAATACCGATATAACCGGACTATCCATATATCTGATCCTGTGCCGAACTGCATTAAAAGTGGGCAATAATGCACTCGACATTGTTCTATAGCTTAAATCAATCTTTGCTTAAGGATTTCAATACCAAAAAAGAACACGGCGAACGTCTGCTTCCAGTCAACTTTATTTTTCACACTTCCACCACCAGAGCACAGCACACACACCGATTCCCGCACTTCCTGGTTCACAGGTCATGCTCAACCCGCCCCACATAGCTGGCCAAACACATGCCTGCAACAGCAGCACCAGCATGTACATATGAAAAACTGTGATTATTGCAAGCGATAAAAAGATATCTGAATACAACACAATTAAATACATGTATTTGTACGCTTGTGTCTTCGTTGGAATAGGTGTGTATGCTATGTCAGTTGGTTCTTCTGTTGCAGGCATGTGTTTGGCCAGCTATGTGGGGCGGGTTGAGCATGACCTGTGAACCAGGAAGTGCGGGAATCGGTGTGTGTGTGCTATGCTCTGGTGGTGGAAGTGTGAAAAATAAAGTTGACTGGAAGCAGCCGTTTGCCGTGTTCTTTTTTGGTATTGAAATCCTTAAGCAAAGATTGATTTAAGCTGCTTTTGTATCGATATAAGCAGACCAAATTGGCTGGCGGGAGATGAAAAGGGCATCGTAGTAACCGGATTATCATAATAACCGGGTATCGTACTAACGGAACTAATTATATCATAAAAGACTAGAAATTTGCCGGGAAATGAAAATAGTATCGTAATAAGTAGTAATCCGTTTTAACCGATATCGATATAACGAGACTTTACTGTCGTATGTTCTCTGTAGGCGGCATTACGAATTATCCTTACTGACCTTTTTTGCAGAGTGAAAGTGAATTGTGACACATTGTTTCGCGTTGTGCCGGGGCGGGGGGGGGGGGGTAACAGGCGTTGCTTATGCAGGGATTGTGACACTGTTTCATAGCAATGCTTCAAGACAGACTGTTCTGATTTTCAGTCTGTCATAGAAAAATGTGAAACAGTGAAATGTTGCAAAAGTGGTTGCATGGTGGCTCCAAGCAGCAGCCATCATGGATGTTAAAGATGGATGTTCCCCTGCAACGCTTCTCTGTGTAAGAAATTTGTTTTTTTTTTAATTCCAGATATTTGCAGTGGCTGAGAGTCTTGGCGGTTATGAAAGCTTAGCAGAACATCCGTAAGTATTTGCCAAAAATATTCTAGTACTGCTCATATTAATAAGAATGTTTAATATCTTACCATCAACGAGTTGCAAAGGCAAGTTAACGCCACAAGAGGGCAGCAGAGTTTCAATTACTGAACTCATACATTTTTATACATACACTCATACAACAGCTTGTTTTATTTCCAGGGAGTACACTTTGAAGTTATACGCATGTTAGCATAGCATAGCTAAGCGTATGAAGCTAAGAGTTGTCACGTGTGTTTGTTGTTTACCTCATATCCTTCCTATTCCCACTCAGGGCGATCATGACTCACGCATCCGTACCCGAGAAAGAAAGGAGCATCCTGGGCATCAGCGACACTCTGATCCGACTCTCTGTGGGCCTGGAGGACGAGGACGATATCATCGACGATCTAAAACAAGCGCTGGCTGCTGCTGTAAGTATCAAAATAAAAGCACATAAAATACCAAAAATATTACAGAAAGCAAATTGACTAAGATTATTTGTGAAGAAATGGTATGTAGTATTCTACACTGGTCACTAGGTGTCAGTAATGTTACATTAATGAGACAGCCACCGCAGGAAGTACTGTATAGAACAGGAAGTTAAAAACAAACAATAACAGTCAACTCTCCCAATGATAACATGTATGAGTTTCTAATATATCTCATTTATGTCTGATTTTATTTCACTATTGGATAATAGGAGTGTCAGGGTGACTATAGGGGTGTTATTTTGTGTCTGGAGGGCTCTAATCATGTTTAAAAACGTATTTCTGAGGTTGTACACAGGTTTTTCTTTGCTCGTTTCGATTATATCTCATTTACGTCTTATTTTATTTCACTATGTCTACTATATAGGATAATAGGAGTGTAAGGGTGACTATAGGGGTGTTATTTTGTGTCTGGAGGGCTCTAATCATGTTTAAAACCGTATTTCTGAGGTTGTACACAGGTTTTCTATGCTCGTTTCTATTATATCTCATTTACGTCTTATTTTATTTCACTATGTGTACTATATTGGATAATAGGAGTGTAAAGGTGACTATAGGGGTGTTATTTAGTGTCTGGAAGGCTCTAATCATGTTTAAAACCATATTTCTGAGGTTGTACACAGGTTTTTCTTTTCTCATTTCTATTATCTCATTTACATTTTATTTTATTTCACCATGTCTACTATATTGGATAATAGGAGTGTAAAGGTGACTATAGGGGTGTTATTTTGTGTCTGGATGGCTCTAATCACGCTTAAAACCGTATTTAGGAGGTTGTACACAGGTTTTTCTTTACTCGTTTCTATTATATCTCATTTCCGTCTTATTTTATTTCACTATGTCTACTAGATAGGATAAAAGGAGTGTAAAGGTGACTATAGGGGTGTTATTTTGTGTCTGGAGGGCTCTAATCATGTTTAAAACCGTATTTCTGAGGTTGTACACAGGTTTTCTATGTTCGTTTTTATTATATCTCATTTACGTCTTATTTTATTTCCTATGTCTACTATATTGGATAATAGGAGTGTAAGGGTGACTGTAGGGGTGTTATTTCATGTCTGGAGGGCTCTAATCATGTTTAAAAATGTATTTCTGAGGTTGTAAACAGGTTTTCTATGCTCTAATTGCTGTATGAGCACTCGGTTGTTACTCCGGAGGATTTGTGTGGCTAATCTTGTACTTGCCAGCCACAGTGCCATCTACTGGAACTTATGGGGCACAGCTTGGCCTGGCCCACACCCTCTCCCTGTGCAGACTCACTATGGAGCTCCCTCGTGATGACTGGGTTTTTATTCTCGCTCTTCTGAAACTGTGTGCGCTTGCACTTTTTTTGAACACCCGAAGACTCCAAATGAGAAAGGGATACTTTCAAAGTGAAGATTAAGCAAAAAAAGTCCCCCAAGAGGGGAAAAAATTGTTCTGATTTTGCATTTATTCACTTAACCTATAGAACTGCTGGCCTGGTACGTCACAATGAAGATAAATGAAGGCTGGAGGGAGGAAAAAAAGGGGGGGGGTTGTGTTAGCTGGAGGGTGTGCAGTGCTGCATGAACATCCATCAGAAGGATCCAGCCTTCTTGCTTCCATATCCTGCATTTGGAGATGCAGAGCAACATTTGTGGGTTTGGATTTATCAAAGCCAGCAGATGGTTCCTCCACGAGTGCTTTTCCAAAGCCTCTTCTCAGCTTCTGTGCTCACTCAGACTTCTTTTTTTTTTTTTTTCTGACTTGTGTGCAGTCTTGCGCACCATCGCTTCTTCTGACATCTAGTAGCTCACCACACTTTACATGCAGGTCTGACACAATCCCATCTTAGGTCCTGTATGTCGTAAATTAAGTTATCTACACAAGCCGACTGACATCTGGCACTAAAAATAAAGTTTAAAAAAAAAAAATCCAGTTATGCGTTTTGGTATTGATGCAAATAATTAGAGTTTTACGTTTCCAAAGCCTGCGACAAAGTATGCTGTGACATCAAACACGCAACCTGTGTTTACATTATGTTATACAGTAGCTTCTGTTCAAGCACCCAAGTATTGCTTCACGTTGAAGAGTAGAGGCGGAGACACACTTGGAGGTTAGCCATAATCCCCCCCCAAGTATTAAGCGTTTATTCTCATAAAATTTAGACTTTTTCTTGTGAGATTACAACTTCATTTTTTTTCCCCCGACTTTTATTAGTATCATACATTTTTCACATTTTAAATGAAGAAAAACAACATTTTTTTCTTGAATATTTTAACTTTATGCTGCTAAAATTACATTATTTTGCAGTATAATGTTCTTTATTCTCATTAAATGGCCCACTTTTCTTGTTAGATGAAAATGTTTATGCTTCTAACATTTTTATTTATTCTTGGAAAAATGACTGCTGATTCATGTTTGCTGTTTTTTGTTGTTTCCTTCTTAAACTATATTTTTAGAATATGCAGTGGGCCACAAATAGCCCCCATGACGCATTTTGGACACCCTTAATTTAGTCGACTTTTATTAGTATCATACGTTTCTCACATTATAAATGAAGAAAAAGGACATTTTTTCTTGAATATTTTAACTTTATGCTGCTAAAATGACATTATTTTGCCGTATAATGTTACCACTTTATTCTCATTAAATGATCCACTTTTCTTGTTAGATTACAATTATTATGCTCCTAACATTTTTAATTTATTCTTGAAAAAAAATGACTGCTGATACATGTTTACAGTTTTTTTGTTGTTTTACTGTTAAAATATCATTTTTAATTTGTAGCCAGCCATAAATAGCCCCCATGCCGCACTTTGGACACCCCTAATTTAGTCGACTTTTATTAGTATCATATGTTTCTCACATTATAAATGCGAAAAACGATATTTTTTCTTGAATATTTTAACGTTATGCTGCTAAAATGACATTATTTTATTAAATTTAAATTTAAATTAAATTCACTTTTCTTGTCAGATTACAACTTTTATGCTCTTAATGTTTATGTAACATGTTTGCTGTTTTTTGTTGTTTTCCTGTTAAAGTATATTTGTATAAGTATATTTTTAGAATATGCAGTGGGCCACAAATAGCCCCCTTGACGCACTTTGGACACCCCTAATTTAGTCGACTTTTATTAGGATCATATGTTTCTCACATTATAAATTAAGAAAAATGACATTTTTTCTTCAATATTTTAACGTTATGCTGCTAAAATTACATTATTTTTTTATATATTATTTTACATTATTATATATTATATTATACATTGTTTTTATTATATTTTAATGTTACCACTTTATTGTCATTAAATGACACACTTCTTGTTAGATTACAATTTTTATGCTCTTAACATTTTTTATTTATTCTTGGAAAAATGACTGCTGATACATGTTTACATTACATGTTTGCTGTTTTTTGTTGTTTTCTTGTTAAAATATATTTTTGGAATATGAAGCGGGCCATAAATAGTCCCCTTGACGCACATTGAACACTCCTAATTTAGTCGACTTTTATTAGTATCATATGTTTCTCACATTATAAATGAAGAAAAATGAATTTTTTTCTTGAATATTTTAACGTTATGCTGCTAAAATGACATTATTTTGATGTATAATGTTACCACTTTATTCTCATTAAATGACCCACTTTTATGCTCTTAACATTTTTAATTTATTCTTGGAAAAATGACATAATTTAGTCAACAAATGTAATAAATAGATTTTGACTAATAATCGGCCATATTCAAGCACGGCTGATTAAACAATGACAGGATGCAGCATTGTACTTACAACACGTCTTGTCGAAGAATCTTCCTGCTGGAAAATGTTGACTTGAGAGAGAGAGAGAGAGAGCGCGCCCTCTGCTGGACTCATAGCTGCAGCACTCCTCTTGTGCCGTTAAACCTCCTTGGAGCGTATTTAATGGTCGTCAAGCATTAATGAAAATGTCTGCCTGTTGCTCTGTGGCATCATTTATGACTTTTCATTTCCTGTTTTCCCTTTTTAATAGCACCCAAAGACCAGCGCAAGTGCCTGAGGAGTTTCACAAAGAGGAAGGCTCCCAACACCAAAAATAAATCATCTCCTGTCTTCTTTGATGCAAAAAAAATGTAATCCTACTCCGTCATGTCTTTTTACTACTCATGCCACTTTTACTATTATCAGTACTATTATTTATCGGACCTGCGCTGACATTGTTTTTGTGTTTTAAAGCGCTTCGCAATGATACACGTTGAATGACGCCACCTCCATCTTTCCTGTTGAGCATCCGATTAAAATGCTACTTTTAAAAAAAAAACATATATAATGTTCATACCACAAACATAATGCAGATTAATTGTGAATAGACCATATTCTGTACTGTACATGATGATACTGCTATTATGAATAAATGAGCGGCATGTATTTGCATTTTCACCACCATTTCACAATGTGAGCATTAATCAGTAGTGCAACTGATAGACATGGTAGTATTTTTGCCACACAAAAAATAATCTTTTTTTAAAAAAAAAATTATTTCATATACTCATATTTTGTCAAAAGTGTGTTTTTTAAATGAAATTTACAGTGATGCACATTTAAGACATTATACAAGGTTGTGGAAAAAATTAAGTTGTCACTTTTGGAAATTTGGGTGGAGTTATAAAAAGTTTTAAATGTAGCAAGAATTAAGTCACAATATGATGGGAATAAATTCATAATTATGAGACGAGAATGTATCAACAGCAGAAATAGAAATGGCTGTCATTTGATCACAATAAAGTAAAAATAAATACATATCAAGAGACAAAAGTTATGAGAAAACTTACCAAAAATTTAAATTGAATCAAGTTAAAATATGAAGAGAAAACGTTATGTAAGAAAAAGTTGTACTTTTATGAGAATAATATGAGGAAATATGTCATTTTTGGAACAAAGATTTGATTTGAAAGACAAAAAGATGTATTGTTTTTATGACCAAAAAAAATAACGTTTAATAAAATTTAATAAAGTTATAATTTTAGGAAAGTTAGGCTGCGGTAAAAGTTGTAATGCGAGAAGAAAGTCAAAATACGATGGGAATAAATTCATAATTATAAGAAAATATATCACCAGCAGTGTTGAAAGCCTTTTCGGGTGACTAGCTAGCGTGCTGCTAATGCTACTAATGCTAATGATACTTAAGACGTTATACAACAAGGTTGTGGAAAAAATTAACTTGTCACATTGGGTGGAGTTATAAAAAGTTTTAAATGTAGTGAGAATTAAGTCACAATATGATGGGACTGTCTGAAAAAGTTGTACTTTTATGAAAATAATAAGAGGAAATATGTCATTTTTTGGAACAAAGATGTATTGTTTATGACCAAATAATTAATAAAGTTGTAATTTTAGGAAAGTTAGACTGCAGTAAAAGTTATAATGGGAGAATAATGTCAAAATATGATGGATATAAATTCATAATTATAAGAAAATATATCACCAACAGTGTTGAAAGTATTTCCGTGTGACTAGCTAGCGTGCTGCTAATGCTATTTACCGCTACAGCTATTTTTTTTGTCTTCAGTCACGTCACCGGTCACATCGCCACACGCCCCCACATAGCTGTCCTCGGCAGTGCTTGTCTGTAAATGGCAGCTCGTAACCAAAATATTAGCTTGCAGTTCAAAGCCAAAAATAGCTAACGTCTATGAAAACACTTGTATGCCAAATTACAACTGTATACATGAAAATTAAAAAATACAATGGCAGTGCTCCGGTACATTCTCACTTCTTTCTGGCAGGCAGCGTACTCCGGCAAAGCAATCATTTCTTCCTGCTTGTGGGTCCACATCCAGCATCAAACTACGGTGTGGGACGAGGGTCAAAAAGGACGTGCGCACGTCAAACGCATAGTCCCCTTCAAGGAAAATCCCTCTTTACATTGCAAACTTATTGAATTTCCGCTTAATTTGCTTTTACGCCAATTTGCGCCTAGAGTATTTATCGTAATCCTTTGTAGTCGTCAGAGAAAGCAGTGCAGTCACGTCAGTGAGTATTTGTTTTAAGGAGACAGACTGATTATGTAGTGTTTATTGTTCAGGTCAATTACACGCAAAGTACACAAAGCGCTCGTAAAAGCTGCTCTGTGGTTGTTAGAGGATCCCGTGTGTGTGTTCGAGGCCACTTAAGACTTTTATTCACAGACTAATGCGGTCGGATCCTCTGAAAATGAGGACTCTGAGGGTTGCATAGTGAAAATGAAAGGATGCAACTTTGATATTTTTGATATTTTGTAAAGCAACTTATGTACATATGCTAACAAGTATCTATAATATTACAAATGCAGTACAAATAATATTGTATAATTATCTACATATTTATAAATTAAATATATATACAGTATACAAACAATATTATGTAATTATTTGTATATTTAGAAATAAATATATTTACAGTATACAAATAATATTGTATATTATATATTTAGAAAAAAGTATATATATATACACAGTATGCAAATAATATTGTATAATTATCTATATATTTAGAAATAAAATACATATGCAGTGTACAAATAATATTGTGTAATTATTTATATATTTAGAAATAAAAAATATATACTGTATACAAATAATACTGTATAATTTATATATATAGAAATAAAATATATATACGGTATACAAAAATATTGTATAATTATTTATATATTTAGAAAATAAAATGTATATACCGTATACAAATAATACTGTATAATTATTTACCTATTTACAAATAAAATATATATACAGTATACAAATAATATTGTATGATTATCAATATATTTAGAAAAAAAATGTATACAGTATGCAAATAAAATTGTATAATTATATATTTAGAAGTAAAAATATATAGAGTATACAAATAATATTGTATAATTATTTATATATTTAATATATTGTAAATGGCAATAAATAATCATTTAATATATATTTAAATAATAATTCTCATTAAAATATGACTTTTTTTGTCATAAAATTAAGACCTAAAAAAATACACAATTGTTAAATATGTCAACTTTTTTTCCTCAGAAATTTTAATTGTGTCTCATTAGAGTAATTTTTAAAATTTAAATTATTGATTTTTTTTATTTTAGCTGTTGTTTTAGCTTATGTAATTTTTAATGTAGTTTTCTAGTTAATTTATAGAAAGGGAGAAATTGGACAAGGGCATAGATCATCATCACAAGAAATATCTGGAATGTTGACATTAATAACCATGTAAATAAGTGGTTAATGCTTATGGATTCATTTTCCACTGTAAGTTGTTAACATGTTGGCCATTCGTTCTGCCAGTCGGAATGTAATATCAGAGATTTCACTTCCAATAACACTCGGATGTCAACTTGTCAACTCTTCTTTCCTTCTACGGAATCATTTCCGAAAGTGTGCTCTAACCCAACATGCTGAACGCCACTGCCCTCTACAGTCCACATCCTGAACAGCACCTCGGAACTAAATAGGCTACACAGTACACCCGTCCCATGCAGAATACATACAGTTTCGACTTTAAATTTGTCAAGCTTGTCAAACCAGAGTAAGATTTAAGATTTTATTGCAGTAATTCCTCCAGAGAACACAATACACATGCCAGAGCGTATTTATTATGTCTGACAAGCCCGACTCAATCATATATTGACAAGAATAAGAATTACAAATGTGAACGGCTTCCAGCACCATTCTCCCTGTTTCCTGGACAAACAAACAGAAAATATAATCAACCTTGTATTGATTCTGAATAACATTTTCCTGCTTTTCCCGGAACAGCAGCAGCCGTGGAAGCTGAGGTCATTGTGGAACGAGTACAAGAAAACAAATATTCTTTCCAATATGACAAACTGATCAATTGTGTACTGAACTTTGCTCTTAAATAAACATTATGACCACTTGCCCAATATGCAAACAGATACATGCGGCGTTAGCTTGAGTAAAAGTAACTAAAAATGCCTGCTTGCATATGACTACACTATAAATAAGCTCTGCTTCTTCCTACTCCTTTTCACACATGCTTTTATGGTATATGTAATATAAAAGTGACTTTTTTATACAGGGCAAAAATGTATTATCTTTCTAAAAATGGGCAAATCAGTAGTAATTTTACAAGAAAAAAAATGAAAAATACATATAATTTAATCTAATATTATAATATATATTTATAATTTTTTAAAAATATTTATGAGGAAAAAGTTTTTAAGGCTACAATATTAGGGAAAATAAAATAATATACATAAAATAAAAAAATAATGTAATTTTTGGAAAATTTGAGTGTGTAAAATAGGGATAAGGGAATTAAGTCATAATTAAAATTTACAGAAAGAAAGTGTAAGAAGTTGGAAAATGTCAACAAAAAAAAGCTGACATTTTAACAGAATAAAGTCAAAATATTAAGAGGAAAAAGGTACAATTTGTCGAGAAACAAATAGTAACATTTAATATATTTAATATTTAAAAAATAAATTAAAAAATATCTAAAATAAGCATATTTATGGGCAATTTTTTTGCACATGTAGGACTTGAGAAACACTGTGCTTAAAATAGTTTAAAAAATAGTATAATATGGCACCCTTATGACATAGATCATTCATATAAAATAACTATTATATTGTGTAATTATTTATATATTTAGAAATAAAAATATATAGAGAGTATACAGATAATATTGTATTATTATTTATATATTTAGAAATTAAAATATATACAGTATACAAATAATATTGTATAATTATTTATATATTTAGAAATAATATTGTATAATTATTTATATATTTAGAAATAAAAATGTATAGAAAGTATACAAATAATATTGTATAATTATTTATATATTTAGAAATAAAAAATATATAGAGAGTATACAAATAATATTGTATAATTATTTATATACATATTTAGAAATAAAAATATATAGAGAGTATACAAATAATATTGTAAGTGCAATTATACCCAAACTGCATAATGCGTATCTGAAATGGACTGAACCACACAAACAATTCCTAAAGTGAACCAAAACAGTGAAACACTACAACGGTAAAACATGGAAGATATCTAAAATATCTTTTAGGACGTCCACTTGATGAGGTAACAACCAATTCATGTCAAAATCTGTGGCGATGCCGCATGACAAGTTTTTCTCAGCGTGGACGTCAACCAAGCAGAAAATTACATCTTGTTCTTCATTATTAGAACCAACACCCCCTATGCTTTTCATTTTTCACAAGTCGTCAATACGCCACACGCTCGCATCGTTCTGCCTTGCGGGAAGAAAAGGCAGCAAATGAGGAATAAGTCATTAGGGGCGTCTTAGACGAGGTTAGGTAGTACTTCATTAATCCCAAAGGAAATTACAAGGTAGTCTGTTGCTCACATACATACAGTACATATGGCAACCTGTCATGTGTGGTTGTCCCGCCCCCTTCGGGGACCTCCCAATGCCTGCTTGTGTCTGAAGGTGTTCCCCATCACCGCATTACCCGTTTCTTCTAGACTCCTGATCAAGATTTTTAGATGAAGAATTGACATTTGCAGTGTTGGATCTTAAGGAGGTCCTAAGTAGAGCTTTAGGCTGTAGACCAGGGGTCTCAAACTCAATTTACCTGGGGGCCACTGGAGTTAGGGTCTGGGCAAGGCTGGGCCGCATCAGGTTTTCCAAGAAAAAAAAACAACACATTTATTAAAAACAGAAAAATATACAAACTTACCACTTCCACACGGATAGGGAGGATAACTATAAACAGTTATTTAACCTTTAACATGAACATTAATCAAACGTAATAATTTTTTCTGGGTACATGATACCATCCAGCATCCATATCAAACTAACATTAAACTTTCATATCAAGGCGGGGGCCTCAAACTAGTGTCCTGCGGGCCACATTTGGCCCGCGGGCCGCGTGTTTGAGACCCCTGCTGTAGACCATGGCTTAAAAACCCAGGAACCCGCTACAACTAGACGGATGTAACTAGATGTAACTAGAAATGCCTGCTTGCACATGACTACACTATAAGTAAGCTCTACTTCTTCCTACTCCTTTTCACACATGCTTTTATGGTATATGTAATATAAAAGTAACTTTTTCACACAGGGCAAAAATGTATTATCTCCCTAAAAATGCTAGTAGTAAAAATATTAGTAGTAATTTTACAAGAAAAAATAGAAAAACATATATAATTGAATCTAATATATTATAATATATATTTATAATCTTTATAAAATATTTTTGAGGAAAAAGTTTTAAAGTTTTTTTAAGGCTGCAATATTAGGAAAAATAAAGAAAACATCCAATAATGTAATTTTGGGAAATTTTTTTATTGTGGAAAAAAGTTATAATAATATGGGAATAAAGTTATAATTAAAATTTACAGAAAGATGACTACACTATAAATAAGCTCCGCTTCTTCCCACTCCCTTTCACTCATGCTTTTATGGTATATGTAATATAAAAGTGACATACAGGGCAAAAAATCATTATCTCCCTAAAAATGGACAAATCTGTAGTAATTTTACCAGAAAAAATAGAAAATATGTATAATATATTATAATATATATTTATAATTTTTTATAAAATATTAATTAAAAAAAGTTTAAAAAAATAAACAAAACTGATTGTTGAAAAAAGTTATAATATGAAAATAAAGTTCTAATTAAAAAAAATATTTTTGTAATAAAAAGTCATAATTTTTAAATATAATTTAAAAATCCTTGAACCTAAATAAAACTATAATCATGCTGTTTGGTAACAGCAGAAAGGACACGCACCAGCAAATACAAATAGACGGTGTAGACATTGAAAGGGTGAAGGGAAATATGAAATATTATAGAAAAAAGTCTTTTTGTAATAAAAAGTCATAATTTTTAAATATATTAAAAAAATCCTTGAACCTAAATAAAACTAAAATCATGCTGTTTGGTAACAGCAGAAAGGACACGCACCAGCAAATACAAATAGACGCTGTAGACATTGAAAGGGTGAAGGAAAATATGAAATATTATAGAAAAAAGTATTTTTGTAATAAAAAGTCATAATTTTTTTAATATAATTGAAAAATTCTTGAATTTTTAAATAATAATAATAAATAATAAAATATAAAAAATAAAAATATAAAAAAATATAAAAATATAAAAATATAAAAATATAAAAATATAAAAATATAAAAATATAAAAATATAAAAATATAAAAATATAAAAAAATAAAAAATTAAAATTATAAAATAAAAACAACAAAAAAAATAAAAATAAAAACAAAAAAAATTAAACTGTATTATGGAAAGCAGGAAGTGAACAAATGTAACAGTTAATGATTGTAAAAGTACCAGATGGAGGGGTAGGATTTAATAAGCTTTGCTTCTTCCTACTCCTTTTGGACATGTGGAACTGGGAACTGATTATGGGATGCACTCAATTGATTAATCTGATGCCTGTTCAAATGAAATTAAACCATTACCATTACCAAAATGTGGTATATAAATAAAGTGGATTGGATTGGATTAGAATAAAACCTTCTTCCACTTTTCAATGACCCGTTTTTCGCTCTTTTGCAATTTTGTGGCATTGAAGGAGACGAGGCCTTTTTGTTTTTAAAATCTTTCTCTCACTGGCTACTGGACTGCACTTGGCACCAGTAACAACCTTTATTTGGACTGAAGATCGTTGGACTGTCAATCTGTGACATTTTCGGCTTGGGTCCACGACTTGACTTCTTTGTTCCATAACCTTCAGGATCTTTGAAAAAGTGAAAAAGTAAAATGAGTCGTACTGCGTCAAACCTCAGAAGTAATGGCGCCCAGCGAGAGGCCACCAATCCCACCGCCTTCACTTTGCGTCCTTTTTTTCTCTCGTTTCTGTTTTTTTGATCTTGTCGATTGCCTGCAGTATTTGCACATTTCTTGACATTTGGACCGACCTTCCATGTGGCGACCTTTCCTGCCCACTCTGCCTTTGAGTGATGTGCTGGACATATGTCGGCATATCTGTATTGGTTGATATCAGTGCTGGACGTAAACTGCTGGACAGTATCGGTACATTTCTATCATTGATATTGACATTGCAAACCACACTTTTTTGCAATGTCGATTCAGTCATTCAATGCTGGACAGTATCGGTATATGGTATCGGTAGATATTGGTACCATCATAAAGCACTGGACAGTATCAGTGTATCAGTATATAGGTATTGTTTGATATCGGTGATGAACTTTATCAATATTTTTCGATATGGGTATTAGTCTTGACATGCTGGACAGTATCGCTATCGGTAACGGTAGATGAAAATGATAATGAAAATATTGGTGTGTCAGTACTGGTTGATATCAGTATCAGCAATTAAGTGCTGAACAATATTAGTATGTCAGTCCTGGTTGATATCAGTATCGGTAATGAAGTACTGTAAAATATCGGTATATCAGTCCTGGTTGATATCAGTATCGGTAATGAAGTACTGGAAAATATCGGTATATCAGTCCTGGTTGATATCAGTATCGGTAATGAAGTACTGTAAAATATCGGTATATCAGTCCTAGTTGATATATGTATCGGTAATGAAGTACTGTAAAATATCAGCGTGTCAGTCCTGGTCGATATTAGTATCAGTAATGAAGAAATGTAAAATATCGGTATATCAGCCCTGGTTGATATCAGTATCCATAATGAAATGTTGAACAATATTGGCACATCATTTCTGGTTGATATCAGTATCGGTAATGAAGTACTGTAAAATATCGGTGTGTCAGTCCTGGTTGATATCAGTATCGGTAATGAAATATTGTACATTATTGGTGTGTCAGTCCTGGTTGATATCAGTATCGGTAATGAAGTGCTGAACAATATTGGTATACCAGTCCTGGTTGATATCAGTATCGGTAATGAAGTACTGTAAAATATCAATGTATCAGTTCTGGTTGATATCAGTATTGGTAATGAAATACTGTAAAATATCGGTGTGTCAGTCCTGGTTGATATCAGCATCTGTAATGAAGTACTGTAAAATATCAGTATGTCAGTCCTGGTTGATATCAGTATCGGTAATGAAGTGCTGAACAATATTGGTATATCAGTCCTGGTTGATATCAGTATCCATAATGAAATGTTGAACAATATTGGTATATCATTTCTGGTTGATATCAGTATCGGTAATGAAGTACTGTAAAATATTAGTGTGTCAGTCCTGGTTGATATCAGTATCGGTAATGAAGTACTGTAAAATATCAGCATATCAGTCCTAGTTGATATCAGTATCGGTAATGAAGTGCTGAACAATATTGGTATATAAGTCCTGGTTGATATCAGTATCAGTCATGAAGTACTGTAAAATATCGGTATATCAGTCCTGGTCAATATCAGTATCGGTAATGAAGTACTGTAAAATATCAGTATATCAGTTCTGGTTGATATCAGCATCTGTCATGAAGTACTGTAAAATATCAGTATGTCAGTCCTGGTTGATATCAGTATCGGTAATGAAGTGCTGAACAATATTGGTATATCAGTCCTGGTTGATATCAGTATCCATAATGAAATGTTGAACAATATTGGTATATCATTTCTGGTTGATATCAGTATCGGTAATGAAGTACTGTAAAATATTAGTGTGTCAGTCCTGGTTGATATCAGTATCGGTAATGAAGTACTGTAAAATATCAGCATATCAGTCCTAGTTGATATCAGTATCGGTAATGAAGTGCTGAACAATATTGGTATATAAGTCCTGGTTGATATCAGTATCGGTAATGAAGTACTGTAAATTGTTGGTGTGTCAGTCCTGGTTGATATCAGTATCGGTCATGAAGTACTGTAAAATATCGGTATATCAGTCCTGGTTGATATCAGTATCGGTCATGAAGTACTGTAAAATATCTGTATATCAGTCCTGGTTGATATCAGTATCGGTCATGAAGTACTGTAGAGGCCAACAATCCCACTGTGCGTCCTTTTTTTGCCCTGTTTTTTCAATCTCGTCGATTGCCTGCAGTTTTTGCACATTTCTTGACCTTTGGACCGACCTTCATGTGGCGACCTTTCCTGCCCACTCTGCCTTTGAGTCCTCCATAGCAAAGTCTGTCTCGGATCCTAAAGGATAAAAAAAAGCAGATAAAAACATTCATTAGAGAAAAAGCCTGAAATGAAGATGCAGTCTACTTAATGAGACATCTTTATCATTGCACATGAAGTAACGAACCTGGCTTGGAGCCAATGTAATAACTGTAATAATAATAATTCCAGCCCTGCAATGCCTGCTGAAAAACATGCAGTTCATCTTCAGTTTTTAGTCATTGATTTTCCTAGCCAGCGTTGCTCTTTTATAGTGACACACTTTACGATTTAGACGCAGGATATATTGCTAACTCCATGCAACATCTGTGTCAGCAGATGCAAAACACAATCAATGACTTGCTAGTTTCATTATTTTACATTTATTCATAAGTTTGCGCAGATGGGAAACATATTTATTTTTCAGCTATTGTATAAGTGACTCAGCAAAGGCAAGAGGAAAAACACTAGCAGACTAGCAGAGAGATAATTGTTCATTGTTGACTGGCCTAGCCAGTGACTTCCAGGAAAGACTGGATGACAACCGTGAAAGCATGGTGACAACTGGAGAGCCAGTGGACAGCACGGAGAGACGGCTACCGGGGCAGTGAAGGCTAGCATCCTGAGCTGCAGCCCCCGTGAGGGAGCACCCACATTTTGCTACGGAAAGCCCTAAAGAAAGATACCGCCAGGGGTGCCCGAGAGGGGGGGAGGATGAGCACCCCAAACGGATGGATCTCCCGGCAGCAGACATACGCGACGGATTATCGACTACGACAGCAACCTGTTTTTGCGGCAAGGTCTGTAAGAACCTGAGAGGCCTGAGGATCCACCAGGCCAGGATGGGCTGCACGAGGAGGAAGCAAGTCGAGCAACGCACAGAGCCAGCACCCAGTACTGACTCTGGTGAGACGGAGGAGGAGCAGGAACCGGAGTCACCCCACAGTGTCCAGAACCTCCAAGCTCAACATGCTGCACCAAGCAAACCATCTGAACATCGCCGGGTCTTATGGCCATCCGCAAACAAGGAGACAGAGTGGCGCCAGTTTGACGAGGATGTGGATGCTACTCTCGAGTCATCATGCAGAGGGGAAGTAGACCAACGACTGCAGTTAATGAGCACAGTGATCATCAGCATTGGTGCTGAGAGATTTGGTACCAAACAACCAAAGGCTCAGAACATCGCCAGACCAAACCGGCGCGAGACTAAGATGTCACAGCTCAGGAAAGAACTGAAGGCCCTAAGACATCAGTACAAGAGGGCAAGTGAGGAGGAAAGACCAGCCCTGGCAGAACTCAGGGACATCCTGAGGCAGAAGCTCATCTCCCTCCGACGAGCTGAGTGGCACAGGAGAAGGGGCAGAGAGAGGGCGCGCAAGCGCACTGCCTTCATAGCTAATCCCTTCGGATTTACCAAGCAGCTGCTGGGGCAAAAACGGAGTGGGACCCTTACTTGCCCAGAAAACGAGATAAACCAACACCTCAGTGACACATACAGTGACAACAGGAGAGAGGAGGATCTGCCCCCCTGCAGAGAAATAACCACACCACCAGAACCCTCCTTCCAGTTCAACATCAAAGAGCCCTCCTTGGTAGAAGTCAGGAACACCGTCCGAGCAGCACGGACAAGCGCAGCCCCAGGCCCAAGTGGAGTGCCGTATAAAGTGTACAAGCACTGCCCAAGACTCCTGGAGAGGTTGTGGAGACTCATCAAGGTGGTATGGCGGAGAGGGAAGGTCGCCAAGCAGTGGCGACATGCAGAGGGCGTCTGGATACCAAAGGAGGAAAATGCAAGCAACATCACGCAGTTCCGCACCATCTCCCTGCTCAGCGTGGAGGGCAAAGTCTTTTTCAAGATTCTCGCCAACCGGCTAACTGAGTACCTCCTGAGGAATTCTTACATAGACACCACGGTGCAGAAGGGAGGAGTTCCAGGCATGCCAGGCTGTTTGGAACATACAGGGGTGGTCACCCAGCTGATCCGGGAGGCAAGAGAAAGCAGAGGAAATCTGGCAGTCCTTTGGCTTGACCTTGCCAATGCCTACGGATCCATTCCACACAAACTGGTAACAACAGCTTTGACAACACATCACGTTCCAGCGAAGATCACTGAACTCATACAGGACTACTACAGCAGCTTCAGTCTGAGGTTCACCTCTGGGACAGCAACATCGGCATGGCACCGCCTTGAGAAGGGCATCATCACTGGTTGCACCATATCAGTGACGCTCTTTTCACTGGCGATGAATATGCTTGTCAAGGCAGCAGAAGTGGAGTGTAGGGGCCCCCTGTCCAAATCTGGCGTTCGCCAACCACCGATCCGAGCCTTCATGGACGATCTGACGGTCACAGCAACATCAGTGACAGGGTGCAGGTGGCTTCTCCGTGGACTGGAAAGGAGCATCACTTGGGCGAGGATGATGTTCAAACCAGCCAAGTCCAGGTCCCTGGTCCTGAGGAAGGGGAAAGTTGAGGATAAACACCGCTTCAACTTGAATGGAGTCCCCATTCCATCAGTGTCGGAGAAGCCTGTGAAGAGCCTGGGGAAGATCTTCGACAGCACACTGAAAGACAAGGCAGCGGTGCAGTCAGCCAACGCAGAGTTGAAGACCTGGCTATCAGTAGTGGACAGGTCGGGCCTCCCGGGGAAGTTCAAGGCATGGATATACCAGCATGGTATCCTGCCGAGACTCCTGTGGCCACTACTGATCTATGAAGTCCCAGTATCTACGGTGGAGGGCTTCGAACGCAACATCAGCCAGTACCTGCGCAGGTGGCTAGGCTTGCCAAAGAGTCTAAGCAGCATCGCTCTGTATGGGAATACCAACAAGCTGCAACTCCCCTTTACTGGCCTGACCGAGGAGTTCAAAGTCACCAGAGCCAGAGAGGTGCTGCTGTACAGGGACTCAGCCGACACCAGAGTCTCCTCCGCAGGCATCACGGTCAGAACGGGGAGGAAGTGGCGGGCGCAAGAGGCAGTCGACCAGGCTGAAGCAAGACTAAGGCATGGCGTCTTAGTAGGCTCAGTGGCAGTTGGACGAGCTGGTCTTGGTTGCCACATAAGACCACGCTACGACGAGGCCCAGGGACGAGAGAGACGTCAGATGGTGCAGGGAGAGATCCGTGCAGAGGTGGAAGAGGAACGCCGAACCAGGACAGTGGCCATGCGCCAGCAAGGAGCATAGACTAATTGGGACCAGGCATCGGCACGGAAGATCACCTGGTCAGAACTTTGGAAGTCAGAACCAGCCAGACTCAGGTTCCTGATTCAGGCAGTGTACGATGTGCTCCCAAGTCCATCAAACCTTCATAGCTGGGGGCTAGCAGAAACCCCAGCATGCCCACTGTGCTCGGCACGGGGTTCCCTGGAGCATATCCTGAGCTGCTGCCCGAAAGCCCTGGGAGAGGGGAGATACACATGGCGCCATGACCAGGTGCTGAAGGCAGTAGCAGACACCATCTGCACCGGGATCCAGCAGAGCAAGCACCAGCCCCAGAGTAGGCAGAAGATCACCTTCGTCAGGGCTGGGGAGAAACACCCGGCAGGACATAAAGTCCCGACCGGGCTGCTAGCCACAGCCCGTGACTGGAGGTTGCTCGTGGACCTCGGGAGGCAACTGAAGTTTCCAGAGCACATAGCCAGGACGTCACTGAGGCCAGACCTGGTCTTAACATCGGACGCAACAAAACAAGCGGTGCTGCTGGAACTTACAGTCCCCTGGGAAGACCGGATGGAGGAGGCCCACGAGCGGAAGAAGGCCAAATACCTGGAGCTGGTGGAGTTGTGTAGAGAGAGAGGCTGGAGGGCCCGCTGTGAGCCCGTAGAAGTGGGCTGCAGAGGCTTTCCAGGGCAGTCGTTACATCGAGCACTCAAGCTCCTTGGCATCAGAGGGCTGCAAGAAAGAAGGGCCACCAAAAACATCAGCGAGGCAGCCGAAAAAGCCTCGAGGTGGCTGTGGATCAAGAGGGGAGACGCATGGAGTAGCACGCTGCTTGGACACAAACCGGGGCCTGATCACCCCCGGTTGGGTCGCCTAGGTGAGGGTGTCTGAAGATCAAAGACCCGAAACACCCAATGACCGTAGGTCCTTCACTGAGGATGTGTCCAAGCCGCACCCTTTGAGGTGTTTCATCAATCTTCATATTTTACACGTAACAGTCCACAGTCCCCCTCGTAGACCCACCACCTACGGGGGCAAGCATAAGGGTCCGGTGCAATGTGGGTTGGGTGGCGGTCAAGGGCGGGTGCGTAGGCGACCTGGTCTTTGGCGGCCAAATCTGGTTCTTGGGACATGGAATGTCACTTCGCTGGTGGGGAAGGAACCTGAACTTGTGCGAGAGGTTGAGACATTCCGACTAGACATAGTCGGACTCACCTCGACCCACAGTTTGGGTTCCGGAACCAAACTCCTCGAGAGGGGCTGGACCTTGTTCTACTCTGGAGTTGCTGCAGGGGAGAGGCGGCGAGCTGGTGTGGGCTTATTAATAGCCCCCCGGCTTGGTGCCTCTGTGTTGGAGTCAGCCCCGGTGAACGAGAGGGTCATTTCTCTACGCCTTCGGGCTGGGGAAAGGGTCCTGACTGTCATTTGTGCGTATGCACCAAATGGCAGTTCGGAGTACCCGGCCTTCTTGGAGTCCATCAGAGGGGTGCTGGAGAGCACCCCAGCTGGTGACTCCGTCGTTCTACTGGGAGACTTCAACGCCCATGTGGGCAATGACAGTGTGACCTGGAGGGGCGTGATTGGGAGGAACGGCCTCCCTGATCTGAACCCATGTGGTGTGATGTTATTGGACTTCTGTGCGAACCACAGTTTGTCCATAACTAACACCATGTTCGAACATAGGGATGTCCATAAGTGCACTTGGCACCAGGACACCCTAGGCCACAGGTCTATGATCGACTTTGTAGTCGTATCATCAGACCTGCGTCCGCATGTTCTGGACACACGGGTGAAGAGAGGGGCTGAGCTGTTAACTGATCACCACCTGGTGGTGAGTTGGATTAGATGGCGGGGGAGGGTGCTGGACAGACCTGGTAGACCCAAACGAGTAGTGAGGGTGTGCTGGGAACGTCTGGCAGAGTCTCCCGTTCGTCGAGTCTTCAACTCTCACCTCCGGCAGAGCTTCACCTGCATCCCGGGGGAGGACCGGGATATTGAGTCCGAATGGGCCATATTCCGTGCCTCCATTGCTGAGGCAGCTGACCGGAGCTGCGGCCGCAAGGCGGTTGGTGCCAGTCGCGGCGGCAGGCCCCGAACCCGATGGTGGACACCAGAGGTCAGGGCTGCCGTCAAGCTGAAGAAGGAGTCCTATCGAGCCTTGATGGCTTGTGGGACTCCGGAAGCAGCTGACAGGTACCGTCAGGCCAAACGGTTTGCGGCTTCGGCGGTTGTCGAGGCAAAAACTCGGGTGTGGGAGGAATTCGGTGAGGCCATGGAGCACGACTTTCGGTCGGCCTCGAAGAGGTTCTGGCAAACCATCCGGCGCCTCAGATAAGGGAAGCAGTGCCCAGTCCACACTGTTTACAGTGGAGACGGGGGCCTGCTGACCTCGACTGGGGATGTAGTCGGACGGTGGAAGGAATACTTTGAGGCCCTTCTCAATCCCACTGACATACCTTCCATAGAGGAAGCAGAGTCTGAGGACACATACGTGGACAGTGCCATCACTGTGGCTGAGGTATCTGGGGTCGTTAAGACGCTCCTCAGTGGCAAAGCTCCGGGGGTGGACGAGTTCCGCCCAGAGTTCCTCAAGGCTCTGGATGTTGAGGGACTGTCTTGGCTGACACGTCTCTTCAACATTGCATGGAAGTCGGGAACAGTACCTTTGCATTGGCAGACCGGGGTGGTGGTCCCCCTTTTCAAGAAGGATGACCGGAGGGTGTGTTCCAACTACAGGGGGATCACACTCCTCAGCCTCCCTGGGAAAGTCTATTCCAGGGTGCTGGAGAGAAGGGTAAGACCGCTGGCCGAACCTCTGATACAGGAGGTCCAATGCGGTTTTCGTCCTGGTCGTGGAACACTGGACAAGCTCTACACCCTCACGAGGGTGCTTGAGGGTGCATGGGAGTTTGCCCAACCAGTCTACATGTGCTTTGTGGACCTGGAAAAGGCATTCGACCGTGTCCCTCGTGGCGTCCTTTGGGGGGTGCTACGGGAGTACGGGATTGGTGGCGCGTTATTATGTGCTATCCGGTCCTTGTACAAACGGGGCAGGAGTCTGGTTCGCATTGCCAGTAGTAAGTCGAGCCTGTTTCCGGTAAACGTTGGCCTCCGCCAAGGCTGCCCTTTGTCACCGATTCTGTTCACAATTTTCATGGACAGAATTTCTAGGCGCAGCCAAGGTGTTGAGGGAGTCCAGTTCGGGGGCGTTAGAATCTCATCTCTGCTATTTGCAGATGATGTGGTTCTTATGGCTTCTTCGGGCTGCGACCTTCAGCGTTTACTGGGGCGGTTTGCATCTGAGTGTGAAGCGGCTGGGATGAGACTCAGTACCTCCAAATCAGAGGCCAAGGTTCTCAGTCGGAAAAGGGTGGAGTGCTCCCTCCGGGTTGGGAATGAGGTCCTGCCCCAGGTGGAGGAGTTTAAGTATCTCGGGGTCTTGTTCACGAGTGAGGGAAAGTGGGAGCGTGAGGTCGACAGACGGATCGGTGCAGCCTCAGCAGTAATGCGGTCGCTGTACCGGACCATCGTGGTGAAAAGAGAGCTGAGCCGGAGGGCAAAGCTCTCAATTTACCGGTCGATCTATGTTCCCATCCTCACCTATGGTCATGAGCTTTGGGTCATGACCGAAAGAATGAGATTGCGGATACAGGCGGCTGAAATGAGTTTCCTCCGTAGGGTAGCTGGACTCACCCTAAGAGATAGGGTGAGGAGCTCAGCCATCCGGGAGGGGCTCAGAGTAGAGCCGCTTCTCCTTCACATCGAGAGGAGTCAGTTGAGGTGGCTCGGGCATCTAGTCCGGATGCCTCCCGGACGCCTCCCTGGTGAGGTGTTCTGGGCATGCCCAGTCGGGAAAAGGCCCCGGGGCAGACCTAGGACACGCTGGAGGGACTATGTCTCACAGCTGGCCTGGGAACGCCTTGGTGTCCTCCCTTCTAAGACTGCTGCCCCCGCGACCCGGACCCGGATAAGCGAAGGAAAATGGATGGATGGACAGTCCACATGGAACTATTAGATCTGTAAAAGTGTCATTCAATCTGCTATATGTGCACTTTGAGATCATTTATACAATAATAATAATAATAATAATAATAATAACAATAATATTAATATTTTTTTATTATTATTATTATTCTATTCTATTATTCTTTATTATTCTATAATAATAATAATAAAAATAATGTAAATAATTTTATGAATATTATTATTAGTATTGTTGTTATTCTTATTCTTATTATGAATATTATGATGATGATTATTATTATTACTATTATTGTTATGAATATTATGAATATTATTACTACTGTTGTTATTGTTCTTATTTTCATTATGAATATTACGATTATTATTATGATGATTATTATTGTGAATTTTTTTATTAATATTTTTTTTATTAATTAATATTAATTTATATTATTTCTACTATTACTATTATTATTATTATTATTAATATTATTATTAGTAGTATTGTTGTTATTATTCTTATTCTTAGTATGAATATTGTGAATATTATGATTATGATGATTATTATTATTAATACTATTATTATTATGAATATTATTATTAGTATTGTTGTTATTATTGTTATTTTAATTATGAATATTACGATTATGATTATGATGATGATTATTATTATTAATATTATTACTAGTATTGTTGATATTATTCTTGTTATTATGAATATTATGTTTATGATGATGGAGAAGGCTTCCCCTTGGACAAAAGACAAGTTCTGGCTCAGGTTGGGTTCTTTGTCTTCCTTCCGGTGAGCGTCCTGTCCCCTCCTGTTCAACTCTGACAAACGCAAACCGTCATCACCTGAAAACAATTCTCCCTAAAACAGCCCGGATGTCCAATTGAAAAGGAATATTTTCCGCACCACAACCTGGTGGAAGCCGGCAATCAGATGCAAGCAAGCGTGTCGCTCAGTGGAGTGCAGGCGTGCACCGACGCCACATCGTTAACATCAGCGACAGCTCTTCCACTTTCAAACGATGCATTAGTGGCACAAACAGGATGGGAAATATCAAACATGGCTACGCTTTTATCGGCACTAACATCAGATGGGTTCGCCCGTCAGCATGCAAATCAACAATATTTCACAATATTGGTATGGTATATATATAATATTGGTATTATCGATGGATATTGGTATTGGTATTGGTCATGAAGGGCTGGGATTATGAAATGCCGGACGATACTGTATGGATATTGCTTGATATCAGACATGACGTGCCCTGGACAACATCAGTATATTGTATCGGTATTGGTTATGAACTGCGTCGATACTGTTTGATATTGGTATTGGCCATGACCTGCAGGATATTGTTGGCATATCTGTATTGGTTGATATCAGTGCTGGAGGTAAACTGCTGGACTGTATTGGTATATTTCTATCATTGATATCACATTGCAAAAAATGTGGGGCAATATCGGTATCAGTCATGAAATGCTGGACAGTATTGGTACATGGTATCGGTGGACATTGGTACCAGCCATAAAGTACTGGACAGTATCAGTATGTAGGTATTGGTTGATATCAGTGACATGCAAGTCTTGACATGCTGAACAGTATCGCTATCGGTAACGGTGCATGGAAATGTTAATGAAAATATTGGTATATCAGTCCTGGTTGATATCAGTATCGTAATGAAGTACTGTCAAATATTGGTGTGTCAGTCCTGGTTGATATCAGTATCGGTAATGAAGTACTGTAAAATATTGGTGTGTCAGTCCTGGTTGATATCAGTATCAGTAATGAAGTGCTGAACAATATTGGTATATCAGTCCTGGTTGATATCAGTATCAGTAATGAAGTACTGTCAAATATTGGTGTGTCAGTCCTGGTTGATATCAGTATCAGTAATGAAATACTGTTAAATATTGGTGTGTCAGTCCTGGTAGATATCAGTATCGGTAATTAAGTACTGTAAATTATTGGTGTGTCAGTCCTGGTTGATATCTGTATCGGTAATGAAGTACTGTCAAATATTGGTGTGTCAGTCCTGGTCGATATCAGTATCGGTAATGAAGTACTGTCAAATATTGGTGTGTCAGTCCTGGTCGATATCAGTATCGGTAATGACATACTGTAAAAGACTGGTGTGTCAGTCCTGGTTGATATCAGTATCGGTAATTAAGTACTGTGAAATATCAGTGTATCAGTCTTGGTCGATATTAGTATCGGTAATGAAGTACTGTAAAAGACTGGTGTGTCAGTCCTGGTCGATATCAGTATCGTTAATGAAATACTGTAAAATATTGATGTGTCAGCCCTGGTTGATATCAATATCGGTAATGAAATGCTGTAAAATATTGGTGTGTCAGTCCTGGTTGATATCAGTATCGGTAATGAAGAACTGTAAAATATTGGTGTGCCAGTCCTGGTTGATATCAGTATCGGTAATGAAGTACTCTAAGATATTGGTATATCAGTCCTGGTTGATATCAGTATCGGAAATGAAGTGCTGAACAATATTGGTATATCAGTCCTGGTTGATATCAGTATTGGTAATGAAGTACTCATATTGGTAGATATTGGTATATGTGTATTGGTTTATATTGCTATTGGTAATGATTGGTAACAGTATCGGTATATTAGATATCTTAAGAAAGCCGATATGGAGCATCTGTAAGCGTAGTTTTCATAAGAAACTGAACAATGATAACTATAATGCAAACTCCGATTACTGTATGTCCATTTGGCCTTGTCAGACCAGATCAATGGAGACCAGATTGAACGATCGGCTGACATGAGAAACACGCAAGTGATAAACAACAAGTCTTGCATTTGTTTTGAGTGAGTATTTAGTGTGATATCATTAAAGCTTTGTTGTGGAAGATACGGCGTGATAAATGATACTGTGACGATGCCGTGATAAACGCATGACGTGATGCATTAACCTGTTGACTGGCCATGTTGATGCACAAAGTGCTTTCCACGGCGTGGGCGTGATGATGGCAGCTTTACAAAGATGGAAGTCACACTCCATTACTGCTGAATTTGCATTTCTGATATCGTGTGACAACACCGATTTACGAGGCTCTTAGGAGGCCTGCATATTCCCCTGGACGCTGCATGAATAGACATGTTTATCTGCTCCCTCGTGATCAACATTTCACCTTGGCTTACGGCTGCCAACGATGTATTTGCTGTACTTTATGGAGTAAAACATCATCAAATTGCAGGTGCATTATGAATTATGAATTTATGACCTAACCTAACCTGGCCATGTTAGCTTAATTGGCGACTCTAAATGGTTGTTTGTCTATATGTGCCCTGTGATTGGCTGGTAACCAGTCCAGGGTGGAATAGGTGCGGATTCTGGAAGATCTAGAAGTGTAGCTGCTCAACGGGAGCCCACAACTCAATACAAAAGGGCGAAAATGGCAATAATAGGTCCCTTTAAGGGGGAAAATAAAGTGATTGAACTGGATGGGCCACCCTGAGCAGCAACAACTGCAATCAAGTGTTAACTTGCAATGATAGATAGATAGCTAGACACAATAACAACTAAATATTCATTCATTCATATTCTACCGCTTGTCCTAATAAGGGTCGCGAGGGTGCCCAGCTGTCTTCGGGGGAGAGGCGGGGTACACCCTGGACTGGTGGCCAGCCAATCACAGGGCACATATAGACAAACAACCATTCACACTCACATTCATACCTATGGACAATTTGGAGTCGCCAATTAACCTAGCATGTTTTTGGAATGTGGGAGGAAACCGGAGTACTCGGAGAAAACCCACGCATGCACGGGGAGAACATGCAAACTCCACACAGAGATGGCCAAGGGTGGCATTGAACTCTGGTCTCCTAGCTGTGAGGTCTGCGCGCTAACCACTCACCCGCCATGCAGCCTCTAATAATGCTCAGAACCATATTTAGAAAGTCACAAACAGGTTTTCTATGCTGTAACTTCTAAAATATTCTAAAATATATTGGTGTGTCACTCCTGGTTGGTATCAGTATCGGTAATGAAGTACTGTAAATATTGGTATATCAATCCTGGTTGATATCAGTATCGGTAATGAAGTACTGTAAAATATTGGTGTGTCACTCCTGGTTGATAGCAGTATCGGTAATGAAGTACTGTAAAATATTGGTGTGTCACTCCTGGTCGATATCAGTATCGGTAATGAAGCACTGTAAAATATTGGTGTATCACTCCTGGTTGATACCAGTATCGGAAATGAAGTGCTGAACAATATTGGTATATCAGTCCTGGTTGATAGCAGTATCGGTAATGAAGTACTGTAAAATATTGGTGTGTCACTCCTGGTCGATATCAGTACTGGTAATGAAGTACTGTAAAATATTGGTGTGTCAGTCCTGGTCGATATCAGTATCGGTAATGAAGTACTGTAAAATATTGGTATATCAATCCTGGTTGATATCAGTATCTGTCACGATCGGGCTTCACCCCCTCGTGACAGCTTCCTTAGTTTGTGTATTTCCTCTCTGTTCCTCGTTCGTGCTCTTATTTTGTATTCACTTCCTCTGTTGCTCTGTCCTGCTTTCCATTTCTTTCCATTTTCTCCCGCACCTGTTGTCAATCGGTGATTGCTATTTAGTTCAGGTGCACGCTCCCTTCGTTGTCGGTTCATTGTCTTATGTTGAGTTTTGCCATGCTAGTGCGCCATCCTGCTGCATAGCACAAATAAAGATATCTTTACCTGCATTTGGGTCCTATTCTCTGCATCCTGGGGTCGAACCACAAAGCTCACAAGCCGGACCGTGACAAGTATCAGTGACAGTAGTAATGAAGTACTGTAAAATATTGGTATATCAATCCTGGTTGATATCAGTATCGGTAATGAAGTGCTGAACAATATTGGTATATCAGTCGTGGTTGATATCAGTATCGGTAATTAGGTACTGTAAAATATCGGTGTGTCAGTCCTGGTTGATATCAGTATTGGTAATGAAGTACTGTAAAATATTGGTGTGTCAGTCCTCGTCGATATCAGTATCGGTAATGAAGTGCTGAACAATATTGGTATATCAGTCCTGGTTGATATTAGTATCGGTAATGAAGTACTGTAAAATTATTGGTGTGTCACTCCTGGTTGATATCAGTCTCGGTAATGAAGTACTGTAAAATATTGGTGTGTCAGTCCTGGTTGATATCAGTATTGGTAATGAAGTACTGTAAAATATTGGTGTGTCAGTCCTGGTCGATATCAGTATTGGTAATGAAGTGCTGAACAAAATTGCTATATAAGTCCTGGTTGATATCACTATCGGTAATGAAGTACTGTAAAATATTGGTGTGTCACTCCTGGTTGATATCAGTATCGGTAATGAAGTACTGTCAAACATCGGTGTGTCAGTCCTGGTCGATATCAGTATCGGTAATGAAGTACTGTCAAATATTGGTGTGTCAGTCCTGGTCGATATCAGTATCAGTAATGAAGTACTGTAAAATATTGGTGTGTCACTCCTGGTTGATATCAGTATCGATAATGAAGTGCTGAACAATATTGGTATATCAGTCCTGGTTGATATCAGTATCGGTAATAAAGTGCTAAAAAATATTGGTATATAAGTCCTGGTTGATATCACTATCGGTAATGAAGTACTGTAAAATATTGGTGTGTCACTCCTGGTTGCTATCAGTATCGGTAATGAAGTACTGTAAAATATTGGTGTGTCAGTCCTGGTCGATATCAGTATCGGTATTGAAGTACTGTAAAATATTGGTGTGTCACTCCTGGTTGATATCAGTATCGATAATGAAGTGCTGAACAATATTGGTATATGAGTCCTGGTTGATATCAGTATCGGTAATGACAATTACTATTTATTAACTCTGAATCCTCTAGGATTGGTGGGCGACCAGTGCAGGGTGAACCCCACTTTTCGGCCAAAGTCAGCTGGGATAGGCTCCAGCATGAGGATAAGCAGGATAGGAAATGGATGGATGGAACATCATGTCTGGAACCAATTAACAATAATAATAATGTATATAAATAATATTATTGTGACCAATGTAGAACACTGCATATCATCACAGCCTTCTGAAACGAATGCCTTGTATGTTTGGATTTTTTGTAGCCATTTTCATGCTTCAATATGCTCGATTTTGGCCACCACTCGTCCACCGTGCAACCACGACTAAACATGTAAACAAAAAACCAAAATGATATGAAAGTGCAGTGAAGCTTATGATGTTCCATTTCCATAAAACTGTGTCCAAGTGGGCTTAAAAATAGTTAAAAAACCAGGAACCTCTGCCATGCACAGTTCTGTTACACAACCTAATGGCTGTTGGAAGGAAGGACCTCCTGTTCCTCTCAGCCTCCCACTTAGTCTGCTACATGAAGGGGGACTGCAGCTTGTGTTCCATTCTTCCTTCTACTATAAAGTCCAGTGTGTTCAGACCTCTCCCCAATACTAAAGCTGCTTTCTTGATCAGTCTGTTCAGCCGACCTTTGCTTGATGCTATATCTCCTATATGCTATATAACATGAGCAGCATTTCTGCACACACATTAAAAGGGTAGTTTTCTCCGAGAGAAAAGCCTGCTCCATCCCATCCCTTCTTATAGAGTACATCTGTGTTTGCAGACCACTCCATGTTGCTGTCTAGGAACACGCCCAGATATTTGTAGACCTCGACTGCTTCCATGGAATCACCTTTCATATTGACTGGCTGTAGAGGAGCCATCTCCTTGGTTTTGCCAATGTTTAGGAGTTGGCCATTCATCTCACTCCAATCACAAAACGATTTGAGCAGAACAAGGACTACATTTTTTGGGGGCCAGTCTGAGATATGGCTTTTTCTTGGCAGTCCTGCTATGAAGTCCAGCATCCTGAAGTGGCCGCTTCACTGTTGATACTGACACTGGTGTTTGACGGCTACTATTTAGTGCAGCTGCCAGGTGACGACCTGTGAGGCGTCTTTGTCTTAAACTACACACTCTCAGATATTTGTCTTCTTGCACAGTTGTGCATCGTTTTTCTGTCCTTGTTAGACCCAGTTTGTGCTGCTCTCTGAAGGGAGTAGTTAACAGCATGGTAAGAGATTTTTGTTTAGATTTTTAGATGGCTTTTCTAATCATCTATTAGCCTTATAAAATGATGTTTTTCTGTCCTTGTTAGACCCAGTTTGTGCTATTGCGAAGGATTTTTTTTTTTGTCTTTCATGATTAGTCACACCCCTGGTTTAATTGGTTACAGACCTGCCAGTGATCAATTAATTTCCACGATATAGGATTCCAAGTCAATAAATGGAATATTTTTGTAGTTAGAGCACCGAAAATCTGTTTATGACTTTGTAAATACGAGGGATTTATGTTGCCGATTTTGATACCAATCATCCATGAGTGAAATTGACCGATTCTGACACCGATCATATGGAATAATTCTTGTTTGTTGTTTTGTTTCTTTTTGCACAGTTGTGCAGCGTTTTTCTGTCCTTGTTAGACCCAGTTTGTGCTGCTCTCTGAAGGGAGTAGTTAACAGCATGGTAAGAGATTTTAGTTTTAGCTAGGATTTTTATGATTTTTAGATGGCTTTTCTAATCATCTATTAGCCTTATAAAATGATGAACTTGGATTAGCAGCCATACCAGGAGATTGATGCAGAGGACTGACAGTTGTTGATAGTAGGCCTCTATGCAAAAATGTACATCCTTCTTTGAAAATCATCTCATTCATTTTCATTGTTTGGGAAATGGAAAAAACAAAGAAAAAACTAAGAAATTTGCAAGTGATCCCAAACTTTTGAGCGGTAGTGTACGTACAAGCGTGTAACCAGGAGTGACAATGTAATCGGTGAGTTTTGCAAGAATACTACTCGTAAAATGATTTACCTCTTGAACGATCAATCACACCTCATATCGGCACCAAGCCTGCCCCCCTGGTGATATTGCTTGTACTGTAACACGTACTGCATATAGTATGTACAGTATACACACTTACATGTAAAGCATACAGTATATACACAATACAAGTTTCAACTAACCTCTTATTAAGTATGCTGATGTTATTCCATGTATTTAGTTCAATTGGTATTTCATTATATATCCATACATAATGTATGATATATTATGATCCAACATGTGCATGTAAACGTGCACATGTGGAGTTTCTGTCTTCTGCTTTTCTTAGAAGCTGAACTTGACAGTCTGTGTGTATTTACGAGGCTCCTCAGGAGATGGGAGTAATCAGCTGACCAGCTAATGGTTGGTGCTTTGCCATCGGGGGGGTTTTATTCCTTGCACATCAAACATCAAACGCTGCCCAAGCAGCAGCAGCAGCAGCGCTGAAAATCTTATTAAAGGTCCATTTCCACGCAGCGCGGTGACGGAGGTGCAAAAAGCTTCTTGTGTTCTGCTCACTGCTCCGAGGTTGGACATAGAAGAGAAGGAAGGAAAATATTCTGATGCTCCACTTTTGGTGAAAGTCTGGTTCACAACATGAGATGCAAATATGAGTCTGATTGTTGCCAAACGGTTCCAGACACAATTGCTGGATGATGATGAACCCACTTGAACATTCATTTGAGACAGATTGCATTTGGAAGGCGGAAAACCCGGAATCACCCTTCTGTTGTTGTCTAATAAACACTCACCATGCGGCTCTTTCACATTTCTTTCACATCCATTTACACCACCGCTCAAAAGTTTGGGATCACTTGCAAATTTCTTGTTTTAAAAGAAAAACACATTTTCATGCATTTCATGAACATTTGTATCCATTTCCCAACCAATGAAAATGAATGAGATGATTTTCAAAGAAGGATGTACATTTTTGCATAGAGGCCTACTATCAACAACTGTTAGTCCTCTGCATCAATCTCCTGGTATGGCTGCTAATCCAAGTTCATCATTTTATAAGGCTAATAGATGATTAGAAAAGCCATCTAAAAATCCTAACTAAAACTAAAATCTCTTACCATGCTGTTAACTACTCCCTTCAGAGAGCAGCACAAACTGGGTCTAACAAGGACAGAAAAACGCTGCACAACTGTGCAAGAAGAAACAAAGAAACAAGAATTATTCCATATGATCGGTGTCAGAATCGGTCAATTTCACTTCAATTTCAAAATCGGCAATGTAAATCCCTCGTATTTACAAAGTCATAAACAAATTTTCCGTGCTCCAACTACAAAAATATTCAATTTATTGACTTGGAATCCTATATCATGGAAATTTATTTATCGCTGGTAGGTCTGTAACCAATTAATTAAACCAGGGGTGACTGTAATCATGAAAGACAAAAAAAAATCCTTAGCAATAGCACAAACTCGGTCTAACAAGGACAGAAAAACATAATTTTATAAGGCTAATAGATGATTAGAAAAGCCAAAATGTAAACTAAAACTAAAATCTCTTACCATGCTGTTAACTACTCCCTTCAGAGAGCAGCACAAACTGGGTCTAACAAGGACAGAAAAACGGCGCACAACTGTGCAAGAAGAAACAAGAATTATTCCATATGATCGGTGTCGGAATCGGTCAATTTCACTCATGGATGATTGGTATCAAAATCAGAAATGTAAATCCCTCGTATTCACAAAGTCATAAACAGATTTTCCGTGCTCCAACTACAAAAATATTCCATTTATTGACTTGGAATCCTATATCGTTGAAATTAATTTATCGCTGGCAGGTCTGTAACCAATTAATTAAATCAGGGGTGACTGGAATCATGAAAGACAAAAAAATCCTTAGCACAAACTGGGTCTAACAAGGACGGAAAAACGATGCAAAATATATGATAAATCATGCTGGAAAAGCCATCTAAAAATCTAAACCAAAACTAAAATCTCTTACCATGCTGTTAACTACTCCCTTCAGAGAGCAGCACAAACTGGGTCTAACAAGGACAGAAAAACGATGCAGACAAATATCTGAGAGTATGTAGTTTAAGACAAAGACGCCTCACAGGTCGTCACCTGGCAGCTGCACTAAATAGTAGCCGTCAAACACCAGTGTCAGTATCAACAGTGAAGCGGCGACTTCAGGATGCTGGACTTCATAGCAGGACTGCCAAGAAAAAGCCTCCAAAAAATTCCAAGTGATCCCAAACTTTTGAGCAGTAGTGTATATCTAACATAAAATACAGGACTTTAGTAAGTCATGTGAAGAAAGGAAAAGGAAAGAGTATGTTTTTTCCCTTGCGGCCCCGCCTTGACGGAGTGTAACCATCTGCTGGACGGCTCACGGACGTGGATATGGATGGCAGGATGGCTTTGTGTGCAGCCAGCGGTGAAATATTCAACTTTCAGCTCGGGGCTAATTTGTTTAAAGAGCAGCACGAGCTCCTCAGCGGGTCCATCTGTCGGGGAGGCAGGTAACGTCTGGGAAAAGACACCAACATTCCCGTCGCTTAGACGTACTCTCTGCGTTTGTCTGCATTTATTTTACCATCGTACAGCTTTTTTGGCATTTTATATGCCATTTTTCTCAAGAAATAAGTTTGTGGGTTTCAATAAATAATGCTAAAATATGTCTACAAGTTGATTAGATGAACAATTCAGGGTTTATTTACGTTTATGTTTTAAAAATATCACCACTAAAATGTATTTTCGGTTTTCCCAAGACATAGCGAGCTAGCAAGAGTCAGTATGAGACGTAGTTTGATGTCATTCACGCTGACTTACCAGGCAAAAATGCTTTTAGTTTTATTATATTGTGTTTTATTCAGATAAGTTTGGATATTAACATGATTTCATAAGCTCTATTCACTTTGGGTGTCTTTGTAACGGCTCAGTGGTTCCTGATTCCATGTCGTAGCAAGCTAAATGGATGCTAGCAAGGATGTTTTGCGATAGATATACATAAAGAGCACAGATGGATTCACTTTTTAATAACGGGACAAAACACGCGCCATTATTGCACACAAATTATGCAAACCAGGGCAAAGTTTTTTTCATACTTTTTGATAACCAAAAAACATGTAAACCAGGACATACGCAAACCAAGATTTCATGTGTACACTTGATTATATTCCATTAAAAAAATACAATTGCAACTATTTCAACTTTCTCCTTGTACATTTTCTTCTCATGATATTTTGACTTTATTTCCAACATATTATAACTTTTTCCCCTTTCAGTTTTTCAAAAAATTATCACTCTATTTTGTTTTGTTTCTCATAATATGAATATATTTTAATATTTCAACTCTATGCTACTAAATGACATTATTTTCCATCATAATATTACAATGTTATTCTCATTAAAATACGACTTTTTCGTTGTTAAATGGTGACTTTTTTTCTCTGAATATTTTCACTTTTTTTGTAAAATTGCATCTTTATTTGTTGTTAGAATTCAACTTTTTTCTCTTAATATTTTGACTTTATTGTCATAAATTACAGCTTTTTTTATTTTGGCTGTTTTCTTAAAAATAATTTTCAACTTCCACTTTCTTGTGATCATGACTTTATTCCTTTAATATTTCATTTTTAATATTTAAAACATCTTTATTTTAGTCTCATTTTAACTTTTTCCCCTTTCAGTTTTTCAAAAAAATATAACTCTATTTTGTTTTGTTTCTCATAATATGAATATCTTTTAATAGTTCAACTCTATACTACTAAATGACATTTTTCCCATCATAATATTCCAATGTTATTCTCTTAAAATACAACTTCTTCCTTGTTAAATGGTAACTTTTTTTTCTCTGAATATTTTGACATTTTTTTGTAAAATTGCGCCTTTATTTGTTGTTAGAATTCAACTTTTTTCTCTTAGTCTTTTTACTTTATTATCATAAATTACAGTTTTTTTTCTATTTCGGCTGTTTTCTTAATCATTTTCAACTTCCACTTTCTTGTGATCATGACTTTATTTCTTTAATATTTCATTTTTAATATTTGTAATATTTTTACTTTAGTCTCATTATAACTTTTTCCCCTTTCAGTTTTTCAAAAATTATAACTCTATTTTGTTTTGTTTCTCATAATATGAATATCTTTTAATAGTTCAACTCTATGCTACTAAAATGACATTATTTTCCATCATAACATTGCAACATTATGCTCTTAAAACACGACTTCTTCCTTGTTAAATGATGACTTTTTTTCTCTGAATATTTTCACATTTTTTGTAAAATTGCATCTTTATTTGTTGTTAGAATTGAACTTTTTTCTCTTAATATTTTGACTTTATTGTCATAAATTACAGCTGTTTTTTCTATTTCGGCTGTTTTCTTAAAAATATTTTTTAACTTCCACTTTCTTGTGATCATGACTTTATTTCTTTAATACGTCCTTTTTAATATTTATAATATTTTTACTTTATTTTCCACAAAAGAACTTTTCCCAAAATTACAACGTTTTTTGTTTGTTGTCCTTAAAACTACTACTTTAATATTTCAAGTCTATGCTATTAATATGATATTTTTCCTGATAATATTAAGACATTGTGCTCTTCAAATTCTGACCTTTTCTCTTAATATACTAATATTAATATTAATATTATTTTAATATTATTAATATTAATATTTCAACTTTCTTGTGATGATGACTTTACTTCTTTAATATGTCCTTTTTAATATTTATAATATTTTTACTTTATTTTCCACAAAATAACTTTCCCAAAATTACAACTTTTTTTATTTGTTTTCCTTAAAACTACAACTTTAAGATTTCAACTTTATGCTATTAATATGATATTTTTCCTGATAATATTAAGACATTGTGCTCTTCAAATTCTGAATATATTAATATTATAGAATATATTATATTCATTCATTCATTCATTTTCTACCGCTTTTCCTCACGAGGGTCGCGGGTGTGCTGGAGCCTATCCCAGCTGTCATATATTATATGAATATATTATAATACATATTATAATATATAATATATTAATATAATAATATTATATGGATATATTAATGTTATTATTAATATGAATATCAATATTAATATTTTCACTCTATTTTTGTAAAATCTCTGCTGATTTCCCCATTTTTGGTGTTATTTCCTTGTCAAATTACGTGTTGAGAATGTGCCAGGGTCCACACTTTGGACACCCCTTAGGGACTGCGGTCACAAGGCGACCTACGGGAGAGGATTGAATCCCCGGAAGCCACCGATCCAATCATGCATCCCGTTTGTCAGTCTGACTGGAAAGACACGAGCAAAGGGAGCCAATTAGCGTCCATTGATGCTCGTATTGGCTCATTGGAATTCAGTTCAGTCTCGGGTCAGGAGCATGAGTCCTTTTATTGAGCTACTGTAAGCCAAATTGAGACTAGGATGCCAGGAAGTTTCAAGACCTCCAGCTACGTAATGAGACAGGAAAAAAACATTTGCTGTTTTTTTTTGTTTTGTAAGCTAAAACCTCGATCTGTCTCCACGGAAACAAGTCCACCATATACGTATAACATGACGTAAGGTGTAATTACGCAGCTGATTATTTATTTATTTGCCTCTTTATGTACTCCCGTTCTTCACATTGATTTTATAACGTAGCTACAGCAGTGCTTCGCTAATGCTTGAAGCCCCCTCCAGTCTTAATGTAATTGGTTTATGATTTACGGAATCCGGTGACTCAATAACAGCCCGATCCCAAACGGCCTTTAATGGAAAACCCATCGCTCCGATCAACACCGCGGTCAAATTTGATGTGACCAAGCAGCTTTATTACAAGTTGAGTGCATTGTTTTTCATCATTCAATAGACACGTTTACATGGACCAAAATATTCCAATTCCATTTGGGTTATTTGCTCAAACGGAAAGAATGTGACCTTTGAAGTGCCAATCCGAATGAATATATAATCGGATTCCCAGGGGTGGAATATTCCGTTCCCCAATCCGATTGAGGTATCTTGTACCCGCTCAATCAGAAAGTTGTCAGACTGAGTTCTTCTCCATGGTGTTTTTCTTCTTCTGTTGTTTATTGGCAGTTGGCCATAAGCTTTCATGTGCATTAGCGCCATCTGTGGAACAGAATCTAAACCCTTCTATACGCCATTCACAAGTCCAGTTTTATTAAAAAAAGAAAATACATATGTATCTATATAAAACATGTGCCGAGCTTAATTATAAAATATTAGCTAGATTGAATTTTATCTTTTCCTGTTCCCGGGTGCGTTCTTTCAGCGAATGCTGAGATATGACGTAACACGCAGCTCAAGACGTTCTTCCATTTAAAAAAATGGAATCGAGCAATCGGCACTGGACTGCTGTGGAAAGTTTATTTTTGATTGAAACTAAATTTCAAGACTGGATGAATGAAAAACTGGCAATGCGGAGTTATTCCAACGAGTGAAAGAAGTCGGTATCACGTGATGTTGGTGTTTACGTTTTACTGGGCATGCCCCATTGACTATACTGGTTGATTATAGCGGCGCATGTAGACACGCGATTGGAATATTCTTTTCCATGTATACCATTGGCGGCACGGCGGTTGAGTGGTTAGCGCACAGACCTCACAGCAAGGAGCTAGGTTCAATTCCACCCTCGGCCATCTCTGTGTGGAGTTTGTGTGGGTTTTCTCCGGGTACTCCGGTTTCCTCCCACATTCCAGAAACATGCTAGGTTAATTAGCGACTCCAAATTGTCCATAGGTATGAATGTGAGTGTGAATGGTTGTTTGTCTATATGTGCCCTGTGATTGGCTGGCCACCAGTCCAGGGTGTACCCCGCATCTCGCCCGAAGACAGCTGGGATAGGCTCCAGCACCCCCGCGACCATCGTGAGGAAAAGCGGGAAAAAATGAATGAACTGGTTGTTCATTATTTAGTGAAATGTTTTCTAGTATTTTGTGAATTTATTATTGCTCTTTAACAAAGATTTTATGACTTTTTTTTAACCAACCAAAATTGTGTTTTTTTTCCAGATTTCTCAATTAATTGACACAATTTTCAATAGTATACTCAATTACTATAACATTCAATAGCTGCAGCTCTACAAGATTAGTAGTGCCTTGATTAAGATCATCAATTTCTTCCAGAATGTCCAACTAAAACCAAGACGGACTCTAACCAAAGCAAATTTTCCTGTGTAAACAAACCTGGTTTCCTCCCACATTCCAAAAACATAGGCATGAATGTGAGTGTGAATGGTTGTTTGTCTATATGTGCCCTGTGATTGGCTGGCCACCAGTCCAGGGTGTACCCCGCCTCTCGCCCGAAGACAACTGGGATAGGCTCCAGCACCCCCGCAACCCTTGTAAGGAAAAGCGGTAGAAAATGAATGAATGAATGTATACCATTGTTTTCGGAAAGGTCATTCGGAAAGATTCCATTCGGAAAGAGAAAAACTCCTCATGTAAACGTGGCTACTGATTGACTGCAACCACGCCGCCATTAAATCCCGATCTGCAACGCGGCCTCAGGTCCTTCGTTTTCTTTGACAGGCATCTTGAAGGTCGTTACAAGCGTCCTTAAGGCAAACAGTGTTGCTATGCACGGCCAGCTACGTCCGAATATCGTCCATCAAGGACTCAATCAGGACAAAAAAAATCCCCAGTGCATTACATAATAGATCTTCATAGTCGGACTTTTCTACCGCACGTACAGAGGGTTAAAGATCAGGACAAACACTGATGCATTTAAGGGGCTGCTGGGAATCAAAAACACGCTGAATTACTGGAAGCTGTTTTGCCACAGTGTGCAGAGAAGGTAATTCTCCTGAAGGATTTCCATAGAAACCACAGCTCCTGAAAATCACCCCAAAGTGACGAGTCGACAAGGACTGGACTTGAACCCTATTGACTGCGGTCCATGACTTCTTGCCGAGCGGAGCCATTAGACGGCAACTTGTCTTTTCCGGCGTGCGGGTTCTTGTTTTTCCTATCTATAAAAAGACACGCTAGGCTGTAAACTAGTTTGATGACTTTATTGAGCCATCTGTTCCGACTGAGACCCGAATTCTTCCGTGACTGAGCAGGACGTTTGGAACAAAGACAAATGAGTCGCAGCTCAAGATGCACTTATTTCCTCTCCCTCGGATTCTGCTGTTTTTCACCTGTCAGAAACTTTTGATAAAACAAGCGTGTCGGCAGTAGTTGAGATTTTGGAGGCTAACCACGGAAACTGTTGGTATTAAACGTTGCAACAACAACAACAACAACAAAACTAAAGAACAATACTACACATTGCAGCACAATCATTTTGACAGCACAAAGCAGCACAAACGAGAAAGATAAAATTCATCGTCCCCATGTCCGGGGCATGAAAAGTATGACAGCACACATGATCATTTTATTTGCACAAAACAGCACAAACGTCACACAAATGATGTCACTATTTTGGTGTTATTTGGGGAAAAGTTGCTGGGTTAACTTTGATTGCTTCTAAAATAATTGGTAATAATTCAAAAGTGAAAACAGCACAAATGACAATTTTAAACAGCACGAAACAGCACAAATAATGAATATTTTGGTCTTATTTGGAGGAAACTGGGGATTGGGCCGGGCGCTTAAATCTTCAATAACTCAGTAAGTATGACAGCACAAATCCTTTTAATTGCACATAACAGCACAAATGTCACACAAACGATTGTGACTATTTTGATGTCATTTAGAGAAAATTTGCTGGGCTAACTATGATTGCTCTTTTTAAAATATTCTGTAATAATTCAAAAGTGAAAACAGCACAAATGACAATTTTAAACAGCACAAACAATTGCAAATATTTTGTTTTTTTGGAGGAAATTGGGGACTGGGCCGGACACTGAAATCTTCAGTAACTCAGTAAGTATGACAGGACACATGATCATTTTATTTGCACAAAATAGCACAAATGTCGCACAAACGATCGTGACTATTTTGGTGTCATTTGGAGAAAATTTGGGATGCTGGGTTAACTTTGATTGCCCTGTTTTAAAGAATCTGTAAGAATTCAAAAGTGCACAATAACACAAATGACAATTTTAAACAGCACAGAACAGCACAAATAATAGCGAATATTTTCGTTTTATTTGGAGGAAATTGGGGACTGGGCTGGACGTTTAAATCTTCAGTAACTCAGTAAGTATGACAGCACAAATCCTTTTAATTGCACAAAACAGCACAAACGTCACACAAACGATTGTGACTATTTTGATGTCATTTAGAGAAAATTTGCTGGGTTAACTTTGATTTAATTCAGAAGTGAAAACAGCATAAATGACAATTTAAAACAGCACAGAACAGCACAAACAATAACAAATATTTTGGTTTTATTTGAAGTAAATTGGAGTTTACTTAATACTTCAATAATACTTAAATCTTCAATAACTCATTAAGTATGACAGCACAAATCATTTTAATTGCACATAACAGCACAAACGTCACACAAACGATTGTCACTATTTTGGTGTCATTTGGAGAAAATTTGGGATGCTGGGTTAACTTTGATTGCTCTTTTGAAAATATTCTGTAATAATTCAAAAGTGAAAACAGCACAAATGACAATTTTAACAGCACAAAACAGCACAAATAATAGCAAATATTTTGGTTTTATTTGGAGGAAATTGGGGACTGGGCCGCACACTTAAATCTTCAGTAACTCAGTAAGTATGACAGCATACATGATCATTTTATTTGCACAAAACAGCGCAAACGTCACATAAATGATAGTGACTATTTTTGTGTCATTTGGAGAAAATTTGGGATGCTGGGTTAACTATGATTGCCCTGTTTTAAATAATCGGTAAGAATTCAAAAGTGGAAACAGCACAAGTGACAATTTTAAACAGTACAGAACAACACAAACAATAACAAATAATTTGGTTTTATTTGGAAGAAATTGGGGATTGGGACGGACGCTTGAATCTTCAGTAACTCAGTAAGTATGACAGCACAAATCCTTTTAATTGAACATAACAGCACAAACGTAGCACGACGACTGTTTGATTTGTGTCATTAGAAAAAATGATGGGCAGGATGGGTGAACTTTGGTATTAATAATGTCAATACCTAAAAAACTAATATAGCATAATTGAGCATTTTTGAGCACAAACGAAGAGAAAAAGGATGACAATAATTTGTTTTCATTGTGAGCATGCTCGGGGACTGATGTCATTGCCAGATCCTTAAATATTGAATAACTCAAAAAGTACAACAGCACAAACAATCATTTTGATTACACATGACAGCACAAATGTAGCACAAACAACTGTGACATTTTCTTGTTTGATTTTGGGGAAATGGGGTAGGGTGAGGACTTTGGTGTTTGACCCATAAATGATCTGCAATAACACAAAAAACACAAACAACCATTTAAACAACGCAACACAGCACAAATGATTGCAAATGGGGAGTCGTTGGCTTCTGCTCGACTGCTGCCCGAGTTGGAAAGTGAAATTAAGATAAAGATGTTTACATTACATCAGCATTGACTGTCATAAACGTCAAATTGCTTCTTTCCGATGGAATTTAGATTTGGTTCCTTCATAGAATTCTCCACCCGAGGCTGTGGAGTTCAGAGACTATTAGATTTTGCTTTGCACATTTCCTACTGGTGTCAGCTCAGCGTGCAGAGAAAAGAAGCAGCGTGCACACAAGAAATCATTGATTGGACAACAGCCAAGGTTGTAACTCAGCAGCAGGGGAGAGCGTTTGTTTGAGAGCAATAATCCCTGAACTTCAAAGTATCGGGGGGGAATGGACCAATCAGGGCAAAGCCAAGAAATGAAATCAGAGGACGGAGAGTTTCTTATCTCTGCAGGAGAGTCATGATCAAAATATCAATGTAGACCATACCATGGTAGGACGATCAATACTGCAGTAATCCATTGTTTATCATGGCTAATTGATTCCAGACCAGATTATCATATATGAAGTATGGTAATGGTAATGGTTTTATTTCATTTGAACATGCATCAGATTACAATTGAGTGCATCCTATAATCAGTTCCTCCATCCTACCCCTCCATCTGGTACTTTTACAATCAGTAACTGTTACATTTGTTCACTTCCTGCTTTCCTAATATAGTGTAAGTTTTTTGTTTTTTATTTTATTAATTTTAATTTGTAAAATTTGTAAAAATTTGTAAAAAAATAAAAAATTACAAACTTTTTTTTACACTTTTTTACATTTTTTACTTTTTTTTACGTTTTTTACATTTTTTTTCTTTTTTTTTACAAATTTAATTGGGGCGCTGTTTTCCAGACAACCACACATACTGATACAGGATTTATTTTTACTTAAAAATGAGTTATTTCATATCTAGAGGGCTCTAATCATGTTTATAAAACATATTTAGAAAGTCGTAAACAGGTTTTTTGTGCTCCATGAAAATATTTATCAATAAGGGACCCTATTATCAATAAGGAATCGATGACGAAAAATTAAATTTTTTAAATTTTTTAAACATTAAAAAAATTTTAAACATTTAAAATTTTAATTTTTTTATTTGTAAAATTTAAAAAATTTAATAAAAAATATTTTTTAAACAATTTAAACATTTAAAACAATTTAAATAATAATAATAATAATAACTTTTTTAATTTGTAAAATTATTTTTTTATGTAAAATTTTTAACATTTTTTAAAAAAAATAATTTTTGTCATCTATTCCTTATTGATAAATAGGGTTCCTTATTGATAAATATTTTCATAGAGCGCAAAAAAAATGTTTAGGACTTTCTAAATTTTATAAACATGATTAGAGCCCTCTAGATATGAAATAACTCCCATTTTTAAGTAAAAATAAATCCTGTATCAGTATGTAAAACAGCACCCCAATTAAATTTGTAAAAAAAAAAATTAAAAATGTAAAAAAATGTAAAAATTGCAAAAAAATGTAAAAAAAAATGTAAACAATTTTTTTAAAAAAATGTAAAAAATTTTTGTCATAGATTCCTTATTGATAAATAGGGTTCCCTATTTATAAATATTTTCATAGAGCACAAAAAAACTGTTTACGACCTTCTAAATACATTTTATAGAGCTCTCTAGATTTGAAATAACTCCCATTTTTAAGTAAAAATAAATCCTGTATGAGTATGAGTGGTTGTCTGGAAAACAGCGTTCCTAGCGTTTTGACAGAGAATTACACATCATACGCTCAACCAAAGGGAATAGCGAAATATAAAAGGATCATATCGAGAATCCACTCAATCCACCCTGCTAACTGCTTCTATCTTTCGTTGTGGCAAATTTGAAAGAGAAAGAAGACAAATGAAGAAAATGAGGCGTTTAAAGCTGTCACCATTGAAATTTGTAGTCCAGTCACAATCCGAGGACGGGGCCTGTGCGGGACAGACTGTGATGGTGCTTCTCCATGGATTTGGGGGCACTTTCTCCAGATGGCGCTGAGCCATATTGTTATATTTTTTTATCATCCTCACGGACAAAAAGATGCATTCTCATCCATCTGACGTGAAAACATCAAGCTAATGGTTTCCGGTCTGTGATTGCACAACAGTCCCACTGTGGGCACACAACCACCTGTTAGCGTAGCGTACTAGCCTGCCAAGATAGCGTTTCTTTTGCTCTTTTCGTCGACTGGCCTATCAAACAAGCAGAATGGCACATTGCATTTACGTTTTCATTCATCAGAGTCAGTCAGCCTCAACATGTAGCTCTTGGCTTAGCGCTCATCACAGTAGAGGGTTGTCCCGCTCTTGTTTACATTGGAAAATTGAAGTTTTCCACTCATAAGTACCACTTTGTCCGATAACAACGGTCACTGATAATTATCAGCTCGATATCGGTCTCCGGATTTTATCTTTCTGACTATAGGGATGTTATTTTATGTCTTCAGGGCTTTACTAATGTTCATTCATTCATTTATTTTCTACCGCTTATCCTCACCAGGGTCGCAATGGGTCCCAGCTGTCTTTGGGAGAGAGGCAGGGTCCACCGTGGACTGGTAGCCAGCCAATCACAGGGCACATACAACCATTTACACTCACATTCATACCTATGGACAATTTGGAGTCGCTAATTACCCTAGCATGTTTTTGGAATGTGGGAGGAAACCGGAATATTATAACATTAGAATAAGTAATAGTAATCTGAGAAACCCCAAAATAAGAAGTTGTAATTTTAGGAAAATTAGGTTGCAGAAAAAGCAATGACATTATGTAAATAATGTCCAAATATGATCGGAATAAAGTCACAAATATGAGAAGAAATTTGAAATAGTTGGAAAATCCAATAAAAAGCAGAAAAAGGACAAAAAAGTCTGCAATTTTTCGTCAATAAAGTCCAAAAATTAAGAGACAAAAAGTCATATTTCAACAAGAAACAAATTAAATCTAAATTGTTTTGGAAAATTGGGTTGTGGAAAAGGTTATATAGCATATTTTCCCAAGAATAAAGTCAAAATACGGTGGGAATTGCGAAAAAAGAAAATTTGCATCAATCTGTGACATCAATCACTTATACCCTATACCTATGGACAATTTGGAGTCGCTAATTAACATATACATATATATAAATAATTTATATATAAATATTTTAGTAAAATTAAATATTTAATTATTTAAATTTGATTAATAATTAATTTAAATAGTTTAATTATAAAAATATTTTATAGATAATTTTTATAGATAAAATTATATATATATTTATATATAAATATTTTTGTAAAATTAAATATGTAATTAAATATTAATTTAATTATTATATTCATTTAATTAAATATTTAATTATTTAAATTTAATTAATAATTAATTACATTATTTTAATTATAAAAATATTTTACATATAATTTTATAGATAACATTTTTTAAATATATTTTTTATTATATATATATTTTATAAAATCCAGAGCTACAACAATGCACCATATTTTATATATAAATATTTTGATATATACATTCTTTTAAATATATATTTTTATTATATATATTTGATAAAAACCAGAGCTGCAACAATGCACCAAACCCTAGTCCAAGGAGAACTAATGAGCCCCAGCTGAACTAAATACAACTCTAATTAGCAATCAAAGACAGGTGCGCTCCCCAGCTACCTCCCACCAGAGTAAACAGAGGTCCAAACAATGGCGTCTTCCTGGACTGGATGACATTAATTAATGTAAAAGTGTCTGTTTAGCGAGTGTTATTTCCACAGAGGATTGTACGCAGGTAGCCCAGAGCTGGCAAAAAGCATCCCGTGCGGGCCTGGTGCTTCTTTTGATGGGAGAACAAGTCGGCTGTGAGCTCAATGGGGGGGAACACAACCACTTAATAACGTCTTCCAACATTCCCTGCAGGGGGTAAGTTCAATTCCATTATCAGTGTGCCTCATTAGTTTGTGTGCAGTCTTCTCTGGTTTGCTCAGTGAATAATAACAAATAGGATGATATTCTCCAATGTGCGCTCAGCCTTGACAGCCAACATGGCTTTGTTTTGGCGCTTTTACTTTGAAGGAATTACAATTTAACTTCTAATTATCCTCTAAAAGTCACAATTTGGTAGTAAAAGTTGTTGCCTATAAAACATATTAGGCCGTCATAATATCCATATTGATCCATGATCTGCATTATTATTGATGGAGGTCGTGGAGTGGGTGGATGGATGGGGCGTCGCTAATGAAGTGGTGGATTTGGGTAGCGCTGGTGCGCTGGCGGTCTTGCCAGCTAATTAATATTACATAACGTTGGCGATCAATCAAGCTATTTGCAACAAACACACGATCAATCAATCTGTCTGCATTTGTCATTGGTGACAGATTATTAATATTTCAGTACGTCTCACTAAATCTTTAGCAGGGATTTTATTCAAAGAGCCACAAACTCGACAAACTGCAGGATTTAGAATATTATTAATGCTCTTTTGAAGTCATTCTATATCGATATTTGTATCATTTCTCATCCCCTGTGTACAATAACAATATCTATACAGTATATGTCTTTATATGAGGAGTTAAATTTGGTTTGTCCCAATGTTGAGCTGCAAGTTACAGGTGGGTAGATCGATATCAGGGTGGTATCGGTTCGATACTGGTGTGATAAGATTATTATTGTGTCTATTTTCAGGAATATCTGTGTGTTTTGTGTTGTATTATTTTGTTTAAAAAATGCTACTAGTAGTTTTTGCTTTTATTTAGTTATTTTTGCACTATTAATGTCATTTTACTTTAAATATGTCATAAATAGAATTAATTGTATTTAGTTTTCCAGTGCCGTATATTGTATATGTATTAACATGTTCACAAATAAGCCTGTCAATACTTTTTTTTTGTCTTAATATGAAATTATAAAAATAAATATACAAACACAAACAAATAAAATAAAAATAAAAACACAAACAAAAGAATAATAAAAACAAAAACACAAATAAAAGAATAAAAACACAAATAAAAGAATAAAAACACAAATAAAAAACAAAAACAAATAAAATAAAAATAAAAACACAAATAAAATAAAAATACAAATACAAATAAAATAAAAACACAAATAAAAAACACAAACAAATAAAATAAACACAAACACAAACTAAAATAAAATAAAAAATATTTAATAGTAATTTTAAAATTAATAGTTACTTTTAATTTTAAAAATTAAATTAAAATACTCACTAACCCAAAAACTCAAATACATTTTTGAGAATTTTTTTTTCTTTTGCTGTCTTTTTGTATTTTGGCTCATTGTAAATGTATTTTTATTTATCCCCCAAATTACTGTAACTTCTGGTGTGTGTATATTTTTTATAATAATTGTAATTAATATAAAGTTATGCTAATTATTTATAACAAATACTGTCTTAAAAGCTACTGCAGTCCGACATATCCAATATTAGTTAAATTTTTTGTATTTTTATATAGTTTAAGTGTGAAATTTTGCTGCATGCTTTGAATGGGAAAGAGCAGTGCCATCTGGTGGGCAAAAACTAAATCTTGACTGCACAAAACAAGCAAACTTTATATAATGACCTATTGGAAAACCATAATTGTCCTCGTTAACAGTCTGCAGGAAAGTAAATGCCATCAGTTTCTAAAACGTATGAACGACTCTCACAATTAGAATTCATATAGTCTCCTCTTGAAATGAGTGGGCATATTGTCCTGCCCTTTGTCGTGTAACAGCAGGAAGGACATTTTGGCGACGTGTCCTGCTGGGAGCCATTGTCGCTTCTTGGCAAGGAAATTTGTCGCTGGCTGCCAGACTGAGAAGATAAGCTTGAAGTCTTGGAGATGATATATTTCCACCAAAAGACTCGTTGAAAGCAACCTCTCACGGGGTAAATTCAACTTATACGTGCCACACATCATCAACGCTGCACCACACTGTATGCGACTCAGCAGGAGTTCGAACATCAATAAAAAAACAATGAATAAAACACCTTCCCTTTTCAATTTGGGGAAAAGATTGCGTGAGAGCAGCGGTAGAAGTGTTAGATTGTCTAAATTACTTTTCCTTTATGCACTCTGTAGCGCTCTCACAGCGTCAATTTATGTATAAACTACACAAAAACAGACAGGAAGTGGTTTAAATGCATCCGAGAGGCTGTAAACAAGGGGTGTCTTAAGTGCCACCCAAAGTCCTGGCACATTCTAAAGATTGAAAAAAATAAACAAAAAAAGCTAAATTGGGAAAAAATCAGCACTTATTTATTTATTTTTTTCAAAAAAAGAAAAAGCAGTTATTTTAAGTCATAATATTATGTGCAACAAACACCAAAATTATGTTAATTTAGAATTTTAGGTTGGAAAAAGTCCGGCTGTTTGTTCCACAGGCCAATTTAAAAAAAAAAAAAAAAAAAAATATAATTTAAGAACACTAAAAACAAAAGGTTTTCTCTGGGTACTAGGTACTCGGAGACCAGGGTTCAATTCCACCCTCGGCCATCTCTGTGTGGAGTTTTCACGTTCTTCCCGTGCATTGCATGGTTTCCTCCCACATTCCAAAAGCATGCTAGGTTAATTAGCGACTCCAAATTGTCCATAGGTATGAATGTGAGTGTGAATGGTTGTTTGTCTATATGTGCTCTGTGATTGGCTGGTCACCAGTCCAGGATGTACCCCACCTCTCTTGCCCGAAGACAGCAAGGATAGGCTCCAGCACTCCTTTGCGACCCTCGTGAGGATAAGTGGTAGAAAATGAATAAATAAAAACAAAACAAAAGAAAACAGCAAAAATTGAAAAGTCATCAAGTTGTCAAGATGTCCTAGTAGTTAGCATGTTGGCCACACAGTCACCGGATGGAAATATTTCATAGTTGGAGCATAGGAAATCTGTTTATGAACTTAAAAATATATTTTTCAACATTATTAGAACCCTATACTAATAAAATAACACCCCTATAGTCACCTATCCACTCCTATTACCCAATAAAGACATATAGACAGAAAATATGACGTAAGATTCATGCTCATGTGTGTTTCTGTAGTCTTCCAGTGCTAGGGGAGTTTCCACAGGAAGTGGTGTCGGGGGTTCAGAATTGAGTTTTAGCTTGTCATAACACAATATTAGTCAATCTTATTATTGTGTGTGATATTGTGTCATTTTCTTTGTGTGCGGTCATGGCTGTGCTTGCCCCAAGTGTTGTAGCACTAGCAGAACAAATCGGAGTCTGGCGGGGGGGCGGGGCAAATGACTGCCCCCTTCACACCCCAATAGTAAAGCTCATGACAACATTATTTTCCAACCAGCAACAGCGATGTGTACAATCTTCAGCACCACTGAGAGCGACTTGTCCATCAAAGGGACATGAAATATTACCAACCAAGAGAACAATGAAAACATCAGGCTCCATGATCACGAACGATAAAACACAAATTCCAAGCAGTTCAGCACCATGGATAGCGACTAGATCCTTTTAGACACCCACTTATAAAGTGGTTGTGTTGTAAAGTGGCACAGCGGCCCACATGTTCTCATACCCAATTCCAATATGAAGTACTAACAGACGGCCTACTCACCATTTGGAGGGCACACGAGGAGCCTCGGCTCCGTGAGTTCGTCCATGATGCACCGTTTATGAAGCTTTCTTGTAAAAAAAAAAAATAAGTGGTAACTGAAACATACAGAAAAAAATAAAATAAATTTCCAATGTTGTAGGCTAAACACACATCAGCTAACAGCTAACAGTTAGCTAAACACGTACAACAACTGCAAATGCAAGCTAGCAGTAGCATGAAGCTAGCGAACTTGACAAAACAAGTACAACTTTTGAAATAGAAACTCTATATAAGTGCTTTATACACCAATATACTTTAAAAGACGATAATTTCCACCAAAACAAGCGTTTAGAGTAACTTTCAGCGTGTTTATGAGGTTTTCCCGTACCGTTTCTGCCGTGAAGCCAGCCTGCTTTTCACGAGAGAAAACGACAAAGCTTGTCTATTTACGAGAGCACTCACTCTCTCGTGGCCCAAAACGATACTTTCTAGCGAAGATGTCTCCCTCTGTAAACTTTTTAACCTTGGCCTTTTTAACAATATTTATTAGAACTTTTGGCTATTTATTACTTTCATTTGAACTGACTTATGAAATGTATGAATTATTAATGTCTTTGACCCAAAGACATGACAGTTAATATGTCACTTTCTTTGGTTTTTGGTGTCATGAGCACTTTCAGTTTCACTTTGCAGGGTGATGTTCCTCATTGATGATGGAGTCCAGCGCTGTAAACAAATATATTGTTTTTATGTTTTTAATCCGGTGTGAAAACCTTTTATGTTGTATGATGATTGACTGATAGAACCTGAAAGGAAATAGCAAATATAACAGGAATTTGACATAAACGGGTTGTCGACATAAGCGGTTCCACTGTACTGTGCTGTGCTGTGGCCAATGTGTCACTGAAAGAGGATTTCTATTGATTTCAAAATCTTAAATAAAATCAAATTGAATGGATTAGATGACATGACTGGAATGAAATTATGAAGTGTGTGTGTGTGTGTGTGCGCGCAAAGTACAAGGTAAGGCCAGCACATTAACCATTCACCAAAAGGGACATTGTGTTCTTCTGCATGAATATTTAGTTTTTTAAAAGGCTGTCGTAGAAGAGCAAGGTCACTGCCAAGTCTCATTTGCATATTTAACCTTGGAACCATTGCTATAATTACCAATCCTGTAATCAAATTAATGATTACGTCATTTCCATTCATGTGTCCAATTGACACAAAGCGACACTGAATGTTTTGCAGATTCTTTTGAAAATAAATTGAATAGTTTTATAGTTGGAGCATAAAAAACCTGTTTACAACCTTTTAAACATAAGAGCCCTCTAGACAGGAAATAACACCCCTATAGCCACCTTTACACTACTATTACCCAATAGAATGGACATAAACAAAGATATATTAAGCATAGAAAACTTGTTTACAACCTTTTAAACATAAGAGCCCTCTAGACAGGAAATAACACCCCTATAGTCACATTTATACTACTATTACCTAAGAGTGGACATAAGAAACAAAATGATATATTAAGCACAGAAAACTTGTTTACAACCTTTTAAACATAAGAGCCCTCTAGACAGGAAATAACACCCCTATAATCACCTTTTACACTACTATTACCCAATAGAGTGGAAATAAGAAACAAGATACATTAAGCATAGAAAACCTGTTTACAACCTTCTAAACACATGTTTTATACATAAGAGCTCTCTAGAAGGAAATAACACCCCTATAGTCACATTTACACTACTATTACCTAGTAATAGAGTGGACATAAGAAACAAAATGATATATTAAGCATAGAAAAACCTGTTTACAACCTTCTACATATGTATGCTTTTTAACATTAGAGCCCTCTAGACAAGAAATAACATCCCTATAGTCACCTTTACACTACTATTACCCAATAGAGTGGACATAAGAAACAAAAAGATATAAGCATAGAAAACCTGTTGACAACCTTCTAAAAACATTTTCTTAAACCATAAGAGCCCTCTAGACAGGAAATAACACCCATATAGTCACCTTTACACTACTATTACCTTATAGAGTGGACATAAGAAACAAAATGATATATTAAGCATAGAAAACCTGTTTATAACCTTCTAAAAACACTTTTTTAAAACATGGGAGCCCTCTAGACAGGAAATAACACCCCTATAGTTGCCTTTACATTATTACCCAATAGAGTGGACGTAAGAAACAAAAAGATATATTAAGCACAGAAAACCTGTTTACAACCTTCTACATATGTATGCTTAACATTATTAGAGCCCTCTAGACAGGAAATAACACCCCTATAGTCACCTTTACACTACTATTAGCTAATATAGTGGACATAAGAGACAAAATGATATATTAAGCATTGAAAAACCTGTTTACAACCTTCTACATATGTATGCTTTTTAACATTATTAGAGCCCTCTAGACAGGAAATAACACCCCTATAGTCTCCTTTACACTACTATTATCCAATATAGTAAACATAAGAAACAAAAAGATATATTAAGCAGAGAAAAACTGTTTACAACCTTCTAAACATTTTTTAAAAAACATTAGAGCCCTCTAGACAGGAAATAACACCCCTATAGTCACCTTTACATTCCTATTACCCAATATAGTAGACATAATATAGACATAGCATTGGGAGAGTTCCTTGTTTTTCTTCAGTTCTGCAGCCCCACTCCTCCCTCTTGCCTTGTCAATCAGTGCAGCATTCTGTGTTGACTCAAGATGTAACATTATAGCTGAGATTAATATTTTCCACATGGCCTCTTCTGCCTCTGTTTTTTTTCATCCAGAAGATATTTTATATTCAACAGGCGTTGGCTATTCATTCATTCATTATTGATGAACAAAAGACGTCTCTGGGAAACGCCACCTTTGCGGTTATCTCATTTGAACACACAGGGTCACATGGTTTCTAACTTCACTTCAGGCTACGTACCTTCGCACGTCTTCCTTTCGCTACTTTCATAACAAGGAATTCAATACTCACTGCTGTGTACATATGGACTCTATGTAAATACCCGAATATAAGACAACTCAGAGTTTACTGTGTAAAGACGACTTTGTCAATAATCGTTTTTGAAAAAAGGTCGTTTAGCACCCCTGGTTGGTTTCCATGTATAAATGCATTTTTCTGACATTTTCCATGGTACAAATATCGTCTTATATTTGGGTGAATATGAAAGTATGTAACAGGCTGAATAATTGACACTGCATTAAGAATTGTAGCGATTGAATGGAATTACAGTATTTTCCGGACGATAAGTCGCATTTTTTTTCATAGGTTGGCTGTTCCTGCGACTTATACTCCAGAGTGACTTATAAATGAAAAAAGTGTTTATATTACATAAACACTGGACACCTTTTCTGTTCACGTTTATTTTTTGTGTAGCTGAATAAGCATTGTGTTAGCATATATTACACCTATTCAGCCTGTTCTCTATTCTTTTATTGGTAGAACTTGCCTTGGTGAAGTAGTTTGGAAAATAAATTACCTGCGAAAAATGCGACTTGTACTCCAGTGTGACTTATGTATGTTTTTTTTTTCACCTAATGATGCATTTTTGGCCTTGTGCGACTTATACTCCGGAGTGACTTATGGTCCAGAAAATACGGTAAATTACCCGCAAAAGATGCGACTTCTAGTCCAGTGCGACTTATGTATGTTTTTTTTCTACCTGATGATGCATTTTTGGCCTAGTGTGACATATACTCTGGAGCGAATTAGTCCAGAAAATACGGTAAATTACCCGCAAAAAATGCGACTTTGTGCGACTTATACTCCGGAGCGACTACTGTATAGTCCAGAAAATACGGTAAATTACCTGCAAAAAATTTTACTTGTACTCCAGTCCAACTTAAGTATGTTTTTTTTCTACCTGATGATGCATTTTTGGGCTCGTGTGACATATACTCTGGAGTGACTTAGTCCAGAAAATACGGTAAATTACCCACAAAAAATGCAACTTCTACCCCAGTGCGACTTATGTATGTTTTTTTTCTACCTGATGATGCATTTTTGGCCTTGTGCCACGTATAGACATAGACTTTCTTTATTGTCATTGCACAATAACACAGCAGTGAAAAATGTTGTTGCCGTGTAATAATAATAATAAATAATAATGTGGCGAATAAATAGATTAAATCAAATATGAACAATGTACAGCATAAACAGTGATTTGTACAAATAATTTAAATCATGTAGAATAAATAACAATAATTTAAAGTTTTGGTTGTGCGTGGGCAGGTAAAGGGGCTTATTTGGCATTGAGCAGTCTGATGGCCAGGGGGAAGTAGCTGTCTCTAAACCTGGTTGTTCTACAGCGGATGCTGCAGAGCCTTCTCCCTGACGCCAGGCGAGAAAACAGTCCATGCTGGGGGTGTGTGGGGTCAGAGTAGATCCGACGGGCTCTTGATACGCAGTGGGTGTTTTGCTATGTCCTCACCACTCTCTGCAGTAACATCCAGTCCGAGGCCTTGCAGCTCCCAGACCAGACGGAGATGCGGCTGGTCAGCAGGCTCTCGATGGTCCCTCTGTAGAAAGTGGTCAGGATAGGAGGGGAGAGGGAGGCTCTTCTCATCCGCCGCAGGAAGTGCAGTCGCTGCTGTGCCTTCTTTGCCAGAGAGGAGGCGTGGAGTGACCAGCCGAGGTTGTCTGTGGTGTGCACCCACAAGTACTTGGTTGCGCTCACAACTTCTACGGGGGGCTGAGAACACATCCCTGGGGTGAGCCGGTGTTCAGGGAGATGACACTGGATGTGTTGTTGCCCACTCTGATATTCCCGGAGCGACATATAGTCCAGAAAATACGGTAACGCTTGACTAATTTGAGGCAAGCGGAGCGCACTACTTGTTTACAACCAACAGAGGCGCTGTTGAGCCAGGCTCCATCTGGTGGAACCTTCATCAGTTTCATTAATCTGTTGTTTTGTGGGATTGAGACTTGTTGACACACTGATGTAGCATAATAACACGACAATATGGTATGCAAAATTTGTGTGTACTTTTTTGACACGATAACACGAGAATTTGAGCTACAGCCAATGCCAATATGAACTAATATTACTAATCTGACGTTAAAAAGACAACAGGAAACATGTTATCCAGGTTGCCTTAGCAACAGCAGACTCCCCTGTTATAGTTGTTATAGTTATTTTGAGATCACATTGAATGGAGCCATGACGCATTTGTTCCCTTCTATGATGGACTTAATGAAGCAATTTGGACACCTGCTCAAATGGACGCTTCACTTCCCGCCAGGTGTCACCTTCACCTGCCATTAGCGCAGCCATTCACTTTGGAGAGGAAATGAGTTGTTATTTTGGCCAAATGAGTCGTTCACCAGGTACACATGAGGTATGAATATAGCAGGTAAGAACACGTTGCACCAGCACGGTCTGATCTTGGCCATCGTGTTCCTGGCTGAACAAAAGCTCTCCAAGGCAAGCTACTTTTCGAGGTATTTTTACGTTGGGGCTGCTGGGCTGGGTTTTAAAATTCTACATTTCATCTTTCATCGCACATTCATGTCAAATGTTGCATCATTCATATTCATCGGCAGGGTTGTCAGATTTTCCTGTCATTGTTCAAATCCAAACACTCGACAGCCGACAAATGAAAGAATATCCTTGAACTCGGCCATTCCTTGCGACAGAACACGGGTGGGGGACGGGGGGTGGGGGTGCCGCTCCTCTCTGCTGGCGAGACCCGATTAGCAATATTGAAAAAGCCATTACATCTGGAAAGGAACTTGATTATAGAAGAAGAGCGGTGGATGCTGTGTGTAATGCAAAACAAAGCTGTCATTACTGAGATGGAACAAAAACGTCCTGTTTACCGACTAAATAGTCATAAAAAAGCTATGGCTAATGGACGGGTACGACTTGTTTATCAATATATATATATATATATATATATATATATATATATATATATATATATGTAGAGTGTAGCATGCTGCCTATAAAAGGGGCCCTATTATGCTCATTATCAGGCCTTTGTATTGAGTTGTGAACTCCTATAGAGCAGCTACACACAATAACCTGCACAGAAAGCTTTCTAGATCTTTTCTAGAATTTGCACCCATTCCAGCTGTATTTCCTTAGATTTCCATAACAGCTTGTACCCGGGCATGCCCATATAAGGAATGTAACTCTAACTTTGAAACCAAGCGTTCAGAGCCATACCAAAAATCTTTTATTTTATTATTTGTGTGCTGCACGGCGGTCGAGTGGTTAGCACGCAGACCTTACAGCTAAGAGACCTGGGTTCAATTCCACCCATGGCCATTTCTGTGTCTCTACATGAAACCAATTGGTTGTTCATTATTTAGTGAAATGTTTTCTTTTTTTGAATTTATTATTGCTTTAACCAAGAAAAAATGTTTTTTTTTCGGACTTCTAAATTAATTGCCAAAATTTTCAATAGAATATTCAATTACTCCAACATTCAATAGCTGCAGCTCTACAAGAAGATTAGTAGTGCCTTGGTTAAGATCATCAATTTGTTCCAGAATGTCCAACTCAAACCAAGACAGACTATAACTAAAGCAAATTTTCTAGTGTAAAAAAAACGGACAGTATTTTGGGGCGAATGTAAGCAAAGGTGCTGCACGGAGTGTTTAGCCTGCAGGCCTCACAGCTAGAAGACCTGGGTTCAATTCCACCCCTGGCCATTTCTGTCTCTACATGAAACCAATTGGTTGTTTATTTAGCGAAATGTTTTCTTTTTAAAATTTTGAATTTATTATTGCTCTTTAACCGAGCAAAATTGTGTTTTTTTTTTTTCAGATTTCTCAATTAATTGACAACATTTTCAGTAGAAATTCAATTACTATAACATTCTATAGCTGCAGCCCGAGATCATCAATTTGTTCCAGAATGTCCAACTCAAACCAAGATGGACTCTAACCAAAGCACATTTTCCAGTGTAAACAAACCTGAGTTTTTTTTTTTTTTTGGGGCGAATGTAAGTGAAAGGGGCTGCACAGCGATCGAGTGGTTAGCGCACAGGCCTCACAGCTAGGAGACCTGGGTTCAATCCCACCCTCGGCCATCTCTGTGTGGAGTTTGCATGTTCTCCCCGTACATGCGTGGGTTTTCTCCGGGTACTCCGGTTTCCTCCCACATTCCAAAAACATGCCAGGTTAATTAGCGACTCCAAATTGTCCATAGGTATGAATGTGAGTGTGAATGGTTGTTTGTCTATATGTGCCCTGTGATTGGCTGGCCACCAGTCCAGGGTGTACCCCGCCTCTCGCCCCAAGACAGCTGGGATAGTGAAATGTTTTCTAGTATTTTGTGAATTTATTATTTTGCTTTAACCAAGATTTTATGGCTTTTTTTTTAACCAACCAAAATTGTTTTTTTTCCAGATTTCCCAATTAATTGACAAAATTTTCAATAGTATACTCAATTACTATAACATTCAATAGCTGCAGCCCTACAAGATTAGTAGTGCCTTGGTTAAGATTATCAATTTCTTCCAGAATGTCCAACTCAAACCAAGACGGACTCTAACCAAAGCAAATTTTCCAGTGTAAACAAACCTGGTTTCCTCCCACATTCCAAAAACATGCTATGTTAATTAGCGACTCCAAATTGTCCATAGGTATGAATGTGAGTGTGAATGGTTGTTTGTCTATATGTGCCCTGTGAATGGCTGGCCACCAGTCCAGGGTGTACCCCGCCTCTCGCCCTGAAGACAGCACCCCCGCGACCCTCATGAGAATAAGCGGTAGAAAATGAACAACATTTTTAGGTCACCAAAGTGGAAACTCAGTCTGGGTGGTTGCAAATGGGTGGTTGCCTTTTGTATGATTTTACTTCTGCTTTGTTTTATTTGACCAAACGAATGAAAACATCAAGTGGCCATGTTTACCCGGCAAGGGATTGAATCGATGACGGAAGCGTTGCTGATTTGAATAAAAAAGACACACGTCTGGAGTTGTCGCATCTGGCCTGTTGGCGTTTGAGTGGCGCCAAGCAGGCTGAAGGAGAGAAAACTCATCACGTCGCTGCCGGAGCCATTTAGAACCACACTGAATGCCATCAACCCGAAGCGGCGGAAATAAGCATCCAGTGGATTGAAAGTGGGGCTTTGGGCTTGTGGCAGAGCTGAGGCGAGGCGACATTGTAGCGGGTCTGAGTCCAATTGGGTTCTCTTTCTCCACATCACCTTGCTTTGCTCTAAAATTGATAAGTTCAATATTGTAGGAGAAATCTTTGATTTAAAAAAAAAAAAAGAATTCCACCAAAATTGAGGCGTTGGACTACTTTCAGTTTGTTGGTGTGCATCATAATGAGTTTGCACTGCGTATCTTCAAAGTCCAGCCATGGCAACCATGCAGAAAAAAAACAAAAAAACAACTGGAGATGAAGCAACGTTTTGAGTTTTGAAAGGCATGTCAAGAGTTTGTGACGCCATCTTTCATTCAAGCAACATGACAAACACGTTTGTATTCGGAACAGAAACTGAAAAGCAGCCTTTGTTGACGTGCCAGAAGTCATTTTACACTATTTCACTCAGCCGCCCAGAGGATTCGTCAGCATCAATACTGTTACCATAGCAACAAGGGACCATGAGTTCAGTGCCATCCTGTTGTTTCTGGAGAGGTTTTTTGTCCTCTACTTGAGTTTCATTCAATAGCATGACGAAAAATGGCAAAAAGAGCGGAAAAGATTCTGACTTTGTGCAAAAATCATGTAGTGCTGCTCATGTTTTACAGTCAACAAGTTGAAAAGACACAAGCATTAGCCACGTATACATGGACCCAAATATAATATTGTTATTTGCTCAAACGGAAAGAATGTAACCTTTGTATAAAAAAGAAAGAAAAGTGCCAATCCGAATGAATATATAATCGGATTCCCAGGGGTGGAATATTCCGTTCCCCAATCCGATTGAGGTATCTTGTACCCGCTCAAACGGAAAGTTGTCAGGTTGCATTCTTCTTCCTCGTGTTTTTTCTTCTTCTGTTGTTTATTGGCGGTCAAGTGATTTAGTGTGCAGACCTCACAGCTAGGAGACCAGGGTTCAATTCCACCCTCGGCCATCTCTGTGTGGAGTTTGCATGTTCTCCCCGTGCATGCGTGGGTTTTCTCCGGGTACTCCGGTTTCCTCCCACATTCCAAAAACATGCTAGGTTAATTAGCGACTACAAATTGTCCATAGGTATGAATGTGAGTGTGAATGGTTGTTTGTCTATATGTGCCCTGTGATTGGCTGGCCACCAGTCCAGGGTGTACCCCGCCTCTCGCCCGAAGACAGCTGGGATAGGCTCCAGCACCCCCTGTGGTAGAAAGTGAATGAATGAATGTTGTTTATTGGCGGTTGGCAAGCAGCTTTCGTGTGCATTAGCGCCATCTGTGGAACAGAATCTAAACCCTTCTATACGCCATTCACAAGTCCAGTTTTATTAAAAAAGAAAATACATATCTATATAAAACATGTGCAAAGCTTAATTATAAAATATTAGCAAGATTGAACTTTATCTTTTCCTGTTCCCGGATGCGTTCTTTCAGCGAATGCTGAGATATGACGTAACACGCAGCTCAAGACGTTCTTCGATTTTAAAAAATGGAGGCAAACAATCGGCACTGGATTGCTGTGGAAAGTTTGTTTTTGATTCAAACTAAATTTCAAGACTGGACGAAGGAAAAACTGGCAATACGGAGTTATTCCAACAAGTGAAAGAAAAACTGGAGGAAGTCGGTATCACGTGATGCTGGTGTTTACGCTTTACTGGGCATGCCCCATTGACTATTCTGGTTGATTATAGCGGCGCATGTAGACACACGATTGGAATATTCCTTTTCCATGTATACCATTGCTTTCGGAAAGAGAAAAACTCCTCATGTAAACGTGGCTCCTGTTTTGTTTTCAGGTGTGATTCTCTTAGCTCCGTAGTAGTTATATTGTTGTCTTCTTTGAGACAAGGAACAGGAAGAATAGTTTATGGGGACAATTTATGTCCTCATAATATTTGGGGGAGATATAAATAGCACACGAGTGTCTTCTCCAACTCCATTTATCCTGTTTATGTAACAATTTATGGCTCTTTCTTCTCCAAGGACAATACTCGCATGAAGACTAAACATGGGTACACTGTAGTCAGTGTACTATGTATTACAGCACAAAGAAGTATTCAACACACATTGTCCAATTGTCTTCTTGCACAGTTGTGCATCGTTTTTCTGTCCTTGGTAGACCCAGTTTGTGCTGCTCTCTGAATCATGCTGTTTTGTGGTATGTTAAGTCATTCGATTCCAGCCTCCCCTCCAGTATTGGCCATTTTAGATCACTCTTTTAAGGCACATAGAATATCGTGTTTTAGGGATACACTACCGCTCAAAAGTTTGGGATCACTTGCAAATGTCTTTGTTTTACAAAGGGAAAAACACATTTTCATGCATTTCACAAACAATATTTGTTTGGCTAATAGATGATTAGAAAAGCCATCTAAAAATCTAAACTAAAACTAAAATCTCTTACCATGCTGTTAACTACTCCCTTCAGAGAGCAGCACAAACTGGGTCTAACAAGGACAGAAAAACGATGCAGTTGCACTAAATAGTAGCTGTCAAACACCAGTGTCAGTATCAACAGTGAAGCGGCGACTTCAGGATGCTGGACTTCATAGCAGGACTGCCAAGAAAAAGACCCAAAAATTTCCAAGTGATCCCAAACTTTTCAGCGGTAGTGTATCTGGCAACACAAGTCAGTACAAAGATTGCCTATGTTCAAGCACGATGGTGGTAATATCATGGCCAAGTGTCTGCATGAAAGCTGCCGGTACTGGAGGAACGGCGGTTCATTAAATGTAAAGTGAATTCCAAACAGACGTACCAAGACGATTGTTTCTTGCTGAGAGTCAAGCTTGTCAGTGGTGGTGGTGTCGTCATGCAGGTAGTGCAGGTAGCACTGGAGGAACTGCGGTTCATTGAACTTTAAAGTGAATTCCATAATATTTTTCCAGAATTTCAGGATAATTACGTTTGTGAATTCCAAGTAGTCTGTAGCAGGATTATTGTGTCACAATGGTGGAAGCTTCATGGCTAAGTGTGTGCATGAGTGCTGCCGCCACTTTAAAAGCTGTGATTCATTGAGGGAAATCTAAATTCCAACAAGTGAGGAGCGTGTCTGGCTGACAGTCAAGCATGGTGATGGTAGTGGGCTGTATGAGTGCTACCTGCACGGGAGGAACTGCGGTTCATTGAACTTTAAAGTGAATTCCATAATATTTTTCCAGAATTCCAGGATAATTACGTTTGTGAATTCCAAGTAGTCTGTAGCAGGATTATTATGTCACAATGGTGGAAGCTTCATGGCTAAGTGTGTGCATGAGTGCTGCCGCCACTTTGAAAGCTGTGATTCATTGAGGGAAATCTAAATTCCAACAAGTGAGGAGCATGTCTGGCTGACGGTCAAGCATGGTGATGGTAGTGGGCTGTATGAGTGCTACCTGCACTGGAGGAACTGCGGTTCATTGAACTTTAAAGTGAATTCCATAATATTTTTCCAGAATTCCAGGATAATTATGTTGGTGAATTCCAAGTAGTCTGTAGCAGGATCATTGTGTCACGATGGTGGAAGCGTCATGACTAAGTGTGTGCATGAGCGCTGCCGCCACTTTAAAAGCTGTGATTCATTGAGGGAAATGTAAATTCCAACAAGTGAGGAGCGTGTCTGGCTGACGGTCAAGCATGGTGATGGTAGTGGGCTGTATGAGTGCTACCTGCACGGTTGCTGCGGTTCAGAGGAGAGTACATCTCGTGTCAGGTGAGACATCCATCAATGTAAACACTACCAGTCAAAAGTTTAGAGACACTTGCCCATGTTGTTAAATGGGAAGGTGTGTCTAAACTTTTATATTTAATTGTATTCAATATATTATTAATAATATTATTAATATTTAATATAGTATTTTTGTACTTAATTCCAAAAACATGCTAGGTTAATTGGCCACTCCAAATTGTCTATAGGTGTGAGTGTGAATGGTTGTTTGTCTATATGTGCCCTGTGATTGGCTGGCCACCAGTCCAGGGTGTACCCCGCCTCTTGCCCGAAGACAGCTGGGATAGGCTCCAGCACCCCCGCGACCCAAGTGAGGAAAAGCAGTAGAAAATGAATAAACAGCCCACTTATCTTCTGCTACGTATCTCATAAGTTTCTTCAGAAGTAGGTGTTGCTAACAGGACCCCTGCTAAACGCTACAATGAGCCTAATGAACTGATAATTATTTACAGCCGCAATTCCAGGGAAGTTGAGAGCAGTTGTACACAGACAGATGTGTTTACGGGATCTCTAAACGGATCACAAGTGGATTTATGGCTTCATTAGTTTGTGTTTGGAGCCCCGGTGACACGCCGAAGGGTAGAGGATAGGGATCTGGGAAGGAGACCGCCACTATTCTCGGTGTCCTAATAATAAAAGACATAAATCAACATAAAGATCTTTATCAGACGCAGTTGGCGAGTAAACAAACTTTCCACATCTCATCATCTCGGAGATATTAGGATTCAATCAGTTGTACGTGTGTACCCGTGCACGACTGCTTCCATTGTTTGGTTTTGTTATGGATTGGAAATACGGCATGCTCTCTGCTGGTCTCATCCAAGAAGGATTAGCCACAAGGTTCCTCAAGTCCAGACCTCTGCTACGTGTTCCCTCTTAGAAAAACACACAAGGTGGATGTTTGCATTGTGTGTATGGAAACACACACACACGTGTCACTTTATTGCAGTCATAGACAACAGACATTTTAATTTAAATGTGAATGGAGTACATGCGTACGTATGCAGTATAATAACGTTTCTTTATTTTACTGAGTCAACAGACAGACGGTTGTTATGTTTGTATGTGAATGGATGGACAGATGATATCACGTGTGAATGGACGAACATGTATCTGTCTAGAAAGACTGATTTTCTCATGATGGACTCCCGTTTACATTGGGTGGCTAAGTGAGTGGACACACAGATCTTCATGTCATGTAGGAATGAGAATGGACAAACGGATGTTTATGTAAATGGAGAGACGTTGTTAACATTTTGTGTTTTGCCCCCATTTTTCAGATGTTGGGTGATGTGTGGATGAACATATAATTATATGTATGTGAAAGGACAGACATCTGTTTACATTATGTGAACGGACAAATACATTTAACCTGTGTAAGTCAGACAGATGTATATGGGGGGGTTATGAATACACTGACATGTTTATTACTACTATGTTTATCACTTGGATTATTTGTATGTGAATGGACAGACCAGATTTTGGATTATTTGTATGTGAATGGACAAATGGGATGTTTAGATATATTTGTATGTGAATGGACAGACCAGAGTTTGGATTATTTGTATGTGAATGGACAAACAGAATGTTTACATTATGAATGTGTGTATGTGAATGGACAGACCAAAGTTTGGATTATTTATTTATATGAATGGACAAAATGATGTTACGTTATGTGTGGATGCGAATGGACAGACCAAAGTTTTGATTATTTGTGTGTGAATGAACAAACGGGATGTTTACATTATGAATGTGCGTATGTGAATGGACAGACCAAAATTTGGATTATTTGTATGTGAATGGACAAACGGGATGTTTACATTATCTTAGTATGTGAATGGACAGACCAAAGTTTGGATTATTTGTCTGTGAATTAGCAAACCAATGTTACACCAATGTTACATTATGTGTGCATGTGAATGGACACACTAAAGTTTGGATTATTTATTTATATGAATGGACAAACTGATGTTACGTGTGGAATTTGAATGGACAGACCAAAGTTTTGATTATTTGTGTGTGAATGGACAAACGGGATGTTTACATTATGAATGTATGTGAATGGACAGACCAAAACTTTGATTATTTGTATGTGAATGGACAAACAGGATGTTTAAATTATAATAGTAAGTGAATGGACAGACCAAAGTTTGGATTATTTGGATGTGAATGGACAAACTAATGTTACATTATGTGTGAATGGACAGACCAGATTTTGGATTATTTGCATGTGACTGAACAAACCGATGTTACATTATGATAGTATGTGAATGGACAAACAGGATGTTTAAATTATGATAGCATGTGAATGGACAGACCAAAGTTTGGATTATTTGTATGTGAATGGACAAATGGGATATTTACATTATGAATGTATGTGAAGGGACAAACCAAAGTTTGGATTTGCATGTGAATGGACAAACTGGATGTTTATATTATGATAGTATATGAATGGACAGACCAAAATTTGTATTATGGGACTGTACAATGGTGTGTTTCATAAATGATTGCTATTAACACATTAATGAAGTTATTCCCACTTAAGGGTAAAAAATAACTGCGGAGGAGGAAAGTCATGGCGGAGAAACAGCCAAACCTTGAGAAAGCTGCTGGTGTTTGGCGCCTATTTGAAATGTTGCACACAAGGACTTGGAATTGAATGAAGCATCAAGGTGATAAAAACATAACCGGGCTCAAATGGGAGCATCAGTCTCAGCCAATCAAAGTGGCCCCGGAAGGAGCAATCATGGAGTCGAAACGGAACTCTCTTGTTTTTCTCCGGGTTCTATGGAAATATAAAAACGGTGGATACAGAAAGAGCTCTCTTTTGAACGAGCACGCACCGAGTGAAGGTCACTTTGTAAACAATATTTTGGACTTGATGTCCAAATCATTTCTAACTCTCTCTCTCAGGCTGCATACACAACACTTAGTTGTGTATAGTTCAACTGCTGATTGATGAATATAGCTGAGGTGTATATAAAGTATACTATATACCAGATTGGCCTCACTTTGTCAATTCTGTGCCCTTTTTTTTCATAAATAATCTTTTAAAAATGTCCGCACAGTGGACCAGTGGTTAGCAACAAGGCCATACAGTCAGGAGATCAGCAAGACCTGGGTTCGATTCTCCGCTTTAGCATCTCTGTGTGGAGTTTGCATGGGTTTCTTCCCCCATTCCAAAAAACATGCTAGGTTAATTAGCAACTCCAAATTGTCTATAGGTATGAATGTGAGTGTGAATGGTTGTTTGTCTATATGTGCCCTGTGATTGGCTGGCCACCAGTCCAGGATGTACCCCGCCTCTCTTGCCCGAAGACAGCTGGGATAGGCTCCAGCACACCCCCATTTTTCAGATGTTGGGTGATGTGTGGATGAACATATAATTATATTTATGTGAAAGGACAGACATCTGTTTACATTATGTGAACGGACAAATACATTTAACCTGTGTAAGTCAGACAGATGCATATGGGGGGGTTATCAATACACTGACATGTTTATTACCTCTGCTATCACTTGGATTATTTGAATGTGAATGGACAGATGAAATGTTTACATTATGTATGTATGTGAATGGACAAACTGGTGTTACATTATGTGTGTATGTGAATGGACAGACCAAAGTTTGGATTATTTGTATGTGAATGGACAAATAGGATGTTTACATTATGTGTGCATGTGAATGGAGACCAGAATTGGGATTATTTGTATGTGAATGGACATACCAAAATTTGTATTTGTATGTGAATGGACAGACCAGATTTTTGATTATTTGTATGTGAATGGACGAATGGGATGTTTAGATATATTTGTATATGAATGGACAGACCAGAGTTTGGATTATTTGTATGTGAATGGACAAACACAATGTTCACATTATGAATGTACATATGTGAATGGACAGACCAAAATCTGGATTATTTGTATGTGAATGGACAAACCGATGTTACATTGTGTGCATGTGAATGGACACACCAAAGTTTGGATTATTTGCGTGTGAATGGACAAACCGATGTTACATTATGTGTGCATGTAAATTGACAGACCAAGGTTTGGATTATTTGCATGTGAATGGACAAAGGAGATGTTTACACTATGAATGTATGTGAATGGACAGACCAAAATTTTGATTTGTATGTGAATGTACAAACGGGATGTTTACATTATGAATATGTGAATGGACAGACCAAAATTTGAATTATTTGTATGTGAATGGAGAACCAGAATGTTTACATTATGATAGTATGTGAATGGACATACCAACATTTTGATTTGTATGGGAATGGACAGACCAGATTTTGGATTATTTGTATGTGAATGGACAAATGGGATGTTTAGATATATTTGTATGTGACTTGTATGTGAGGTCGCGCAGACCTCACAGCTAGGAGACCGGGGTTCAATTCCACCCTCGGGCATCTCTGTGTGGAGTTTGCATGTTCTCCCCGTGCATGCGTGGGTTTTCTCCGGGTTCTCCGGTTTCCTCCCACATTCCAAAAACATGCTAGGTTAATTGGTGACTCCAAATTGTCCATAGGTATGAATGTGAGTGTGAATGGTTGTTTGTCTATATGTGCCCTGTGATTGGCTGGCGACCAGTCCAGGGTGTACCCTGCCTCTCGCCCGAAGACAGCTGGGATAGGCTCCAGCACCCCCCGCGACCCTCGTGAGGAAAAAGCGGTAGAAAATGAATGAATGAATGAAAGTCAAGAAAGCCTTCTGATAATGGTTTTTGAGCCCTGTAGACATGAAATAGCACCCCTATGTTCACCTTGAGACTCATATTATCCAATGTAGTTGATATAGTATGAGAAAATAACACAAGAGGTAATATGACTAGATTTACTAGATTTACCTTGCCTCTCGCCCGAAGACAGCTGGGATAGGCTCCATAGAAAGTGGATGGATGGTGCAAAAGGTCCCTGGGCCGCACTTTGGACACCACTAATACTATACTGTACACGGAGAGCAGTGATCAATAATGAGGCAATGAGGCTTTCAATGTGTCTGCTAGGATTTACGACATGCAGACCCCCCCCCCGACTCTGTCATAAAAGGACGCTGTGCGATACGGAACCCAGACAGAGACGTAGTCCGCATAGACTGGGTTCCACATTCCGAACTTATGATCCCAGCATGCACTCTTCTCCTTGAGGCTATTCCCAGTGAAGTTTCCTGTCAGTTGAATGCGATTCCAGCTTCTTTTCATTCTAATTAGTGCTTATTCTATCCTGTTAGCTACATGCAGCATAAAGCTGCTGGCATTTAAGTGGCATTTATCCGCCCATTAGCCACCCGCCTCGTCCTGTCTTGCACTCCCGGCTGACACGCTGTTGCTCAAGGGTCGCTTATCAGTGAGCTCCGTCCACAAGCCCGTCCCGCCCACCGACGTCCTCAGGGGCACCGCAGGCGACGCATCATGTCCGGGTTTGTAGCTACCACATCGTATACGTTTAACAACCGGGACTCGCTTCGATCTAAGCTAAGGGGTGTCCAAAGTGTGGCTCTGGGCACCATTTGCAGCCCACGACTGTAAAAAGTCATATTATGAAAATATTTACTATTTTTTGGAAAATTAGTTGGCATAAAGTTGAAATATTAAAGAAAAAAATAGATGTTTTAATTCAATAATATTGTAATTTTAAAAAAAAGTTTACATTTTTGGAAAATTAGGTTATGGGGAAAAACAACAAAACAATTTTGTAGCATAAATTTGAAATATTAAATATACTTTATAATATACTAAAATGTAAAGTCATAATATAAGAAAAAAAGCAACGAAATATGTTGTATGTTTGGAAAATTAGGTTGAGGAGAAAGTTATGTACAAAAAGTCAAAATTTTCAGAGAAAAAAGTCGTACTCCTTGAAAAAAGTGGCAATTTTACTCATATTACAAGGAAATAAAAGTAGCATAAAGTTGAAATATTAACGAAAAAATACATTTTTGATTCAATAAAAGTTTAACAAGAATAACCTCAGAATAAATCATTTTAGTAGCATTAATTAGAAATATTAAATATACTAAAATGTAAAGTCATAATATAAGAAACAAACACAACAAAATATGTTGTAAGTTTGGAAAATTAGGTTGAAAAGAAATTTATTTTATTTTTCAAAAATGAAGAAAAAAAGCAGTCATTTTACAAAAAGTCAAAATTTTCAGAGAAACGTTGTAGTCTGAGAAAAAAGTGGCAATTTTATGACAAACAACTCATAATATTACAAGGGAAAAAAAGTAGCATAAAGTTGAAATATTAAAGAAAAATAAATTTTTTGATTCAATAATATTGCAGGAGACAAAAATAAAGTTGTAATTTTTGAAAAATTTGGTTACCGAAAAAGTTTAACAAAAAAAACATTTAACAAAAATAATGTTAAAATTAAGTATTTTAGTAGCATAAATTAGAAATATTAAATATAATTTATAAATATACTAAAATACAAAGTCATAATATAAGAAACAAACGCAACAACATATGTTGCAAGTTTGGAAAATTAGGTTGAGGAGAAATATTTTGTTTTGTTTTATTATTTAAAAAAAAACAGCAGAAATGGAAAAAAAGCTGTCATAAAAAAAAAATCAAAATTTTCAGAGAAAAAAGTCATAGTCTGAGGAAAAAAAGTAGCAATTTTACAGGAAACAACTCATCATATTTATGAGAAAAAAAAAATTTAGCATAAAGTAGAAATATGAAAGAAGAATATGTTCATTTTTTAGGTTTTTTTTGTTTTTGGTTTTTTTTTTTTACAAATTTTTAATATGAGAAACAAACCGAACAAAGTTGTTGATTTTTAAGAATTTGGTGTCAGAAGAGGTGATTACGACAAAGGAAAAGTTAGAGCAGCCTTTTCTCTTCAGGACGAGGGTCCTCTCATCCATAAATATGGGTCCCCACTGTCAGCGGGGGGGGGGGGGGGGGGGGGGTCATTGGAGGTGTTTGTCACCAGGCTTTGTCTCATGAAGAACATCAGATAAAGATAAAAACAATCCAACTCTGTGCAGCACTGAGATTAAAAAAAAAATCACCCATAACAAAACCCTCCATCCATAACCGCCCCCCCCCCAAAAAAAAGCAGTTGACCTTATCTCACATGACATCCACGAGTGTTTTCTCCTCCAAAGGGCAGGAAGACCACTGATCCCTCCACGCTTCGCTTCCAATTTCTCAACAAATCCTTCATGGGAACATTTCAATAGTTTTTGTATTTCTCCACCAGATGGGGCATTTTTGGTCCCATTCAAAGCATGCAGGAAAAGTATTATGTTATGCTGTTGCTATGAGATGATAAACGTGTGTCCCTATGGATGCTGGAGAATGGCCTACAGCAGGGGTGTCCAAAGGGTGGCCCAGGGAACCTTTTGCTGTTTCTTTCATTTGCCCGCGGCACATTATTTACATATCAAACTAAAAGTCAATACATGTCGTTGGGGATGTCCGATATTGGCATTAAAATGCAATATCGGTTGAACTGGGGGGGGAAACAGCTATTATTTAACGAGAATAAAGTCAAAATATTAAAGGGAAATATTTTGTACTCTCACAAGAAATTTTCTGAAAGTAACTCTTCCAGGAAAAAAAAATATTGCAGTGGTATAGCGTTGAAATATTAAAGAAAAAAACATTCCTTTTTGAATGTTGGAATATTGTGACAAACCAAAAAAAAGTTTGGAAGTTTGAAAAATTAAGTAATGGAAATATTACTAAAAGAATTTGAAATGTTAAATATACTTCATAATATACTAAAATGTAAAGTCATATTATAAGAAAAAAGGAAACAAAATACGGTGTAAGTTTGGAAAATTAAGTCCAGGAGAAATTTATGTAAAAAAAACAACAAAAAAAAACAGCAGAAATGGGGGGAAAAAGCTGTCATGTTACAAAAAGTCAAAAATTTCAGAGGAAAAAAAAGTCGTACTCTGAGAAAAAAGTGGCAATTTTACCAAAAACAACTCATCATATTACGAGGAAAAAAATTAGCAGAAGTTATGGAAATATTTGAAATATTTGTAATAAATATAATAAATATATAAATATTAAATATACTAAAATGTAAAGTCATAATATAAGAAAAAACGCAAAACAAAATATGTTGTAAGTTTGGAAAATTAGGTTGAGAAATTTGTTAAAAAAAACAACAAATGTAAAAAAAACAGCTGTCATTTTACAAAAAGTCAAAATTTTCAGAGAAAAAGTTGTGCTTTGAGGAAAAAAGTGGCAATTTTACCAAAAACAACTCATATTACGAGGAATAAAATGTAGCAGAAGTTATGGGAATATTTAAAATATTAAGTATACTAAATAAATAAATATTAAATATACTAAAATGTAAAGTCACAATATAAGAAAAAAAAAAAACAAAATACGTTGTAAGTTTGGAAAATTAAGTTTTATGTAAAAAAAAGAGCAGAAATGGGGGGGAAAGCTGTCATTTTACAAAAAGTCAAAATTTTCAGAGAAAAAAGTCATACTCTGAGAAAAAAGTGCAGATTTTACCAAAAACAACTCATCATATTATGAGGAAAAAAATGTAGCGGAAGTTATGGAAATATTTGAAATATTTGTAATATTAAATATACTAAATATATAAATATTAAATATACTAAAATGTAAAGTCAGAATATAAGAAAAAAACGCAACAAAAGCGTAAGTTTGGAAAATTAGGTTGAGAAAGTTATGTAAAAAAAAAACAGCAGAAATAAGAAAAAAATATATTTTACCAAAAGTCTAAATTTTTAGAGAAAAAAAGTTGTAATTTTACTAAAAACAACTCATAATATTGCGAGGAAAACAAATGTAGCAGAAGTTATGGAAATATTTGAAATATTAAATATACTAAAATGTAAAGTTCAAATATAAGAAAATGCTACAAAATGTGTTGTAAGTTTGGAAAATTAGGTTTAAGGGGAAAGTTACGTAAAAAAAAAAACAGCAGAAATGAGGTGTTTTTTTTTTTTTACCAAAAGTGAAAATTTTCAGAGGAAAAAGTCGTAATTTTACCAATAACAACTCATAATATTACAAGGAAAAATTTTTTGCAAAAGTTATGGAAATATTACAAAAAGAAAATTTTGGAAGATTATTTAAGTAGAAAGTTGTAATATTAAAAAAAAAATGGGAGGGATAAAAAAATGCAAAAACCAAAGTTGGTATTAAGCTTTTCCATCTTGATCACAAAGCTGAGATTAATTTTTATCTTTAAATATACACAGTAGAACTTGTTAGCATGGCAAAGTGGCATCCTTTCATTATTTTTCATTTCTACGCAATGTAAGTACGGTCGTTCAAATCCACAAATCGAAGTATTTGCTAGAGTATGTACTGTATATTTCTTACAAAGAGTAGTAAAAAGCCATTTTTGGGAAGCTGACATTAGAAGATAGCAGGACTCATTTTTCGAACTGCCGAGTCAAAATGTGGTTTGTTTGAACATCCAAGCAGCGTACCTTGTAGAATAATCCCCTTTCTTTTATTCCAGTCACAACACAGAAAGAAAGCAACACTGCAAATACCCATCAATGAAAAGTACACATACAGTACTATACTGTATACTCCATGAACGCATGGCTTGGGTGAAGTCTTTTACAGTATAAAGTCATTGCATCATTCATTGTTATTTTCAGCACAAATATTCTTCTGTCAGTCAGCCTGTCAATCATCCGTCGGGCGGATCAATCAATTGAAGTTTTGATTGCTGGTAAAACATCATTTCCTGTTATGGTAAAAGACGTGCATACTGTCGCATATCAAACAATCAAATGAAATATGACATGACTTATGAGCATTACATTATCATCCAATGAGAAGCTTCTATCTCCAAACAACATTTATTTTAGTTTTTATGAAGGGAAAAATATAAGAAAAAATTCTGGAAATACTTCGGAACTTTTCCCCTTTTGTGATGCTAGTTTTGTGTTCATGTTGTGTAAAAATGTGTTTACTTGTGCAAATGTATGCCGAGGTTTTTTAACTGTTTAATTTTGGATTTTCCACAGCAAGCTTTTTATTCTTCAATGTGATGCATTTTTTTACATGATGGGAGTGGGACGTTTGAGCGTTGCCACTGTTAGAATATCAATGCTGAGATTGACGGTGTGGTCGTGTTTACTGCTGGGAAATAAGCAGCATCCTTCGCCGGGTGAGGTGTACATTTCATTTGATTAGAGATGCATGAGCATGCTAATGTTCAATTTACACGTCTTGATTAGCACGTTAGCGCTGGATGATATAACAGGCAAGCGCAGGCTCATCCTGACAGTTGGATGTGCGAATGAGCAGGGGTGGGCGGATCCATCCAAATATCGATAGTATCGATACCAGCTATTGATAAAGTCATCGCTTCCGGATTAAAAGTAGATTTTCTTATTTAGGAATGGAATATATTATTATGAAAGACAAACAAAACAAAATATTTTGGGTTTTTGGAAAATGAGTTAGCACAAAGTTGAAATATTAAAGAAAAAAATTGTTGTTTTTATTCAATAATATTGCAATAAAAAAGTTAATTTTTGGAAAAGTTACGGAAAAAGTTTTGTTTAAAAAAAATTTGCAGCATAAATTTGAAATATTAAATATACTTTATACATTTACTGAAATGTAAAGTCGTAATATAAGAAAAAAACACAACAAAATATGTTGTATGTTTGGAAAATTAGGTTGAGGAGAAAGTTATGTAAAAAAAAAAAAAAAATGGAGAAAAAAAGCTGTCATTTTACAAAAAATCAAAATTTTCTGAGAATAAAGTTGCAATTTTACCAAAAATAAAACTCATGATATTATGAGGGGAAAAAAGTAGCATAAAATTGAAATATTAAAGGAAAATAAATGTATTCAATAATTTTGCAAGAGACAAAAATAAAGTAATTTTTGGAAAATTTGGTTACGGAAAAAGTTTTGTTTAAAAAAAAAAAAAGTTTAACAAGAATAACCTCGGAATAAATCGTTTTAGTAGCATAAATTCAAAATATGAAATATACTTTATAAATATACTGAAATGTATAGTCATAATATAAGAAACAAACGCAACAAAATATGTTAAGGAGAAATTTATCTTATTTTAAAAAAAAATGTAATCTGGGGAAAAAAGTGGCAATTTTACCAAAAACTCACAATATTACAAGGAAAAAAAAGTAGCATAAAGTTGAAATATTAAAGAAAAAATACATTTTTTGATTCAATAATATTGCAAAAGACAAAAATAAAGTTGTAATTTTTTGAAAATTTTGTTATGGAAAAAGTGTTTAAAAAAAAAAAGTTTAACTAGAATAACCTCAAAATAAATCATTTTAGTAGCATAAATTCTAAATATGAAATATACTTAATATTAAATATACTGAAATGTAAAGTCATAATATAAGAAACAAACGCAACAAAATATGTTGAGAAATTTTATTTTTAAAAAAAAGGTAATCTGAGAAAAATCACGTCATCCATCCAAATATCAATAGTATCGATACCAGCTATTGATAAAGTAATCGCTTCCGGACTCGACTGTGACCGGTGAATTTATTCAAAGTAGATTTCCTTATTTAGGAATGGAATATTTTCATAGTTTTAGTTGTGACTACTGAAATATTTTATTTGTAAATAAAGTTCACTTATCACTGTCAGATCTGGAACCAACTAACTGTGATAAAGGAGGGTTAGTGTATTATTGTTGTATTGTTTCGGAGAATATATTTTGTGGCTTTGTGGCAAATAAATGTTGATTTATTTTGCATTTTTTAAAATATTTTTTTAATATTTATTTCTTACAGTTGTATGAAATAAAATACAGAAATATTTTACATTGTCTATATATACATGCGTGTGTGTGTGTATTACATTACATTGCTCACAAACACGTTTGTCGATAAGATATTATACATGATATTTTATTCCAATGATTGTGATCTTGAACAATTTCAAGAAAAAAAATATTGGTATCGCCCACCCCTCCAAAAAAAAAAAATAAAAAATGCACCAACTAGCATGGTCTTTACAATAATCCTGGTTAGAACGCTAACCAAGGCCAACGTCCATGAATAAATAAATCAATAAATAACAACATATGGAATAGCATCTGTTAGCCATTTGGCACATACACATGTACATTCGCCATTAAGCCCCGCCCACACGGTCGTGTTCGCAGTCCAGAGATGAACCATCTCTTCTTTTTCTCTCGGATACGTTTTTGTTTTTTTAGGAACTATGGAAATATTTACAGGCGTTGATATCGACATCCAGCAGGTCGCAGCCATGGCGGATCCGGCTTAAATTTTTCTTTTTTTTTTTTTTTTACTATATTTTTGTTGTAACTTACTGTTTTTACCTTCGACCCTCATGTGACCATCACGTGACCCTTAGCTAAAACCGCCACTGCTCGCTCTGGAACAGGTTTTTGTTAGCATTTAGTCCTCCCCCCTCCCCCATAATGGAGGGGCCACATTGGAAACAAAAAAAATAAACTCAAGATATCGAAAATAAAGTTGTAAATTTCTGAGAAAAAAAAGTTGTACATTTACGATAAAAAGTTGTAAATTTTTCAGAATAAAGTCATAATGCTACGAGAATAAAGTGGTAATGTTACGTCAGAGGGAAGATAGCGCATAAGTCAGGCAAGCTTTTATTTATGTGGCAGCAAAGCCTTTTCTCTAACTTTTTTTTTAATTTTTTTGGACGCTTACAACTTTACTCTTGTAGATTTTTACTGCTTATTTATTTATTTTATTATTTTTATTTATTATTATTATTTATTCTGTTTTTTTTTTTTTTACAAGTTTATTTAAATGTACAACTTTGTTTTTGTGAGAAAACATTCTAATTTATGGTATTTTCACGTGTAAATTTACGACATCAGCCGCAAGTTACCGACTTTATACTCATAACTTTATTTTTGTAAATTTACAACCTTTTTCTTGACTTTTTTTTTCTCGTAACGTTTTCATTTTTTTCTCAAATTTAAGACTTTATTCTGGTATATTTACGGCTTTTCGCCTCTATTATTGGATATTGTTAAAAATAATGAACGCATGCTGAAATGTGAGGGCTGTACGGAAGATACGGACACGAGCTAGCTAGCTTAGCTAGAGCTGGCTTAAAAAGTTTACTCTTGTAGATTTTTACTACTTTTATTCTGGTTGTTTGGTTGTTTCAGCCTCAAGTTACCGACTTTATACTCTGAACTTTATTTTTTGTAAATTTACAACCTTTTTCTTGACCTTTTTTCTCGTAACTTTGTCATTTTTTTTTCTCATAAATTTAAGACTTTATTCTGGTATATTTACGACTTTTTTTTCTCATTCATTTTCACGTTTTTTTTATGTTTACAGCTTTACTTTATAAATGTACTACTTTATTCTGGTACTTTTACGACTTTTTCTTGTAAATTTACAACATAAGCCGCATAAGTTTACAAATGTATTCTCAAAAAAAAAAAAAAAATTCCAATGTGATCCTAATACTTAATGGTACATTCCAGTTGAAATGGTTGAGTCTGAGTTCTGAATTATGGCTTCTTGTCAATCAAATGTGATAATAAGAAAAAAAAAAAAGGAGTTTGGACTCCATTCTTTTGTCGTTCAAGGCAATGAGATGAAAAAGTGTCCGAGTGAGACATCCTGGCAGGAGAAGATAAGGAATGCATTCATGGGATTTTTTTTGCTTTTAGGAAATTCCTTCTTTGGTACTTTGCTCTTTCTGGAGGCTTTCTTGGTTCTGCTTATTCAGCGCCGTTTGGGTCTCCTTGGGGTCCTCGATGGAGCAGTTGGAGACGGCGTTGGCCACCAGGCAGAACTTGCGGAGGAGGATCTCCCTGAGGAGCAGGTAGACCCACGGGTCCAGGATCTGGTTCAGGGAGGCCAGGCGGATGGCGGTCAGGAAGAAATTACAGTCCAAGTGAACGTCTCGCACGGAGGAGGAGGAGGAGGAGGATGAAGAGGAGGGATGGGAGGGTTCTGCCGTGGAGTTACATTCATGGGAGGACACCTGGGTGGAGATCATCCTCAGCATCAGCACCTGAGGAGCATCAAGGGTGGGTTAGCGTGGTGGTGCTAGCGTAACAGTACTTTGCTGCACGAGTGCTGCCAGTAGTGGGGAGCTGTGGTTCATTGTGAATGATCCATACAGTCTTGGTTATTGGTGCAATACTGAATGGATGCTGAGAAGATACGGACGCTAGCTAGCTAGCTAGCCTAGCTAGCTAGCCTAGCTAAAGCTGTCTGGAACAGGGAACAATGCTTGACACTAACCAAAAAATACACTAACTGGAGCGTTAGCTAACTGTGTCAGCTAACTCCACAGTATTGTTACAATAATGAACGGATGCTGAAATGTGACGGCTGTACAGACACTAGCTAGCTAGCCTAGCTAAAGCTGGCTGGAACTGGAATATAATAACGTCTACGAGCTACCACCAAGGACATTTTGTAATACAAAAAATCGTTCCAAACACGGTAGGACTCGCATTTGAATACATTAAGACGACTAACATAACCATGTTTGACGCTAACCAAAAAATACACTAATTGGAGCGTTAGCTAACTGTATTAGCGCGTGCTTCCTCGACCCACAGCGAGCTGAAATGAACATCGCCCCCTAGCGTTTTGGAGGTTTGGTCAACGGTCAAATTAGCATTAAAATCTGAGCGATGCGGCCATTTTTTTGTGTGAAAGAGCCCAGTTGAGCGCATGCAAATGTAGTCTCCGCCAGCACGGACGTGTTTTCTAATCATGTCCCTGGTGGTACAATGAAGTGTGTGTGACTTGATATCACACACACACAGCAGACCCCCAAAACAGACCTCCGTAAAGTGGATTAACGGACAGCAGAGTTTCAGCAGGAATGATGAGGGCGGGGCTAAGAATTTTATGTTTATGGTGGCCAAACAAAGGAGGGATGCATTGCACACTATTAAAAAAAAAAAAAAAAAGCTACATTCTTTTATACTTTGGGGTGGAATATCTTGACACGGGGATGACTTTCACGGTTTGTCTTGATGTGTCTCCCAAATGTACGAACACACACAATGCTTCCTGGGGGGGGGGGGGGCAGCAATAATGGATGCTTTTCTACCTCTGTTTCTGACAGTGCCGGAGCAAAAACAACATTGTGTGGTCTTGCATCGTGATGCAGCTTCTTCGCAGTGTAACCACGTGTGTGTGTGTGTGTGTGTGTGTGTGTGTGGTATTGTTAGGTTATCACAAAAGAAAGTCAGTGTGTGAGTCAATCAGCAAGAGCGCACAAGTGCTGAGAGGCAAGCATTGATTAGAACCATATTTGTGTCATATTTCATCCTTATGGCGGTTTTAGTTGAGATCATGGACATGAACGCAAATGGCCTCTGGCGTCTTCGAAAAGTACAATTGAGCAAGAAAAACAACAAAAAAAATTCCTAGAAAGGTTTTAATATTATGAGGAAAAATAATTCTAATGTTATGAGAATAAAGTAAAAATGGAAAAAAATAATAAACCTGCAATATTATGAGGAAAAATGTCATTTTAGTAGCGTAAAGCTGAAATGTATCTTAAGTCGCAATATGATGAGGAAAAAAAGAAAATAATTTTTTGAAAATTGGTTTGGGGAAAAAGTTAGTAATTATGAAAAAAAAATCATAAAACAAAGTTGGAAAAATTAAAAACAGCCGAAAGAAAAAACAGCTGTAATTTTACAAGAATGAAGGTCAGATATTATGGAAAAAAAATTATGAAAACAAATATACATTACTATGGAAGAAAATGTCATTTTTTTGTAGTATAAAAGGTCAAATTTTACAATTATTCTTATTTATTTTAAAGTTGTAATATTACCAGAAACAAAACAAAGTAAAGTCATAATTTTTGAAAAAAAATACTTGGGCAAGCAGTTATATTACTATGAGAATAAAGTCGGAAGGTTTTAATATTATGAGGAAAAATTATTCTAATGTTATGAGAATAAAGTAAAAATGGAAAAAAATAATAAACCTGCAATATTATGAGGAAAAATGCCATTTTAGTAGCATAAGCTGAAATGTATCTTAAGTCACAATATGATGAGAAAAAAATAAAATAATTTTTTGAAAATTGGTTTGGGGAAAAGTTTTATGTGAACAAATATACATTACTATAGAAGAAAATTTTTATTTTTTTTAGTAGTGTAAAGGTCAAATTTTACAATTATTATTAATTTTAAAGTTGTAATACTACCAGAAACAAAGTAAAGTCATAATTTTTGAAAAAAAATGCTTGACCAAAAAGTTATATTACAATGAGAATAAAGTCAAAATATTATGAATTTTTTTTAATTTAAATAAAAAAAATCACCTATAATTAAATTTGAGTTTTTCAACTATATAAGTTAAATGAATATGGCCAAATATTACTTTAAAAATTGCATATTTAGGCAAATATTAATTTTTGCCTAAATGATGCTCAAGCCTAAAAACGTCTGAATTAAGATAAAAATTAAAAATTAAAATAAAAGGCATTCATAGGACGCATTCAATGGTGTTGTGGTATGTAGTATTCTATACTGGTCACTAGGTGTCAGTAATGTGCAATGTTTTTTTTTTCATATAAATACCCAACTCGTGTGTACATATTTTTGACATGCATCTAACCGTCAACATTTTAAATAATTTATTAATTTACATCATATCCTGTTAAATACCTTAGTGTTTACATTCATTGTATTTTTTCCCGTACTTGGTTATCTCATACTTTATTCACTTGCCTCGCTTTATTGCATGTTTTTAATGTTTCATAGTAAATTTTTGGTGGGCTTCTGTTGGGCCGTAACCCCCGCCAAAGTAAAACTCAATTCTGAACCCCCAAAGTCACTTGCTGCCTGCCCCCCCCACTCAAAGCCGTGGGTAATAGAAGTGTAGGGGTGACTATAGGGGTGTTATTTTGTGCCTATTAGGGCTCTAATAATGTTAAGTGTATCTAGAAAGCAATAGGTTTTCTGAACATCCAGCAGCAACAACACATTTTGACATGACTAGGTTTTTTTTTGACCGCGATAAACGAGGTATTACAGAAATGGGATTTCGATCACAATTTGAATTTGATGCCAACATTTTTGATTTGTGTTCTTGCTGCGAACTGGTGCAGTTCCGTGTATCGAAAATAAGCCTTTTTAGTACTTTATCATTGTATTCCCATCACGGCCGTATTTCATCCACTAATACGCATTTGTATGAGGAATTAGAGGATGCCCAGTGGGGTACATTGCGGTTGTCTATGCACCCTTTTCCTCAAGTACACAGCCCATTAGCAGTACTGCAGAGTCAGTATCACACATACCAGCAAAGGAGACCAGCACACCAGCAGGACGCACATGATCCCCAGGAGCTGAATGACCGTCTCGGTGGTGAGTCTTTCCCAGTGCTTGGAGGCCTGAGACGTGCCGGACTTGGTCTTGCATCGACTGATCAGACCCCTGATGGTCACCACGTTGCAAGAAAGCGTCACAAGCAGCGAGAAAATCCCCAGTAAGGCAAAAGTGAAGGAGAAGAAGATGTTTCCGGGCACCTGGCTGTCACCGGTGCTGATGAAGCACCACGTCCCGGGCCACTGACGCGTGTACTTGCCGACGCCCACGACGGGCAGCAGCGCAAAGAGCAGCACCAGACACCAAATGAGCGCCAAAGTCTGCTTGGTCACGCTGGTCTTCATGTGGTTGGAGTACCAGTGCGGGTTGGTGATGGCCGTGGCCCTCTCGATGGCCATGGCGCTGGCCATGAAGAGCGCGCACAGGCCGAAGGTGGTCATGCACACGCCGAAGAAGGCGCACAGGTTGCCGGATGAGTCGATGCGCTCCCATCGCAGATCGGCCCGATAAACCGAGATAACTATCGGACTCGTCAGGAGCTGCCCGAACAGGTCCGTCAGCGCCAGGGAGCCAATGCAGAGCAAGAAGGACTTTTTCCTTCTGTTCTCCTTCTTCCTGTAGGACACGTAGACCAGGATGAGAGCCAGAGAGTTGCCCACCATGCCGGTCACCATCATGGTGATGGGGAACACCACGGAGACGTATCCGCAGTTGGACTCCGTCCTGTTGGCGTCGTTTTCCTCCGCCGGCACGGACGCGTTGGGGGTCAGCATGGCCGCTAGTCTGCTTTGCAGGCCGTCGAGGAGTTGACATTCGTCCGAAGGCATCGTCTCGGACAGGCTGGGTGGCGGAGATGAAGCGGAGAAGCGGCGTGTGCGCGCACCATCGCGGCACAGGTGCACAGTGACCCTGCGGCGCGGTGCGTAAAAGCCCTGGCTCCTTTTACGCACCGGAGGCGGGGCCACCGAGGGGACGTCCTGTCACTCATAACAGTCACGTGTCCGAATGGACAGTCAAACCTAGTGATTTATAACTACTAAGTTTATAAACATACGTGACACTAGCAACCATGTAAAAATATGAAAAGAAATGTTAAAACTTTTAAAGGAAATTTTTCAGCAATGTTGAATTAGGTGTATTTTTACTTTTACCACACGATCCCCTTAATCCGAATAAATGAATAACAATCATACATCTGCTATTGGTCATGTGGTCTGTTTACTGTAAGTGCACGCCCCCTGCTGGTCACAGGAAACAAAACTAAATGGACTTTAATTTTCATTTTAACATAATTTAAATATTTCTAAAATGACAAATACTTCAACTTGCTGATATAGTTAATCTTCAAACAGCTAAAATAATGCATAAGGCTAAAAATAAGCAATTAGCTAAAAATGTCATCCAATACTTCTCTACAAGGAGAAATATCTCAGGGAAGAACTACATTTGAAACACTTCTATGCTAGGACTACGTTAAAAAGCCGGGACAAAAAAATAAAAAATAAAAAATTATTCATTCATTCATGAATTATTTTTTATTTTATTAAAATAAAAATATTTTTATTTATCAAATTAAATTATTTATTAAATAAATTAATAAAATAAAAAAATATTCATTAATGAATTTTTTTATATTAATTTATTTAAATTTTTTATTTTTTGGTCACGTACCGAAGTACGAGGTGATATGACCATACAATGACATAATGGGTACCATGTTACTGTCAATATACTATGTATATATACTTTGTATATACTATAATGGGTACCATAGTTACTGTCAGTAACTGTAAATATACTATGGTACCCATTATGTCATTGTATGGTCATTATCACCTTGTACTTCAGTATGTGACAAAAATAAAATAAAAAAAAAACCTTAAACTATATTAGGAGAGCAGGAAGTGAACAAATGTAACAGTTACTGATTGTAAAAGTACCAGATAGAGGGGTAGGATTTAATAAGCTTTGCTTCTTCCTACTCCTTTTGGACATGTGGAACTGTGAACTGATTATGGGATGCACTCAATTGTAATCTGATGCATGTTCAAATGAAATTAAACCATTACCATTAAAAACATTTGTCCACCTAATGGTGCTACTATTTCCTAGTTAAAGCATGCAGCAAAAGTCCTCATTTTACTGTTTTCTACAACTATGTAAAGTTTCAAGTGTTGAAATATTTGCTAGTCATATTTCAGACAGCAATGAAAACCAAACTAAGGAAAAATGTTTTTTTTTTTTACAGCAAAATGTCCAAAATGTTTAGTTTTACATATGAAATGAAAATGAAAAATAATGTATACTAGTCAATGCGCCACCTCAGTAACAACAAACAAATACTGCTTCAAATGTATTTGATGTAAACATACCGACCTTTCACAGAGTTAAAATCCCCCAAATATCAATTTATGTATACATTTATCCCTTTTGTACTTATACTATATATAGTACCCTCAAAGTCGACATTCAAAATGCATGACTATTCAAGCTATTTCCCGCGGACCTAAAAATTAGAGCTGACAGGCAATACGGTTGACAAGACTTTTATTTGCACACGTACATTTGTGGTTTCATCAGCAGAAAGCATCAATGGCCACAATCTACCGTCAAAAGTCTTGGAATACGACCACGGAGAATTCACAGAGCCAATCAGTTCCTCCAGTAAATGATCGGGACAAATGTCTGACCAATTATTCAAAAAAAAAAAAAACCAAAACAGAAAAACACCTAAAGCCTAATTAGGATTAGAAATGTGTGCCGTTCACAGATAACGTTTGTAATACTTACCTTGATAAAGTAAACCGCAAATATTCAATTCACGGGGCACTGTTTCTAACCTGGTGCTCTATTAAAAAAATGATGTAGTGTCTTTAAAGGACAAGGTACGGAAATACTTCCACTGCGACCACGAGCTGGATGCTGTTAAATAGAACAGATGGTGTGCTAGTGGACCAACATTTTACTTCATGGCCACGGATGTATTAAGACACTTGTCACATGATGGCTAAACTCAAGAAATATGAGCCACAATTCTATAAAAAAAAAAAAAAAAAAAAAAAAATTGAACGGCATACTGTTTTGATGAGGTTCCTCACAGGGTAACATGCACTCGGACTGAGGTAAAAATTATTTCTTTTTAGAACTGGAGCCAGAATTGGAGGATCCGGAGGACTGGTTGCTGCGTCTGCAAGCACACAAACACCACGGGAAGGAAGATGGGTTAGCAGGCGATTTGTCATCAGCATTCAGGTCTGCATTCTTCAAACAAGTCAAGGTCAGAGGAGCATGGAAAAACCAGCAGGACAAGGCCATGAGCGAGATGGCTAATCATAGTGAGTGCCACTGTGGTATTCCACTTTAAACCCAAACCTTTCGGACGAACGGGATCTTGAACGCCTCCGCTTTCTCCCCGCAGATGACGACCTGGAGCGACTGCGCTTCTGTCTGCCCTCGGGCGAGGAGGGAGGCGAGACGGACCTCTTCCGGGGTGAGGAGCCCTTTCCAGACCTGGAGCTGGATCTTTTGGAGGGGGTGGGAGATAAACCAAGCAGTGAGGTCAGTCGGGTCCAGGAAAGAACGTCACCAGGATGAAGCCTCTGAGTACAAGTTATGACTTTATGGTTGTCATGTTTCTTTATATAGTCCACACATTACAACCGCCGCCACTCTAACGCCATTAAGATGTCATCAGCTAATATCAGCACCAAATATAAACAAGCAATAGAGAAGGTGATATAGTGGTATACTTGATGCCCTAAAAAGTACAATTTAAGTCTATGAAAGACTGTGCTAGAGCCATAGGGGCTCCCCATACTGCCCTCTCTGCAGGGAGAGAGCATGTCACCTCATTCACCTGGAGCGGGACCTCGAGCGAGATCCAGAGCGGGAACTAGAGGAGCTCCTAGAACGGGACCTGAAAGACAAAAAAGACACAAAAACTCTCCAATATTTTTTTCCAAAAAAGGCTACAAAGTTTAAAAAAGGGTCCCCGATGTGATTCATTAACTTTGCTTAAATATGCGAATATTGTTTGTAATTATGTTATGCATTAATCAATGTTTGAAAGCGAACGGTAAATTCACAAAAATTTAATTTATAGCTGAGGGTGCCAGCCATGATGAACAAGCGCCTTATTCCGGAAGTGACGTCACTTTTCTTCACTGGGTAAACCGGCGACTTGGTTCAGTATATTTTTCATCCAAAAAGTAGTCATGTCAAAATGTTGCGTTGCTGCTGGATGTTCACAGTATCCGAGTGATACCCTAAGTTTTTCTTTTTCTAAACATGTAGTTTTAAGACAAAAATGGACAAAGTAAGTGTAGAGAACAAGAGACAGAGTTCTGCTTTTTGCGTTTTGAAAAAGGATGCTATTCAGATGGACACAGGGGACAAAAGAATCGAGTAAGTCACATCGTGTTTACGTAAGATCTTCTAAACACTATTCCATGACAGCAATAAGGCTAAACAGCATTGTACATGTTATATAAACATCTTTACACAATATGTTTTTGTCAATTACCGTTCGCTTTCAATAACTGAACAATGTAGAACATAATTATAAACATTACATATTTATTAATATTAAAGCAAAGTTGATGAATCATGTCAGGGCCACACAACATTTTGAAAGAAAACTTGTCTTTATGAAGTTTCACTATTATGAAGAGTTACTAGTTACTACCTGTCATCAGTTTTAACCTTTAATATACAGAATGCATGCGATTGGCTAATATGGCTTCAATGTAAAGGTTATGTCGCCATCTGCTGTTTTAGCAGGGGATCAACAGCCAGCCGATGGATTCTCATTTAAACGTCCCAAAGAAATGTTCACAGTTCCAAGCCACACAACCATAAATGTAAACCAAAACTGTCTACAGTGATTGTGTACGCTTTTGGCTTTGACTTTTGACTTGAAGTCAGGTGACTTGCGTGCGCTCTTGCGTGTTTGTGCAGTAGCAGACATGTGCGACATAGACGTATCGCCTACAACCTGATATTTTCGTTCCGAAAAAAACTGATGCCATCTTACCGTTTTGAAATAAAAATGATAATGTAACACTTTTGCAACACTGCTAAGAGTTTAGGGTTGTATTGCATAGATAACTGATAAATATTCCTAAGAAATACATAACTAGTGATGGAAAGTTAATACTTGGTTGTTGAGTACAGTGTAATACTTCAAGTAGTCCTAAAAATAAGATTAGATTATAAAAAGGCTTCTTTCAGTTGAGTGCAAAACTTGTCATGCACGTTCCCGTGGTGGCTGAAAAGTTAATAGTTGGTTGTTGAGTACAGTGTAATACTTCAAGTAGTCCTAAAAATAAGATTAGATTATAAAAAGGCTTCTTCCAGTTGAGTGCAAAACTTGTCATGCACGGTTCCCGTGGTGGCACAGAAGTGGGTCGGTTTAACAACATACTCCGTACAGTAGATGGCATCCTAGCTTTGCATCAATACAGTGATGTATTAGATGTACATGGGATTAAATGATATTAGATGTATAGCTTTTGCCCAACAGCAGTAATTGAAACATCCCTGCAGAATGATCACACATGAACTCTATGCTATCTGTACACGACTGAAACATGACAAATAAATAGAAAAAACATGAAAAAGGAATATTATAATAGTATTTGAACTGATACTGACATTTTGCCCGGCGTTACCCTTGACCTGCACCCGTTTACCTGGACCTCGACCGAGAACTGGAGCTGGATGAGCGCGAGGACGAGCGGGAACGGGACGACGCCGAGCGGCTGCCCGCCGCCTTCTTGGCCTGCTCATTTTCCTCATCGCTGGCGTCCAGGTCGTACTTGGACAGGTCACCGTCCTCGTCATCTTCGTCATCATCCTGTGTGGATTTTCAAAACATCGTGCTACAAAGAAATAACATTTGATTTTTTGTGATGGCAGAAGGAGAAAGAAGCGGATTCTTACGTCTAGTTTATACTTGGACAGATCGCCGTCTTCTTCATCCTCATCCTCTTCTTCCACCTCTACCTTTTTTGCCACTTCTTTCTTTTCGCTTCCTTTTGAGGACGACGTGCTGCTGCTCTTCCCGCGATACTTTTTCTTTTTCCTGCCAAACTGTATCAGAAACAGAAACACAGGAAATGTTTATTCTACAGTGTTAGCATGTGTCCACAACCGGGCCTAAAACGAACGATTATTTTCTTACTCGATTAATCTGAGGCTTGCTGTTTTGAGTAATCGGTTAGGCCTATATATATATATATATATATATATATATATATATATATATATATATATATATATAATAAATATTCCCATACTATTTTGACTCCATTCCCATACTATTTTGACTCTATCCTTGTCACATTATTAAGGGAAAAAAAGGCCCAAATAATAAAGTAAAAATATATTTAAAAAAAACAATAAATGTTATGAGAATGTGCCATTTTAAGGAAAACACATAATTTGCGTTTATGGTTCAAAGGAGGATTAACACACCTCATCGTATTCACCGTCAGATTCCTCACGTTCAATGTACTCCACATTTTCCCTTTCATTAAAACCTCCACCGTATCCTGAAAGAGCATTGCAGAGAAAATGACAACAATGCATTCCATAACAGAACACGGCATCAAACATTACCTGTTCTCTCTTCTAGCTTGGCATACTTTGGAGTGTTACACATGTTGCACTCTGACCTCCGCGCCCAGTTAACGTTACCGCATCTTCACGAGGAGCACAGAAAAGAAAAACAAACATTTATGACATGATATACAACATAAGGTGGCCAGAAATATTTCGATATTGAACAAAGCAAAATATGTTCAGTCAGAAATCACTCCACACTCTTTTACTCTCTGCTTATACCATATCTTACTTATTGTGTGGAAATATGGGCTAATAACTATAAAAGCAATCTTCACTCGCTAAATGTACTGCAAAAAAGGTCAGTAAGGATAATTCATAATGCCGCCTACAGAGAACATACTAACTCCTTATTTCTAAAATCACAAATACTTCAACTTGCTGATATAGTTCATCTTCTAACAGCTAAAATAATGCATAAGGCTAAAAATAACCAATTAGCTAAAAATGTCATCCAATACTTCTCTACAAGAGAGGAGAAATATGATCTCAGGGAAGAAGTACATTTGAAACACTTCTATGCTAGGACTACGTTATGCTAACCATAGCATTTCAGTATGTGGAATCAAACTATGGAATGGATTGAGTAAGGAAATCAAACAATGCACAACGATGAGCCAATTCAAGAAACAATACAAGCAGTTGATGTTTGCTAAATACAAGGATGAAGAGTCTTGAACCAGTCATGATGTGCTATATATATCACTATATTGACGGTTACTATGGTACCCATTATGGCATTGGATGCTCATATCACCTCCTACTTTGGTACGGGTCAAAAAATGTAAAAACAAAACAAAACCCTAAACTATATTAGGAAAGCAGGAAGTGAACAAATGTAACAGTTACTGATTGTAAAAGTACCAGATGGAGGGGTAGGATTTAATAAGCTTTGCTTCTTCCTACTCCTTTCAGACATGTGGAACTGGGAACTGATTATGGCATGCACTCAATTGTAATCTGATGCATGTTCAAATTTAAAATTAAACCATTACCATAACAAAAATTCGTGGGTATTTTATGATGTGATGGACCTACGTTTTACACTGCCAATCGTTTGCGCTGAAAAGGCCTCGGCTCTTCTCCGCCAGCGTCTTCCCAATCTCTGTTCCTCCTGCTTTCATCATCTTGGCCTCGGTGGTTTTCTCTGTAGAAAAAAAAAAAAAATTGTTCAATAATCTGATCTGCTTTTACCATATCAACTCTCGCGAACCCTGCGGTCCTCCGGCACTAGCGTTTTAACTATACCAAAACCCAGAACAAAAACCCACGATGAGGCAGCATTTAGCCACTATGCCCCCCCCCCCCTGTGGAACAGCCTGCCGGAGAGCCTCAGGACTGCAGAGACTGTTGACATTTTTAAAAGAATATTAAAGACACACTTTTTTTAATCAGGCTTTTAACTCATACGTATTTTAAACTCTTCTTAGGTTTTTATCTTTTTAGTTCTATTTTATGCTTTTAGTCTTTAGCTTTTAACTCCAGGGTTTCCTCAAGGGGGGGGTCCTCCACACTGGGGGCTGTGTCGGGTCTGCTGATGTGGGTGCCGTCATTGGGTCCCTTCGACCCGGCCGGCTGGGGGTTCCTCCCTTTGATGTGGGGGTCCGCCTGTCTGTCGGAGTCAGGGGCCACGGCCTGCGGCTCCTCCCAGTGTGGACGGCCCCAAAGGTGGCGTTTCCTTGATCCTCAGTGCCATACCATGTCTCCCCCTACTGTGTGTGATTGTGTGTGTGTGTAGTATGGAGGGAGGGGCATTCTTTGTAATCGTTTTCTTTTTAATTGAGGTAATTGTTTTTAATTCTGTAAAGCACTTTGCACGTTGCATGTCATTGCAGGAAAAGTGCTCTATAAATAAAGTTGATTTGATTTGAATAATGCAATGAGATCAGCAGCGGTCTCACCTCTTCCACATCTATTACAGCTTGTTCTCCTTGCAAAGTTGACATTTCCACACCTGAAAGAGCAGCAGATGCAATGCAAATACTTGAATGCTACAACAGAGGTGACTTTGTGCAACACCGTGAGATCTTTCATTCGACGACAGCCAGTAGCAGAGCTGGGGAATAGTAGTGCAGTTGTCTGTCACTTGAGAAGGTTCAAAAGCGTCTGACTTGCATACTTTGGGCATGCCGCTTGTGTCCTGAGGTTCACTCCCACGACACTTTAGCCTCCACGCCATAAAAAGCACGACCTACTACTGCGAGCTAACGACAGCTACCTTGCAAATTTGACCACATAAACAAACAGTCACACTATTAAACATTCCGCTACCTTTCAAAAGTATATTTCATAAGTCATTTGTCATTCGGCGCCTTCATTTAATAACTTGAATGACACAACCTAGCTCGCAAGCTAGCTAATTGCTAGCGGCGGAGGGCCTAGCAAGCTAAAGAAAGTTGACCTGTTAGCACAAGCAGGCAGCGTCTTTAAGATATACTCTAACAAACAAATACGTCATACATTGCTTTTATTCGAGTGTTTGATGACTTACTTTTTATCAGGACATATCCAGTCCCCGTCGCTTACCCGAAAGCTCTTCCCCGACATAATGGTGCGCGTTAACGCCGAGTGGCTAGCTAGTCAAATGCGCACAATGTTGATGACGCGGCCGCCCACCCCGATGCTGCCTTCACGGGCTGTTCGCTATCTGTATACTCCAATTGGATCACTCTTCTGATGACGGCAACATACATTTTATAAACATTTAGTGTAAATTAAAGTTACTACATTACGAAGACAATATTTATATATATTTCATACTAGTAATTTCCAGGGAACCTGAAGTGCATATAGGTTCTTACACAAACTGTTTTAGAAATGTCTTAAAACACGTGAATACATCATTATAATACTAATAAACACTATATTTAACTTTTAATTAATAGCGATTTTTAAATATTTATTTTACACCATAGAATGAAAATTGAATAAAATATATGTCGTGTCTCCTCAATTTGATGATAAAAAAACACTTTCACAATTGTCCACTAGATGTCACGTGATGCTCACATTTTCACATTATCATCATTGTTGTGTTGAGATAATTGGTAACTAAATCCCCCAAAATGTTTTTAGTCCTTATTGCAGTCACAGCACATGTTGGGAGTTTTTGACCAAGGTACTGCTAGTCGTCTCTACAATACCTGACATTTTCAGGTTGTATCAACCCTGAAAACAAAAGTTTTAGGCATAAAATATTCTCCCCAAATTATAATAATCATGAAAAACTCTTTCATTGTGCAAATACACATCGATCGATGTATGAGGTGATGTGTAGTGCTGCCTAAACAAGGTCATTGACCTACTACTTTTCTATAAGAAAATAACATATATAAGAAATATATATGTATACATATATAAGAAAATAACATGCAATAGAAGAAGAAAATTGCAAGAGCTAAAGACATTAATAGTACTATAATAGTACAATAAGACATACTTCGATTTTGAATGATTCCGGTTCCGATTTATCGTTTCGATTCCAGTTCAGTGTGTATGTGCATAGTTGGACGTGTTTTGCCTTAAACATTCCTGTGTCAGCTAACATGCAGTGTCTGTCACTCACACATGTCAAACCATACTATTATCATACCGATGGTGAGTCACACCTTTTTGGACTTGGACTTTGATGTTGTGTTTTTCTTCTTACATATATCAACAGATTACTAGCATGACATTATTATTGAAGATGCACAATATCCTTTTTATATCTTTGGCAACAGTGTTAATAACAATAAGAACTACAAGATGCAAAAGCAAGAAGGGGCAGTGTACAAAAAGGAATTTACTGAAAACAGTAATTAAAGTGAAATAGGCTGTTTAACATTGAAAGGGTGAATGAAAATGCATTTCTGGGGATCACAATGAATGAAAATATGAAGTGTAAACCTCATATTACAAATATAGTACAGTACATATAATACAGTAAGGATAATTCATAATGCCGCCTACAGAGAACATACTAACTCCTTATTTCTAAAATCACAAATACTCCAACTTGCTGATATAGTTCATCTTCAAACAGCTAAAATAATGCATAAGGCTAAAAATAAGCAATGAGCTAAAAATGTCATCCAATACTATATTTCAAACACTTATATGCTAGGACTCCATTAAAAAGCCATTGACTAAAACTAAAACTAAAACTAAAACTAAAACTAAAACTAAAACTAAAACTAAAACTAAAACTAAAACTAAAACTAAAACTAAAAATAAAAATAAAAATAAAAATAAAAATAAAAATAAAAATAAAAATAAAAATTACAAAAAAAACCCAACTTAAACTATATTAGGAAAGCAGGAAGTGAACAAATGTAACAGTTACTGTGGACATGTGGAACTGTGAACTGATTATGTGATGCACTCAATTGTAATCTGATGCATATTCAAATGAAATAAAACCATTACCATTACCATTACCATCATCTGATCAAAAGTTGAAGACCATCGTTCCAAAAATAACAAAAAACTCCGCAAACCAGAACAAAAACATTCTCAGGATGAATGAGTAGCTTTACCATTCTTGTTAATCGCTTCAAAAATTTATTTGGACATGCTTGAGTGTTTCCAGGACGATGGGCATCAAGTGTCTGGAACTGATGGCTATTTTTATCAACATCCCTTGCCATCAATCCCCAAATGTTCTTTGTGGTATTGAAATCAGGGGAACATGCATGATGGCCCAAAAGAGTGATGTCATTCTCCCTGAAGAAGTCCTTGGTCAAGCCAGCATTGTGATGAAAATGGCCACCATTTGACACCTGAAGTTCTAGTGTGCCACTGAATGAAAAAGCACCACGGATCATAATGGACCCCTCTCTACTGTGCCAGGTAGAAAACATCTCAGATGGGATCGCCTTGTCATGCCAGTAAGGTTGGAAGCCAGTAAGATTGGACCGTCAAGGTGACATTTTTTTCTCATCGGAGAATCAAACTTTTTTCCACCTTTCAATGTCCCGCAGACAGTTTTGTGGCGTTGAAGGAGACCAGGTCTTTGAATTTGTTTTTTGATTTTGAAACCCTTTTTTTGCCCAGATGCCAACTGTTGGTTAGTCGGCAGTCTGCATCAGTAAGGTCCTTCATTTGGGTCCAGGACCACCCTGTGTCTTGAAGGACAGCCAATTGGATCATCCGGCTGAGTGTGATTTTTGTGGCTCTACCATTTGACTTTTTGTTCCGTAATGCTCAGGATCTTTCCAAAAATGTAGAATGACTTGTCTTACGTGTCCAACCGCCGCGGCAGACCCTTCTTATGCAGTTCCACCAAAATGAAAATAAAAACAAAAATGAAAGTTTTAAGCAGATTTTTGGCATTTTTAGCCTGTGGTCTTAAACTTTTGATCAGGCAATTTCTTAGTTGGTCTTAAGATTTTGATCAGGCTATATTTAAAAATAAAGATTGATGCAACTCATTGACCTTGTTTTTTTTAATCCATCATTTGTGTCTGATTTTGGTGTTGTCTTGGTACATGAAGGTTATTTCTTTCACGCTGACCATTAATGGGGATGAGGCAATGTTTATGCTCTCACATACCTGGGGCTTCTCCACTGGCGACCATTGAGTGGCAGTGGGCGTGGTTGATTGACTGGGTTGGCCACGCCTTGGTAGTCCAACAGATAAGCGACACTTCCTGAACTGACCGGGTGACACTTCTGAGGAAAACTGCAAGGCCAAAACATGTCCAGGTAAACACCATCTAATTTAACTAAATACCAGTCTATGTATAAGATGCTTAGTATATTAATAAGAAGGTGTGATATTGACTGTGTCAACTAAAGGGCTCTTAGGTTATTTGAAAATAATTCAAATAGTTCAACAGACCACTGCCTTTTTGGAGCATTTTTTTGCGATTCTAAATGCATATAAGCACCTATAAATCAGGGGTCTCAAACACGTGGCCCGCGGGCCAACTATGGCCCGCAGGACACTACTTTGAGGCCCCCGCCTTGATATGAAAGTTTAATGTTAGTGCGGCCCGCGCAAGTTTGATATGGATGCTGTATGGTATTATTAAGTACCATACCGTATTATTAAGTTTGATTAATGTTCATGTTAAAGGTTAAATAACTGCTAATAGTTATCCTCCCTGTCCGTGTGGAAGTGGTAAGTTTTTGGCTATTTAAGTTTAAAGGAAATAACTTGAAGGCTACCGTTTAGGTCGCTAGCTCTCTAGTTTGCGAGTTAGCATGTGTCTCAAGACCCTGCAGTTGTGCAATATGTTGTAAATAAAAAGAGTATAAATGTGACTATAGTCGTGTTTTGTCATGTCTACAGGGCTCTAATAATGCTTTGTTCATTTTAATTTGAAAAAAATAATTTGTCTACTCACCAACTATATGTGGTTTCTTAAGTTTTTATTTTTGCTGTTTTATTATTATATTTGTTTTGTTTGATTTGTTTATTTATTTTTCATCTTACTTTGTGTAGAAAAATAAATAGTAAGATATTTGAGAACAGTGCAATGATGAAACCAAACCAAAGCAAAGTTTATTCATTTTTCTGTTTTTAATAAATGCGTTTTTTTTTTTTGAAAACCTGATGCGGCCCAGTCTCGCCCAGACCTTAGCTCCAGTGGCCCCCAAGTAAATTGAGTTTCACTAATTAACCTAGCATGTTTTTGGAATGTGGGAGGAAACCGGAGTACTTGGAGAAAACCCACGGCTGGGATTGAACTTGGGTCTCAGAGCAGTGAGGCGCGCTAACCACTCAACTGCCGTGCAGCCCCTATCAAGCATGTCCAAATATATTTTTGAAGCGATTAACAAGAATGGTAAAGCTACTCATGACTGAGTCCTCCTGAGAATGTTTTTGTTCTGGTTTGCGGAGTTTTTTGTTATTTTTGGAACGATGGTCTTAAACTTTTGATCAGATGATGGAAATGGTAATGGTTTTATTTCATTTGAACATGCATCAGATTACAATTGAGTGCATCCCATAATCAGTTCACATGTCCAAAAAGAGTAGGGAAGTAGCAGTTAGAGTCACGGCGTGTAGTAATAACGCAACATATTGTACACTATCCAGAAAAATGTACTTAAACCAAGGCAAAATGTTGGTTAACCAAAAAAACAACACTAATCAGGTCATCCACAAACCGAGGTACCATTGTATTTATTTTTGACTTGTTTATTGTAGACTATTCGAGTTCTCACGGTGAAATAATGTGGACAGAATGAAACAACCATAACAATAAACATAAATCCCCCATCAAAATAGCCTCCACAAACCATAACCTATAACCATAATCCCTTGTTTGGTATTCAGTATTGCCCAAAATGAAATGGATTTTTTTTTTTAAAGCATTTTACAATACCTGATACCCGGGTATACCCAGATGTGACTTGATATATACCACATACCAAAGAAGTACTAGCATGACCGTAATGATCCATAATAAATCCTAAAACTAATCAAATATGATTACCGATGACGTGTCTTGTTCTTTTTCAGCAACTTCCCACTGAAGCCCACCAAGCCCAAACTCAGCCAGTCTCAGGCTGAAGAACTTTTGAAGAAACACTACAACCTGACGCCCTCTGAAATTCACCATCTGCCCAGTTGGGGGGACCAGAACATTTATTTTAGGGCCGTGGAAGGGGGCCAGTACGTGCTGAAGATTATGAACTCAGAGGACAGTAAGAACCCCACCGTGGCTGATGTGCAGACTTGTGCCATGACCTTCCTGCAGGAGAATGGACTCCCAACCCCAAAAGCCCTGAAAACAACCACGGGACAGGTCATGTTCCTGGAAGGAGTTGGTAGGATACTTAAGACGTCTTTGCATTTGTCAATCATGAGCATGAGCATCGGTTTTGTGTGCGAACCTGAAAACTCCAAGTCAAATCATCTCTATATACGTATTTAGAACCAACTCACAACAGAACTATGCCCCCGAAAGGTGGGGTACACCATGGGCTGGTTGCCAGTCAATCACAGGGCACATTACAGTATTCACAAAAATCATCATACTGTACCTATGGACAATTTAGAGTCAACAATTAACTTATGTACGTTCTTAGAAAGTGGCAGGAAACTGGAGTACCCGGAGAAAAAAGATGCCCAACGGAGATTCAAACCCAGATATTCCAGATCTCCTTAATGTGGCCAACATGCTACCCACTAGACCACCGACCCTAATGTTTTCATATATTTATGCTAACAATGCTAACATTATTAGTAGTCGCAGGCAAAGGCCAATATATTGAAATTGTTGGCTTATTGTCTTTGGTAGAGTGTGGCCATGGTTTACAGAAGTTCCTGGTGCGCCTGTTGACTTACTTGCCAGGGATCCCCATCGCCAGCGCTCCCCTCTCACTGGAGCTGCTGTATGACGTTGGCCAGATGGCGGCCAGAATGGACAACATCCTCGGAAAGGTAGAAAGAATTCTATTGGTCAGCTTTTACATTCTTCTCCAGCCACACAATTCAACAACTTTTTCTGTCTGTCTGGTTACTTCCATCCGTCCATCCATCCATGCATCCATCCATCCAATTCAACAATTTTTTTTGTCTGGTTAATTCCATCTGTCCATCCATCCATGCATCCATCCGTCCAATTCAACAACTTTTTTGTCCGGTTACTACCATCCATGCATCCATTCATCCATCCATCCATCCATCTATCCAATTCAACAACTTTTTTGTTTGGTTACTACCATCCATCCATCCATCCATCCAATTCAACAACTTTTTCTGTTTGGTTACTTCCATCTGTCCGCCCATCCATCCATCCATCCATCCATCCATCCATCCACCCACCCATCCAATTCAACAACTTTTTTGTCAGGTTACTACCATCCATCCATCCATCCATCCATCCATCCAATTCAACAACTTTTTCTGTCTGGTTACTTCCATCCGTCCATCCATCCATCCATCCATCCAATTCAACAACTTTTTTGTCCGGTTACTACCATCCATCCATCCATCCATCCATCCATCCAATTCAACAACTTTTTTGTCTGATTACTACCATCCATGCATCCATTCATCCATTCATCCATCCATCCATCCATCCAATTCAACAACTTTTTTGTCCGGTTACTACCATCCATCCATCCATCCATCCATCCATCCATCCATCCATCCATCCAATTCAACAACTTTTTTGTCTGATTACTACCATCCATGCATCCATTCATCCATCCATCCATCCATCCATCCATCCATCCATCCATCCATCCATCTATCCAATTCAACAACTTTTTCCGTCTGGTTACTTCCATCCGTCCATCCATCCATCCATCCATCCATCCATCCATGCATCCATCCATCCATCCATCCATCCATCCATCCATCCATCCATCCATCCATCCATCCATCCAATTCAACAACCTTTTTGTCCGGTTACTACCATCCACCCATCCATCCATCCATCCAATTCAACAACTTTTTCTGTTTGGTTACTTCCATCTGTCCGCCCATCCATCCATCCATCCATCCATCCATCTCAACAACTTTTTTGTCCGGTTTCTACCATCCATCCACCCATCCATCCAATTCAACAACTTTTTTGTCCGGTTACTACCATCCATCCATCCATCCATCCATCTATCCAATTCAACAACTTTTTCTGTCTGGTTACTTCCATCCGTCCATCCATCCATCCATCCATCCATCCATCCAATTCAACAACTATTTTGTCCGGTTACTACCATCCGTCCATCCATCCATCCATCCAATTCAACAACTATTTTGTCCGGTTACTACCATCCATCCATCCATCCATCCAATTCAACAACTTTTTTGTCTGATTACTACCATCCATCCATCCATCCATTCATCCAATTCAACAAATTTTTTGTCCGGTTACTACCATCCATCCATCCATCCATCCATCCATCCAATTCAACAACTTTTTTGTCTGGTTACTACCATGCATCTATCGATCCATCCAATTCAACAACTTTTTTGTCCGATTACTACCATCCATCCATCCATTCATCCATCCATCCAATTCAACAACTTTTTTGTCTGGTTACTACCATGCATCTATCGATCCATCCAATTCAACAACTTTTTTGTCCGATTACTACCATCCATCCATCCATCCAATTCAACAACTTTTTTGTCCGGTTACTTCCATCCATCCATCCATCCATCCATCCCATACTGAAGTGTGTTTTGTTTTTTCCAAGATGAAACATCCTCAACTGTCAGCATTGCAGAGGGAGGAGTTTATGTGGAGTTTGTCAAAAGTTCTTCTTCTGGAAGAATACATGAGCGTCCTTGATGGACACCCCCTCCAGGAGGATGTGAGGTCTGTCCTCCAGCAGTACAAAACCTATGTGGCACCCAGATACTCCAGCTTCCGCAAATGTAAGTATGGCGTTGATCTTGCCATCAGTTCATTGTAAGTTCACTCTATCACAGAAATATGATTATTTCTATTATTATTATGAATATTATTCGTATAAGAATTGATGAATAATACGGCATATGACTGGTAAAAAATGTTTTGCCTAAAGGGCTGTAATAATTTAAATAACAATAAAAAAAGTTTTCTAAACGTTTCTAAAATGTTCCATTTACATATGGAATACTAAATTACAAATAAAGAATCACAAGTTTAAATGTGACTATAGGGGTGTTATTCTATGTCTGGAGGGCTCTAATAATGTAAAAAAAGCATAAATAAAGAATCCTACTTTGATTCTGGAACCAATATAAACAAGGGTTTACTGTATATCATTTTGCCGTGACTATAGGGGTGTTATTCCATATCTGGTGGGCTCTAATAATGTAAAAAAAACAAAAAAAAAAACAAACATAAATAAAGAATCCTACTTTGTGGAAATCACAGTTGAGTTTGGAACCAATATAAACAAGGGTTTACTGTATATCGTTTTGACGTGACTATAGGGGTGTTATTCCATGTCTGGAGGGCTCTAATAATGTCAAACAAAAGTATAAATAAAGAATCCTACTTTGTGGAAATCGCAGTTGAGTCCGGAACCAACATAAACAAGGGTTTACTGTATATCATTTTGACGTGACTATAGGGGTGTTATTTCATGTCTGGAGGGCTCTAATAATGTAAAAAAAACATAAATAAAGAATCCTACTTTGTGGAAATCGCAGTTGAGTCTGGAACCAATAGAAACACGAGTTTACTGTATATCATCTTGACGTGACTATAGGGGTGTTATTTCATGTCTGGAGGGCTCTAATAATGTAAAAAAGCATAAATAAAGAATCCTACTTTGAGTCCGGAACCAATATAAACAAGGGTTTACTGTATATCATTTTGACATGATTATAGGGGTGTTATTCCATGTCTGGAGGGCTCTAATAATGTAAAAAAGCATAAATAAAGAATCCTGCTATTTTTACATAAAAAAATGTAAAAAAAAGCATGAACAAAGAATCCTACTTTTTTTTTTTTACATTATTAGAGCCCTCCAGACATGGAATAACACCCCTATAGTCACGTCAAAATGATATACAGTAAACCCTTGTTTATTTTGCTGAGTGGTTCATGCTGGGGAAGGTTGTTACATTGTGTTGTACTTTTGTCCCTCTGCAGGCCTTGTTCATGGGGACTTAAACCATCTCAATGTGCTTGTGCAAGCTAACGGGCGCAATGGCTACAGCATTTCTGGTATCATTGACTTTGGGGATATGAACCTTGGTTATTACGTACATGAGCTGGCCATCAACATCACGCACATGATGCTTGCCTATCCCAACCACATTGAGGTGGGCGGAGCTATCCTAGCAGGCTGGGAAAGCATCTTTCCACTCAGCGAGGCGGAGAAAGATTGTCTCTTTTGGTTGGTCCTGTCACGCTTCTGCCAGACGTTGGTGCTCTGCAGGCACACTTTGGCTTTTCTTCCTGAAAATGAAGAATATCTCATGCATGCAACCAAAAACGACAGTGTGATTTTCTGTAAACTTTGCAAAATGGGAAAGCAGCAAGTAGAGAAGGTGTGGTTCCAAACTGCTGCTCGCTTCAATCGTGCTGTACAAAGTGAGAAGGAAAGTAGAAGTAGTGTATGACCTCCATGTGCTTAAACTCACTTAGTTTATTAGTTTAGGTTATTACATATTAAATATTTGGTGGTGACCATTTGTGTTTGATTCTTTTTTGATAATGAATGGGTGTGTAGCTTGTAAACTTGTCTGCATAACATTCAGTCTAAAATAGTAAAACATGGCAAAATATACAAAAATTATTTCAATTTGTCTAATCAAAATATGAATTATTGGGTATTAAATGCCAAACCATACTGAAACATAAAAGCGTTGCAATGTTGATATTATGTAAGACAACATGTAGATAGTTAGTTATATATTTCAAGAAAAAAATGCATCTCAGTTACCAATTAGTATCAATTTCAGTCCCATTTTTTCTTTTTGTTCTTAATTTCACAAAATTTCAACTATTCTTGAATCTCAAGTTTTGAATAAATTATTTTCCTCATATTATTATTTATTGTTAAAGTGCAAATTTTTTTCTTGTTGGAATATTTTTTTTCTCTTAATATTTTGATTTTATTCTCATCATATTACAGTTATACAGTTATATAACTATTTTTTTAAATTTTTCTCTTGCAATTATGAATGTTTTCCCATATTTTTACTTTATTCCTGTAATATAACTTTTCCTCCAAGCTAATGTTCAGACCACTACTACTTTATTTGTCGTTTTGTTTGTTCCTCATAATTGTTAGGGTTGGCCACAGCTAAAAACACTGGATCCCAAGATGCAGAGGCGAGGCAGTTCGTGGTAAGCACTGAGCGAACAAGATGCTGAGAGGAGCGGGGAACAATCTGGCAATGAGGACAGCTTAAGAGCTGGGCTAGGTGCTAATTGCTAACAAGTAGATTCAAACAGCACACAAATCACAACAATATTATTAATGAAAAAAAACATCTCTTTTCTTTAAAGGTAAAAAAATGTCTTCATTACAATTGATTATTTTCAAGAAATTAAGACTTTTACTAAATTATGAAATCATTAGTAATTTCATAATAATTATTATATAATAAATTTATATAATAATAATAATTATTATTAACATTATTCCTTTGCAATTAATAATAATAATTATGATTCTAATAATAATAATAATAATAATAATAATAATAATAATACTAATAATTATTATAATAATAATAATAATAATTATTATTATTATTATTATTATTAAATTAAAATGTTATGTAACAAAAATTATTCATTATTTTACATTGATTATTATTAATAATAACAATAATAATAATGATTAAATTGTTATTGTTATTAAATTAAAATTTTATAATAATAATAATAATAATAATAATAATAATAATAATAATAATAATAATAATAATAATAAATTACAATTTTAAACTTTATTTCAAATATTGTTTTCTTAATATTTTGACTTTATTCTTGTATAATAATTTTTTTCCAATTATAAATTTTCCAATTATTTGTTGTCCAGTTGTTTTCTTTTCTTTCTATTTGACACGTACACAATGTTTGAATTCATATTACCATTATTTATGTATTACCAATTTATTCATGGGGTTTAAACTTTGGAAATACTTATTTGGTGTTTGTGTCTTCATAGGTTTTGTCACCTTTAATTATAAAAAGAAGGAAAATCAGTTGAAGCCTCCTTAGGTAGGCTGGGTGAGGACTAATAATGTCATCCATTGGGTGGCTGGTGTGTAGGTTCACTTTAAAGTGGAGTAATACTGCCCTCATGTGGTGTACCGTAAGTACTGCTTGGTGCCTGAAGTTCGAGGTGGTCTTCTACATGGACACCCTCTGCAGGACGATGTGAATTTCTGTCTTTTTGGGGTTAAATGTTGAATTCTATTTTACTTTTGTCTTTCCACACATCCACGTTGAGGTAGGTGGAGTTATGCTATCAGAACGATTGTCGCTGGTTACCCTTTGACCTTGCATCCTGAACATGGCACCAACAGCCAAGCGTGAACCGCAGCATGTCCTGTCTGTCTTGGACAAGGTAGTTCAGTTTAATTGAGTGCACTCAAGATGAATTGAACAGGAATTTTTAATCATACATTGTTTTAATCATCGTGTATCTGTTAGGGAGACGTTGGCTTGATTTATGAGGCCTGCATGAGGTTTATTAGGACAAGGGGGCTAGCAGAGATGGTATCGGAGGCACATTTTATGATGCCGCCTCTTTCTGTTGAAGGAAATGACTCCTGGACCGTCATTCTTCACATCTTTCACATCCTTCACCAATATCAGTCTGCAATAAAAACGATCCTTTTGTTTACGTCAGGAGTGCAAACGGAGTAAAATCAAAGGATACAGTGGCCATGTTGATATTTTACATTTTCTAAACCAAGCCATGTAGACATACTAACATGTTATATATATTTGTCCACTTTTGCTGTTGTCAATTTTATACATATTTCAACATACAGTGGTACCTCAGTTAAAGTCCTTTCCGGTTAGTGTGTTTTAGTTATCATCAACATTTTTGCAAACATTTTGCCTTTGTTTACAAAATACTGTCCAGTTTGTTTACACTGGATGCTTTGCTTTGGTTAGAGTCCGTCTTGGTTTGAGTTGGACATTTTGGAACAAATTGATGATCTTAACCAAGGCACTACTAATCTTCTTATAGGGCTGCAGCTATTGAATGTTATAGTAATTGAGTATTCTATTGCAAATTTTGTCAATTAATTGAATCTGAAAAAAAAACACAATGTGGGAGGAAACCGGAGTACCCGGAGAAAACCCACGCATGCACGGGGAGAACATGCAAACTCCACACAGAGATGGCCAAGAGTGGAATTGAACTCAGGTCTCCTAGGTGCGAGGCCTGCGTTCTCACCACTCACACGCCGTGCAGCTCCTTTGCTTACATTCGTCCCAAAATACTGTCCGGTTTGTTTACACTGGAATATTTGCTTTGGTTAGAGTCCGTCTTGGTTTGATTTGTACATTCTGGAAGAAATTGATGATCTTAACCAAGGCACTACTAATCTTCTTGTAGGGCTGCAGCAATTGGATATTATAGTAATTGAATATTCTACTGGAAATGTTGTCAATTAATTGAGTCTGGAAAATCTGGAAAAAAAACACAATTTTGCTTGGTAAAGAGCAATAATACATTCACAAAAAGAAAACATTTCTCTAAATAATGAACAACCAATTGGTTTCATGTAGGGATACAGAAATGGCCAAGGGTGGAATTGGACCCAGGTCTCCTAGCTGTGAGGTGTGCGCGCTAACCACTCGACCGCCATGCTGCCCCTTCGCTTACATTCGCTTACATTCACCCCAAAATATTCTCCGGTTTGTTTACACTGGAAAATGTGCTTTGGTTAGAGTCCGTCTTGGTTTGAGTTGGACATTCTGGAACAAATTGATGATCTTAACCAAGGCACTACTAATCTTCTTGTAGAGCTGCAGCTATTGAATATTATAGTAATTGAATATTCTACCAAACATTTTGTCAATTAATTGAGAAATCTGAAAAAAAAAACACAATTTTACTTGGTTAAAGAGCAATAATACATTCAAAATAGAAAACATTTCACTAAATGCCCCTTCGCTTACATTCGCTTACATTTGCTTACATTCACCCCAAAATACTCTCCGGTTTGTTTACACTGCAAAATTTGCTTTGGTTAGAGTCCGTCTTGGTTTGAGTTGGACAAATTAATGATTCAATTAATGATTAATCATTAAATTGACATTGCGCATAGTTTACCTAGTGGTCATTTTTTAAGGCTATATTTTTATACAGTACCGCTCAAAAGTTTGGGATCACTTGGAAATTTTTGGGGCTTTTTCTTGGCAGTCCTGCTATGAAGTCCAGCATCCTGAAGTGGCCGCTTCACTGTTGACACTGACACTGGTGTTTGACGGCTACTATTTAGTGCAGCTGCCAGGTGACGACCTGTGAGGCGTCTTTGTCTTAAACTACACACTCTCACATATTTGTCTGCATCGTTTTTCTGTCCTTGCTAGACCCAGTTTGTGCTATTGTTGAAGATTTTTTTGTCTTTCATGATTACAGTCACCCCTGGTTTAATTAATTGGTTACAGAGCTGACAGCAATCAATTAATTTCCACGATATAGGATTCCAAGTCAATAAATGGAATATTTTTGTAGTTGGAGCACGGAAAATCTGTTTGTGACTTTGCAAATACGAGGGATTTATGTTGCCGATTTTGATACCAATCATCCATGAGGGAAATTGACCGATTCCGACACCGATCATATGGAATAATTCTTGTTTGTTTCTTTGTTTCTTCTTGCACAGTTGTGCAGCGTTTTTCTGTCCTTGTTAGACCCAGTTTGTGCTGCTCTCTGAAGGGAGTAGTTAACAGCATGGTAAGAGATTTTAGTTTTAGTTAGGATTTTTAGATGGCTTTTCTAATCATCTATTAGCCTTATAAAATGATGAATGTTTATGAAATGCATGAAAATGTGTTTTTCTTTGGAAAACAAAGAAATTTGCAAGTGATCCCAAACTTTTGAGCAGTAGCGTACACTATATGAAATTTGACTGCATGCAGACGAAAGGAGTCAAACTGGGGTGTTTTCTCTAGCTCATTCAATCTTCCCGTGTCTTCAAACACATCAAATATTGTTTGAAATCCGGGTACTCAAATTTGAATAATCGATGTGTTTTCCCCCTCATGGTATTACCATGTTATGCAGGGAAATTAGTGATTTTTTTTTTTTTATTTACTCGGATCTTCCAGAATGTGCACCTATACCAGCAGTATATCCTTGGATTTCCGAAATGCTCTATTTTAATTTAGTCCACCCATGGAAACCGACCTGAACCCAGACTTATCCTTTTCACGGCCGTCTGCGTTTCAAAGACAGGCCTCGCTACCTTTATCTCAGCAGAATACACGCAACTCGACAAGCCTTGCTGCCTTTAAAAAAAAACAAAAAAAACGGAAAAAACAGCATGTGAGCCCTTTGACAAATGGACAAGCTGCCATCTGGTTAGGTCCATTGTCAATACCGCGGCTGTCGAGCAAGGTGCTTCATGGGTGTCAATGAGGCTTTGGCTGAGCTGATGCTGTTCTGGAGTGCAGTGGTGGGTGATGCCTTTGGGGTCATGGACGGCAGTCATGGATGGTGGTAGGTCGGTGAACCACCAGGGCTTTGCTATTACTGAGACATGGCAAGGATCTGCACTGAAGGCATCATGGTAGATGTCGGTGGTACATTTTTTTAAACGATTTTTCATCTTTCAAGGCACACAGAATATTGTGTTTTTGGGTTATAGAAACATGGAAAATACCAAAAAAGCAAGATTAGACTCTTAAAGTTATTTTCTACCTTTTTCCATTTTTTTGTAATCAGCAGTGCATAGGTTAGTTTCTGGAAAATATCAGTTCCCGACTAAAACAGGGTTGTTTTGCATCAAAAATAATAATTTACAAATATTACACCATAAACTACTTTGTGAGACTGCATGTGTTAATATTTCCTTACAGTGCGGAGCCTTCTGCACGCTTCACTCCTGGTTAAGATCATCACTTCCTGTCATGTGTGATTTTTTTCCATGTATGATCTCTGCCGAGCTGTTAAATGCACTTCGGCCACCTTGTGGCCCTTTTTATGGCTTAAAGTGGGCCCTTTATGCTCTTTATGGGCCCTTAATATTGAGTTATGGACTCCTATAGAGCAGCTACACATAATAACCACACATACTGTATTCTGTATATTTTGTATTTTCATTTTGTATTTTCATTTTTTAATAGATGTCTGCACCTACTTCACCAAAACAAATTCCTAGTATGTGTTTGATCATACCTGGCAATAAAACCATTTCTGATTCTGATTCTGAAAGCTTTCTAGGTCTTGTAAAGTCTGCACCTATTCCAGCTGTATAGTATATCCTTGGATTTCCGGCCCACTTCTGGGCACACCTACTCCTCTGTGGTTGGTCACACTGCGTGTTATCACTTCAAAATGGGCAAACCTCATTAACTGAAACTTTGGCATCGTTTAACACAAGAATGCAACAACTTGCTCTGAAAGTGATATGCATTAGTGGAGAGTTGCATCATCACCTCTTTTTGCTTCTTGCGCACAAAAAGGTGAAAGACGTACTCTACCGCTCAGAAGTTTGGGATCACTTTGAAATTTTTTTGTTTTACAAAGAAAAACACATTTTTATGCATTTCACAAACTTTTTTTCAGAAACTTCTTTTTTTAAATCAATTTCATCATTTTAGATCATTCGCAAACTCTATGTCGCACCGTCCGACCCAGCTACACTACCGCTCAAACGTGCAAATTTTTTGGTTTTCCAAAGAAAGACAAATTTTCCTGCATTTCACAAACATTTGTATCCATTTCACAAACAACTAAAATGAATGAGATGATTTTCATTTTTGCATAGAGGCCTACTATCAACAACTGTCAGTCCTCTGCATCAATCTCCTGGTATGGCTGCTAATCCAAGTTCATCATTTTATAAGGCTAATAGATGATTAGAAAAGCCATCTAATAATCTAAACTAAAACTAAAATCTCTTACCATGCTGTTAACTACTCCCTTCAGAGAGCAGCACAAACTGGGTCTAACAAGGACAGAAAAACGCTGCACAACTGTGCAAGAAGAAACAAAGAAACAAACAAGAATTATTCCATATTATCAGTGTTGGAATTAGTCAATTTCACTCATGGATGATTGGTATCAAAATCAGCAACATAAATCCCTCGTATTTACAAAGTCATAAACAGATTTTCCAACTACAAAAATATTCCATTTATTGACTTGAAATCCTATATCGTGGAAATTAATTTATCGCTGGCATGTCTGTAACCAATTAATTAAACCAGGGGTGACTGTAATCATGAAAGACAAAAAAAATCCTGAGCAATAGCACAAACTGGGTCTAACAAGGACAGAAAAACGATGCAGACAAATATCTGAGAGTGTGTAGTTTCAGACAAAGACCTGGCACCTGCACTAAATAGTAGCTGTCAAACACCAGTGTCAGTATCAACAGTGAAGCGGCCACTTCAGGATGCTGGACTTCATAGCCGGACTGCCAAGAAAAAGCCCCAAAAGTTTCCAAGTGATCCCAAACTTTTGAGCGGTAGTGTATAAATACCTTGTTGGGATTGGGCAGGCATTTTATTGAATGAGTTAATGAAAATCAAACATTCTATGACAACAAGCCATATCCTGGCAAAGCAGGACGTTTTTGGTCACCATGTTTTACATCCGCGCCGTCTTTATTTTCATGCACATTTTTAGAGGACACCGTGACATTTTCCGGCCATGGTAGGTGGAGCCGCAAGGTGCGAGTCGACCCCATCAGAGTTCCATAATGCAGACGAGTGCACAGCGAAACAGCTTGCGCTGGCAGATGTGCTGCTGCATTGTGCCGTATCTTTCGCTCCTCTCATCCGGTCCTTATCGCAGAAGCACATTCATTTGGGAAACCAGAGTGCTCATGGTGCTTTCTTTTAAAAAAATGCAGTCCACAAAGCGTAAGCATAAAAGTGAATCCTCCTGCAGTGTTAAAAGTCACACATGTAAGATGAATTGAGTCATTGTGATGATCGTTTTTTTTTCTATTGGCGCCGCAAATTTGAATTGATCACCTCTCATCTGCTTGTAATAATAAGTTATAGGCGTTCATATCCAGCGCTCTCGCTTCACCCACCTCAAAGTGATTTGTAATGCTGTAAGTCCACACTTTATAATGCAGGTAATGTTGGGCTGACATAGCAATACGTCCAACCCGGCCGGTCTTCACTGGGAAGTGATGCTCTGATCAGACGCTTTTAATAAGTCAGAAAAATCCACAAAAAATAGTGTTTGGTGCTGGGAGAAAAATCACTGATGATGACCCCTGTGTGTTATGAAATTACCGTATTTTCCGGACTATAAGTTGCACTGTTTCTCACAGGTTGGCTGTTCCTGTGACTTATACTCCAGAGCGACTTATAAATGAAAAAAGTGTTTATGTTACATAAACACTGGACACCTTTTCTGTTCATGTTTATTTTTTGTGTAGCTGAATAAGCATTGTGTTAGCATATCTTACACCTATTCAGCCTGTTCTCTATTCTTTTATTGGTAGAACTTGCCTTCCAAGAGGATGTAATGTCTGTTTTGGTTAAGTAGTTTGGAAAATTAATCACCCGCAAAAAATGCGACTTATACTCAAGTGCGATATATGTATGTTTTTTTCTACCAAATTATGCATTTTTGGCATTGTGCGGCTTATACTCCAGAGCGACTTATAGTCCAGAAAATACGGTAAATTACCCTCAAAAAATGCAACTTATACTCGGGTGCGATTTATGTATGTTTTTATCTACCAAATTATGCATTTTTGGCCTTGTGCGACTTATACTCCGGAGCGACTTATAGTTCAGAAAATACAGTAAATTACCCACAAAAAATGTGACTTATACTCTAGTGCGACTTATGTATGTTTTTTTCTACCTGATGATGCATTTTTGGCCTTGTGCGACTTATACTCCGAGCGACTTATAGTACAGAAAATACGGTAAATTACCCGCAAAAAATGTGACTTATACTCCAGTGCGATTTATGTATGTTTTTTTCTACCAAATTATGCATTTTTGGCCTTGTGTGACTTAAACTCTGGAGCGACTTATAGTCCAGAAAATACAGTAAATTACCCCCCAAAAATGTGACTTATGCTCCAGTGCAACTGATGTATGTTTTTTTTTCCACCGAATTATGCATTTTTGGCATTGTGCGACTTGTACTCTGGAGCGACTTATAGTCCAAAAAATACAGTAAATTACCGCCCAAAATGTGACTTATGCTCCAGTGCAACTGATGTATGTTTTTTTTCCACCGAATTATGCATTTTTGGCATTGTGCGACTTATACTCTGGAGCGACTTATAGTCCAGAAAATACGGTAAATTACTCGCAAAAAATGCGACTTATACTCCAGTGCAACTTATGTATGTTTTTTTCTACCTGATGATGCATTTTTGGCCTTGTGCGACTTATACTCCGAGCGACTTATAGTCCAGAAAATATGGTAAATTACCCGCAAAAAATGTGACTTATACTCCAGTGTGATTTATGTATGTTTTTTTCTACCAAATTATGCATTTTTGGGCTTGTGCGACTTAAACTCTGGAGCGACTTATAGTCCAGAAAATACAGTAAATTACCCACAAAAAATGTGACTTATACTCCAGTGCCACTTATGTATATTTTTTTTCTACCTGATGATGCATTTTTGGGCTTGTGCGACTCATACCCCAGAGCGACTTATAGTCCAAAAAATACAGTAAATTACCCCCAAAAAATGTGACTTATGCTCCAGTGCAACTGATGTATGTTTTTTTTCCACCAAATTATGCATTTTTGGCATTGTGCGACTTATACTCTGGAGCGACTTATAGTCCAGAAAATACAGCAATTTTCACAAATCACCATATGGAATGGGATGGAAAGGGAAAAAATAAAATCAAAGTTCATTAACCACCGGTAGCCAGAACAGGAAGTACCTTCTGCCAACCTCTTTGTACCTCTACATGAAATAACCAGTTCAAATTCCCAAATCCCAAAACTTGTGTGAAGACATTGCGTGTGAAGAGATGAAGGGAAAACAGAAATGAGCAGGAAAGGCGTGAGTGTCAAAAATAGTATGAAAATGTCTAAAAATGTGAAAAAAATGTCATGTGAAAAACAGGTAGCCTGAAAGCATTCGACAGCTGGACAACGGAATGGCTTGACCCCGGGCTCGGAAGTAATACAAGTAATTGATAATAGTTTTCGTGACGATTTGGACGATATCCAACATTGGACCCTCAAAGAACAAACAACAATTTGAAGTAATTAATGGTATTAAATAATAAAAATATGAAAAAAGATACATGTTTGTACTTACTTGTTGTATAAAGTAAAAAGGCAACAACCCCCCCCACAAAAATCACAGACACCATGCTTATGCAGGTAAACTCGACTATTTTTTACAAGAACTTCCTGTATGCAGGGCGAGTTACCGCGTGAACATCAGCTCTTGCGTGTATTCCTTCTGGAGCCGGAAAACTTTTTAAATTCCCATCTATTTCAACTTTGTAATTATGACTTGATTCCCATAATATTTTCACTTTTTTCATGTTTTTTTACTTCCCACAACCTGATGACAATTTTGTTTTGTTTTTTTCTCTTTGTTTCATAACTTAAAATTGTTTTGTTTAATTTTTTCCCACTAAAATATTTAACATATTTAACATATTTTTTCTTATTAAATTGCAGTTTTATTCTTGTACAATTAGTAGTACAAAGTTTTCTTGTTAGATTGCAACTTTTTCTCCTAATAATTTGACTTCTTCTTTATTAGTGTTGATTTTCCTTTTTTTTTTTTTAAGTTTTTTTGGTGAAAAAAACAACTGCTGCTGAGAGAGAAGCAGGATTGGGATGCTGAGCCGTGAATGAGTGTGTCATCAGCATAGAAGTGCAATTTTTTTTTTGGGGGGGGTGTTATTATTATTATCAATACCTCAATGGAAGTGTGTTTTTTTTGCCATTAATATTCATCCGATGCGTCGTGCTGTATCAGCCACAGCGATCAAACATCATTTATCCAGCAAGCCATTTTGTTGATTATATGTGATCAAGAACAACCCAACTGTATGTATTCTCAAATCCACGGGGGGGCTATTTACGGTAAACAATGCACAGAATGTAATTGAGCTCCCTGGATTCAATTGGATGCGCTTTTACACACGTGATGCCAAGGTTCTTTACCTAACCTCCCATAACTCCTCTTGATTTATCTCCCCTCACACCCTCACTGCTAACTATTCCCGAGGCGCTATTTGGATTCCTATATAACGGTGGCTAATGCAAGTAAATGGGAAGCGGCTTCCTTGCAGCCCGCTCTATTTGTCACCACGCTGTGCTCCTGGCAGTGACACAGTCCTGGCAATAAGGTGATTAATGTGATAGGTGGAATTTGTCTCGTTATGTTGACGGCGGCTAATAAATGTCTTGTAAACAGCCGGTCACAGCTGTTAATGCATCATCATAATCCTGGATTAGGCGGTGCCAGGAATGACCAATCAATGCAATTAGTTAGGCAGTGACAAAATGGATTCGCCCGTGCTCTTGACTTTCCTGCATTATTTCAGTCTATTCGCAAACTCTTGTGTCGCACCGTCCGACTCAGGTACACTCCCGCTCAAACATGCACATTTTTTTGTTTTCCAAAAAAATTAAAATTTTCCTGCATTTCACAAACTATTTTTTTCAATTTCACAACCAATGAAAATGAATGAGATGATTTTCAAAGAAGGATGTACATTTTTGCATAGAGGCCTACTATCAACAACTGTCAGTCCTCTGCATCAATCTCCTGGTATGGCTGCTAATCCAAGTTCATCATTTTATAAGGCTAATAGATGATTAGAAAAGACATCTAAAAATCCTAACTAAAACTAAAATCTCTTACCATGCTGTTAACTACTCCCTTCAGAGAGCAGCACAAACTGGGTCTAACAAGGACAGAAAAACAATGCACAACTGTGCAAGAAGAAACAAAGAAACAAACAAGAATTATTCCATATGATCGGTGTCGGAATCGGTCAATTTCACTCATGGATGATTGGTATCAAAATCGGCAACGTAAATTTCTCTTATTTGCCAAGTCATAAACAGATTTTCCGTGCTCCAATTACAAAAATATTCCATTTATTGACTTGGAATCCTATATTGTGGAAATTAATTTATCGCTGGCAGGTCTGTAACCAATTAATTAAACCAGGGGTGACTGTAATCATGACAAAAATCAAGACAAAAAAATCCTTAACAATAGCACAAACTGGGTCTAACAAGGACAGAAAAACAATGCAAAATCTATTAATAAATCATGCTGGAAAAGCCATCTAAAAATCGCAACTAAAACTAAAATCGCTTACCATGCTGTCAACTTCTCCCTTCAGAAAGCAGCACAAACTGGGTCTAACAAGGACAGAAAAACGATACACAACTCTGCTGATGATGGATGACTAAGGATCGGTTTTAAAATAAAAAAACATTAATCAAATACCATACACTACCGCTCAAAAGTTTTGGATCACTTGCAAATTTCTTTGTTTTCCAAACAAAAACACATTTTCATGCATTTCACAAACATTTTTTATTGACAATGAAAATGAATGAGATGATTTTCAAAGAAGGATGTACATTTTTGCATAGAGGCCTACTATCAACAACTGTCAGTCCTCTGCATCAATCTCCTGGTATGGCTGCTAATCCAAGTTCATCATTTTATAAGGCTAATAGATGATTAGAAAAGCCATCTAAAAATCCTAACTAAAACTAAAATCTCTTACCATGCTGTTAACTACTCCCTAGCCAGTATATCCAAATAATTATTATTTTATTTTGGGGTTCAAATTAAAATTTGGGGTTCCTACCTCCGACTTGATATTATAAGTCCCAACATGGATGTTGGCGTGCCTTCGTCCTCCAACTGGGGTTAGGGTTTCTGAATATGGTTCGCGTTAGAACAGCTAATTAAGGTTAGGGCTACAAATTCCAATTGTGTTTAGGGGGGTCCCTGGTTAGGGTTAGGGCTGGGCCCAGGCTAGGGTTAGGGTTTAAGCTGGCTAGGGCTAGGGTTAGGGTTAGGTTTAGAGACAGCTACTTCCCCCTGGCCATCAGACTGCTGAATGTCAAATAAGACCCTCTACCTGCCCACACGCAAACGCAAAACTTTAAATTCATTCATTCATTCATTTTCTACACATTACTATTCTTATTATTTATACGGGAGCCAGGCGACGACATTTCGTTGGCAATTTCACTGCTATGTTATTGTGTAATGACAAAAAATGACAAAAAAAAATATTCAGAGAGCAGCACAAAAGAGGGTTTAACAAGGACAGAAAAATGCTGCACAACTGTGCAAGAAGACAAATATCTGAGAGTGTGTAGTTTAAGACAAAGACGCCTCACAGGTCGTCACCTGGCAGCGATAATCGGTATCGAAATGGGCAGCATAAAACCCTGATGGGAGTATTTAAGGTACTTAAATCGAGTCCAAGTCGGGTTCCGACAGCTGGGAAAATGAAAGAAAGTGTGATTCTTCAACTATGCTTTCATCGCAAACCCGAGTAAAAAATGCAGAACGACCGTCGAGCTAAAAGTCACGATGTAAATGCTGCTTTTTTATTCCTACTTCCAGTGTCTCGGCGAGAAAAGACGGGTGACTTTTAAATGTGAGCGCTAAGTAAGGAGGTCGCCAAGCAAGCCATTAACATGCTGTCACTTCCCTCATCTTCATAATGCCTGGCTGGTGCAAGCTTGCATGCGTTTCTTCTATTTCCAGCACCTGTGCTTAAAACGTTTTTGTACATATTCTTAAACCCGGAGCATCCTGTCAGCTCATCCTATTACCAAAGTGACGGTCATTGGAGATGATCAATTTGCATAATGGAGCATTAAATTGGCGCCCATCAAAGCCACCTCTCAGCAGTTTGCTGGCATGGAAAGCTCCCTCAGACTGGCAATTTCGACTTGAAGGGGTGACATGAATCCTCCTTACTGGAGTATCCTTAAACTACACAGACGGGAAGCATTTGACTGCTTGAAAAACACGCCGCCTTAGCTGGTATTTGTGAGTAAACTTTTTAATGTTGCTGAACAGAAACATGAAGGCAAACTGAGAATAAACACAGTTCTGTACCGGGATTTACTGTATTAATACTACTTTATGGTTTATTTGCAGTGCAACTCCTGTGACATTCATTGTACTGTATGACCGTGTATGTGTACGCCTCCTGGGATGAGACCCACTTGCTCCAACTGTGCCATAACCAGAGGGTTTTACTGCGATTATGCAGAGACACAAGCAGTGTTGGGCATGTTACTTTAAAAAAACGTAATTACTTACGTAGTTTCTAGTTACTTAAAAAAAAAACGGAGTTACTCCACTAAAAAGCCATAGCATTTCAGTATGTGGAATCAAACTATGGAATGGATTGAGTAAGGAAACCAAACAATGCACAACGATGAGCCAATTCAAGAAACAATACAAGCAGTTGATGTTTGCTAAATACAAGGATGAAGAGTCTTGAACCAGTCATGATGTGCTATATATATCACTATATTGACACTTACTATGGTACCCATTATGGCATTGGATGGTCATATCACCTCCTACTTTGGTACGTGACAAAAAAATTAAAATTAAAATTAAAATTAAAATTAAAATTAAAATTAAAATTAAAATTAAAATTAAAATTAAAATTAAAATTAAAATTAAAATTAAATAATTATTTATTTATTAATTAGTTATTTTTTTAATTATCAAAAAAAAATAACTTCATGTACTATATTAGGAAAGCAGGAAGTGAACAAATGTAACAGTTACTGATTGTAAAACCAGATGGAGGGGTAGGATTTAATAAGCTTTGCTTCTTCCTACTCCTTTTGGACATGTGGAACTGTGAACTGATTATGGGATGTACTCAATTGTAGTCTGATGCATGTTCAAATGAAATTAAACCATTACCATTTCCAACTAGTTACCAACCAGTAAAAGTAACTATTGCCCCCCTCCCCAAAAAAAAAAGACTGGGACCATAACAGACGTTTGCATTTATTGCAGTCGACAGATGTTTCTGTGGGTTTCAGTTGCTCACACAAGACGTGGACAAAGTTTTTTTTTCGAGGACATAATGTACATTTTACCCGCCCACTCAAGTTCTCTGATTGGCTGAAAACGCAATTTTATGAAACCTAGCCAACCCTCATTGCTTATGTGCTCTAAACACCCACCCACTCAGGTTCTCTGATTGGCTGAAAATGCAATTTTACTAAACCTTAGCCAATCCTTGTTGCTTACACTACCGCTCAAAAGTTTTGGATCACTTGGAAATGTTTTTGGAGCAGTCTGAGACATGGCTTTTTCTTGGCAGTCCTGCTATGAAGTCCAGCATCCTGAAGTCACCGCTTCACTGTTGATACTGACACTGGTGTTTGACGGCTACTATTTAGTGCAGCTGCCAGGTGACGACCTGTGAGGCGTCTTTGTCTTAAACTACAAAAAAAAACTGCAGTGTTTTTCTGTCCTTGTTAGACCCAGTTTGTGCTGCTCTCTGAAGGGAGTAGTTAACAGCATGGTTAAGAGATTTTAGTTTTAGTTAGGATTTTTAGATGGCTTTTCTAATCATCTATTAGCCTTATAAAATGATGAACTTGGATTAGCAGCCATACCAGGAGATTGATGCAGAGGACTGACAGTTGTTGATAGTAGGCCTCTATGCAAAAATGGACATCCTTCTCATTCAATAATTAGTTAGATTACCTGTTACTGAAAAAAGTAACGGTTTTGTAATGAAAATAACGGCAAAGCCTTTGGGATCTGTAGCCAATTGCGTGTGACGAGGCGCCGAGATGCGAGGCAGGCGGGCCTGTGATTGATGTGTGCTGTTGTGTGAGTGGCAGGGGGAGAAGGAGACAGAGCCATCATGGCCTTCTCCTTCCACCATGTTGCCTTTGTGCCATTCTCTTTCTCTGGGGAGAATGCTGTCAAGAGGACAATGGTCCTTGCTGTGCGGGTTTTGTTAACTGGACGCTTTAGGAAGCCATATTTGAGTCAAGCTGGAAGCAAAAGCACATTCACCAGACCTGAAAGATGGATGGATAAGCCAGACAATTTGAAGTTATGATGGTGTGTAGGTCCGCATCCGTGCTTCTAAGAAAAAGACAAAACAATAGATAAATAGCGATAGAACAAATATTGGTGAATAACATTCAAATTCATGCAAAAAATACCACTGAAGGCCTGTATTATTTTATAAGTATAATTACACAAGTACGACTGTATGATTTTACACGATTACCGTATTTTCCGGACTATAAGTCGCACTTTTTTTCATTGGTTGGCTGTTCCTGTGACTTATACTCCAGAGCGACATTGAAATGAACATAAACACTGGACATCTTTTCTGTTCATGTTTATTTTTTGTGTAGCTGAATAAGCATTGTGTTAGCATATCTTACACTTATTCAGCCTGTTCTCTATTCTTTTATTGTTAGAATAAATTACCCGCAAAAAGTGTGACCTATGTATGTTTTTTTCTACCTAATTATGCATTTTTGGTCTTGTGCGACTTATACTCTGGAGCAACTTATAGTCCAGAAAATACGGTATATACACTATATATGGCAACTGGACTGTTTAGGTTGCCTTGGAAGCCATTTCCATCGCTGCCCCCACCCACTGGAATTATTTGCCCCATTCACTCCGTCCTTGCCCCGACCATCACGCCTTCAAAAACCAACTAAAAAAATCTGGTTTTGATGTCTAACTTTGGCAACTGCTGTGCGCCACTTTTAGCTTTGTTTTTAGCTCTGAATGAATGTATGAATGTTGTATTTTAATACATCTTTGCAACTACGTATAATGCAACTCTATTTTTCTACATTGTAAAGTGTCTTTGAGTATTTTGAAAAGCGCTATATGAATAAAATGTATTATTTTTATTACTATTATTATTTATTATTTTATCAAGTCAGAGGCCTCTACCTTTGGGGGTGAATGCAGTCGCCCTTTAGGTACAGTGTGTCTTCTGAAAGCTCAATATTTGTGTTTTGTATGCTTGAAAATGCTTAATTTAGGCGGAAAACATGTACAATTTGCCATAGGCTGTAGTCAATCTCGAAAGCTGCCAAAGTCAAAGCCCAAAGTGATGAGGGACGACTATACTCGGATGTCCTAACTAGTCTTTTAGCATGAACTGATGAAGCCCACTCGGATTAAAGGCAACAGGTCTTCGGTTGCGATCGTTTCGATCGAGTACCAATCTAAACATTGCCATGTGCTTTGTCTAATACCGTATTTTCTGGACTATAAGTCGCACAAGGCCATAAATGCATAATTAGGTAGAAAAATACATACACTACTGCTCAAAAGTTTGGGATCACTTGGAAACGTTTTAGGTCAGTCTGAGATATGGCTTTTTCTTGGCTATGAAGTCCAGCATCCTGAAGTGGCCGCTTTACTGTTGATACTGACACTGGTGTTTGACGGCTACTATTTAGTGCAGCTGCCAGGTGACGACCTGTGAGGCGTCTTTGTCTTAAACTACACACTCTCACATATTTGTCTGCATCGTTTTTCTGTCCTTGTTAGACCCAGTTTGTGCTGCTCTCTGAAGGGAGTAGTTAACAGCATGGTAAGAGATTTTAGTTTTAGTTACAATTTTTAGATGGCTTTTCTAATCATCTATTAGCCTTATAAAATGATGAACTTGGATTAGCAGCCATACCAGGAGATTGATGCAGAGGACTGACAGTTGTTGATAGTAGGCCTCTATGCAAAAATGTACATCCTTCTTTGAAAATCATCTCATTCATTTTCATTCAAACTTTTGAGTGGTAGTGTATATAAGTCGCACTGGAGTATAAGTCGCATTTTTTGCGGGTAATTAATTTTCCAAACTACTTGACCAAAACAGACATTACGTCCTCTTAGAGGGCAAGTTCTAACAATAAAAGAATAGAGAACAGGCTGAATAGGTGTAAGATATGCTAACACAATGCTTATTCAGCTACACAAAAAATAAACATGAACACAAAAGGTGTCCAGTGTTGATGTAACATAAACACTTTTTTCATTTATAAGTCGCTCTGGAGTATAAGTCGCAGGAACAGCCAACCTATGAAAAAAAGTGCGACTTGTAGTCCGGAAAATACGGTAATGGTAACACGGAAATGAAACCAATAACAGCAAAAATGAAAAAAAAACTATACATTTTACAAGAATGAAGTGAAAATATAATCTAATTTGTGCAATTTTAGTAGCAGAAAGTTCGATATTAAAGTCCTAATATTATGAAACACAAACAACACAACAAATAAAGTTGCAATTTTTGGAATATTAACTGCAGGAAAACATATACCGTATTTTCTGGACTATAAGTCGCTCTGGAGTTTAAGTTGCACAAGGCCAAAAATGCATCATTAGGTAGAAAAAAACATACATAAGTCGCTCTGGAGTATAAGTCGCAGGAACAGCCAACCTATGAAAAAGTGTGACTTATATACAGTAAAATATGGTATATGTGACACATGTTGGTCCTATGCTGTCCATGCATATCTCGTCTCTGATTGGATGTGATCACAGCCATCTTGCTCAAAACTAACTGGCATTCTCATTTTAACATTTTTCTTCTCAGTCTATGTATTTCCCGCCTGTTTGGTCGTAAGATGACGTTATGAGATGCAGCATGAATGATTTAATTGCCCCCCCTCGTCTCATTCCCAGGCGATGATGAAACCCATGTGAAGGTTTCGTTCCCGTTCAACGTCTGCTCTGGTTAGTCTCACGACCGCCTCTGACACCGGATTAAAAACATTCCCGGCTATCTGAATGAAACACTTTTCTTCATCCCATTTTAAATGTCACGCCTGAAAGAAAACTCAGCTGAGTGTTTGGCCCTCCATGCTCCAGATCCATGCCATTAGCATAAACGCACAATCAATTATTTCAGCCCTGATGGAGCCGATTATGCAGAGAAAATAAAGGCAGGAAGAAGGAGTCTTAATTACAGGGTGACCTTTATGGCCTTTCCTGCATCACCGGTGTACCGGGGAAGACGTCGCTTCTTCACGGACGAGTCACTAATTGCCTGATCGTAACTGCTGAGGAAGTGGCGAAGCGGATCGAGCTCTTTCAAAAATAGCACACTTACGCAGCAAAAACTCAGCTCTTTTTTTCCCGTTTCGATGCCAAATGTAACGTGTGTGTGACACTCGTAATAGCGCCCTAATGACTATATCCAATGTGCTCCGGGGCGACTTGCGGAATACGATGCAAACTCGTCTATCTCCTGAAGCAGAGGTGCAGTGAAAAGCCACCTGGTTGCACAACCAGTGCAGAGAAAAGTGAGGCTTACTGCTTCCATGTCACGCCTGTCAGAATGAGAGATGGGCTGAAAGAGAGGCAGATACGCCGAGCAAGGGCGATATGAGCAAATGAGTAGCGGGGGTTGGTGAGTTGGGGGGGAGGGGGAGGGCGATGGACCAGCTGCTGGGTTTATCTCTGATGCGGCTGATAAACAAAAAGACACCGTTGCTGCTGGAGAATATCGTGGCGGTTATCCATCCATCCATCGGCACCTGAACACAGCACAATTTCCAGTAATGACAAAATCATAATAATAATCTAATTAACTTATTCAATACCAAAGACATAGTAAAACTTTTTGGGGTTTATACACTACTGCTCAAAAGTTTGAGATCACTTTTTTGGTCCAGTCTGAGATATGGCTTTTTCTTGGCAGTCCTGCTATGAAGTCCAGCATCCTGAAGTGGCCGCTTCACTGTTGATACTGACACTGGTGTTTGACGGCTACTATTTAGTGCAGCTGCCAGGTGACGACCTGTGAGGCGTCTTTGTCTTAAACTACACACTCTCACATATTTGTCTTCTTGCACAGTTGTGCAGCGTTTTTCTGTCCTTGTTAGACCCAGTTTGTGATGCAAAATGACTAAGGATAGGTTTTAAAATCAAAAACCATAAATACCATACACTACCGCTCAAAATTTGGGATCACTTGCAAATGTCTTTGTTTCCAAAGAAAAACACATTTTCATGCATTTCACAAACAATTTTTTCCATTTCACAAACATTTGTATCCATTTCCCAAACAATGAAAATGAATGAGATGATTTTCAAAGAAGGATGTACATTTTTGCATAGAGGCCTACTATCAACAACTGTCAGTCCTCTGCATCAATCTCCTGGTATGGCTGCTAATCCAAGTTCATCATTTTATAAGGCTAATAGATGATTAGAAAAGCCATCTAAAAATCCTAGCTAAAATTAAAATCTCTTACCATGCTGTTAACTACTCCCTTCAGAGAGCAGCACAAACTGGGTCTAACAAGGGCAGAAAAACACTGCACAACTGTGCAAGAAGAAACAAAGAAACAAACAAGAATTATTCCATATGATCGGTGTCGGAATCGGTCAATTTCACTCATGGATGATTGGTATATACAAAGTCATAAACAGATTTTCCGTGCTCCAACTACAAAAATATTCCATTTATTGACTTGGAATCCTATATTCTGGAAATTAATTTATCACTGGCAGGTCTGTAACCAATTAATTAATCCAGGAGTGACTGTAATCATGAAAGACAAAAAAAATCCTTAGCAATAGCACAAACTGGGTCTAACAAGGACAGAAAAACGATGCAGACAAATATCTGAGAGTGTGTAGTTTAAGACAAAGACGCCTCACAGGTCGTCACCTGGCAGCTGCACTAAATAGTAGCCGTCAAACACCAGTGTCAGTATCAACAGTGAAGCGGCCACTTCAGGATGCTGGACTTCATAGCAGGACTGCCAAGAAAAAGCCCCCAAAATTTCCAAATGATCCCAAACTTTTGAGCGGTAGTGTAGGTATAGTGAGGAAGCCATATTGGAATATAGCGTGGGACGACTCTAAGTCTGAACAGTTTCCTTTAACTGCGTGATGGCAAAGATGATGCAAGGTCATTTGGATGCTTATAGGCAAGTTAATCCTGCATGCACACATATACAGAATCATCCCTCCAATCTGTTGTGAAAGCTACGCTACATGTAAATACAAACATAACAGTGTTATTCATAAACGTTATACAAAACCATACTTTTGGTGGGTAATATGAGCAGCGAGCAAGGCAGCCTAGCACATAATGAAGTTTTATCACCCGTCTGGTACATACTTTGCAAAGTTGAGGTGACATGCTGTTTCCTTGATGGACAAATAAATATGACCTAATGATGCGGTGGGAAGTCAGATTGTTGCAAACTGAACCCTCTTCTGGTTGCATCCGCATTTCCGAGTGTCTTGCAATTTGCTGCCACCGACGCAGACAGCTGGGCACGATTGTGTTTGGCAGATGTCAAGGCATGCTGGCAAGGCAACACAAACCTGACACAGTTGGACTCTGTCAACTAACAAACAGAGCAAGTTGTCACTGCGAGCCGCCACCAGAGAGCACTGTTGATGTATGCACCCATACATTGTACAGTATCATTTTCTCTTCATATTTCCCACACTTGCATTTAAAAGCGCATGTTTTAGATAATATGTTTTTTATGATAAATAGAAGACAGAGAAACGAAACAGTCGACTTGGTGCTTGTGGAAATGAGATCACTGAGCATGTCTTGGAGTTACAGTCATTTAACTCTAATAACCTCTGTTGAAATGAGCATTTCAGGTACCGAGATAAGAGATGGTTTTTCACTGTGTGTTATGGTGATAAGCTTGCCAGCAAAAAAAAAAAAATGTGACACAGAGGTGTGGCTAATAATGAATGTAAAAATCAATTTGAGCCAAGCCTTTTCAGCCGCTGGCTGGCAGCGTGACACAATAATATCCTCTACTGATTCCTAAATGACTTTCTGCCATGTTGACACTCCTACAGCTTTTGTTCAGCGCCTTGGATGTGAATGCAGATGCCTAATCACTGAGAAAAACCCTAATAGGGCCATTTGTATTGTTCCCCTACTTCCCGTAACTACTCCTAACCCTTATACTCATTTACACGCTGGCAGTAATTCCTCACCTACACACATCCTGGGACTGGAATTAAGCTGAAACAACTGCTTCTCTTTCTTTCGTCACTAATATCGGAATATATGCAATAGTATCGATGATTAGGAATATATTTCCTGGTTTTGTAGGAAAAAACAGCGTTTTTCTGTCCTTGTTAGACCCAGTTTGTGCTGCTCTCTGAAGGGAGTAGTTAACAGCATGGTAAGAGATTTTAGTTTTAGTTAAAATTTTTAGATGGCTTTTCTAATCATCTATTAGCAACAAAAGGAAGCAACAGTATTGATGATTAGGAATATATTTCCTGGTTTTGTAGGAAAAACCAATAAGTTAATAACTAATAGTCACAGATGGTTGCATGGCTACCCTAAGGCGATCACATGCATGGGAGGTCACAGACAATGAATACTTTAGTAGTACATAACCCGCAGTAATATCCACCCGTATTCATGTCATTGAATTCGGAGGAGTGGGAGTTCAATATGTGAAGTACTTACAGTACTTATAGTAATCCCTCATTTATCACGTGAATCGGTTCCAGACCCGGCACTGATAAGTGAATTTCCCTGAAATGGGATTTCCTATTCATAAGTCAAATATCTCAGTTGGTAGAGCATAGAAAATCTGTTTACGACCTTCTAAATGTGCTTTTTAAAATTATTAGACCCCTCTAGACCTGCAAGACATCCCTTTGGATGTGTATTTGTATATTAGGTAGCCATTTTTTTGCTTGAACATGTTTAATTTAGGCAACATTTAGGCAACAAACACGTACAATATACTGCTCAAAAGTTTGGGATCACTTGATATCAGATATTTGTCTTCTTGCACAGTTGTGCAGCGTTTTTCTGTCCTTGTTAGACCCAGTTTGTGCTATTGTTAAAGATTTTTTTTTGTCTTTCATGATTCCAGTCACCCCTGGTTTAATTAATTGGTTACAGACCTGCCAGCGAAAAATTAATTTCCACGATATAGGATTCCAAGTCAATAAATTGAATATTTTTGAAGTTGGAGCACGGAAAATCTGTTTATGACTTTGTAAATACGAGGGATTTATGTTGCCGATTTTGATACCAATCATTCATGAGTGAAATTGACCGATTCCGACACCGATCATATGGAATAATTCTTGTTTGTTTCTTTGTTTCTTCTTGCACAGTTGTGCAGCGTTTTTCTGTCCTTGTTAGACCCAGTTTGTGCTGCTCTCTGAAGGGAGTAGTTAACAGCATGGTAAGAGATTTTAGTTTTAGTTTAGATTTTTAGATGGCTTTTCTAATCATCTATTAGCCTTATAAAATGATGAACTGAGCGATGATTTATTCGTTTGTTTATTATTTATTAATTAATAGCTCCAAGTGTGAAGTGGAGAGGATTTGCTGTACTGTACAGTGTCCACCTTTTTTCTCCCTCCTTGTTACATTAATAGATGTTAATGCATTTCATAAAAACATCATGTTCAAACTGTGCAACAAATATTCTGCTCCCCTGAAGGGAGAAATGAAGTTGCCCACAACTTGACTCAAGTTACACGATACTGCTGCCGCTGATTTTTATTGGGACTTTAAACGCACGTAGCTTTTAATAGCATTTTTCATTGGTCACCGGACCTACACCCAGCTTTAAAAAAAAAGGAGCTGTGTTAGCTAACGACTGTGCTAAAAATGCATTTTTGTGTGACTTGAGCATGTGTGTGGTATTTCCGGATAATCCATCTAGCAAATTTGGCAAGGATGGGCTCAATATTGATACCAAACGTCCTGATTTCAGTTTAATGTTAGACAGTGACAATAATGTCCTGGTTTCCATTGCTTTTCATTGGGCCATTAATAATATAGCTAATATAGCTAATATTTTTATTTCTTTAGTTATCTGTCAGGGCTGCACAGTGATCGAGTGGTTAGTGCACAGGCCTCACAGCTAGGAGACCTTAGTTCAATCCCACTCTCGGCCATCTCTGTGTTGAGTTTGCATGTTTTCTCCGAATACTCCGCCTTCCTCCCACATTCCAAAAACATGCTAGGTTAATTGGATAACTCCAAATTGTCCATAGGTATGAATGGTTGTTTGTCTATATGTGCCCTGTGATTGGCTGGCGACCAGTCCAGGGTTTACCCCGCCTCTCGCCTGAAGACAGCTGGGATAGGCTCCAGCATCCCCCGCGACCCTCGTGAGGATAATCGATAAAAAATGAATGAATATCCCACATTGCCAAATACAGGGGTCCCTCACAATTCCGCTGTACCTAAATACAGTTTTGAACATTATTAGAGCCCTACAGACGTGAAATAACACCCCTGTAATCACTTTAACACTCGTATCACCAAATATACAGTAGTCGACATGATAAAAGAAAATAAGACAAGAATTTTCTAAATAACAAAAAAAAACCAACAAAAATGAAACAATCAGCCACAATTTTGCAAGAATAAAGTCAAAAATATTGACAGGAAAAAATGGCAATCCAACAATGAAAAAGTGTAATTTTAAGACAAAGTCGAAATATTGTTAGGAAAAATAACATTATTTTAGCAACATAAAGTGGTCATTTTAAAGTCATAATATTATGAAAAAGGCTGCACGGTGGATAAGTGGTTAGACCTCACAGACAGGAGACCAGGGTTCAATTCCACCCTCGGCCATCTCTGTGTGGAGTTTGCATGTTCTTCCCGGGTTTTCTCCGGGTACTCCGGTTTCCTCCCACATTCCAAAAACATGCTAGGTTAATTAGCGACTCCAAATTGTCCATAGGTATGAATGTGAGTGTGAATGGTTGTTTGTCTATATGTGCCCTGTGATTGGCTGGCCACCAGTCCAGGGTGTACCCCGCCTCTCACCTAAAGACAGCTGGGATAGGCTCCAGCACCCCCGAGACCCTTGTGAGGATAAAATGAATAGTTATTTTGTCCTCCTGTAAGACCTGAAACGAGAGCTATTATTTTTCACAGGCAGATATTTCAAATATACTAGAACATACATTATTTATGTATATCATTACTTCATTACAGAGGTATTTAAGTTATTTATGCAGCGTTGAAACTTGCAAAGAGATATTTATACATTTACAACCGCCACTGAGCTTCCCATTGCATATCCATTAATATCCATACACTCAAAATGGCATACTTCTCCCTCATGCAGATCCATTGACATTGATGCCAAACCTGAAATGAAATGTCAGGATTCCACAGGTCTTCAATGAGGTAAGGAAGTAGAATATGTTACACTGTTGCTCCCCAACCTCTCTATGCCACTCTGTAATAGTCAATATGCTTCCAATCCGTTTTCCACTTGTGCTCTTTATCACACAGCAGATAGCCACGGATGCATGAGCCTCCTCGGTATTCAGGAGGTATGGAAGTGTGTGCACGGGGAAGAACTACACAAAATACACACTCACCAGTCCCAACTTCAGGTACATGTATACAATGAATTCCGATACAAGAATTCTTCTTTGAGGAAACCCAGCAGCCATCAAGCAAGCCCTTCTTACAACCCAGAAGGGGTAACTTTTTACGGCAAAACGCAATTCTCTACCATCACCTCAAAGAGAAACCTTTGGGGACAAAAATGTACAGACAAGACAGATGGTTTGAAAGACGATTTGGGGAAGCCACCTTAGTCAAGGTTGAGAATTCATCTCTGAACAGAGGGAGAGGTCTACGACATTTTACCTCTCCCCTTTCCGTCATTTCAACCTTTCTGAAAATACACACTACAACTCAAAAGTTTGGGATCACTTGGAAATTTTTGGGGCTTTTTCTTGGCAGTCCTGCTATGAAGTCCAGCATCCTGAAGTGGCCGCTTCACTGTTGATACTGACACTGGTGTTTGACGGCTACTATTTAGTGCAGCTGCCAGGTGACCACCTGTGAGGCGTCTTTGTCTTAAACTACACACTCTCAGATATTTGTCTGCATCGTTTTTCTGTCCTTGTTAGACCCAGTTTGTGCTATTGCTAAGGATTTTTTTTGTCTTTCATGATTACAGTCACTCCTGGATTAATTAATTGGTTACAGACCTGCCAGTGATAAATTAATTTCCAGAATATAGGATTCCAAGTCAATAAATAGAATATTTTTGTAGCACGGAAAATCTGTTTATGACTTTGAAAATATGAGGGATTTATGTTGCCGATTTTTATACCAATCATCCATGAGTGAAATTGACCGATTCCGACACCGATCATATGGAATAATTCTTGTTTCTTTTTTTCTTCTTGCACAGTTGTGTATTGTTTTTCTGTCCTTGTTAGACCCAGTTTGTGCTGCTCTCTGAAGGGAGTAGTTAACAGCATGGTAAGAGATTTTAGTTTTAGTTTAGATTTTTAGATGGCTTTTCTAATCATCTATTAGCCTTATTAGTCTTGGTACTCACTTGTTTGGAATTCACTTGTGTTGCCAGATACACTACCGCTGAAAAGTTTGGGATCACTTGGAAATTTTTGGGTCTTTTTCTTGGCAGTCCTGCTATGAATTCCAGCATCCTGAAGTCGCCGCTTCACTGTTGATACTGACACTGGTGTTTGACGGCTACTATTTAGTGCAACTGCATCGTTTTTCTGTCCTTGTTAGACCCAGTTTGTGCTGCTCTCTGAAGGGAGTAGTTAACAGCATGGTAAGAGATTTTAGTTTTAGTTTAGATTTTTAGATGGCTTCTCTAATCATCTATTAGCCTTATAAAATGATGAACTCTGATTAGCAGCCATACCAGGAGATTGATGCAGAGGACTGACAGTTGTTGATAGTAGGCCTCTATGCAAAAATGTACATCCTTCTTTGAAAATCATCTCATTCATTTTCATTATTTGTGAAATGGAAAAAATTGTTTGTGAAATGCATGAAAATGTGTTTTTCTTTGGAAAACCAAGAGATTTGCAAGTGATCCCAAACTTTTGAGCGGTAGTGTAGCCCTAAAACACAATATTGTATGTGCCTTAAAAGAGTGATCGAAAATGGCCAATACTGGAGGGGAGGCTGGAATTGAATGGCTTAATAACATACCACAAAACAGCATGATATATTCATAGATTTTGCATCGTTTTTGTGTCCTTGTTAGACCCAGTTAATGCTGCTCTCTGAAGGGAGTAGTTAACAGCATGGTAAGAGATTTTAGTTTTAGTTACAATTTTTTGATTGCTTTTTTAATCATCTATTAGCCTTATAAAATGATGAACTTGGATTAGCAGCCATATCAGGAGATTGATGCAGAGGACTGACAGTAGTTGATAGTAGGCCTCTATGCAAAAATGTACATCCTTCTTTGAAAATCATCTCATTCATTTTCATTGTTTGTGAAATGGGAAAAAATGTTTGTGAAATGCATGAAAATGTGTTTTTCTTTGGAAAACAAAGAAATTTGCAAGTGATCCCAAACTTTTGAGCGGTAGTGAACACTCATTTAACCTCCTTGGAGGATCCTGCAACATCTTCTCTGACTTGTCTTCAGCGTGAACTGCCTGGATGAGAGGTGAACTGTCTTCTATATCATCGATAAAATGCCCTTTCAGTTCAATGATACCGCAGTTCCAAACTATACGGTTGTGAAGTGCCCATTCTCACATGATGGACTCATGACGTCATGACGTCATCTCACGCCTCACGTCTCACTCTGAGTTTGAAGAACTGAGCTTTTGGAAGAAATGACGGAACTCGGATCCACACTCTGCATGCATGGACGCAGCCTCCTTCTTCTCCGACTCAATCACTTCAGTTTGAAGTGATTACTCATGTTGGAAAGAGTCGGTTACAACCTCTATAATCCAGTGATGAATAATCAACCAAGCTTTCAACGAGCCCTGGAGAATTTGACGGACGGACTAAGGTTTCGGAAATTTGAGCTATTTGGTTTCTACCAATGGGACTAAAGAGAAAATTATGACTATTTTTGGGGTAAATTTCTAAAAAAGGCATACAGTATGTTTGTGAGAACATCCAGTCTTCCAGTAGTGTGGATCAATGCGGGTAGTTAGATGTGGTCTTGGGCTCATAATGTCAAAATGTGACCAGCATGATGATGAGGTTCTTTAAATAGCAATTCAAATCCAGCCAGGACATTTATTGATCCATTCATGGATCACACGATTGTCAATTTTACCATTCAGTTAGAGGCTGCACGGTGGTCGAGTGGTTAGCGCTCAGACCTCACAGTTGAGAAACCAGGGTTCAATTCCACCCTCGGCCATCTCTGTGTGGAGTTTGCATGTTCTCCCCGTGCATGCGTGGGTTTTCTCCGGGTACTCCAGTTTCCTCCCACATTCCAAAAACATGCTAGGTTAATTGGCTTACTCCAAATTGCCAATTAACCTAGCAAAAGTGGTTCGCACGCAGACCTCACAGCTAGGAGACCCGAGTTCAATTCCACCAATTGCATGTTCTCCCTGTGCATGCGTGGATTTTCTCCGGGTTTCCTCCCACATTCCAAAAACATGCTAGGTTAATTAGCGACTCCAAATTGTCCATAGGTATGAATGTGAGTGTGAATGGTTGTTTGTCTATATGTGCCCTGTGATTGGCTGGCCACCAGTCCGGGGTGGATCCCGCCTCTCACCCGAAGACAGCTGGGATAGGCATAGGGATAGAAAATGAATGAATGAATGAGTTCCTTGTTAGAGAACGACAAGTTGTGACAAAACTACTGAAACATTCAATGGTGTAAAACAGCAAAGCTATTGGTTGCCTGAGATGTTTGGCCAGGAATTTCTGGGTTAGGTTAATCCGGGGTCAGCAACCCACGGCTCCAGAGCCGCATGTGGCTCTTCAGTCTCTTTGTTGTCGCTTCGCAATGCTCTTTTGAACACCTGAGTTAAAAAAAAATCTGACTTGATGTGAGACAATCAATGAATCCTGGATAATCCTTATTTCTAAATGACAAAAACTTGTTGATATAGTTAATCTTCAAAACAGCTAAAATAATGCATAAGGCTAAAAATGACCAATTAGCTAAAAATGTCATCCAATACTTCTCTACAAGAGAGGAGAAATATGATCTCAGGGAAGAAGTACATTTGAAACACTTCTATGCTAGGACTACGTTATGCTAGCCATAGCATTTCAGTATGTGGAATCAAACTATGGAATGGATTGAGTAAGGAAATCAAACAATGCACAACGATGAGCCAATTCAAGAAACAATACAAGCAGTTGATGTTTGCTAAATACAAGGATGAAGAGTCTTGAACCAGTCATGATGTGCTATATATATCACTATATTGACACTTACTATGGTACCCATTATGGCATTGGATGCTCATATCACCTCCTACTTTGGTACGGGACAAAAAAATTAAAATTAAAATTATTTTATAATTATCAAAAAAATATAGCTTAAACTATATTAGGAAAGAATTATTTTATTATTATTATTATTATTATTATTATTATTATTACTATTGTTTTATTTTATTTATTTATTTTTTTAAATAAAAACAAAAAAAAACAAAAAAAACCCTTAAACTGTATTGTGGAAAGCAGGAAGTGAACAAATGTAACAGTTACTGATTGTAAAAGTACCAGATGGAGGAGTAGGATTTAATAAGCTTTGCTTCTTCCTACTCCTTTTGGACATGTGGAACTGTGAACTGATTATGGGATGCACTCAATTGTAATCTAAAATAAAACCATTACCATTACCATGGATACCCCCCCCCCCCTCCAAAAAAAAAGGAGTTGGATTCGGAGTTTTAAATTCTGCAAGGACAGATGCTTTTGGTTTCTTTGCTTCTTTGGTTTACATTTATGCTTCACATGTGTCGAGAAACAACAATTTGTTGCATTCTGCTGGGGTCAAATTTTATGAATTTTATAAATTTAAATTTTTATATAAAGTTTATAAGATAGAATTTATGAGATATTGTTTTTAAATTGTTTTGCGGCTACAGTCTATTTTGCTTGAGTGAGTGTGGGGGTAAAATTGCTCTTTTGATAGGAAAGGTTGCCGACCCCTGGGTTAATCCAATGTGCATGAACGGGTTGGGATCAAATTATTATGGTATGGCCACATTTCTCACATCGTTACTATGCAAGTTGAAATGGATTGCGTCAATGTTTCTGTGTGTGTGTGTGTGCAGCGTGTCTCAAACTATCCTGGCTGTCATTTTGGCTCAGGACCAGGTTGCTGCATCCAAACAGTCACGGCTGTTGTGACTGCCCTCAAAGGCAAGCATGACACACTTTCATCGACGCACTCGCTGTTAATTCTGCTCCTATTAGGCACTAAATTCTGCTTCCTCTCGCTTCAAGAGGAAGACGAGGGAATAGCTGAACACAGGGGCGTCACTCGGTTCTGAGGACAAGGGGGGGCTTAGCCCCATTGAGATGCACAGGTTATGAATGAATGTAGTAGACATTCAAAAAAATCCAAAAAAACAAATAAGGAACAAGAACCGGGATATAACTTTCCCACTTTTGGACAGATTTAGTAGAGATACTCAATTGTTTTAGGCCGACATTAAATGTACACAAGTACACACAATCTATACTGCAAAACCACTGCTCAAGATCTGCAAATATTCTGTCCAGTGGACATGATTGTTACATCATTGATGACAGTCATCAATGATGTAACAATCATTATTATATTATTAATTAACTCATTATTATTACTATCATCATTATTCTTCTTCTGATTATTACTACCACTACTCCAAGAAGTAGTAATAAGGCTAGTACTAGCCTGCTTATTGGCTTGCTTATTAGCCTGCTTTTGCCCTATTGTATGATATTTGTCAGAGATTTTTTTTTTTGTCAAAAAAAATCAATAAAAAATATCCAATTATTTAGAGGGCTGAAGTTTGGGCTCACTTGCAAATTTCTTTGTTTTCCAAAGAAAAACACATTTTCATGCATTACACAAACATTTGTATCCATTTCCCAAACAATGAAAATGAATGAGATGATTTTCAAAGAAGGATGTACATTTTTGCATAGAGGCCTACTATCAACAACTGTCAGTCCTCTGCATCAATCTCCTGGTATGGCTGCTAATCCAAGTTCATCATTTTATAAGGCTAATAGATGATTAGAAAAGCCATCTAAAAATCCTAACTAAAACTAAAATCTCTTACCATGCTGTTAACTACTCCCTTCAGAGAGCAGCACAAACTGGGTCTAACAAGGACAGAAAAACGATGCAGCTGCACTAAATAGTAGCCGTCAAACACCAGTGTCAGTATCAACAGTGAAGCGGCGACTTCAGGATGCTGGACTTCATAGCAGGACTGCCAAGAAAAAGCCATATCTCAGACAGTCCCAAAAAATTTCCAAGTGATCCCAAACTTTTGAGTGGTAGTGTACATGAAATTTGAGATTTTTTTGTAAAAAAAAAAAAAAAAACATCAATAAAAAATATCTGAAGCCCCCCTAAAATATGGACCCTAAAATAGGACTGCTAATAAACCTCACGTGTGAATTTCGATGCCACCGGATGACAGACAGAAAACATTTGAAAGACAACCTTTGCTATTAGCTTATCAATCTTAAACTGATCAATCATTTAAATGCAGTCTGTGCAGATGCTAAGCACAGGGGGAAATTCAAAGCACTTGGAGCACCAACTGCAAAATCTACATGAAGTTAAATGGAGAGGAAACCAAATGATTTGCTGTCAAATATGTAATTTTGATGACAATAAACCAGAGACACTGTTATAAAATATACTGTCTTTCCTCTCTGCAGTTGTAGTAATCGGCAGCAATGTGGTTGCTGTACCGGACCGTCATGGTGAAGATAGAACTTGACATTAAAGACGTAGAAAGTCATGGTGTGTAATACAGGTACATGTTCCTGCAACACTTTATTATTAGCGACATGCTGACAAAGAGAAACTGGCAGGCACCACGATCCAACTCAGACGGTATGCAGCACTGGAGTGCTAAGCCGGGAAAAGACGCTTGCCTCTTCTTTCCTGTGTGCAAATTCAGCAATTTTTTATTGACGGAAACGTTAAAAACGATGAGAATCATACAGAAAAAACACTCCCAACCCCTGCATCCATCCAGACCCACTGAGGCACTGTAATAAACAGTTTATTATGCAGAGATGGCTTATTTTTAGGAGCATCCATTCCAAAAAAAGAGAGCTGTCTTCATCCAGGACACTTTGACACATTTCAATCTGGGGCACTTGATTGCGCTATTCCAAGCAATCCTCATGGAAATAATCTTGGATTATCTCTGTGCAAGGCTTTCCCCAAGATGCCAACAAGCACACGGCCACCAACTGCAGTGCGTGTCATCTGCTGTGCCATCACTGTCCATATGTGATGGAGATACTTGGTGCCAGCATGGCCGAAGATGAGTGCTTGGTCTTCCGGGACCAGAGGCTAGGAGCGATGGCACCGGACCAAACACCGGAGCATATTATTTATGTCAGTAGCCACGTATACATGGACCCAAATATTCCAATTGCATTTGGTTTATTTGCTCAAACGGACAGAATGTAACCTTTGTATACACCTCACTCCGAAAGAAAAGTGCCTATCCGAATGAATATATAATGGGATTCCCAGGGGTGGAATATTCCGTTCCCCAATCCGATTGAGGTATCTTGTACCCACTCAATCGGAAAGTTGTCAGACTTGTGGTGTTTTTCTTCTTCTGTTGTTTATTGGCGGTTGGCAAGCAGCTTTCGTGTGCATTAGCGCCATCTGTGGAACAGAATCTAAACCCTTCTATATGCCATTCACAAGTCCAGTTTTATTAAAAAAGACAATGCATATCTATATAAAACATGTGCCAAGTTTAATTATAAAATATTAGCAAGATTGAACATTCTTCAGTTTTTAGAATGGAGGCGAACAATCGACACTGGACTGCTGCGGAAAGTTTATTTTTGATCCGAACTAATTTCAAGACTGGACGAACAAAAAACTGGCAATACGGAGTTATTCCAACAAGTGAAAGAAAAACTTGAGGAAGTTGGTATCATGTGATGTTGATGTTTACGTTTTACTGGGCATGCCCCATTGACTATTCTGTTTGATTATAGCGGTGCATGTAGACAAGAGATTGGAATATTCCTTTCCATGTATACCATTGTTTTCGGAAAGGTCATTCGGAAAGAGAAAAACTCTTCATGTCAATGTGGCTAGTGAGTTGTTTGCCAAAGGGAACAAAAAAAAGCATAGGTATGGTACTGTGAAGGTCACTGTTGACATGTATTTATACTACCACTCAAAAGTTTGGGATCATTTGGAAATGTTTTTGGGCCAGTCTGAGATATGGCTTTTTCTTGGCAGTCCTGCTATGAAGTCCAGCATCCTGAAGTCGCCGCTTCACTGTTGATACTGACACTGGTGTTTGACGGCTACTATTTAGTGCAGCTGCATTGTTTTTCTGTCCTTGTTAGACCCAGTTTGTGCTGCTCTCTGAAGGGAGTAGTTAACAGCGTGGTAAGAGATTTTAGTTTTAGTTTAGATTTTTAGATGGCTTTTCTAATCATCTATTAGCCTTATAAAATGATGAACTTGGATTAGCAGCCATACCAGGAGATTGATGCAGAGGACTGACAGTTGTTGATAGTAGGCCTCTATGCAAAAATGTACATCCTTCTTTGAAAATCATCTCATTCATTTTCATTGTTTGTGAAATGGATACAAATGTTAGTGAAATGCATGAAAATGTGTTTTTCTTTGGAAAACAAAGAAATTTGCAAGTGATCCCAAAAATTTCAGCGGTAGTGTATCTTCTTTCTTTTTAGTATGCAAAACATCGTTGTATTGACCCCAATATTAGATGACCCTGAATATAAAATCACAACTTAGGACGACTTATTCAACTTATTCACACTGCAGGTCAATTCCAAGTTTTTATACTGGAAATAGGCAAGTTTCTCCAACTGTGGGGAAAAAAAGATTTTTTGGAACTGATGACTGACTTCGATGTCAAACCACTCTTGACTCCGACTCCTCACCCACATGCTTCTCAGGAACAAACGCGGCAGCAAGTTCCCCATTGGCAAAGTTCATGCCCACTCCTTTCTTAATGTCATACGCAAAATAATTTGGTTCAGGAAATTTTGACTCCGCGAGCACAAAATCCTTGCAGTTGCCAGAAATGCACCAGGACAGAAAGCACAAATTGGGGCTATGTTTACTTCTGCAAACACACTGCATTGCATGTACACACAAGCTACATTTTTTTTGTTAATGTGAACGACTATGGTAACAGTAATGGTTTAATTTCATTTGAACATGCATCAGATTACAATTGAATGCATCCCATAATCAGTTCACAGTTCCACATGTCCAAAAGGAGTAGGAAGAAGCAAAGCTTATTAAATCCTACCGCTCCATCTGGTACTTTTACAATCAGTAACTGTTACATTTGTTCACTTCCTGCTTTCCTAATATAATTTAAGTAAGGTTTTTTATTTGTTTATTTTTTAAATAATTTATATTTATTTATTAGTTTGAAAAATTATTTTACATTTTTTATTAATTAAAAAATATTTTACATTTTTTTAAATTAATTTACATTTTTTAATTTTTATTATTAATTTTTGTCACATACCGAAATACGAGGTGATATGACCATACAATGACCATAGTAACTGTCTACATAAAAATATTAACAAATAATCAGAATTAGGCATCATCGCCAGTAGTGTTTTTGTTTACTCGTTTCTGAACCTAGCCCTTGCACAATATGCTGCATGGTTTGAAATTGAATGTCATATTTTTACACAACTTCTGAGGCATTTTTTCTTTCAAATTACAGATCCTATGACGTCAGGAGCATTTGGCTGAAGAGGCTTCACTGAATTGAAGCGTAATCAATCCTTCCAAGTTTTTGTTTACTCGTTTCTGAACCCAGCCCTTGCGCAATAAATTTAAATTTAAATGTACCGAAGTACAATGACATAATGGGTGTCATAGTAACTGTCTACATAAAAATATTGTATTTTAACAAATAATCAGAATTCCGCATCATTGCCAGCAGTGTTTTTGTTTACTCGTTTCTGAACCCAGCTTTTGCGCAATATGCTGCATGGTTTAAAATTTTATGTTATAACTTTGCACAACTTTTGAGGCTTTTTTTTCTTTCAAATTACAGATCCTATGACGTCAGGAGCATTTGGCTGAAGAGGCTTCACTGAATTGAAGCGTAATCAATCCTTCCAAGTGGCCTCAAGACAAACAGATTGTTCTCGGTTCCCCTTGACTAACGCGTCAAGAGACCGGTGGGAAGAGATGGATCAGGGATTAACTTCAGCAATCTCCTCCTCGTCATAAGTTGTCCTGGGAGTCATGATGGGATCATTCAGTGTGCGTCATTGACTCGTCGAGGATCATAACACGACTAAATGTCGTCGACGTCGACGGGTTCTTTTAGCGTAATTGTTATCGTTCTCTTCCTCTCATGAAAACAATCGCAAATGGCCCTTTGCGATCCTGATGAGCGTGTGTCACACCGTTTTGGAGCTGAGTCGGATGTCGACGAGCAGCTTTTTGCTCCCGGTTCCCTCATTCCTCACTTTACCTTGTACCTCCCTCTCTCTCTCTCTTTCTCTTCTGCACAATCCTTCCAAGTCTCCCAGGCATGCTGCACCTGTCCCCGTACCAAAAATACAGAGGGATGACAGCAATCTGTCACCTCCAGGGCCTCCAAGACGAGGATCACAGCTAAAGACGATATTTGCCCCCTTAGCAAGTACATGACTCCTTCTTTGCTACAATTGTGATTTGTGAGCATCCTTGTTGTGTAAGTGGAACACACTGGTGACAAAACAAGAAGCAATGTTTCCTCCTGAGACCTTTTTTTTTTTTTTTGTCCTGTACTATCTACAGGCAGAAATAGCCGAGTGATTTTAAACGAACGGCATCATGTGATGAAGACCGATTATTGGAGTGTCAAGATTAAAAGCCTAAATGTAAAACACTCTTTGCTCTCTTTTGTGCTGTCTTCGTCTGGCACCGAGTGGGATAATGGATTCTCCTGAGCAAGCAGAGAGGCAGGCAGCGTTGTGAGTGCTTCTCAACATAAAGTGCATTTACCACAGATAAGAAAAGAACACTTCAATCACACATCACAGATCTTTATCCAAATCTTTACTGATTGCACAGATTGCATACACTGAGAAGAAAATACTGCAAAATAATGGAACAATGGGAATTTCAATCACAATCATTCATTTTCTACCGCTTTTCCTCACAAGGGTCGCTGAGGTGCTGGAGCCTATCCCAGCTGTCTTCAGACGAGAGGCGGGGTACACCCTGGACTGGTGGCCAGCCAATCACAGGGCACATATAGACAAACAACCATTCACACTCACATTCATACCTATGGTCTCCCACCTGTGAGGCCTGCGTGCTAACCACTCGACCGCTGTGCAGCCTCCTTCACTTACTTTCATCCGGTTTGTTTACACTGGAAAATTTGCTTTGGTTAGAGTCCGTCTTGGTTTGAGTTGGACATTCTGGAACAAATTGATGATCTTAACCAAGGCACTACTAATCTTCTTGTAGGGCTGCAGCTATTGAATGTTATAGTAATTGAGTATTTTATTGAACATTTTGTCAATTAATTGAGAAATCTGGAAAAAAACACAATTTTGCTTGGTTAAAGAACAATAATAAATTCACAAAAAGGAAAACATTTCACTAAATAATGAACAACCAGTTGGTTTCATGCATTCATTCATTTTCTATGGCTTTTCCTCACGAGGGTCACAGGGCTGCTGGAGCCTATCCCAGCTGTCTTCAGATGAGACGCGGGGTACACCCTGGATTGGTGGCCAGCCAATCACAGGGCACATATAGACAAACAACCATTCACACTCACATTCATACCTATGGACAATTTGGAGTTGCCAATTAACCTAGCATGTTTTTGGAATGAATGAAGGCTAATGAAGGGGGAAATAAAGTGGTTTTGCCACCCTGAGCAGCAACAATTGCAATCAAGTTAACTTGCAATGATTCCATTCACACTCACATTCATACATTCTCCCACCTGTGAGGCCTGCGTGCTAACCACTCGACCGCTGTGCAAACCCTTTTACTTACTTTGGCCCCAAAATACTGTCCAGTTTGTTTGCACTGGAAAATTTGCTTTGGTTAGAGTCCGTCTTGGTTTGAGTTGGCACTACTAATCTTCTTGTAGGGCTGCAGCTATTGAATGTTCTAGTAATTGTGTATACTATTGGAAATTTTGTCAATTAAGTGAGAAATCTGGAAAAAAAACAAAATTTTGCTTGGTTAAAGAACAATAATAAATTCACAAAAAAGAATATGAAAATAATGAACAACCAGTTGGTTTCATTAATTCATTCATTTTCTACCACTTTTCCTCATCAGGGTTGTGGGGGTGCTGGAGTCTATCCCGGCTGTCTTCAGGCGAAAGGCAGGGTACACCCTGGACTGGTGGCCAGCCAATCACAGGGCACATATAGACAAACAACCATTCACACTCACATTCATACCTATGGACAATTTGGAGTCGCTAATTAACCTAGCATGTTTTTGGAATGGGGGAGGAAACCAGAGAACCTGGATAAAACCCATGCATGCACGGGGAGAACACATAAACTTGAGGGTGGAATTGAACCCTGGTCTCCTAGCTGTGAGGTCTGCACGCTAACCACTGGACCGCCCTGCAGCCTCAATCACAATCAATGTAAAAATAATCAGAATGTGTATGACCTCCACTTGGCTGATTGGACTCCCTTCAACATCTGGAGATTCTGGAGGTCTTCTCCCAGACCAGGATCTCAGCAGCATTCGGCTCCTGGATGGACAGCAGTGGGATATAGTGGCGGTGGGTTCAATGACACACGATGTTTCTGAGATCCTTGATTGGACTGGGCAATATCCATCTATCCATCTTTTTCTTCTTATCCGGGGTCCGGTTGTTGGGGGTAGCAGCCCAAGATGAGAAACCCAGACTTTCCGGTCCCTGGTTGCTTTGTCCAGCTCTTCTGAGTAGATCCCGAGGCCATTCACAGGCCAGTTGACATACATAGTCTCTACAACGTGTTCTGGGTCTTCCCTGAGGGCTCCTACCTGAGGCATGTGCCCTAAACACCTCCGGTGTCCGGGAGGCATCACGACCAGATGCCCGATCCACCTCGCTAGGGGGGAACATGTGACCCATTAAACTGAATCAATGTCTTTGTTTTCTAGGAACTGATGACACAACAGAGCTGCACGTTGGCCTGAAAGGAACTCTGGGTCCACTGCACCAGTATGCAGCATGACAACATGTTTGAGGATTGATGCCGGCACATATAAGAAGTTTGGGTACATTGGGTACCATCTTCTGAAAGTCAGCTTGTGCCCAACAAACTGACTTTCAGATCTTGATACCCAATGAGTACATTGGAGTACACAGGAGTACATTGGGTACAAAGTGAGGTGGATCGGGCATCTGGTTTGTGCCCCACAAACAAAGTCACAGGAGTACAAAGGAGTACATTGGGTACCAAGATCTGAAAGTCAGTTTATCGGGCACAAACTGACTTTCAGATGTTGGTACCCAATGCACTCATGTGTACTCCAATGTACTCCTTGGATACCAAGATCTGAAAGTCAGTTTGTGGGGTACAAACTGACTTTCAGATCCTGGTACCCAATGTACTCCTGTGTACTCCAATGTACTCCTTGGGTACCAAGATCTGAAAGTCAGTTTGTGGGGTACAAACTGACTTTCAGGTCTTGGTACCCAATGTACTCCAGTTCTTCCATGCGGAAAGGGGCAGATACCAGTCCTTTGACTGCTGACAGTCGTCTCAGTAAGGAAGCCCAGACCTCCAGGTCTACGGCAACGTCGTCTAGCTCCGCCAGGGAGACATCAAGGGCTTCCCAGGCCACAATGTCACAAAGCTCCTGATCATAGGTGAAACCGGGAACATGAATCGACGGGTAGCCTTCTGGCCCAGTTCTCTCTTCACCATGACGGTCCGGTACAACAACCACATTGCTGCAGATCTTCTTGAGATACTTGAGGCAAGATCTCCCTCCTGACCTGGAAATGTTTCTTTCATAAACATAACCTGTTTGGCATTGCCGAAAGTTTCTTCCACCCTGTCGGCAAGATATGAAAATATGTGCTAAATACAAAAATCCCTGGCTTTTGCTATGAAAGATTTCCTTGTGAGGCTGTTGCCTGTGGAAAAAGAACACATTCTCTTAAGCTAGGCTCAATTCATTTCAGATGGAAAATGCATTTATACTTCAGTAGTGCTAATGGATAATTGATGCAAGAGCGAGTCGGAGAAATGTCCCATGGAGTCGTCGTCAGGACCTTCCTGAACGCAACACACACACAGGCAGATGTTCCCTTCAGGCGATCGATCTGTAAATCACATTTTACACTCGTGTGCTGCAACGGCGGCACGGACAATAGAAGTTACGTTTATAAAATGTCTCCTTCGTTAGCACAGGTGCCGGGGCAGACAGGTGAACCGGGGCAGTAATGAAATAAAAAGTATAAAAAAATCCTGCGGTCCCAACAGAGAAAGATAAGCTTGGCCTCACTCTAACTTTCACAGTCTGCTGTATAATTAAGGCTCTCTCATCTCGCCCATTTCATATTGCTCCTTTTCACCGCCAGACTATAAACTCCACTGTGACTGTATCCCATTTTCTGGATGAAAGTGCCTGAGAAAGGCAACGCCTGCCACCCCCTCAATCCTCCAATAATGGGGCGATGCCCCGGCTCGGCAGCCTCTTGGGGATTACGTTTCAACAGCGACCTGCCAGAGTAAAGGTCGTGGCAGTAATTAAAACCAAATATTTAAGAGCTGGCCAGCAGTCATACACAACATTTCTACACCAGTGTGTGCCAAGACCAAAGACCTTGTTGTGTGCCCCCGCGGTGAAAGTCAAACTGATGAAGTCACCTCAACTGCTGGCCAAAAAGGCTGAAATGATCCTGCCATCTCCGATTTGGATTCTTTTCATATTTGCTTAACAGAGAAATGCTCACAATATTGGTATGTTCACTGAATGGTAAAAAGAAAAAGTCGGATTTGGCAACAAAGCGTATTGAATGCCATCCCTGCAGGAACTGGTGGAGAATTTTATGTGATTTTTTTTTTTTTTTTGGAGAGGGTGTTTAAAAGCTGCTGTCACACCGCAGCTAGCCTGGAGCGACGTGCATGCCAGAACCCATTCAACTGGGAGATAACACCAACCTCATGTGGTGATCAAACGTGTGCATCCTACAATACGGGGGTGTCCGAACTTTCTGCAGCTTTGTGATATACGGTCGCTCTTTGTTTTTTCACATTTTTGCTTTCTTCTTCGATAATCTTAATTAATAATCGGAATTATATTATAACTTTATTGGTAGAATATTTTGACTTTATTCTTAGAATTTAACTTTTTCCTTATTTTTCCCAAATTGCAATTTTACCAATTTTTTTGACTTTTTCCTCTTAATATTTTGACTTTATTTTCATAAAATTTGATCAGTTTTTTTTGTCTGATTGCAAAAAAAAATCTTGCATCAATAATTGGAATTTTTGTGTCATTATAACATAACTTTATTGGTAGAATATTTTTACTTTATTCTTAGAATTGAACCTTTTCCTTATTTTTTCTCAAATTACAATTTTAATTGGATTTGTTTGGTTTCATAATATTAGGACTTTTTACACCGGGAAAAGGCTAATATTGGTATCAACTTCGCTCTTTGTTTTTTCCCATTATTGCTGTGTTTTTTTCAACTTTCTTCTTTAATAATCTTAATTAATAACCAGCATTTTTGAGTCATTATATCATAACTTTATTGGTAGAATATTTTGACTTTATTCTTAGAATTTAACCTTTTCCTTATTTTTCCCAAATTACAATTTTATTTAGTTTTGTTTGTTTTCACAATATTGCGACTTTTTACACATTTTTTCTCCATTATTTCAACTCGATGCTACTAAAATGAAATTTTTTTTCTACAAGTTGATTTGTGTAAATTTGCGACTTTTTCCTCTCAATATTTTGACTTTGTTTTCATAAAATTAGATCAGTTTTTTTCTTTGTCTGATTGAAAAAAAAAATCTTGCATCAATAATTGGAATTTTTGTGTCATTATAACGTAACTTTATTGGTAGAATATTTTGACTTTATTCTTAGAATCTAACCTTTTCCTTATTTTTTCTCAAATTACAATTTTAATTGGATTTTTTTGCTTTCATAATATTAGAATTTAACCTTTTCCTTATTTTTCCCAAATTACAATTTTATTTAGTTTTGTTTGTTTTCACAATATTGCGACTTTTTACACATTTTTTCTCCATTATTTCAACTCGATGCTACTAAAATGACATTTTTTTTCTACAAGTTGATTTGTGTAAATTTGCGACTTTTTCCTCTCAATATTTTGACTTTGTTTTCATAAAATTAGATCAGTTTTTTTCTTTGTCTGATTGAAAAAAAAAAATCTTGCATCAATAATTGGAATTTTTGTGTCATTATAACGTAACTTTATTGGTAGAATATTTTGACTTTATTCTTAGAATTTAACCTTTTCCTTATTTTTTCTCAAATTACAATTTTAATTGGATTTTTTTGCTTTCATAATATTAGGCCTTTTTACACCGGAAAAAGGCTATTATTGGTATCAACTTCGCTCTTTGTTTTTTCCCATTTTTGCTGTGTTTTTTTCAACTTTCTTCTTAGATAATCTTAATTAATAATCAGAATTTTCATGTCATTAATTATAACTTTATTGGTAGAATATTTTGACTTTATTCTTAGAATTTAACCTTTTCCTTATTTTTCCCAAATAACAATTTTAATTTGATTTGTTTGTTTTCATAATATTAGGACTTTGAACATTTTTTGCTGCATTATTTCAACTTGATGCTACTAAAATTACTTTTTTTCTACAAGTTGATTTGTGTAAAATTGTGACCTTTTCCTCTTAATATTTTGACTTTATTTTCATAAAATTATATCAGTTTTTTTCTTGTCAAATTTTTTAAAAATCTTGCAACAACTTTTACAGAATTATGTTTTTTTCTTGAATATTTCAGCTACATCTTATGATTTTTTTCCGTTTTGTTGATGTTCTTCTGTCATATTCTTTCTTCTTTCATATTAGATAATTTTTGTAGAATGTGCCGCGGGCCAAAAAAAAAAAAATACACCGGCCGCATTTTGGACACCCCTGTACTTGTACTTGTACTCATTGCAAATAGACAGCACTTCCTCGTGCAAAACAAAGTTATTTACAGTTGTTGTGCCACATTGAAAGTTCTGTATTAAATTAGAATCATAACTTCTTGCACAGCCTGTATTTTTGGTGTGTGGGAGTGACGGAAAGAAAAGCTCTGACTCATATGGTGAAAAGTCATATGGTATAAACTGCTGGTTTGCGTGTATAAATCTCATCTTTGTCAGCCTTTTTCCAAGGGAAAGTGTCCATTTGTGTTGGTTATTGACTACGGCTATCGCTAATTTATGTAGGCCTGTATTCTCCATGTCCTTCCAAGGAGAGTCGCTTTTACACCTGTATCCAAAAGTGGAGATGTTGAGCAGCAAAACCAGGTTAGAATCCCATCCTCAACTTCAAAAGTATCTTTTGAAACTTATGTCTTTTGAAAAAATAGTAAAAAAAAAGCCTTACAGTAACGCAGAATTTGAAATCACAGGACAAGTGCCAACTCCACTCTTTGGCAGACGTGTCCTGGAGGCGGTGAGTAGGCTGGTGGAAAACATCCTTTGAGGATCATCACATCTTCTGCACTATTTCTTCGAGACACCAACCTGCCGGCCAAAAACCCAACAACAAAGTCCATTTATATTCTCCATTTTACAGCCTTTGCATGGCTGCAACTTGTGGCGGCTGATGAATAATGTAAATTCAAAACATTAAACAGGAAGTCCTCTTTACCAGCAGTGAAAACATAGTTCATGACTTAAATATATTATACTGCATCCCCACTGAGTGCAAACATTAGTGAAGTAAATGTCAAATATTTGTAGAAGAACAAATTGCGGAGACTCATCCGGTTGAAGATTATCGTGAGGCGACTCTTCCGGTTGAAGATTATCGTGAGGCGACTCTTCCGGTTGAAGATTATCGTGGGGCGACTCTTCCGGTTGAAGATTATCATGAGGCGACTCTTCCGGTTGAAGATTATCGTGAGGCGACTCTTCCGGTTGAAGATTATCGTGAGGCGACTCTTCCGGTTGAAGATTATCGTGAGGCGACTCTTCCGGTTGAAGATTATCGTGAGGTGACTCCCTTCTTCAGGGAGTGCGTCTCATCGCATCACATGCCCCCCCCCCCATTGAGTGTCATCAGCTGCTGTGCTGATTTGTCCTTGTTGCCTGACCTCTCCAGATGCGGCTCACCACGCTAGCGGAGACGAAACAACTTCACTGATCTCTGGGGGCGTTTTAAAGAAGGAAAATGATTTTTGCATTACCAGCGGACTATTTATTTGCTCTGACTGTTACATCCTGATATATCAACCGCTTACATTTCATCATCTCTGCACTTGGTGGTATGCCGTGTTTCCATAGTCACGCATTTGATATCATAATGTTTATCTGCTTGGGGAGCGTCGTACCTAAAGAAAACAGACCAATTCCTCTGTTGCATGCTGTTTCTTAAGTGTAAGTGCACAAATATATACACTACCGCTCAAAAGTTTGCAATCACTTGGAAAAGTTTTTGGGCCAGTCTGAGATATGGCTTTTTCTTAGCAGTATATACTATATATCAAAATATATATAAAGTCGTTCCTGGTTTATGGTGGTTTTTGGCCCCATACAGGACCGTCAGTAGGACCGACAGTAGGATTCAATATGAGTACATAGAATTTTTCATAGTTATCTCAGAGAAAAACTGTTTACAATCATTTTTAACATTATTAGAGACCTCTAGACGTGAAATAACACCCCTATAGTCACTTTTACATTTGTATTACCCAATATAGTACATATACACAACCGCGCAAAAGTTTGGGATCACTTGGAAATGTTTTTGGGCCAGTCTGAGATATGGCTTTTTCTTGGCAGTCCTGCTATGAAGTCCAGCATCCTGAAGTGGCCGCTTCACTGTTGATACTGACACTGGTGTTTGACGGCTACTATTTAGTGCAGCTGCCAGGTGACGACCTGTGAGGCGTCTTTGTCTTAAACTACACACTCTCAGATATTTGTCTGCAGCGTTTTTCTGTCCTTGTTAGACCCAGTTTGTGCTGCTCTCTGAAGGGAGTAGTTAACAGCATGGTAAGAGATCTAAGTTTTAGTTAGGATTTTTAGATGGCTTTTCTAATCATCTATTAGCCTTATAAAATGATGAACTTGGATTAGCAGCCATACCAGGAGATTGATGCAGAGGACTGACAGTTGTTGATAGTAGGCCTCTATGCAAAAATGTACATCCTTCTTTGAAAATCATCTCATTCATTTTCATTGTTTGGGAAATGGATACAAATGTTTGTGAAATTGAATTTTTTTTTGTGAAATGCATTAAAATGTGTTTTTCTACCAAAAGAAAGGTTGTTTCTACCTTTTCTGTTCTCTAGTAATCAGCAGTAAAACATCGGTAAGTTTCAGGAAAATATCAGTTCCTGACTAAATATTCCTGGCACAAATATTTGTTGCTTTTGTGGAAGCTGAACTATCTAAACATATACAGTGAAGAAAATAAGTATTTGAACACCCTGCTATTTTGCTATTTCTCCCACTTAGAAATCATGGAGGGGTCTGAAATTTTCATCGTAGGTGCATGTCCACTGTGAGAGAGATAAACTAAAAAGAAAAATCCAGAAATCACAATGCATGATTTTTTAACAATTTATTTGTGTGATACAGCTGCTAATAAGTATTTGAACACCTGAGAAAATGAATGTTAATATTTGGTACAGTAGCCTTTGTTTGCTATTACAGAGGTCAAACGTTTCCTGTAGTTTTTCACCAGGTTTGCACACACTGCAGGAGGGATCTTGGCCCACTCCTCCACACAGATCTTCTCTAGATCAGTCAGGTTTCTGGGCTGTCGCTGAGAAACACGGAGTTTGAGCTCCCTCCAAAGATTTTCGATTGGGTTCAGGTCTGGAGACTGGCTGGGCCATGCTAGAACCTTGATATGCTTCTTACGGAGCCACTCCTTGGTTTTCCTGGCTGTGTGCTTCGGGTCGTTGTCGTGTTGGAAGACCCAGCCACGACCCATCTTCAATGCTCTGACAGAGGGAAGGAGGTTGTTCCCCAAAATCTCACAATACACGGCCCCAGTCATCCTCTCTTTAATGCAGTGCACTCGTCCTGTCCCATGTGCAGAAAAACACCCCCAAAGCATGATGCTACCACCCCCATGCTTCACAGTAGGGATGGTGTTCTTCGGATTGTACTCTTCATTCTTCTTCCTCCAAACACGCTTATTGGAATTATGACCAAAAAGTTCTATTTTGGTCTCATCTGACCATAAAACTTTCTCCCATGACTCCTCTGTTTATTTTCTTCACTGTATACCAGGGGTCGGCAACCTTTCCTATCAAAAGAGCCATTTTACCTCCTTGCTCAGTAAAGGAAAATAGACTGGAGCCGCAAAACTAATTCAAAAACAATATCTTATTAACTTTCAAAAGTTTATACCTGATGCCTGAAGAAAAGACTGCCAGATTTAGTGCAAATTTTGGGGTATCAAAGTATAATTGTTTGTGAAATGGATACAAATGTTTGTGAAATGCATGAAAATGTGTTTTTCTTTGGAAAACAAAGACATTTGCAAGTGATCCCAAACTTTTGAGTGGTACAGTAAAAATATGAACTCATGCAATCCCAAAGATGTAGTACTTTTAATGAAGCCCAACTCCAAATCCCAACAATGTATTAATTCGTCTTTTACATTTTTTTTTCAATAGTGGAAAAAAGAGGCAAGGATGCAACTCCCCACTTGTGTATTTCACCTCAGAGCAATTTTCAGCCATAAAAACGGCCACAAGGGGGCAGAAGTGGCATTTGATAAAAACTGGGCAGACTATTAAGGAGTGTAGCATGAGGAAGGTTACTCATTGTAGGGACAGTTTAATGCCTTCACATGCCCAGTGGAGATTCGAACGCAGATTTTATGATTGTGAGGCCAACATATTAACCACTAGTCCACCATGCGGTGGATTAGAAACTCGAGGCTGACTTTCTCACACCTATATTTGCTATTTATGGATTTATTTTTACTTTTATTGACACACTTTTTTAAAAACCCACCATAAAACCAACCCAGGAGTGTTCCGGTGTTAGCGCCTCGTTCTGTTAGTCAGCGGCCCAGGAGCGGATGGATTGTTTTTGGCTGTTGTGGTTGCTCCTTCACCTCCCCACTGGCTTCTTTTGCCTTAGGCTAGCTAATAACCAGCTAATTTGCCCGTGCCGTTCATGTCGGAGCCTCTAACTGTGTTTCCTCCTTTTTTTACCTGTTTCCTAAATTAGCTCGAAGTCAGCAAGCTCAGCTCTGGAGTCTGCTGTCTATTTTTGGATTTGCCCAGCCTTCATGAAAGAACGCAACCTTGACTGTTCTGTGCGTTAGGGGGTCTAGACGGACACTAAACATCACACATGCATTATTTCCGCTGAATTATGACAGCTTTTTAAGAAAATATTCAAAATTCATTGCAAAGTAATACATATTTTGAAAAGAGGGAGACCTTTTTAAATATAATAATAAACAGTAAGTAAAAAGCAAACAACAAGAAAGAGATATTGCATTCTTTTCACTTCATAATGTCGTTGCGAAGTCGCGTGTCGAATGTCTGCTACGTGAAAAACAAAGCCGGAAAGTTCCAAGGGAGAGAAAGCAATCATCTCGTTGTCTTCGTCTCATTGCTTCAATTTGACTTGTTTTGATATTTCTGGCCATGCAAGACATAAGATGCAAATAAGCTCCACGTACGGTCTTTATAATTTCCGTATTTTGCATTCCATGATGGGAAATGGCAAATGTCCAAATTACTAATATAACTCTGGTTCTATTTTTCCATGCATTCGTGAAATTTTAGCTAACGACCCATCCTGAGGTGTGAACAGCCTTTTCTTGTTATGTAAGATGGGAACTCCGACATCTAGAATGCAAGCCAAAAAACAATTTCTTGTTCGGCGACTTGTGTTTGTGTGTGCGTACGGTCAGAACATTGTTGGAAAATTCAAACACAACAATCAACTTCTCTAATTTTTTTATATGTGACCATAAGGAATTGTTTGGGACCACCCCCGACTTCCAGCGACTTCCGGAAGTGGACGTAACCTTCGAAAAACATCAGTATCTCCGGAACCAGAAGTTGTAGAGAGTCGATTTATGGGAGGCGGACGTTGGTCCCAAGTGGATACGACCTTCCATTCAGGAGTTATTTCAAAAACGTCGTCCATTGAGATTGCATTGTTGTAATGCAAGTAAAATTTACGACCCGATACGAACTTCTGTTTGGGCGTGTCACAGGGTCAGACCATTCTGAATTGATTGGACCCTACTTTTATTATGAGGTTTTTGGACCTCAGTTAGGGTCAGGATCAGGGTTGGAGGGTTAGGGTTAGAGGTTAGGGTTACTTTAGGGTTAGAGGGTGAGTGTTAAAGGTTAAGGGTTAGAGGGTTATTGGTTAAGGTTACAGTTTGGGTTAGTGTTAGAGTTAAGGTTAGAGTTAGGGTTAGAGGTTAGTGTTAGGGTCTAGGGTTTAGGGTTGGCTTACAGTTAGGGTTAGAGGGTGAGTGTTCGTTTATGGTTACAGGGTTAGTGTTAGAGGTTAAGGGTTAGGGTTAGAGCGTTAGTCTTAGGGTTAGAGGTTTAGACTTAGAGGTTTGGGTTGGTTTAGGGTTAGGGTTAGAGGGTGGGTATTAATTTATGGTTAGAGGGTCAGTGTTATCATTAAGGTTAAGGTTAGAGTTAGGGTTAGAGGTTAGGCTTAGGGTCAGGATTAGAGGTTAGGGTTGGTTTAGGGTTAGGGGGTGAGTGTTAGTTTATGGTTAGAGGGTTAGTGTTAGGGTTAAGGTTAGAGTTAGGGTTAGCGTTAGCGTCAGGGTTAGGGGTTAGGGTTAGAGGTTAGGGTTATGGTCAGGATCAGGGTTAGAGGGTTGGGCTTAGGCATTAGAGGGTGAGTGTTAATTTATGGTTAGAGGGTTAGTGTCAGGGTTAAGGTTAAGGTTACAGTTTGGGTTAGAGGTCAGTGTTAGGGTTTAGAGGTTAGGGTTGGTTTAGGGTCAGGGGGTGAGTTTTAGTTTATGGTTAGAGGGTTAGTGTTAGGGTTAAGGTTAGAGTTAGGGTTAGAGGTTAGCGTTAGCGTCAGGGTTAGAGGGTTAGGGTTCGAGGTTAGAGTTATGGTCAGGATCAGGTTTAGAGGGTTGGGCTTAGAGGTTAGGGTTGGTTTAGGGTTAGGGGGTGAGTTTTAGTTTATGGTTAGAGGGTTAGTGTTAGGATTAAGGTTAGAGTTAGGGTTAGAGGTTAGCGTTAGCGTCAGGGTTAGAGGGTTAGGGTTCGAGGTTAGAGTTATGGTCAGGATCAGGTTTAGAGGGTTGGGCTTAGGGGTTAAGGTTGGTTTAGGGTTACGTCTAGAGGGTTAGTTTCGGGTTAGAGGGTTAGTGTTAGATTTTCTATCTGGAAAATGTACGTCATAATCGCGTACATTTTCTACGTTAACAACAAACACAGTAACCAAGGTTCCACTGTATTATTATATAATGTCCAATAATATTTGGGATGAACAATTGCTTCCTGGAACGTTGCATAAAGCTTCCTTTTGGCTAGCGTTACTTACACCTGTGGAAGACGTGACCCCATTTAGTTTGACGGACTGCACCCCAGAGAGCGTGTGCACTCTCCTCTTCCTGTTAGACCAAATCAAAGCAGGTCAGCGCTCTAAATGATGTATCTGGGTTGCCAAAAGTCCACTGTGGCCGCATGTAAACACCCGATCACGGTTAACTATCCTCGACATCGCTCACGATGGCTCAACCGCACTTGCTTTAGCGACGCAGGAGCAAGTCACTGGACAGACATTAACACAATACCTGACTGGACTTGAATTTAATGTGCGACCCCTTCCAGTGTACCATTGACATGATACAGTGGTGTACAGTCACGGCCAGCAAAGCCTTCTCTGCTGGCCTTAACACCGTCAGAAGTACTGACCTATATTTACAACTCCAGCGTGTTTATGTTGGATTTTTTTTTCTTGTCCAATTGGATTTGGGTGCTTATGTGTTTCTATGTTAATGTAAAATGCCCAAGGCCTTCAGAATCAGGAGTGCTGGCCTGTCTATTGACAATAAGACTGTTTTTTTCAGATTAGCCTCACAGGTATTGTCAGCAGTTTTTCCGTTCTGTGATTGGTTGAAAGCCTATCCTAAAGTATTCTAAAGTTACCTGAATGCATCATCACATGCAGCACTACACTGATACTGTTCCGACATAAAGAAAGGAGACAAACAGTGTTTTTTTCATTGTTCTATGTGCGTTTTATGAATAAATAAGTAAGTATATATATACCATATTTTCCGGACTATAAGTCGTACTTTTTTTCATAGGTTGGCTGTTCCTGCGACTTATACTCCAAAACGACTTATAAATGAACAAAGTGTTTATTTACATAAACACTGGACACCTTTTCTGTTCATGTTTATTTTCCATGCAGCTGAATAACCATTGTGTTAGCATATCTTACACCTATTCAGCCTGTTCTCTATTCTTTTATTATTGTTAGAACTTGCCTTCCAAGAGGACGTAATGTCTGTTTTGGTCAAGTAGTTTGGAAAATAAATTACCCGCAAAAAATGCGACTTGTACTCCAGTGCGACAAATGTATGTTTTTTTTCTAGCTAATTATGCATTTTTGGCCTTGTGCGACTTATACTCCAGAGCGAATTATTGCCCAGAAAATACAGTATATATTTTTATTTTTATTTTTATTTTTATTTTTATTTTTATTTTTATTTTTATTTTTATTTTTATTTTTATTTTTATTTTTATTTTTATTTTTATTTTTATTTTTATTTTTATTTTTATTTTTGCTTCATTCACATTGCTGGTCAATTGAGATTTTTTCAGTATCAAAAAATGCAGCTTATACTCCAGTGTGACTTATGTATGTTTTTTTTCTACCTAATTATGCATTTTTGGCCTTGTGCTACTTATACTCCGTAGCGACATATAGTCCAGAAAATATGGTATATATTTTTATTTTATTTTATTTTATTTTATTTTATTTTATTTTATTTTATTTTATTTTATTTTATTTTATTTTATTTTATTTTATTTTATTTTATTTTTATTTTTATTTTTATTTTTATTTTTATTTTTGCTTCATTCACATTGCTGGTCAATTGAGATTTTTTCAGTATCAAAAAATGCAACTTATACTCCAGTGTGACTTATGTATGTTTTTTTTCTACCTAATTATGCATTTTTGGCCTTGTGCTACTTATACTCCGGAGTGACTTATAGTCCAGAAAATATGGTATATATTTTAATTTTCATTTTCATTTTCATTTTCATTTTCATTTTCATTTTCATTTTCATTTTCATTCACATTGCTGGTCAATTGAGATATTTTTCAGTATCTGATTTTGTCAGATAATACTTTTCATCACAATTCCAATTCAGACCTAATTTGCATGTAGATCTAAATCCAATATGAATCCAATCTACTATGAAAAAAATATTTTGAGAAAAAACAATAAAACCCCCAAATATTGTCCTAGAACATGCAGGCCCCTGATGCTGAATAGTGATCCATTGTACATTGATAATGCACTGTGCTTCATCCATGGAAAAATGGCAGCATCTTGTGCTGGGTAGATTGGCGTCTCACTGGTTCCTTGTGCCTGGTAATGTGCATGAGGGTGTGAGGTGGGGGGGGGCACGGTTCTGCCAGAAAGCCCTGTTCAGACGTGCAGAAGTCATTTGGAACAGCGTGAGTAAATTGCTGGCACAAAGCATCACATTGTTCATCAGTCACCGCCGCCGTGCTCGCTGAATATTTCCAGTCGTCGGTCCCAACTCGGGTCTCTCTTTGCTTTCCTGTCGGGTGCGGCGGCGGCGGCCAGAGGATGTCACTAACAACTTCACAGTCCTGCCACTTGAGTTTGTGAAATGGGCTGCGTGTTTGCAGCAGAAGAAGAAAAATAAACTTTGTTTGGCGAGAAATTTACGAACGCACTCAGCTGTCTTTTTATGCGTCTTGATAGCAAAAAACACGGAAAAAAACTGACCTCTTTTTAACATCTACACTTATTTTGGGCTATGCTTGCAGGAATACGGAGCGAGGTTCCCGGCCCGACTCCATTAGACGCTCTATGCTGAAGCTCAAGGTCATCTTGAAGGTCTCTGTAACGACCTCAAATGTTGGCTGACTGGAACTCCTGTTTGGTGACAGTGTCAAGAGAGAGATGGGTTCTTGGGTTCTTATGCCCTCGCTGTCACATGCTCAGTGGATGGAAAAGGGGAATGAGTCCGGTTGCTAGGATACAGGGGTTCTTCAGAATAATAAGAACACATCTTTCTTTTATTATTATGGTTTCTTTATTTCATAAACCTTGTTTTTTTTTAGGAGGTCAGGAGGTTTTGTAAACCGGCAAATGAGATTTACGTTCACAGGTTTCAGTTTTGCTAAGAAAAAATCCTTTTTGTTTGCAAATGTTTTTTTTCCTGCAACTCCATTATTTTTGTTTGCAACTATTTCTTGCTTTTTTAAATTTCTTTTCTTTGATTGGATAAAAAGAAACAAATTTCTCTCCATACTTCTGGAGGTCCATTTAGCTTTTATCAAGTTGTTATAGACATTCACTACTGCTCAAAAGTTTGGGATAATTTGCAAATTTCTTTGTTTTCCAAAGAAAAACACATTTTCATGCATTTCATAACCATTTTTTTCCATTTCACAAACATTTTCATGCATTTCACAAACAATTAAAATGAATCAGGCAATTTTCAAAGAAGGATGTACATTTTTGCATAAATCCTCGTATTTACAAAGTCATAAACAGATTTTCCGTGCTACAACTATAAACATAGCCCATTTATTGACTTGGAATCCTATATCATGGAAATTAATTTATCGCTAGCAGGTCTGTAACCAATTAATTAAACCAGGGGTGACTGTAATCATGAAAGACAAAAAAATCCTTAGCAATAGCACAAACTGGGTCTAACAAAGACAGAAAAACGCAGCAGACAAATATCTGAGACTGTGTAGTTTAAGACAAAGACCTGGCAGCTGCACTAAATAGTAGCCGTCAAACACCAGTGTCAGTATCAACAGTGAAGCGGCCACTTCAGGATGCTGGACTTCATAGCAGGACTGCCAAGAAAAAGTCCCAAAAAATTCCAAGTGATCCCAAACTTTTGAGCGGTAGTGTACAGTACGTCTATGTTGATCGTATATCAAACCTTCTGTTCTCGTGAGTCATGCTTGCCTGCTGTCAATCTCAGCATTTATTTTTGTCAATATTTTAGACATTTGTTCCTCTCAGCATTTTCCCATTTTCCCTACCAAAGCGTATTATAATAGCAGGTTACATGTTCCTATTTTCCGTGGCCATTGTAACTATCCATTCATTTTCAATGAGAAAAATATCACAGAAAATATTGATTCATGAATGAGCTGAAATTTTGATTTTTAAATTGTTTGAAGCGGTTGAGAAATGTGGGAATATTTAGTGGACAAAAAACGGTGGGATTTGGAATGTTGCAATGTATAAACCAGACAAGGACTGAGACGCAAACCAGTAACCAGTGGCTTGGGAGGCGACCGATCTGCTACCAAGTCACCCTGTCAAGGAAGTGGAATATTACAATAATCTTAAATTAAAATAATTTTTCACCATTTAATTTTAACAAACGAAAACATTGGCTGAATTTGAAATGTTGAAAGCAAGCTGAATGCAAGGTTACTAAGTCAAATGATTACAACAGGATCGAACTAGCAACGACCGCCTGGGTAACATCCATTCTACTAATGATGGGAAAAATGCAAAAATTAGTATTCGCTAGTAGGGGGTTTAATTTGTCCAATTGTTGCTGGATGCTAAAATGTATCAATAAGTTGCGTGATTACAAGAGGATAGAACCAGCAGCCACGAGTCTAAAGCAGCCACTTGAAATATTAGTCATGGAAAATGTAGGGGGCGCCAAATAAATTGATCATTCATTTTCAATGTCACACAGAAATATTGAAGTCAAGATGACAAGTATGACTTTTTTTAGCCTTAAATCTGCAGTCCTTATATTTTTCAAGTTTGGGTAAATGCAACAAAATTAAATATAAATCAAATATTGAAAAAAATTATCCAAAAAAATGGCAGTTTTCACTTTTGCAAGGAGAGCGAATGATTCAAAGTAAAAAAACAACAATCTCATCTAAAATGCATTGCTGGTATTGGCATACGTATATGAACTGCGCGAGGCACCATCATTAAAAGGTGATTAAGGAAAGTGTTGGTTGCGATGCGCTGCAGCCAGGTGCTCGCAGGTTCCCGGCACTTTGTTAAAGTGACTTTTTCTTCCCATCAATCAAAAGCACCGGTGACCCCAAAACCCCCCACTGTAATTGCCCTCGGGATTAAAACAGATTGGTGAAATCCTGCATGCATTCCCATTCCTTTTTACGACCTGAAAGTATTAAAAACAAAACAGATACAGGATCAGGCTAAAGGATCTCACACATTTGTAGGTTAAATAAAAAGCAAATAAAGTAAAGATAATTTTTGAAAAGTACATATACAGCCATTTTGCTTTGTTTCTTTGTTTTTGGTTTCTTTTTTAGTTGCTGCCATGAATTGGAATGGTAAGCATCGCGCTTTCATTGTGGAAACGTTTATCAAAACAAACAAATCTGTAACGGCAATGCAATGAGCGTTCCGTTTGCACTTCAATCTTGGTAGACATGATCCTGTACCAGCTCCAAACACCAACTTCAGAGCTACTGGATCTGCATTGAAACCAAAATTAACTGGCCAACCTCGCACTGCCAGAACTGATTTAATTTTTAAAACATCATGGTATTATTTGTAGTTTTTGAAAATAAAAGCACTGTTTTTTTATTTTTATTTTTATTTTTATTTTTATTTTTATTTTTATTTTTATTTTTATTTTTATTTTTATTTTTATTTTTATTTTTATTTTTATTTTTATTTTTTGTTAAAGTGACTTTTTCTTCTCATCAATCAAAAGCACCGCCAGAACTGATTTAATTTTTAAAACCCCATGGCATTATTTGTAATTTTTGAAAATAAAAACACTTTTTTTTCTTTATTTTTATTTTTATTTTTATTTTTATTTTTATTTTTATTTTTATTTTTATTTTTATTTTTATTTTTATTTTTATTTTTTGTTAAAGTGACTTTTTCTTCCCATCAATCAAAAGCACCGCCAGAACTGATTTAATTTTTAAAACCCCATGGCATTATTTGTAATTTTCGAAAATAAAAACAATTTTTTTTTCTTCATTTTCATTTTCATTTTCATTTTCATTTTCATTTTCATTTTCATTTTCATTTTCATTTTCATTTTTGATATTTTATTTTTATTTTGTGTAACCCACAAAAGATCATTTTGCCTGATTTTGTATATGCGGACCGAAAGCATAGGGACACCAAGCACGAAGAAATACAAGTACGGCCATTTTTTTTCCCTTCATGAAGAAAGCATGTTTCTTGTCAGCTCATTTTCCACGTAGCGTTTTCCACCGAAGTCAACATGACGGCCACGTTCCTTTCGGCGTGTATTGAATAATGAATGGAGCCGCCACAGAGCGATAGGATCATTCACGGTGCTGTATTGTCTCAAGCAAGCGACAGATGTGATTACATCAAACATTAGATTGCATAACATTAGATTACAGTTGGTCCCTATTATGAATACAGAGAAGGTCAAATGACTCACTAGATTGCCTGTAATATGATTACAGCTGAGTCAATGGAGGATAAGCATCCATGCAAGCAAAATGATGTTATCAAGTGCATGTCACAGAAGCAGCCAGTTGTGGCTGGAGAAAGCCAATTAAGAAGATGCACAGTGAAAACAAGCCGCATCACAAGGCGCGAGCTATTTGCATATTTATGACACAAAGAACCATTCCGATATTGCTCACACATTAATTGGGGCTGAGCCTTCCAGGCCGTAAATAGAAGGCGCAGATTACATGGCGCATGTTCCACCCAGTCATTAGCGATTGTTTACTCCCCTCCTACTGTCCAATGTATTGTTTATTTATTCGCAGGACCGCCGGTGCACCACGCTGGGCGGGGCTCGTTCGACTTGGGAGACATGCGCTGAGCCCTTGTGCTGCAGTTAACCTCCATTGTGTGCACTTATTACAAATAGGCTTTTAACCTATGCACTCAATTTATACTCCGCTGTGCCTGCGGTGAGAGCGCCGGAGAGACCGAAACAACATCAAGCCATCTCCATCCCATCCTCGAGACCGATGCTATTGACGTTTTCATCAGCCGTGGGATCGATAGACGCATGTGATCAGAAGGCAACCAGGCACAAACGCTTCTTAGTCAAATGTTCTACACCGTCTCATTTTAAATGTCAACAAACGCTATCCCAAAACAATAGCTGTTATTTGTATCTGTTTCAAAGCTTTGCTTCTGTGTTGTTGAACTGCGTTCAAAGAGATTTGAAGATGTGAGCGACGGGCGTTGCGTCCAGTCACTTGTCTACAAGCCAACGTGTCTGCAAAGGCACCGTGACGCATAACATTTGCATGAACTCTGTCTGGCAGCCTCATAAAGACCCTTGAATGCACCAGGCTGCACACACTGCTGGTACTTTTATTCCGCGGGCTGACAGTCAAATATGGCTTATATTTATGGCTGGCCTGGGGAAGTTTATTCAAACAGGTCATTGCTACATACAATATTCATTATTATATTATATAATTATATATATATATATATATACACTACCGCTCAAAAGTTTGGGATCACTTGACATTTTTGGGGGCTTTTTCTTGGCAGTGGCCGCTTCACTGTTGATACTGACACTGGTGTTTGACGGCTACTATTTAGTGCAGCTGCCAGGTGACGACCTGTGAGGCGTCTTTGTCTTAAACTACACACTCTCACATATTTGTCTGCATCGTTTTTCTGTCCTTGTTAGACCCAGTTTGTGCTGCTCTCTGAAGGGAGTAGTTAACAGCATGGTAAGAGATTTTAGATTTAGTTTAGATTTTTAGAAAATTTTTGATGTTAACCAAAAAACATGCTGCTGTACCAAATTTGTAACATCCCATCTTGTCCTACGCATCTTTTGGGCCATGACTGTATGCTAAAAAAATATCTCAGATATTTGTCTTCTTGCACAGTTGTGCAGCGTTTTTCTGTCATTGTTAGACCCAGTTTGTGCTGCTCTCTGAAGGGAGTAGTTAACAGCATGGTAAGAGATTTTAGTTAGGTAAGAGATTTAAATCATCTCATTCATTTTCATTGTTTGTGAAATGGAAACAAATGTTTGAGATATGGAAAAAAAGTTTTTTGAAATGCATGAAAATGTGTTTTTCTTTAGAAAACACAGAAATTTGCAAGTGATCCCAAACTTTTGAGCGGTAGTGTAGCCCTAAAACACAATATTCTATGTGCCTTAAAAGAGTGATCTAAAATGGCCAATACTGGAGGGGAGGCCGGAATTGAATGACTTAATAACATACCACAAAACAGCATGATTTAGCAATCGATTTTGCATCGTTTTTCTGTCCTTGTTAGACCCAGTTTGTGCTGCTCTCTGAAGGGAGTAGTTAACAGCATGGTAAGAGATTTTAGTTTTAGTTAGGATTTTTAGATGGCTTTTCTAATCATCTATTAGCCTTATAAAATGATGAACTTGGATTAGCAGCCATACCAGGAGATTGATGCAGAGGACTGACAGTTGTTGATAGTAGGCCTCTATGCAAAAATGTACATCCTTCTTTGAAAATCATCTCATTCATTTTCATTGGTTGGGAAATGGATACAAATGTTTGTGAAATGGAAAAAAAAATGTTTGTGAAATGCATGAAAATCTGTTTTTCTACCAAAAGAAAGTTTGTTTCTTCCTTTTCTGTTCTCTAGTAATCAGCAGTAAAACATCGGTAAGTTTCAGGAAAATATCAGTTCCTGACTAAATATTACTGACACAAATATTTGTTGCTTTTGTGGAAGCTGAACTATCTAAACATCTATACCAGGGGTCGGCAACCTTTCCTATCAAAAGAGTCATTTTACCTTCTTGCTCAGTAAAGGAAAATAGACTGGAGCTGCAAACATAATTCAAAAACAATATCTTATTAATTTTAAAATTAATTAATTTAAAATTTTTTTAAAAGTTTATACCTGATGCCTGAAGAATTTAGAGGGAATTTTGGGGTATCAAAGTAGTTCAGATGAGAAAAAGCAGAGTTGATCGAGTACTCTTGCTAGTATCGGATCTTGCTAATATCGAAGATAAATGTACATAAATATCAGTGTAAATTAAATGTAAACTCTGTTTACATATGTTTACAATAATGTTTCCTTCGGCCCCAACAAGTTCAGGTGTTAAATAATCAAACCCACAACCTTCAGGTTGGGAGACGACCACTCTACCACCTGAGCCACACCACACAAAAAAGGACTTTTACTTAAAAATAACAATTTATTTACAAATATAACACCATGTTCACATTTGGAACTGAACTGTGCCCGCACGGTGGACAAGTGTTTAGCATGTTGGTCATACAGTCAGGAGATCTGGAAGATCCAGGTTACATGCACGCGTGGGTTTTAACCGGGTACTCCGGTTTCCTTTCATATGTCCTTCAGTATGACTGTGAGTGTGAATGGTTGTTTGTCTATATGTGCCCTGTGATTGGCTGGCCACCAGTCCAGGGTGTACCCCGCCTTTCGCCCAAAGACAGCTGGGATAGGCTCCAGCATACCCGCGACCCTAGGGGAGGATAAGCGGCACAGAAAAAAGATGGGTTAATTTTTGATGTTAACCAAAAAACCCTAACCGGGGCGTATGCTAACCAAGGTTCCACTCTATTCTTTGTCTTTTGTTTTGACCATCCATCTATTCCTATTCTATTGACTATACTCCCATTATTGGAAGCCAGCATGCCTTCAAATTGATGTTTGAAAGCTTCATAAGATGTTTATGATTGTTAAAGTGTTGAGAGAAACAAGTGAAACTGTTTGTTGGGGGAGGTCAGGGGGTTTAGACTTAGCTTGTTATGCAAGTGCTTTCATGGCGTTTTCACATTTCCTGCAAGCGCTGACAGTGATTATATAGCACATCTTAGCCTGTAAACATTTCGAGCTGATACGTTGCAGCAGCGGGCTAGGAATGAATTTTATTCCCAAATGCTGGACGGATGCTGTGAGCTACAAAACATACATTTACATGTCCTTTGACAAGATAAACCTCCGTAAAAAGAAACCTAAGAAGCATGAAAGATAGGATAGGGGAGCACAGGGGGTGTCCAAAGTGCGGCCTGTGTTATTCTAAAAATATAATTGAACAAGAAAAGTACAAAGAAAAAAAAAACAACAGCAAAAATTGAAAAAAAATTATCTGGAATTTAATGTTGCTACTTTACCAGCATAAACTCACCATACTAAGAGGAAAAAAATCATTTTTGCAGCGTAAAGTTGAAATATTAAAGAAAATATGTTTGTTTATAAAATTTACAACATAATAACAAAATAAATGACGTAAAAATACTGTAAAGGCTTCAATTTTACCAGAATGAACTAGTAATATTATCTCATTTTATAAGAATAGTTGATATATTCAATACATTATTTAAAAAAAAAATCATAATATGATAAGAAACAAAACAAAATAAAGTTTTGCAAATGAAAATGAAAATAAAATCAAAATAAGATGGGAATAATATAGTAATTCTAATAGGAATTCTAATAATTCTATGCAAAGAAGTTGACAAATATTTGAACAACAGCAAAAATGGAAAAAAAAGTAAAGTTGGAATAATTGGAAAATTAAAAAAAAAAAGTAGAAAAAAACAACACACTGAATAATGTGAAAATATTCAATAACAAGAAAAAAAATGCAATTTTATGACCACAAACCAACTAACATTATGAAGAAAATGATAATTCTGAGACATAGTATAGAAATATTAATGAAAAAATACATCATTTTTAAAATGTCATAATATTATTTGAAAAAAAACAAAAGAAAGTTGTCATTTATGGAATTTTTGGTGGCATTATTATTATACGATAATGGAAATAAAGTCAAAATATTACAGAAAGAAAATAAAAAAAGACTATTTAAGAAGAAAGTTCAAATAGATAAAAAATTAAAAAAAAAACAGCAAGAATGAAAAAAACAGTGGTCATTGTATGAGAATAAATTAAAAATATTACAAAAGAAAAGTAGTTTTCTAACGAGAAAAAAGCTGTACTTTTACAAGGATTTTATATTTGTATAAAAATGTATCTTCCATATGCAGTTGGAATGGCATGGGTGACTACATCTTCCTTCATGACGAGTGCATCATAACTCTTGGTTGGAGATTTAGTAGCAATGTGAGCAGAGACTAGCATCCATTAGAAAAGTTAGCCACTTTTTTACTAATAAAACATTTTGAGACAAGTATATTTCATTTTATGGCTTAATGTTTGTAGCTTTTTATACAAGACTCTGCTGAATTTCAGCTTTCTATCATTTTCTATTGTCATGACGTTATACATCCCAAAAATATTGTGATGTACGCGAAGGTCTATATCGGCCAAATGTACTAGACCCCCCCGCTCCCGCTGTTGGAGAACTAGCCCGTATTGACGTGTGCGTGGCAGATGCCATCTAGGGAAATATGTATTTGTGACAAAGAAAAGTGGGACATGAGATGGCGCCACGATAGCGACGGCATTTGGGGAGCTGGCACAAACATTTAGGCCGAGTTGTCGGTAAGCAGAGACGATGACTCACTCAGACAGAATATCAAAAGAATTTCCCCGAAGGAAGTGAAAGTAATGGCTTTTATTTTCCCATTTTGCACCCGTGGCAATCGATACAAAGGCTGCGGCTTCTTGTTCATCTGTCAATGTACAGTATGTACAATGAAGCCCTTATGCCGGAGTCGCTGGACCCTGGAATTCAACTTGTCAAACGTCAAGATAAATATGATGCAAAAGGCAAACGGGAATGAAGAAAATGAACAAAAACCAGATGAGACAAGATGGTTTATCATCACTCAGTCTCCCTCCCTTTCCTCTTTTTTCTTGGAGAGAAAAACAGGCTAAAAAATTCACTCCTGGAATGGATGATTTCACTTCAATTATTGGTGTCACCCTTTGTTGTTTTTTGCCATTTTTGCCGTTGTTGGGTTTTTTCCCAATATTGAAATTTTCTTGTTAAATAAATTCTTACATTTTTTTAATGTTTTGATTTTACTAACATTCTAACTTTTTCTGCAACGTAATTGTATTTTGTTTCTTTCTCTGAATTTTTTCTTTAAGAATTCAATTCCATGCGACTAAAACATTAATTTTTTTTTGTTTATTCTCACAAAATTTTGACTTTTTCTCTTAATTATGATTTCAGTTTGTCAATTTTGTTTTTTTCCTTCCTTTAAAAATTTTCCACGATTTGAACTTTTTTCTTGGAAATTTTCTTCTCATCATTATGATATTATTCCAATAATATTATGATATTTTGCATAACCTAATTTTTTTACAACTTTTTTTTCTCATTAACTATTTTAACTTTCTTGTAAATTTACTTGTCATCATTATAATATAATTTTTGGCATAACCTAATTTTCAAAAATTTGCTACTTTGTTTTGTTCGTTTACATATTTTTTTAAATATTTACACTAAATTCTACTATTATATTATTATATTATTATTATATTATATTATTATTATATATATTATTATTATATTATATTATTATATTACTATATTATATTCCTTTTGCTCATATTACAAATTTACTTAAATGTGCAACTTTTTTCTCACTAACTATTTGAACTTTCTTCTTGGAAATTTTCTTCTCATCATTATGATATTATTCCAATTATATTATGATGTTTTGCGTAACCTAATTTTCAAAAATGTTCTATTTTGTTTTGTTTGTTTACATATTTTTTCTTGAATATTTACACTCAATTCTACTGAAATTATATTGCTTTCCTTCATAATATTACAAATTTACTTAAATTTGCAACTTTTTTTCTCATTAACTCTTTTAACTTTCTTGTAAATTTACTTGTCATCATTATAATATTATTTTCGGCATAACCTAATTTTCAAAAATGTTCTACTTTGTTTTGTTTGTTTACATATTTTTTCTTGAATATTTATACTCAATTCTACTAAAATTATATTCCTTTTGCTCATATTATAAATTTACTTAAATTTGCAACTTTTTTCTCACTAACTATTTGAACTTTCTTCTTTTAAATTTACTTGTCACCATTATGATATTATTCCCTTAATATTATGATAATTTGCGTAATCTAATTTTCAAAATTTTTCCATTTTGTTTTGATTGTTTACATATTTTTTTTTGAATATTTACACTCAATTCTACTAAAATTATATTTCTTTCCCTCATAATATTACAAATTTACTTAAATTTGAACTTTACTTGTCATCATTATGATATTATTCCCATAATATTATGATATTTTCCCTAACCTAATTTTCCAAAATTGTTTGTTTACATATTTATTTTGAATATTTACACTCAATTCTAATAAAATGATTTTTTCCCCCTCACATTACAAATTTACTTTTGTAAAATTGCTCATTTTTTCATTTTCAACTTTTTTTCTCATTAAAATAATTATATGTAGATTATATTCTGTCTAGTATTCTATATGGCTGTTTTTTCTGTTTTTTTTTTATTTAAACTTTTTTTGGGTATATTTTCTTCTGGACTGTAGATTTTGGTCATTGGCCAGAAATGGCCCGCGGGCCACACTTTGGAGCCCCCTGGTCTAATCCTCCCAAGACTGGATTGTCTCTGCTTGCCAAAGCGAAATCTTAATAAGACATCTTTTTCTCCTGTTCTCTTTTTTGCGAGTCTGCCTTCAAATGTCATATTTGATGACAGAGCCAATGTGGCAGGTGCCAAGGCCCCCTTTCCCTGGAAAACGGAGCGGCACGCAGGCAGGCCGTGGTGAATTAATTGGAATAATGTATGAAATGAGTCACAGTCGCAGGCGGGGAGCGTTAACTCTCAGCTGTGCCGCCGTCGACAGAGATCAATGCACCTAACCTCAATTCAAGAAAACATTCTTTAATGGATCCCCGCGAGACCCGCACAGTCTCTTCCTTCCTCTTATTTACTTATTTGAATCCTTTTTCATTTGGACTGTGGCACATACTTTTTAATTACCCGCCGGAGGATTAGCGGGCCAGCGGGAGAGGATGATTTTTTTTATCCTGTCACGGCAAACAATACTCTCTCTTCTTGGAGAAGCCGGCTCACGATGGCTCCTACCTGACAGTATGGAAGGTTACATGTGGAATCCCTGCTGTGTTTACCCTTTGTTTTTTTTTTTACTGTCCATTTTCCCCAGAGAATATCCACTCCTGCATACGACAGCACAGACGCTCCGTAATTTGTACTTCCCTGTTCCCAACAGTCAACACGTCTTCTCGGCTGAGCGTGTAGAAAGGCTTGCATGGGAAAGTGCAGCGCCAGTCCAGATACACCCCCAGTAAACCCCCAGTACACCCCCAGACCCTTTTAGAGGAACAAATGCAGCGGAACCTTGGTTAGCGTCATGAATTTGCCCCAAACGTACTCTAACCCAAACCATTTTGTTTCCAGGAGAAAGTCACAATATGTATACGGCGGCACCTTGGTTTTTGTTATGAATCGATTCCAAAATGTCAGACAATATCCGGAATTATGACGGCCTGATAAAAAAATTTAAATCTGAGAACACAATTTTGAGAACGAAGTTGTGAATTTACGTGAATAAAGCTGTAAATTTCCAAGAAAAAGTCATACATTTCTGAGAAAAAAGTCCTACGGAAAAAAAATTGTGGTATTAAGCGAACGAAGTTGCAGATTTCTGACAAAAATCTGAAATTTATGAGGAATAAATCATACATTTATATGAAAATAGTCCCACATTTTCTGAGAAATCAGGTCATAAATGTCCCCCCAAAAACGGTGGTATAAAGAGAATAAAGAATAAAAAAAATTAATTTACAAGAAAAAAGTCCTAAATTTAGGTTAAAAAAAGTTTGAGAAAACAAGTCATAAATGTACAAATATTATGATTATTATTATTAGAGGGATTGTTAGAAAAATAAAGTCATGAATTTATGACATAAAACCAAATTTGAACCAAATTTGTAACACCCCATCTTGCCCTACACACATGTGAGATGTGACAGTATGCTAACTGGAAAATGTACATAAACCGAGGCAAAACCTTTAATGTGAACCAAAAAACATGCTGCTGTACCAAATTTGTAACGCCCCATCTTATCCTATACACATTTGGGACGTGACCGTATGCTAACTGGAAAATGTACACAAACCGAGGCAAAACTTTTAATAACCAAAAAAACAGGCTGCTTAACAAATTTATAACGCCCCATCTTGCCCTACACACCTTTGGGACGTGACAGTATGCTAACTGGAAAATGTACATAAACCGAGGCAAAACATTTAATGTTAACCGAAAAGGCATTCTGCTGTACCAAATTTGTAATGTCCCATCTATCCCTACCCACCTTTGGGACATGACTGTATGCTAACTGGAAAATGTACATAAACCGAGGCAAAACATTTGTTAACCAAAAAACAGGCTGCTGTACCAAATTTGTAACGCCCCATCTTATCCTACACACTTTTGGGACATGACTGTATGCTAACTGGAAAATGTACACAAACCGAGGCAAAACATTTAATGTACACAAACCGAGGCAAAACATTTAATGTTAACCAAAAAAGCATTCTGCTGTACCAAATTTGTAACATCCCATCTATCCCTACACACCTTTGGGACATGACTGTATGCTAACTGGAAAATGTACATAAACCGAGGCAAAACTTTTAATGTTAACCAAAAAACATGCTGCTGTACCAAATTTGTAACGCCCCATCTTATCCTACACACATTTGGGACGTGACCGTATGCTAACTGGAAAATGTACACAAATCGAGGCAAAACATTTGTTAACCAAAAAACAGGCTGCTGTACCAAATTTGTAATGCCCCATCTTGCCCTACACACATTTGGGACGTGACAGTATGCTAACTGGAAAATGTACACAAACCGAGGCAAAACATTTAATGTACACAAACCGAGGCAAAACATTTATTGTTAACCAAAAAAGCATTCTGCTGTACCAAATTTGTAACGTCCCATCTATCCCTACACACCTTTGGGACATGACTGTATGCTAACTGGAAAATGTACATAAACCGAGGCAAAACTTTTAATATTAACCAAAAAACATGCTGCTGTACCAAATTTGTAACGCCCCATCTTATCCTACACACATTTGGGACGTGACCGTATGCTAACTGGAAAATGTACACAAACCGAGGCAAAACTTTTGATAACCAAAAAACAGGCTGCTTTACCAAATTTATAACGCCCCATCTTGGCCTACACACCTTTGGGACGTGACAGTATGTTAACTGGAAAATGTACACAAACCGAGGCAAAACATTTGATGTACACAAACCAAGGCAAAACATTTAATGTTAACCAAAAAAGCATTCTGCTGTACCAAATTTGTAACGCCCCATCTTATCCTACACACCTTTGGGACATGACTGTATGCTGACTGGAAAATGTACATAAACCGAGGCAAAACTTTTAATGTTAACCAAAAAACATGCTGCTGTACCAAATTTGTAACGCCCCATCTTATCCTACACACATTTGGGACATGACCGTATGCTAACTGGAAAATGTACACAAACCAAGGCAAAACTTTTGATAACCAAAAAACAGGCTGCTTTACCAAATTTATAACGCCACATCTTGGCCTACACACCTTTGGGCCATGACTGTATGCTAACTGGAAAATGTACACAAACCATGGCAAAACCTTTGATGTTGACCAAATAACATGCTGCAGTACCAAATTTGTAACGCCTCATCTTGCCCTACACACATTTGGGACGTGACAGTATGCTAACTGGAAAATGTACACAAACCAAGGCAAAACTTTTAATGTTAACCAAAAAAACAGGCTGCTGTACCAAATTTGTAACACCCCATCTTGTCCTACACACATTTGGGACGTGACCGTATGCTAACTGGAAAATGTACACAAATCAAGGCAAAACTTTTGATAACCAAAAAACAGGATGCTGTACTAAATTTGTAACACCCCATCTTGCCCTACACACATTTGGGACATGACCGTTGCTAACTGGAAAATGTACACAAACCGAGGCAAAATGTTTGTTAACCAAAAAACACGCTGCTGTAAAATTTTTTGGATCATTTGAATTTCTCAAACAACTTCTACTCCTCGGATGGTTTCAAACACATCAGGTATATTTACTTTAAAATGTGCAGCCTTTGTCTGATTCGTTCATATTCCAACTGCCTTGGAAAAGGTCCAAATCCGACACAGGCCCATTGTACCTGGGACCAGACAGAGCCCAGGAGCCCTTCTCCCGGGGAAGAAAAAGAATAAATTAAAGCTTTGTTGGAGAAAATTGAGGAGCTGAACTTCTATCAAGGCTACTGCTTCTATTGTTGCTCTATTATGTTTCTCTCAATACCTTGATGACGTCCGTCTTACTGGTAGATGAACGCGCCCTCTGTATGTCCATTTGGGACCTTTTATTGCTGCCTGACAGCACCGTCAGCTTAACCGGTCCCCACACCGATGGCATGGAGGAGAATATAAGTCACACACCAAATGCGGTGCATTTATTTCCGTTTTTTAAAAGTGATGTCGAAGCGACGGGTGATGGTAGGCCTCTTCTGTTAGCCGACGATGCACGGGCAAGTTGTTGTTTGCATGAGAAACTAAAGAGCAGAATGAATACGGCACTAAAACCTTTTTTTTTTTAATGTTATATGTTAAATTATCTTAAAAAAACAGGCAATGTTTGTCCATCCGGCCTCTTTGCTGCTGTTGCAAACTAATTGGATCCACTGACAATAAAAATCCGCCTCAAGCGTCTTCTCATATAAAAGATGTCAGACTGTATGTAGGGTCTCTCCAACATTAAATACATCCATACTTATTTCACAAGGGGTCGTTTAGAGGACAGCTATAAAAATATGTTTTTGTAGTCGCTCATGTATACAACAATAATGTTTGGGAGCCTGGAGGAACAAGCGTTACACAAAGTGGAAGTTGGAGTTTTAGTATAATTACCATGCTAATGCTGAACAAACCCAATATATACAGGAATCCCTCCTTTATCACAGTGATAAGTGAATTTCTACACAGTAGGATTCCTTGTTTATTTAATTTATAATTCATAAGTTAGAGCATTGAAAACTTGTTTCATTCATTCATTTTCTACCGCTTATCCTCACGAGGGTCTCGGGGGTGCTGGAGCCTATCCCAGCTGTCTTTAGGTGAGAGGCGGGGTACACCCTGGACTGGTGGCCAGCCAATCACAGGGCACATATAGACAAACAACCATTCACACTCACATTCATACCTATGGACAATTTGGAGTTGCTAATTAACCTAGCATGTTTTTGGAATGTGGGAGGAAACCGGAGTACCCGGAGAAAACCCACAAATGCACAGGGACAACATGCAAACTCCACACAGAAATGGCCGAGGGTGGAATTGAACTCGGGTCTCCTAGCTGTGAGGTCTAACCACTTCACCACCTAACATAAACATATCAGATTTATAAACATCAAATCCACACTACCACAGTCAAATTCACTTATCACAGTCGGGTCCGGAACCGATTAACCGTGATAAATGAGGGATCACTGTATTTGTACAATTTGACAATTTATAGTGGCCAATTAACCTAGCATAATGTGGGAGGAAACCGGAGTACTCGGAGAAAACCCACAGGGAGAACATGGAAACTCCACACAGAGATGGCCGAGGGTGGAATTGAACTTGGGTCTCCAAGCTGTGAGGTCTGCACGCTAACCACTCCACTACCGTGCAGCCCTGAGTTTATATATTTCTTCTTACTATGTCGACTATGTTAAGTAATATGAGATATTTCACCGTATTTCGAAGGTCATAAAGAGGTTTTGTATGCTCTCACTAGGAAATATTCCATTTGGAATAAAGGAGTCCTGCTGGATTCATTTATCACTGATTCACGGCAAAAAATCAATGCAAAAAACTTGACCGCCGTGCAGCCCTTCTTTATAACATTATTATCATAAAATACAGTCTCTTTAGTCACTCCTGTTATCTAATAAAGTTGACATGATTAGAGCACATATAAGAAATATAAGACCGATATAAGCTAACACATTAGCATTGGGAGAGTCCCAACTTCCTGCGGTGGCTATTGTCTCATCAATGTAACAAGACTGACACCTAGTGGCTTGCTTAGAATACCTTATATCAGTGGTTCCCCAATTTTTGGAGATATAATTATGAATATTTTCTTTTGTGTTCATGGGAGCCCCCTAGGGGCCATGCCCTCCAGTAAGCCAATACTATATTTATCATCACATATTCTTTAAATGTAACGTCTGAACCCCTTATATTTTTATACTGACAGTCAATCAAAAATTTGAGGTAGAAATTTACCTCAAGGGTAGTTGAGTTGTCATGGGTCATTACACATGGGTTGGTGGACCAAGGGCGAGGAAGAGTGACACCCCCCGATCAGGATCATCGACCCGATATCGACTGTTGCGAATTTGTTTGGCAGTTGCCATTTTCTTACGCTGCAATGACTCGAGACGGCCACGATATGGGAGCCAACATAGAATGTATTTCTTCTCAAAATACCACTTCCACACAGAATGGGAGGAGAACATGTTTTTTTCACTTTATCATGGCTGACTTCATGCAGTGTTAGGGTGTCTTATCAATGTTTTGTTCCATTGCTACCACCTAGTGACCAGAATACTACATACCATTTTCAGTGTGTTTTGGCTAGTAGATTACACCACAAAACAGCCGTCATTAATTAATTAGGGTTGTTACTTTGTGTATAGGGGTGTTATTTTATATTGAGAGTGTGGAAGTCAAAGCGCGAAATGGGGGGGCAGGGGGGTGACTACATTTCCATTGATATGCCATTGTCCACTGTGATTTAATCATGACTTTAAGGACATGATTATAATTGGATCACCTTTTAAACTAGCCTCTCTGGAGGCCAGAATGATTGACAACATTGGATATTATTATGCATGTGCTGCATGTGTCACTCTTAAAAACGACTATGCATGTTCAAAATAAATAAAAAAAACAAATATACGGCTTACGAGTGAAATGACAGACGGCATCTTGTCCACGGATTCATTTCCATTTCTGTCTAATCTATTTTGTTCTGCCTCTTTCATTAGATTGTATTCTTATGGCTTTTCACTTTTATCAGCGAGCACAAAGCAAAACCTGATTATTTACCGTCTGGGAATGCAAAATACGCAGAAGTAGAAAAGCAGCACAGGCCTACAGATGGTTTGCAGCGCAGGCTTGTAATTAAAAGCAATGAGCCGGATGGTAAAAAAAAAAAAAAAAAAAGACAGGGAATAAGCTGCTTATTTTAGATATTGCGTTGTTCCATTGGTGTTCTTCCCATGAAGGTAAAGCCACGTGAATACATGACATACATAACTATACAAGTGACCTACATGGTGATGGAGAGCAGCCGGAGTCTGTATCGCCAGGTGACCTCGGTGAATTAATTTGGGAGACTCCTCGCAGGTTGTCAGCGAGGCCCAACAATGCTATCAATCAAAGCATCCGATTGCGATACAGCATTTCAGTTGCTACGCGGCTCAACAGTTCCATGTTATTTTACCTTTCAGCAGTTTTAAATAAGTCTCAGCAGACCGCCAAATTGTGTATTGGAAGTGTAGCTCTGCTCTTGTACAACGTAATGGACACCATATATCACATATATATGTAACAATGTAGCATTAAGGGGACACAAGCCTCAGCAACACTAGCATAGCTGTGTGGGCTAAAATGCTAACATCACGTTTTAACATCATGCTAAGTTAGCTTAGTTTCTGGCAAAAAAAAAAAATTACTGTATTTTCCGGACTATAAGTCACACTTTTTTTCATATGTTGGCTGTTCCTGTGACTTACGCTACCGCTCAAAAGTTTGGGATCACTTGCAATTTTTTTTGTTTTCTAAAGAAAAACACATTTTCATGCATTTCACAAACATTTGTATTTGTATGAATAATAATAATAATTGTTAATATTTAAATAATAGTAATAATAATAATAATTATTATTATTATTATTGTTATTATATTATATATAATATAATATATTATGTATGCATTAATATATTATTATTGTTATTATTATTATATAATAACAACAATAATAACAACAATAATAATAATAATAATAATAATAATAATGAATGTTTAAAGAGGTGGGTCATGAATCTACCCACCTCTTTAAATATAAAGAGTTTTAAAGAATAATATTATTATATATTATTATTTTATTTTATAGTAATATTTACAGTTTTAAAGAATATGTAATAATAATAATAATAATTGTTATTGTTATTAATAATAACATTTAATTATTAATAATTAATTAATTTAATATTAAAAAATAATAATAATAATAATAATAATGCAATAACAATGAATGTTTACAGAGGTGGGTCATGAATCTACCCACCTCTTTAAATATAAAGAATTTTAAAGAATAATATTATTATATAATATTATTATTTTATTTTATAATATTTACAGTTTTAAAGAATATGTAATAATAATAATAATAATTGTTATTGTTATTAATAATAACATTTAATTATTAATAATTAATTTATTTAATATGAAAAATAATAGTAATAATTATTATTATTGTTATATAACAATAATAATAATAATAATAATAATAATAATAATAATAATAATAATAATAATAATAATAATAATAATAATAATAATAATAATAATAATAATAATAATAATAATAAAAATGCAATAACAATGAATGTTTACAGAGGTGGGTCATGAATCTACCCACCTCTTTAAACATTTGTTGTTATTGCATATAATAATAATAATAATAATAATAATAATAATAATAATAATAATAATAATAATAATAATAATAATAATAATAATAATAATAATAATAATAATAATAATAATAATAATAGATGTAGATAATAGATAATAATAAAAGAGGTGGGTAGATTCATGATTTATCAGTGATGATTCATGCATCACCGTGGACGCCATACCAATCTGTCTGTCGATCATCCTTCCCTGACTTGTGAACAAGACCCCAAAGTACAAGTTCATTTTGCACAACAGCTGACCCTGAAAATGAGCCTGGCAACTTCTTTCAATGTGCAATATCAGTTAATGTCAATAAAGACAAGGTTTGTTTTTGTTCAAAATCGTCATGTGACTACATGGAGTGACTAAGATAATCAAAGTGGCTGTCGAGTAAACAGTAGATCAGATCCAAGAAATACTGGTGGGACAGCACAGCGTGATGGATTTGAAGAGCTGGCAAGCTTGTGAATATATTAACTAGTTGCTATAAAAAGGTGCCGGTTCCTTTCCACGACTGCTTGAGTGTGTAGCCCACTCACGCTGACGTATCTCCCTTAGGGCGTGCTCACATTTGTCTGGTAGTACCGCCTGTTTGATCATGTGGAAACGCTAACATCAGCTACAACGCTCGCCGTGTGTCATCTGTCGGGAAATGGTCAACATCTTTTAGCGAGCATGTACTTCAACAGATTAAGATTAATAAAAGGTAATTCTCTTTACAAAATCATTTCATACCATTTGCATAACAGGTCAAAGCGACACAGCGGTTGATCCATCAGTGGTGAAAATCCGCCTGATTACCCTGCGTGTTCAACGCCGCTACCATCAATCATTAAGGGTCGACCGTAAATTATTGTCAGTCAGCAGTTTTCCACCACACCTGGAGGTCAATAATCTACGGGGTTAAAACACAGTAAAGGGGGCAGCAAATGAGAGTGCTGAGAAGTGATAATTACGTTCAAGCACCCCAGAACAGAACAGCGTGCCCTGTGATTGGCTGGCGACCAGTCCAAGTCATGTCATTTCGATATAATTGCAGCACAAAAGGAAAATGAAACTGGGTGGCATGGCTCAGGTGGTAGAGCGGTCCACTCTCAACCTAAGAGTTGATGGTTCGATCCTTATTCCTCCTCCCATAACCATGTTCAAGTTTCCATGGGGAATTTACTAAACCCCCAGTTGCTACTGAGGCTGCATTAGTATGTGGAAGTGGTAAATGTCAAAGTGCTTGGAGTACCTTGAAGGTAGAAAAGCATTATACAAGTGATAAATGATTTCATTTCATCATGAAGAATACCCAATATAATACAATCAGACACAATTTAATGACATATACATGATGTAGTAAAATATGGGATTTAAAAACATACAATTAAAATGGTGGCGATGTGATATTCCACTGTATCCCACTTCCTGGTTAAACACAGAGAGTATATTTCCATTTCCATGTAGTCCTCGGAGATTTACTCCATGTATGGCATGTTTCAGCAAGTCAAATTAAAGACTATCATGAATACAATTTAATGGTAATGGTTTAATTTCATTTGAACATGCATCAGATTACAATTGAGTGCATCCCATAATCAGTTCACAGTTCCACATGTCCAAAAGGAGTAGGAAGAAGCACAGCTTATTAAATCCTACCCCTCCATCTGGTACTTTTACAATCAGTAACTGTTGGATTTGTTCACTTCCTGCATTTCTAATATAGTTTATTTTTATTTTTATTTTTATTTTTATTTTTATTTTTATTTTTATTTTTATTTTTATTTTTATTTTTATTTTTATTTTTATTTTTATTTTTATTTTTATTTATTCATTTTTATCCCGTACTGAAGTAGGAGGTGATATGAGCATCCAATGCCATAATGGGTACCATAGTAAGTGTCAATATAGTGATATATATAGCACATCATGACTGGTTCAAGACTCTTCATCCTTGTATTTAGCAAACATCAACTGCTTGTATTTAAGACCCATTTGACTTTGTTTTCTTATTTGCCATGATATTCCAATACCTTGATGCCAAATGTTCCAAGATTCAAAGTTTTCATGGAGAAGATTCAGTTCTCTTTATGTTTCTTGCCATCATTTCCGACTTTTAAATAACCTGCAGATAGTCTCTGTTAAAAAAACTCAAATATAATATATTGTTCAATAGGTTACATTTATGTTTCCATGAACAGTTAGTGTACTTAGCCTGATAAATAAGCAGTAATAGTGGAATGGGAGTCCGTAAACACTGTTGCTGCAGTTTTTACATAATATGATGGCTGAAAGTGCTTCTCTCTGGCAAGATGATAATGATGATGCAACTCACGGCTATTTTAGAATAATGACACTGTCTTGGGGGCGAACATCTCTGCAGTAGCAACAAGGCAGCCTTAAACATGAAGCTTGTTAGCTGCAAACACTTTTGCATCAGCAAATAGCAGATAGTGTACACTACCGCTCAAAAGTTTGGGATCACTTGGAAATGTTTTTGGGCCAGTCTGAGATATGGCTTTTTCTTGGCAGTCCTGCTATGAAGTCCAGTATCCTGAAGTGGCCGCTTCACTGTTGATACTGACACTGGTGTTTGACGGCTACTATTTAGTGCAGCTGCCAGGTGACGACCTGTGAGGCGTCTTTGTCTTAAACTACACACTCTCAGATATTTGTCTTCTTGCACAGTTGTGCAGCGTTTTTCTGTCCTTGTTAGACCCAGTTTGTGCTATTGCTAAGGATTTTTTTGTCTTTCATGTTTACAGTCACCCCTGGTTTAATTAATTGATAATAAATGTGTTTTTCTTTGGAAAACAAAGAAATTTGCAAGTGATCCCAAACTTTTGAGTGGTAGTGTATGGTATTTGATTAATGTTTTTTTATTTTAAAACTTATCCTTAGTCATCCATCATCAGCACAGTTGTGCATCGTTTTTCTGTCCTTGTTAGACCCAGTTTGTGCTGCTCTCTGAAGGAAGTAGTTAACAGCGTGGTAAGATATTTTAGTTTTAGTTAGGATTTTTAGATGGCTTTTCTAATCATCTATTAGCCTTATAAAATGATGAACTTGGATTAGCAGCCATACCAGGAGATTGATGCAGAGGACTGACAGTTGTTGATAGTAGGCCTCTATGCAAAAATGTACATCCTTCTTTGAAAATCATCTCATTCATTTTCATTGTTTGTGAAATGGACAAAAAATTTTGTGAAATGCATGAAAATTTGTTTTTCTTTGGAAAACAATGACATTTGCAAGTGATTCCAAACTTTTTTGAGCGGTAGTGTATATACACAAAGTGTCTACATGCCAGACCATATCAGATACCGGCATCGCTCAGAATATCGAGATTTGACCATCGCTCTCTTTGGATATATTTTTAATTATGACATGATCACTGATTTGTGGTAGACTATGGTCTATATTAGTCTTTAGTAACGTTAACAGGGCATGAAGTCATGAAGTCAACTTCAGATGAGCGGAAGAAGTTGGCTGGATGGATACTTTGTTCCAAATTATTCCGTATTCAAATACTATATTGTCTCAGAATAACGAAAACGGTACTACTTCAGTAATTTTGAAGGCCCATAACACGGCTCCACATCCATCCTTCACCTGGGAATGTTTTATCACGGGTTGCCGAGTTCATGAAGGATAACTACGCAGTTTTCAAACATGGCCATCTCTTGTGAATTAGCATGACTGACAAAGTCATTTTCATTTGGTCACGGTGGCAGAACAGTTTGACTCAGATGTGGATATTTTGTACTTTGATATTTCCAACAGGAACGTCCTCGGGGAGCGTTTTGGCACGACAGCCAATTAATCAGATGATGAAATAATGATCTTTGTAATTAGATTAATTCTCCTGATCATGACCCGTGCACTTCCAATGCCGATTATCATGTAAACACAATCTCTGTGTGATTTCCCGGGCCGACAGCGTTGCGCCTAAATCAGGGCGCCATACGTGCGTCCCGAAGTCTAATTAAATAATAACCCCAGCTGCTCGAGCGGAGTCAACTTTTACTTCCACGCCTTCTCTTATGGCAACCAAGAACAAGACTCCGATCTGCCGTGACGCATTAGCCATCAATTATCATGTAATTAAGATATACTGTAACCAAGGTTTGCTAATCTCCGAAAACATGACTGAGGCTCTATGACTGATGGGTACCACAGTTGGCATTGAACACCTTGTTGCTCACCTTCTTCACTGGGACGGGAAAGGCTATGGGGAGGCAGGGCTACTGCATCTGGTCAATAGGGGAGGGAAGTGATTGATTTAATAATACAATTCATGCTAAACGTTAACCTGCTGATTAAATGTTGGTTAAAAAGGAATGAGCTAACACTCTGTTAGCTTATTTTGTTGTGCAGGTTAATTCCCATCACAGACAGACTGGTTAAGACACTAAATGTCTCACGTTTAAAGGGATAGTTAATAGGGAAACCACATCTATAAGGGACAGAGACGATCAAGGGCAGACTCGCATGCCTAAACACCCAATATTATTTGAATCAGGTGATTAGAGTTAGAGATGGGATTTTTGGCTCTTTGAGGGGAGCCGGATCTTGATTGAGCCGTTCAAAAAAAAATGGCTCATTTGGCTCATATTTATATTTATTAAGTTTTAAGAAGCCGACTTGGTTTTAACTCGTTTTATCTTGGAAATAATCACTGGGAGGAATTAATTTAGATATCCCTCCAATATGAGTTTGAATTATTCTGAAATACTGATTATAACCTTTTAAAGTCTGATCTGGATTCATTGTAAATATTCCACAGGGTGGTGCTATAAGACTCTGCTTTGACAGTGACGTCACTGTTTTGAATTACCCATTGTACAAATCCTGTACGTGTGTGTGTTTAAACCATGACTTGAACATGTATAAACATTAAAAAACAAAGCAGGCTGCAATGAATTTCTGTGCAAAACTGCTTTTAGTGCGAAGAAAAAAAACATCCAAACAAATAAACTCAGGGTTGGGGGGGAAAGAACGGTTCCCATCGTTCATGTTAATGAGCCGTTCAAAAGAACCGGTTCGCTCGTGAACATCACAACACTAGTTAGCATGTGGAGGAGTTGGTTTGGCAAACTGGGTCTAACAAGGACAGAAAAACGATGCACAACTGTGCAAGAAGAAACAAAGAAACAAACAAGAATTATTCCATATGATCGGTGTCGGAATCGGTCAATTTCACTCATGGATGATTGGTATCAAAATCGGCAACCTAAATCCCTCGTATTTACAAAGTCATAAACAGATTTTCCGTGCTCCAACTACAAAAATATTCCATTTATTGACTTAGAATCCTATATCATGGAAATTAAATTATCACTGGCAGGTCTGTAACCAATTAATTAAACCAAGGTAATTATGTAATTATGAAAGACAAAAAATCCTTAGCAATAGCACAAACTGGGTTTAACAAGGACAGAAAAACGATGCAAAATCTATTAATAAATCATGCTGGAAAAGCCATCTAAAAATAAAAACTAAAACTAAAATCTCTTACCATGCTGTTAACTACTCCCTTCAGAGAGCAGCACAAACTGGGTCTAACAAGGACAGAAAAACGCTGCACAACTGTGCAAGAAGAAACAAAGAAACAAACAAGAATTATTCCATATGATCGGTGTCGGAATCGGTCAATTTCCCTCATGGATGATTGGTATCAAAATCGGCAACCTAAATCCCTCGTATTTACAAAGTCATAAACAGATTTTCCGTGCTCAAACTACAAAAATATTCCATTTATTGACTTGGAATCCTATATCGTGGAAATTAATTTATCGCTGGCAGGTCTGTAACCAATTCATTAAACCAGGGGTGACTGTAATTATGAAAGACAAAAAAATCCTTAGCAACAGCACAAACTAGGTCTAACAAGGACAGAAAAACGCTGCAAAATCTATTAATAAATCATGCTGGAAAAGCCATTTAAAAATCTAAACTAAAACTAAAATCTCTTACCATGCTGTTAACTACTCCCTTCAGAAAGCAGCACAAACTGGGTCTAACAAGGACAGAAAAACGCTGCACAACTGTGCAAGAAGACAAATATCTGAGAGTGTGTAGTTTAAGACAAAGACGCCTCACTGGTCGTCACCTGGCAGCTGCACTAAATAGTAGCCGTCAAACACCAGTGTCAGTATCAACAGTGAAGCGGCGACTTCAGGATGCTGGACTTCATAGCAGGACTGACAAGAAAAAGCCATATCTCACTCTGACCCAAAACATTTCCAAGTGATCCCAAACTTAATTCCAGTACAGTTCCACCTTCGCCACAGCGTGAATTCCCATGAGGCCATTTGGTTGGTATAAATCTTTTATATTCTCTTTTAAGAGGACAGTCATTTATTTCCAGTTCAAGGAGACAAGGCGGCTTCACACCAGTGTCATGTTTGCTGAGAGCTCATAAGAGGTTGTCATGCAGATGATGAGTTGATACGTACGCCATCTCCTTGCTTATCAGCGTCATGAAGAAACGCATGCAGAGATGCTAACAGATGGTTACTGTCCCACACCCTGCAGCTCCTCTTCCAAATTATCACCCTTTCTGCAAAGACATTTGATGTGTTGATGTTGGAGATAGGAACTTTGGAGCTGTGGGGGGAGAATATTTAACGCAAAAAGAACCAATAACAGCATCTCTACCCCCTTTCCCAAATTTGACGCATTATGTACGATTATCAGTCTATCTCAAGATGATAGATTCAAACGCAATCAGCTGCAGTGTGTCTCCTGAACTGAGTTAATTATTCTTACTGTCACGGATGATTGAATTAATATCAAGGAGTATCGAGGGGCGGGGTAAGGAAGGCGAAAATGAGAAAACTAGCTATGCTAATCAGTTCTGTTCTGAACTGCATCAAAGTCATCATCAAAGTCCAAACAAAGGAATATGGAGCGGCATCAAGCAAAGGCAGTTACTACAACATCGCTCAATACCATAAAGTACCCTCTGAGACCACATGCATACAGCAAATGTAGTTGTCCCTCATTTATCACAGGTAATTGGTCGCACACCCGACCGTGATAAGTGAATCTTGTATAAATGAAATATTTTTCTAGTTAGAGCATATAAAGCCTGTTTATTACCTTTCGAAATAATATTATTAGAGCAGTCTAGACATGAAGTAACAACCCTATAGTCACCTTTATACTCCTATACCTACGAAAGTAGAAATAATAAACAATTCAAGACATAAATAAGACATATTTTGGAAGAAACGTGAAAGTGAATGTCATACATTTTTCGGGGTTAATTCGTCCCAGACCCGACAGTGAAAAGTGAATCTCTGCAAAGTATGTAAAATTAAATATTTTTTTTGTTAAAACATATAAAGCCTGTATACTACCTTTTAAAATAATATTATTAGAGCACTCAACATGAAGTAACAACACTATAGTCACCTTTATACTCCTATACCTACTAAAGTAGCGATAATAAACAATTCAAGACATAAAGAAGACATATTTTTGAAAAACCGTGATAAAGTGAATATGTTTTTTGGCGTCAATTGGTCCCAGACCCGACAGTGATAAGTGAATCTCTGCAAAGTATGTAAAATTAAATATTTTTGTAGTTAGAGCATATAAAGCCTGTATACTACCTTTTTTTTTGAAAGGTAGTACCATATACCATATTTTTGAAAAACCGTGAAAGTGAATGTCACTTGTTTTTCGGGGGTTAATTCGTCCCAGACCCAACAGTTATCTGCAAAGTATGTAAAATTAAATATTTTTGTAGTTAGATTATATAAATCCTGTTTACTACTTTTTAAAATAATATTATTAGAGCACTCTACACATGAAGTAACAACCCTATAGTCACCGTTACACTCTTATACCTACTAAAGTAGACATAATAAACAATTTAAGACATAAATAAGAAATTTTTTGAAAAACCATGATAAAGTGAATATGTTTTTTGGGGTTAATTGGTCCCAGACCCAACAGTGATAAGTGAATCTAAGTAAGTAAAATTAAATTTTTTTGTAGTATGCTCGACTGCTCTGTTTTGCTGCCATGTTATAAATAAAAGCATATGTGTTATGCTTTGTTCTTTTTTTGACTTCATCAGTGTAACATTACTGCCACCTCGAGACCAGTGGAGAATGCTACACATCATCACAGCGTCTTTGAATGCGTCTTCAGAATGCCTCATATTTGTTGCCTCATTTAGCCAATGTTATGCTTGTAAATGCTTCATTTAGGAAACAAAAATATGTAAAATTTGCTTGAATATGTATATTTTCCTGATTAATTGGCTGTATTCAACCCCAAAAGAGTGATTGTTCTAAAAATTCATTAATTAACAAATAATTGTTATAGAGTGAAGCGGAGTAATTAGAAACGCAAAGCGGCAAATAAAGAATAACAGAATTTTTTTATGATAATCTAACAGTTAGCACACAGTCAACCCACATGAACAAAACACACAAAAAGTATGTGTGTAATTATGGATGTGTGTAATTATACTTTTTAAGCATATACTATTAATATGTAAGCAGTATAGCAACATAACAGTCTGACTCACTGTGTCATCATTCAAAGATCTCTTGACTGACCACACCTTATACTCAAAACATGAACATACAAATAAACAAACATGTCACAATATGACTTTCAAATATAATTTTACAGTTTTCCCAAAAGGCATTGCATCTGAGCAACACATTCATTGGGATGCTGAATTGACGTCAGCTTCCCATCCTTTTGTTTTGGGCTCCACATGCATTATGGGAACACTTTAAGATGTTTTTTTTTCTATCTAAAACTTGTATTGAATCTTGTATTGTGGTACACTGTGTTATAAATAAATTAAATAAAGACTTGATTATTTTTTAAGAGATATACACCAAATTTTCAACAAAAATATGACACAATAGTGGTAGGAAATGTATGGACTCAGTTTCTATCCAAATGTATGGACTCAGCAGAGGCTTACCAAGTTGCTACAAGGTAGGTTCCCAAAGTTCTTTGGTGTTCAATGGTTGAGGTGCTACAGGGGAGTTTGTTCTGGTTGTCGTTGGCGACAAAGGTTCGAGTGGCTCATATTTTATTTCATTTTAAACATGCTAAAAGCACTTGGCTGGAGGTTAAGATACTGCTGGAGGTCAAGTTAATCCTCCTAATATTCCCTGGGGGCCAATTAAAATTGAACTGCAGCCCACAGATGGCCCCTGGGCCGACCCTTTGAACACCCCTGCACTGAAGTCATCCAATTCACTTGAGTCACGTTATGAGTGAAACATCCGAGTCGGCAGGGTTTCCGTTGACTCTGCTGACTCGAGTCGGTAAATCCATTGGAATGAGTCATCTGAGTCCCTTGACTCGAGTCAATGAACCCGTGCAGTTGAATCATCCGACTCTGCCTTATGCCAGGTGAGTCCGCTGCCAGCGAGACTTAATGCAGACCTAAGACTCATGATTCCTGATTCAGAGGCAAGATTCGGATCATTAACTCGGGTGATTCAGGAAGCGACGGGCAGCTCCGCCACACAGCAGAAACGACGCATTTAATTTGCCGTTGCGCATTTCTTTGAAATTGGATTATAAAACAATACTTTATGACTGCAAAACCGAATAAAAGTTAATTTTAGAGTTTATTAGAATGCCATTAAAAGTATTCAGGCTGAAGTGTTAAATGAGGCTTAGCTTGGAAAATGGCTATGCTGTCCAGAATAGAAGTGATACATCTAATGTACCTCGGCGACTAATAATAAATAATAACAAGGGCTCAACATCAGGATTGTTACCATGTTGTATGTTTGATATGGATTATGTTTGCAATAATCTGCAATAATAATAATTGAAATGCCTGTTGTCGGGGGACGCTAGCTATGTTGTGGTGCGGCTAGGACTCGGTAGGCCATACGGCACAATGGAAAGAATGTATTTTTAAAATTTCTCCATCTAATTATGACTTCATTTTAATAATATTTTGACTTACACTACCGCTGAAAAGTTTGGGATCACTTGGAAATATTTTGGGCTTTTTCTTGTCAGTCCTGCTATGAAGTCCAGCATCCTGAAGTCGCCACTTCACTGTTGATACTGACACTGGTGTTTGACGGCTACTATTTAGTGCAGCTGCCAGGTGACGACCTGTGAGGCATCTTTGTCTTAAACTACACACTCAGATATTTGTCTTCTTGTACATGCATCGTTTTTCTGTCCTTGTTAGACCCAGTTTGTTCTATTGCTAAGGATTTATTTGTCTTTCATGATTACAGTCACCCCTGGTTTAATTAATTGCAGTCCTGCCAGCGATAAATTAATTTCCACGATATAGGATTCCAAGTCAATAAATTGAATATTTTTGTAGTTGGAGCATGGAAAATCCGTTTATGACTTTGCAAATATGAGGGATTTATGTTGCTGATTTTGATACAAATAATCCATGAGTGATATTGACCGATTCCGACACCGATCACATGGAATAATTCTTGTTTTTTTGTTTCTTCTTGCACAGTTATGCAGCGTTTTTCTGTCTTTGTTAGACCCAGCTTGTGCTGCTCTCTGAAGGGAGTAGTTAACAGCATGGTAAGAGATTTTAGTTTTAGTTAGGATTTTTAGATGGCTTTTCTAATCATCTATTAGCCTTATAAAATGATGAACTTGGATTAGCAGCCATACCAGGAGATTGATGCAGAGGACTGACAGTTGTTGATAGTAGGCCTCTATGCAGAAAATCATCTCATTCATTTTAATTGTTTATGAAAAGGAAAAAAAAGTTGCTTTGCTTGTTTCTCATAATAAAGTAACATTTAAACCATGACTTCTCATAAAATCACGTATTCTCGTTAGATTACAGCTTTTTTTCCTGTTAAATGATGTTTTTAGAAATTGCTGCAGGCCAATAAAAACAGCCGCGGGCAAACCTTTGAATGCCCCTGTACACGTATGGGCCTTCAAAAGCGACCGTACAAGCGTCTCGTCTCTCCAAAGTGCAGCCAACAAGTGAAGGCGATGATGGATTTAAATAAGATCGAGGGACACGTTTTGTCTTTATCGTGCAGATTTATCTCCGCTTTTATGTCACGTTATTCGTCCAGAATCGAACCCAATCACAGATGAAGGCCTTGTTAAAATGCAGAAATGTAACGGTCATCAGGAGTTGCAGAGACAGTCTTTTTGCTTTGTGCAGCTTTGATTTGCTCTTTGCTCTGCCGCCATCCACATGCTTTTCTTGCATGGAGAAGAGCGGCAAACGGCCAAAGTGCTTTCTCATGGCTGCTTTCTGATTCAGGGTTATAATGAACAGGAAGCTACTCAGACACAAAGGCCCCATCGTTCCTCTCCACGTCCTCCTAAAATCATGTTGCATTCGTAATGATGGCCGCTCTTTGACGTTTTCCTGCCCATCTGATGGGATATAGAGCACGCAAGGACAAATTTTAAATAAGAATCGTTTGTGTTTGCGCTTCTAATAATAATAATGCAAAACTAACACGCTCTTTGTTTCCGCAGCGCTCCTGTTATGACAGCGAGGGAGAAGTCATGACCAGGAAACTTGTGTTCTCTCAGCAGGACGTCACACAGCGAGCTTCCTCTCCAGAGTGGCCAGATTTCCTCGCAGCTCGTCTGCTTGTTGTAATGTGCAAGCTTGCACAAAGATGTTGTCAGTATTTATGAGGCGTCATTCATCAAAGTCCAAACAAAGAAATATGGAGCGGCATCAAGCAAAGGCAGTTACTACAACATCGCCCAATACAATAAAGTACCCTCTGAGACCACCCGCATATAACAAATGTATTTGTCCCTCATTTATCACAGGTAATTGGTCCCAGACCCGACCGTGATAAGTGAATCTCATATGTATAAATGAAATATTTTTTTAGTTAAAACATATAAAGCCTGTTTACTACCTTTTAAAATAATATTATTAGAGCACTCAAAGACACGAAGTAACAACCCTATAGTCACCTTTACACTCCTATACTTACTAAAGTAGACATAATAAACAATTTAAGACATAAATAAGACATTTTTTTGAGAAACTGTGATAAAGTGAATGTCACTCGTTTTTAGGGGTTAATTGGTCCCAGACCCGACAGTGATAAGTGAATCTCTGCAAAGTATGTAAATTTAAATATTTTTGTAGTTAGAGCATATAAAGCCTGTTTACCACCTTTTAAAAATAATATGATTAGAGCACTCTAGACATGAAGTAACAACCCTATAGTCACCTTTACACTCCTATACCTACTAAAGTATAAATAATAAACAATTCAGGACATAAATAAAGCACATGACATTTTTTAATTGGTCCCAGACCCGACCGTGATAAGTGAATCTTCTCAAAGTACATAGAAATGAAATATTTTTATAGTTAGAGCATATAAAGCCTGTTTACTTCCTTTTTAAATAATATTATTAGAGCACTCTAGACATGAAGTAACAACCCTATAGTGACCTTTACACTCCTATACCTACTAAAGTAGATGCCACTCGTTTTTTGGTGTAATTGGTCCCAGACCCGACAGTGATAAGTGAATCTCTGCAAAGTATGTCAAATTAAATATTTTTGTAGTTAGAGCATATAAAGCCTGTTTGCTACCCTTTTAAATAATATTATTAGAGCACTCTAGACATGAAGTAACAACCCTATAGTGACCTTTACACTACTACTATACCTACTAAAGTAGAAATAATAAACAATTCAAGACATAAATAAAACCCATTTTTGAAAAACTGTGATAAAGTGAATGTCACTAGTTTTTCGGGGTTAATTGGCCCCAGACCCGACCGTGATAAGTGAATCTTCTCAAAGTACGTAGAAATGAAATATTTTTTATAGTTAGAGCATATAAAGCCTGTTTACTACCTTTTTAAATAATATTATTGTTTTTCGGGGTTAATTGGTCCCAGACCCGACCGTGATAAGTGAATCTTCTCAAAGTACGTAGAAATGAAATATTTTTATAGTTAGGGCATATAAAGCCTGTTTACTACCTTTTTAAATAATATTATTAGAGCACTCTAGACATGAAGTAACAACCCTATAGCCACCTTTACACTCCAATACCTATTAAAGTAGATGCCACTCGTTTTTTGGGGTAATTGGTCCCAGACCCGACAGTGATAAGTGAATCTCTGCAAAGTATGTCAAATTAAATATTTTTGTAGTTAGAGCATATAAAGCCTGTTTGCTACCCTTTTAAATAATATTATTAGAGCACTCTAGACATGAAGTAACAACCCTATAGTGACCTTTACACTACTACTATACCTACTAAAGTAGAAATAATAAACAATTCAAGACATAAATAAAACCCATTTTTGAAAAACTGTGATAAAGTGAATGTCACTAGTTTTTCGGAGTTAATTGGCCCCAGACCCGACCGTGATAAGTGAATCTTCTCAAAGTACGTAGAAATGAAATATTTTTTATAGTTAGAGCATATAAAGCCTGTTTACTACCTTTTTAAATAATATTATTGTTTTTCGGGGTTAATTGGTCCCAGACCCGACCGTGATAAGTGAATCTTCTCAAAGTACGTAGAAATGAAATATTTTTATAGTTAGGGCATATAAAGCCTGTTTACTACCTTTTTAAATAATATTATTAGAGCACTCTAGACATGAAGTAACAACCCTATAGCCACCTTTACACTCCAATACCTATTAAAGTAGATGCCACTCGTTTTTTGGGGTACTTGGTCCCAGACCCGACAGTGATAAGTGAATCTCTGCAAAGTATGTAAAATAAAACATTTTTGTAGTTAGAGCATATAAGGCCTGTTTTAAATAATATTATTAGAGCACTCTAGACATGAAATAACAACCCTATTGCCACCTTTACACTCCTATACCTATTAAAGTAGATGCCACTCGTTTTTTGGGGTAATTGGTCCCAGACCCGACAGTGATAAGTGAATCTCTGCAAAGTATGTAAAATAAAAATTTTGTAGTTAGAGCATATAAAGCCTGTTTTAAATAATATTATTAGAGCACTCTAGACATGAAGTAACAACCATATAGTCACCTTTACACTCATATACCTACTAAAGTAGACATAATAAAAAAACAATTTAAGACATAAAAATCGTGAAACTGAATGTCACTCGTTTTTCAGGGTTAATTGGTCTTGGACCCAACTGTGATAAGTGAATTATCACAAATAACTCTTATTTATAAATACAATATTTTGTTAGTTAAAATATAAACGACCTTCTAAATAGGGTTTTTAACATTAGAGCCCTCTAGAATTGAAATAGCACCCCCAGTCACCTTTTACGCTCCTATCACTCAATGAGTAGACATAATAAGAGAAAATAAGACAAATATAAGACATATATATTTTTGAAGAACAGTGATAAAGTGAAGCCATGTCACTCACTTTTCACAGTTAGGTCTGGAAGCAATTAACTGTGGATTCCAGGTAGTACCAGTGCCTACTCTGAATGTAAAAGCCTCTAGAGTGGGCGGAGCCATGCTGAGTCGGCGCTGTAGAGTAGAAAGGAGGCTGAGCTGCATGTCTTGCTTTGCTTAATGATGAGCGGTATTGATGAGCGTGCATCGCCTCATTAATTTTTTCAAGCTGCAGTTCTTCTCGCACGGACAAAGATGGAGCGCACTGAGCACGCCGCCTCCTTCATTCATTTCAGGGCGTGCCGAGTTCACACTGCACAGACAAAGCGGTAGGAAGCGGCAGATGGAGAGGGGAGGGCAAGCCACGCTCGTTTTGTTTCTCATGTCCCTGAACGCACCTCCAGCTTCACTCTGCTCTTATGTAAGACATCCTGATCCTGGCTGATTAGGTGGTACCCGAAATGGCCTGATAGTCACTTTTTATTGGTTTTATAATGGCTTAGATCAGTAAAACAAGTAATATAATAAGAATCGGAATGGAATATTTTCATAGGTAGAGCATAGGCCATCTGTCTATGACTTTCTAAATAAATTTTGACCATAATTAGCTCCATGTAGACCTGAATAACACCATTGTTTACGCCACATGGCGGATGAAGGGATCGCTGAAGGGACACAAGATATGGCTACAGCTGCATAGCATGCTAGCAAGCTAAGTAGCTAGTCTCCAATTTGTTTATTCTAAACCTAAGGAAGGGTTTAAAAAACAATTAGGAAGAAAAACAAAATAAGAAGCCAAAAACCTACCACTTCCACACGTAACTGGAGGACTTATTTTCATTCTGTCGTGTTAAACATGCCATGGATTACTTTATTGACAGTAATGTTGTGTAAGCTAATGTTTCATGTTTTGTCATTACTGATGCCCAGTTACCAGAATACTACATGTTGCTTGTATTTCAATATTTTTTCAGCAATAATGGGCTATTGTTTTTGTTACAACATGACTTTTTTTCTTTATTTTTTCTTGCTATTTTTATATCTTGTAAAAAATAGTTTTAATGTTTATGTTCTTGTAAAATGGCAGCTGCTTTTTCATTTCAGCTGTTGTTGTTTTTTGTTTTTTTAACAACTATTTCAACTTTCTTTTTGTCAATTTTGTTCTCATAATTTTTACTTGATTTGTGTAACATTTTTATATTATTCCTGTAGTATTATAACTTTTTCTGCACCCTAATTCTCCTAAAATGACAACTTTATTTGTTCTGTTTGTTTCTCATAATATTAATAAAAATAACAGTTTTTTTCTGTAATATTTTGACTCTATTTTTGGAAAATCATTGCTGATTTTTCCATGTTTGCTTTTTTTTATCAAAATTTTTTCACTTCCTTTTTGTATTTTTTTTTTAAGTTTTCTTGTTAATTAATATTTTTAGAATGGCCGCACTTAGGACACCCCTGGTTTGAGGCTTAACTGCTTACTTAATAAATGACACCCAATTTTCTGTAATATTTTGACTTTGTTTTTTGAAAATTATTGCTGATTTTTCCATGTTTGGAAAAAGAAAAAAAATTCCACCTCCTTTTTGTATTTTTAAAAAAAGTTTTCTTGTTAATCAATATTTTTAGAATGGCCGCACTTAGGACACCCCTGGTTTGGGGCTAAACTGCTGTCTCAATAAATGAAAACAACACAAAATAATAACTTTATTTGTTCTGTTAGTTTCTCATAATATTAATAAAAATAACAGATTTTTTTCCTGTGATATTTTGACTTTATTTTTGGAAAATTATTGCTGATTTTTCCATGTTTGCTGTAAAAAAAAAATGAAAAAATTTCCACTGCTTATTTGTATTTTGCTTTTTTTTACCTCTGATTTGGGGTTTAACTGCTCACTCAATAAATGAAAACAACACTCTTCTGAGAAAAAAAAAAACATTGTTGGTTGCATTCCTACATAAAATAGAACTTTCATGTAAAAGAAAGTTATTTATAAATCTACCGAATGATAGGCTCCTTTTTAAAAAGTGTCTTTGTTGACTAATATTGGCACAAAAGCGCTGTAAAAGACAGTAAATATATGCAAATATGCTGTGTTACTTTGCCAAAAAGACTCCAAAGAATCGGCCGCCTTAATTGCCGCATGAGTGCAGGGATCAAACACGCGTCTCATTAGTGGGAGTCTCAAACACTCCTCGATCGCCGCCTTCCACTGCTGTCACTTCCCGGACTAACACAACCGTTCTGGATCATGAAGTCCACCTTCTCTCATTTGCATCCCTGCCAATGTCCTGCTTACCTCTGCAGTGTCTGCAGGAGAGAGCGTCATTAAAATAAAAAGTTATCCGATGCCGTGGCCTGCCTCAATTAAGCCAAGCGTCCTGATGTGTTGTTGAAGTCACTTGAACGTGAGCAGCCAGCTGTGTTATCCTGACAATCTCCATGGCTTCATTATTGGACCACTTAATGTGGGCTGCAGAGTTAATCTTCACGCCGAAACACTCGATACTGGGCTGCCAAGAACTAAAGAGTCAGTGGGTGGAGGTGGGTGGTGGGGGGGGGGGGGTGGGGGGGGGCTGTCTGCGGATGGGCAATTAGTGGCTTCCATTCAGCTCTCGTCTCAAAGGGTTTCCAGGTCCTCATTTTGGTTCCGGTCGCTGAATTGAATCGTTTATCAGCACATCGGCATTAAACCCTCGTTTATCACAGTCAATTGGTTTCAGACACGACCGTGATAGGTGAATTTCCTGCAAAATAGGATTCAGTGTTAATAAAATGGAATATTTTTGTAGTTATGGAATGGAAAAGCGGTATAGAATTTTCTAAATAGGCTTTTTAACAGGATTAGTTTTTAGAGTCCACTTCTGCAGCTGAGGATTCGACAGCCAAGGGGGACTAAGAGGAGCCCCTCTCCCCTCAGGGGAGACCCAGGTTGTCTCTATGGGCTGTGCCTGGCCAGGCCTTACTACGTCTATGTCCCTAAACTGGCCTGGGAACGCCTCGGGATCCACCGGGAGGCCCTGGACCAAATGGTGCTTAAGCTGCTGCCCCCCCCGACCCGACCTCGGATAAGCATTAGAAGATGGATGGCTGGAGCCCTCATGACGTGAAATAACAACCCTACAGTCACATGTTGTATGTTAATTTTGTAAAATCAGAGAAAATAATCCATATTAGACATACAGTAAATAAAATAACACGTTTTGTTTTTCTGGACAAATAGCCAATATAGCAGACCAAGTAAGATGAAATTAGCCAAATGTTTAATTGAGGTCAATAATGCATACAATTAGCTTTTTATTTATTTTTACTAATATTACTGGTTACTGTATGTAACCATGAAACAATGATCATTTACTTATGAATTAAACCGCGATGTACGCTGCTTCTACTGCACAAAGTAACTACTCTCAATGTATGTGCCTTTTAGTCATTAGTTCCTCATTTATTCATTGGTTCCTCAGTAACTACTTTATATTTATGTACCTTAGTTCCTCAGTAACTACTCTATATTTATGTACCTTAGTTCCTCAGTAACTATTCTATATTTATGTACCTTAGATCCTCAGTAACTACTCTATATTTATGTACCTTAGTTCCTCAGTAACTACTCTATATTTATGTACCTTAGATCCTCAGTAACTATTCTATATTTATGTACCTTAGTTCCTCAGTAACTACTCTCAATGTGCCTTGGTCATTAGTTCCTCAGCATCCACACCTCAGTAACTACTCTGTACTTACAGTATGTACTTTAGTTCCTCAGTAACTACTCTGTCATTAGTTACATTAGTCATTAGTTCTTCAATAACTACTCTGTCATTAGTTACATTAGTCATTAGTTCCTCAGTAACTACTCTGTCATTAGTTACATTAGTCATTAGTTCCTCGGTAACTACTCTGTCATTAGTTACCTTAGTCATTAGTTCCTCGGTAACTACTCTGTCATTAGTTACCTTAGTCATTAGTTCCTCAGTAACTACTCTATATTTACAGTATGTGCCTTAGTTCCCCAGTAACTATTATCAAAGTGCCTTGGTCATTAGTTCCTCAGCACCCACTCCTCAGTAACTACTCTGTCATTAGTTACATTAGTCATTAGTTCGTCAGTAACTACTCTGTCATTAGTTACATTAGTCATTAGTTCCTCAGTAACTACTCTATATTTAAAGGCCTTAGTTTCTCAGTAACTACTCTAAATGCACCTTGGTCATTAGTTCTTCAGTAACTACTCTATATCCAAATGACTTAGTTCCACCGTAACTACTCTAAATATGCCTTGTTCATTTGTTCCTCAGTAACTACTTTAAATGTGTCTTGGTCATTAGTTCCTCAGCACCCACAACTCAGTAACTACTCTATATTTACAGTATGTATCTTAGTTCCTCAGTAACTACTCTATATTTACAGGATGTACCTTAGTTCTCAGCACCCACTCCTCAGTAACTACTCTCAATGCATGTTGCTTGGTCATTAGTTCCTCAGCACCCACTCCTCAGTAACTACTCTGTCATCAGTTACCTTAGTCATTAGTTCCTCAGTAACTACTCTATATTCAAATGACTTAGTTCCTCGGTAACTACTCTATATTTACAGGATGTACCTTAGTTCTCAGCACCCACTCCTCAGTAACTACTCTCAATGCATGTTGCTTGGTCATTAGTTCCTCAGCACCCACTCCTCAGTAACTACTCTGTCATCAGTTACCTTAGTCATTAGTTCCTCAGTAACTACTCTATATTCAAATGACTTAGTTCCTCGGTAACTACTCTATATTTACAGGATGTACCTTAGTTCTCAGCACCCACTCCTCAGTAACTACTCTCAATGCATGTTGCTTGGTCATTAGTTCCTCAGCACCCACTCCTCAGTAACTACTCTGTCATCAGTTACCTTAGTCATTAGTTCCTCAGTAACTACTCTATATTCAAATGACTTAGTTCCTCGGTAAGTACTCTAAATATGCCTCGGTCATTTGTTCCTCAGTAACTACTCTATGCATTAGTTCATCAGTAACTACTCTCAATCCATGTGCCTTAGTCATTAGTTCCTCGTTAATTCTTCATGAGTTCTCCAGTAACTACTCTATTTTTGTTGACTTCATTGTAAAGTGAAACCATTTTTGACGCGTGTAATTCTCCATGAGTGGGTAACAGTTTATACGTACGTGATAATATAGGCACGGCGGCTGGCGTCACAGCAAATGTTTGTTTGCCTCCAGAAAGCCGAGCTCTGACGGTCAGCACACGTATGAATGAGAATATATGATAATTTGGTCCAGGAATTACAACACGGGCAAGCAGCATAGATTAGCGCTAGCCTGACAACTAAAGGCCACACTGATTCTTACATCATCGTTGATTAGTGGCGAGTACCTGGAGATTTTACTTCAAATGTGTTTGTGCTCGTAATTGACAAGTCTGCCTCACACAAAAAACATGAAACCCAAACACAATCACACAAATCTGTTCAGACAATTAATCAGATGTTTGACCCGATTTATTAAATTGTTATTTTACGATCCTCTCTCATTACCTAGCGGCCCGGAGCGCCAATAAAACCACAAGTGGACCAACGTTTTACAATTCCATCATCGACTGCCATTTATTAGTATCAAACCACTGCTACAAAATTACATCAAACATGATGAAAATTGACTTGCATACGTGCTATACTGTACACAATGTAAGCTTTAAATTAATTAAAGTACATGGATTTTCTCGTATCTGGACAAAGATCAATATATATTTATATATTTAAATATATATAGGTATAGGTAAATGCCACTTTATGGATATCATTCCAGTGATTTTAGAGCCTATAAATATACAAGTGGCACCTAAAAGGACCTTCAAACACATTGGAGTAAACATTGCCATCCTCCTCACACCATTTTTTTCAAATCTTTTTAAACATAAAAAAGACAATGAAAAAGAAATAACAAGAGACTTGAGCATGGTACCCTCAGAATCAGAATCACTTTTTTAACATGAAGCAAAAAAGGCTCTATTTTCTAATAGTCCATTCCTCCGGGGGTGTCCAAACATTTTCCCGACATAAACACACTGTAAACCCGAATAAGTTAGCAGAACTCAAAAAAAGTGAGCCAATCAGTGCCAAAAAAGCGGCACAGTGGACGAGTGGTTAGCGCGCAGACCTCACGGCTAGGAGACCAGGGTTCAATGTTCAAAGTTTGCATGTTCTCCCCGTGCATGCGTGGGTTTTCTCCGGGTACTCCGGTTTCCTCCCACATTCCAAAAACATGCTAGGTTAATTAGCCACTCCAAATTGTCCATAGGTATGAATGTGAGTGTGAATGGTTGTTTGTCTATATGTGCCCTGTGATTGGCTGGCCACCAGTCCAGGGTGTACCCCGCCTCTCGCCCGAAGACAGCTGGGATAGGCTCCAGCACCCCCGCGACCCTCGTGAGGATAAGCGGTAGAAAATGAATGAATGAATCAGTTGCCACATTTTTTTCGAGTTCATAAACTCAAAAAATTGAGAATATCAGAGCTTTAATATTTGGAGCTAATATTAGATATACTTCTTAAATTTTGGGCTGAAAAGAGAAATAGCTTTCTTTTTCGCATTCTCCATTCATTAATTTTCATTCTCATTTCAACTCTTTTTCCATAGGAAGGTGTGTAACCTACACAGTACAAATCTATCTGATGTAATGATGATTCTTAGTTTGATTTGTTCATGTTTAATAGATACTTATTTTATATAAGTAACTACAAATTCTTTTAAGTAGGTTACACAAATCTGCAAAAAGTTCATATTAATCAAAAATTACAAGTCAAATAAACTGAAAAGACATTTCTAATCAACATTTATAAGTAGAACTTTTGAGAAAATTTCAAGTTAATTATACTTATACCAATTAATTATTTTGAGCATTCGGATTTACAGTAGCCACGTATACATGGACCCAAATATTCCAATTGCATTTGGTTTATTTGCTCAAACGGAAAGAATGTAACCTTTGTATACACCTCATTCCGAAAGAAAAGTGCCAATCCGAATGAATATATAATAGGATTCACAAGGTTGGAATATCCCTTTCCCCAATCCGATTGAGGTATCTTGTACCCGCTCAATCGGAAAGTTGCCAGGTGCGTTTTTCTTCGTGGTGTTTTTCTTCTTCTGTTGTTTATTGGCGGTTGGCAAGCAGCTTTCGTGTGCATTTGCGCCATCTGTGGAACAGAATCTAAACCATTCGAGTTTTATTAACCCTTAGATGCACGAGTGACTGGACCCTACACTCTTCCATATGTGTGTCAAAAATGACCGATGCTAGAATCAATGCGTTTTTATGCCAATTTTGCCATTTGGGTTAGGAATAATCACTTGGATGATATTTAGTATTATATTTAGGAGTTGATAAGAAATGGATATTTGATAAGTTGATAAGAATCAAAGGTTCCTATTGGATTCCATAGAAAATGCACACAGGTCATTTTTGACCCACTTATGGAAGGTTGGGGTAGTAACACAAAAGCCAAAATTTCTTAAAATGTATAGAAGCTAAGTTAAAAATGTGAATGGCATGATATCAAAAACATGTTTTTTTAAGGAATACCTGGAATATGAAATGATAAAAAAATTTCATTACGAAGATATTTCAAGAAAACAACCTGACCAGGTCATTTTTGACCAACTTATGCATCTAAGGGTTAAAAAAGAAAATACATATCTATATAAAACATGTGCCGAGCTTAATTATAAAATATTAGCAAGATTGAACTTTATCTTTTCCTGTTCCCGGATGTGTTCTTTCAGCGAATGCTGAGATATGACGTAACACACAGCTCAAGACGTTCTTCGATTTAAAAAAATGGAGGCGAGCAATCGGCACTGGACTGCTGTGGAAAGTTTGTTTTTGATTCAAACTAAATTTCAAGACTGGACGAACAAAAAACTGGCAATAAGGAGTTATTCCAACAAGTGAAAGAAAAATTGGAGGAAGTCGGTATCACGTGATGTTGATATTTACGTTTTACTGGGCATGCCCCATTGACTATTCTGGTTGATTATAGCGGCGCATGTAGACACGCAATTGGAATATTCCTTCCCATGTATACCATTGCTTTCGGATGATTCCATTCGGAAAGAGAAAAACTCCTCATGTAAACGTGGCTATTGTCTTAAGTTGTATGTAAACTATGTTTTTAAGTTAATCTTACTTAATATAGCCGTAGTTCAATTTAATCAAAACATATTAGTTAAAAGTACTCAAAATGGAACAACATGTTAAACTTGACATAACTTTTTTAAAAACTTTGAGAATGCATAACTTCATTTATTTAAGTACTTTGAACATTCGGATTTACAGTGCATGGGGGGCACTTTGATACATGTTGTGCATTAGAGATGCTAAACGCAATCCCGTGTGTGTTTGATATAAGCTGAGCTATCGGAACAAAACAGCCGCATCTTACTTAGCTTTGTTTTACAGCAAAGCAAATTAGTGTCATTCCAAATAATATAGCTCATGAATATTCTCTTATTCTGTTTTTTACAATATGTCGCCGGCTAATCAAAAACATCTGCGGGTTGAGAACGCCCTCGGGACACCCCTGACTTAAGACAACGTCTGAAATAATCGTCGTTCAAACAACATCATTACGTTGCCTGTCACTCTTTTTCTTTTCATTGTGTCTTGCTGAGGTTGCCAACCAATGGGAGTGAATGAGACACGGTCCTTCGGAAAAAAAAAAAAAAAAAAACGTAGCTTGGGCAAACTTATTTTCCACTTGACTGGTTAAATATCGAGGCCTCGCTTCACTAAAAAAAAAAAAAAATCCACTCCTAACAATGGCGGCTGCCACACTAGCACACTGACGAAAATTATATATATTTATATTGAGATATATATATATTTTTTCTTGTATCAACTTCAGTGAAGAAGTTCTCTCAAAACCATTTCTCAGGTGGAGTACCAGGTGGATTACCCCTCGACCCCCCCCCCCCCCCGCTCAAGTGCAATGTGACCGCAACGTAATGAAAACTCACAAAGGCACAGGAAAAGTTCATTCGAGGACACAAAAACGCCACATCCGAATCAATAATTTCTTGTGTACAACCAAGTAGAGTCATTTAAAATTCTAAGGAAATTTGAATTTTGTGTGTTTTAAACAAGATATAAATGTGAGCTTATATAAGAAAAGTGTATAAAACATATATAATAATGTTAAAAAAAAACACTGTTGGCTACTTAAATTTTTTATGATTCGCTTTAAAGCTTATTTTTTTTGTGTAATTTTACAGCGTAAAAACGCATTATGAACACATATTTTTCTATGGGAAGTTGAGTGTTGTCGTCTTCTGCGTCCTGATTGGCTGTAGACCTTCCAGTTGTGGTCATGGTTAGCTCATAAAGCAACTAGCTAATGTTTACTGTAGTGCTCATTGCCAATACAGTTAAGCACAGCCGCAAGCCCACCCTCCAGCAAAACCCACAACGCCGCCGAAATGAGTGGGGGATTATTACATGACGGTAGATAACGAGGACACAAAAACGCCACATCCGAATCATTGAACATTCTAAGGAAATTTGAAGTTGTTTTAAACAAGATATAAATGTGAGCCTATATAAGAAAAGTGTATAAAACATATATAATGATGGTAAACAAACACAGTTGGCTACTTGGGAGATTTCACTGATTGCAGACTATTTTTGGGAACCTATCCCCGCCAATAAACAAAAACACTGTATTGTGATATTACAGCATTTGTGTAATGACATTTTGTATTATGACACTTTTTACAGTCTACCAATGTAACTTGTCCGTAATCCAAGGACTTCCTGTTCATGGGAGGGTTGCTTCTGAAATTACATTGTGAGAAAGTCGACAATCACGTTTTTTTCACACAATTGTACAATAATTCCTACTTTTCAGTGTGGCCGTAACACTTCCCTTTGGAAAGCAATGCCCTGCATTGTTTGCAATCTATTTTGGAGGTGCCATCTCACCTCCCCACATTGCAAACACATGACACCATAGATGCGCCCTGGCTGCCAGGGTATGTTGTGATGTTTCCTCTACGCGGTATCTCCTGTTTGTTTAAAGCCAACGTCTCTGAGGAGCTGCTTTGTGCAGCTGCATTGAAGGAAGTGTCAGCTCAAGTCACCGTGGTAATACCAACAAACAAGCCTTCCTTTGTGTGCAGCAAACGACTGTACTGTACTGTACTACTGCAAATACAGAGTTGAACCTTTTTGAAGGGTTAAACGCATCTTCTTGTTATGTTTTCATTTCTCTTCCTTCTTTGACATACTTGGGAACATTTGCATTGGAAAATAAGGGAAAATATGAGAATATACACTACCGCTCAAAAGTTTGGGAAAATGTTTTAGGCCAGTCTGAGATATGGCTTTTTCTTGGCAGTCCTGCTATGAAGTCCAGCATCCTGAAGTGGCCGCTTCACTGTTGATACTGACACTGGTGTTTGACGGCTACCATTTAGTGCAGCTGTCAGGTGACGACCTGTGAGGCGTTTTTGTCTTAAACTACACACTCTCAGATATTTGTCTGCATCGTTTTTCTGTCCTTGTTAGACCCAGTTTGTGCTATTGCTAAGGATTTTTTTGTCTTTCATGATCACAGTCACTCCTGGTTTAATTAATTGGTTACAGACCTGCCAACGATCAATTGATTAGGATTCCAAGTCAATAAATGGAATATTTTTGTCGTTGGAGCACGGAAAAACTGTTTACGACTTTGGATTTATGTTGCCGATTTTGATACCAATCATCCATGAGTGAAACTGACCGATTCTGACACCGATCATATGGAATAATTCTTGTTTGTTTCTTTGTTTCTTCTTGCACAGTTGTGCATCGTTTTTCTGTCCTTGTTAGACCCAGTTTTTGCTGCTCTCTGAAGGGAGTAGTTAACAGCATGGTAAGAGATTTTAGTTTTAGTTTAGATTTTTAGATGGCTTTTCTAATCATCTATTAGCCTTATAAAATGATGAACTTGGATTAGCAGCCATACCAGGAGATTGATGCAGAGGACTGACAGTTGTTGATAGTAGGCCTCTATGCAAAAATGTACATCCTTCTTTGAAAATCATCTCATTCATTTTAACTGATTGTGAAATGGAAAAAATTGTTTGTGAAATGCATGAAAATGTGTTTTTCTTTGGAAAACAAAGACATTTGCAAATGATCCCAAACTTTTGAGCGGTAGTGTATGGTATTTGTTTAATGACTTTGATTTAAAAACCCATCTTTAGTCATCCATCATCAGTTTTGAGTGTGAAATACAGCATTTTTGCGCGTTTCCAGACCGGTGGCGGACCAAACCACTCAGCATTTATGCTTGGTTCTTATTGATCTGTCTCGACTCATGCCTACTAACCGATTACTCGATGAACTGAAACAGGCTTCAGATGAATCGATGAGGAAGATAATCATTAGCTGCAGCCCTGATGTTGTCTCTAGAGGTAAAGGGGAATAGATGTCAGGGTTTATCGATGCCATGTACATAAATTGTGCCGATTGTCGATTGCCGCAAACGGCGACTGCAAGACCGCACTTTGCAGTTGGATTGTTGATACCAAAATTAGCAAATGTCCCGCCCCACCATTCAGAAGTGCTTTCTTGGAATTAAACAGCAGCTGCCGGGCTTTCAGTCACCAATTATCGTCTGAACATGGGAGTGTTTTTATTGGAACGACATTTTTTGGTCCTTGAATAGCAGGGTTGCTAAGACACTGCAGTCGGTCTGAGAGGTCGTCAATTTATTCAAACACTTTCGTCCTTCAGCGCGACAGTGACGTTGGAAAACCAGAGTGACTTCACAGCTACTGCAGACGGATTCACAACATTTTTGTCAGTCATTTAACGGCTCAATTATTCATAAATACCGAATGTCTGAACCAGCGGAACATCTCATAGCTGCCATTTTGTTCTGAGATTGAACCGGCGTACTTCTTCTGGTGGCAGCCAAGTAGTGCACGCCGCTACCGCTTGCTGTGATGACAAGTGTACTTTTTCAGCAATGTGGCGTTTCATGAAATATTTCCAAGGCACAGTCAATACAGTACATGTTAGACCCCCAGAGAGCGGCCTTAAAGAGCCTCGTACACATCACTTTGACCTCGATACGTCAGGTGAGATGCTTTGAAATGAGTTTCATACGCAATTCAACGCAATTTTTTTTTTTTTTGAATGTAGCCCAGGAAGCGAGCTTTTCCAGCTTCTAAATCAACATTTTCATTTGGACTCGGGGTCATCGCTAACGGCTCGGAGTTAATCAGTCCGGCTGATGCCAGTCTGAATCCAAGCCAGCCTCGGTGCATTGTGGGATGCGATGAAGATGTGTTTTATGTTTGCAAATATGCCAGAAGAGATTTAGCATCAAGCGCAGTCAATAACGGCATCGCACAGCAAAGGCGGGCTAATCCTACGCGCCGTGGCGTCTGGCCATCTGGGTTCTGTGGAGGACTTTGATGAAGCGTTCGAGGACAGAGGGGAGAGCCAACAAATACGCATGATAGGGCACGTTAAACATGACTCAGCAGCAACTCTGAGACAAACCCTTACATGCAGTGAATCAGTGATAAGTGAATCCAGCAGGACTCCATTATTCCAAATGGAATATTTCCTTGTGAGATCATACAAAACATCTTTATGACCTTCTAAATACGCTGAAATCACTCATTTTACCCACAATAGTCGACATAATAATAAGAAATATATAAACTCAGGGCTGCACGGTGGAGAGTGGTTAGCACGCAGACCTCACAGCTAGGAGACCCGAGTTCAATCCCACCCTCTGCCATCTCTGTGTGGAGTTTGCATGTTCTCCCCGGGTTTTCTCCGGGTACTCCGGTTTCCTCCCACATTCCAAAAACATGCTAGGTTAATTAGCGACTCCAAATTGTCCATAGGTATGAATGTGAGTGTGAATGGTTGTTTGTCTATATGTGCCCTGTGATTGGCTGGCCACCAGTCCAGGGTGTACCCCAAAGACAGCTGGGCACCCCCGCGACCCTTGTGAGGATAAGCGGTAGAAAATGAATTAATTAATATAAACTCAGACGTTCGCATTGCAAAAGTTCCTTGTTTACTCCCGGTTACTGTGCACTTCCTGTGGTGGCTATTGTCTTATCTATGTAACATAACATAACATAACATAAGATAGCTGACACTTCAAGACTAGTGTAGGATACGACATGGCATCACAGCCTCTTCTTATACGTAAAATCTGCTTACACTACAGCTCAAAAGTTTGGGATCACTTGCAAATTTCTTGTTTACCAAAAAAAAAAAAATCATGCATTTCATAAACAATTTTTTCCATTTCACAAACATTTGTATCCATTTCCCAAACAATGAAAATGAATGAGATGATTTTCAAAGAAGGATGTACATTTTTGCATAGAGGCCTACTATCAACAACTGTCAGTCCTCTGCATCAATCTCCTGGTATGGCTGCTAATCCAAGTTCATCATTTTATAAGTAAAAAAAATATATATTTTTACTAATAATAGGCCGTATTCCACCACAAAACAAAACAACGTATTATTTTATTTATTTTTCAAAACCTATGATAGAATGATGCCAGAAAATTCTAAGCGTGGCGTGGCGAGGAGTTGCGGAAAGGAGTGGATTTATGTTTGGCTATTTAGTATTTTGGTTGCATGTTTCTTTTTTTTAAGTGATTTCTGCTTCAGTTTCCATCCATCCATCCAACTCAACAACTTTTTTGTCCGGTTACTACCATTCATCCATCCATCCATCCATCCATCTCCTCCCGCTTATCTGAGGTGGGGTCACGGAGGCAACAGCCTAAGCAGGGAAGCCCAGACTCTCTCAGACTCTCAGGCCAGTTGAGAGACCTGGTCTCTCCAATGTGTCCTGGGTCTTCCCTGAGGCCTCCTACTGGTTGGACATGCGTCTCAGACACCTCCCCAGGCATGTGGAGGAGCCAAGCCACCCTCAGATCTTGTCACTACGCTTCCGTTATTTTCTCAAGGATTATGTGAATTCTCTACACTTCACTACCTTTTGTCCAGTGTTTTGTGGGTTCCTTTGTTGACTTAATTTCTGCTTGCATTGTCTGGCCTTGTGCTTGGCTTTTTGACTTATGTTTACCTAGAGCATTGCCCCCCCCACATGTTATACCTTGAGGATTTATTAAAGACTTTCTTTTCTGCTTGCATCCAACCGATTCAACACTGGTGGTATTTTACGTGGAATACTAGCGGACCGTCGTTGCTCGGAAGAATCCGACGTGAAAAGGTCAAAAGTCAAAAACGGTTTGGCCAAAAAGAATCAAATGTAGAAAGCAAACAAAGGAATGTCATCGACGCTGGACGATCTCTGCACATCAGGGGTGTGAAGACAAGAACGACACACTCTACAGATACAAAGTATCTATATTTTATCCACACACACATCTGCTGTATAATACTGTAATATTAGTGCGCTCCCCCTGCACTTTAAAAAGTAGCTTAGTGGATTGCAAACACGGATAGATTTTTTTTTTTTTTAAACAAACAAACCCAAATGTGCCATCCTGTGCGCCTCTTCCACACGTTCTTTATACACCGTTTTCATACTGGAAGCAAATAAATATATGTTCATCGTAGTTCACATTTAACACAAGATCATATGCTGCACATTTGTTCTTTTTTTTTCTTAACAATAAGAACAGAAAAAAAAATCACCACACAAGCGCTAACAGTGTTTGTGCTTTAGCTGTCATGGCTATTTCAGTTGCAAGTTCATGTGAGGTTACTGCATACAAGCATACTACTACATCCAAGTACTTTGAATTTGTACCTAATTGCCTCGTTTTCGGTTTGTTTGGATTGAATTGAATCGGCCCGCCTGGGAATGACCTTGCGTGACGATTAAGGCATTAGAGTATCCGTGTACACGGCAGACTGATAAAATACTGGAGGGTGAATATGTTAAATACTCCGAGTCACAATGGAACATTTGGATTTAATTCACAAAATAAAATAGAATACTGGATTTATTTGGACTTCAGATTCCGCTTCTGTTGCTACATTGTTTTTAGCTGTTAGCATGTTATATGTTATCAAATTGGAAATAAGCATTTTTCATGACCGGCCAAATAAAAAAAATGGTATTGGAGAAAAATGCTGCAGTCCAGAAAACTGGGAAGCTTAGAATATAAGACGACCCTGAATATAAAACCTCTTTTTCAGTCATCGTTTTTAGACATTGAAAAAAAATATGCTGAAACTTTTTTTTTGACAGGAAGAAAAGCTCTGACAAGTCGCGAATATAAGACAACTCGAATTTTCATACTTTTTTTCTAGGGGAAAAAATGGGTCTTATATTCGGGTAACTCGTTTTTTGCGGTCGTCCATGTTTTTTCATTTGGAAGTCGGATACTTCCCAGGATTCTTGAAAGCAGCGGAAACACATTTCGTAAGGACCCCAACATTGTGGTATAACGTGTGAGAAAAATGCTGCAGTCCAGAAAACTGGGAAGCTCAGAATATAAGACAACCCTGAATATAAAACCTCTATTTCAGTCATCGTTTTTAGACATTGAAAAAAAAAATCTTTCCAGCGTGTTGCCTTCAGGTGCCTGGTGTGTGTTAGTGACAGGAAGAAAAGCTCTGACAAGTCGCGAATATAATGCTACTTGTCTTTTTCAGACTTATTTCTGGGGAAAAATAATGGGTCTTATATTCGGGTGACTCGTTTTTTGCGGTCGTCCATGTTTTTTCATTTGGAAGTCGGAGACTTCCCAGCAATCTTGAACGCAGCTGAAACACATTTCGTAAAGACCCCAACACTGTGGTTTCACGCCATGAGATTCCGCTTGTGTTGCTACATTGTTTTTAGCTGTTAGCATGTCATATGTTATCAAATTGGAAATAAGAATAGAATATAAGACGAGCCTGAATATAAAACCTCTTTCTCAGTCATCGTTTTTAGACATTGAAAAAAAATCTTTCCAGCGTGTCGCCTTCAGGTGCCTGGTGTGTGTTCGTGACAGGAAGAAAAGCTCTGACAAGTTGCGAATATAAGACGACTAGTCTTTTTCAGACTTATTTCTAGGGGGAAAAAATGGGTCTTATATTTGGGTAACTTGCTTTTTGCGGTCATCCATGTTCTTTCATTTAGAAGTCTGAGACTTCCCAGCATTCTTGAACGCAGCGGAAACACATTTCGAAAGGACCCCAACACTGTGGTATAACGCCATGCAGACATACTGTATACTGTATAAAATAATGGAATCATTTGTAACAGAAATTAAGCACCCCCCCTTTCTATGAATGTCATGCTACCAACCACAAAATTGTCAACACACAAGCGAAGCGAGTGAGCTCTGCTTTTTCCTTCGCCAACGAAAGCATCTGTAGCCGCGAGCAGACACACGAAAACAAGGCGGCGGCGTTCCTCCCTTCATGTGTGCCATCGTTTCAAAACAAAATTATTAAGTGAAGTGGAAAATAAGGATAGATGACAGTTGACGTTGCTACTTTGACGGCCCGATCCAAGCTGGCAAAGACGGTGAAGAGACGTTGCTGTTTCTGATATAAACATGTTTTTCCTTCACTCAGCCTGCAATAATACATTCAAAGAATACTGTCATGGTAATTGTGTGTACTGAGAGAATTGGCACAGTTGTTCTTCTCCAGGCGTGGAGATGAACGACGCAAACGTTAGGGGAAAACTGAGCTGATGATGTGATTGGATGTGAGGCAGTAGGGGAGGGGCTGATTCATCCATCAATCAGAACATAAAAAAAGTAACAACAAATAGTATTTACATGAAGTTCACTGTGACAAAAAGAAAAGCGAGTGATTATTTTCCTTCTTTGCCGCACCCACACTGAATCCCTCATCCACAAAGCCTCTGAAATGCTCTTCACAGTCACTTTGCCTTCCGTGCCGCCGCTAGTACACGCCCATCAAGGTGAGAGCCAGGACCAGGTATCTGCAGGCCAGTGGGATGTGTGCACTTCCTGTGCTGCCGTACGGCGCAGTGTTGGGTGCTGGGGGCAGAAAACAAGACAAACTTCATGAGTTATCATGCATGTGCTCATTTCAACACATAAATTACTATGCTGATGCACCACCATGTAACTATGCTACTGTATGCTGACTACTATATTAGCATGTTAGGTTACTATAGTACTATGTTGCTACAATAGTATGTTAATTTACCATATGTTACTTTACTGTGCTACTAAGTTACTCTTGCTACTCTATTAGCATGTCAAGTTACTATACTACTATGTTACTACACTAGTATGTGACTTTACCATATGTTGCTTTATTGTGCTACTCTGTTATTAGGCTACTCTATTAGCAAGTCAAGTTACTATACTACTAACATGGCAATTAGGCTACTCTATTAGCGTGTTACGTTACTATACTACTATGTTACTGCACTGGTATGTTACTTTACTGCGCTACTATGTTATTAGGTTACTCTATTAGCATATCGTGACTATACTAATATGTTACTACACTAGTATGTTACTTCACTGCACTACTATGTTATTAGGTTACTCTAGTAGCATGTCAAGTTACTATACTATTATGTTGCTACACTGGTATGTGGCTTTACTGTGCTACTATGTTATTAGGCTACTCTACTAGCATGTCAAGTTACTATACTACTATGTTGCTACACTAGTATGTTACTTTACTGCGCTACTATGTTATTAGGCTACTCTACTAGCATGTGAAGTTACTATACTACTATGGTACTACACTAGTATGTTACTTTACTGCACTGCTATGTTATTGGGCTACTCTATTAGCATGCCAAGTTACTATACTACGTTGCTACACAAGTATGTTACTTTACTGCGCTGCTATGTTATTAGGCTACTCTATTAGCATGTTAAGTTACTATACTATTGTTACTACACTATGTTACTTTACTGCGCTACTATATTATTAGGCTACTCCATTAGCATGTCAAGTTACTATACTACTATGTTACTACTCTACTATGTTAATATGCTACTATGTTACTGTTTTCTAAGCTCCTATATTACTACACTACTATGTTACTGAGCTAAGTTGAGATGAGCAGATAAGAATGAAAATCTGACAAGAAGGCCATGCTTTCATAGAAATGAAAACAACGCTTTCATGCCACGCAAAGCTTCTTTTGAATATTTAATTGGACTTTAATGAGTTGTTCGTATGAAAGCGGAGCATCTGATACTTTCTAAGATGTGAACATGAATCAATCTCTTCTTTTTAGAACCGGGCAGACTTAATCGTTAAAGATGGGTTGCACACGACAAAATTAGGAATAAGATCATTTACAAAAGGTACACTCAAAGAAAAGACACACAAGAGTGTGCGCTATCTTCTCGTTATGCAATTCATTCATTCATTCATTCATTTTCTACTGCTTTTTCCTCCCAGCTGTCTTTGGGGGAGAGGCGGGGTACACCCTGGACTGGTGGCCAGCCAATCACAGGGCACATATACAACCATTCACACTCACATTCATACCTATGGACAATTTGGAGTCGCCGATTAACCTAGCATGTTTTTGGAATGTGGGAGGAAACCGGAGTACCCGGAGAAAACTCCACACAGAGATGGCTGAGGGTGGAATTGAACCCTGGTCTCCTAGCTGTTCCCGAGCTCAGAGCTCGACCGCCGTGCAGCCCCCGTTATGCAATATAAAAAATAAATTCCATGAAACCTTGCAGCGGGTTTCCCTGCAAGAATAACAATATTGTGGTGAAGATCCAAATATAAGTGCAGAAATTCATCCATTCATTCGTTTTCTATGCTGCTTGTCCCCATTTGGGCCATGTGTGACCTGCAGCATATCCAGTGCAATTAGATGGTGACGTCATTCACATCAGAGGAGAGAAAATGTAAGGATTTTGTTGCAGTTTTGCTTTGTTGTTTGTGCCAGTAAGGCCGTAGGGGCCTCTTAGGGGAGGCGACGAAGGGCAGCTTTTCATTGGAAGGGGCTGCTCCTCAACTCTAACGTGCACTTATAGCTTGTAGCTCAATAAAGCACACACACACACACACACACATGCTTGCGTGCACACACCGGGCATGGCGAGGTCGTGCAAACAAGCCGTGCTCCACCAGGGGAAATCATGTGTGCTGTGCGGTGCAACACCCATCCCAGCAGGGTGACTCTATTTACACGGCCGTGTAATTAGTTCGCAGTGTAACTCCTCTGATGTGGACCCCCCCCACCACACACTAAATGACAGTAACAAGTACACACAAAATGCAATTAAGCTTGGACTGCTTGTTTTGTACATTGACGCTGTTGTAGTCGGCTTTAAATCCATTTTTTATGCAACACAATAGCTTGGCCCGAGATGGCAGGGCGAGGACAAAGTGACAAAGTGGCACCTGTGCTATTATCACCTGACAGGCCTGCGATTACCTGATATTTTCACAGGTTATTTGCCGCAAGTGAAGTTGTTTACCTATCAGACAGAGAAAAGCTGACAGGCAAAGAGAGAGAAAGAGAGAGCGCATTTTCATCGTGCTCTTTTTGCCTCTTTTGTCGCTCCCGTTCTATCTTTGTCCCCTCTTTCTTTCTCGTACGCTCTCGTCCAATCGACGGCGCGGGATAATGACACAGTTTTCAGTGAGGAGAGGAGGAGAGGGTTGCCATGACAACAGCTCCGGTCCTGCTCAGCCCCGGCGTCTGACTGACGGAGGCTGAGAGCGGGGCTTTGTGCCACAGCGACGTCCTTTTGCTTTCCCTTTTTCCCCTCGTTGCTTAGCTCCGCATTAGGCGACTACCGCAAGGTTACGTTGGTTTGTATCGTAGCAGTAAGGCACATCATCGGTGTGAAGAAGCGCTACTCGGCCCCCGCCAGCTTTATTATCTCTTCCCTGTGAAAAAGCAAAGCTTCCATTGTTTCCGCTGTGTGGGTTTTAACTTGCCGTTCTAATTAACTCCCAAACCTGCAAGTGCCTTGCAACGCCATGACTGCGCTTATTAACATGAAGGCGGAAGACACCAAGAGGAAAAAGCCCCGATGGGGGGGGGGGGGGGCGGTGAAGGGGGGCAGAATCAAAAGAAAAAGCCAGAGAAAGACGGCAGTGACTGAAGCGAGGCATCTTCTTTAATTGCCGGCTGCAAATAAAGCGCCACAATCCGAGACGATACATCGTAAAGAAAGGGCGCACGAGCGGAGGAGATGAGCGGGGATGAAAGCGATATGCTTCAATTACTATTTTGCAAGACAATGGCAGTTAAAAAAAAAACAAATCACTTCCCTGTTTTTATTCAGAACCTGAGCTATCAGCTTGAAATGGTCTGCTTTGTCTCGCCTCCTTATCCCTCCAAATCTCCGGCGACAGCAGTTTTGTCACCCACATATCATATGTACAACAAATGCTAGGCCCTGAACCTCTCACTGTTGACACAGACAATGAATCATCCTGAAATATGCAACACTGACACTCGATTGGCTGCTTGTGTGCTCTACCATCTGTGTGTGTACGTATGTTGTAATATATGCTGTAACTCACAGGAACATGAATGTAGGAATCAATCCCATCCTTTTTTCTATGCCGCTTATTCTCATTAGGGTCGCAGGGTTGTGCTGGAGCCTATCCCAGCCTAGCAGACTCGGGGGGTACACACCCTGGGTCTTGTTGCTAACCAATTGCAGGAAAATATATGCAAATGGGGGTAAATTTTGGCGATACATTTTTGACGTTAACTGAAAAAGATGCTAACCGGGGCGTATGCAATCGAAGGTTACCTTGTAATAGTTCATTCATTCATTTTCTACCGGTTATCCTCACGAGGGTCGCGGGGTTGCTGGCGTCTATCCCAGCTGTCTTCGGGCAAGAGGCGGGGTATACCCTGGACTGGTCGCCAGCCAATTGTTGCTAACCATTGATTAATTAATTCATTTTCTACCGCTTATCCTCACGAGGGTCGCGGAAGGTGCTGGAGCCTATCCCAGGGTGAGAGGCGGGTGTTGCTAACCAATTGCAGGAAAATATATGCAAAGGGGGACACATTTTCGGCGATACATTTTTGATGTTAACTGAAAAAGATGCTAACCGGGGCGTATGCAAACCAAGGTTACCTTGTAATTGTTAGCCTCACAAGGGTCACGGGGGTGCTGGAGCCTATCCCAGCTGTCTTCGAGCAAGAGGCGGGGTACACCCTGGACTGGTCGCCAGCCAATTGTTGCTAGCCATTCATTCTCTACCACTTATCCTCACGAGGGTTGTGGGGGGTGCTGGAGCTTATCCCAGCTGTCTTCGGGCGAGAGGCAGGTGTTGCTAACCAATTGCAGGAAAATATATGCAAATGGGGTCACATTTTCGGCGATAAATTTTCGGCGTTAACTGAAAAAGATGCTAACCGGGGCGTATGCAAACCAAGGTTACCTTGTAATAGTTCATTCATTCATTCATTTTGTATGAATGGGGGGGTGCTGGAGCCTATCCCAGCTGTCTTCGGGCTAAGAATTGCAGGAAAATATATGCAAACGGGAACACATTTTCGGCGATACATTTTTGACAGTAACTGAAAAAGATGCTAACCGGGGCATATGCAAACCTAGGTTACCTTGTAATAGTATATAATATAATTTTCATAGTCAATTTCCCATTTTAGGTTTGTTGAATTTTATTTCTACAATAACAAACAAGACAAAAATCGAAGATGCCCGACACTCCATGGTGATGAGCCAGCATCATCCCATGAACGGCATCATCTCCTGACAGAAGAGCAGTTTCAATGGCAGATTAGTATCACTGTCCTGCTCCACTGAAACCCTAAGCAGATCATTCCTCCCCCATGCCATGCGGCTTTTCAACACAACAGAAGAGGAGCGAAAAAATGCACACAGGACTGGACGTATTACCTTACTATGCATGATGCATATTTTATTATTATCTATCAATTTAGCTATCTAGCATGATTGTCTTGTATGCGATACAATGGCATATTGCCGCCCTGATCAGCATCTTTCAGTTCAAGTTATTCCAGTTTTTCTTATCAACTTCCAAAACCCTGAGTTCAATCCCCCATCTCTGTGTGGAGTTTGCATGTTCTCCCCGGGTTTTCTCCGGGTACTCCGGTTTCCTCCCACATTCCAAAAACATGCTAGGTTAATCGGCGACTCCAAATTGTCCATAGGTATGAATGTGAGTGTGAATGGTTGTTTATCTATATGTGCCCTGTGATTGGCTGGCCACCAGTCCAGGGTGTACCCCGCCTCTCGCCCGAAGACAGCTGGGATAGGCTCCAGCACCCCCGGTAGAAAATGAATGAATGAATGAACTATTACAAGGTAACCTTAGTTTGCATACGCCCCGGTTAGCATCGTTTTCAGTTAACGTTGAAAATGTATCATCGAAAATGTGTCCCCATTTGCATATATTTTCCATATATTTTCCTAACAACACCTGCCTCTCACCAGAAGACAGCTGAGATAGGCCACCCCCACCCACCCCCGCGACCCTTGTGAGGATAAACGGTAGAAAATGAATGAATGATCACTGATTCGTGATAGACTATGGTCTTAATTAGTCTTTAGTAACTTTAACAGTGCATGAAGTCATGAAGTCAACCTCAGATAAGCGGAAGAAGATGGCTGGATGGATACTTTGTACCAAACTATTCCGTATACAAATACTGTATAGTATCAGAATAACGAAAACGGTACGAGGATAAGCGATAGAAAATGAATGAATGAATGAATTAACTTCCAAAACCTTTATTTTCATGTGAACCGGAGAACAGAACCATGCTCCCGTGTGTTTTTATGGATTTGGGCTTTCTAGTCTTTTTATTGCTGCGGGATGATTCCTCCCTCGATTCGGTCCAATCCTCCAAGCGGGTCGTTACGAGGGACGCAGGGACGGCAGCCAGGAAGGCAGCATCCCAATCTCCCAAAGGACGCTGCTTCGGAAGGACTCCTGAGATAGGGGGAGGGCGCAGTGTCCTTGACCGTCAGAGTCGGTGGCCTGTGGTCCCCCCCCACAGAGCCCCAGAGAGATCTCACATGAGCCAGAAGTGATCCACAGCACAGCAGGCTATACAGTGAACTAAATCTCTTCACAGCAGCCGCCAAGTGTGTCTTTAAAGCAGCCAGGCCAAGATGTGTGCTGCGTGATGAACACTCATGGCATTTAGTAAGGAGATGCTCGACATCTCGATCTCAGATTGTGTCCAAGTCCTTTCTTCCATATCATCAGTCCACCAGCAGCAAAGAGGGACACTCATCAATGGAAACCGGACTCACCGACCCGTACGCCCAATCATTTCTAATCCAGCCCTTGTTGAACCCAAGCAGCTATGATGTTGGAGACTCATCACCTTGGCTGTGATCACCACACCGCGACTCCTCTGCACCTTCAAGCTCGTTAGCCCCACCGATCATTTGCATTACGGAAAGTAATGAAAAGCCTCTATTATCAAAATAGCCTTCAGAGATCATTTAACCGCCCCCCATCCTTTCCCCACGCATCCTGGTACCTTACCCAGGGAATTCATCAGCACCTTTTTGGATCCACGACCCCCGTCAGTGTCAGGCTGTGAATGAGGGAGGGAAATGAGCATAGATGGCTGACTGAGTGAGTGGGGGGGTGGGGGGGGGCTCTGATTGAAGGCAGACTTTGGCCTTCAGGTTGACTCAATCAACGACTCAGCGGGGAACCCGACACATGACGGTGAGCTGAGGAAGGAATCTTGTTAGGGGAAACACTTCCTGTGTTCTCCTTACTGATTGGCTGCTTGTCGGGATTGATCCACCCCTCGCTCTCCAAAGCTCCGTTCACACTGTGATTCCGGAACATTACAGATGTGAAGCGTAAGAGCTGGCATTTCTTTGCCTGTAGCGTTTACTCTGAATAATACTTTGTTATAAGAAGAAGAACGTTGACATGGTTGAAAAAAAATGCTGTAATTTTAATAATAAAGTCAAAATATTAACAGAAAAAAATGCCATTGCAATGACAAAAAAATTGACAATATATATATATATATATACATTTGCAAATTTCCCAAAAAAACAAACACATTTTCATGCATTTCACAAACATTTTTTTCCATTTCCTAAATAATAAAAATTAATCAGATGATTTTCAAAGAAGGATGTACATTTTTGCATAGAGGCCTACTATCAACAACTGTCAGTCCTCTGCATCAATCTCCTGGTATGGCTGCTAATCCAAGTTCATCATTTTATAAGGCTAATAGATGATTAGAAAAGCCATCTAAAAATCCTAACTAAAACTAAAATCTCTTACCATGCTGTTAACTACTCCCTTCAGAGAGCAGCACAAACTGGGTCTAACAAGGACAGAAAAACGCTGCAAAACTGACAAATATCTGAGAGTGTGTAGTTTAAGACAAAGACGCCTCACAGGTCGTCACCTGGCAGCTGCACTAAATAGTAGCCGTCAAACACCAGTGTCAGTATCAACAGTGAAGCGGCCACTTCAGGATGCTGGACTTCATAGCAGGACTGCCAAGAAAAAGCCATATCTCAGACTGGCCCAAAACATTTCCAAGTGATCCCAAACTTTTGAGCAGTAGTGTATTATATACAGGATAACATTTTTACCAGAGAAAAAGTTAGAAAAATATGTCTCCTTATACTAGATCTTAATTCTATAATTCATGCCAGATGACTTCTTTTCAAGCTTTTGTTTGTTATTAAGATAATGCTGATCATGCTGATCAAACCACTGCCTAGCAGCTACGACAGGGGTCGGCAACCCGTCGATTGACCAGTCAATCTTTGGGACTTTGCCGGTTCATCCCGAAAATACTCTGAAAAATAAATGCATCACCACATCAGTAGCCCCCAACTATCGGAGGGCAACAGACTGTTACGACCGTCCGCCTCGTTGATCTCCAGACACACACCCCGGCAGCCTGGACCCTGATCGCAGTCCCCGAAACCTGGAAGATGTTTGAATGCATCGCCTGTGACAGGAAGCCATCAAGCCAACAATAATTCTGGATTTGGATCCAATCAGCATGCCGATGCACTGAAGAGTTCCTCATACAAATTTCCAACTCGGTACAGATTCCAAGTGAGGTGCGGGAGCTGTGCATTGGTGACTACACTTTCCCGTATCTTTTCATTTTGTATTTTATGGTAATCACAAGGATGCTTAATTTTAATACCAAGGTTTTTAATTCCATGTCACATCGCTCATAGTACTAACAGTATGTAGTATATAAGCTGGCTTCTGTACCATAGTACTGAAAAAAGATTTGGTATTTTCCCATTCCACATCCATAACCCTAAGCCATTCCACGTCGGTGCTTCCCAATCGAGCAGTGGCACGGGACTAGTCTGCGTGAAAGGGGCTGAACACGCTGCTTCACTCATTTTTTCCCCAACAACCCAGTTATGTTTGGCATTTGACAGAAGTAAAATGCCCGAGTGACCCGTTCTCGTGTTTATCGCACCCATCTGTTCGTCTGTTTGGAATTTGGGAGCCCGCAAACGATGCATTTTACAAGCACGTCTCCTGGGTAAATCTTTGTTTTAAAAGATATTTCATTAATTTCTCCCCTCCAAAACACCTACAGGGTAAACATTCCAGGAATAAACAGTTTTAAAAAAAACCTGCATATTTAATCACAGCGTTTCAAAAAGTATAATTACTGTATGACTTTGACTGCTCCCTCTAAATCTGTTTAATGTTTGAGGCTTAATAAAATGCACAGGGAGACAATCAAATGCTGTCAGCATGCAGCAAATTCCTGCAGCTTTTTACTATAATCCTCCGCTCATATTTGGCCACTCTCGCTAATAATTGGCCCCGCCCTCTCTCGTCGTTAACGCTTATCAGGGGTTTATTTGTGCGCTGCAGACGCGGGGTTTTTGCTGAGTCAGCCGCTGCACCCCCTACCCACCGCGGTGACAATGACAGTCTGGCCAGTTATGAAGAATGTTTAGCTAAGTTGCATCCATCAACGTCCAGCCCGATAGCATCTCATCTCCTGCCAGGAAGCATTCTTGTCTCCCTGTCCTTGGCGTCTTCCATCTCCTCCAGTCGCATCCCCAAATAAGGATTCCCTGCTGTGATGTATGTAGGATTATGATAAGACAGCTGGCTTGTATCATCTTCCATGATGGCGCTGATAAAGCAGCGTGCCTGAACTGGAGGGTTAAGTGTGTTTTGGTTCTGATTCTTCCATGATAACTTTATCGCTGCCGACCGCCTGGTTATCGTAGTCTGCCTGAGGCGACTTGAGCGGGACTAGAATTTGATACACGTCGAGCTTCGGCAACCCCCCCCCCCCCCCCCCCCCCCAGGGGTGTCCAAGTATGTTGATCATGTCGTCATAGACATAGCTCAGAATATAAGACGACCCTGAATATAAAACCTCTTTTTCAGTCATTGTTTTTAGACATTGAAAAAAAAATATTTCCGGCGTGTCGCGACTGTATGCCTTCAGGTGCCTGGTGTGTGTTAGTGAGAGGAAGAAAAGCTCTGACAAGTCGCGAATATAAGACAACTCGTCTTTTTCAGACTTATGTCCCGGGAAAAAAAATGGGTCTTATATTCGGGACACTCGCTTTTTGCAGTCATCCATGTTCTTTCATTTAGAAGTCTGAGACTTCCCAGCATTCTTGAACGCAACGGATACACATTTCGAAAGTACCCCAACACTAGAGGGACTGGAGGGTTAAGTGTGTTTTGGTGCTGATTCTTCCATAATAACTTTATTGCTGCCCCGACCGCCTGGTTATCGCAGTCCACCTGAGCCGACTTGAGCGGGACTGGAATTTGATTCACGTCTCGCTTCGGCACCCCCCCCCCCACACCAGGGGTGTCCAAGTATGTTGATCAGGTCGTTATAGACGTAGCTCAGAATATAAGACGACCCTGAATATAAAACCTCTTTTTCAGTCATCGTTTTTAGACATTGAAAAAAAAATCTTTCCAGCGTGTCGCGACTGTATACGTACCTTCATGTGAGTTAGTGACAGGAAGAAAAGCTCTGACAAGTCACGAATATAAGACAACTCGTCTTTTTCAGACTTACGTCTAGGAAAAAAAAATGGGTCTTATATTCGGGTCACTTGCTTTTTGCGGTCATCCATGTTCTTTCGTTTAGAAGTGGGAGACTTCCCAGCATTCTTGAACACAACGGAAACACATTTCGAAAGGAACCCAACACTGGAGGGACTGGAGGGTTAAGTGTGTTTTGGTGCTGATTCTTCCATAATAACTTTATTGCTGCCCCGACCGCCTGGTTATCGTAGTCCACCTGAGGCGACTTGAGTGGGACTGGAATTTGATTCACGTCGAGCTTCAGGCCCCCTCCCACCCTTCTCTAGGGGTGTCCAAAAGTATGTTGATCAGGTCGTCATAGACGTAGCTCAGAATATAAGACGACCCTGAATATAAAACCTTTTTTTCAGTCATCGTTTTTAGACATTGAAAAAAAAATCTTTCCAGCGTGTCGCGACTGTATATGTACCTTCATGTGAGTTAGTGACAGGAAGAAAAGCTCTGACAAGTCACAAATATATAAGACAACTCGTCTTTTTCAGACTTATGTCTAGGAAAAAAAAATGGGTCTTATATTCGGGTCACTTGCTTTTTGCGGTCATCCATGTTCTTTCGTTTAGAAGTGGGAGACTTCCCAGCATTCTTGAACACAACGGAAACACATTTCGAAAGGAACCCAACACTGGAGGGACTGGAGGGTTAAGTGTGTTTTGGTGCTGATTCTTCCATGATAACGTCATCGCTGCCCACCGCCTGGTTATCGTAGTCCGTCTGAGGCGACTTGAGCGGGACTGGAATTTGATTCATGTAGAGCTTCGGCACCCCCCACCCCCACCCCTTCAGGGGTGTCCAAGTATGTTGATGAGGTCGTCATAGACGTAGCTCAAAATATAAGACGACCCTGAATATAAAATCTCTTTTTTAGTCGTTGTCTTTTTCAGACTTATGTGTGGGTCTTATATTCGGGTCACTCGCTTTTTGCGGTCATCCATGTTCTTTCGTTTTCCCAGCATTCTTGAACGTGACAGAAACACATTTTGAAAGGACCCCAACACTGGAGGGACTGGAGGGTTAAGTGTGTTTTGGTGCTGATTCTTCCATGATAACTTTATCGCTGCCGACTGCCTGGTTATCGTAGTCTGCCTGAGGCAACTTGACCGGGACTGGAATTTGGAATTTGAGCCCCCCCCCCCCCCCCCCCCCAGGGGTGTCCAAATAAGTTGATCAGGTCGTCATAGAAGTAGAACAAGGAGGTGTTAACATTGATATTGCTCATATTACTTTACAAAATATCAAAAATGTCTCCTTGCGGGACGGATAAAGGCATATGTCATTGAAGTGGCGAAGTTGCATCCTTTCATTTTCAAGATGCAGCCCTCGCTGGAAAAAGTTTGGATGGCGCTGAGCTGGAGTTTATTGTACGCGGAAGAATCCATAGTTTATATTCATGTTTGCCTACCCTGAGCTGTTCATCGATCCTTCTCAGATCAATTTGCTGGTTTACAGAAATTGTTGGAGCCCAAAAGGAGCAAATCAATTGGCGAGTGATTAGCATGAGCAGTGGATTATGTCTCGCAGCGCACATACACTCCATGATGCCGTGAGGGGGGGTTTGGGCACCACAAATGATTCCTCACTCTGCCTTCTCTGATGGGACATGCTAGTCGACATTGTTGGCGTCACGCATGAAGTGGTCCTTTTATTAAGCAAACACGGAACACATCCCACCGTGGATGCCCCCACCTGGTTGCTGCATGCCCTCCTGAGGTCCTGATAAAGGATTCCGAAGAGAGCAGCACTGATTCAGGAGTGGTTGAAATACTTCCTCTTACGCCACACAATACCCAAGTGAAGGCTTCCTTTATATTTCACAACTGGATAAAAAAAAAAAACGTCCAGAATCTTTTCCTCTGATGTCAATGTCGGTGAGCAAGGAGGAAAAAACATCACTTGAGCTTTCCAGGCCTTAGATGTTGAGTTTTGGTTCGGTGGTTGAATTGTTTTCACCCTGGATCTATCTGTCACATGGTTGGAATTCGTAAACAAGCTCATTCGGAGCTCAATTCAAGAAACAATACAAGCAGTTGATGTTTGCTAAATACAAGGATGAAGAGTCTTGGACCAGTCATGATGTGCTATATATATCACTATATTGACACTTACTATGGTACCCATTATGTCATTGGATGCTCATATCACCAGGTACTAAAAAAAATTTAATACAAAAATTAAAAAAACAAACAAACAAAAAACCAAAAAAAAGTAATTATATTAGGAAAGCAGGAAGTGAACAAATGTAACAGTTACTGATTGTAAAAGTACCAGATGGAGGGGTAGGATTTAATAAGCTTTGCTTCTTCCTACTCCTTTTGGACATGTGGAACTGGGAACTGCTTATGGGATGCACTCAATTGTAATCTGATGCATGTTCAAATGAAATTAACCCATTACCATAACCATTACCATAATTAACTCCAAGAATAATTCAATTGGTCAGACCTCCTTAAAGAAGTCAAATATGTTTTTGTCGAGATTAAGGTGATTTGTTTGGTTCTTTTTTTTATGTAGCAGGGGATTCTGTGTCCCTTTTGATTAATGAATAGGTTAATTACAACCTGTTTTCGAGGGACCGTGAAATTGTCCTGATTTTTCGCCTTTATGCGGCACCCCTGGCCAATAGCATTCATCATAAATACATTGAAATATGTATTATTAATCCATGTGATCGGATTTCAGTCCTGGATGAATGGTATTGGAATCGGCAACATAGGGTTAGGCTAGCCCTAACCCTAACCCTAACCCTAAAACCCTGATAGGAGGATCCCTGATAGATACGATATTGATCCAAAGGGATCGTCACACTACAAGGCGAGACACCTTTTCACTTCCTGGTTGCTGCAGAACATTTATTTTAATGGGAAAGACGCACTTCTAGATCGAGAAGACCTGGATGCAGGGTGTCCAGGGTGTACCCAAGCTCTCACCCAAAGACAGCTGGGATAGGCTCCAGCATATCCCTGTGACCCCCGTGAGGATAAGCGGTAGAAAATGAATGAATGAATGATCCATGTGATCGGTACCATTATTAGCAGATTTCAGTCCTGGATGAATGTTATCGGAATCGGCAGGTTAGGGTTAGGGTTAGAGTTACCCTGACCCTAACTCTATGCTGCCGATTACCCTTGTGAGGATAAGCGGTAGAAAATTAATGAATGAATGAATAATCCATGTGGTCGGTATCATTATTGGCCGATTTCAGTCCTGGATGAATGGTATCGGAATCGGCCAATAATGATTGGGAAAGACGCACTTCTAGATCGGGAAGACCTGGGTCCAGGGTGTCCAGGGTGAACACCACCTCTCGCCCAAAAACAGCTGGGATAGGCTCCAGCATACCCCTGTGACCCTCGAGAGGATAAGCAGTAGAAAATGAATGAATAAATGAATAATCCATGTGATTGGTATCATTATTGGCCGATTTCAGTCCTGGATGAATGGTATCAGGATCGGCAGCATAGGGCTAGGGTTAGCCCAACCCTAACCCTAACCCTAGGGTTAGCCCAACCCTAACCCTAATCCTAACCCCAACTCTAACCCTAACCCTAGGGTTAGCCCAACCCTAAACCTAAACCTAACCCTAGGGTTAGCCCAACCCCAACCCTAACCATAGGGTTAGCCCAACCCTAACCCTACTAACCCTAACCCTAGGGTTAGCCCAACCCTAACCCTAAACCTAACCCTAACCCAAGGGTTAGCCCAACCCTAACCCTAAACCTAACCCTAACCCAAGGGTTAGCCCAACCCTAACCCCAACCCTAACCCTAACCCCAACCCCAACCCTAACCCTAGGGTTAGCCCAACCCTAAACCTCACCCTAACCCTAGGGTTAGCCCAACCCCAACCCTAACCCTAGGGTAAGGCCAACATTAACCCTAACCCTAGGGTTAGCCCAACCCTAAACCCTAACCCTAGGGCTAGCCCAACCCTAACCCTAGGGATAGCCCAACCCTAACCCTAACCCTAGGGTTAGCCCAACTCTAACCCTAAACCTAGGGTTAGCCCAACCCTAACTCTAAACCTCACCCTAACACTAGGGTTAGCCCAACTCTAACCCTAAACCTAGGGTTAGCCCAACCCTAACCCCAACCCCAACTCTAAACCTAGGGTTAGCCCAACCCTAAACCTCACCCTAACCCTAGGGTTAGCCCAACCCTAACCCCAACCCTAACACTAGGGTTAGCCCAACCTTAAACCCTAACCATAGGGTTAGCCCAACCCCAACCCTAACCCTAGGGTTAGCCCAACCCAAACCCCAACCCTAACCCTAGGGTTAACCCAACCCTAACCCTAACCCTAAAACCCTGATAGATACGATATTGATCCAAAGGGATCGTCACACTTTAATTCAATGGGAAAGACGCACTTCTAGATCGGGAAGACCTGGGTCCAGGGTGTACACCGCCTCTCGCCCAAAGACAGCTGGGATAGGCTCCAGCATACTCCCGTGACCCAGGTAAGGATAAGCGGCATAGAAAACGAATGGATGGGTGGATGCTGTAAATAAACAGCAAGGTAATTAACCTAAATTACACAGTCACCCTCTGGGTTTGCCTTGGGCCCCAAATGACGCCTAAAATTCCCCTGAAAAGACTTTACTGACAAACGTGCGAACATGTGAGCTGAGTACACAGCAACGCATTTCAATACTAAACACTCCCACTTCACTGCCATGAAAACGTTCCATTTCCGTGCAGTGTCATTTTCAAGTGTCTCTCGCTAAATGTCACGGCAATTTATTGCCCCCCCGTACCCGTTCATTACAGCTGCATGTTAAAGGTAACAGTGATGCTTTCATATCGTCTGTCAAAAAATAATTACAACACCAAAGACAATCCTGCAAATGTTGTTTAATGACTTCATCATCCGCAATCTAATTATGGAGTTAGCATACCAATTTCAATTCTCCTGGAAAAGATGAATGCTATCAGGAGAAGAAGCAAGTCAGTGTTCAGGGGGGGACACCTTCCTGAAGCACGCTTTACGCCAGGGGTGATCAACATCAGGCCCGGGGGCCATTCACGGCACGTGTTTTTTTTTTTTTTTTTTTGGTACATGGCACATTTAAAAAATATAATTTTACTAAAAAACTAAAAAAAGGCAAAAATGCAAAAAAAAAATTCAAATATTTTTAAAATATATATTTTTTAAAAAGCCTGCTGGTGGAAAACAAGCTGCTTTTGGATTAGCCTGATGCTGTGTGGGATGACGTGTCCCACGCGGTGGCCTATGTGGTGAATGATCCTCTGATGCGTAGTCCTGTCTTAAAGGCAATGAGAGGCGTTCATTTGATTGGTTAAGATTACACTCGGCTGTGTTCAACCCTCTCATACCTTCTCTCCTCCCCCTTTGCCACTTGTGTGGGAAGGATGGAGGCGTGGGTGTGCACGCGCTGCGCTGCTCACTAAATTTGTGAGTGTGCGGGTGGTGCAAGGCACCGTGTATGAAATTAGAGCCCAAACTCTTATGAGCATAAAGTATTATTATTATTATTATTATTATTATTATTATTATTATTATTATTATTATTATTATTATTATTATTACAAAAACAAAATTTCCAAGAAAATTAAAAATTTTGGTGTAATTTTAAGGTAAGATATGACTTTATTAATTCCACGACAAGGAAATTTCAAAAATTTACCACAATAAAGTCAAAAAAAGGAATATGTGGAAAATAATGTACATTTTGTCACATAATATTGAAATATCAAAGAAAAAAATATGTTGTTTTCTTAAATTCATAACATAATGAGAAACAAAGAAAACAAAATAAAATTGTAATTCTTGGTAAATTAATACGTTATATTATTATGGGAATAGAGTGACAATATAAAAGAAAAAATACAAAAAATATTTACAAAGAAAGTTGAAATATTTGAAAAAACAGCAAAAATGTTTTTTTTAATAGTATATCTACAAAATAGAAAAGTGGCAAAGTTCCATCCTGTCATTTTTCACCATGTGGCCCTCGCTGGAAAAGGTCTGGACACCCTTGAACATGACGGATATGACAGTCGGACCCTCGGAGCACCTTAATGATGATGTTTTTTTTTTTTACCACAGACGGTTGCTATGACAATGCCGTGGCTTCAGCGGTGCTGTATTTAGCAACACGGAAATGACTGTAATCATTGACCACCTTGAAAGTGGACCGAGTCACTCGGCTGCACAACAAGCGCAACGGCTGTCAAAGTCAACATTCACATATAAAAACGAACGCAACACTAAAGGGGGGGTGGGGGGGTTCTCCATCTCCTTGGTAAGACTGAATGAAAGCTTGGTCTTGATCTCAAACAAAGAAGTGTCGGTGCCAGTCATCTCCGAGCCAGCATCAATCTGCTCCACGTCCAACTATCAAAGCCAACACGCCATCGAGATCCAGCATAATGTCGTGCAAAGCAAATGAACAATAATGGAGGCGCTTTCATATTTCTCTGTGATAGCAAAGCGTGCTGCTGTTTCATGTTGGGATGCAGATCTGTGGCCGGGGGGGCCCACTGGGAACCACCCACCGATGCTAAGCTCTCTCCACGTTAGACGGCATTAGGAAGAACTTAATGACTTTCAGCCGGCAGAGGGAAGCAATCCTCAGTGCTCATCGCCAGAAGAAAGGTGACGCACCTCGGAGTGGCTTGTGTGATGCTCAGCAATGCTGCAGAAATGCTTCCAACACAGCAAACAAATAAATAATATGTATTTATCACTCCTGAGGCTCATCCAGCCGTGATGTAGTCGGCGTTGGGGTTACTTTGCCAAAGGCATCTCTCAGCACGCTCATTGACCTTTCCTCATCATTAGCGAATGTAAAGAGGGTGGATCCTTGAATAACTCATCATCTGGAAGGCCATGGGAATGGTAAAGAGTTAATACTTTCTATTTGGGGCCTTGGAGGCTATGCCCTCGAGCACTTGCATTTTAATTCCTCTGCTGCTAGAGAACAGCTCGGGTGAATAGAAAAGGTGGTGAGCTGTGCGGAGGATGTGTAAGACGAGGCGTATCATCATCCACTGTCAGCAGCAGTTCACTGTTAAAACGTACACAAGGACGGTACGTGATATTGAAGTATGCAGACGGTTCCAGTGCCACAATGCTAAAACCATCATCACACACTATCACATCAACTTTAGTATTGTTGACTTTTACGTATGTGTGACGATACTATTAATTCCGACGGATCTACGTGGAAAAAACCCACAAGAAACACATGTGGGGCATGCGTGGGATGTGCTGATGAGCATCTGGGTGCAGATGATCTTTGTCATGTCGAAAAAACTCTATGGGTGGGTGTTTGTGTTTTAGAGGCTGCAAGACAAGTCTTCGTCCATCATCCGTCTTTCGTGTGTTTTGATTTGGGGAAGACTTACACTACCGCTCAAAAGTTTGGGATCACTTGGAAATTTTTTGGTCCAGTCTGAGATATGGCTTTTTCTTAGCAGTCCTGCTATGAAGTCCAGCATCCTGAAGTCACCACTTCACTGTTGATACTGACACTAGTGTTTGACAGCTACTATTTAGTGCAGCTGCCTGGTGACGACCTGTGAGGCGTCTTTGTCTTAAACTATACACTCTCAGATATTTGTCTTCTTGTACATGCATCGTTTTTCTGTCCTTGTTAGACCCAGTTCTCTGAAGGGAGTAGTTAACAGCATGGTGATTTTAGTTTTAGTTACAATTTTTAGATGGCTTTTCATCATCTATCATCATCAATCATCTATTAGCCTTATAAAATGATGAACTTGGATTAGCAGCCATACCAGGAGATTGATGCAGAGGACTGACAGTTGTTGATAGTAGGCCTCTATGCAAAAATGTACATCCTTCTTTGAAAATCATCTCATTCATTTTCATTGTTTGGGAAATGGATACAAATGTTTGTCATATAGAAAAAAAATGTTTGTGAAATGCATGAAAATGTGTTTTTCTTTGGAAAACAAAGACATTTGCAAGTGATCCCAAACTTTTGAGCGGTTGAATGACTTAATAACACACCACAAAACAGCATGATTTATTAATAGATTTTGCATAGTTTTTCTGTCCTTGTTAGACCCAGTTTGTGCTGCTCTCTGAAGGGAGTAGTTAACAGCATGGTAAGAGATTTTAGTTTTAGTTAGGATTTTTAGATGGCTTTTCTAATCATCTATTAGCCTTATAAAATGATGAACTTGGATTAGCAGCCATACCAGGAGATTGATGCAGAGGACTGACAGTTGTTGATAGTAGGCCTCTATGCAAAAATGTACATCCTACTTTGAAAATCATCTCATTCATTTTCATTGTTTGTGAAATGGATACAAATGTTTATGAAATGCATGAAAATGTGTTTTTCTTTGGAAAACAAAGAAATTTGCAAGTGATCCCAAACTTTTGAGCAGTAGTGTATCTTTTTTTGTATGTCGCACTTGTGGACTCCCGCATATTTGGTAAGTAATTGGAGTGCTTACTCATGTTGAGATTGTGTGGTACGTCCTCCATGCCTGTCAAACCAGACAACCTTGAGCTGAGGCACAAAATGTGTGTATCTTGGAAAGTCAAATCTGCACTATCCTCTATGATTCTCTCGAAGAGCCTTCAATGGTAGCGTAAGTTCAACTGTCTTTTAGCGATGCCACAGAGACGGGAAAGCGAGCTGATGGAAGAAACCTAACTTATTTCATAGCAAAACATCCGAGCATTCCCCCTGAGAGCATGCCATTTCTTAATGTCACGACCTTTTCTAACTCCGTTTAAAACCCTCAGGTGTGGTTTGTCAATAAGGGAAGATTTGGAAGGACAGCGAGGAAGTCGGTCAGCTTTTAATCGTATGATTGAGAAGTTTTCCCTTCGGCTTGTGACGGTGATTGAAGCGTTTCAGCGTACTGGTTTTTTACATGTAAGAAGAGGAACCGCGTGTGTCCGTGCAAGTTTCCACCAAGGACAGTTATGAGTAGTGAGGTCAGAGTTTACGCTGAGGCGCACAGGGCCGACGCCAAAGACATCCAACCTGACAAAAAAAACGTAAATACGGAATGAAAGAAATGAAGGGAAGGGCTCTAAAAGGGCAACACACACTCTTTGCTGTATAAGGACGATGTGTATGGATCCACACAGTCGATAACAACACGTTGTTGAAGGTGGAACAAGTTCAGCAAGTCAATAGGATTTGTTAAGAAATCTTTCTTTGGACCAGGAAAGGAGAATACAAAGTGGGGGGGGGGGCTTGCTACGAGAGAGAGAGAGCGAGTGAGTCTTCCTGCCAGACTCGTGCCAATGTGAGTTGTGATGTTTGTCCGCAGGCTGCTGTGCTTAAGAGCAGTGTCAGTGCGGATGCAGTCGAAGCTGACTGGATCAAAGTCCAAGAAGAGGCCGATACGGGGGCAAGGCTGACGACTGACTGGCAGGTGAAGTTCGACATTCGCTGGACTTGAACTCATTTGGGGTAGAAACAATATCGTAGTACACCTCTGTTCCATCAAATGATGACGCTTCAGTACGAGATAATACCGTTACAAGATCTCGCTTCACAAGATAAATGAAAACTGAATATTTTGCCGGCAAAAGAGTGGGGTGGGGCTTCGTGAGTAGCAATGCAAGTTAACATGGAAGACGTTATGAGGGGAAAGGATGCTTCCAAAGCCAAAAGCCACAGCCCCCGTGTGGGGATATTTAAATGCAGTGGTGCCTTGGTTAACGTCATGAACCCGTTCCAGAAGGCCCGACTCAAACCAAAACAGACTGTAACCAAAGCAAATTCTTCCATACAAAATAATGTAAATTCCAGACACCCCAAAATGTTAGCACAAACACATTTTATGGACAGTAATTATAGTGTTACATTCAGAAAATGGTGAAAAATAATTGGAATTTTCGAATAAATTGGCAACTGAACTTTTATCATCACTTTTATGTAGTTTTGTTGGACACAAACCAAAAATTCACAAAATAAAGACATTCTTCTGCAATGACAATTTGCAAATTTGTATAAAAATACAATAAAATGTAAACGCTGTACAAACGGTTACAGTAAACTGGAACGCTGATATTTTGAAGAAATGAGTGTCATGGATCCAAGATGGCGGCGTAAACAAACCGGATGGGATTCTGGATGCCAAACAAGCAGGCAAACACAACAAAAGCCAGAATTTGAGCAAAAATTGTAAACCAAAAAAAAAGCCTGCTAATTGGGGCAGATGTTAACCGAGGTATTACTGTAATGAGCAATTGTGGTGTGGTTAAATTGTGGTGAAATTGTTTGCTAAGTCACATTTTTGTTTTATTTAACTTTTCTCCAAATTAATGTCGTAATCTCCCGTTCTCGTGGACTCAATCTTGCGTCGTCTCGTCTTAGTTAATAACAACAGATTCACTAATACCACGGGATAATTGGGAACCACCAAATGTTTTGAACTGGTGTGTATTCTAACTTGTTTTCCTTACTGGACTTCTTCTTTAGCCGTGTCAGTTGGGGTTTGTTTGGAATAGAGAAGCTAATTACTGTGCAATCCCTACGTGTTATGGATCCAAGATGGCAGCGTAAACAAACCGGATGGGATTCTGGACACAAAACAAGCGGGCAAACACAACACAAGCCAGAATTTGAGCAAAAATTGTTAACCAAAAAAACCTGCTAAGTAATACCTCGGTTAACATCCGCCATTACTGTAATGAGCAATTGTGATGTGGTTAAATAAAGTTTGATTGTTAAGTCATATTTTGTTTTATTTAACTCATCTCCAAATTAATGTCAAAATCTCCCATTCCCGTGGACCCAATCTTGCGTCGTCTCGTCTTGTGGGTTAATTACAACAGATTCACTAACACCACTGGATAATTGGGAACCACCAAATGTTTTGAACTGGTGTGTATTCTAACTTGTTTTCCTTACTGGACTTCTTCTTTGGCCGTGTCAGTTGGGGTTTGTTTGGAATAGAGAAGCTAATTACTATGCAATCCCTACAGGTTATGGATCCAAGATGGCGGCGTAAACAAACCGGATCGGATTCTGGACGCAAAACAAGCGAGCAAACACAACACAAGCCAGAATTTGAGCAAAAATTGTTAACCAAAAAAACCTGCTAACTGCGGCGGATGTTAACCGAGGTATTAGTAATGAGCAATTGTGAAGCGGTTAAATAAAGTTTGTTTGTTTATGAAGTCATTTTTTTCATTTAACTTTTCTCCAAATTAATGTCAAAATCTTTGTTCTTCGTTCCCGTGGACCCAATCTTGTGTCATCTCGTCTTGTGAGTTAATAACAACAAATTCATTAATACCACTGGATAACCAACACATTTTTTGAACTGGTGTGTATTCTAACTTGTTTTCCTTACTGGACTTCTTCTTTAGCCGTGTCAGTTGGGGTTTGTTTGGAATAGAGAAGCTAATTACTGTGCAATCCCTACGTGTTATGGATCCAAGATGGCGGCGTAAACAAACCGGATGGGATTCTGGACACAAAACAAGCGGGCAAACACAACACAAGCCAGAATTTGAGCAAAAATTGTTAACCAAAAAAACCTGCTAAGTAATACCTCGGTTAACATCCGCCATTACTGTAATGAGCAATTGTGATGTGGTTAAATAAAGTTTGATTGTTAAGTCATATTTTGTTTTATTTAACTCATCTCCAAATTAATGTCAAAATCTCCCGTTCCCGTGGACCCAATCTTGCGTCGTCTCGTCTTGTGAGTTAATTTCAACAGATTCACTAACACCACTGGATAATTGGGAACCACCAAATTTTTTGAACTGGTGTGTATTCTAACTTGTTTTCCTTACTGGACTTCTTCTTTGGCCGTGTCAGTTGGGGTTTGTTTGGAATAGAGAAGCTAATTACTATGCAATCCCTACAGGTTATGGATCCAAGATGGCGGCGTAAACAAACCAGATGGGATTCTGGATGCAAAACAAGCGAGCAAACACAACACAAGCCAGAATTTGAGCAAAAATTGTTAACCAAAAAAACCTGCTAACTGCGGCGGATGTTAACCGAGGTATTACAGTAATGAGCAATTTTGAAGCGGTTAAATGAAGTTTGTTTGTTTATGAAGTCATTTTTTTCATTTAACTTTTCTCCAAATTAATGTCAAAATCTTTGTTCTTCGTTCCCGTGGACCCAATCTTGTGTCATCTCGTCTTGTGAGTTAATAACAACAAATTCATTAATACCACTGGATAACCAACACATTTTTTGAACTGGTGTGTATTCTAACTTGTTTTCCTTACTGGACTTCTTCTTTATCCGTGTCAGTTGGGGTTTGTTTGGAATAGAGAAACTAATTACTGTGCAATTCCTACATGTTATGGATCCAAGATGGCGGCGTAAACAAATCGGATGGGATTCTGGATGCAAAACAAGCGAGCAAACGCAAGACAAGCCAGAATTTGAGCAAAAATTGTTAACCAAAAAAACCTGCTAAGTAATACCTCGGTTAACATCCGCCATTACTATAATGAGCAATTGTGATGTGGTTAAAGTTTGTTAAGTCATATTTTGGTTTTATTTAACTTTTTCTCCAAATTAATGTCGAAATCGCTCATTAACATAGGCCCAATCTTGCGTCGTCTCGTCTTGTGAGTTCACTAACACCACTGGATAATTGGGAACCACCAAATTTTTTGAACTGGTGTGTATTCTAACTTGTTTTCCTTACTGGACTTCTTCTTTTGCCGTGTCAGCTGGGGTTTGTTTGGAATAGAGAAGCTAATTACTGTGCAAACCCTACAACTTATCATGGACCGACATACGGGCGCCCTGCTCCTTCAAGATTTCACTACACTGGTAGACGGCATGTCAGGGGGTGGGCTGGGATTGCAGAGGTTTATGTGTTGTAAGACTGGTAGACTCCACCCCCGCTGGCACACTCGCATGAAAAAAAAACACACCAATAATCTGCTGGCAGCCAGCTGTCATATATGAATATACTTGAAAACAGAAGACGTGATGTGCCTCGTACTTGGAGTCGGGGCGGGAGGGAAATGGGAGGTGCGTGAGAAGGAGCCTGTAGTGCATCCACATCTCGTGTAGTGAAAGAGCAGGGCTGAGAAACAATGAAAGGCTGTCACTTAGGGCTGTAAAATTCAAACATTTTGACAATGGAAAGACATAAAATTCCGTGCAATCACAGGCAAACACCTACAGTCGGTCTATCGCCAAGACAACCTGTGCTGGAGCACAAAGAGAAGGTTAAAATGACTGAATTCCTGGTCATACCTGTAAACATACAGTATGACAAAACATTGCCATAACACAAAATGGCCAATTCTCAGGTCAACAAGAAGTTTTTGCAGACGTCTCTAGGCCATTTTTGTATGTTTTTCTAGCTGGTGTGTTGTGGACAACTGTCAGTCCGCCAGTAACGTATCTTGATTGGCATAGCAACGTTAAAGGGGGGCTATTATGCTCATTTTTCAACGCTTTGTATTGAGTTGTGGACTCCTATAGAGCAGCTACACAAAATAACCTGTTAGCTTTCTCGATCTTCCACATTCTGCACCGCTTCCTGCAATGTCTCTGTGGACTTCCTGCTTCCGACCCGGACGTTCTGTTTAATCGACTTCATCTCCAGCCCTCATCTCTAGGCAAGTCCACTCTGCTGTGATTGGCCAAACTCTCAAGTGCTCCTGAGGACTTCCTGATACATACACTAACGCTCAAAAGTTTGGGATCACTTGCAAATTGTTTTGTTTTCCCTTTGTATTGAGTTGTGGACTCCTATAGAGCAGCTACACGAAATAACCTGTTAGCTTTCTCGATCTTCCACATTCTGCACCGCTTCCTACAATGTCTCTGTGGACTTCCTGCTTCCGACCCCGACGCTCTGTTTAATCGACTTCATCTCCAGCCCTCATCTCTAGGCAAGTCCACTCTGCTGTGATTGGCCAAACTCTCAAGCGCTCCTGAGGACTTCCTGATACATACACTACCGCTCAAAAGTTTGGGATCACTTGCAAATTTCTTTGTTTTCCAAAGAAAAATACATTTTCATGCATTTCACAAACAATTTTTTTCCATTTCACAAACATTTTTATCCATTTCACAAATAATGAAAATGAATCAGATGAATTTCAAAGAAGGATGTACATTTTTGCATAGAGGCCTACTATCAACAACTGTCAGTCCTCTGCATCAATCTCCTGGTATGGCTGCTAATCCAAGTTCATCATTTTTTAAATTTAAGGCTAATATATAATTAGAAAAGCCATCTAAAACTCTAAACTAAAACTAAAATCTCTTACCATGCTGTTAACTACTCCCTTCAGAGAGCAGCACAAACTGGGTCTAACAAGGACAGAAAAACGATGCACAAATGTGCAAGAAGACAAATATCTGAGAGTGTGTAGTTTAAGACAAAGACGCCTCACAGGTCGTCACCTGGCAGCTGCACTAAATAGTAGCCGTCAAACACCAGTGTCAGTATCAACAGTGAAGCGGCCACTTCAGGATGCTGGACTTCATAGCAGGACTGCCAAGAAAAAGCCATATCTCAGACTGGCCAAAAAACATTCCAAATGATCGCAAACTTTCGAGCGGTAGTGTATATTTTCATTTCTAAGTCCAAGTCTAAGTATAAGTCGCAGGAACAGCCAACCTATGAAAAACGGTACATTCAACCATGGCTGCAGATACTCTTAGACATATTCTCCCAAGTCGAGGCTTTGATAGAACATTTTGAACCTTCACATCCCACTCATATCCACGGCCATGTTGGCCATCCCTCCATCACATCATTACATCTTTCTTTCCTCCCCAGCGTCTCTGGGGAAGTGTGGCTGTCTCTGTCTTCCTGTCATTGCTTTGCTCCTCATCCACGGATCTTCTCTTTATTCGCTTTGCATCTCCCCGGGAGTGCTGGGCCATTAACTGGAAGCTTTCGCTGGCTGTCAGTGTCCCGTAATCACACACAGAAACACAGCAAATATAAAATACTTGATGGAATTCTCTTGTTATTTTTTCCCGCCAGTGTAATGTGAGCAAATAAGTTTTAAAAGCAGCCGTCAACAGTTTTTAAATTGTTGCCAAGGATCTTTATTTGTGGCATTTATTCCCACCTGGAATTCAAGCTCTTTGCTTTTGTCCTTGTCACTGTCACCAATTATGGATTTTCATCACATATAACTTTATATTCCTGTTTTTTTTTCTTTACTTATTTGTGTTTGTTTGCAGTCGGCACTCATCTCTAACGAGACGATCAAGGCATGTTATGCTCTTTCAAGAGTGGCATCCTTCCTGATTTTTCATGTCGGATTTGCAAGTTTGTTAAAATGCGTCTCGTCTTCCTGATAAATTGAAGGTTTGCCAGATATGAAAATAGCCGGCCTCTTCTCATAGCACAAAGAAATCATCCTTTTTTTCCAAAGTCAACTTTAATTGGCACCCTTGCCACCGCACTCGCACTTATTACCGAAACAATTCGCTCGGAAAAAGGAATTTGGTGCTCCCAACATGCAGACATAACTCAGTTGTTTTGTGAGAGATGAAGCAGAAAATGGATGGCCATTTCCTTTTATGGACACAGAAGGCAGCTGTAGAGATTCAGTCGTTGTCTATAATTGAGACACCAGGGTGTAGTCTCTTTCTGGACAGAGTCTAATGGTTTGTGCATTAAGGAGCATGATTGAAGAAAGCGCCACACTTACTGTAAGGGCTGCAGTAAATCACAAACGATCTTTTTTTTTGTCCAATTTTCTTGATGGTAGTGGTCTCACACTGTGCGGTTTACATCATCATCGCTCTTGCCCGTCCGTCTCTGTTGGGAGCGCTCGTCTCAAAGTTAAATGGGAGGAATTTTCAGCTAAAAAGAAGAGAGCACTCAGTAGTAATAGGAGTCAGGTTTTTGCCCTCCTCTTTAGAAGGTCTTGTAATCGACCCACATGGACTCGCTGGGGTACTCGGTTCCCATTGGGCTTGTTTGAGGACGACTTGGTCTTTTTAAAGATGTGCTCGTTTGCGGTAATCATCCTGAAAATAATTTTGTTGAAATCGTTTTTCCATACAAGACTCTTCTTAAAAGAAAACTGAACTTTTTTGGAATTGTGCCCATCACCACAATCTTTACGGGCGACATGAAGAGTGACTTTCTCCCCTTTCTGTGGGTTCTAAAGATATAAAAACAGATAAAAAGAGGCAGCTCATCACTGCACCAAATGGGAAGCATGTATTCTGCTTATAAGGCTGTCGGAAAAAGACTCCAACATTCTATTTACATATAATGTGGCATGCTAATTAACCAAGCTACAGCGACTTTGTTATGATTAGTATTAAAGTGGACCTATGATGCTATTTCCACAAGACTTTTTGTACGTATGGCTCTGCAGTTTTGCGATCTAGACTTCCTTATATGGGCTGCATATTGCCTGCACTCTGTAAATGTGGCCCTACGAAAACTGGACACAATTTGGTTAACTTGACCAGGAAAGAACATTTAAAATAGCGGACATAAGTGATCAATTCATCAACAACAGTGGAGCCTTGGTTAGCATATTATCCCATTTATTATTTTGAGAAAAATGTATTTAGTTCGAGTACATCTTCATTAAAGTCAGATCTTCTGAAACAAATGAACTCATTCAATACCAAATACGGACTGTATTTATACAATCTATTATGTTTTTTTTGCGAAAGAGGCAAAATTAGGTGATGATGCAACCCCTCACCAATGTATGCCACTTACAGAGCAATTTTTCAGCCATAAAAACATCCACAAGGTGGCAGAAGTCCAATTGATAAGAGCTCAGCAGGGATCATCGATGGAAAAATCACAATATATATATATATATATATATATATATATATATATTGTTATATATAAAACAAGAATCAATACCTCAGTGGGCCTTTCGTTGATCCAAGAACAAAATATTCCTGCCTCCTCTACTTCCTCATCCCAATAAAACACAGGGATAAAAGTAAGGAATTGTCTTTTTTTCATTCTGTACAGTGTGAATGACTGAGGTGTTCCTTTAGGATCCCATCACACTAAGCACGAAATAAGTAGAACCAGCCAGAATGAAAAAGTTATGCTTATATAAATTTGCGCCACATTCATGAGATGATTTCAATGCTTTGTGAATACTCATCAGGAATCAGAGCTGGCTCTTCAGGGGCTTCCTGGATTTCAGCAATGCCGACAGCTGTTGGTCTGGTGTTTAGACTTGCACGGATTTTATCTATGTACTGTCCCGTAATTTTCCCTGGTGATGCGTGTCATTTCATTATGGCACAATGACTAGTTTGCATTCAGTTCCCACATCAATCACACACTTGGTACACAATTGGTGACCGAAAACGTTGTGTATTGATACAAACCGACAACACTCCTACACGACATACACTATCACTTGGAAATGTTTTTGGGCCAGTCTTCACTGTTGATACTGATACTGGTGTTTGACACAAACTTTTCTAATATATCATTTGGTAGGTTCCATGTTGAAGACAATATTTCGTATGGTCTGAAATATCAGTCAAAATCATCTAAAATGGCGCGAACCAAGCACTGTACCGAAATCAAAATTCCATACCGTCCACCGTATTATGACGCATCAATAACCATGGTGTGTCCATCATCTGTTTACCAACAGCAGAAGAAGACATCATTCCGTTTTAGGACTGAGTTGATGACTATCATGTAAACTCACCGTGCCTTTAAGAGGGAGGTCAACCTCCTCCACCGAGATTGTAGGAAATATGAATAAATGACTTAGTCCCATGTGTCTGCAAAAGTGTCTTTTCAGTAAAATTGAAAACAACACTTCCTGAAGCCTGAAGCATCAGGCACACCTCCATTATGCAGCGACCGTGTTCAGTGAGGTAGATCGGAGCGTTCAGTCTCTCGGTAGCCAACAGCTGCACATTAGAAAAAGATGCTGCTCTGCTGTTTGCGTCAAACTTTAAGAAAAATGACAGCACTCAAAAACACGGTCGACCAAATAACTTCATTATAAAGCAGGATAGAACGTTTGGTGGAGAAAACAGAGGCTTGTAATATGAAGAACTGGCGTGAAAACACATTTGGAGGTTGTGGTATCCAAAGTGCTTTTTGTATCCAATTAAAGTCTGAAAAAGGAGCCCCCCCAGGAGGTCCTAAGTATGTTTAAAATCAGCACAATGTCACTGCGTGAGATAACATTGGCTGAGGCACGGAGATACGTGGTGTGAACATCATAAAAGGGAGTAAAGTGCCATTAAAGGAATAAAAATATATTTTTATGCACTTAACAGAAACACTGTGGAAAGTCTCTACCCTGGCTGGTTTTACAAAAAGTCACTTTTCACTTAAGTGGCTTTAAATTCCATTGCAATTCCCTCTTCAATCTGGTAAATGGTCGGCACGAGAACACCACCGGATTCAGGGAAGAACTACATTTTAAACACTTCTATGCTAGGACTACGTTATGCTAGCCATAGCATTTCAGTATGTGGAATCAAACTATGGAATGGATTGAGTAAGGAAATCAAACAATGCACAACGATGAGCCAATTCAAGAAACAATACAAGCAGTTGATGTTTGCTAAATACAAGGATGAAGAGTCTTGAACCAGTCATGATGTGCTATATATATCACTATATTGACACTTACTATGGTACCCATTATGGCATTGGATGCTCATATCACCTCCTACTTTGGTACGTGACAAAAAAAAATGAAAAACTTAAATTATATTAGGAAAGCAGGAAGTGAACAAATGTAACAGTTCCTAATTGCAAGGACATTAAGGACTTTAGACACACACATACACTCACATAGCACAACTACAGAGCTACTGACTGATGGAAAATACCGGGGAACACTTGTACCGGAGATGACAATAAACACCCCAAATGTTATCTTTTTGACCCCATCATTGTTTTTCCTCACTTTCTGATGAACCCGCGCCATCTGTACTTTTTGGAACTTGCATAATCATCGACGACTCCCCCGATAGCAACTCAGTCCCAAGAACGCGAAGAGAAAGCTAAGGACAATAAATAGCCTTTAGGGAAGCAGCGTATGCCTTGGACACAGCTTTTGCATCATTTGCAGCTAACATTGCTTATTAATGCACTTTATGTCTCCCAAAGGTAAGACAGCCTCTTCTGGTGGAAATGCTTCAAGGAAAAGGAAAGCTATCACGACGGAAGTGAAAATGAACATCATAAAACGTTGCTGAGAGAGGAGAAACACCCACCAACCAACCAACCAACCAACCAACCAACCATTGCGCTCTTGGTCTTAACTGTTGCTACGAATAAAAGCGATTGGCTATAAAACCAGAATCAATACCTCAGTGGGCCTTATGTTGATCCAAGAACGAAATAATCCTGCCTCCTCTACTTCCTCATCCCAATAAAACACAGGGATAAAAGTAAGGAATTGTCTTTTTTATGACTGTCTTCATTTCATTCTGTACAGTGTGAATGACACATTTAGGATCCCATCACACTAAGCACGAAATAAGTAGAACCAGCCAGAATGAAAAAGTTATGCTTATATACATTTGCGCCACATTCATGAGATGATTTCAATGCTTTGTGAATACTCATCAGGAATCAGAGCTGGCTCTTCAGGGGCTTCCTGGATTTCAGCAATGCCGACAGCTGTTGGTCTGGTGTTTAGACTTGCACGGATTTTATCTATGTACTGTCCCGTAATTTTCCCTGGTGATGCGTGTCATTTATTTATGGCACAATGACTAGTTTGCATTCAGTTCCCACATAAATCACACACTTGGTACACAATTGGTGATCGAAAATGTTGTGTATTGATACAAACCAAAAATGCGCCCACACGACATACACTACTGCTCAAAAGTTTGGGATCACTTGGAAATGTTTTCGGCCATTCTGAGATATGGCTTTTTCTTGGCAGTCCTGCTATGAAGTCCAGCATCCTGAAGTCGCCGCTTCATTGTTGATACTGACACTGGTGTTTGACGGCTACTATTTAGTGCAGCTGCCAGGTGACGACCTGTGAGGCGTCTTTTTGTCTTAAACTACACACTCTCAGATATTTGTCTGCATCGTTTTTCTGTCCTTGTTAGACCCAGTTTGTGCTGCTCTCTGAAGGGAGTAGTTAACAGCATGGTAAGAGATTTTAGTTTTAGTTAGGATTTTTAGATGGCTTTTCTAATCATCTATTAGCCTTATAAAATGATGGACTTGGATTAGCAGCCATACCAGGAGATTGATGCAGAGGACTGACAGATGTTGATAGTAGGCCTCTATGCAAAAATGTACATCCTTCTTTGAAAATCATCTCATTCATTTTCATTGTTTGGGAAATGGATACAAATGTTTGAAATGCATGAAAATGTGTTTTTCTTTGGAAAACAAAGAAATTTGCAAGTGATCCCAAACTTTTGAGTAGTGTAGTAGTGTATTTGCATACACCTTGTCAGGTAATGTTTATGTCGAGTGCCCAACAATAGTAATGCACAACGCTCATTGTTCCCGCTTGAGGAGGCTTTGTCACCAACACTTCCTGCATCTGTGAAACAGTCGTGGCATTATTTGGTCCGCCAGCTTCACTACTTACAAGACCTACAAGATATTGGACTCCAGAGAGTCTCCAGAAACACATTCTGCCTTCAAAAACCCTTGACTAACATCACCGTCTAGGGATGAAAAACATTCCAAAAAAATCCAAAAAACAAATAAGGAACAACAACCAAGATATAACTTTCCCACTTTTGGACAGATTTAGTAGAGATACTCAATTGTTTTAGGCCACCATTAAATGTACACAAGTACACACAATCTACACTGCAAAACCGCTGTCTAATAGACAGTTATCAATTATATAATAATGATTAGTATATTATTAATTAGCCTATTATTATTACTATCATCATTATTCTTCTTCTGATCATTATTCTTCTAGTAGTAGTAGTAGGCTAGTATTAGCCTGCTTATTGACTTGCTTATTAGCCTGGTTTTGCCCTATTAGATTAAATTTGTGAGATTTTTTTTTGTAAAAAACAATCAATTAAAAATATCAAATTATTTAGGGGGACTTTTGAACATTTTAGGGGGTCTTCAGCCCCCTAAAATCAATACAAAATATCAAATTATTTCAGGGGGACTTAAGAACATTTTAGGGGGTCTTCAACCCTAAAAAAATCATAAAAAATATCAAATTATTTAGGGTGATTTAAAAACATTTTAGGGATTTAATAAAATTTTAGGGGGTCTTCAGCCCTTAAAATCAATACAAAATATCAAATTATTTCAGGGGGGCTTAAGAACATTTTAGGGGGTCTTCAACCCTAAAAAAATCATAAAAAATATCAAATTATTTAGGGGGATTTAAAAACATTTTAGGGATTTAATAGGATTTAATGAGATTTTAGGGGGTCTTCAACCCCCTAAAATCATAAAAAATTATTTAGGGGGGCTTAAGAACATTACATGGGGGCGTCAGCCCCCTAAAATCATGAAAAATATAAAATTATTTAGGGGAAATTAAGAACATTTTAGGGGGACTTCAGCCCCCTAAAATCAATAAAAAATATAAGATTATTTAGGGGGCTTAAGAACATTTTAGGGGGACTTCAGTCCCCTAAAATCAATCCAAAATATCAAATTATTTAGGGGGATTTAAGAACATTTTAGGGGGGCTTCAGCCCCCTAAAATTAATCCAAAATATCTAATTATTTAGGGGGATTTAAGAACATTTTATGGGGGCTTCAGCCCCCTAAAATTAATACAAAATATCAAATTATTTAGGGGGACTTAAGAACATTTTAGGGGGGCTTAACCCCCTAAAATCAATACAAAATATCAAATTATTTAGGGGGACTTAAGAACATTTTAGGGGGTCTTCAACCCCCTAAAATCATAAAAAATTATTTAGGGGGGCTTAAGAACATTACATGGGGGCGTCAGCCCCCTAAAATCATGAAAAATATAAAATTATTTAGGGGAAATTAAGAACATTTTAGGGGGACTTCAGCCCCCTAAAATCAATAAAAAAATATAAGATTATTTAGGGGGCTTAAGAACATTTTAGGGGGACTTCAGTCCCCTAAAATCAATCCAAAATATCAAATTATTTAGGGGGACTTAAGAACATTTTAGGGGGACTTCAATCCCCTAAAATCAATACAAAATATCAAATTATTTAGGGGGACTTAATAACATTTTAGGGGTGCTTCAGCCCCCTAAAATCAATACAATATATCAAATTATTTCGGGGGACTTATGAACATTTTAGGGTGGTTTCAGCCCCCTGAAATCAATACAAAATATCAAATTATTTAGGGGGGATTATGAACATATTAGGGGGGCTTAACCCCCTAAAATCAATACAAAATATCAAATTATTTAGGGGGACTTAAGAACATTTTAGGGGGGCTTCAACCCCCTAAAATCAATACAAAATATTAAATTATTTAGGGGGATTTAACAACATTTTAGGGGGACTTCAGCCCCCTAAAATCAATACAAAATATCAAATTATTTAGGGGGACTTATGAACATTTTAGGGGGGCTTCAGTCCCCATAAAATAGGCCTAATGAGGCCAGTGAGTGCCCCACTGGGATACCGTATCACAATAAAAGACCCTGAAATGAGCAGGATAAGGTCACTTGAAAACCATTGACTTTAGTGGCCATTGACCAATAACCAATAAGCATTCATCTTCTAGTTCCAGTGGCTTACAACATCCAAGTTGAGGTGAAGTGGGCGATACAGTGAAATCTTTTGATCAGGCACTTGTTTTTGTAGGAGGTAACCCTCGGTAAAAATGAAGGTCAGCACATCACCTGTAAACAAACAGCAGGGGATGAGAGGAGGTTGCAGGAAGGGTTAGACTCTGGATCTCGCTAGCGTGGACTGATAAGGCGGGTGGAAAATGCACTTCCAAAAAGGATTATCTGTGCGGGTAGCTCAGTGGCGACGACACAGTGTTAAGTGAGGCAGGCCCGCGCTTTAACGCTGCATTTTCAGCCTGCTACGACTCGCCGGATAATTCGCCTCAGAAAATGGAACCTTATCAGCGGGATACGCTCCGTCCTGATGAATGTTTCATAAGTGTGGCGTATTCATACCGCCATTAGCTGGGGGTGACTCACAAACCCAAGGACACAGTTGTCCAAGCCGACAGGGTTGTAATTGCCACTTGACACATTTCCACGTTTTCAACCTGTGCTGCTGGATACCACGATGGAACGCGATCGAGTCAGAGTTCCACAGATTCCGGACATTATCGGGCCAATATCTTTTTATTTTTCCTGAATGCATACCTTGCAGATCTTTGCTGTGTGAAAGTTCTAAAACATCTATGTTAAAATCTATCCTTTAATTTTCCAACATTTAAGACTATTTGACTGGAAATGTTCAACACTAAGAATCTGCAAGTACACAACCTGAAAAGATGGCTTCTAGATAAACGTCTTACTATTCATGCTGAAAAAAGGGAAGCAACTGATGATGAAGGGCAGACTCACATGCCAAGACACCCGAGTGCTATTTGAATCAAGTGATGAGGATGTGGAAGATTTGTTTTGGAGACGAGAGGCCTCTGTCCTTGATCAGATAACCATAACAATAAAGCCGACTCATATTAGTAAACTCAACTGCAATAGTGGGCACAAAAAATATGTATTGTTTATTTATTTATTTATTTTTATAGTGTTATTATTTTTTGTATTGTTCTAAGTTACATCTACTGCAGATTATTACGGCAAGAATAAAACCATATTTGGTCATTTCAGGTCAGAACAGAATAAAAAAAAAACAAAGTATAGTCATATGTCACTGTCTGCATATTTTTTTATTGAGTATGGCTACAAAATAACCCAAATGTATAAATGTATTATTATTATTATTGTTATTGTTATTATTAGTAGTAGTAATTTTTTTATAATTTAACAAATTTCTTAAATAAAAAAATATTTATTTTTTTTAAATGCTATTATATTCATAATACAAATAACATGAAGACATAATAGAAACTAAAAATGAATATGTTTTGGTTGTCATCTGCACTTTTGGAACGGATTAATTAAGTATAGTCATATGTCACTGTCTGCATATTTTTTATTCAGTACGGCTGAAAAAATAACCCACCATGGGGCCAAAAAAAATATTTTTAGATTATTATTTTTTTTTTATTTTTTTTAAATGCAATTATATTCATAATACAAATAACATGAAGAAATAATATAAACTAACAATGAACATGTTTTGGTTGTCATCTGCACTTTTGGAACAAATTAATAACAACAACGGAGGTGCCACTCACACATTGATGGCTAGATCTCAAAATTCAAAACTTTAAAAGAAGAATTAAACCAAAATTATGCCTAAATTCAGCTTGAGGAAAAATTTATGTACAAGAATGGATGTGTAATAGAAGGATGTGGTGCAGTTTTTTAATGAAATTATGAAGAAAAAGTAGGTTGTGAAATTGATTCAGTTATTTATTCACTTTATACCGAAGCCTGTCTTGGCAGCTTGTCATTGTTTGGGGTGAAAAAAGTTCACAACGACGTACTCGGAGTTGACCCTCTGAGGTCTCACATAACGGCAGCCTTCAATATTTAGTTTGAATCGTGATCTTAGGGATGTGAAACACTTTGGAGGTTTTCCTGCTTTTGCCTTTACCTCAAAGTTTTTTTTAAGGATGATCCTGCAGCAGCTGACCAGAACACGTGTCCGGGCCAGATCACTGCAGAGCGTCTCGGTGTTGTCGGCATTGCACCTTCGACAAGCCCGCAAGCCCAAAAAGCAGAGGTTTGGGCCCGGCTTCAGGGCGCTGTTACCTCGATGACGGATGACTTCCATGAGTAGTTTTATGTTCACTGCTCACTTCAGGCAACAATTTGTGTATTATCTTCTATCTTGACGACATTCAGGCTGCATGGATTTTATTTATTTAGGAAGAACCACTCGGGAGTCGGGAGTCACACACATTATGTATAATGCATTTAATGTCCCTTGAAGCGGGAGCAGTTGGCTTCAGTGTGGCGTCGCACGGCGCTAAGAACAGTGTTTTTTCTACTGTCAAGTGATTTGCTGAAATAAAGACAAGTTAAAGCCCGTGGGGGCGGATGCTATTATCACACATCTACATTTCATGGGGAAGACAGGGTGGCAGCCAGCCAGCTGCTTTGGGCCGCTGTGCATTACGTTGAGCTGAATGCAGACAAATACACATGCTAAAGATAAAACACGCTTAAGAACTTTTGTGTCATCAAAGGTATAAACCACTTGGAGCAGAAGCTGAGTAAACCGACACGGTACGGTTGGGCGATATGGACCTTCGGATATACACTACCGCTCAAAAGTTGGAAAGCACTTGGATCACTTGGAAATTTTTGGGGCTTTTTCATGGAATTTACATGGAATTAAAAACCTTGGTATTAAAATTAAGCATGCAGGTGATTACCATAAAATACAAAATGAAAAGATATGGGAAAATGTAGTCACCAATGCACAGCTCCTGCCCCTCACTCAAAATCTGTACTGAGTTGGAAATTTGTATGAGGAACTCTTCGGTGCATCGGCGTGCCGATTGGATCCAAATCCAGGAATAAAAGAATCCAGAATTATTGTGGAGTCAGATTCCTTATTTATGAATGACATATTTTTGTAGTTAGAGCTGGTAAAACCTGTTTACAACCTTTTAAATTTGGTTTCTAACATTATTAAAACTTTCTGGTCCACAAATCTATTGGACTTGTTGGCTTCCTGTCACGGGCGATGCATTCAAACATCTTCCAGGTTTCGGGGACTGCGTTCAGGGTCGAGGCTGCCGGAGTGTGTGTCTGGAGATCGACGAGGCGGACGGGCGTAACCGTCTGTTGCCCTCTGATAGTTGGGGGGTACTATCGGAGGTATTTTCGGGATGGACCGGCAAAAAGTCCCAAAGATTGATTGGTCAATGGACGGGTTGCCGACCCCCGTCATAGCTGCTTGGCAATGGTTTGATCAGCATTATCTTAATAGCATCTAGCAAAAGCTTGAAGAGGAGTCGTCTGGCATGAATTTTCAAACTAAGATCTAGTATAAGGAGACATATTTTTCCAACTTTTTCTGCGGTAAAAATTTTGTCCTGTATATAATGCATATATACACTACTGCTCAAAAGTTTGGGATCACTTGGAAAATTTTTTGGACCAGTCTGAGATATGGCTTTTTCTTGGCAGTCCTGCTATGAAGTCCAGCATCCTGAAGCGGCCGCTTCACTGTTGATACTGACACTGGTGTTTGACTATTTAGTGCAGCTGCCAGGTGAACGTTTTTCTGTCCTTGTTAGACCCAGTTTGTGCTGCGCTCTGAAGGGAGTAGTTAACACCATGGTAAGAGATTTTAGTTTTAGTTAGGATTTTTAGATGGCTTTTCTAATCATCTATTAGCCTTATAAAATGATGAACTTGGATTAGCAGCCATACCAGGAGATTGATGCAGAGGACTGACAGTTGTTGATAGTAGGCCTCTATGCAAAATTGTACATCCTTCTTTGAAAATCATCTCATTCATTTTAATAGTTTGTGAAATGGATACAAATGTATTGTGATATACATGAAAATGTGTTTTTCTTTGAAAAACAAAAAAATTTGCAAGTGATCCCAAACTTTTGAGCTGTAGTGTACATATCACTATATTTTGTGGATGTATCAAATTGTAGCCCACATTTATTTATTGGCAGCAAACTAGCTAACTTTTCAAATGGGATGCTACTAAATCAACAAACTGTAATGCCTGCCCTCGTGGTTAAGGAAGATGTAGTCACCCATGCAATTCCAACTGCATATGGAAGACGAGCAACGTTCAAAAATAATGCATGTTGTCACAGAGAACTGTAAAACCTTCCTTATATTAAAGCTGTGTAACACAACATGGTGAAAATATACTCACACATCCACACACACAGTACTAATAGTACTAATAGTCCATACTATACCACAAAACAGCAACCATTCAATATTTCCTCACCAAAGTCCACCCATCAATTTGATCGGAGTCTATTTCCAGTCTCGACCAGCTCTGAATATTGATGATGGACGCGTGGCGATGCGTGCAATTCGTCCGACACTGACAGCGGCGCGGCTTGGCGGGGGTGGTCACAGCTGCCGTAGGCCGCGGTCACACGGGCTGCGGTGAAGCTGTGATGGCGGCCGACACGAGCGGACGCCTGAAGCGCTCCCGGTTTGCTCTTTGGCGAGATGAACCGGTGCATGAACTCACCATCTGCCACAGTTGGTCACCGTGTGTGTGGGCGGGGTCACAGACGAAGGCGTTGATCATATCTGTCAGCACGCTGCATTCAGATTGGCCAGTTCCAGCCCAGTCGCAGCCGATTGCCGTCAATTTGGCTGGAAAAAGGCTTGAAGCCGCCTCTCCATCACAACAACACAACAATGCCAAGTCGATTCTCTGCCCACCACAAGCTTTTGAAGAGATTTTCCAAATGCAACACACGGGGGGCTCTTGGATGTTAACTGGCGCAAGAGGTTTCCTGCTACTATCAAGTTCCTTCATGAAACATGGAAATAAAGTCATTTTTCCCATAAGAAATCAATTAATCCACTTAATCTAATCCAACTGTAGTACAATAACCCAGACAGTGTACTAGAGCTGCAACTAACGATTATTTTCTAAGTCGATTAATCTGAAGCTTGTTGTTTTGATTCATCCAGTATTAAGTTCGGTCCGAGACCGGGCCCAATGAAAGGATGCAACTTTGCCACTTTCATATTTGTAAAGCAACACATGAAGAGATGCTAACAAATTATTTTTTTTATATATAAACTGCATATCAGCTTTGTGATATAGTTGAAAAAGGCAATTATTGGTATGAACTTTGCTCTTTTTTGCCATTTTTTTCAGCAGTTTTTTTAAATTTACCAAATATTTAAACTTCTATTACTCCACGTCATTCACATTGTATTTTATTCTATTTTAATGAAATTTATTGTATTTGTATTTTTATTTTGTTCCCATGACATCATGACCTAATTTTGAAAAAAATTGCAAATGTATTCCTTGTTTTTATTTTCTCATAATATTTTGACATTTCTTCAGTATTGTGACTGTATTCTATTAAAATACAGTTACTGGGTACAATGGGTACAGTTACTATGGTACCCATTATGTCATTGGATGGTCATATAACCTCGTACTTCGGTACGTGACAAAAAAATGAAAAAATAAAAAAATAAAAAAATAAACCTTATAAACTATATTAGGAAAGCAAAGTGAACAAATGTAACAGTTGTAACATGTGGAACTGTGAACTGATTATGGGATGCATTCAATTGTAATCTGATGCATGTTCAAATGAAATAAAACCATTACCATTACCAAAATTAGATCATTATTTTTCTTCATAATATTTGCAACTTTTTTCTGGTTAGAATATAACTTTATTTCTCTTAATGTTTTGATTGTATACACTGTGCATGTGAAATGTTGCTGTTGTTTTTTTCTACATATAATATATCATATATGTATATTCTGTATTATATTTTATATTATATTATTGTTTTATATTACTGTATTTTCTGGACTATAATTGCATAATTAGGTAGAAAAAAATATACATAAGTCGCACTGGAGTATAAGTCGCATTTTATGTGGGTAATTTATTCGAACAATAAAAGAATAGAGAACGGGCTGAATAGGTGTAAGATATGCTAACACAATGGTTATTCAGCTACACAAAAAATAAACATGAACAGAAAAGGTGTCCAGTGTTTATGTAACATAAACAGTTTCTTTAATTTATAAGCCGCTCTGGAGTATAAGTCGCAGGAACAGCCAACCTATGAAAAAAAAGTGTGATTTAAAGTCTGAAAAATATAGTAAATGGAATTCAATTGAATTTATTCACTTAAACCAACATTTTGTTCTTGTAATCCTGACTATATTCCCATTTTTTCAACTTTTTTTATATTTGAACTTTATCTGATTTTGAACTGCTGATTTTTCTATTTTGTGTTTTCGACAAAATTAATGTTTTCGTTTGTGTTTTCGTCCTGGAGCTGGAGAGTCGGCAGCTCGAGTCCCGCTTTGTCCGTCCCAGTCACTGTTTCCCTTCACTTCATGTTCAATGAGTTCAATGCAGCGAATCTCACTGAAGTTGACATTGTAGTGTTGTCAATATAGTGATATGTCTATATATATATATATATATATATCACATCATGACTGGTTCAAGACTCTTCATCCTTGTATTTAGCAAACATCAACTGCTTGTATTGTTTCTTGAATTGGCTCAATCCATTCCATACTTTGATTCCACATACTGAAATGCTGTGGCTTTTTAACGTAGGACTCGATAGTGGACAAAAATGAGAAATGGAAGAATAACCAGATGACAAATGATGTCGGATTAAACAAGAAGTCTGCATACGTGAGTTAATTATTCACCTTGTCAGTCTCTTTTCAGTCGACTCAGCATCCCTGCTGTCTGAGCTAATTGTTTGGGTGCGTCGCGAAAATCAACTTGCCCTCATAAATAAATCAGAGAAGTACATTTCACTTCCTGTTGTTGAGGTTCCAGTAGTTCAAGTAAGGTTAGCTTTAAAAGAGAGCGACTCCTGCTTTTTCTTGCTGTGTGCTCACCGAGCAACAACATGCACTGTAGGTGATGAAGTGTGCTTCTACTTAATGATTTGTTTTTCTTGCAGACCGTAACAACATTTTTCATTCTCCTCAAATCTTTTCCACCGGGAAGGTAAAAGCAGATAATAAGCCCCTGGAACAATTGGACAGTGAACCATTAGCTGCTATCTCAAATAATTCCCTTTCCTGAGTCATTTATGCACTGGATGGGGAGGTCCAAATACGACTTGAAGAACAGCGTACGCGGATTCGTACGCGGATCTGTTGAACTGAAAGCACCGGTGTTCGTTTTGGAGCATGAAATTGTCATTTGTTCTGTCGGCGTTACATCAAATGGGAATACGAGGGTCACGCCGGGTTTGCTCGTTGGCACTGAGATTAGTTGAACTTTTTATCAGGCACAATCTCCATGGATAATTACATTTGGCTCACAAAGACAGGCAGAGAATACAGGTGAGCTCATGCTAATCCCAGAGCCATGTTGCCACACAGTGCAAAAGTAAACAATGGGATCTCGTAGTCATGAGGCTGGACAAAAAAAACCAAACCAAAAAAAAAAAACACGAAAACACGAAGCGCATCCATCATGCAGTATGAATCCACACATGCAATTATGTGTGGAAGTGCAGGTGAATATTTCAGTATGAATATTTCAACACACTGTTTCCAGTATGATGCCGTGGAGGTTTTTCTATTTTCATATACAGTATGTTAACATTTTAGTAGATAATTTAGCCGGTGAGCTCGATGCCTCCTGGCCACAGATGACACTTCCTGTACTAGCGATGTGACGTTTACCGGTTAGTCATTCAAGATACCGTGGCTATAACGACCCATAACAAGCACCTCTCCAGGAGTACAATACCTATTAGTACTCGCATTGCAAAACAGCAGTGACATACACTACCGCTCAAAAGTTTGGGATCACTTGGAATTTTTTTTGGGCTTTTTTTTGGTAGTCCTGTTATGAAGTCCAGCATCCTGAAGTCGCCGCTTCACTGTTGATACTGACACTGGTGTTTGACAGCTACTATTTAGTGCAGCTGCCAGGTGACCACCTGTGAGGCGTCTTTGTCTTAAACTACACACTCTCAGATATTTGTCTGCAGCGTTTTTCTGTCCTTGTTAGACCCAGTTTGTGCTATTGCTAAGGATTTTTTTGTCTTTCATGATTACAGTCACCCCTGGTTCAATTGATTGGTTACAGACCTGCCAGCAAATTAATTTCCACGATATAGGATTCCAAGTCGATAAATTGAAAATTTTTGTAAATGGAACATGGAAAATATGTTTATGACTTTGTAAATACGAGGGATTTACGTTGCCAATTTTGATACCAATCATCCATGAGTGAAATTTCCCGATTCCGACACAAATCATATGGAATAATTCTTGTTTGTTTCTTTGTTTCTTCTTGCACAGTTGTGCAGCGTTTTTCTGTCCTTGTTAGACCCAGTTTGTGCTGCTCTCTGAAGGGAGTAGTTAACAGCATGGTAAGAGATTTTTGTTTTAGTTTAGATTTTTAGATTGCTTTTCTAATAATCTATTATCCTTATAAAATGATGAACTTGGATTAGCAGCCATACCAGGAGATTGATGCAGAGGACTGACAGTTGTTGATAGTAGGCCTCTATGCAAAAATGTACATCCTTCTTTGAAAATCATCTCATTCATTTTCATTGTTTGTGAAATGGAAAAAAAAACGTTTGTGAAATGCATGAAAATGTATTTTTCTTTGGAAAACAAAGACATTTGCAAGTGATCCCAAACTTTTGAGCGGTAGTGTACGTATGTTTGTACAATAATCCCTCGTTTATCTCAGTTAATTGGTTCGAGACCCGACTGTTAGAAGGCAATTTTATTTATAAATGGAATATTTTCATAGGTGAAGCGTAGAAAATCTTTTTACCGTCTTCTAAATAAAATTTTCAAGATTATGAGAGCTCTCGAGACATGAACTAACACCCCTACAGGCACCTTTACACTCGTATTATACAATATTTTTTACTCAGTTGTTGTTTATCACCGACATAGTAGTAACAGTGGATTGATGTCATGCGTTAACTTTCTGTGGATGTGTTGTGTTTAGTTTCGTTGCACCGTGAGCAAGTATGTCATTCTGTTTGTAAATGTAGATCCTTCTTTGAAAATCATCTGATTTATTTTCATTGTTTGTGAAATGGATACAAATGTTTGTGAAATGCATGAAAATATTTTTTTCTTTGGAAAACAAAGAAATTTGCAAGTGATCCCAAACTTTTGAGCGGTAGTGTACATGACCCATAAAACCTTGTGACACGCCACAGCCAACCTTACAAGCACGCCTGCTCAACAAAAGCACCACACTCCACTCCCAGAACAAAATATTGAATCATCAGAATACGTCTGATTCTCGGAGACAGGTTGTTTGTCTGTTGATGTAATTATTTTACGACTTAATATTTGTATGCACCCTGAGTTTGCACACTGTGAAAACTGTTGGGTGGCGCCCACATCGGGCGGAGGCTCTGGCGGCCTGTAAATAAACATTGCCTACTTTGAATGAATTCCCTCGTTCTCGTAGTGCAAGCTGAGCTTTTCCTCATATCAGTTTTCCCTCCTCGATATTCCACTTCCAAGCTGTCCACTCGCATGGACATGAGCTAATGTCAATCAATTGTCATTTGGACGTTTACGCACATATGGGACGCAGACTTAAATGCTTCAGAGAGGGCGGAAAGAGGACGAGATAGAAGGGATTACGATGGACGGCAATACGGGGGAGGGTGACATTGACGGTACACCACCAACAACACCAACGCAAGGGTGGTCACGACACCACGAGGTTGGACAGAAGGAAGCGAGAGGGATGGGAGGGAGGAATACAAAGAGGGAAGAGATCCCATCTTCCAAACAACAAACCGAGAGCCTTTGCCACCATCAGCATCCTGCCTTTGATGTGTGCCGCGTTGAAGTCGCGCTAAGATGCGAGGGGGGGGGGATGCTTCTACCGGCCGTGGGAAAGCCGGAGAGGAGAAGGAGCCATCAGCATTATGAAAAGCATCAAGCCCAGAGGCGTATGTAACAGCCACTTTGATGATGCTACCATTTACTTCAGGTGGAGGCGGGGGGGGGGGGGGGGGGTAGCGTTTGCGATGGAAGGGACGCCGTGGAGATGGTTACAGGCTTGGCGACGCTGCAAATGAAGCCAGGCTGTCAAAACCCAAAGCCAAAATCATAAGGCAAAGTAAATTTGGAGGGAAAAAAAGCAAATGAAAGAAAATACGGACGTACAACAAAGCTGTACACCCAGCAGGCGTTGCGGACAGCCAATCGGAAGAAGATGGAGACGATTTTGGTTCTGGTTAGTACGAGGCTGCGGACCTCTTTGCTGGTTTGGTGTACAGCATGGTGACATATACTGACCTGGGCTTGAGACAGCGATAGTGGTGGTGGGTTCAATAATCGCTACAGGGGAGGAGAGGGGGGAGGGAAAGGGGAGGGACAAAAGGACATTCATGTATTATTAACAGAATGGAGACGTAAAATAAAAAAAAAAAAGAAACAAAAGAAGAGCATGCAAGGACAAAAGGACGGGGATGGAGGCAAATCCTCTCCATGCATGAAGGATCAGCGTCTCCGCGGCAAGATGCAACCTCCTCATGCGCATCGGAAAAATTGCTCGGAAACGCCACACCGAGTGAAACGTGTCAATCATACGGCGACCCGAGCGCGTTGAACAAAAAGTCCAGCAGTCTTTCAGAGCTATTACCGGATCTGGAACTGCTAGCGACTTCAACAATCACATCAAGCTGATCTTATTGTTACTCAACATCCATTATGACACAATGGATGCATGGCGGGGCGTCCTGTTACTCGATCTGTGGAGGGACCTCTGGGTCCCAATCTGATTAGCTCCTGAACTCATTTCAGGCTGAGCTGCTGGTGGCGTTCGGGAGATGGAGGAATGGAGCATGCAGGGAATGTGTCAGGACTTTCCTGTTGGAGTGGAAGTGTTAAACGCCACATGGAGTAACAGTCGTAGCCACGGAAACATCTGAAGGCAAAACTGGGACCCCGAAGTTGGGGATGAAACAATGGACCTTTCACTTCCTGATCACCCAAATTAGCATCGAGCAATGGGAGTGTAGCCAGGCTGGTTTCCAAAGTTTAAGAATTGCTTTATTTTGTGTGACCGATCAGTCCCAACAGGGTCCCGTCCCAAGCTGGACGAAGATGATCCCTTTGGGCGATTGGCAGGAAGGTCACTTTTGGAATTGTGCATTCGTAAAAATCATCACTACATCTTTGAATGCATCTTCTGAATGCCTTATATTTGTATTTTACTTCATTTAGCCATTCTATGCTTATATTTTTTTGACAAAACACATCAAATGCTTTGAAAGTTTCCAGAACAAAAAGCAAAATATCAATTCTTGCAATGCAAATCATGGAACAAATATTATCATTGAAGCATAAAGACAAAATAGCGAGCTTTTTATATTTATATAGTGAGCTTTATATGACATATATGCTGTATACAGGGCTTAAGTAAAAAAAAAATCCTGAACACCCCCCCTCCAAAAAAAAACAATAAAAACATTTGTATCAATTTCACACACAATGAAAATGAATGAGATGATTTTCAAAGAAGGATGTACATTTTTGCATAAAGGCCTACTATCAACAACTGTCAGTCCTCTGCATCAATCTCCTGGTATGGCTGCTAATCCAAGTTCATCATTTTATAAGGCTAATAGATGATTAGAAAAGCCATCTAAAAATCCTAACTACTACTACTACTACTTAACTACTCCCTTCAGAGAGCAGCACAAACTGCGTCTAACAAGGACAGAAAAACGCTGCAAAACTGAGCAAGAAGACAAATATCTGAGAGTGTGTAGTTTAAGACAAAGACGCCTCACAGGTCGTCACCTGGCAGTTGCACTAAATAGTAGCCGTCAAACACCAGTGTCAGTATCAACAGTGAAGCGGCGACTTCAGGATGCTGGACTTCATAGCAGGACTGCCAAGAAAAAGCCATATCTCAGACTGATCCCAAAACATTTCCAAGTGATCCCAAACTTGGTGGTCGTGTGTATCAAACCACAAACACGATCAGTCTGAACCAAAAACTACCAAAATATGATTGTGAACATGACCCCCCCACTAACTTAAAGCTACCATATATTGCAGCCGGCGGTTGTGTGGTTAGCGCGCAGACCAGTTGGGAGACCCGCGTTCAATTCCACCCTTGGCCATCTCTGTGTGGAGTTTGCATGTTCTCCCCGTTTCCTCCCACATTCCAAAAACATGCTAGGTTAATTGGCTAACTCCAAATTGTCCATAGGTATGAATGTGAGTGTGAATGGTTGTTTGTCTATATGTGTCCTGTGATTGGCTGGCCACCAGTCCAGGGTGTACCCCGCCTCTCGCCCGAAGACAGCTGGGATAGGCTCCAGCAACCCCCGCGACCCTCGTGAGGATAAGCGGTAGAAAATGAATGAATGAATGAATGAATGCATGAACTATTACATGGTAACCTTGGTTTGCATACGCCCCGGTTAGAATCTTTTCTAAAAATTTGCCGCCATTTGCATATATTTTCCTTCAATTGGTTAGCAACAAAACCCAGGGTGTGTACCCGCTGTCTCCCCTGAGTCAGCTAGGCTGGGATAGGCTCCAGCAACCTCCACGACCCTTGTGAGGATAAGCGGTAGAAAATGAATGAATGAATGAATGAATGAATGAATGAACTATTACATGGTAACCTTGGTTTGCATACGCCCCGGTTAGCATCTTTTTCAGTTAACGTTGAAAATGTACCGCCAAATATTTGCCCCCATTTGCGTATATTTTCCTGCAATTTGGTTAGCAACAAAATCCAGGGTGTGTGCCCGCTGTCTCCCCCCGAGTCAGCTAGGCTGGGATAGGCTCCAGCACCCCTTGCGACCTTCGTGAGGATATGCGGAAGAAAATGAATGAATGAATGAGTTGCAGCATAGACGAGGAAAGTCATGTGATCAACTGCTGGGCCAAAAGCTTGTCCGCGTCATCCATACTGCCGTTCTTTGGTCACACATACAAGCGTTTTTAAATGACTTTGCTATTGTATAACAAGACTAACAGTAATCACTTTCATTGGATTTCATCATTCCGTTTGAAGCTGCAAATGTGTAAGGATCAGCATTCGCATGCCTTTCCGACAACGTATACGAGTGCAGGGACGGGTCCAATGCATCTTCCCTTCAACCAATTTATCGGGGAGCAGACATGTGAAGACAATTCCTTTTTAGTTCTTTTTTCAAATAGACAGGCGGGGGATATCTGTTTAATATTTGAGCATAAATCACCAGTGGATCCTTCCATGAGCTCTCAGACGCTCCAGTTGCTCCATTACTGTCCGGAAGATGTCTTTTGACAGGCAATCTCTCCCTGGTGGATTTGCACAAATGCACACTTTTGCATCCGAGTGCATTGAGGATGACCTCGTATGGATTCTTAACGGCTGATTCATTCATAATTACAATATTGGTGAATTAGCACTGTTTCATTCATATGAGATCACCAATCTAAAATCTGCTTCTGCATGCAAAATAGACAATTTAGACAATACATTTAAATAAAACTTTATTAACATTAACATTTCCTGACCAAGCACAGGTCATTTGAGGGGAAGTATCCATACCTTTGCTGGGAGAGTCATAACATTCATTTACAGCAATGTAGAAATATGTGTTGACTAAGGACCGCATGGATATTAGAGCAAAACAAAACATATTTCACTAATGGGAGATTTGTGACGCAGTGCTACTGCTGCACAGAGCTTACTCAAAGATAAACAAAAAGAGGAATCGTGGGACAAATATAAATCCCAATATGTCAGCTACGACAATAACAAGAAAATATGAAAAGTGAAAAGGATGTACTGTTGCAGCTTTTCTATTAAAGAGACAATTAATCAATTCTTATTATTCAATATTATTGTTTCAAAGAATTTGGTGTCACACTTTATTATTTATCTGATTATTTATCTGAATTTTGGTCTCTGGAACAGTATTATTGTGTTTCAGTTTTTTTTTTCTCTTAATAATAACATATTATAATATAATTAATTACAATGTATGTTATATATAATGGTAATGGTTTTATTTCATTTGAACATGCATCAGATTACAATTGAGTGCATCCCATAATCAGTTCACAGTTCCACATGTCCAAAAGGAGTAGGAAGAAGCAAAGCTTATTAAATCCTACCCCTCCATCTGGTACTTTTACAATCAGTAACTGTTACATTTGTTCACTTCCTGCTTTCTTAATATAGTTGAAGTTTTTTTTTATTAGGGCTCGAGCACTGACCAGTGCGAAAGCCCTATTGTAATCGTTCCGTTTTTTATTCTGACGAAAGGACGGCCATTTTGAGGGCCTTAACATGCCCGAAAACTCACCAAATTTTGCAAGCGCGTCAGGTCTGGCGAAAATTTCGATCTGGTGGGGGTCCCGAAAACAATGTTCCAAAATTGACTCTCTAGCGCCACCTTTAATTTTTGAAAAAATTGGCCCCCGCCACCAGTTTCACCTATCGTCACGAAACTTGGTGGAGACGTCTATCGTGACAGGACGGACCAAAAAGTCTCAAGAACCCATATTGGAAAACGAACAGGAAGTCGGCCATTTTGGATGGCGGCGGCCTTTTTCGTGCCAGAAGTTGGGGTCGTATCTCGACGAACTCCTCCTAGGGGGTTTGACCAAATGAGTCCGTTGTTGCATCAACGGACACTAGACGGATGGCCGACGTTAAATTGCGAAGGATTTTGGGATATTCCATACGATGTGGGCGTGGCACGCCCCCAAATTTTGCCCATTTTCATATGTCCGGGCCTTGCACGCTGAGCGTAACTGTAGACGTGAATAACTTGGCTCCACGTGGTCAGATCTTCATCATACTTGGTACATGTGATCATGGCCCCGCCCCGAAGGTCCCCGTAGGTCACTTCCTGATTTCGTCGCAGCGCCACCTATTGGCGACAGGCTAAAGGCGTGTCATCTACATGAGGCCTTTTCTGCCAGGAGATTCATCAGATGAACATCGGGGTCACAAGGTCACTGCCTGACAGCCTGGTGAAGCCTGTTGATGGACCATGATGCAGGAAAAGCGAACGTGGTGGGCGTGGCCTGGCGGCGAATGCTCAGACCTCGCCATTTACATAGAAAAGGTCATCATTCGCCCGCAAAAGGTCGCATGGGCTTGAAAGCTCATAGGGGGGGTCAGAATCCAGACCTGAGCGGCCTGGTGTGGCCCCCATATGAAACTAAGCCAAATTGACTCACTAGCGCCACCTACAAGTTTTAAAATAATTATCCCTCGCCTCCCGTTGCGCGTATCGGCATGATTTTCGGAGGAGACATCACTCGTGACAGGACGCACAAAAAAGTCTCAAGAACCCATGTTCTAAAACCAACAGGAAGTCGGCCATTTTAGGTGGCGGCGGCCATTTGGGGGCGGATGTATGGGTCGTATCTCGACGAACTCCTCCTAGGGGGTTTGACCGAATGAGTCCGTTGTTGCATCAACGGACACTAGACGGATGGCCCACGTTAAATTGCGAAGGATTTTGGGCCGCTCCATAGGATGTGGGCGTGGCACGCCACCAAACTTTGACCATTTCATATCTGGCCCTGCCTGGTGTCTGGCCTTGCCTTGAAGCAATGTACATCAAAGTCAATACACAGTTTGACTGACAGACTGATGATGTCAGTTGATGGACTATGATGTGTGTAAAGCACATGTGGGGGGCGTGGCCACGGCGAATGGTCAGCCTTCGCCATTGACCATCAAAAGGTCATCATTTGCCTGCAGAAGGTCACAGGCTGCTGAAATCTTACACGTCAGGCCTTAATCCAGGCCTGAGCGCCCTGGTGGTGCTCCCATGTGACACCAATCTAAATTGACACACTAGCGCCACCTAGAAGTTTCAATTCATTATCCCTCGCCACCCGTTACACGTATCACTATGATTTTCGGTGGAGACGTCTATCATGACAGGACGCACTTAACGCTCCAGAAGCCATGTTCAAAACACAGCGCCACCAACTGGTGGACATGTATATCTGCCGTAACTTCCTGATTCATGGTCAGATTGTCTTGAAATTTTTTTTGGTGTGTTCGGTCAATCTCTGGTCTGTTATACTGTGTGTACATAGACTCTATAGCGCCACCAACTGGTGGAAATGTATATAGCCGTAACTTCCTTCCACATGGTCGGATCAGCCTACAAATTTTTCTGGTGGTCTGGGGTACCCTCTGGTCTATGACTGTGTGTGTACATAGACTGTATAGCGCCACCAACTGGTGGAAATGTATATAGCCGTAACTTCCTTCCACATGGTCGGATCAGGCCCAAATTTTTTCTGGTGGTCTGGGGTACCCTCTGGTCTATGACAGTGTGTGTACATAGACTGTATAGCGCCACCAACTGGTGGAAAGGTATATCTGCCGTAACTTCCTTACGCACGGTCGGATCGGCCCCTAATTTTTTCTGTTGGTTCAGGGTACCCTCCGGTCCGTTACCGTGTGGGCGCATACACTCTCTAGCGCCACCCACAGGCGGAAACGTATATCCGCCGCAAGGACCTACCGCGCGGTCCGATCGTCGTGAATTTTTTTATGGCGGTTCGCGGCGTCGGACGGGACGTGACTGCGCACCTGCCTCGCCGCCGCTGTCGCCCCCTCCTGGCGGAAAATTGCAAGTGCCGTGACTCCCTTACCGCTTATCCGCTCGCCGCGGTTTTTCGTACGGCGCGTCCGCGCGCCCGTCCGGTCGCGCGCGCGACCCCGACCCGCGCGTACCCCCGAGCGTGTCGGGGTGCTCGAGCCCGCTCATCACTGCTCGCAGTTTTAATTATTATTATTTTTTGTCCCGTACTGAAGTACAAGTACGGAGTAGTAACTGTAGTAACTGTCAATATAGTGATATACATATATAATATAGTGATATATATAATTATTCAATTGTTATTTTTTCAAAGAAATTGGTGTCACACTTTTTATAACTTATCTGAACTTTGGTCTCTGGAGCAGTATTATTGTGTTTTGGGATTAATTTAATAGTTTTTTTTCCTATTAATAATAATATATTAATATATCATAATAATATCATTAATTATAACATATATTATATATAATCATACATTCCAAATACAATCATTGTTTATTGTGGATAATAGGGTCCAGATCTGGCCGTTATTAATGTAATATATTTGTAGTTAGACCATAGAAAACATAAATAGACATTGCAGTTCCTTGTGATTTTGTAATTATTATTATTTAAAAATATATATTATTTTGCAATCATCTACAACCCTTATGTGAGACATGATCACATATGATCAATATACTATATTGGGTAATAGCAATGTAAATGTGAACATAGGGGTGTTATGTCATGTGTAGAGCTCTCTAATAATGTAAAAAGGCCATATTTCATATTTGTATGCTCTCACTACCATGCTGTTGGATGTATGAATAAGGAAGCCTAATTCAGGTATAACAGGTCTATAAAGAATTATTGACCGCAACCGATGAATGGATCATTGATTTCACCCGTAGAAATGTCCATCCCTCATCTACTTGAAATTCTGTCTTCTGTCCAACCAAGCCATACTTGGTGTTCAAGGCTGTGTTAGTTTTTCTGTGAGCTATAATGTCATTTTTAATTCTTCCCACTGTGTGTACCGTCCTGCGGGCATCCGCTGTGCTCAGTCATGGTGGGATAAACGTTCCCAGATCCAGGAGCTGGTGAAGTGTGGGTGGTGTTAAATTCTAAAGCCTGCTGGGCTGCAGCTCCAGCACATTGTCACAGCACCAAACGTTTCCTCGTCAGAGTGTGACTGGGAACAAAAATGTTAATGGTTTTTCTGATTGCCAAAATATGTAAATGCGAGCATTTAAATGATAAGTGTATGCTGCAACATTTTTAGAGCGCTTTTAGAAGAAGGCATGACGACACATTTACATGTCATACATATGTGAAGGTTTTTAACACAAATAACGCAGTTTTTTTATGGCTTTGAAAGACGTTGCAGGCTACGTCGGTTCATGCTCAATGATGAGAAGTTGAGGTTGTGCACAGAACAAATATGCAAATTAGCACTCAATAACACCATCATAGTATCAGCATTTGGAACCAAATCTGAAGTGAAAGAAAAATACAATGTGGGAGAATGGAAGATGGTGCATTCAAGGACAAAGTGGGACAGGTCAACGCTCACAGCAAACAACATAAATTAGTTTTCATTCATTCATTCACAGACTATATATTTTACACGTAACAGTCCACCTGGTATTATTGTATCTGTAAAATTGTCATGCAATCTGCTATTATTATTTATTATTTTATATTTATATTTAAATATTTAAAAAATAATAAAATATAATAATTACAATAAAATTAAAATAATAATTATTATATTATTATTACGTAAAATATGCAAATATAACAACAATATTATATATAATTAATATAATAATTAGCATTAATATAATAATTTTAATAATCTAATAATAATAATAATAATAATAATAATAATAATAATAATAATAATAATAATAATAATAATAATAATAATAATAATAATAATTATTATTATTATTATTATTATTATTATTATTATTATTATTATTATTATTATTATTATTATTATTATGTGCTTGTGTCCCTTTTTTCAGGAGCACTTTGTAAACAACAGACCATGTCAAAAAACGAAATTGATAAAACCATCAAAAGGTTGGCTCAGGCCATGATGCCAGGTTGTATGTTGAGTTTAAATAAAATACTTTGGAAAGATTGGGCGCGCCGTATTCAAACACTTGGCGGGCCGGATGTGGCCCCCGGGTCGTAGCTTGCCCACCCCTGCGCTAACCACTTGACTACCGTGCAGCTTGTTGATGTAGTTTGTATTTTTTATTTCTTTCTCACTGCACCTGAAAGTTTCCCGACCCACTTCGGCCCTACCTACGTATGTTGAGTTCCCCCCCCCCCCCCCCGAGCTCTTCTATCTACTCTTTGAACTTAAACTGATGGAGCCCAACTGCCATCGATTCAATACCCTGAGAGTCCAATTCCCGGGATGAAGGAATATTCACAGACAGTAACATTGCGTCCCAAAAAAGCAACACACCCATTCAGCGTATGCGTGCGACACAAGAAGTGACGAGTGGGTGCCTCGGGCGTTCAATACGATTTGTTGCTATGACACCGACCTCACCTTTAGCGCTCCTTGACTCGCACGGCACGGGAAAACAGCATCGTCGACAACAATGTCAGACGAGTTGATGCGTCAAAAGGGCAAGCCACACGTGCTGATTGATAGGCGTGACAAACGAACACAATGCTCATTAAGCAAGTAGCCAGCAGTGTCTCTCCCGCCTGAGGGAGGTTGGGTAGTGATGGAGAGGAGGAGAGTTACTCCCTTTTTTTCTCATCAGTCTCTTCTGATTACTACTTGAGGGGGTTGGGAAGAAGACGAGGAAGAAGGAGGAAATGAAGGCGAAGGTATAGGAGAAATCTCCTCTGGGGCTAAGCCGAGGTGGGCTGAGGGGATAAGAGCTTGACCAATTAAGCTGGAGGAGTCTTCGGAAAATTGGAAAGTACAGCTTCACTTCTTTTCATCAAATTTCACTCCTGTCATCACGTGAAATGGGAATCCAAACGGAGTAAATGTGCTTCCCCGGAAACGTGAAAACATATCATTCATAGCTGCATTTGTTCTTCGTCTTTTGATGTCTCAGATGGATCTGAAGCTGCCAAAGCCCTGAGCAGGTTCCGCTAAATCTGCATCAGCAGAACCACAACAGTTTTTCTTTCACCTAAACTGATTATGTTTTTTTTAATCGGCAATATGCAATATGTAATACCTGCTCCGTGTTTGAGATGTTGGGATTACATTACCATTTATTTATGCATATATAATCAGTTTATACCAGTGTGTGTGTGCTGTGTTTGTGGCTGTTCAATTTCACAATAACGACTTTCATCACAGAAACATTTTCCATTTCTGTAAATAATCTGGAATAAGCTCCGACCAGTCCACGGTGTACCCCCTTCTCCCCCAAAGTCAACTGGGATAGACTCCAGTGTATCTCACCAAGAGCGCACACCGGTGTAATGAATCCCGTCCATCTGTGACATCACAAACCTCCAGTTTCTTCTCGAAAAAAAACAAAAAACAGCTTTTCGAGCCATCACAAACTTCTTTCAGGACTCACTTGCAAATACACTACCGCTCAAAAGTTTGGGATCACTTGGAAATGTTTTGGGCCAGTCTGAGATATGGCTTTTTCTTGGCAGTCCTGCTATGAAGTCCAGCATCCTGAAGTCGCCGCTTCACTGTTGATACTGACACTGGTGTTTGACGGCTACTATTTAGTGCAGCTGCCAGGTGACCACCTGTGAGGCGTCTTTGTCTTAAACTACACACTCTCAGATATTTGTCTTCTTGCACAGTTGTGCAGCGTTTTTCTGTCCTTGTTAGACCCAGTTTGTGCTGCTCTCTGAACGGAGTAGTTAACAGCATGGTAAGAGATTTTAGTTTCAGTTTAGATTTTTAGATGGCTTTTCCAGCATGATTTATTAATATATTTTGCATTGTTTTTCTGTCCTTGTTAGACCCAGTTTGTGCTATGCTAAGGATATTTTTGTCTTTCATGATTACAGTCACCCCTGGTTTAATTAATTGGTTACAGACCTGCCAGCGATAAATTAATTTCCACGATATAGGATTCCAAGTCAATAAATGGAATATTTTTGAAGTTGGAGCATGTAAAATCTGTTTATGACTTTGTAAATACGAGGGATTTATGTTGCAGATTTTGATACCAATCATCCATGAGTGAAACTGACCGATTCCGACACCGATCATATGGAATAATTCTTTTTTTTGTTTCTTCTTGCACAGATGTGCATCGTTTTTCTGTCCTTGTTAGACCCAGTTTGTGCTGCTCTCTGAAGGGAGTAGTTAACAGCATGGTAAGAGATTTTAGTTTTAGTTAGGATTTTTAGATGGCTTTTCTAATCATCTATTAGCCTTATAAAAGGACGAACTTGGATTAGCAGCCATACCAGGAGATTGATGCAGAGGACTGACAGTTCTTTGAAAATCATCTCATTCATTTTCATTGTTGTACTTATTCACACTGCAGGTCAATTCCAGGTTTTTATACTGAAAATAGGCAAGTTTCTCCAACTGTGGGGAAAAATTTTTTTTTTTTTGGAACTGATGACTGACTTCAATGTCAAACTACTCTTGACTCCGACTCCTCACCCACATGCTTCTCTGAACAAACACAACAGCAGGTTCCCCAATAACTGCCATCGGCAAGGTTCATGCCCACTCCCTTCTTAATGTCGTAGGCAAAATAATTTGGTTCATTTTAGTTGTTTGTGAAATGGAAAATTGTTTGTGAAATGCATGAAAATGTCTTTTTCTTTAGAAAACAAGGAAATTTGCATGTGATCTCAAACTTTTGAGCGGTAGTGTATGTCTATGCAACCGGGACTAAGTCACAATGGGTTGTTTTTAAAATGCTAGACTTAATTTAACAGCACCACCGGGTGGCGTAGTTGGCAGAAAAGACAGCCCATGTTTTGCCGCGTTTTCATCCTTAGAGTTACGCCAAAGGGTGTCGTCATTTATGTTTGGGACCCACTTGAAAATACAATGAAGCAAAGTCACTGGATTCCGCTTTATTGAAGCTGAAATATCTTTGCTCTTCAGTGGTGTCATTGGTTTTAGCTGTAACCTTTGAAATCAGCCCAAGACAACACTTCCCATTACAGATGACGAGATGAACCGTGACTCTGGACATATTTTGCAGAGAAAGAATAAACACATTTGGAGGGCCTCTGGATGAAAACTACTCCGGCTTCTGTTGCAAATCAACTGCAAATGAAAAACAGGCGCAGCATTTGGGCCATGTGGGCATAATATTGACGATAACATTTTTTATGAACAAGGTACATTTCTTCACTGAGTAGCGATTCCATTGAAACTCAACAACCAGAACCTTTTTGGTTTCGTTTTGAATAAGACAATTGTCATCAAAGGCTGACTTGCTTTTAGTAGTGAAATACAGTAATCCCTCGTTTATTGAAGTTAACTGGTTCCAGAACCAACCCTAATAAGGGGATTTCTTCCTCATGAATTTAATATTTTCATAATTTAAGCATCTTCCCTGGATCTGTCTAGGACCTTCTAAATACCGTATTTTCCAGACTATAAGTCGCACTTTTTTTCATAGGTTAGCTGTTCCTGCGACTTATACTCCAGAGCGACTTATAAATGAAAAAAGTGTTTATATTACATAAACACTGGACACCTTTTCTGTTCATGTTTATTTTTTGTGTAGCTGAATAACCATTGTGTTAGCATATCTTACACCTATTCAGCCTGTTCTCTATTCTTTTAATGTTAGAACTTGCCTTCCAAGAGGACGTAATGCAGGGGTCTCAAACTCAATTTACTTGGGGGCCACTGGAGCTCGGGTCTGGGTGAGACTGGGCCGCATCAGGTTTTCCAAAAAAAAACAAAACAAAACATTTATTAAAAACAAAAAAATGTAAACTTCGCTTTGGTTCCAATTTTCTACAAGAAAAGCTCTGATAAAACATTCCACTGTTCTCAAATATCTTAATTTTTATTGATAAGATGAAAAATTAATAAACAAATCAAGAATAAAGAAAGTCAATCAATCAGTAATAAATAAATAAATATAATAATAATAATAATAAAACGACAAATAATAAAAACTTAACAAACCACATATAGTTGGTGGGTAGACAAATTATTTTTTCAGATTAAAATGAACAAAGCATTATTAGAGCCCAGTAGACATGACAAAACATGACTATAGTCACATTTATACTCTTTTTATTTACAACATATCGAGCAACTGCAGGGTCTTGAGACACATGCTAACTAATGCTAGCGACCTAAACGGTAGCCTTCAAGTTATTTCCTTTAAACTTAAATAGCCAAAAACTTACCACTTCCACACGGATAGGGAGGATAACTATTAACAGTTATTTAACCTTTAACATGAACATTAATCAAACATTTTTTTCTGGGTACATGATACCATACAGCATCCATATCAAACTAACATTAAACTTTCATATCAAGGCGGGGGCCTCAAACTAGTGTCCTGCGGGCCACATTTGGCCCGCGGGCCGTGTGTTTGAGACCCCTGACGTAATGTCTGTTTTGGTCAAGTAATTTGTCCCTGGAAATTCCCTGGAAAAAAATGCAACATATACTCCAGTGCGACTTATGTATGTTTTTTTCTACCTAATTATGCATTTTTGGCCTTGTGCGACTTATACTCTGTAGCGACTTATAGTCCAGAAAATATGGTAGTTCTAACATTATTAGAGCCCTTTAGACATGAAATAACACCCCTATAGTCACCTTTGCACTCCTATTACCCAATATACTCTATAATGTTGGGCAAATCAGTCAATTTCATCCATCCTGGCTAACAAAGAAGCTATCAAAAAGGTCATGTTTTGAAAGGTGTACAGGTGCTACTTAAAGACATTTCAAATGTAATGTATTCACTTAACAACAGAAGAAATTCTATAGCTGAACGACGTGAGAGCGAATCTGTCCTAAAAAATAGGAAGGACTACTCTCCAAGCAGGGTCTATTGAAAGCGTTGTACCGTGACCGTAGCCAGATCATGTTCACAGCCATCATGACAGCACACTCTGTCACGGGGTCAAACAAGCTGGAACGGAATGGTCAAATGGATTGATGGACTGACCCTAACCTTAACCCCGTTTTTATAGGTTTCATCTCATATTGTCGTTTTACCACCCAGTTGACCCAATGTGATGTCGACACATTTCTCGACAGCTATTCAAATACAAGATCAGGAATCATATGAAGCTCTGTCATTATTGCTGAGGTCTGTAAAACTGTACAATCTGTACAAAAAAAATCATCCTTTAGTCTTTGTTGTTTTTATGGTTTACTGTTAGATATTATGCACTCTAATATATCAGTCAAATAACTTCTCATCAGTGCCTTCAGGAAACACTCGCCCTCCATGATATACACACTCACACAGCACAATCAGATTCGTGCAACAGGTAGATGACTCGTGGACAATTACTAGGAGACACACCTTCCTCACTTTCACACAACCAAAAGGCAAAGATCTCGATGTTCGTTCACACCCTAACCAATGGGCAGTGACCAAAATAACTATAAAGTGGTCTTTGGCTGCTGCCCCCACAACGCAACCTGACCTCGAATAAGTGGAAGAAGGCAGATGGATGGATGGATGTTGAGTAATGACGTTCAGCCATTTTGCATGTTTTGTTTTGGCTCCTGTTTGTCCAAACAAAAAGCGACTTACCTACCGTATCTCAGGCTCATGACAGTTTGTTGACAACTTAGTCAGTTGTTGAAACCTGATTACAGAGTGAAAACCCCCCAAGTAAGTTGAGTTTGAGACACTTGACATACACTACCGCTCAAAAGTTTGGGATCCTGGAATTTTTTTGGGCCAGTCTGAGATATGGTTTTTTCTTGGCAGTCCTGCTATGAAGTCCAGCATCCTGAAGTGGCCGCTTCACTGTTGATACTGACACTGGTGTTTGACGGCTACTATTTAGTGCAGCTGCCAGGTGACGACCTGTGAGGCGTCTTTGTCTTAAACTACACAATCTCAGATATTTGTGCAGCATTTTTCTGTCCTTGTTAGACCCAGTTTGTGCTGCTCTCTGAAGGGAGTAGTTAACAGCATGGTAAGAGATTTTAGTTTTAGTTTAGATTTTTAGATGGCTTTTGTAATCATCTATTAGCCTTATAAAATGATGAACTTGGATTAGCAGCCATACCAGGAGATTGATGCAGAGGACTGACAGTTGTTGATAGTAGGCCTCTATGCAAAAATGTACATCCTTCTTTGAAAATCATCTTATTCATTTTCATTGTTTGTGAAATGGATACAAATGTTTGTGAAATGGAAAAAATTGTTCGTGAAATGCATGAAAATTTAATTTTCTTTGGAAAACAAAGAAATTTGCAAGTTATCCCAAACTTTTGCGCGGTAGTGTATATACTTCTTTGAAAAAAAACAACACAAAGTAGCTCCCGGCTAACGTGAAAAGGCTGAATTACATTTCAAACATTTTCTCAAAAATTGTCCCTTATTACCCCTCCGTCCCTTATAACCCCGTTTTATGGTATATATTTCAAGAAAAAAACTGCATTTCAGCTTTTGTGGTAGAGGTGAAACATCATAGTATTAGTATCAACTTTGCCAACCCCCCTTTTTATTGTTTTATTTTTAGAATTTCTTCGCAAATAATCTCCCAAAACTTGGATTAGCAGCCATACCAGGAGATTGATGCAGAGACCTGACAGTTGTTGATAGTAGGCCTCCATGCAAAAATGTTGATTCTTCTTTGAAAAACAATCTAATTAATTTTAACTGTTTGTAAAATACATGAAAATGTGTTTTTCTTTGTTAAACAAAGAAATTTGCAAGTGATCCCAAACTTTTGAGCGGTAGTGTTGACACTTTCAACGTCGATCCCGTCTCCACATAACAGCCATGTGGCGCGTCTACTTTACATTCAGCTCTACGTATGATGCTCTGTCAAATATGCACGCCTCGTTCCCTCCCCATCTGGCTCATCAATGGCTATCGACTGCCTCTAAAATAGCTATCCAAAGTCACCTGTGATCTAACCTCCGGGTGTTGTTATTTGTGTAGTGTACCTTGGAGAGCTCCCCGCGGTGATTGCTTGCCATTTGTCATTAGGAGCAACAGCAGAATTGTCCTAGCTTTCATTAGTGGAGATCATGGGAGCAAAATAGGGCGAGGGGAGACACTTTTTTATGTATATGTGATGGAATAATGAGAGTGAAAATACAGAATCAGAGAATCATTCATAAGAACGCATGACAGGCAAAGGTTGAAGAAGGAGGGATTGAAGTTGTGGGAGGTAGCACAGGATGGATTCTGTCTCCTCCGACTAGGATGAGGGCTTCTTTGGCGTGTTCCCTTCAGGCCTCGCCAACGTCCCATTAAGATCATCCATTGGAAGATCTGAGGCAAGCGTTTGATGTTGTATGTGCATACACAAACAGGGCTGTGGAGGCTCCTTTGACAACACGGCACGCTACAGAAATATCTTCTTGTACTCCACGTCCCCTGGCCTGCTAGGGACGATGTTATCATCTGAGGGTGCGGTGCAAACCTGTGAATAATTTAATTTACCTGTTCTTATTTCATCGCTGAATACATGAAATAGATTTTTCTCCCCGATCCCTGCTCTACAATGTCGTTGTGCAATCCTTAACTGGCATTGCTTTCTCAAGGCTTGGCAGGTACCTGAGGTGGGCACCATTATTGGATTATGTGAATATGTGCACTCATATTCCTGGAAGTCACATCCCACAGAGCAAGCACATTTTCCTATAAAACAAGTGCAATACAATCTAGACCCGTTATTCAACAGGTATTTTTTCTTTGTTGGCTTTTAACAGATCGATGCTAATCAACTGACTTTAGAAGTATTACAATCATAGCCTCAACAATCTTTTGTTTAACACGTTTAAAGAGGACCGATTATGCTCATATTTGTCCTTTTGTATTGAGTTGGGGACCGCTTATAGAGCAGCTACAAACGATAACCTGCATGGAAAGTTTTCTCGATTGTCCAGATTCTGCATCTCTTTCTGCAGTGTTTGCATGGATTTCCTGATTCGTACCCAAATGGTCTGTACCTCTAGGTACGCCCGCTCCGCTGTGATTAGCCATGCTTCCGCACTTACGAGTGAGATTTGCTATCGGTATAGGCCAATATCACTCACCAATGTTTGATATCGGAAACGGCAAAATTAAGTGAGGAAATTAGTGATGGGTCGGTCGTGAGAGCCGGCTTTTTGAAGTGAACAACAGGAGGCAGCTCTTTTAAAGCCAAAGGTGATAGGCCAATATCACTCATCGATGTTCGATCTTGGAATCGGCAGCATAAAACTCTGACCGGAGCGTCCCTTTTTTTAAGTAACAAAATTAAGTGAGGAAATTAGTGACAAAAGTGAGAGCCGGCTCTTTGAAGTGAACAACAGGAGGCAGCTCTTTTAAAGGTGATTGGACAAAATATGTGATTACGTGTATGTCAACACAAGAAAGCGAGAAAGGAGATGAAAACGAGAAGCAGGAAACAAAAGCAGTGAAACATTGTGTTTGTAAATGCCAATCATCGCTACAGACTCGCAAAAACTGCTACCCGGATGCTGCTCTTTCTATTAGCAAATTTCCATTGATATTTGGTCACATGACATCTCCTGGTCTATTTTATGTAGGTTTATAACTTTCATAATGGAAATTAACTGAAGGAGTAAATAATCCACAAAGGCAAAACTCACTCCTGAGGATATTTACGTGTGCAACCAAAACCTGTCAATCAATGAACCCAAAGAAGACTGGACATCATCCACAGGAAAATAGCAGAAATGCACAGGAACCAAGAGTTTGAATGACCTCATGTGAGCATACACCCTAAGATTCATGCACTAAAAAGTAAAGAAAATGTCCTTGTCTCACACCCCAACTATCAAACTAAAAACAACCAGCGGGTAAAACACAGTTGACTTGAGTAGAAAGCAGTCGATGGAAACCAGAATCTGAATCTGAATCTTTTATCAAAGCATGTTCAGTGGCGAGAAACATGTACCCACAGACATGCACTTTGAATTCAGTGACTCCAAGCATTTTGGGAGCGGAAAGCTGAACATCAGTGGGAGTCTTGCTTTGACAGAAACCAAGAAGGAACATTTGCTGTAGATTGTGGCTGAGACGTACTGATTGGACAATTTACTCCATAGTGTCAAACAACATTCAAGGGCACCGTCAAGCATCGGTCACAACCAGACGTATGATTTTTAGGCTGTGGGATTTTTGGCGTTCCCCAGATCATTGTTTTGTTTTTTTGTGGAGAATGTTGTCATGGTGACCATGAAGGAGTAAGATCTCAATGTATGAAATAACTGAATTTTGTATGTGGGGTGCACGTGTGGCGCACAACACATATTAAAGTCCACAAATGCGATGTACAAAAAATAGACATTTTGCCCAAAACTGACACCAGCAAAACATACAAAAGATGCACAAATATTTCATTTGCTGTAGATTGTGGCTGAGACGTACTAATTGGACATTTTACTCCATAGTGTCAAACAACATTCAGGGGCACGGTCAAGCATCGGTCACAACCAGACGTATGATTTTTAGGCTGTGCAATTTTTGGCATTCCCCAGGTCATTGTTTTGTTTTTTTGTGGAGAATGTTGTCGTGGTGACCATGAGGGAGTAAGATCTCAGTGTATGAAATAACTGAATTTCGTATGTGGGGTGCACGTGTGGCGCACAAAAAATGTCCACAAATGTGATGTACAAAAAATAGACATTTTGCCAAAACCTGACACCAGCAAAACATATGAAAGACGCACAAATATTTAATTTGCTGTAGATTGTGGCTGAGACGTACTGATTGGACATTTTACTTCATAGCATCAAACAACATTCAGGGGCACGGTCAAGCATCGGTCACAACCAGACGTATGATTTTTTGGCTGTGGGATTTTTGGCGTTCCCCAGATCATTGTTTTGTTTTTGTTTTTTTTTTTGTGGAGAATGTTGTCGTGGTGACCATGACAGAGTAAGATCTCAATGTATGGAATAACTGAATTACGTACAGTGAAGAAAATAAGTATTTGAACACCCTGCTATTTTGCTATTTCTCCCACTTAGAAATCATGGAGGGGTCTGAAATTTTCATCGTAGGTGCATGTCCACTGTGAGAGAGATAAACTAAAAAGAAAAATCCAGAAATCACAATGCATGATTTTTTAACAATTTATTTGTGTGATACAGCTGCAAATAAGTATTTGAACACCTGTGTATCATCTAGAATTCTGACCCTGAAAGACCTGTTAGTCTGCCCATTAGAAGTCCACCTGCACTCCATGTATCATCCTGAATCAGATGCACCTGTTTGAGGTCGTTAGCTGCATAAAGACACCTGTCCACCCCATACAATCAGTAAGACTTTAACTTGTAACATGGCGAAGACCAAAGAGCTGTCCAAAGACACCAGAGACAAAATTGTACACCTCCACAAGGCTGGAAAGGGCTACGGAGCAATTACCAAGCAGCTTGGTGAAAAAAGGTCCACTGTTGGAGCTATCATTAGAAAATGGAAGAAGCTAAACATGACGGTCAATCTCAATCGGAGTGGAGCCCCATGCAAGATATCACCTCGTGGGGTCTCAATGATTCTAAGAAAGGTGAGGAATCAGCCCAGAACTACACGACAGGACTTGGTCAATGACCTGAAAAGAGCTGGGACCACCGTTTCCAAGGTTACTGTAGGTAATACACTAAGACGTCATGATGTGAAATCATGCATGGCACGAAAGGTTCCCCTGCTTAAACCAGCACATGTCAAGGCCCGTCTTAAGTTTGCATATGACCATTTGGATGATACAGAGGAGTCATGGGAGAAAGTTTTATGGTCAGATGAGACCAAAATAGAACTTTTTGGTCATAATTCCAATAAGCGTGTTTGGAGGAAGAAGAATGAAGAGTACAATCCGAAGAACACCATCCCTACTGTGAAGCATGGGGGTGGTAGCATCATGCTTTGGGGGTGTTTTTCTGCACATGGGACAGGACGAGTGCACTGCATTAAAGAGAGGATGACTGGGGCCGTGTATTGTGAGATTTTGGGGAACAACCTCCTTCCCTCTGTCAGAGCATTGAAGATGGGTCGTGGCTGGGTCTTCCAACATGACAACGACCCGAAGCACACAGCCAGGAAAACCAAGGAGTGGCTCCGTAAGAAGCATATCAAGGTTCTAGCATGGCCCAGCCAGTCTCCAGACCTGAACCCAATCGAAAATCTTTGGAGGGAGCTCAAACTCCGTGTTTCTCAGCGACAGCCCAGAAACCTGACTGATCTAGAGAAGATCTGTGTGGAGGAGTCGGCCAAGATCCCTCCTGCAGTGTGTGCAAACCTGGTGAAAAACTACAGGAAACGTTTGACCTCTGTAATAGCAAACAAAGGCTACTGTACCAAATATTAACATTCATTTTCTCAGGTGTTCAAATACTTATTAGCAGCTGTATCACACAAATAAATTGTTAAAAAATCATGCATTGTGATTTCTGGATTTTTCTTTTTAGTTTATCTCTCTCACAGTGGACATGCACCTACGATGAAAATTTCAGACCCCTCCATGATTTCTAAGTGGGAGAAATAGCAAAATATCAGGGTGTTCAAATACTTATTTTCTTCACTGTATGTGGGGTGCACAACACACATCAAAGTCCACAAATGCGATGTACAAAAAATTTGACATTTTGCCCAAAACTGACACCAGCAAAACATACAAAAGATGCACAAATATTTCATTTGCTGTAGATTGTGGCTGAGACGTACTGATTGGACACTACTCCATAGTGTCAAACAACATTCAGGGGCACGGTCAAGCATCAGTCACAACCAGACGTTTCCCAGATCATTGTTTTTTTTGTGTGGAGAATGTTGTTGTGATGACACACATCAATGTCCACAAATGCGATGTACAAAAAATTTGACATTTTGCCCAAACCTGACACCAGCAAAACATATGAAAGACGCACAAATATGTAGGGAATACTTCCGTTTGTCTTGTGACCTAAAAAAAAAACATAAGGATATATGCAGTCGGTGTTTGGCCAGACTATGTGTCAGTGTATTTCTTGCATTTGTTTGCACATAGGCCGGCCGTAGACGCCAGTTGTGACCGAGGCTTTACTTGTTCAATCCCTGAAAACTGGACATAAGAATTGCAGCTGAATGACCACCAAAAGCATGCCAAGTCCCAATGTTTTCCAACATACTGTATCCTCGGTTCACTGCCAGTCAGTCAGTTCTAACAGTTCTAACTCTCGGTCATGCAAGCCAGCTGTAACAACATTGTATTTGTGCAACTGATTCACAGTTTTGACCTCCTCAAACAAGAGCAAGGGCTTTTCTGTTTTTATTTGTAAGCTTTTGTCAATGATGCATGGAGGCTGATCTTGGCAAACTGATAGAATGATCAAATGTTTACTCCTGAATTGTATGATTTTGTGGATAAGACCCTCCTTTGCCTGGGCTGCTTCTACTGACATCCAAGACAAAGAGTAGCCATGCCTCATCTAATCACTGTGCGGGTATAGAGCAGCAAGATGTCCAAATCTATTCCAGGACTGGGCTCCCTGCACATCAGGGCTGACGAGAGGAATGTATCGGGGTTTCTTGCCAACGTTTGAGAAAGCCAGATTGACCTTTATTGAGTGGCAATACATTATTTGAAACAAAACCTGCCCTTTACAGCTACAGGAAGTGGAAATAAAGAAAAATAAGGAGTCCAAATACTATGTTTTGGAGTTTGGGATGTTTTTGTGCCATTTATCCTGAGGAACTTTTGTGTGGTCAAAGATGACTGATGTTCAAAAAGGGACCAGGCTCAAATAATCGATGCTGTAGTTCAAAAAGGTCTTCCACACCAAATTCTTCTAACAATGACTACCAACTGGCCGACTGACACATATATCTCCAAGCTTTGTTTTCAGATGTGTAGTGAAGCCTGCTTTTGGCTAGAGGTGGATCAGAGGGGATATTATTTCCATGAGAAAGGAGGATTTTTTCCCCCTTCATGATATTATGAAACCCCAAACTTCAAAAGCAAACATTTTGAGTGCCTTTTCTCCCAAATATGGAACAAACAAGTCAGGGAGATGATAGATTTTTATTACATTTGATGCTCATAAACAGGCTCTAGGGACACACATTCTTATTATGGCATCATTAAAATTTCAATTTTGCATAATAGAGCAGCTTTTATGCATGGACTAAAATATACTTGGATTATTTTTCACCACAAACACTTCAAAGGTAGTCTATAGAATAGCCTATTATGTAATATTCATATTCTGGAACCATCTTTTTATGTAGTCTGTCCATTTCTGCACCAGCATTTTTGGACCCTTTGAAGTCATTTTGATATGTTTGAAAAGTGTCCAAACTATAAAGGGATTGACTCGTACTCCTCAAAGTTAGCCTGCCGACTTGGCATTCTGCTTAACATCGGTGACCTGTGCACTGCAAGTGTGCTAATGTTACCGTAAAGCCAAATATCTTCCAATGCCCATGCAGATAGACAATATGAAAGCAGATCCACACCAACACACAAACACACAAAATAGACAAGCAGCAAAAAAAAAAAAAAAAAAGCGTTGGCGGGCAGACGCGTACCGACTGCTTGGTGCTGAAAGTAACAAGAATAGTAAGAAAAAGCCGATGGGGAAACCAGTTAAAACACTGCTTAGGCTTTTCTCCTGTGTGCCAAGAAATTGTAACGTCTGGAGGGCACAAGCCGCCCCGGACAACCACCACCAACCTTTGACTCGTCGACACCGCAACACAAGCAAGAATAATCAAATCGATTTAACGGTACTTACGAATGAGAGGCACACTGGCGTTAGCGGTCCCGAGTTTGTTGGTGGCGACACACGTGTAGTTCCCGTAACGATCCTCTGTCATGTTGGTCACCGTGAGGACTGATCTGGAACTGAGGTTCTTGATGTCGATGCCCTGACCCTTGTTAATCCTGAAAATGAAGCACAATCCCTTCATGACTTTTTTTTGTAACGATAGCTATCGCTTCAGAGTTTGTTCGTTTGGCATTGGCGACCTTGCTAAACGCTTCATACTCTGTTTTATGTTTGGCCCTTAATTGACAGATGTTACACATAATAACGTAGTAACTGCCCACAAACGTAATACAAATCTGCAGCTTTGAATGTAATAATCCCGCAAATGTAATACATTTCCCACAAATGTAATAAAATTTGCCCACTGCAAAACGTAATACTGAATTTCCTGCAAATATAATAACTATCACATTTGCAGGAAATTATTACATTTTGTTTGTGGGCGTACATGTGCGTTTTAGTTACAGTATATTATTGTATGTGTGATTTTGTATATGGGGAAGAAATAATCAAAAGAAATAATAAAGTAGAATAATAATAATAGTAATAACATTTTATTAAAACAATTGCAATTATCACAATTATGTTATCTTTTTTAAAAAAATAATTTAATAATTAAATATTCCTTTAATGTATTCAAAAGATATTCTTTGAATAATATTTTTTCCACAAAAAAAGAAAAAAAATAATTATTTTGTTAAAATCCTCAAAATGACACCTTCTCCCTCATTAAAAGAAGAAAGAACTAACAACAACAACCACAAAGATCATTATTTTGTGTCATATTATATTTGTGGAAAGTTATTACATTTACAGATTTTCACTTTCCCACATATGTAATAATTTTCTGCATTCAGTATTCAGTATTACGTTTTGCAGTGGGCAAATTTTATTACGTTTGTGGGAAATGTATTACATTTGCGGGATTATTACATTCAAAGCTGCAGATTTGTATTACGTTTGTGGGCAGTTATTACGTTTGTGGGTGTAACAACTGAATTAAATTAATGTAACAACTAATGAAATTATTACATATGTGGGAAAGTGAAAATCTGTAAATGCAATAACTTCCCACAGAAATTCAGTATTACGTTTGCGGTGGGGGAATTTTATTACGTTTGTGGGAAATGTATTACATTGCGGGATTATTACATTTAAAGGTGCAGATTTGTATTACATTTGTGTTTGATTACGTTTGTGCGCAGTTATTACGTTTGCGGGTGTAACAGACGGATTCAGTTTGTGGTATTAAATGCATCTCTGCTAATACCAACTCTTGAAAATTTCCAAAACAAAACAGGTGGGCTCATTCTCCGATCTCTAATTTGGGGATCGGAGAATGGGACATCTCGAATACGATCAGTTTCCTGTGTCCGTATCGACTACTATCATCGTCCATACACCTGCCAAGGGTGAAGAGGACAGAGACAGCACAAATGTACAAACGTCGTCCTTCGTGGGTCTTTAGACCGAAGAGCACTTCAATAACCTCTTCAACCAATTTATTTTATTTCTTGCTGCATCACATCTGACACCTGGAAGGACTGCGGGGCGGGGTGGAGTGACCCTGAGGGGAAGCAGCTGGGTGCACCTTGAAATGATGTCCATCCTTTCATAGAAGCTGGGGACAACCGTGTGTTATGTTTAACTGTTGACATCAGTGATGATAATTGAGAACATTTGGTTGGAAGTTGGACGATTTCAGAGTCAGGGGCATTAAAAACCTGCAAATTCTTTAACTGAATTTACAGCTCCGCTTTCACCTTCAACTCGGCTCTGCTTACAGTGTCAGGAACCCTGGCTAAAACCGCTATCACTTGATCAATTACTATTAATCTTGATGGTAGACTCCTGGTGGGTTTGCCTCTCTTTTAAGTCAACATTAAAGACGTCTTCGCTCCCCTCATTCAGACTGAAGGAAAGGCCACCCCGGCATCCACACAGGACTCCCTCACTTCCATTCAAAGCAGTGACACATCATGAAAATGAGTTTGTCAAAGACTGTTAGGCTTCAAACTGGCAGCAGCACTGATGTTCAGGCGGAACAAACACGTGTACAAAAGGGACAAAATGAGAACAGAAAAGCGGCCCTCAATTTCCGTTCTCCGGTATTGTTGTAAAGGCATTTTAGCTGATTCTTTTCTGTTTAACAACACATACGTCTGTCCTTTTCATGATAGAGAGGAAATGGAAGTTACAGATAGAATACGTCTTTGAATCACGGAGAAACTCGAATGATGGCAACTTGCCTGCTTAGCAATTGGAATAAATTGAATGCGGCCCATAATTACAATTAGCACAGCATGGGCTGATGATTGAAACTGTGCTCACTGAGAGAGGGTAAATGATGGGTAATGGTCTCATTTGTTTTTTTAAATTCAACAACTACTACTTCAATGTAAAACCACTGATTTAAGTGGAGTTTTGGGATCTTACACCGGAATGATCGCTAACACACTCGCACTGTACATGGAACACATGGAGCACAAACAATACAAGAATAATAACATACAACCTTGGTTAGTGTCATGAATTTGCTTTGACTCAAACCAAGACGTACTCTAAGCAAATACAATTTTCCCATAAAAAAGAATTCTTTCATTTATTAATTTTCTACCGCTTATCCTCACGAGGGTCACATGGGGTGCTGGAGCCTATCCCAGCTGTCTTCGGGCGAGAGGCGGGGTACACCCTGGACTGGTCGCCAGCCAATCACAGGGCACATATAGACAAACAACCATTCACACTCACATTCATACCTATGGACAATTTGGAGTCGCCAATTAACCTAGCATGTTTTTGGAATGTGGGAGGAAACCGGAGTACCCGGAGAAAACCCACACATGCACGGGGAGAACATGAAAATTCCACACAGAAATGGCTGAGGGTGGGATTGAACTCGGGTCTCCTAGCTGTGAGGCCCGAAGTGCACCGTCGATTTTTGAGAAAATTAAGGGCTTTTAAGTGTGCCTTATAGTGCAGAAAATACAGTACTAATTCTTTTTGATCCGCACACTGATTTTTGGCTTGAGCCCTTTATATCGCGGATGCCCTTCCTGACGAATACAAAATGCAATACAAAACTAAAATCGACTAAAATCGATACTAATAAATAGGATTTTTCAACTATATCTGCATGCTAACCACAGCCCCGCAGCACTATACAGGAATAATACCATACAACCTTGGTTAGTGTCATTAATTTGCTTGACTCAAACCAAGACGTACTTTAAGCAAATACAATTTTCCCATAAAAAAAAAAAAAAGTTAACACATTTTATACTTTACAGCGTGACATGGAGTCGAACTTTATAGTCAAACCTCAGTTTTGGAACGCCCAAACCTCAGTTTTGGAATGCCATGGTGGACTTACTTCAGGAGGGGCCTGATTAGTTTTTGTGGGGACAAGCGAAGTCCACTGGGGAAATATTTACCCACACAGGTGTTCCTTCTCCTCACAACTAAAACTACAGCATTCTCTTCAAAGTATGCCGTGTTTAACCGGAAATTCCGTTTATCTTGGCCAAACTTTACATGGAAATTCTAAGGCCCTAGTTTGTAGGTCTCAAAATTGCGTGGAACAAACTAGTTTTCCCTGTACGGTCCTGTTCTGTGGAATCCAGTTGGTTGATAAAACTTTTGAATTCTAGTAAGAAGTTGTAGCAAAGTACAAAGACAACTTCCCTTTCCCACTTTCCTTTTCCCACTCCTTCATTCATTTCATTTTGGTGCCTGGAACAAATTCACTGAATCAACGTCCACTGATATTTACTACGGGAAATATTGCTTCGGTTTTCAGGCTTTTTACTTTTCCTTTAGGAACAGATTCATAACAAAACCGAGGTGCCACTGTATAAGGATGCAAGGAGAGGACACAACAAAGGACCCTGGTTGGACCATTTATGTGGGTTCTCCCGAGCAGCCATCCAGACGGAGTGATAAAAAGCCTTTGCTTTCCAAGGCAAAACAACATAAAAACGGTCTCTCTTAAATTGTGCACATTTACGGCCTGTAGAAGCGTATAATCTTTTCATTAGAGGATACAATATCGGTAAAGTTTCATATGGTGTTTCAACAACAAGACATATTTATCCTGCCCTGGGCGGCTGAAGCAGGCAGGACTTCAAAAGCATCAAAAGTGTTTTGTATGTACGGTCAACTTGTATCTTTCAATGGACAAACTTGCACTGGTGACCGTTGGAAATATACTGTGGATGTGGAGCTATTTCACAGTGTTTGTTGGATTCCTGCAAGTTTATAAACTGCAGTCAAGTTGAATCATTTTGAGTTCAACTGTACATTGTTTTACTGAGTCATATTTCTATTTTGGGGTGGTTTCAAGTTATGATCAGCAATCTAATTCATTTTAATTCTTATTTTTGTAACATTTTATGTCTCACTCCTATTTATTCTATTTACACTACTGCTCAAAAGTTTGGGATCACTTGGATATTTTTGGGGCTTTTTCTTGGCATTCCTGCTATGAATTCCAGCATCCTGAAGTCGCCGCTTCACTGTTGATACTGACACTGGTGTTTGACGGCTACTATTTAGTGCAGCTGCCAGGTGACCACCTGTGAGGCGTCTTTGTCTTAAACTACACACTCCCAGATATTTGTCTGCATCGTTTTTCTGTCCTTGTTAGACCCAGTTTGTGCTGCTCTCTGAAGGGAGTAGTTAACAGCATGGTAAGAGATTTTAGTTTTAGTTAGGATTTTTAGATGGCTTTTCTAATCATCTATTAGCCTTATAAAATGATGAACTTGGATTAGCAGCCATACCAGGAGATTGATGCAGAGGACTGACAGTTGTTGATAGTAGGCCTCTATGCAAAAATGTACATCCTTCTTTGAAAATCATCTCATTCATTTTAATTGTTTGTTAAATGGATAAAAATTGTTTTTCCTGCATTTCACGATGTGTTTTTCTTTGGAAAACAAAGAAATTTGCAAATGATCCCAAACTTCCATAGCTCTTGAAGAATGGTGACTGGTGCAGCTACCCCGTCCAATGCACAAACTGACTCCAGCATGCAGAGGTCTTGATGATTTAGCAACCTGGAGATCCTTGCTCCATTTATTTTTGCTGATTGGCCCGTTGGTGATTCTATTCAGTTCCACAACATACAGTAATCAGCTCACCTTTTCTCCCCTTTGTACCACTCAAACGTTGGCGAAGGCACGGCAGCCGCCTCGCACCGCAGTAGAGCGGTGCGTCCCAGGCTAACTCCAATGCTTTTCATCTCATGGATGGATGGGGCAACTGGAGGAAACAAAGACAACCAAAGTCAGCATGAAAAAAACACACACACATATGCTCTCTCAGTTCTGTTTAAAAGGCAAACATTTAGCAGCAATTGGTTTTTGTTGAAGTGCAAAATGACAAGCTGGAACATCACGTTACATGGCGTTCGCAACACAAAGGCGGAGCTGGGGAGGGGAGGGGGAAGTCGTCCCCAATATTAGCAAAAAATGAAACGGCTTGCAGTGCTTGGGTGATAAATGGCTTAATGGCAGTTCAAAGACTGAATGGCGGCGGCAGGTTTGTGTGAATGCAAAATGAGGCCGCTTTCATGTGAAGACATCTCTAGGCCGTTGTCGCCAAGGCGGCTTTACATACGGAGGATTTTTTGCGGCCTTTCTTTGTTTCAAATATTTATACTGTTCAGAGCAGCCTTGAAAGGTGATTCATGAACACAAGCAATTATCGAATTAAAGCAGAATTAGGACCACAGTCCTCATTTTTGAAGGGATTATTACCGGTGCATATTTTAGAGGGAAACATTTTCGGTTTTACATGAGTGTATTTTATGCTGGCAAGGAAAAACGGTTGTGATATCTTGACTATCCTGACTGAGCTTGCTACAAATCGTTGGCTGTTAGTCAAGTCTGACATCCACCTGTTCTGTGAAAGGTATACTGTAAGTACACTCTGCAAGTCAGAATCTCTGTCATTCACAGTCTGTCACTCAGTGCTGTAATACAGTTCTTCCCCGTCTCGTCTTCTGCCTCTTCATCCCATTCATTGCCAGATTATCGCTATCTGCAGTCCATCACCATCTCTAACAGTCAGTTAATAGGGCTTCGCCAAGTCGAGCCGTGTTACCAAGCCCAAGGGCATCCGAAGTGCCGGTAACAGCTAATTCTAAAAATGTATTTTTTAACAAAAACAAAACAAGACCAGTAAAAATGGAAAAAAAAAAACTGCAGCAATTTCAAAATATCCTGCAAAATTGTCATCTCATGAGAATAATTTTATAAAAATAATCGTTTTAGTTGGATGAAGTTGAAATATGAACAAAAATATATATTTTAAAAAGTTGTAAGATTATCAGAACATGGGAAATTATGGGAAACTATTTCAACGGGAGGAAAGAAGGCAAAAATATGGTTGTTTCCTGACAGGACGAAGTCAGGGGTGTCCAAAGTTTTTCACCCGAGGGCAAAAAACGAAAGGACACAAATTTAATTTTGATGTTTTGTAAAGCAGCACAGGTTTGTGATATAGGTGAAAAAGCCCATTAGTATTTACTTTGGACTTAGCTTTTTCTCCCTAAAAAAAATTATCAGAAACAGAACAAACTGTTGAAACTGTTTTTTTTTCTGGAAAATTAGTTTGGGGAAAATTTATAATATTATTGGAATCAAGTCATAAAATCACAAATTTACGAAGATTATTTATGAAAAAAGTTTGTAAAAAACATCAAAAAGTTTTTTTTACAAAAACTTTTTTCAGAAATAAAAAAGATTACTTATGAAAAAAAAACTTTTTTCATAAATAATCTGCGCTGCTTTGTAAATTTGCAAAGATTATTTATGAAAAAAGTTAGGAAAAAACATCAAAAAGTTTTTTCAACTTCATCAAACTTTTTTTCATAAATAATCTATGCAGATTTACGAAGATTATTTATGAAAAAAGTTTTCAAAAAAGGTTTTCATAAATAATCTGTGCTGCTTCATAAATTTGCAAAGATTATTTATGAAAAAAAAGTTTGTAAAAAAAACTTTTTGTCATAAATAATCTGTGCTGTTTTGTAAATTTGCAAAGATTATTTATGAAAAAAGTTTGTGAAAAACATTTTTTCATAAATAATCTTTGTAAATTTGTGATTTTAGATTGATTAAAGTAATATTAAAAATGTTCCCCAACTTTCCCAAACTAATTTTCCAGAAAAAAAATACAGTTTTAGTTTGTTCTGTTTTCGATAATCTTTTTAGGTAGAAAAAGCAAAGTCCAAATTTAATACTAATAGTTTTTTGTTTTTGTTTTTGTTTTTTACCTATATCACAAAGCTGTGCTGCTTTACAAAACATCAAAATTAAATTTGTGTCCTTTCATTTTTTGCCCTCGGATGAAAAACTTTGGACACCCCTGACTTTGTCCTGTCAGGAAACAACCATATTTTTACCTTCTTTCCTCCTGACAAACACATCAAATAAATGCTTCAAATAACACATCTTCTATTTTCCCTTATTTTCCCAAAAAATATATTTTCCCAAATGCAAATGTTGACGAGTATGGTGTAAATTAGAAAACATTTCTAAAACTTCACCCAAAACCCTTTGGGAGGTATTGCTATGTTTACCTCTGACGGCTGACTTTTCTGTTTACTTGTTTCTACATGAATCCAGGCAAGCAAGGAAACAGGAGAAGAAACAATACAAACACCCAACATTGTGAAGTATAGAAACGAGACTGGAGCAGACGCTGGAAAAACATCCCAACAAAATAACCGTCACATTCCTCCATAACTAAACCAAATATGATTGCATCTTTCTCCAAAGTCGTCTACTTATATGCCGTGTTCTCCTTCCAGATTTTCTACTCTAAAGATGGTATCCGCATGGCTTTTCAAAGGTGTTCTTATATTGGAAATATGTGAGGGCACAAATCTTGGCTTGATTAGGAGAAGGAAGTGTCATGCATCCGCAGTGTTAGCTCCCCGCTAACCCGCCGGAGTCGGCAGACAGCTGACAGATGAGGTGGGTTGCGAGAGATCGGCGTAATGTGAAAAAGATCCATGGGATCTTTTGTGTGTGTGGACTATGATGGCGTAGGAGAGGCCGAGTGAGGTGACGGTGGGCTCTGAGATGATGAATCCCCATCCACCAACATTCTCCTGCAACTTAATGAACACCGTCACATGACTTGAGTCTGCTGATTTCCCGTCCTTGCATGTGTGTGCCAATTATACCGCTTTTTTCGTTCTTTCAAGGCTGGGCTGATAATCTGAAGGACCAGTGGTCGTCATTGAAGGGATGCGTTTTCTACTCATTTATCAAGGTCTACGCCACGTTAGATGCCATGCTGTGGGATACCGGTAGACCTGCCTGAACGTACAAGCTTTGAGTGGAAATAAGTGGGTATGGCATAACATTATTAAGAGACAAATGGCCCTGTTAATATTGACAGCTCTTATTAAATGTGCATCCTTAGTGGTACGCCCCCATACTACAGAGTCCAGGAGGAGACATGGTGGAATTTTGTGAGATCCAGAGGAAGTTTTGCAGATCTCAACAAAATATTCAATTAAAAAGGTTTGAGTTTCACTGATTCACGAGTTGACAAACACTAAGTCAAAGACCCCTTTCATAGACTCAAAGTTCTTTGACGAAGACTCAAGTTTACGGGTTGACAGAGACTTCAGTTTCACTGACTCATCGGTGCTCCACAAAAACCAGAGTGTCACAGAGTCAAGACGACTTTTCAAGACTTGAGTTTCATTGACTCATGGGTTAACACATTCCCATGTTTCACGGCCAAGACTTGAGTTTCACTGACTGATGGGTTAACACATGCCCAAGTTTCACTGACCAAGACCAAAGTTTCACCGACTGATGGGTAAACACTGCCCAATTTTCACTGACCAAGACCCAAGTTTCACTGAGTCATGGTTGCTCCACAAAAAACTTGCCCAAGTTTCACGGCCAAGACTTGACTTTCACTGACTGATGGGTGAACATATGCCCAAGTTTCACTGACCAAGACTTGAATTTCACTGACTCATGGGTTGACAATTGCCCAAGTTTCACTGACCAAGACCCAAGTTTCACTAACTCATGGGTTAACACCTGCCCAAGTTTCACTGACCATGACCCAAGTTTCACTGACTGATGGGTTAACACATGCCCGAGTTTCACTGACGAAGACTCAAGTTTCATTGAGTCATGGGTTAATATATGCCCATGTTTCACCAACCAACACCCAAGTTTCACTGACTTATGGGTTAACACATGCCCAAGTTTCACTGACCAAGATCCACTGACTGATGGGTTAACACTGCCCAATTTTCACTGATCAAGACCCAGGTTTCATTGACTGATGGGTTAAAACATGCCCATAGTTCACTGACCAAGACCCAGGTTTCACTGACTGATGGGTTAAAACATGCCCATAGTTCACTGACCAAGACCCAGGTTTCACTGACTGATGGGTTAAAACATGCCCATAGTTCACTGACCAAGACCCAGGTTTCACTGACTGATGGGTTAACACATACCCAATTTCATTGACCAAGACTCAAGTTTCACTGACTCACAGGTAAAACATTTTGCCCATTTGTGAGTTTCAGCACATGCGCTACGTGACGAGTGACTCGTGTGAATGGAATACCTGAAACACGCGGGTGAGTGAGATCTTCAGCCAGTAAAAGGAATGGACTTTACCATCACTAACTGGTGAAGTTACTGTTTTGTGAGACGCATTTATTCCACACGCTGAGATTCTTCTCTCCAATAGTTTTCTTCCATCTCCTCTTGTCTCTGCTGGAGTTTTCAAGGTTGACTGCCGTAAAGAAGGAAATAAAGTCCCAGTGGGATACGTGTATCAGATTTATTGTTAACTGATCCAGTGAGGGAGCAGGCATATATATTAGCTATTATCTTCTCTCCTATCAAGGGCACCTTACATAAATGTTTACCAGTTACCACGCAAGTATGCAACACACCCATTAGAGGACTTTAAATCAGACTTCTGACCACACTTCCTGAAAAGAGAAAACAATTGCCAGAGGCTTATAGATGCTCTAACGTAATTTGGCTTCAGACTTTCAAATGAGATGCTGCCAATCAGATCTGTTGCCGTTGATCACTCCTATAAAAACCTCCCCAAGCCAATCATTCCAATTCCCGCTCAATGACACGTCTTACATCATCATATCACGTGAAATACAACTTCGGAGCTAGCGGTGAAATGCAAAGTAGTGCACTAAAATTCTTGAAAGTCCAATAAGCCGGTTAATTTAGTGTCCAGAGAACGCTGCGGTGTGGCTGTAAATCACGCTTGGATTTGTGGCGACTCCCCCGGATTGGGGTGAGGGGTTGGCTCCAGGAATAGCAAACACACACAGCAAAAAAAAAAATGAGGCCGCCAAGGTACTGCCTGATGACAAATGACCAGTTGCGGGTCGATTACAAAGCAAATTCCCTTACATCTATATTATGCTGAGCTTGTCTTCAAAACAAAAGCAAGGTCTCAGAACGTGCGTCCCTCCAAAGTGAACAAACACTCGCATGTTAATGATTGGTAAAATGTTTGACCCTGGATGTAATATTCATGGCCAGGTCGTGTTCGGAATGCATCGGAGCTTAAGTAACATCACTTTCCTTTAAGGAGCCTCGTGAGACTGCTAATGATGGATTGGCTCTCATCACCGTTGGCAGCATACATCAAGCCAATCAAAGTTTAGCCATCGGTAATGATTAGATATTGATAAGAACGCTAATATCGAGCATTACTACGCTTGGGCTGCAAGGATGCCAATCGACAAAAATCTCAGCTTTACAATATAGTTGACAAATCACATTTATTAGTATTGATTTTAGGAATTCATCAGGAAGGGCATCCGGAATATAAAGAGCTCAAACCAAAAATCAGTATGCGGATCAAAAAGAATTAGTACTGTATTTTCGGCACTATGAGGCAGCCTTTAATTTTCTCAAAAATCAACGGTGCACCTAAGGCCTCACAGCTAGGAGACTTGAGTTCAATTCCACCCTCGGCCATCCCTGTATGGAGTTTGCATGTTCTCCCCGTACATGCGTGGATTTTTTCCCGGGTAATGCTGTTTCCTCCCACATTCAAAAAACACGCTAGGTTAATTGGCGACTCCAAATTGTCCATAGGTATGAATGTGAGTGTGAATGGTTGTTTGTCTGTACAATACCGTTCAAAAGTTTGGGGTCACTTGGACATATTTCGGGCCAGTCTGAGATATGGCTTTTTCTTGGCAGTCCTGCTATGAAGTCCAGCATCCTGAAGTCGTCGCTTCACTGTTGATACTGACACTGGTGTTTGACGGCTACTATTTAGTGCAGCTGCCAGGTGACGACCTGTGAGGCGTCTTTGTCTTAAACTACACACTCTCAGATATTTGTGCAGTGTTTTTCTGTCCTTGTTAGACCCAGTTTGTGCTGCTCTCTGAAGGGAGTAGTTAACAGCATGGTAAGAGATTTTAGTTTTAGTTAGGATTTTTAGATGGCTTTTCTAATCATCTATTAGCCTTATAAAATGATGAACTTGGATTAGCAGCCATGCCAGGAGATTGATGCAGAGGACTGACAGTTGTTGATCATTGTTGTTCATTGTTTGTGAAATGGAAACAAAAATGTTTGTGAAATGCATGAAAATGTGTTTTTCTTTGGAAAACAAAGAAATTCCCAAACTTTTGAGCGGTCATGTATGTGCCCTGTGATTGGCTGGCAACCAGTCACAGCACCCCCACGACCCTCGTGAGGATAAGCGGTAGAAAATGAATGAATGAATCAATCAACTGTGCACCTTGTAATGCGGCACAATATCATTATTGTTATTGTGTGCTATTTCGAGTTCCAAAATCTGTAAAAAATATTGTTGTGCTACTTTGGTAAGCGCTGCACTTGATTGACTGTCGGAGCATTTTCCACTGACACAGGGACGTAATACATACACTGGCAACAATAAACCAATCAGAAAACAATAGATAACTACTACAGTACATATGCAAGCAGCGAAAAACCTTTTATTTATTTAAATACCTTTTATTTCATTTAAATTATCCACTTTTTCTACAGTCTACAATATTATTATTATTATGATCCTTCTGCGTTATTACAGAAGGAATACTGTGGTGTTCAGCCTACTCATCTTCATCCTCTAAAAGAGACATTAACACAGTTATGCCAGGAAAAAAAAAACACGAAGGTGTGAGTAAAACCATTCTCTCAATATGATGTATTTCGATACTAACTATTGCCTGCCAAGAGAGCCATGAGAACATGAGCTTTTTTTAATTAAAAGATCGATGAATATCCCTATCTCTTGTGTTGGATTTGAAAATGAGTTTTCAGTGCAATTAAGAAGGATTCATCAGCGCGTGACTTATCAGCTTACACTGAGACACTCTTCCCGACTGCCATCTGTGGGCTTCACCGTCCTGTGGATTTTTATTTTATTTTTTTGTCAGTCAGGAGCGGTACCGCTGCCAAGATTTATTAATTCAATAAGATTTCTATTCAGAGCAGCGAAGGGACAATGCGTTCTTTCTGTTTTATTTAATGAAATGCATATAAATAACCGGCTTAGTCCCACAATTGTGTGGCTCACTCAGTGCATTCAATCTATTGTGAGATTTAAGACTAAACAGTCCAAGGTAAGCAAATGCACATATTAGATGGAGGGGCTATCAGATAAGGACTGTCACCTCTAAAACCCGAGTCTGTTCTCCTGAGAATTTGAGCAATTTTTGAGTAATTTACTGTCATTAACAGAGTTTGGGCATAGGTTTATTACTATTATCTTGGATTGACTTTTACAGAACTAAACACACTGATTTTGTTTTGAAATGATGGGAAAATGCAGTTTTTATAGTATTTCGGGGAGCCCGGGCTGTCTGGCCAGCGACCACAGTGCCACCCGGATGGCGGGGTTGGTATTGCACCACCAGGGTTTACCAGCAATGACACCAAATGACAAAGTGGCCACATTCACACTTCTTCACTTATGTCACAGCTTTTTATTTCACCTACACACCGCAAGGCATGCTGGGTAACCCACCCAAAACACTATATTTAGCGAGTTTTCTCTCTCCATGTCCATCCCCAGGTTCTACAGCCTGGTACTCCAGTCAGACTCCACGACTAGACCCGGAGCTTATCCGGACCTTCAAGCACCAAGCAAGCTGTTGATGAAATGGATGGCATCACCATCCGTTGCTGCATTTGACCACAAATGTTATGGCCAAATAAACACAAAGGCCACCCACACTACGTGACAAAGCTGATAGACAGAACAGGTTCAAACATTCAAATAAATTAGGGATGGTCAGGTTTCCGGTTCCAAGGTATGAGGAAGTGAGGGTTCCAAAACCCATGAATTTGTCCATCCTAACATATTTTTGTTTCACTCACATTTCTTCATTTTGCACTTTGGAGCTCTACTGAGAACCTGCTTAAGACCCAACAATGCGGAATGAAGATTCTTGATTTTTTTCTTGAAACCTGGTCTTTTTAGACCAAATTTAGATCAGGAGTGTATGGAATAGCACAAGATCATGTTTGCTCATGTTGTCAGGAAAACGGTCCCATTCCAAAGCTATATATTTGGTAATGGTAATGGTTTTATTTCATTTGAACATGCATCAGATTACAATTGAGTGCATCCCATAATTAGTTCACAGTTCCACATGTCCAAAAGGAGTAGGAAAAAGCAAAGCTTATTAAATCCTACCCCTCCATCTGGTACTTTTACAATCAGTAACTGTTACATTTGTTCACTTCCTGCTTTCCTAAAATAGTTTAAGATTTTTTAAATTATTTTTTCAATTTTTCATATTTTTTGTCACGTACCGAGGTACGAGGTGATATGAGCATCCAATGCCATAATGGGTACCATAGTAAGTGTCAATATAGTGATATATATAGCACATCATGACTGGTTCAAGACTCTTCATCCTTGTATTTAGCAAACATCAACTGCTTGTATTGTTTCTTGAATTGGCTCATCGTTGTGCATTGTTTGATATCCTTACTCAAACCATCCCATAGTTTGATTCCATATACTGAAATGCTATGTCTTTATCGTAGTCCTAGCATATAAGTGTTTCAAATGTACTTCTTCCCTGAAATCACATTTCTCCTCTCTTGTAGAGAAATATTGGATGACATTTTTAGCTAATTGGTTATTTTTAGCCTTATGCATTATTTTAACTGTTTGAAGATGAACTATATCAGCAAGTTTAAGTATTTGTGATTTTAGAAATAAAGAGTTATTTCTTATTCTTTTTCTAACTAAAGTTTTGTGAGGACACGTCGACTACGAACGTCCAACGTCAATCAAAAACGAGGAAGCACAACGTCAGCATTTGAGATTCCAATCGGAAAACTGCAGAAGGAGCTGAAAGCGACTGTGTCAATCTATTCTGAAGTGGAACTAACAAGACCATTTAGTCTGCAAAAGATCAAGATTTGGCTCATTTAATCGTGCCCTGAATGCAGCACCGAATCCAAATAGCAATCATGATGAGAGCTCTGGAGAGATGTGGAGAGACAGATTTACTTCCCAACAGCTCGAGGACGATGACTCTACTTAAGACTTGGGTCTATTTCATTCTTTGTAGATGTAAGCCACAGTGTTAATACCTGCAAAACGCAGACCAACTGCAACTTTTTCCTTCATGTTACTGTCAGGTTCAAACTCCAGTGACACTTGTAAAAACACTTAAATACAGAAATACAGAAGAGACAGACAATAATATTCAAAGTTACTCGCAGCGAGGAGAGTGAAACAACATACCCAGTGACATGCCACTCCTTTCTTTTTATTCTCTTTTCGGGGGTCCCTACTACATGGTTGTGCAATTCTAAGGGGGGGGGGGGGGGGCAGTTGCACGAGCTGTATTTGTTTGTCTATGAGTGTGTGTATGTGAGAGTAATTACTTTTATTGTTTTATGAGTTCTTAGCTTGACACATTCTTGCAGGATTAACATGAACATCTGCAGGCTCGTTGTTGGCGCATCCATGTACTTCCAGGACCTGGGGGTCGCTGGGGGTCTCTGATCAGGGTCAAGGGAACATTTTTTCTTCGGCACATTCAAACACTCCTTCTATTGTCTAAGCAAATGGATATAAGGGTGATAACTAACGTTATGTTCATTCTATCTACATTTTATTCTAACAGTTACATCACGCCCAACGTATTCTATGAGCACATATTTACTATTTGATTGATATGCACCTTCCGCCTCGGCATGGGGTCCACTTTTCACACGCAAATATTCAAATGCAAGACCGCATTATACACACATTTAATTAAATCAACAATAAATGTCAATGCTGTGCAAATTTATAGCACATAATGATGGGTAAAGAAGAATGTTAGCGCTGTGTAAACATACTTATGCTAAAGTAAGCACAGTTTAAATTTATGCCATTAAGTGACACTAATAATGTTTAGCTCGTTTGAAATATGATCCTGGACCTGACTTCCAATTTGTCCCAGATGAGTGGGCCTCCTTCTGGGGAGTGCGGGCGTGGAGCAAACAAGTAACAAGGTGATGTTAAGCATCGCAAACATTTAAGGTTGGTCTCTGCATTTCAATTACTCCTCGAATCCATCTGGACTGCAGCAGAAGCGGTTTGCTGTTCAGCAAGTCAAATATGCACGGTCATAATTGAAAACAATCATGTTTTGTTGGCTAATTACTGTAAGAAGGAAAGCAAAATATGTTATTTTTTTATGAACATGGTCTGCGGGGCAACGGAAGAGGGAGGGGGCGTACCATGGCTGATAAAGTTGGAAGCAGAGCGAGAACCACCTAACTGCTGAGGAGCCTTGCAGTGAAGGGCATGGCATTACCGAGATGCGGTGTGTTTCCTTGTGAACCTGCACAAAACATCAATATGTATCAGTATCATACGGATACTGACATGTGAAAGAAACAGGAGGTCACTAACCCCAACACCCACCTCACTCGTGGTGTGAACAACGGTAACAGAAAGCCAACACATATCGAACGCACCATGCAACCTTATCTACCGCATACAGGCAAATTAAACCCCAGTTATATGCCGCAAGGCATGCTGGGTAACCCAAGGTGCTACACTGTATATAGCAAGTATTTCAATTACGCTCCCAGATCTATCTAACCTAAGAGATATGGTGAAGGGCTCCTGCATGCCTCCCCGGTGAGGTGTTCAGGGCATGCCCAGCCAGGAGGACGCCCTGGTGTAGATTTAGGGCATGTTGGAGGGATTATGTCTCATAGTTTACAGCTTAGTTTCTCCCTGGGGAGGCTGGACGAGGTGGCGGGGGGCTGGGAAGTCTGGGCTTCCCTATTGAGGGTGCTGTCATTGTGACCCAGACCCAGAAAAGGGGAAGGAACTGGAATGGAATAATAGAACAATTATTTTTGATATTTGGTTGAAGTCCAAATTGTACTCGGTATGTGACAAAAACTAAATAAAATAAAAATACAAAGTAATAATATATATATACATATATATATATATATATATATATATATATATATATATATATATATATATATATATATATATATATATAAGTCAGAAAAAATACCAATATAACCGGACTATCCATATATCCGATCCTGTGCCGAACTGCATTAAAAGTGGGCAATAATGCACTGTTCACATTGTTCTATACTATAGAACAATGTCAGCTTACAGGCCTGTATGGTAGAGTGGCCAGACGAAAGCCACTCCTTAGTAAAAGGAACATTGCAGCCCGTCTGGAATTTGCCAAAAAGCCCCTGAATGACTCTCAGACCATGAGAAACAAAATTCTCTGGTCTGATGGCTTTCGTCTGGCCACTCTACCATACAGGCCTGATTGGTGGATTGCTGCAGAGATGGTTGTCCTTCTGGAAGGCTCTCCTCTCTCCACAGAGGAACGCTGGAGCTCTGACAGAGTGACCATCGGGCCTTGGTCACCTCCCTGACTAAGGCCCTTCTTCCCCGATCGCTCAGTTTAGAAGGCCGGACAGCTCTAGGAAGAGTCCTGGTGGTTCCAAACGTCTTCCATTGACGAATAATGGAGGCCACTGTGCTCATTGGGACCTTCAAAGCAGCAGAAATTTTTCTGTATCCTTCCCCAGATTTGTGCCTCAAGACAATCCTGTCTCGCAGGTCTACAGACAGTTCTTTTGACTTCATGCTTGGTGTTTGTGTTCTGACATGCACAGTCAACTGTGGGACCTTATATAGACATAGATTATATTTCCAAATCATGTCCAATCAACTGAATTTACTGCAGGTGGACTCCAATTAAGCTGTAGAAAGATCTCAAGGATGATCAGTGGAAAAAAGATGCACCTGAGCTCAATTTTGAGCTTCATGGCAAAGGCTGTGAATACTTATTTAAATGTGATTTCTTAGTTTTCTATTTTTAATAAATTCAAAAAAGTCAAAAAAAAAACTTTTTCACATTGTCATAATGGAGTATTTTGTGTAGAATTTTGAGGTAAGAGATTAAATTAATACAATTTGGAATGAGGCTGTAACATGACAAAATGTGGAAAAAGTGAAGCACTGTGAATACTTTCCGGATGCACTGTACACTACCACTCAAAACTTTGAGATCACTTGCAAATTTCTTTTTTTTTCCCAAAGAAAAACACAATTTCATGCATTTCACAAACATTTTTTTCCATTTCCCAAACAATGAAAATGAATGAGATGATTTTCAAAGAAGGATGTACATTTTTGCATAGAGGCCTACTATCAACAACTGTCAGTCCTCTGCATCAATCTCCTGGTATGGCTGCTAATCCAAGTTCATCATTTTATAAGGCTAATAGATGATTAGAAAAGCCATCTAAAAATCCTAGCTAAAACTAAAATCTCTTACCATGCTGTTAACTACTCCCTTCAGAGAGCAGCACAAACTGGGTCTAACAAGGACAGAAAAACGATGCACAACTGTGCAAGAAGAAACAAAGAAACAAACAAGAATTATTCCATATGATCGGTGTCGAAATCGGTCAATTTCACTCATGGATGATTGGTATCAAAATCGGCGACATAAATCCCTCGTATTTACAAAGTCATACACAGATTTTCCGTGCTCCAACTACAAAAATATTCCATTTATTGACTTGGAATCCTATATCGTGGAAATTAATTTATTACTGGCAGGTCTGTAACCAATTAATTAAACCAGGGGTGACTGGAATCATGAAAGACAAAAAAATCCTTAGCAATAGCACAAACTGGGTCTAACAAGGACAGAAAAACGATGCTAGCTGCACTAAATAGTAGCCGTCAAACACCAGTGTCAGTATCAACAGTGAAGCGGCGACTTCAGGATGCTGGACTTCATAGCAGGACTGCCAAGAAAAAGCCATATCTCAGACTGGCCAAAAAAAAATCCAAGTGATCCCAAACTTTTGAGCGGTAGTGTATATTAGAAAGGCAGAAAATGAACAAATGTAACAGTTACTGATTGTAAAAGTACCAGATGGAGGGGTAGGATTTAATAAGCTTTGCTTCTTCCTACTCCTTTTGGACATGTGGAACTTTGAACTAATTATGTGATGCACTCATTTGTTATCTGATGCATGTTCAAATGAAATTAAACCATTACCATTACTCGTGGACTAGAGCTGTCCTATCTAGTCTCACGCCTAGTATTTGAGCTTGCTCACGCCTTCTAAGACAACCTGACCAAGCAGTTATAATGGATTCAATGACCCGATAAGGTTATTTCCTTTCTAATACTGTTAAAAAACATATTTAGAAGTTCGTAAACAGGTTTTCTATACTTTAAATTCACTTACCTCGCTTGGGTCTGGAACCAATGAACCGTGACAAACAAGGGATTACTGTGTGGTAATTTGAAATACAGCATGTGCTGTCATCAACTTTATACATGCCGACCAAGAGCTTTTCTTCCCGTCATTCACACACACCAGCGACCTGGATGGCCATTAAACAACGGTAGACTATTTTACCCACAATTTTAGTTGAAGTCCAAATTAAACAGCATCAAAGGCCTTGCATTCACGACTTCACAGTTTATCCACCAAAAGGTGTGCAGCGTGTATTTGAAACATGCGTGCTGCAAGGAGGACATCAAAAAGCCTGTAATGTTCGATCCCTGCAAACTGGCTTTAACATCTGGAGTGCTCCATAGTGGCTAACGTTGCAGCATATGAAGGCATCCTGGAAAAAGAACACATCAATGTAGTAGAAGGCAGATGGAAGTGGTAAAAGCTTGTGAAAACTGTCAAATGACTTCTTGCAACATCGTGCTCGTCAAACACCGGAGTGCCGTTCAATAAAGAGCGTCTCTGCAGAGTGTTTCTTAAAACACAAAGGAAGGTCAGATGAGTTTGATTTCACGGTGTTGAAAGGAAAACTTGTGTTGTGTTTTTGTGTTATTGCTTCATTTGTATTCAGCCACTAATGGACGCAGAGCTTCATTCATTAATTAGCGCCTTGTTATCAGAAATGAGATGGTGGTCCCTGCCTCATCCATCCCCGAGCCTCGGCACCTCATACCTTTGTGTCTGTGCCGGGAGAACGTCAGCCAATAACCTGCAGCGAGGATGAATTATGTAAATGTGGAAAGTAGGTCAGAGATCACGTTTTAGAAGGTGGAAACTAGTAGGAATTGTATTTTACGCTAGCAGGGCTTTAGGAGCGTGACTGCCGTTGTTCACGTTGAGCTGATAAAATAATTCAGGAGCAGATTATACGACGACAAGAGGAAAGGCAGGTCTGTCATTTTATTCGAGCGGCCGCATCACGGCAGCCTTGCGAACGAACCTTCAACCAATTCCACCCGGGGTTAAACGATGGACTCGATGAAGATGCCTCAATCTCCATTTCTAATTCTTCATATCTCAGGACGCCAAACGGCGGGCTTAGTGTTACTGAATGTTACCATAACGCCATCACGGAGCTTAACTTTGTTTTCATTACTTGCTTATTTTAATTAGTGGCCTTAATCTGCAATTAGCCCCGAGGTTAACGACACTGTTATGCCCTCCGAAAATGAATTGTTTGTAAAGTGGGCAGAAAACTGCTAACCCGTGCATGATTGATGCGGTTATGACTGACTGATGTTTACGACTTCATCGTTGACTAGGATTCCGCCTGCTCCTGGCGTAAAACAAATGTAGCCATGCCTGTTTTAAACATGGTCAGGCAAAATGATCTGATGCATTTTTAGGTTAAATAAAAGGCAAAAGTGTTATTATTTTGTTTTAAAAATTAAATCAGTTCTGGCGATGTGGGGTCAGACGGTTAATTTTGGTTTCAATGCAGATCCAGTAGCTCTGAAGTTGGTAACCCGTAACAAGATGGTGTTTGGAGCTGGGGCGGGATCATGTGCAAATGGAACGCTCGATTCATTTGCGATGCTCACCAGTCCAATTCATGGCAGCAAATGAAAAAGAATCCAAAAACAATGGCATGATAAAGAAACAAAGGAAAATGGCTTTATATGTACTTTACGTTATTTGCCTTTTATTTAACCGACAAATGTGTCAGATCATTTTGCCTGACCAAGTACGAAGCATAAAATTAAATAATTGCTGAAGTCGTCATAGATAAAGGCTGCAATTAATGTTTATTTTCCTAGTCGATTAATCTGAAGCGTCTTTTCGAACAGAAATCATCAGAGCCATCATAGAATATCTAACCCAGGACTTGTGGACTTTACGTACCAGCGTCAGTGTGTGTGAAAGGTGTGTAGAAAAGGTGGGTCTCGGTGTAGAACTTCAGACTCCTATCCCACAATCCTTGCAGTCGCCATTCCTTATGTTAAGGCGGAGGAGCTATCCACACGGTTTGCAAGTTTGTAGTATTTTATTGTTTATTTTTGATAACGGCTTTCAGAACGGGAAAAATTAAAAATGCTGGTTTGTCATTTCAGTGTGACGGCCGAACTGGTGTCCAAAATGGACTGAGTGGTGGTGGATCGGTGAGCTTTGATGCCAAGCTGACAGAATATCTGAATATTTATAACATACCATATTTTCTGGACTATAAGTTGCTCCGGAGTATAAGTCGCACAAGGCCAAAAATGCATAATTAGGTAGAAAAAAAACATACATAAGTCGCACTGGAGTATAAGTCAAGTTTTTTTTGCGGGTAATTTACGCTAACAATAAAAGAATAGAGAACAGGCTGAATAGGTGTAAGATATGCTAACAAAATGGTTATTCAGCTACACAAAAAATAAACATGAACAAAAAAGGTGTCCAGTGTTAAACACTTTCATTTATAAGTCGCTCTGGAGTATAAGTCGCAGGAACAGCCAACCTATGAAAAAAAGTGTGACTTATAGTCTGGAAAATGCGGTAATAGTTTGTTGTCTTTTTCTGTAAAATTAATTGTAGATGTAATTCCACTTTGTCATAAGTCAAGACGAGCCTTGGTAGTCGAAAGCGGACATACTTCTGCGTATACGTTCTTTCATTTTCTATATTTTGGTGTGTATCTGCGTCTTTACAGCGCCACATGTAGGTGTGCCTTGGGTATTACATCCTTTCGATGCAACTATTTACCAATGCAGCACAGTGTAGATGCAAAAAATACAAATACCATATTTTCTGGACTATAAGTCGCTCCGGAGTATAAGTTGCACAAGAACAAAAATGCATAATTAGTTCGAAAAAAACATACATAAGTCGCATTTTTTGCGGGTAAATTATTTTCCAAACTACTTGACCAAAAAATTACGTCCTCTTGGAAGGCAAGTTCTAACAATAAAAGAATAGAGAACAGGCTGAATAGGTGTAAGATATGCTAACACAATGGTTATTCAGCTACACAAAAAATAAACATGAACAGAAAAGGTGTCCAGTGTTTATGTAACATAGACAGTTTTTTTTCATGTATAAGTCGCTCTGGAGTATAAGTCGCAGGAACAGCCAACCTACGAAAAAAAGTGTCACTTATAGTCCGGAAAATATGGTAAATAAAAATCACAGGAACGCGGCAGACAGGACCTAAGACACCTGAAAGCAGCATGCTGGTGGGGCATCTTGCTCCGCCCTTCCTGTGTCATTGTCGCTCGTACAGAAAAAAGCCAGACGAATCACGGTTGTGTGAAAGGGGCTATCCTTATTCATAACGCCACTTGCTATCATTCCCGTTGAAACGTTTTCCGTTGTGTGTCCAATCGTGTTTTATTGGTTTGTGATTTAGCATCCCGGGTTTAGGAAGTGGCAGCCAATGACTCGACTGTTTGCACTCGCACCTTCCTACCATGACTCACAGAAATTGGGACACGGTCCAAACGCTCCGAACAGTTGTTGCACCACTCCCTTACCTCTGTATGCATCCTATAGTCACCTTCAGTAAGGAAACTACAAATATGCGAAGGAAGATACTTTGCAGTGAGTAATAAATCAAAGGACCTTTCATGAGCAAGCACAGTCATTCGTGTTGACCATAACTCAAAAAGGATGTCAGGGATCATAAATATTCATGGCGACAGATAGCAAGCATGAAGATTTACTCATCGTACAAAGAAGTTGTGGCCTCCTCTTTCAAATCCAACCATCAAAAGCATGCAGCGTCATTTGGAGAGAAAATATGATATTTTAGCCTCATCTCAGAACCATTAGGTGTCCAGGACTCAGCTTGCAAAGATTTTTCAAGTAACCTTATAAAATAAAATAGGCCGTTGCCACTTTGTGCTTGCAATTTTGCAGCTTCAGTCTATGACGGTTTTTCTAAAGTATATTAGTCATTCCATCCTAGACATTTTTCAAAAGACATAACTGATCTTTTAAGGCACATGGAATATTGTGTTGTGCACGCTTCACTCATCCATGCTTTTCCACTTCCTGTTTGCCGTGGAGTGCATTAATCCATGGGAAAGATACTTACCAAAGGCACCTCTGCCACCTTGTGTCCGTTTTTACATCTTAAAACTGCACTAAACCTGATCTTTTCTATAAATATACGTATTTGGAAAAACATGAATCACGATTTTTTGTGGTTGACTACAGCCTATTATAACTTATAGTCAAATCTCAGACAAATATAAGACATTCAGATGACACATTCAAGGACAGGTTGCGATACGTAGTATTCTCGACCGGTCACTTGGTGCCAGTAATTCAGCAACAGCCACCACAGGAAGTACAAAAACAAACAAACAAACAAACAAACAAACAAACAACAGGCAATTGTTTGAGTTTAAGTAATCTCATACAGCAATCACTCTCCTGACCACAGTTTTTGAGAAATACATTAATTATTAAATCATTTTGTGGTTAAGTACGGTCTACTATTAGTCCAAAAATATGCATATCTGAGCAAATTGTCTGCATTTTTAGTTTAAATTAATCATTTTCAAGCATGACAATGGCTAAATAAAGTAAAATATAAATATAAGGCATTCAGAAGATGCATTCAAAGACATGATGTGATGATATGTAGTGTTCTACCCTGGTCACTAGGTGTCAGTAATGCTACGCTAATGTTCAGTGAGACGCACAAGCACCAGATTCATTACTGGAACAACAGGGGCTACTGTCAATTTAACTCAACTCTTGACAGCCTTACTCATATTTCGGAGCCCCGGGACACATTTACAACAACACATACATGCATGCGTCTTATTTATGTCTTATTTTCTCTTATTAGGACTACTATATTGGGTAATAGGAGCGTAAAGTTGAATATAGGGGTGCTATTTCATGTCTTGAGGGCTTTTCTAATGTTAAAAAAATGTATGAAAACAGGTTTTCTGTGCTGTAACTTACTATCCCATTTATAAATACTTCTTAGAAAGTCATTATCATGGTCGGGAATAATTAACCAAAATAAACGAGGGATCACTGTGCATCTGTTAATTTAAAAACATTCAAATACACAACTTTTTTCCGAGTAAAAATTATTAAATAAATGTCAAAATATACTTCCCTCAGCACCGTTCTCCATTGCTTCATTTACAAATCCACAAAAGGAAGGAAGCCACAAGGTCTGCACAATTTTCCAGCATGTCAGAAATCAATAAAAAAGGGATGAGCAATTGCTCAGTGACAGCGACGCTCTGACAATCTGTCAGAGGATGATAACTCTGGGCAGGAAACATGGCCGTACCACTTGAAGAGCGACAGCTTACTCCTACTCAAAGTAGGACGCTGGTGCTCAAAGAGCGGCGACTTTGTCTGACAGCAGACTCGTCCTCATCAGTTCAGTCATTCCGGATGGAAACGGCACATGCTTGGAGTTTGAAAGTGTCCTCAGATGAGGACGTGCCTTATTCAGAACTAGCTTGGCGTAATGGTACTAGAAGAACCTTTCATCCTTGAACCAGAGTCTCGGTAAAGGTATAAATAAGTGGCAAGTTCCACTCATTAGCGCCAGGCATTATTCGGAAATAATGACCACAAGACTTCATATCATTAGCTGGAAAACTTCTGTTGAGCTGGGAAAATTCTTGGAACATAGTTTTTTAGGATTTCTGACGCCACCGACTTTTCCTAGGACTTAACTGAATGAAAATTACAGCCAAAACAAAATTTTGACTCCTAGAAGGAAATCCCTCGTTTATCAGGGTTATCCAGTGCCAACAGTGATAAGTGAATTTCTGTGAAGTAGGAAGTAGAATATTGCTTGTAGTTAGAGCATAGACATTTTTTATGACCTTGTAAATAGTCATTAACATTATTATATCTTAATCTTAATCTTAGAGCTGGGCTGCACGGCGGTCGAGTGGTTAGGGTAATGCTACTAGACGAACCTTTCATCCAGAGTCTTGGTAAAGGTATAAATAACTGGCATGTAAATCCACTCATTAGCGCCAGGCATTAATCCGAAATAATGACCACAAGACTTCAGATAATAAACTGGAAAACTTCCATTGAGCTGGAAAATACACTGCGGCCTGGAAATTCTTGGAACATAGTTTTTTAGGATTTCCGATGACATCCACTTTTCGTAGGACTCGACTTTGAATGAAAATTACTGCCAAAACAAAATTGTGACTCCTAGAAGGAAATCCCTCGTTTATCGGGGTTAATTCATTCCAGTGCCAACAGTGATAAGTGAATTTCTGTGAAGTAGGAAGTAGAATTTTTTTTTTGTAGTTAGAGCATAGACATTTTTTATAACCTTCCAAATAGTCATTAACATTATTAGAACCGGGCTGCACGGCGGTCGAGTGGTTAGCGTAATGGTACTCGAAGAACCTCTCATCCTTGAACCAAAGTCTCGGTAAAGGTATAAATAACTGGCATGTAAAATTCCACTCATTAGCGCCAGGCATTAATCCGAAATAATGACCACAAGACTTCAGATAATAAACTGGAAAACTTCCATTGAGCTGGAAAATACACTGCGGCCTGGAAATTCTTGGAACATAGTTTTTTAGGATTTCCGATGACATCCACTTTTCGTAGGACTCGACTTTGAATGAAAATTACTGCCAAAACAAAATTGTGACTCCTAGAAGGAAATCCCTCGTTTATCGGGGTTAATTCATTCCAGTGCCAACAGTGATAAGTGAATTTCTGTGAAGTAGGAAGTAGAATATTTTTTTTGTAGTTAGAGCATAGACATTTTTTATAACCTTCCAAATAATCATTAACATTATTAGAGCCGGGCTGCACGGCGGACGAGTGGTTAGCGGAATGGTACTCGAAGAACCTCTCATCCTTGAACCAGAGTCTCGGTAAAGGTATAAATAACTGGCATGTTAAGTTCCACTCATTAGCGCCAGGCATTACTCGGAAATAATGACCACAAGACTTCATAGCATAAGCTGGAAAACTTCTACTGAGCTGGGAAAATTATTGGAACATAGTTTTTTTTAGGATTTCTGATGCCACACACTTTTCGTAGGACTCGAGTTTGAATGAAAATTACTGCCAAAACTAAATTGTGACTAAGTTAATTCCTTCCAGTGCCAACAGTGATAAGTGAATTTCTGTAAAATAGGAAGTAGAATATATTTTGTAGTTAAATAATATACATTTTTTATGACCTTCTAAATAGTCATTAACATTATTAGAGCCGGGCTGCACGGCGGTCGAGTAGTTAGCGCGCAGACCTCACAGCTAGGAGACCTGGGTTCGTTTCCAATTTTGCAATATAAAGGGCTCAAGCCAAAAATCAGTATGCGGATCAAAAATAATTAGTACTGTATTTTCTGCACTATAAGGCACACTTAAAAGCCTTTAATTTTCTCAAAAATCAACGGTGCACTTCGGTCCTCACAGCAAGGAGACCCAAGTTCAATCCCACCCTCGGCCATCTCTGTGTGGAGTTTGCATGTTTTCCCCATGCATTGGTGGGATTTTTCCCGGTACTCCGGTTTCCTCCCACATTCCAAAAACATGCTAGGTTAATTGGCCACTCCAAATTGTCCATAGGTATGAATGTGAGTGTGAATGGTTGTTTGTCTATATGTGCCCTGTGATTGGCTGGCCACCAGTCCAGGATGTACCCCGCCTTTCGCCCGCAGACAGCTGGGATAGGCTTGTGAGGATAAGCGGAAGAAAATGAATGAATGAATTATTAGAGCCCTCTAGAAATTAAATATAGTCACCTTTATACTCTTAGTACCTAATATAGTAGACACACCCATCATTACAGTAACATTACTGTGTAGAATACTACATATCAGAGGTGTGGACCCAATTTTGATGACTTGAGTCGACAGTATCATCAAAGACTGACAACTCGACTTGGGCTTTGACAGTGATGTTTTCGGACTTAAAAATCCGACATGTTAGACATAAATCTGATAAAAGCTGTTAGCTGTTAGCTGTTCCTTGCTGTTTTCTGGACAGCCTATTTCCTGCTGTGGCTGTTGTCGCTTCAATGGTGGCTTTAAATGGATTTACACTCGTATGACCCAACATAGTCGAAGTGTTAAGAGTAAATAAGCCATTTAAGAGGTAAATAAAACTCCTGTTTGTGTTCCCTGAGGGACCTCAGTGCCAGACGGACAGGAAAAGTAACCCATGTTATTATTCTAATTCTGATTATTATTATTGGTATGTGATAATTGTGTATTTTGATTATGTGAGATCATTTAACCCTTAGATGCACGAGTGACTGGACCCTACACTCTTCCATAAGTAGGTCAAAAATGACCCATGCTAGAATCAATGCGTTTTTATGCCAATTTTGACATTTTGGTTCGGAATTGTCACTTGTATGATATTTAATATTATATTTAGGACCACACAAGAATGATTTCATATTAGAAACATCTTCATTTTTCACTTTTTTACATATTTGAAAAAGAAAATGACCCCGTACAACAATAGAAAATGTGTGGATCCATTGTGTGTTGCATAAAGGTAAGTTAAAAATGTGAAACATTTTTTTTTCAGAATACCTAAAATATGAAATGATAACAATTTTTCATTACAAAGATTTTTCAAGTAAACAACCTGACCGGGTCAGTTTTGACCCACTTATGGAAGGTTGGGGTAGTAACACAAAAACAAAAAATTCTTAAAATATATAAAAGGTAAGTTAAAAATGTGAATGGCATGATATCAAAAACACGTTTTTTGAGGAATACCTGGTATATGATATGATAAAAAATTTTCATTATGAAGATATTTCAAGAAAACAACCTGACCGGGTCATTTTTGACCCACTTATGGAAGGTTAGGGTAGTAAGACAAAAACAAAAATTTCTTAAAATGTATAAAAGATAAGTTAAAAATGTGAACGGCATGATATCAAAAACATGTTTTTTGAGGAATACCTGGAATATGAAATAATTTTTCATTACGAAGATATTTCAAGAAAACAACCTGACCGGGTCATTTTTGACCCACTTATGCATCTAAGGGTTAAACCCATTTATAGAGTATATAGTAGCTTACTAATAGGCTGTACTCAACCACAAATAAGCGACCAAACTAATATTTATCCAAACAAAATCTACTCATCCTGATTGGATTTGCCTCATACTTTGCCATAGTGAACTTGTCCAAATCATATCTATGCAGAAACCCCAAAGAATAAAAAGTAGGAGCGCTTTTAAAAGAGAAAGGAAGTGGTATCATTCCCTCTCAGGCTTCTTAGTTGTGCTTTTCCACGGGAGCACGGGCAGCTAAGGCCCAGTATCATTCATTATTGTCATGGCTCCTCATTACTGTCTCCTCACACTTTTGAAAGACTCATTAACTGCATAATGGAATCGAGCTTGGAACAGTCAGACCTTCCCTTAGCGTGAATTAATCACCCATACGTGCAGACAAAAAGGGAATTCTCGCATTAAATATTAAGATATGTTAAACATTCCCCTTCTTCTGCAACTTCTGGAAGGTGCACTTTCTTTGCGGCGGGGAGGCATGCAGGGGGAATGAAGAGGCGTACTTACAGTTGACTGTGACTTTTACTGTTTTGGTGTCAGGAGAGGCGATGTCATTTAAAGCACTGCATTCGTAGTCCCCGGCTTGGTCCCTTGTGATGCCAGTGATATTGAGATATTCACCGCTGTCGTACTTCCTGGCTGTAAACAGAAAAGCGGAGGCGCTTACTGCATGTGTACGACAACCACACACACACACACACAAATGCAAAGCCAATATAGTGTAGCTATCATCTTACTGTTAGTCGAGCTTTATGTGTGCCAGTCTTGGGATGCAATTCAATAAAGTGTTGTAATAAACTCTTGGTGACCTTGCTTTTATCATAAAATACTAGCAGATGAGCACTCATGCATCCTCACTGATGTGTTGCTGGGAAATTAAATGCTGACATCTCCCACTCTAATTCTCTCATGATGAACTCAACGCCAGGCAATGCTTTTACAGCTAACTCCTGCAACAAGGACAAAGAGCAAGCATGTGTCGGTGCTTTCGGCAACAATGCCAGTCACACAAAGCACCATGACGGTCATCTTGGCATGGTTGCGGTGTAACAAAAAAAAAGCTTTACAAATGTATGCAACCATGGCCAAGAATGTTGGGAGCGACTTCAGGTTTGTTCTTCGGTAATTTTGCTGCTTCATGTTTGTGATCCTCACAGTGGAAGTCATTATTCATGTGCTGTTTGAAGGAAAAAAAAATACAGGTACATTTCCCTACTGAAGGATAAATAAAGGCATATCTTAAGCCAATAACGATGGTTACCTTCCGTGTCCTCCGCCAACACAGGCCCAGCATAGCCTTCAACTATAGTTACAGGGCCAAATAACAGAAACTTACTGATGTCTAAAAAGCATGGAGCGTCCAGTCATCACCACTGTTATCACTGTCATATATTTTGCTTCCTCCTCCATTTCATGTGTTAATTAGCATTGGGAGTGCCTTGACCACCTTCTGTTTTGGTACATACATTGATATCTAAAAATCGTATTGTGTCCAATCATCACTACTGTTATCGCTGTCATTGCATTGGGAGCGCCTTGAACACATTTGGTTCTGACATACAGCAGTTATAGTGATGGGGCCAAATTATTCTAACTCAATAAAACATATACATTGATATCTAAAAATCACATTGTGTCCAATCATTACTACTGTTATCACTGTCATGTATTGTGCGTCCTCCTCCATTGCATGTGTTAATTAGCGTTGGGAGCGCCTTGAACACCTTCTGTTTTGGTACATACATTGATATCTAAAAATTGGATTGTGTCCAATCATCACTACTGTTATCACTGTCATTGCATTGGGAGCGCCTTGAACACATTTGGTTCTGACATACAGCAGTTATAGTGATGGGGCCAAATTATTCTAACTCAATAAAACATATACATTGATATCTAAAAATCACATTGTGTCCAATCATCACTACTGTTATCACTGTCATGTATTTTGCATCCTCCATTGCATGTGTTAATTAGCGTTGGGGGCGCCTTGAACACCTTCTGTTTTGGTACATTCATTGATATCTAAAACTTGGATTGTGTCCAATCATCACTACTGTTATCACTGTCATATATTTTGCATCCTCCTCCATTGCATGTGTTGATTAGCATTGGGAGCGCCTTGAACACCTTCTGTTTTGGTTCTGACATCGACCAGTTATAGTGATGGGGCCAGATGACTCTAACTCAATAAAACTTATACATTGATATCTAAGTGCATATTGTGTCCAATCATCACTACTGTTATCACTGTCATATATTTTGTGTCCTCCTCCATTGAATGCGTTAATTAGCATTGGGAGCGCCTTGAACACCTTCTGTATATACATTGATATCTAAAAATTGTATTGTGTCCAATCATCACTACTGTTATCACTGTCATATATTTAGTTATAGTGATGGGGCCAAATTACTCAAACTCAATAAAACTTATACATTGATATCTAAAAATCATATTGTGTTCAATCATCACTACTGTTATCACTGTCATATATTTTGCGTCCTCCTCCATCGCATGCGTTAATTAGCGTTGGGAGCACCTTGAACACCTTCTGTTTTGGTTCTGACATACACCAGTTATAGTGATGGGGCCAAATGATGCTAACTCAGGGGTGGGCAAACTATGGCCCGGTGGCCACATGTGGTCCACTAAGCATTTGAATCTGGCCCACCAGTTGCTTCCAAAGTATTTAAATATTTTACAAGCTGGCAACATTACTTTCAAATAGTCAGTCATGTTGTAGTCAGGGATGCTCACATACTCTTTTATTGTAATTTTATTACGTTATTTGAGGGGGTCTGATGTTTAAAATTCTCCTAAAATAAGACAGAATATATAATGGATAAATTATTCCAGGTGGACTGTTAGAATTATAGAATTAAGTAGTATATATACTATATATAACCAGACTATATAATATATAGCAGGGGTCGGGAACCTTTTTGGCTAAGAGAGCCATGAAGGCCAGATATTTTAAAATGTGTATCTGTGAGAGCCATATACATTTTTTTAAACATTGAATGCAATAAAATGTGTGCATTTTTATGTAAGACCAACAGTTTTAGATATAATGGGCTCTAATTACGTAGACCAGGCACACTACCCCACGCCAATGGGGTGTGGCCAGCACACTTTCGTGAGCAGCGCAGTGTCTAATAATAAATCAAATACTTGTTGCCATTAATACAACTTCTGCTGCTGCATAATTTTGCACCATACTCAGTATATTTCATTCTTTTGGCCATCTTTGCCAGAAGGCTTGGTTCTGCAGCTTTAGCTAGGTGACTATTTGACTAAAGGAGAAAAGTTTATATTTACATGTTGACATCTCAATGACCGAGGTAGACTACCGCATTACCCAGTAATAATCAAGTTTTGGTGTTTGACCTGGAAAATATCAGGAAAGATGGATATGGTCGGCCGTATTGCAGTAGAAAATAGATGGACGGATTAAAATGCATAAAAAAGTTTTTTTAAAAGATTTTTAAAAGATTTTTAATATTATTTTTAACAGTCATTTCTGTGATGTTTACTTTAAAATGAAAAAATACATTTTTATTGTGGTAAGAAATGCTTGAGAGCCAGATGCAGTCATCAAAAGAGCCCTACCTGGCTCCCGAGCCATAGGTTCCCTACCTCTGATATATAGTCTGGCCCCCGGACAATTTTGTTAACTGAATGCGGCCCACGAGTCAAACATTTTGCCAAACCCTGCTCTAACTCAATAAAACTTATACAATGATATCAAAAATCATATTGTGTCCAATCATCACTACTGTTATCACTGACATATTCCGTGTCCCCTGCCATCACGCAGATTAATTTCACTGTATTGTTACTGACTTAGAGTCAATGAGATGTGTTTTCTAAAAAAGGCCAATATTGGGAAAAAATAAATAAATACAATTTAAAATTATATAAAAATTAGCAAATCCTACAATATTTTTGTACAAGGAGCAGAGTTACTGAGCCACCAAATTTAAGTCACTCCCCAAACTTTTTGGCCACGACTGTACACTCCAATCCAAAACTGGTGACACGGACGTTAACTTTGAGCTGTTGCTGGTGATAAAGTATGATCCCGTGTCTAATCCCTTTTCCTATAGAGGCTGCACACTGGAGGGGAGGCGGGTTGCACCCTTGACAGGTTACCAGTCAATTACAGAGCTGAGCTCATTAGCATCAGTATTAGCATTCACTTGGGTAGCCACTTTGGAGACACCGTCTAACCTGAATGTGTTTGGTCCAAGGGATGGAAAACAGGAAGAGAAAAAAGCCATTTTTAATGTTGTGGACAACAAGCAATAATGAATCATCTGTTATGAACACAGAGTGGCTATTTAGATATCAATATCAGTCAATACAACAAGTCTCCTCAAGAAAGAATGTCTGTCACTAACAAAATTAGACTTTTTCCTCAGACAGGTTCCAAACATAGATCTAATCTTTTCCTAATATCATCGCTTGTCCTTTCTTTGGTAAACACCATAAACTGTCACATCAATCTTGTTCTTTATCATATTTCTGTCATAAATCATTGTACGATTAGAGCAGGTAGACAGTCTGGCAGGAAGCAGGGCTCCTGAAACTCAGACCAGACAAATGGTGTCAGAAGTCGGATGGCCGTTAGGTCATTCATGCTTGAGATGAACCCTTGAACAAGTGAATGTTTTGTAGCTAATGCAGATGATTTCCAACCCAAACATGCTTTGAAATCGGGGCCTAGGGTCCTATAACTGAGGGCTCAGTGACAAATGGTGTCAGAAGTGGGATGGTTAGCCGTTAAATCATTCATGTTTGTGATGAACCCTTAAACAAGTGAACGTTTGTAGTTAATGCAGATGATTTTCAACCCAAATATGTTTTTAAATCGAGACTTAGGGTCCTATAACTGAGGGCTCAGCGACAATTGGTGTCAGAAGTGGGATGGTTAGCCGTTAAATCATTCATGCTTAAGATGAACCCTTAAACAAGTGAACGTTTGTAGTTAATGCAGATGATTTTCAACCCAAATATGCTTTGAAATCGGGGCCTAGGGTCCTATAACTGAGGGCTCAGTGACAAATGGTGTCAGAAGTGGGATGGTTAGTCGTTAGGTCATTCATGCTTGTAATAAACCTTGAACAAGTGAAAATTTTGTAGCTAATGCAGATGATTTTCAACCCAAATGTGCTTTGAAATCGGGACTTAGGGTCCTTCAACTGAGGGCTCAATGACAAATAGTGTCAGAAGTGGGATGGTTAGCCGTTAGGTCATTCATGTTTTTGATGAACCCTTAAACAAGGGAACGTTTGTAGTTAATGCAGATGATTCTCAACCCAAATATGGTTTGAAATTGGGGCCTAGGGTCCTATAACTGAGGGCTCAGTGACAAATGGTGTCAGAAGTGGGATGGTTAGCCGTTAAATCATTCATGTTTGTGATGAACCCTTAAACAAGTGAACGTTTGTAGTTAATGCAGATGATTTTCAACCCAAATATGTTTTTAAATCGAGACTTAGGGTCCTATAACTGAGGGCTCAGCGACAATTGGTGTCAGAAGTGGGATGGTTAGCCGTTAAATCATTCATGCTTAAGATGAACCCTTAAACAAGTGAACGTTTGTAGTTAATGCAGATGATTTTCAACCCAAATATGCTTTGAAATCGGGGCCTAGGGTCCTATAACTGAGGGCTCAGTGACAAATGGTGTCAGAAGTGGGATGGTTAGTCGTTAGGTCATTCATGCTTGTAATAAACCTTGAACAAGTGAAAATTTTGTAGCTAATGCAGATGATTTTCAACCCAAATGTGCTTTGAAATCGGGACTTAGGGTCCTTCAACTGAGGGCTCAATGACAAATAGTGTCAGAAGTGGGATGGTTAGCCGTTAGGTCATTCATGTTTGTGATGAACCCTTAAACAAGGGAACGTTTGTAGTTAATGCAGATGATTCTCAACCCAAATATGGTTTGAAATTGGGGCCTAGGGTCCTATAACTGAGGGCTCAGTGACAAATGGTGTCAGAAGTGGGATGGTTAGCCGTTAAATCATTCATGTTTGTGATGAACCCTTAAACAAGTGAACGTTTGTAGTTAATGCAGATGATTTTCAACCCAAATGTGCTTTGAAATCGGGACTTAGGGTCCTTCAACTGAGGGCTCAATGACAAATAGTGTCAGAAGTGGGATGGTTAGGCGTTAGGTCATTCACGTTTGTGATGAACCCTTGAATAAGTGAACATTTTGTAGCTAATGCAGATGATTTTCAACCCAAATATACTTTGAGATCGGGGCCTAGGGTCCTATAACTGAGGGCTCAGCGACAAATGGTGTCAGAAGTGGGATGGTTAGCCGTTAGGTCATTCATGTTTGTGATGAACCCTTGAATAAGTGAATGTTTTGTAGCTAATGCAGATGATTTTCAACCCAAATATACTTTGAGATCGGGGCCTAGGGTCCTACATCTGAGTGCTCAGTGACAAATGGTGTCAGAAGTGGGATGGTAGGCCATCAGGTCATTCCTTACGTGCAGCCTGGGGGCCATGTGACGCATTACAAAAATAAAAAAGAAGGCAAAAAACAAGACAAACTATGTGAGGGCTGAAGTTGTAATATGAAGGGGGGAAAATAATTTAAATGCACAACATTCATTTTTTTAAAGTAATAACAATATGTAACATGTACAAAGTCTGACATCCAGCATGTTCCGCACGTCTTCTAGTACCTAAACACAACACATCCTTTAGCGCTAGAAATATTGCTTTGACTTAAGTGTTGGTTTTATATCAGCTACTGTTTTTCATTGAGCTCTGGTGGCTTTTTAATCTGCTAAATATGTGTTGCACAACTTCAAACTGGGGGCCACTGTCAATAATTAGCTTCCCATTTTCTCGCACAGTTGCCGTGGCAACAATGGAGTTCAAAGCCTCGGTGAAAACATCACTGGCTACACAATAAAAGCAAAAGAAAAGAAAATGTTTCACAAGCGAATTCATAAAGCCTGCTGGACGTTTCTTCAAAAATTGCCCTCCCTAATACAAAACAGGGCACACGGGAGGAAATAAAAGAAAATGAGTTTGGTCCTTTAGAACATAGCAAAGCATGGGTGTGGAGGAGCAGTGTGGATGGCGATGCAGGACATCGTCTTGCTTTCTTGTTGTATGCGGTTCTGACCAGCAGCTTGTCACACATCTACAGTAGTAAACATCTACGGTAGTAAACATCTACAGTAATACATGTCATACATGTCATATGACATGTCATACATGTCATACATGTCATTACCCATGCAGCCGTCATCCTTGGAACCTTAGCTTTGACTCAAATAAGACTCAAAAAGGGAAAATCAAGAGGTGATGTGTCTCTCATTCATTAGGGCCCTGAACGCTGAGAGACCGCCGACAAACAAGCATTTTATTTTTGTTTATTGCGTGAGTGGAAAAATAAGTTATCCTCCCATCCAATGTGGAAGTGGTACGTTTTTGGCTTCTTAAGTGTAGAAGAAATACACTACCACTCAAAAGTTTGGGATCACTTGCAAATACAAACAATTTTTTCCATTTCACAAACATTTTTATCCATTTCACGAACATTTTTTTCCATTTTTATCATTCATTCATTCATTCATTTTCTACCGCTTTTTCCTCACGAGGGTCGCGGGGGGTGCTGGAGCCTATCCCAGCTGTCTTCGGGCGAGAGACGGGGTACACCCTGGACTGGTCGCCAGCCAATCACAGAGCACATATAGACAAACAACCATTCACACTCACATTCATACCTATGGATAATTTTGAGTCGCCAATTAACCTAGCATGTTTTTGGAATGTGGGAGGAAACCGGAGTACCCGGAGAAAACCCACACATGCACGGGGAGAACATGCAAACTCCACACAGAGATGGCCGAGAGTGGAATTGAACCCTGGTCTCCTAGCTGTGAGGTCTGCGCGCTAACCACTCGACCGCCGTGCCGCCCCCATTTTTATCAATTATTATTATTATTATTTATATTATTATTATTATTATTTCACTGAAACACCCCAGGCCTGAGGAACAACACTTTTTGCATAAAAAAGCAAATAAAAGCTCCTGTCATGTGTCATGGTGCACGAGCTGCATACCTCAACTACCGAGAAAAGTGACACAAAACACACACGTCAAGCTCTTTAAAAAAACGTTTTTACAGATAACATCTGCTAAATTTTGGAGCGGATTTCCACTCAACTGTACTCCTTTTATGCAATGACTTCAGTGGCAAATAAAGAGTGATGGCTTCTATTTTGAAGCTTGCCAAGAAGTCCCTCTGTGAAATGGCTTGCATTTGATTGAGCTGCTAGGTAAATGCTATTGGAAGCATCAAGCATACTCAGCGTCATGGGTCACTTCCTTTCATGCTACTGCCCCAGTAGACACTGCGGATTTCCACACATTAGCCTTCATATCTCCTTATTACAGTGACATAGAGTGCAGCTGTGCTACGGGTCAACTGCAGTGGTACCTTGGTTTTCATCTTTCATTTGCACTGTAAGGTCTGAGGAAAACCAAAACAGACACGGATAGTAACAAATAAACAAAAACTACATTTCATAGGGAATAATTATAGGTTTGGAAGCAGAAAGGAATAAATGTTTGGTGTGTCAACCAACATGGAATGCTTCAATAGACACTACTGCTCAAAAGTTTAGGATCACTTGGAAATGTTTTGGGCCAGTCTGAGATATGGCTTTTTCTTGGCAGTCCTGCTATGAAGTCCAGCATCCTGAAGTCACCGCTTCACTGTTGATACTGACACTGGTGTTTGACGGCTACTATTTAGTGCAGCTGCCAGGTGACGACCTGTGAGGCGTCTTTGTCTTAAACTAAACACTCTCAGATATTTGTCTGCAGCGTTTTTCTGTCCTTGTTAGACCCAGTTTGTGCTGCTCTCTGAAGGGAGTAGTTAACAGCATGGTAAGAGATTTTTGTTTAGATTTTTAGATGGCTTTTCTAATCATCTAATAGCCTTATAAAATGATGAACTTGGATTAGCAGCCATACCAGGAGATTGATGCAGAGGACTGACAGTTGTTGATAGTAGGCCTCTATGCAAAAATGTACATCCTTCTTTGAAAATCATCTCATTCATTTTCATTGTTTGAGAAATGGAAAAAAAAGGTTTGTGAAATGCATGAAAATGTGTTTTTCTTTGGAAAACAAAGAAACTTGCAAGTGATCCCAAACTTTTGAGCGGTAGTGCACTAACTATTTTTGGGGGTCGAAATGTATGTATGACGGAAGTTACTTAAGATGAAAGTTGTTATTGTTATTGTTATTTTTCGAAAAAAAAAAAAAGAAAGTGGAAAAAGGAGTGACATTGATATTAATGTTTACGCCCCTATTTTGCTCTAAAGTGAAATGCATGTGTTTTCTGGAAATACGTATACCTATAACTTATTAAAACCTTCTTAAGTTCACTTTGAATGACCTTGATGTCCTTATTCATGCTCTCAAGTACACATCAACTGAATGCAAAAAGGTATGGCATGGTGCAAGGGTGTTTGAACCAACAAGATCAAGTCCCGTCATTATTATTTTCACATTTTGAAAGCATCAATGAGCTCAGTGTTTACTGTGCAAGATTATCCCGGGGTATTCAGTGTTGATAAAAATACATAAGGAGCCGTGACCGATTGTCCGCAAATATGACATCAGCAACATGCTGCTGCAAACCTGGTGCACAAATAAGCAATACACACACGTATCTATAATTCCGACAGCAGGTAATTTACGTGTGCATTGAATAATTCTTATTATCCAAAAAATTGAACACGCCTGTGGAGCTCTTTCACGTGGGGATAATCTCTTGCCTGTTTGTGAGCTGCTGCGTATCCCCGCATGTGGACCGAACATGCTGTCCCACCCATTGTGCACCTTATGGATGAAATGATGTGCTTTTTATATAACAGGGAATACTGCAGCACTGGCTTTAGACCAGTACTTGTTGTTCAATGTGACACTTACCGTAAAACACAAATAGTGTCATGAGTGCTTTAATAACTGTGGTGTTGGTATTTTTACCAAAACCTCCAAAAATGTTGGCCACATGGCTTGCTCCTCCCTCTCTGTCTATCTTGATGTGGATGTTTTGGACCAACATGCTCAATAAAAGCGACTGTTGCAGTTATAGTAGCAAGAACTGAACTGTGATACTGTGAGGGATGACAGTACATATCATTTTGGCGAAACATCCCTTGCAAATTTTCATGCATTTCGCAAACATTTGTATCCATTTCACAAACAATGAAAATGAATGAGATGATTTTCAAAGAAGGATGTACATTTTTGCATAGAGGCCTACTATCAACAACTGTCAGTCCTCTGCATCAATCTCCTGGTATGGCTGCTAATCCAAGTTCATCATTTTATAAGGCTAATAGATGATTAGAAAAGCCATCTAAAAATCCTAACTAAAACTAAAATATCTTACCATGCTGTTAACTACTCCCTTCAGAGAGCAGCACAAACTGGGTCTAACAAGGACAGAAAAACGATGCACAACTGTGCAAGACGAAACAAAAAAACAAACAAGAATTATTCCATATGATCGGTGTCGGAATCAGTCAATTTCACTCATGGATGATTGGTATCAAAATCGGCAACATAAATCCCTCATATTTACAAAGTCATAACAGACTTTCCGTGCTCCAACTACAAACATATTCCATTTATTGACTTGGAATCCTATATCGTGGAAATTAATTTACCGCTGGCAGGTCTGTTACCAATTAATTAAACCAGGGGTGACTGTAATCATAAAAGAAAAAAAAACATCCTTAGCAATATCACAAACTGGGTCTAACAAGGACAGAAAAACGCTGCACAACTGTGCAAGAAGACAAATATCTGAGAGTGTGTCGTTTATGACAAAGACGCCTCACAGGTGGTCACCTGGCAGCTGCACTAAATAGTAGCCGTCAAACACCAGTGTCAGTATCAACAGTGAAGCAGCGACTTCAGGATGCTGGACTTCATAGCAGGACTGCCAAAAAAAGCCACATCTGAGACTGGCCAAAAAATTTGATTTGAAAAAAAGTTATTCCAAACCTTTGAGCGGTAGTGTAAATTATTACCCACTTTGGGTGAATGATACGAGTTTTTGACTGTAAATCGGTGAAGTTGCAGTTCCCTGACTGCAGAATGGCGGATACGTAAGGATCCGCTGTACTCAGCTAGTACTATGGTTTGTGTGTGGCGGGAAACCACTGCCAAGCAAGTGTCAATCAAGCTCAGTACATTGTAAGAAGATACAGCAAAGGCTTGTCTGCCCACTGAGCAATTTTGATTATGATTGGCGAGCATTGCAGAGATATGGCTTAATCCTCGTTCCTGTGTCTTGGCTGCCAAATTAATTTTCCAAGTTAAATTTATTTGGTTAAGCTGTAATAAAGATATCTACAGTCCCAATCGGACAGAGTTATTATTGAATAAATGTTGTCGGATGGAGAAACATGGAGGCCCAATACATCAACGGGAGAAATGTAGTATATTATCTACATTACCAAGAGACAAATACTACACGGCATACTGATGTTTGTTTTATCTAATCTGTGTCACAACTGACTTACACCAGGACAAAAAACATTATTTTTGTTCAATTTGTAAGAAATCTAATAACATTATTGTCTGCCTGCATGAATTATTTTACATGAAATTGAGTTGTATCATTTTGTCCAGGCTGCTAACGGTATTTCTATCGATCTCTGCAACAGAAGGGGGTTTGCAAAGGTCTTAAAGGCCACAGGAATGGAATTCTGGTTTTGAGATATCTTTTGAATACAATACATTCTATGCTGAGCACAAAACCTCGACATTACGGTCAATAAAACAAACAAAACTTTATCTATATTCAAAAATGTCAAGGTAAAAAAGTGAACGTGAAAAGATCATGGTTGTATATGTGGGGAGATGTTTTAAGGGGACGCTGTCACTCCAAGTGGAATTAAAGAAAGCATAGCTAAGGATAATCTTAAATTCAGTGTGGATGCAGGCAGTAAGCAATTTTACGTTATATCGTGGAGCTTCCTCCAGGGCTGGAATGCACAGATAATACGCGCATCTCTGTGGAATCCATTACAACACACAAGAGCCCCCCCCACCCCCGACCCCTCCAAATGTCCATTTTTGCTTTTAACTCCTGAAAACGGTGAGCAATCCACACTGCTTCACTGCGCTGTAGTGCCTCCTGGCCCTAACATGAGGTGTGGGCTCCAGTAGTGGAGGGAAAGCGAACGTTGCTCGACTGGAAGTTGGTTGTCAGTGTGAGGCAGCTCAGATCTGGAGTGGGATCAAACCAAAGGAGAATTAACTCATGTCTGATTGCCCCAATCTTATTGTACGTACCAACATGCTCCGCCAAATGTGGGGAGATGCAATTTCAGGTGGTGGTCTTGGGAGAAGGTTGAAGGATGTCCTTAAGGATTTTCTGTTCATAACTTTCGTAGACGGAATTCTCGATGGAGCCAAGGCACTGAGGGTCTTCAGTTTTGGGACATCATCTCTGATATTTCCAGACATTGTACCGACCGCCTCATCAAGCTGGGACTCATCAACCGGGGCGGTTCACGGCTGAGTGTGACGCTTCTCGGATGAGACTCATCACCTCCAAATCTGAAGTGGATTGCACCCTTGGTGTTGGGAGTGAGGTCTTGCCCCAGGTGGAGGAGTTCAAGTAAATTGGGGTCTTGTGAGGCAAGTTTGGAGCATGAGCCCGATGGGTGGATTGATGCATGGTCTGCAGTAATGTGGTCACATTACCGGACCATCGTGGTGAAGGGAGATCTGAGCCGGATGGCAATGCGCTCAGTTTACCGGTCAATATAAGTCCCCACGCTCACCTGTGGTCATGAGCCTTGGGGAGTAATCGAAAGGGCAAGCAACCAAAACTAGTCTACTCCAAAGTGTAGAAACGGGATGACTCCAGGACGCCTCCCTAGTCAGGTGTTCCAGACAGGCACCTGGCCTCCAAGACGTGACTGATGACCAGGAAGTTTGGACTTCCCTACGGAGAACGCCGTCCCCAAAACACCATCGCAGATAAGCAGATGTTGATGGCATCTCTGCTGGTTGCAGACGAGTACTGCACTATAATGGCCCTCGATTGCTTCAAGTCACAATTAATGAACAATATATCCCACATAGGCTGCACGCCGGTCGAGTGGTTAGCGCGCAGACCTCACAGCTACGAGATCAGAGTTCAATCGAACCCTCGGCCATCTCTGTGTGAAGTTTGCATGTTCTCCCCGTGCATGCGTGGGTTTTCTCCGGGTACTCCGGTTTCCTCCCACATTCCAAAAACATGCTAGGTTAATTAGCGACTCCAAATTGTCCATAGGTATGAATGTGAGTGTGAATGGTTGTTTGTCTATACGTATGTGCCATGTGATTGGCTGGCCACCAGTCCTCGCCTCTTGCCCGTAGACAGCTGGGATAGGCTCCTGCACCCCCTGCGACCGCAGTGAGGATAAGCGGTACAAATTGAATGAATGAATATCCCACATAACCAACCGATTATTCAAAGTCAATCATCAGTTTATCGATTATGTCCATCCCTCCATCCCAGTGTGTATGCAATAATCAATTTCAATAATCAATAATCAATAATCAATAATCAATTTAACAACCATGCTTTAGGTATTATAAAATAAAAAATATATAAAATAAATACATTGCTTATGCATCTCTGCAAAATAGGAATGCACATTAACTTTATTGGCCCGCGTTCAGACACATAATTATCTCAATAAACAGTTTATGATTATAATTTAGCAAAAGCCCACAGTTTATTAGTTGATAGTTGTTGATGTGCCAGTTGGCATGAATGCGGAGGAGCACGAAAAAAAAAAAAAGCGAAAACAAAACAGAAGGGAATAAGAGCTCAACAGTCGGGGTAATTTATCATTCTGTCAAACGCCACCGACTCGTGCAGCAGAATTACGTATCTACAGTGGGAAACTGTGATGGCTCCCTGTTGAAGAAAGAAAAGAAAACATTGAAATAGTCCTTTCACCTGCAGATGGGAAACAAATGGGCGAGCTTCGTAACACGACAAAGACCTTCATGTGAAATCGGTAGAAATGGCGAAGGGCTGGATCTATCCTTCACAGCGCTACTTCCAGACAACGTCGAGTAGTTTAGCTGGCGGTGCAGCTTTGATGCTTTTCCATTGGGCCGTCATCACTGAGACAAATACACTCAGCAAAAATAGAAACGCAACCCTTTTGTTTCGCTCCCATCGTTCATAAGCTGAACTCAACGATGTAAAACTTTTCTATGTACACAAAAGTCCAATTCCTTTCAGATATTGTTCACAATTGGGTCTAAATCCATGGAAGTGAGCGCTACTCCTTTATCAATATAATCCGTCCACCTCACAGATAAGGCAGCATGATTATTGTATAAGCGTGCCTCAGGCTGGCCACAATAAAAGGGCACTCCAAAATGTGCGTGTTATCACACAGCACAATGCCACAGATGTGGTATGTATTGAGGGAGCATGCAATAGGCATGCTGACTGCAGGATTGTACTGGGGGGGCATGGGGCATTCCCCCACCCTCACCTGCCTTCACCCATTTGCTTGTCCCATCACTTTTATACTGCTGTGTTACTGCAATCTTCCTGACCTTGACTTATTTCAAACTGATCATTTATTTCTTGCAAAAAGGATTGACTGAATTCAATAAATGACACATCGTTATTACACACACGAATACACGAATTTAGTCGCGGGTGAGTGAGCATCGTGTGGGATTTGATTTTTGGCTTATTATGAGACTCCGTATTGATTTGTCTTATACAATGTGGTTATCATGAGTGATGGCATTAAAGCTGGTCTACCACTTCTCTACATGCATGGAGGCCAAGGGTGTCTACTTCACATCATGAAAATTGAAAGGATGCAACTTTGCCACTTTCATATATTGTGAACGAGCACACGATGATAGGTTCAAAGGTTATATACCGTAAAACATGGTTATAAGGGACGGCGGGGCAATAAGGGACAATTTTTGGGAAAATGTTTTTTGAACGATTTGTTCAAGAATACACTACCGCTCAAAAGTTTGGGATCACTTGGAAATTTTTTGGGCCAGTCTGAGATATGGCTTTTTCTTGGCAGTCCTGCTATGAAGTCCAGCATCCTGAAGTGGCCGCTTCACTGTTGATACTGACACTGGTGTTTGACGGCTACTATTTAGTGCAGCTGCCAGGTGACGACCTGTGAGGCGTCTTTGTCTTAAACTACACACTCTCAGATATTTGTCTTCTTGCACAGTTGTGCAGCGTTTTTCTGTCCTTGTTAGACCCAGTTTGTGCTGCTCTCTGAAGGGAGTAGTTAACAGCATGGTAAGAGATTTTAGTTTTAGTTTAGATTATTAGATGGCTTTTCTAATCATCTATTAGCCTTATAAAATGATGAACTTGGATTAGCAGCCATACCAGGAGATTGATGCAGAGGACTGACAGTTGTTGATAGTAGGCCTCTATGCAAAAATGTACATCCTTTTTTGAAAATCATCTGATTAGCTTTAATTGTTTGTGAAATGGATAGAAATGTTTCTGAAATGGAAAAAAATGTTTGTAAAATGCATGAAAATTTGATTTTCTTTGGAAAACAAAGAAATGTGTATGCTATCCCAAAACTTTTTAGCGGTAGTGTATATGCTTCTTTGAAAAAAAACAACACAAAGCAGCTACCCGTTTAACATGAAAAGGCAGAAAATTGTCCTTTATTAGCCCGCCGTCACTTATAACCCCGTTTTATGGTACTGTATTTCAAGAAAAAAACTGAATCTCAGCTTTTGTGGGAGAGGTGAAACATCATAACAGTTTGGAGATTGTAACAGTTACTGATTGTAAAAGTACCAGATGGAGGGGTAGGATTTAATAAGCTTCTCTTTTTGGACATGTGGAACTGTGAACTGATTATGGGATGCACTCAATTGTAATCTGATGCAGGTTCAAATGAAATAAGAAAATAAAATTACCATTACCATAACCATCATAGTATTAGTATCAACTTTGCCACCCCACCCCTTTTTTTGTTGTTTAATTTTTAATTTCTTCTCAAATAATCCCCCAAAACTTTTTTATACTATGATTTTATTCCTATAATATTATATAATGTTTTCCAAACCTAATTTACCAAAAATTACAACTGTATTCATCGATTTGTTTCCCACATTACATCTTTTTTTTTCATATTTCAACCCGAATGATACTAAAATTATGCAATCCTCATACTATTAATACGTAATTCTGATGTTAAATTACGACTTCTTTTCTTGTTAAATGATATGTTTAAAATGTGCACTTTGGATACTCCAGATGTCGTCCAACTGTGCCAAAGAAGGGAGAGTGCTCCCAACTTGAGGATGGAACAGAGTGCTATCACTTGCCAAACTTGCCGGACGTTTGGCGTGAAGTGGGACCAAGTTCTCATATGAGTACGCCCTTACGCCCCACTTGCACCTCAAGTTGCCAATGAATTGGTCTATGAGAGCTGCTCTGCATATCCAAAGGATTTCAGGGTATTCCAGTGAAAGGGAATTAGCCTATTACAACCTCTCAGCGGTCGCAGACCCTTTGGACAAATCGACCCAGCTACAATAGCCAACTGAAGATCCCATGGCTAATGGCTTGGTTTGTGATGTGCTTGGAGACAGCCTGTGATTACATTCAGTCCTGCACCCTTTCATTCTACCGCCATATCATTTCTTCCCTGGCAAACTTCAAAGTGCGGACACTTCAAAGCAGGATGAGTGACTGCTCCTCGGACGCAGAGGATGGCTTTTGATCATCTCACGAAAAGTCCGCTAACACAATCAGCCGGGTGCACCACAGAGGAGGATTTGACAGCCGAAAGAGAAACGCGGTCATGCTCACAGCCATCAGATAAGCATAGCCGGCCTTAAGCCATTAATATGAAAATCAGGGAGGACAAGAACTAGGTGAAGCGGGGGTCGGTTCGAGGTTTAACAGTGGACATTTTGAAAATGTATTTCCAAAAAGGTAAAGAAAATGAGATAATTGAGAGATAATATTGATTAATATTGAAAGTGGTGCCTGTTTGTCCTTGCTCATGAACACATTATGATGGGACTGTGTGAATGTAGCGTTGTAATGACTCCATAGGGTAATGGAGCAATGCAAGGCAACGAAGTAGAAAATAAAATACTAGATTGCAATAGATTGAAATTTTTTGGTCCAGTCTGAGATATGGCTTTTTCTTGGCAGTCCTGCTATGAAGTCCAGCATCCTGAAGTCGCCGCTTCACTGTTGATACTGACACTGGTGTTTGACGGCTACTATTTAGTGCAGCTGCCAGGTGACGACCTGTGAGGCGTCTTTGTCTTAAACTACACACTCTCAGATATTTGTCCTCTTGCACAGTTGTGCAGTGTTTTTCTGTCCTTGTTAGACCCAGTTTGTGCTGCTCTCTGAAGGGAGTAGTTAACACCATGGTAAGAGATTTTAGTTTTAGTTACGATTTTTAGATGGCTTTTCTAATCATCTATTAGCCTTATAAAATGATGAACTTGGATTAGCAGCCATACCAGGAGATTGATGCAGAGGACTGACAGTTGTTGATAGTAGGCCTCTATGCAAAAATGTACATCCTTCTTTGAAAATCATCTCATTCATTTTCATTGTTTGTTCAATGGAAAAAATGTTTGTGAAATGCATGACAATGTATTTTTCTTTGGAAAACAAAGAATTTTGCAAGTGATCCCAAACCTTTGAGCGGTAGTGTATCTTTGTTCATGGTGCTTCTCTTAAAAGTAATGACTGAATCTAAATCATCCACCTCAGTCATGGTGCCAACAACAGAAAGTTAACACATATGAAACACACCTTGCAACCTGATCAAAATAAACGCCTTCGCACAAACATACACGCAAAATTACACTTCTACCTGCTCACACGGATCACATGGATCGCTTTGCCAATACGCTACACTATATTTAGCGAGTAATTGTACCACTTTCCATACGCTCCAAAACAAAACTCAAGACTTTTCCAGGTGTTATTGGACATTTTTGGAGACGGACATGAAAACCCATATCGTTTTTCTAGGACCAGCGGGTTCTACATCTGACCAATATATGACAGCATTCTTTATTTATTATTAGGATGTCCAAAAGCCTACATTTTCTAGATAGCCTACATTGCCATTGCACTGTTCAGAATTTCACGTTTTTAATGTTTTGCTTATTTATTAGCCCAGGACTCCATCCTAAATTCAGTCATTTTATTCTGGGGTCCAGATGAAACATTTTGGCGGGCCTAATGTTGTCCACAGGCCAGCAGTTGACGTTCCAGCTATACACAAAACATCACCTCTTGTCAACACATCTTCCTGCTGTAAATTGACTTACGACAGTGTCCTCTGCTGGATTCTGTGCTGCATATTTTCTTTTAATGATTGGTCCATCACATCATAATTTAAACTAAATGACATGCACGGTTACGTAGGGCGTACTGTAGCTTAGCTGGAGCAGGAAGTGGGCAGCCGCAGTCACTCGTCGTGAAACGTTATTACACTGTCACTCTGTCGGTGTGATACGTTCATGTTACTTCTGTAAAGTAAAGACTCCGCATTGTGGATAAATTCCACTTGCCTTTGCTTGTGGCCTTCCTTTATGTTTTGTTTGTTGCATTTGACACAAGCTTAGTTTAAAGGTCAAGGTGCTCCAGCCATCGACCCACATATCAAATTTTATCAAATTTTCGTGAGGATTATTTTTCTTATTCAGAGGTAGCAACTATAAATTCATTGCATCATCCACCTTCCTCATTGGTGGATGCTTACTTCATTCATTGACAATGAATTGATGAAGTCAGCTCAGATGAGAGGGAAGAGGGGTCTCAAACGAAATATACCTGGGAGCCACTGGAGCTGGGGTCTGGGTGAGGCTTGGCCGCATCAGGTTTTCAAAAAAAAAATGCATTTTTTTAAAAACAGAAAAATAAATAAACTGTCTTCAACCCTACACCCTTTCAGTGCTTTGGTTCCGGTTTTCCACAAGAAAAGCTCTGATAAAACATTCCACTGTTCTCAAATATCAAAATTTTTATTCTTCCTGGCACTAACCCGAACTAGAAGGTCATCAAACTGAGCCTGAAGTAGCGCTGGAAGCCGCGTCGCAGGCGGCGCTGTGGTAGGAAGCGTTGGAACCAGCCTACCTCTGTACGCCTCTAGAGGGTATCATGAACCCAGAAATTACAGCGGAGCTTCTGACTTTCGGAGCAGTACAGCGCCGTGACGGTGGTGATCTCAGTCATGGATGATGAGAGAAAACGCAAAACAGGCGGGTTCGCTCACGTATGGGCGGGGCACAATTGCGTTAATTGGTGTTGACACAGCTTTAAGCTGTCATTTCTGGGTGCATGATACCATACAGCATGCATATAAAATAAAAATCATTAAGTTTCATATCAAGGCAGAAGCCTCAAACTAGCGTCTGTGGGTCGCGAGTTTGAGACCCCTGTTCTAAGACAACCTGAACAGTTCAGTTACGATCGATTCGATTTCCTGAGAATGTATTTTCAGTGATAATACCCAGTGAAGGGTTGCTTTTAAAATTGTGTGTCACCAATCAACTGAGACCAACTATTTGAAGAGCTTGCAACCAAAAGGCGCTAAATCCAATTTCCACTAAGTTGCATGTTTTTCATGAGTTTAATAGACCTCTGTCATGTGTATCCAAATCACATATTTTGGTCTTGAAATCATTTTTAAAAATATGAAAAAAAGTGATATGAAATTTATGCTTTCAACCAAAAGGCGCTATTTCCATTTCAGATTTCAACCAAAAGGAGCTAAATCCCTTTCTTTATTCTTTATTCTGATTGGCCCAAGTTTCCCATCTATTGATAATCTGACCAATCAGACAGAAGAATACAATTGGCACTGCACATACAGAAAGCCAGTATCAGTGTGCATCCTGTTTTGTTTGTGTACATTATGTACACATATGATATGATTATGTTACAGTATGTTATGCAATTCAGGAGAACACAAATTGTGTTTTTACAGTATTCTGTAACATGGAAGTTTTTTTTTTTTTACGCCATAAAAGGCATGTCTCTACCTTGACACCTCCAACTTTCATGAGAAACATTATTTTACTTGTATTAAAAAACATACAATGTGAAGAGTTTGTAATGAGATGATTTTTGTCACTGTCACCTTCATGGTGCAGTCAAATATGAGCACTGCTTTTAATAAAATTTTTATCAATTTAATTAATAATAATTATTTTGTATTGTATGTTGAGAATGGCTTCTGTGTTGTAATTATTTTATTAGCATAGCATATTAAAGCACCTTACATTCTTTTACAACAATGCCATTAAAGAAGTTAAAGGTGACTTCAAATTTATTTCAGCCAAAAGGCGCTAAATCCATCATTTCAGCCAAAAGGCGCTAAATCCGAAAAAAAAAAAAAATAAATAAAAAAAATATATAAAATACATGGTGTGTGCAGGATTTTTATAGCATGCATTTTTATGACCTATATTGACAGCTCTTTCATTTGCAATATAGACTTGATGACCAAATAGATTGATATGTGCGTAATTAAAAATCATTGATTTTCTCGAAATCAGTCAAAATGGATTTAGTGCCTTTTGGTTGCAAGCTCTTCATTTGACGACTCACACTATATTTCCCAGTCGGTGCCGTAACACTTAGTCCTGATTTCTGGCGTAGAGTCCAAGAAAGACAAGAAAGGATTTTAGCATATGGGACATGGACCCATGGAAAATGTCTACCATAGTTTCCATACCCGCACAAAACCATTATTGCAGTACCTCCCTTTCCGTATGAGGCATTGTACTCAATTATTCTGACATCCACCAGCGTCCCCTCCTTCGCTTATGGAGCCAGCCAAGCACGTAACCTACATCTCACTCTTCAGCCCCCAACCCCGCCTTCCATATCTCCGTGTGCAACGCAACGACCAGCCATCTCTTCTCAGTTTTTCCCAATTTCCTCCCTAGGTGTATCCATCCAACTGGCTGTCCATCCAGCCATTCATTAGCATGAGTAAGTGAGAGGTGAAGTGAACTCACCTAATGGGGTTATGTGTCTCCAGGAAATGGCTGGCTCAGGTTTCCCGCTGGCTGTACAGATGAGCGACACATTGCTGCCCTCGTTTACTGTGATGTCAGAGGAAATGTCATATATCTTGGGAGGAACTGAAAAAAAACCACAAACACCAAAAGATTGAAAAGCATGCATTGGGAGAAGGCGTTTCAACATAGCATGTATCATATAAAGTCAATTTGCAGCTTCACTTTGTCACGGTTTTTCAAAAAGTAATTATAGTATTATTACAGTAATGACACTAACAACTATAGAGATTTATACTTAATATAGTTATTGCTGTGTCTACTAGTATACCCCGGCCATCCCCAGGCTCCATATCAAGTCCCAAGGTTCTTCAATCGGTTCTCACAGCTACACCCCAGGCGATGGAGTGGATGCTCTCACCATCTGTGGCTACATCGTGATCCCTCCTCTTCCCCAGAAACCCTTCCAAAATCTCCCCTACAGTTCCTGATGTGACCTAATACTGGCTTGCCTCTCCTCTCTCTCTTTCTTCTTTGTCTGTTGGCCCTCCAACCATGGTCAGTTCAATGGTCAACAGTAAATTTGCAACGCAATTGAAAGAGGAGGAGTATACCCGACTAACCTGCTGTAAAGTAAAACTGTTCCGGTAAAACAATCATACAGTTCACGACACTGTGTGACTAAGCCGCTGAATAGGACAGGTCAATAATAATAGTAATAATAACAGGCAAAACATACTACCGCTCAAAAGTTTGGGAAAAAAAAAACATTTTCATGCATTTCACAAACATTTGTGGCAGTAGGATTCTTCTTCATAAATGGAATGTGTTTGTACTTTTTAGAGCATAGACATTAAATACATTTTTAACATTAGCGCCCTCTAGATGCTTTTTGTTAGAGGGTACTTTCGAATATGCTTCTGCCTTAGAAATGATGTGTCTGTAAGTAATGTGCAACTACCTGTGTAGATAGAGAGATGTGGTATTTGAGACAGTTGTGTTGATTCAGTAGGACACTGAGTTTGTGTATCTTGGAGATTGTCATGCTGTGTTAGCCACTGACTAACTAAAAACATACACTACTGCTCAAATGTTCAGGATCACTTGTAAATTTCTTTGTTTACCAAAGAAAAACACATTTTCATGCATTTCACAAACCCTTTTTTCCATTTCACAAACAATGAAAATGAATAAGATGATTTTCAAAAAAGGAAGTACATTTTTGCATAGAGGCCTAATATCAACAACTGTCAGTCCTCTGCATCAATCTCCTGGTATGGCTGCTAATCCAAGTTCATCATTTTATAAGGCTAATAGATGATTAGAAAAGACATCTAAAAATCCTAACTAAAACCATGCTGTTAACTACTCCCTTCAGAGAGCAGCACAAACTGGGTCTAACAAGGACAGAAAAACGATGCAATATGTATTAATAAATCATGCTGTTTTGTGGTATGTTATTAAGTCATTCAATTCCAGCCTCCCCTCCAGTATTGGCCATTTTAGATCACTCTTTTAAGGCACATAGAATATTGTGTTTTAGGGCTACACTACCGCTCAAAACTTTGGGATCACTTGCAAATGAAACAAACAAACAAATGCAAACTGGGTCTAACAAGGACAGAAAAATGCTGCACAACAGTGCAAGAAGACAAATATCTGAGAGTGTGTAGTTTAAGACAAAGACGCCTCACAGGTCGTCACCTGGCAGCTGCACTAAATAGTAGCCGTCAAACACCAGTGTCAGTATCGACAGTGAAGTGGACTTCATAGCAGGACTGACAAGAAAAAGCCATATCTCAGACTGGCCCAAAAAACATTTCCAAGTGATCCCAAACCTTTGAGCAGTAGTGTATATTGAAGCATATTTAATGTATTTTGTTTGCCGAAATTAAGCATTTTACACCATAACAGTGGTTATGCATTTACAAAACACATTCAAATACATTGTTATGGTATGCAGTACTCTACATTGGTCACTAGCTGTCAGTAATGTTACTCTACTATTCTGTGAGATAAACAAGCATCCGATTTGATGACCAGAACACAATAATCCGTAACAAAAACACACACTATTGTTGCAGCTGTAACCCTAAACCCCTGACATCACTTCCTGTCCATACGCCACTCCACTTCTCTAAGGCATACACTTCTAGCAACACACACAAGTCTCATTTATGTCTTATTTTCTCTTATTATATCTGTTATATTTGGTAATGGTCTATGAGTGATTTACACTACCACTTTATTTTGTACAAGAAGTCAACTGAATTATTTGCTGCTCGCATACCCATCTATCTGTAGGACCATGTTCATAAATATACATTGCCGGTATGTTAAACTGCTTACAAATGACTGTATTTGCATGCTTCTACAAAGAGTTGTCAAATATAGTGTCCCTGTAGATGTCTCTGTGGATAATTAATTACATTTTCCAGCCAAAAATGCAGATGAGGTGGAAATAAATAATTCCATGAAAACAGTATTTGGCTTCCCACGTGTTTCCATGTTGCCAGAACTTTTCTGAAGGTGACTCATTTGAGGAAATGAACTTTTTGATGAGAGTGTGACTGTTCTTTGGGAATGTTCATCGTTTTGATGTGTCAGTATGTTTCAAGGAGATTTCATAACAATGTTGTATTTAGTGTTAGTGAATCAATAGCTATCTATTACCATTCTTTAATCAATGGAATTGATGGAATTGATTCTGTATCTTTGTTGGATGTAACTCAAACAAGGTATATTACTGAGTAAAACATGCACAGTTCCAGTTTGTGGAGTCCTAAATTTGCCTTGGGAAATATGTCTTGGGCATCTGGTCAGGATACCTCCCGGACGACCCCCTGGGGAGGTGTTCAGGGCATGTCCGACCGGTAGGAGCCCCCGGGGAAGACCCAGGAGAAACTTTCAGCTGGCCTGGGAACACCTCAGGATTCGCCAGGAGGAGCTGGACGAAGAAGTGGCCAGAGAAGGAAGTCTGGGCTGCTGCCCCTGCGAACCACTCTTGGATAAGCAGTAGAAGATGGATGGATGGATGACTGCAACGTCATCTAAAGCCATTTCTCAACAATGAAATGAGTGATCACAAATGTTGAAATAATGACCATGCATTTAGCTGAATGTGGGCAGTGGATTAATTATTGGTTTCCATTTACAGTGACTGCTGATTGATATAAGCGATGAGATGAAATTGATCATTGATGTTAGCCTGGTCTGGAGCAGGCTGGTTCTACAGAATAAATCTGTCAGAGCATATCCGACTTTTGTGCGACTAGATCACAGATAAGTTGAGCCAGGATAACCAGAATGCCCAGTCTTAATGCCTTAGACAATTTTTATGCAACAGACCCCAGAACAGAATGTAAACACAATGTAGTGTTTTGTTGGTGTTGTTATTTTCTACGCATTTTACACTTAAGATTGTGGTTCCACTAAATTAGTCGGCCAATAAAATTGTCTGTATTGTGGTTCCAATGTGAAATAAAGATGGGTCCTTCCAAACAACGGACTTCAAAGACATCTGTTTATGTTCTTGCTGCAGAAACCATAGCAACTTTTGTATCTCCAGGCTTGCAAAGCTTGGAACTCAACCAGAATCTGAAAAATCATTTGATCGGCTGAGTGGTTCGTCAAACTGCGGCTTGGGTAGAGCTTCAAATGTTCAATTCCAACCTCAACAGACAATTAAGAAAGTGACAACTTATAAAAATACGAGAAACTTGTTTTTCTGTTGATGGTATTGCGGCCTATTGTCAGTTCCTGGTGGATATTAAACCATAATTGTCAAGGTTACGGGTTTCACTGACAAATTTATGAATAAGCCTGAACAAACAGTCCTCACCAATGGAAGCTTATGAAACACTATTGCATTAGTAAGATTTGATTCTCAAAGGGAGATTTTTATCAAAGTTGGCAGTGCTGTGAAGTTAAAAACACCCTTGAAGCCTGTTAAAAGATAATCCAATGTGAAGATGACTCTTGATAAACACAAACACGTGTATTTGAAGCCATGCAATCTTTTTTTAGAACAAGCCTTCTGGGTGACTCTGCATTAAAAGAATCAATAAGTGGAGCCACGGTGGTCTAAGGGGACCAAAACAGTAGAAAACACTCCAGCTCAGACTCCAGTCCACAGAAGCACAGCAACATTTGAGACTTCCCGGACTAATTCTTGGAGGCAATCGGGACTACAGTATTTCTGATCAACAGATCCAGATATACGTAAGATGGACGGTGGTATTGGATCGTCGCTGGGTCGTGTTGGATTTCGGTTATTGCATGTCAGCCTCTTGTGTTTACTTGCTGGAGGACTGTTGACATCACTTCGGTGTGTGATAGCACAAAATTGAAAATGCTGTAGTTGTGTACTGATTGTATCTCTTACCTGCAAGGACTACTGGCTTTATCATAGGAAGAACTTCTTGTTCTATTCTGTTTCGTTCCATTTGTTCAACAATGGACTAGCAATGCCCCGGAATGTGACAAACGATTATTATTAAGTATTTTGATCTATGAATGACAAAATACAATTTAACCAAAAACTTTGGACTGTTGATGGTATCTATTCTAAACTATCAGAAGTCAGCTCTACTGCCCGTCTATCATGTCTTCGGTGGTTGATTCGGTAGTTATTTGATAAACATTTATGCAAAATAAGCCACGAGAATAAAGAATAAAGAAGAAGACAAGAAATGCTACTGAATTCAAGAACTAACTCATGGAACAGGAAGGTGGTGTCTCGCCGCCATATAGTCGTGTGTGTCGTCTTCAACAAATAAAATTATGATTGTAAAAGTATAAAAATCGTGTTTTGTAATAACACGTTTGGCTTTCTGGACCGGAATAATTGGATGTACACGACCGCTCAAAAGTTTGGGATCACTTGGAATTTTTGGGGGCTTTTTCTTGGCTATGAAGTCCAGCATCCTGAAGTGTCCGCTTCACTGTTGATACTGACACTGGTGTTTGACGGCTACTATTTAGTGCAGCTGCCAGGTGACGACCTGTGAGGCGTCTTTGTCTTAAACTACACACTCTCAGATATTTGTCTGCATCGTTTTTCTGTCCTTGTTAGACCCAGTTTGTGCTGCTCTCTGAAGGGAGTAGTTAACAGCTTGGTAAGAAATTTTAGTTTTAGTTACGATTTTTAGATGGCTTTTCTAATCATCTATTAGCCTTATAAAATGATGAACTTGGATTAGCAGCCATGCCAGGAGATTGATGCAGAGGACTGACAGTTGTTGATAGTAGGCCTCTATGCAAAAATGTACATCCTTCTTTCAAAATCATCTCATTCATTTTAATTGTTTGTGAAATGGATTAAAATGTTTGTGAAATGGAAAAATTGTTTGTGAAATGCATGAAAATTTTATTTTGGAAAATGAAAACATTTGCAAGTGATCCCAAACTTTTGAGCGGTAGTGTACATGATTTCTTTGGAGAAAATGGATTCAGTTCAAGTATTAACATCAGTAGTAGTAACATCAGGAGGTTGGCTACACCACCAGATGTTAATGTTAATGTTTTATAAGCCAGCGCTAATTACAGACCTCTGCGGTTATTTGCTCATGCAGATTATGCAACGGACGACTACGGGTAACTTGGTAGCTAATTTACAGTAGTTGTCCTTCTTGGGGTTACTAGATTTGGGCAAGTTAAAGTTCAGGTCAGTTAAATTACTGCATTGTTTTCAAATTTTCTGGAAATTCCTGGTATATTTCTAAAAAAGCACCCGGGGCCTGCACCCTACCAAGAATAGAAGAATTTAACCCTTCTCTATCGCCGGCATCCATTACTTTGTTGCTTTCTTAGCGTGCTAGCATATTAACAATGCAATGATTGTCATATTTTCCCATTTCCCCTTCTCAAGCCCAGTGGGGGGTACAGAGAGCGAGGTGCCACAGATGATCCAGGCAGCGTGGTCTACCTCCTGGTGGTCGCAGTGGGTGAATAAATATGCCTCTAATGACGCCGCCTAGCTTACAGCTGTTCTATGAATATGCTGGGTTATTGCAAAGTCAGTATAAGCGAGAACTCGTCAGACTAAATGTGAGACTCCGATAACTTAGCTGCCATGCACTTTTCCAATTAGCCTGCAGAGGGGAGCACTGGCCAAAGTGCAAGAATAACATCGTGCAGTTTAAGTTTCGTGGCTTCACGTTTTTTTTTTACATTACATACATTCATAAATTATCAGGGTTTCAAGGTTGAATATGGCCTATTATTTGTTCATAAATAAACATATATGGTCTAAACAATTTTCAAGCATAGATATGGCTAAATGAACAAAAATACAAATATTAAGCATCCAGAAGACCCATTCAAAGATGTAATATGTAGTATTTTAAACTGGTCACTAGGTGTCAGTAATGTTACATTGACAAGATAATTTCCACCGCAGGAAGAATGTTCTCGTAGTCCAAGAAATCCCCCCAAACCTAATCTTTCAGTCTGTTATGTCTTCTTTATGTGTCAAAGGTCTCATTTCCTGTTATTATGTCTACTATAGGGATGTTACTCCATGTCTAGAGGGCTCTAATAAAGTTAAACTCTGTATTTAAGGATCGTAAACAGGTTTTCTATGCTCTAACTGCCGAATTTTACATTTGTTAAAAGGGAATCCAAGTCATGGTCATGTCTGAAACCAATCAACAGTGATAAATGAGGGATTACTGGGTTTGGCTTACTTGAAGTTCAGCAATTCCCATCCCAAAGATCCTACAGTACTCATGCTACAGCGGCCCAAGGTGTTGATCCTTGCAAAACATAATGGATTATAATAGTGACATGAATGGATATGAAATATAAGAAATCTGTAAACTAAATCAGTGTGTGTCGAGTTGAAATACACTTCGGTAACGAGGCTGCTATTCCTCCAGGTCTGCAGCAGAAAGAACCAACTTTTAATTGTTAATTAGGTGTCACAACCTGACAGCAAATATAAACTCTGACAGATTAGATTACTCAGTGGGATTAGCTTTACTTGCACTTGAACATTGGAAGGCTTTCATTCTAGAAAAAAGAAAGTTTCGCTATAAATATTACGGTTGTTGGCAGTTTTAATACAGTTTGGGTATAATAGTCACTTTCCCACCAAGCAGCAGACTTTAATTATTCACAACTTTTGGATTTTGCACAGGTTTTATGTCCTTCATGTCCCATTTGGAGTACAATACTAGTCATCCCATTGAGGGAATACCAAAAAAGGTACACTATCTCTCAAATGTTTGTGATCACTTGCAAATGTCTTTTTTTTCCAAAGAAAAACACATTTTCATGCATTTCACAAACATTTTTATCCATTTCACAAACAATTAAAATAAATCAGATGATTTTCAAAGAAGGACTGACAACTGTCAGTCCTCTGCATCAATCTCCTGGTATGGCTGCTAATCCAAGTTCATCATTTTATAAGGCTAATAGATGATTAGAAAAGCCATCTAAAAATCATAACTAAAACTAAAATCTCTTACCATGCTGTTAACTACTCCCTTCAGAGAGCAGCACAAACTGGGTCTAACAAGGACAGAAAAACGTCATCACCTGGCAGCTACACTAAATAGTAGCCGTCAAACACCAGTGTCAGTATCAACAGTGAAGCGGCGACTTCAGGATGCTGGACTTCATAGCAGGACTGCCAAGAAAAAGCCATATCTCAGACTGGCCCAAAACATTTCCAAACGATCCCAAACTTTTGAGCGGTATTGTACATTGGAATCTGACAGCAGTCCATTGGTTGAGGAACAAGAGGCACAATAACCAATAATTTGATTCAATACGGGCTGCAAACAAATCAATTCTATCAAAGTACGACTTGTTTTCTTGCCACTTTTATCTTCACTGTCCTAATATTTTGATGTTATTTTGGGACGATGGCTTTTCTTTTCTTCCATGTTCCATCATTGTTTTTAGTTTTCCTGTTCCACCAGTTTCAGCACGTGGGCCCAACTGACATCATCTCTGCACTAATTTCTGGAGTGGCACCAGCCAAGACATAAACCTTATCAAGCGTTATTTGTTCTACGCCTGGCATGTCCTCCTATTCCTCCTCTGCTTGTGGCTAAGATGTTGGCTTCATGAATAAAGAGTTGATTTGTGAGGAATGACTTAAGACACAAAGAGATTCAGAGCAAGTGCACATTGGCTGATGAGCACTATTCCATAATGGAATCATTATCAATGATGAATTCAGTGATTCACCCTCCTAATGTTCTGCAGAAATTAGCCTGAGGGGTCGATGATTGCGTGTGATGTTGTGGTTCGGTGTGACATCCTGCGTCTCAGCAGCAGACACTCAAGCTTCTTGTGATGCATCCGTTTTCTACGCATACCGAGGGCCAGAGAACAAGTGTTTATCTCTGTCAGTCCTACGGAGGTAGGATTCACAAAATGGCAACTCAATCACTCAATATGGATTCACTTATTATTCCTGAGCATGTTCATTGTTTTGCAGAGTCCAATCCCACATTAAAAAACATGTAAAAAGATGTTCACTGCCAATTTCACAAAATAATAGTATTCTTATCAGTGAAAGCAATCAACAAGGTAGTCGATAACCGGCTTGAAGCTGGCTGGTGTGTTGTCACTATGCAAGTAATGCATTTCCTAGGAGTGACAATGTTAATAATCATAATAATAATAACAATGTCACTGCGGCTTGGTTAATATGCAGGTCACATTCTGTAAATTTTATGTTTTTGCTACTTTTGAGGTATTTCAGAAGGATTTATAGGCGGAACCGGTGTGTTCCATTATGCTGGTCTAAGCTAAATGCTTCCGTAACAAAAGTAGTGAAACTTTTCTTGGTTTTAGGTCACTAATAACAAAAAGTAAGTCAGATGTGCAGTGGGTGAAAATAGAAAATGGATGCAAAATAAAGCAAAAACGGTCGTTTATCAGAACGTAAGAACCAGATCTATCTGAAAGCCTGCAAATGCCAATACATTCATTATAATATGTCAAAGGTTTTGACATAAAATCTTTTGATGGACATAATGCATGCATGTAGAGAAATGTCATGAATGGTAGCAGAAATTGACTTTTGCATCAGAGTTTCTTGGAAACGCCAAGGTAGATAATTATAAGCAGCTGGTGGCAAACCTCCTTTTTCGTGCTGTAAACTTTGCAGGCTGGTGTGATGTTACTATGCAAGTAATGCAATTCCTAGCAGTAACAATGTTAATAATGATAATAATAACATTGTCACTACATTCTGTAAATTGAATGTTTTTCCACTTTTTTGGAGGTTTGTCAGAAAGATAGTATATAGGCGGAACCGGTGTGTTCCATTATGCTGATCTAAGCTAAATGCTTCCCTAACAAAAATAGTGAAACTTGTCTTGGTTTAAGGTCACTAATAACAAAAAGTAAGTCAGAAGTGCAGTGGGTGAAAATAGGAAATGGACCCAAAATAAAGCCAAAACGGGAGTTTATGTAAGAACCAGATTTATCTGAAAGCCTGTTTGCAAAGGCTAATACATTCATTTTAATAAGTTAATAATAATTTAATAAGGTTTTGATATAAAATGTTTTCTTGGACAAAATGCATGCGTGTAGAGAAATGTCATGAATGGTTGCAGAAATTGACATTTGCATGAGAGTTTCTTGGACACTACAAGGCGGATAATTATAAGCAGCTGGTGGCAAACCTCCTTTTTCTTGATGTAAACTTTGCAGGCTGGTGTGATGTCACGATGCAAGTAATGCATTTCCTAGGAGTAATGTTAATAATGATAATAATAATAACAATGTCGCTACATTCCGTAAATTTAATGTTTTTCCACTTTTTTTGAGGTTTTTCAGAAGAATTTAAAGGCAAAACCGGTGTGTCCCATTATGCTGGTCTAAACTAAATGCTTCCATAACAAAAGGAGTGAAACTTTTCTTGGTTTAAGGTTTTGACATAAATGTTTTTCTTAGAAAAAATGCATGCATGTAGAGAAATGTCAGGAATGGTAGCAGAAATTGACATTTGCATAAGAGTTTTTTGGAAACTACAAGGCGGATAATTATAAGCAGCTGGTGGCAAACCTCCTTTTTCTTGCTTTCAACTTTGCAGGCTGGTGTATGTCAGAATCAAAACAGAAGGCGTTCAAGCCACTGAGTAATTGTGGTCGGGGTTAGTGATGCTAATGAAGGCCACCTCTCTGTTATGAATGCGTACGGGGATTCAAGATTTGAAAATCCACGAATGAAAAAGAACTTTTTGAAATACCTTGTGATGCCAATTAATCGTCAGTTGGTGTGACAGCTCCGGGCATGTAATTTGAAGATAAGCTATCACCCACTTAGTGGCATTCCTTTCTAATTTATTCATGCTAATCGTTGTCTTTTAGCCTCCACATCATGCTTGTGATAAACAAAAGTCCTCAACGTGGGACACCACTTTTTTTTTTCATTCTGGAGAAGCTCTCTGGTTCTTTTTAATTAGCAGGGTGACAACATAGCGTCTGTGATAAGGCTGCTTCTGAGTCATGCGCAAAGATGCACAAAGGTTTTTTCCTCACAAGAAAATACAAGTAACATCTGGGAGCGATCCCCTGGTAGTCTTACAGTGTGTGTGTGTGTCTGTGTGTGTCTAAAATCAATGATCTGATGTGAGGACAAAAGCTCCATCTCAATCTGTCACGGGACCTGAATGCAGCGTGAAAGGTCAGAGTTGAACATTTTAAAGTGCGGGTCATGATTAATGGGTAGGAAGCTTTTTCTAGATTGCTGCATGCATGCGGTCATCGGAAAGATCTTTCATCCCGGCGGGCGTTCCAATCTGCTCTTTAACAATTTCTCTTCTATTCTGACCGCGGAGCGTGTTGAGACAGACGCATCGTTGTAGTTGATACTCGTTCATTTTTGATGAAGAATTATGGATGCAGTTTTGAGTTAACAACTGGTAGCAACCAGGTAGCCATGTAGGGTTAGCTTGGTGAAAAGAATCATAACTTAAAAATACAATATAATACAGTAATATATAATAAATCTAACATAAAAAAACAGAGGACATAAAAACAAAAATTATAATATTATTATATAATATAATAAATATTCATTCATTTTTTAGTGCTTATCCTCACAAGGGTCACGGGGGGTGTTGGAGCAAATATAATAAAATAAAAACACAATGATAAAACATTTTATTTTAGTAGGATAGACCTTAATTACAAAATATATACACTACCGCGCAAAAGTTTGGGATCACTCTGAAATTTTTTTGGGTTCTGCATCGTTTTTCTGTCCTTGTTACACCCAGTTTGTGCTGCTCTCTGAAGGGAGTAGTTAACGGCATGGTAAGAGATTTTAGTTTTAGTTAGGATTTTTAGATGGCTTTTCTAATCATCTATTAGCCTTATAAAATGATGAACTTGGATTAGCAGCCATACCAGGAGATTGATGCAGAGGACTGACAGTTGTTGATAGTAGGCCTCTATGCAAAAATGTACATCCTTCTTTGAAAATCATCTCATTCATTTTCATTGTTTGTGAAATGCATTTAAATTTGTTTTTCTTTGGAATACTAGTGTGTATATATTTTTTTCAAATGCCGTAATAGTATTTTTAAGTGCAGAAATATTTGGCAAATTTCCCCACCGAGAGACGAATACAGCCATATCTTATCTTATGAGGTCCGTTTTTGTTGATTGATTTCATTTAATTATGTTTTTTTTTCTTTGTTTTTCTTCCAAAAACAGTTCTTAAAAAGAGGGGGTGTCTGATATTCTGGTTAATACGGTTTTCCAAAACCCGAATTGCTCATAAAACTAATGAATTTGTCTGTAATTGCTCAGAAAGCTAGTGCTTTATGTGATTGCTGGACACTTCGATTAAATTCTGACAATTAGGATTAAAATGATTGAGCCGCATTTTTTTTTTTTTTTACGTGTTTTTCTGTCACTACTTGGAAACACAACTACACATCTGCGTTTGTAGAGATGTTTTATGGAAAATCAAATTAATTCTCACACTTTGAAATGACTGTGTGGGTGTAAAAATATCACTTCTCAAAGCTCAAACTGGTTTTGACAGTTATGGCATGTGTCTTAAAAAATGTCCTCACTTTGGCTTGTGGGGAAGACATCACCATCAGGACCACATGAAGAACTGTTCCGGTCCATCCATTGATAGAGACATTAAGCAATACCCTTTAAATATCCGTATGAATCTTTCATTCAATTCTTGGTAAAGGATGAAATCTTCATTTCCACAGTTTAGACACGTTTGGCTGTCCTCTGAATGGTGTTGTACATTGTTGAGTCATGCCATGAAAAAACAAATTATGGCTGCCAAGCAATATCAGGTGAATGTGCTGTAGAGGCCTGCCGTTTGCAAGTGTGTATCCATGGATACTGTTAGCTGCAAGTGTCAGCTGCCACATTCATTCTGTGATGATGCCGGGTATCGACCACTTTTCTTCTCCCACGTGGTGGTGGGAGATGCTGGGACTGAGCAACACGTAGGTACTACAGAGCAATCCGTTCCCACTGAGGTCTTTGGAAAGGCCAAAGTCATGAATATTCAATAAAATGCTCATTATGAAAACCCTGAGCTTGTGCTTTGCAGAATACAGATGTCAGCCCATCCTGTTTATTTACAGCCTTCTTTTGGACGGCTTGTTCACCGATTCAAGCACGGCCATACAGAGCATGTCTAACTTTGATCTTATTAAATATGAAAAATGTCAATGATTCTTCTTGCATTCCAGTCATTTGCTCTTCCTGAACAATGTCCACTAACAGACTAGACATCAAGACAAGCTCTTTGTCCGACCACATGAATGTGACGGATGAGCCAGGCAGCCGCCCCCCCCCCCCATTGCTGGTGGTCAGTCTGCATTCAGGTTGATGTATGCAGTGGTGCTGGAGGCCCAGTGAGCTCAGTCCGTGATATTTATCTGCCCAATTAAGGCCAGTGTCTCCCGTAGATGTCTGCCAATGCTTCACCCCTTTAAAATCCAGTTCACTGCAATTCTAATTGTGATAAAGTGTATGGTAAACAAAGCCTAAGGACTGCAGACTTTGCTTGAGTCCACACAGAAGCGGAGACCAGGCTCATTCAACTGTGCTTTGATGTGCACTGAGGCATAGGGATGCTAGAAAAAGGGAATTCCCAAAAAGTTGGAAGAACAGAAATGTCTAAGGGGATTTTCCCACATGACTGTAAGAACGGATACAAAGTTCCATTTCCAAGACAGCATTGAGAAACAAAATACGAAACAACTGGAAACAGTTGTGGGCTGCACGGTAGTCGAGTGGTTAGCGCACAGACCTCACAGCTAGGAGACCAGGGTTCAATCCCACCCTCGGCCATCTCTGTGTGGAGTTTGCATGTTCTCCCCGTGCAGGTTTCCTCCCACATCCCACAGTTATGAATGTGAGTGTGAATGGTTGTTTGTCTATATGTGCCCAGTGATTGGCTGGCGACCAGTCCAGGGTGTACCCCGCCTCTCGCCCGAAGGCAGCTGGGCTCCAGCACTGCCCACAACCCTCGTGAGGTAGAAAATGAATGAATGGAAACAGTTGTAAAAATGGATGGTTGTGTAACATCGGCATCCTCGTTCCTGTCTGAAATCTTTACTAAACCCGTGGAAGTGCCTATGCACATAGTATATCGTATATTGCATTTGTTCATGAATGGTAAAATGTACCCTGAGAGTATTTCTACAGCTGCAAAAACACATGAAGACATTTGAATTTAATACAATGTCTGTCCCGCCTTATGTGCACCAACTGCTCGCCGTATATTTAAATTGGGAATGGAAGTCCTGGGACCAATGTGTCTGCACTGGTCACGGTAAGTGCGACAGTGGGCTGACGAGGGACGCAGCAGTAAAACTGTGTACCACCCGGTCCACCCCACATGGGGCAATCCATCCTTATGTGGACTGTGGGTTAGTGATACATTTTGCAATGTGTGTGCACACGCGTGGATGCCAGTCCGAACTGGCCAAAAGCCCTCCCCACAACATGGTGTCCAATTCCCCACACTGTACATATTTCAAGCAAGGGGGAGTCTCGTTGAAAGCAGAAGAAACAGCCAGGCATTTGGCGACAGTATAGTATATTGGAGGCAACTTGATCCCAGCGGATCTCCTCAGCTACGTGTCCCGTACTGGCCCACGTGTCGAAGTGTGGTGCACCTAATTTTGAACAATTCCATCGCAGCAAACAGTCAAAGGTTAGTTTGGAAGATGAAAGCCGCATCTTCCACGTATTGTATAAATATACACTACTGCTCAAAAGTTTGAGATCACTTGGAAATTTGTTGGGCCAGTCTGAGATATGGCTTTTTCTTGGCAGTCCTGCTATGAAGTCCAGCATCCTGAAGTCGCCGCTTCACTGTCGATACTGACACTGGTGTTTGACGGCTACTATTTAGTGCAGCTGCCAGGTGACGACCTGTGAGGCGTCTTTGTCTTAAACTACACACTCTCACATATTTGTCTGCATCGTTTTTCTGTCCTTGTTAGACCCAGTTTGTGCTGCTCTCTGAAGGGAGTAGTTAACAGCATGGTAAGAGATTTTAGTTTTAGTTTAGATTTTTAGATGGCTTTTCTAATCATCTATTAGCCTTATGAAATAATGAACTTGGATTAGCTGCCATATTTGATAGTAGGCCTCTATGCAAAAATGTACATCCTTCTTTGAAAATCATCTGATTCGTTTTCATTATTTGTGAAATAGATACAAATGTGTGTGAAATGTAAAAAATTGTTTGTGAAATGCATGAACATTTGTTTTTCTTTGGAAAACAAAGAAATTTGCAAGTGATCCCAAACTTTTGAGCGGTAGTGTGTGTGTATATATACGTATATAATAAGACCTACACACCTCGTATCCCGGTTCCCACGCATGCAGTCCCGGGAAAACATACCATATAATGTACCCCTGTTTTCAGGTTGGTACAAAGTGTGTATGACAGCTGGTGAATGTGAATTTAGGTGGACAAATGTTTGTTTTATTTGTTATTTTTTTCACTTTTTCACATTTTCTTACATGGGAGTGGAGGAAATGTGCATCTTCTAATGTCCTCTGGACTATATTGTTGCTTTAGCATGGCCACTTTGTCATTCTCTCATTGTCCAGACAAAAGCTACAGTATTTTATATCAAAACAAAAACATCCCAATCTGCATGATGTGAAACCTGGAAGAGTTTGCAGCTGTAGAATGTGCAGATTACATGTTTCCCAGCATGCTTTGCTGTACTTCCAATGCTCAATTTTCTTCTTATGCCTCTTTAAGGTGTCTGTACAGACATGGTGTCTTAGTTAAAGTGCTGCCATTTTTAGCTGTGCAAAGTTCAATCATTCTGACTTTTGGTTTGAATCCGGCACCCTAATTAAGAATAGTTGTGAATTCTGTGCTATATTGTTTCCACTTTGAAATTGATCATGCCAGAAGAGTAGTTTATATCTGAGGAATTGCTTCATTATGCAGATTGCTGTAAGCGCTTTGTTTGCTAAGCTCCATGAGGTCCCCCAAATCATTGCTATTTCCCAAAGAGTTCCATGGGCTGGATGAAATTGCAGGGCCAGATTTGGCCCCCAGGTCTGAGTTAGTGTAACACGTGTGCTTTGAACCATTCTTCTGTCGTAATTGTATAGAATATTTCTGCTGCTTTGTTTGTAACACGGACGACAGAGCAGAAAATATTCTATCCACTGATCAATGAATGGCAACGCATCAAATGTACCAGTCAGGGTCAGACACTCTAGTTTGGGACCTTTTTACAAAAAGATGCACTATTTTATATAAATATCCACTACATATAGTAAGAGCTGCTTCATCACGGATATTCTTATTCTCCACTGGAGGACAAAACAAGGCCATGGTGTAGAATGTGCTGCCATCAGCCCCGCTGGGATCTTTCACTTGGTCAGACATACCTTTTAGGCGGTGTTATTGGCGCAGAAGAGGGAAATAAAGCTGAATTGATCAACTGAAATATAAGACATGGCTTTGCTCCTGTTATTATTTGACTCAGATGTCAAATTAGAAGCCATATGGGCGCAATAACCCATGATTACGTTCAGTGAGCGTTGACAATCGAATTGATTATTGTGTAGAAAGCATAGTTGAGTCACAATTCCCCAACAAGTCCTTCAATACAGAATTGGTGTGGAAACAAGTGGACTCGTCACCCACATTTTAATGATGACGATGGGTCTTTTTTTCCCATCATCCACGGTCCTTACGTAAAACATCAACACATGTTTCTCTTTTATGTGAGTTACGAAGACATAAAAACACCTAAAATGAAAAATTGCCAACAATGCTCTATATGTACATACATAATGTCATTGTATGGTCATATCACCTCGTACTTCGGTACATGACAAAAAATAAATACATAATAATTAAAAAATTAAAAATAAATACATAAAAAAATCATATTTAAAAAAAACTATATTAGGAAAGCAGGAAGTGAACAAATGTAATAGTTACTGATTCTAAAAGTACCAGATGGAGGGGTAGGATTTAAAAAAGCTTTGCTTCTTCCTACTCCTTTTGGACATGTGGAACTGTGAACTGATTATGGGATGCACTCAATTGTAATCTGATGCATGTTCAAATGAAATAAAACCATTACCATTACCAGAATGTGACCTGCATACAAACCGAGCTACAGACGCGTTCCCTTCTATGTTGTTATGTGGAATCAATGCACCCAGGAAGGACGTTCCACTAATGCTTCAAATGACCAAAATATGGTAAGCAAGTATTATGGTAGTGTACCTGTTACTACATTGTTAGAGCTTAGATATACTAAAACCACAAAACCTTTTAATAGCAGGTTTTCTAGGTGAGGTCATTAATTAGCTGCCTCTTTTTTAGCTGTTTTTTTAACTTTATAACAGAAAAAAAAATGTCTCATATATAGATTTTGGGCAAAATTCCCCAAAAGTGCAGTTTTCCTTTAAGAGGGTAATGGTAATGGTAATGGTAATTGTAATGGTTTAATTTCATTTGAACATGCATCAGATTACAATTGAGTGCATCCCATAATCAGTTCACAGTTCCACATGTCCAAAAGGAGTAGGAAGAAGCAAAGCTTATTAAATCCTACCCCTCCATCTGGTACTTTTACAATCAGTAACTGTTACATTTGTTCACTTCCTGCTTTCCTAATACAAGTTTTTTTTTGTTTTTTTTAATACATTTTTAAATTTTTTGTCCCGTATCGAAGTACGAGGTGATATGAGCATCCAATGACATAATGGGTACCATAGTAACTGTCAATATAGTGATATGTATAGCACATCATGATGAGAAATGTGATTGTACGGAGATGAATTCATTGTCACACACACACACACACAATAATGGCAATGATTAGTGACGAACATGGCAGAGGTCCTGATGGCAAATCTGTCTCTGCGGAAGATTACTGCCAGGGCAATGTTACGCCTCACTACTCCAGTCAGACTCTGAAACAGCAGCCGTCCTCACTGGAATCACTTTGGTTAATTGACAACACTTCATCAAATCACACATACTGTAATGAGGAGGTCTATTTGTATGAAATCCCAATCAACCAAAATCAGATGATCAGATCAGATGACGAGGAAACAAAAGCAAACACAAGCTGCCTTTTGGCTTTACATCGCCATGGTGACGCTTGGGTTTTATGGAGTATTTCATTGTTTTCCAAGCTGAGTCAAGGTCCATCTGGATTTGGTGATCAATTGTCAAAGCAACAGCAGATAGATGATTACTTGGGGAAGGTCTTTCTGATTTATCTGTGTTATAGTCATTCATGTTTTGGCTATACATAATGCATTTTAGTATATGATGGGCAATTCCTTTAAGTGTATCATTTGGGCATTGAATGGATTAAGCCTAATAAAACTAACCCCAAGAAAATATAAGGTGTGATGATTTGGGGGCTTTTTCTTGGCAGTCCTGCTATGAAGTCCAGCATCCTGAAGTCGCCGCTTCACTGTTGATACTGACACTGGTGTTTGACGGCTACTATTTAGTGCAGCTGCCAGGTGACGACCTGTGAGGTGTCTTTGTCTACACACTCTCAGATATGCAGCGTTTTTCTGTCCTTGTTAGACCCAGTTTGTGCTGCTCTCTGAAGAGAGTAGTTAACAGCATGGTAAGAGATTTTAGTTTTAGTTTAGATTTTTAGATGGCTTTTCTAATCATCTATTAGCCTTATAAAATGATGAACTTGGATTAGCAGCCATACCAGGAGATTGATGCAGAGGACTGACAGTTGTTGAGCCTCTATGCAAAAATGTACATCCTTCTTTGAAAATCATCTAATTCATTTTCATTGTTTGTGAAATGGATACAAATGTTTGTGAAATGGAGGAAAATTTGTTTTACTTTGGAAAACAAAGAAATTTGGAAGTGATCCCAAACTTTTGAGCGGTAGTGTATATAACCATAAAAGGTCCAGATTCAATTAAAGTATTAAATATTTCTACCAAAGCATCTTCTTTAAATATAAGAAAATTCCACAAAAATTAAAACGTTTTTTTTTTTTGCATCGTTTTTCTGTCCTTGTTAGACCCAGTTTGTGCTGCTCTCTGACGGGAGTAGTTAACAGCATGGTAAGAGATTTTAGTTTTAGTCTAGATTTTCTAATCATCTATTAGCCTTATAAAATGATGAACTTGGATTAGCAGCCATACCAGGAGATTGATGCAGAGGACTGACAGTTGTTGATAGTAGGCCTCTATGCAAAAATGTACATCCTTCTTTCAAAATCATCTCATTCATTTCATTGTTTGTGAAATGGATACAAATTGTCTGTGAAATGCATGAAAATATGTTTTTCTTTGGAAAACAAAGAAATGTGCAAGTGATCCCAAACTTTTGAGTGGTAGTGTACATCAATGATGGTGGTGTAGTTTTTTTTGTACCCCATGCCTACTGGGTATGGTTCATCACATCGAGGGCAGTATGTTCAGAGCTCTGCGAGCGTTACTTTGTTTTCCCATAGCTCTTTGTTAGCTCTCCCAATTATACATTGCTGGACGTGTTCACGGTGACCTGAATGCAGCTAATCAGGAGTGGTGTGGGTGGCTGCTTCTTGATGAAGACCAAAGGGGTTAAACACAGAACAAGTATCTTGTAAAATGTACAATATAGTACATACAATATCTGCAAGCACATCCACAGAAAGTCAGTTTTGCTTTTAAGTAATGTGACAATCTATTTAAAATGTACCTGCTAATTATGAATGACAGTGACGGATTTATTGCATATTATAAATCTGCTGTGATTAGCTAGCCTTTTTTATGTCATGTTCTTTAATTACGCCCCTTCTCTTGCTCAGAGAAAAAAGCGACCTTACGCTTCAGCCCACCGCTTCTTCCACGGAAAGACTCAAGACCGAGTCACCCGATGGGGGCTGGTTGCGTGGGTGGCTGTTGGGGGTGAGTTCATGTGTGTGTGTGTGTGTGGTCCGTCTTAATGTTCGGCGCCTTTTCATCACATGGCGGATTATGTCTGACATTTGTGGAATTGTTAACCCTATAAATCACGACGTCAGGTCGGAGCATCTTGGGCAATGACAAGAAATGATTTCAACCTTTTTTTTTAATAACGTAACCCCTGTGCAATATTTTTCAGAAACAGCGCTGAAGGATCTCTATCTGAAATATTACCATCCAAAACAATTGCTCATATGCAGCGTACATTTTATGCATATAAAATTGCAAACAAAGTAATAATTCATTTCAATAGATGAAGCAGAAGCAGAAATTGAATGAATGCTGGAGCTAAACCGATCGAACCAGCAACCATCCAGTTGGGAGACCACCGCTCTACGACCAGAGCCATGTCACCATGCATAGAAAAAGCAAAAAGCTACACAACATGTTCAATTTAAAATGAATTCCCACCAACAGGGGATGACACTGAAAATCGTCCATTCATTTTTCAACGGAAAAAAAATGGTACAGAAAATATTTAATTGTGTAAAATGTCCTGAAAAAGCTGAACATATTGATTTTGACAAAAAAAAATTGTCAGAATTTCAAAAGCTGATTGTTGAAATGTATAAATATGTCAAACGATTACACAAGTACTGATGATTGAACCGGGCTGCAAGGCGGATGAGTGGTTAGCATGCAGACCTCACAGCTAGGAGACCAGGGTTCAATTCCACCCTCGACCTTGGTTAGCCGTGGTGGGGATGGCGAAATCCAGATTAAGAATATTGTTTGGGTTAGGTCGGGCAGCCACATTCCAATAGACCGGACCACCCTATTGTCCATTCTGGCTTCCCAATTGATCCAACTGCTTTTGCAAAGCCGAAATCTTCACCAAGATGGCATCCTTGTTGTGATTGGCAATCACAGTCAGTGTGTGAAGTGTGTTTGCCCACCGAATCATTCACGATGGGCAGCTGGGCCAACTCGATCCGCTGCCTTCATCATCATACGAATTTTGCGATACACCAGGAAAGTGCCCAATCCAATCAGCAACAGACCTGTTATCATGGTCCCGAATAGGTAGACGTCTTCGATGTCCTCCACGGAAAGAATCGCCAGGCACATGACCTTCCACTTCCCCCAACTGTCCATCACGTACCCAGCGGTGAACGTTCCGTCAGGGCAGGCAGGTTCCCCCGTACCTGAGCTTCTCGTCGAGAAGATCGTGTCAATTGCGTGGAGAGACCAGTTGATCAATTCCATGATTTAGGTTTTTGGAGAGCAGTGCAGTGAGAGGCTCTTGAGGAAGTATAAGACGAGACTAGACAAGACAAAGACGCTAAGCAGGGAAGATAAGGAATAGGGAGGAGAGGGGAAAGATGCGACCGCCTTCGTTGAGAGCCAGAGCAGAACATATTTGTAATTTTCTGGTTTTATTATATATAAATAAAACAAACTGTGTACCACAAGTGCCCCCTGGGCCGTACTTTGGACACCATGTTACAATCATGTAAAATGTAAAATAATTCTTTGTCAGTTGGGAAACCATTCAATTGTATAAATAAGGTTAATGACTACAGCAGGATCAAGGATCGGACCAGCAACCATATAAGTATATACATAATATTGCATATTCTATTTATTTTGCATCATTTATTTACATATCACTTATTTCCTCGTCTATCTGCCATAATAATGTTATTATTATCTGCTGATCTGCTGCAAATCGTAGACGTCAGATTAAATAAACTCTGCTTCTTCTTTTCTTACTTCTTCCTCCCGATGCACTGTTACGCAGAACACAGCGTTATCATAATCTTGAAAATCTTTCATCATAACCATATAGTCATCAATTTGATGATAATCTTAAAAAAAACATTTTGTTGGTGAGATTACTGTGAATAAATTAAATGTTCACCAGCGTGGCCTGAAGGTGTGTGTTGTGATGAAACACACTACCAAGGGCCATGAGAGCGATGTGCCTCGCTGTGACAAGATATTCTTAGACCGGGTGCATATTTAATGCATTAACACATCTACAATCTTAATTAACAGAGAGGGATGGTGGCCACGTGATGCGGCTGCGACTGATAACAACCGCAATCGCTGTTCTATAAGGCATGAGGAAATGCTCAGAGGTGCCCCACAAAAGGGTCGGCAGAGTGGAAAATAGGCAAAAAACTTGAATTTCACGAATTCAGCCGACCTCATTGACGGTGATGTTTTCTTTTTTGTCCTTTTTGCCCCGAGGCTGAACTTTGAGAAGAAACATGTGCAATATGAACCTTCATTTACAACAACAAGGAAAAATAAAGCAACAGAATCGGAGCCTTGAAATCCAAGATGTCATCCCAGTGCAATAATGTGTTTTGAATGCTCACACAATCTCACGGGTGTCGTTTAATAAGAAAGGAGCTTTGGGAAGAGAACGCAGCATCTGATTTAGTGAGGTGACACAAGACCTATGAGGGGGATAAATGTCACGTGGAGATTAAAAGATTAGAAGACATGAGCTAGCAACCATATTCACCCTTCCTCTTGCCTTTAATGCCCAGCATGTGATCTGTAATGATGAAGTGGAACAATAAATAGAAATTGTGGCAATGTACCGTATATTCTGACTGGAAATCGCATCAGTCAAAACATGTGTCACAAAGCGGGAAAAAAGTAAGTCACAATTTACCATATTTTGACACCACAACTTCATTATTGTGTTTACAAATGAGTTAAAATAAACTGAAAATTATACATACACTACTGCTCAAAAGTTTGGGATCACTTGGAAATGTTCTGGGCCAGTCTGAGATATGGCTTTTTCTTGGCAGTTCTGCTATGAAGTCCAGCATCCTGAAGTCGCCGCTTCACTGTTGATACTGATACTGGTGTTTGACGGCTACTATTTAGTGCAGCTGCCAGGTGACCACCTGTGAGGCGTCTTTGTCTTAAACTACACACTCTGAGATATTTGTCTGCATCGTTTTTCTGTCCTTGTTAGACCCAGTTTGTATATATATATATATATATACGAGTGTATATATATATATATATATATATATATATATATATATATCTGCTGAGGAGCGAGGTTTTATGCTGTGACGTCACATCCAACAGCCGCCTTTTGGTTTGCTTTATTTTGGGAATTGTTCTCCAAATATATTTAAACAAAAACGTGAATGAAACAGTGAAAATGAAATTTACACTCATATATATATATATATATATATATATACACTCGTATATATATATATATACACTCATATATATATATATATATATATATATATATATATATATATATATATATATATATATATATATACACTACCGCTCAAAAGGTTGGGATCACTTCCAAATTTCTTTGTAATAGATGATTAGAAAAGCCCTAAAAATCTAAACTAAAATCTCTTATATCTCTTATATATATATATACAGCCTACACACCTCGTATCCGGAAAAAAAATACCATATAATGTACCCCTGTTTTCAGGTTGGGTCAAAGTGTGTATGACAGCTGGTGAATGTGAATTTAGGTGGACAAATGTTTGTTTTGTTGTTTTTTTGTTTTGTTTATTTTCCACTTTTTCACATTTTCTTACATGGGAGTGGAGGAAATGTGCATCTTCTAATGTCCACTTTCCTGCAGGTATCTGGACTATATTGTTGCTTTGACATGGACACTTTGTCATTCTCTCATTTGCAAGTGATCCCAAACTTTTGAGCGGTAGTGCATCCCTAAAACACAATATTCTATGTGCCTTAAAATAGCGATCTAAAATGGCAAATACTGGAGGGGAGGCTGGAATAGAATGACTTAATAACATACCACAAAACAGCATGATTTATTAATAGATTTTGCATCGTTTTTCTGTCCTTGTTAGACCCAATTTGTGCTGCTCTCTGAAAGGAGTAGTTAACAGCATGGTAAGAGATTTTAGTTTTAGTTAGGATTTTTAGATGTCTTTTCTAATCATCTATTAGCCTTATAAAATGATGAACTTGGATTAGCAGCCATACCAGGAGATTGATGCAGAGGACTGACAGTTGTTGATAGTAGGCCTCTATGCAAAAATGTACATCCTTCTTTGAAAATCATCTCATTCATTTTAAGCGGTTGTGAAATGGAAAAAAAAAAAGGTTTGAGAAATGCATGAAAATGTGTTTTTCTTTGGAAAACAAAGAAATTTGCAAGTGATCCCAAACTTTTGAGCGGTTGTTTGTGTATCAGGAAGTCCTCAGGAGCGCTTGGGAGTTTGGCCAATCACAGCAGAGTGGACGTGCCTAGAGCAGGGCTGGAGATGAAGTCGATTAAACAGAGCGTCGGGGTCAGAAGCAGGAAGTCTTAGTTTAGATTTTTAGGGAGATTTTTAGTTTAGGCCTCTATGCAAAAATGTACATCCTTCTTTGAAAATCATCTGATTCATTTTCATTGTTTGTGAAATGGATACAAATGTTGGTGAAATGAAAAAACTTTTTTTGTGAAATGCATAAAAATGTGGTTTTCTTTGGAAAACAAAGACATTTGCAAGTGATCCCAAACTTTTGAGCGGTAGTGTATGTTTTTAGTTAGTCAGTGGCTAACACAGCATGACAATCTCCAAGATACACAAACTTAGTGTCCTACTGAATCAACACAACTGTCTCAAATACCACATCTCTCTATCTACACAGGTGGTTGCACATTACTTACAGACACATCATTTTCAAGACAGAAGCATATTCGAAAGTATCCCCTGACAAAAAGCACCTAGAGGGCGTTAATCATGTTAAAGAATGTATTTAATGTCTATGCTCTAAAAAGTACATACATTCTATTCATGAAGAAGAATCCTACTGTGATGGCAAGTGGCAGGATGAGCCAAACAGAAAAAAGGCTATTTATACTGAGCCAGTTCCTTTTCATATGACTCCATCAGAGTTGGAGCCGAGCTTCTAGGAATCTACCTTAGCTTCTCATAGCAGCCAAGTTGCCAGTCACTTGAGGGTTTATGCCATTTACGCTAGTAGCTGACTTCATGTTATTTCACTTTTTTGTGTGACCCTCTCAATGTTCATTTAGGTTGCCTTTAAATTAAGATATTTTTTTATTAAATGGCTTCTACTTGTGTGACATTTTACTGTAAATGTCCCGATGAATACTTTTATTCAATTAACCCCGTAGTCTCTTGTCGATGGGCGCAGTGTGGTCTAAAAAAACCAAAACAAAGAGCCACCAAGGTCTCCAATTAACGTTGGCATTATCAGAGGTGGTGGCGGGCAACCTTCTGGGGCGCTTCTTTTGTAACATTCAGAATCTGCTTTATTCATCATGTATGTTAGCACTCTAGGAATTGGACTCTGGTTCTAACATGCCTTCGGTACGAGGCGTAGAAAGGACTCAGCTGGTGGTGTGAAAGTCATGCGTGATGTTTACAATCAACTCATCAGTTTTATAGGAGACTAGAAGTGAAAATGGAGATGAAAATAATTATCTTGGTGGCTCAGCTGCTCAAGAACTCACCTAAAATGAGTTGAGACCGGTGTGCATATTTTGATACGGTAATCCCCTCTTGCTCTATTTTTTATCTGACTTGATTGGCTGAAGTGAACATGTATGTGTGTGGTTGGGGGGAGGGGTGTTTAAAATCCAGTGCCATGAAATTCTTTTGACTCCAACTGTAACATCCATGTTCAGGCATTAATCGACGCTATAAGTTTGGAGTGAAAAATCCAGATTAAAAAGACCTCCCTCTCTCCTTTCAGCTGGTGAGGAACAAAAGCAAGAAAGCTCCCAGAAGCCTCCCCAGCATGACAAAGCTGCTCGCCTGCGACATATCATCTGTAAACAATTCCATGTTCTCCTTCAGTGTTTGGAAATAAGTGTGCACAAGCTTGATAGTGTGACAGGAAACCTCAAACAAGCAACAAATGCACGATATAGCTGACACGTTCAGATTTCAGTGTATTATATACAATCATATTATTCATATAAACTACCACTTAAAAGTTTGGAATCACTTGCATATTTCTTTGTTTTCCAAAGAAAAACACATTTTCTTGCATTTCACAAACAATTTTTTCCATTTCACAAACATTTATATCCATTTTACAAACAATTAAAAATGAATAGGATGATTTTCAAAAAAGGATCTACATTTTTGCAGGGGGGGCTACTAAGAACCTCTGCATCAATCTCCTGGTATGGCTGCCTCTCCAAGTTCCAATCCAATCCAATCATTTTATAAGGCTAATAGATGATTAGAAAACCCATCAAAAAATCTAAACTAAAACTAAAATCTCTTACCATGCTGTTAACTACTCCCTTCAGAGAGCAGCACAAACTGGGTCTAACAAGGACAGAAAAATGATGCACAACTGTGCTGATGATGGAGGACTAAGGATAGGTTTTAAAATAAAAAACCATTAATCAAATCACATACACTACCGCTCAAAAGTTTGGGATCACTTGCAAATTTCTTTGTTTACCAAATAAAAACAGATGTTCATGCATTTCACATACATTTGTTTACATTTCCCAAACAATTAAAATGAATGAGATGATTTTCAAAGAAGGATGTACATTTTTGCATAGAGGCCTACTATCAACTACTGTCAGTCCTCTGCATCAATCTCCTGGTATGGCTGCTAATTCAAGTTCATCATTTTATAAGGCTAATAGGTGATTAGAAAAGCCATCTAAAAATCGTAACTAAAACTAAAATCTCTTACCATGCTGTTAACTACTCCCTTCAGAGAGCAGCACAAACTGGGTCTAACAAGGACCGAAAAACGCTGCATATCTGAGAGTGTGTAGTTTAAGACAAAGACACCTCATAGGTCGTCACCTGGCAGCTGCACTAAATAGTAGCCGTCAAACACCAGTGTCAGTATCAACAGTGAAGAGGCGACTTCAGGATGCTGGACTTCATAGCAGGACTGCCAAGAAAAAGCCCAAAAAATGTCCAAGTTATCCCAAACTTTTCAGCAGTAGTGTTTTTAATAGTACAGTCCTTCATTGTGCCTCTCATGCCAAAACTGTAAAGGACATGTCCCATAACATGCAATAATTGGCTATGTCTTTTTTTATCTGTTTTTATATCTTTATAGCGCACAGAAAAGTGCATGTCCGTGTCTCACATAAGGACTGTCAACGATGGGCAACAGTTTTCCTTGAAGTCCCTGATTCATGGGCAGTTCATTAATTCTCTACCAGGTGTTGGAGATATATTTGGAATGACTAGCCTTAACATTTCATCCCCAGTTGATTTGCCAACACTTGTCGTGCGGTTTGGACTTGATCTCATTTCATGCTGCACAAGGAGCGATTCGGTGACTGGCTATCACACTCCACAAGGAGTCGGTTAACATTACCTTGACTGCGCCTGCAGCACCTCATCAGTCAGCCACTGTGCATGCTCCCTTTACTTCCACTCCTGAAACTATTCCACACTGAAGCCTGCAACAACCGTGGATTCCTTGCGGAGGCTTAGTTTTTGATGGACGGCAGCAATCTTGACTTTGCTCACAGACAGAATGTGAATTCATTAAACAGTGTCTTGTGTGGCAAACGTTGATGTGTTTCCTCAGTGGTCCGACTTAAAAGATTTGAGGTTGTTTACTTTGCTTGCCAAATATTTGTTTTATTTTGTATCGACTTAAAACCTCCCTGAGACTCGAACCACAGAACAAAATGTGAAACAGTTGTCATGTTTTGCACGTGTTTTCCATCCGAGTCGTTCCAAAACATATCATCACAGCTCTGAATACTGGCACACTCGCTCCAGCCGCCTGCTGCCATATGGCCAGTTGTGAGAATCTACCGTGACCCAGGACACCCCGGGTAAGATTCCCATTACAGAATGATGTTCAGAAAGCAAACAACTACAATAATGACGGTCCTGTTGTGACCATTACTGCCTGCCAAGCAGATGACTCCAGTTCATCATGCTGGGGAAATGTCAACAAGTAAAGATGCTGTTTCACCCAAAGCAGTAATAATCCCTGCTGCTTAGAACGACAGGAAAACAGGACATGTGGTTGTTGGGGTTTGGTTGCGGGATTAGAAGAAAACTACACAAACAACTGATATGCTGAGTAAAACCCATTAAATATCGGTATTGGTCTTTGTGATTTTGCAGGTACGATAATTTGCAAGAATGGTGCATTGTGTCTACTTTGTTTAATGTGTTTGTATCTTGGGTCAATAATAAATGAATTAATCACACAACAAATGAAAATGAAGTTGATAATTTTGCATGTCTGTTTGCCTCATTCATGGCTTTAAAACGAGCACACAGAGGGTTGCTTAGTTTCAGCTAGGGATGTCCTGATCCGGGATCGGCTGCCGATCCGCTGTGTTTTTAACTGAAAGACTGAAAGACAAGATCGTGCCGCTACGAACTTGCTAGGTGTGGTAACGCGCCTCAAAGTTGGTTGCCATTCCACTTGACACCCGCATGAAGAAGATCGGGACATCCCTAGTTTCAGCAATTCGGTGTGTTTGTGTTTGAGCTTTTTTGTTAGTCAGGATGATGTATCGTACACAGAGGCGGGGTTAGCATACAATGTTGGGTGAGACACACAAGCACCAGACTTGATCGCCAGAACAACAGGCCTTTATTGTAGGTCTGAATGATCTCACAGCAGAACAATCCCTAAAATGGGCAACTGTTGTGGTCGTAACACACGCCAAGCCAAAACTCAACTCTGAACCTCCAACATCACTTTCTGACCCAGAAACACTGGAACACATTTATGGCTTATTTTCGGTTATTATGTCTACGCACAGACGTCACAACTAGGAGACCCAAGTTCAATCCCGCCCTCGGCCATCTCTGTGTGGAGTTTGCATGTTCTCCCCGTGCATGCGTGGGTTTCCTCCGGCTACTCCGGTTCCCTCCCACATTCCAAAAACATGTTAATTACAGGTTAATTAGCGACTCCAAATTGTCCATAGGTATGATTGTGAGAGTGAATGGTTGTTTGTCTATATGTGCCCTGTGATTGGCTGGCCACCAGTCCAGGGTGTACCTGTAGCATTTCTATCCGTTTTCATGGGTAGACACTTGATATGAACACTTAGCACTATCATGGTAGGTGTTAACATGTTAACATTAGCATGTTAGCATTTTAGCCATTTTCATAGGCAGACACTATCATGCGGCTGCACGGCGACTAGTGGTTAGTGCACAGGCCACACAGCTAGGAGACTCGAGTTTGATTCCACCCTATGGCATCTCCGGTTTCCTCCCACATTCCAAAAACATGCTAGGTTAATTGGCGACTCCAAATTGTGAATGGTTGTTTGTCTATATGTGCCCTGTGATTGGCCGGTGACCCCGTCTCTCGACCGAAGACAGCTGTGATAGACTCCAGCACCCCCGCGACCCTCGTGAGGATAATCGGTAGAAAATGAATGAATGAATGTTTACTATATTTAGTAGTACAAGTGATTATGGGCTATTATTTCACGACTGGGGGTCCCTAATAATGTTAAAAAAATGTTTAGAGGGCTGTAAACAGGTTTTCTATGCTCTAACTGAAAATATTCCATTCATAAATGCTAAATCCTACTTTGCCAAAATTCCTATATCACGGTCGGCTCTGGAACCAGTTGGGATTAGGATTACTGTATATACATATGAAAAGAAAATGCAAGAGTCAGGGTTGTTTCTTCAGGGCGTTTACCCAAGAAGCACAGATTTGATGGACCCATTGGCAGGGTAGCCTTTTCACTGTGATCTTTCAACACAGAGACAGCCGAACTCAAAGTCCCCATTGCACCAATGCCATAATCCTATGGGCACTTCTTCCAAATTAGAACTGATTTAAATTCATTGCCCTTCTGCAAGCAGCCCTTTACTAAGGGAGGTAAGAGTGAGCCTCTCCTCAAAAGCCTCTTGCCCGCCAGCGTAATGGACAACCACACAAGCAACCACAATTGTTGAAAAGACACTTGTGGTGTATTCATACCAACCACAGCTCCACTTCATATCCACTCGTTTTTAAAGTGTGGAGCATGCGAATGGATGTTTGGCTTACAGCAGCTTAGAAAAGCTGGAAAATCAGTACATGAGCCAAAAGCATTTGGATTTCTAAGCTCATGGTCACGGTAGGTAATTGCTTGAAAACTGGAAAAGTATATCATAATTAGTTTTGTATTGACTGTGTCGGTGGTTCTCAACTGGTTTGGCTGCGGGACCCACCATCACCAATGAATGGCGAGCGTTGACACAAACGACTCATGAACCACTCATGTATCCTTCATCTGTGAGCACGCGGCTTCCTTCTGCAGCCCTCACGTTCTCCATTGTGGCGAGTCAGCTGCAACAACAGCAGCTGTAGTTACGTCTGGAGCTTTCATCCACTTCTTAAAAGTACGTTGCCCCATTCAACCTTCTGTTGCAGTTCCGAATTTGCTCGATCTGCAGTTGGGTACATTTCAGAAAAGGCTGAGTGCTTGTTTGATAATTTCTCGCCACATATTAAGCACAAGGGTGGGTAATCCAGCGTCATTGGAATGAAGGCAAAATAATATATAAAGTATTTCCTTCTGACATTGTTCTTTTTCGGGACGGATTCATAGTTATGGTTCGCTTACCCGAGTGGAGTCAGCCCACTCAGGCATCTTTTTGGTGTAACTATCACACTTGTTGTCCTCCCATTCCCCTGTTCATCCAATCAGCAGGCAGAACTCAGTGTTGATGCATTCACAGACTTGAAGTATGTCTGATATTTCAGACTTCTTTTGAAAACGCACATTTTATTGGCTTCGGTGTTTAAAAGACAATCACAGAGCTCAGCATGGGAGCCGTAACAGTAGCCACGTATACATGGACCCAAATATTCCAATTGCATTCGGGTTATTTGCTTAATCGGAAAGAATGTAACCTTTGTATACACCTCATTCCGAAAGAAAAGTGCCAATCCGAATGAATATGTAATCGGATTCCCAGGGGTGGAATATTCCTTTCCCCAATCCAATTGAGGTATCTTGTAACCGGAAAGTTGTCAGACTGCGTTCTACTTCGTGGTGTTTTTCTTCTTCTGTTGTTTATTGGCGATTGGCAAGCAGCTTTCGTGTGCATTAGCGCCATCTGTGGAACAGACTCTAAACCCTTCTATACGCCATTCACAAGTCCAGTTTTATTAAAAAAGAAAATACATATCTATATAAAACATGTGCCGAGCTTAATTATAAAATATTAGCAAGATTGAACTTTATCTTTTCCTGTTCCCGGGTGCGTTCTTTCAGCGAATGCTGAGATATGAGTAAGACGCAGCTCGAGACGTTCTTCGATTTTAAAAAATGGAGGCGAGCAATCGGCACTGGATTGCTGCGGAAAGTTTGTTATTTATTTTAACTAAATTTCAAGACTGGACGAACAAAAAACTGGCAATACGGAGTTATTCCAACAAGTGAAAAAAAAAACTTGAGGAAGTCGGTATCACGTGATGTTGGTGTTTACGTTTTACTGGGCATGCCCCATTAACTATTCTGGTTGATTATAGCAGCGCATGTAGACACACGATTGGAATATTCCTTTACATGTATACCATTGCTTTCGGAAAGGTCATTCGGAAAGACTCCATTCGGAAAGAGAAAAACTCATCATGCAATTTGGCTAATGGGACTGATGTGCCGTAGGTTGAGATCCTAGACCACTGGTCAACAATTAATCAAAAAAAACAAGCTTCAGATCGACCTAGAAAATAAACACACCTCTTCATGCATCGAAATCGGGGAATATGAAACTAGTTCCTTTTTATAATTGGAAAGCAACTTGATTGAAAAATTCGTTTTTGGGACAAAGTGCAAATGAACACTGATAATGCCTTCATTAATAGATTAATAGTCCTTAGCTAACAGCTGGAAAGTCCTGCTTGCTCACAATAAAGAAATACAACGTGGCATTGGGAGGATGGATTTTCAAGAAAGCTCATTTTGGGTGAAAGTGACAAGTATCAGTTTTGATGACACAGCATAAATTCCTAGCCAAGTCTGCATTGAATGCTTCCAGCATGCTCACAGCCTTTGAATTATTCAAATATTTATAATTCAGTGGAGCCCTCTTAAGTCGAAACAACACGTTTATGTGGACCGACTCATCAAGTCTCAGTCCACCGTGTTGGTAGTCCCCAGTTGATTGTTTCATATCTCGTTTACATCTCCACTGTTTTTTGCCTAGACTTGTGTTTTTGCTTTAATTCGCCCGGGACTCCTGTTACCTGTGTGTTGGATGCATTCCGTTGTATCTTCATTAGTTGCTTTCTTATTCTGCGGTATTACCCGTCCCTCGGTGAGTTTATGTTATGTTGAATTTGGTTGACTAAACACACTAAAATTTCTTGTTACTGCAAAACTGATTTATTACAGATTGTCTCTGGGAGGGCAGGTCCCAACAATACTACCAATACTACCCAAAAAAAAACTTTTGCGTACCTTTTACAATGAGGTTGAGGAGTTTTGGCCGCGGGTTGCGTTCGCTTTGAATGGAGCACGTGTACTGGCCGTCGTCCGTTACATGCACCTTCTGTATCTGAAGGCTGTACTCGTGCTTGTCTCCAACGCTGGACACGATGGACACGCGGGGGTCCACCGACCATTTGTCATTCCCTGCGAAGATGATGCTGGAGCGGTTCAGCCAGGCTCCTTTTGAGATTCCATCCAACAGGTAGCACCTAGAGAAACACAGGACATGCTCGGTTAGGTTAGGACCCTAAGGACCTAAGCGGTATGGAAAGTGGATGTATGTTTATATTGTGAATGCAAGTTTAATTCAGTTTTAGATATGGTGATCTTTTCATTGAAATACATGCAGCACAGCAAACAGGAAGTGAAAAGACATCTCGCCCTGTTGCGTGAAGGAGGTTATGCATGGAAGAGGAATTTTAACACATACACAGTTCAGTTCATGTTATATTTATAAAAAAAAATGTTATTTTCATGTAGCAACAATTTTTTGTGTTGTTTACAATGTAGCATTTTTAGACATTTTGGCTAAATGTTGTACGTATATGGCTAAATTTGTGTCAAAGTGAAAGTTGATGCTGCAAATGTATCGTCACTTTTTTTCCCTTTCTTTGCTGAGAATTAATATTTTGCTGAAACTTTCCTATGTTCTACTGCTGATGACTAAAAAACAGAAAAAGGTATAAACAAGCTGTTTTCTTTTCTGATGTTTCTGTTGATATATATATATATATATATATATATATATAGGATATGTATATTTCATTTCAACATGCGTCAGATTACAATTGAGTGCATCCCATAATCAGTTCACAGTTCCACAAGTCCAAAAGGAGTAGGAAGAAGCAAAGCTTATTAAACCCTACCCTTCCATTTGGTACTTTTACAACAATTAGTAACTGTTACATTTGTTCACTTCCTGCTTTCCTAATATAGTTTGTTTTTTTTTTTTATTTTTTTAATTTTTTGTCCCGTACCGAAGTATAAGGTGATATACTTTATTTTTAAAAACGAGGTGTGGGACAAAAAATTTAAAAATAAAAAAACAAAAAAAAACAACCTTAAACTTTATTTCGGAAAGCAGGAAGTGAACAAATGTAACGCTTACTGATTGTAAAAGTACCAGATGGAGGAGATTTAATCAGCTTTGCTTCTTCCTACTCCTTTTGGACATGTGGAACTGTGAACTGATTATGGGATGCACTCAATTGTAATCTGATGCATGTTCAAATGAAATTAAACCATTACTTTTACCATTACCATATACCATGTCTTTACAGCAAACAACACAATATTCTGTGTGCCTTAAAAAATAGTCAAAATCATCAAAAATGGAGAAGGGAGGATTTGAAAATTGACTGGGATTAAATGAGTTAATCTATTAAATTATGTCATCTATTAATCGTTGCAGCTGTAGATACTATAAACACAGCATTAAAGATACTTGGTGCAAGTAGCACTTCAAAATCAAATTCTTCAATCTTCCCAGGTGACTTCTAACAAAAAAGGTGATCCAACCCACCTTCCACATTGAACATTGGTATAAATTACCATGAGAAAAGAATGGATTAATAAGGATGGCTGCAGTATATTTGAACCTGCCTGAATCTGTACTTGACATTTTTCTTCATCTTGATTGGCTCGTCCTTGATATTCATTCACTGTCTGCTTATCAGTGTTAAGCTTCTGAAGTATCCCTCCAGAAATGATTACCGTTATCACGGCTTTTGCAATCTCTCACCAATGTGTCATCCCTGTGCAAGTATTTATACACCTTTTCACAAACGTGTGTCAAATGAGGCCATTTTTTTTACATAGATTGAGCCATTGTGTCTGGTGTTGCTGAATGTGACCACTCCAGTTTCTATGGCCTTGTTTTAATAACGGAAACCGAGTTACCACTGTACAGTCAAAACTCAGTTTTCAAATGCCATGGTTTCCGTATGCCTTGGAAATATTGCAAATTACAAATTGTTGTATTTTGTTGTACTGGACAAAAGTGATTGGGTTTTTACATGTTTTGGTCTTTAACGTTTTGGAACAAATGAATACCGAAAACCAAGGCACCACTGTGCAGTCAGCCTTCATTTCCATATGATTAGGTTTTGATGAAAATGATCCACTCAGTTCTCATGCGGTATTGCATGTAATAAATGGTTGTATTTTAACATATTAGTAAAAAAGTTTCAGTTTCTGGAGGTGTCACTGTAGTTCTATTGCTATTGTCAGCAAATCCAATGAAGGGGCACATTTTGGTTGTTCAACATTTCATACTAAATAGTACTCTGAAGGATTTCCCATCCTATTTCATTATGCATGAGTTATTTATCTAGTTTAGGAGATTAAATATTGCTTTTGTGCGTTTGGCAATATTTCATATCATTATAATGTTTGTGTATTGACACGTAATGAAGCTTCTACAACAAATACATTTGCTGTACTGAAAAATGAGTATCACGTTTGGATTACTTCTTTTGCAATATACAAACAAAGCAAATACAAATTAAAGGACTTTCAGGATAAAACATCTCACATTTTCTCTTTGGTTTAAAGGGGACTAGGGTAATTATTCCACAAGCTCTGAACATCTATTCTTAGACAATCTGACATCCTAACACAAGCTAATTGATTCTTATTCATGCAGGCTTTTTGAGATCATCTTAGGAAAGAACAGCAATGTTGCAAGGATTGAGATTGACTGGTAAATACATCATTAATCCAAACCCCAGTAAGTATACACATAATAGTGTCAAATAAGAAAATGGGAGTGTTTTTTTTTTTTGTTGCACTCCTTTATGTGAACTGAAAATGATGATAGCCCTTTTAATCATAACACAACAACAGCAGGGCGGGCATATTATATTCATTGGTTTTGTCTAAACCTATTTAAAACAATGAACAGATGCAATAATTAAACCCTGCTTGCTGGCAGGAGGAAGTTGCCAAACAGTTTTATTGCAATGTAAATCCGACATCATTCAATAACCAAATCCACCATAATTTCCTTGATTAATCTGAAGCTAGTGGTTTCGATTAATCGAGTAATCGGCTAGAAAAGTGAAAGAATGCAATTTCTTGGCTGTCCGCAATTGGTCCCCAGCCCGCACTTTGGACACCCCTGCCCTAGACAAGACGAGAGAATCAATATGAACAGTTAGTTTGTGCATCTTACTTGTCTATGATTTAAAAAGGAATATCATTACACATTAAGGGGTTGGCAAAATAACTATGACAGCTAAAATGCCCAAATTCAATTACCCGTAATGTAGCTAGCCATCCACTGGGTGCAGCTAAATGAAATTTAATAAGCCTTTCTTCCTGAGGAATAAAATGAGAGACATTAATACACGTTTACAGTTTATGGCATTTTCTAGACATATATCTGTATTGCTTTCTTTTCATGCATTTCCAGAAGCATGAAACTGTCAAGGAGCACACTGCTCTGTAAATATACGATTTGAATTCATCTTTTTGGAAGGTGTTCTGTTACATTAGCATAAGCAAAGGATGATGTCTTCATATTTTGGAAAATAATAGTGGACAATGGGGATGTGCCGTCATGGTGTGTAGCAAAGGTACGGCGCACTAGACTCTTAATCTCCAAAATAATCCTGTTGACTGTGGCCTCTGGGGCACATCTGAACCTCTTCCTGTAATAATCCCACACAGCCGAACTTGAAACCAACACCTTTTGACTATACTCATACAAACTCAATCAAAAGTGATGGCGAACCAACCAGGAGGAATATGAACAACCAATTACTGTACTAACCCCTTCCTGGATGAAGCCAATGAATGACATCAGAACTTGAAACCAACACCTTTTGACTATCCTCATACAAACTAACAAACTCATTCAAAAGTGATGGCGAACCAGCCAGGAGGAATATGAACAAACAATTACTGTACTAACCCCTTCCTGGATGAAGCCAGTGAATGACATCAGAACTTGAAACCAACACCTTTTGACTATCCTCATACAAACTAACAAACTCATTCACAAGTGATGGCGAACCGACCAGGAGGAATAAGAACAAACAATTACTGTACTAACTCCTTCCTGGATGAACCCAATAAATGACATCAGAACTTGAAACCAACACCTTTTGATTATACTCATCCAAACTCACAAACTCATTCAAAAGTGATGGCGAACCGACCAGGAGGAATATGAACAACCAATTACTGTACCAATTACCCTTCCTGGATGAAGCCAATAAATGACATCAGAACTTGAAACCAACACCTTTTGACTATACTCATACAAACTAACAAACTCTTTCAAAAGTGATGGCGAACCGACCAGGAGGAATATGAACAACCAATTACTGTACCAATTACCCTTCCTGGATGAAGCCAATAAATGACATCAGAACTTGAAACCAACACCTTTTGACTATACTCATACAAACTAACAAACTCTTTCAAAAGTGATGGTGAACCGACCAGGAGGAATATGAAAAACCAATTACTATACTAACCCCTTCCTGGATAAAGCCAATAAATGACATCAGAACTTGAAATCAACACCTTTTGACTATACTCATACAAACTCATTCAAAAGTGATGGCGAACCGGCCAGGAGGAATATGAACACCGATTACTGCACTAACCCCTTCCTGGATGAAGCCAATAAATGACATCAGATTGTCATTGTTCTTCAAGACTAAGACTTTATCAACAGTACCACTGCTGGTTTCAGGCAGTACTGCACTCCATGTTGCCCCAATTCCTTCAAGATGTGTTCAAATGCTCATCCTTACCAATAACTGTGTGATTAACAAAAATGATGAGAAAGCCACCACGACTTTATTTGCAACAAACCTTTAATAAAAAGGTTCAGATTGCTGCGGTGAATGAAAGTGAGCTGTCTGACTTTCTTTATAGAGCAAGGGTTTGGAAACAATTGCAGTTGTATAGTTTTTAAATGTGATGAAATTATGTATTTTAAGGACTTTGTGGTGCACTGAATAAATTCATGTGAATAAACGTGAATGCCCCTTACAAATTAATGGTTGAAAAATATGAGAAGATAAAATGTGGCCTTAGTCATAAAGACGGTGAGCAATTATCTAACAGTAGACTACAGCACATCCTCACATAATTATATAAAGGTTCGTAAAACTGCCATGCGGCCCAATTTCCCAAGAGAGAGGATTATGCTCAAAATGTCACCGTATAGGGGTATGGTATCCTGATTCAAGGCTGATATCAGATATCGGTCCAAACCAACCGACCAACCCTGTTGCGTATCCGAAGCATCACCGCAAAAACAGCATAAGAAGCCTCGCAAAAACACACAAAAAACCCCAAACCGAAAATATGAAAACATTGAATTCAAAAAAACTGAAAAAACAATAAAAATATACACATTTCGGAAAAAATAAAACAAATTTCATAAGGCCCTACTATCGTAAATACGTATATACTGCTATAAAAGTAGGACTGTGATGATTATGACAATTTTGGCTGGATGATATATTGTCCTCCAGATATTTGCGGATAAACATTTTTCATCAATATAATGAGAGCAAATTAATCCCTAATGTAATGAAAATATATCATAATATTACATCACAAACACAAACCGCATCACATAAAGTTAATTTTGCAATCCTTGGTGGTATTCCAAATTCCCATGTAAAGAGGACATGTGGTTTTTCCCAACCATTTTGAAGTAATCCTGGTGACATTTCTGAGCATGTGTGCTTTAGCATCTGTTTGCCTAAATCTTGCCACCCGTTCCGAGGTAGCCTTTTTGCTCTACATACTTCTGTCACTGTTTCGGCTCTGGCAGGGACTACCCTGGACAGCTCAACTGGGACATCTGCTTCCCGCAGCCATCTGTGTACAGGTCCACCTAATCCTACACTCGCTGTCAAACTCTCCTTTTCCTGTCTTCTTTTTCCAGTGCCCGTGTTTGCACACGTAGCGTTTCAAACGGGTGAATGAGTGCACACACATCCCGTACGGCAGGGTGAGGTACTATAGTCTGTAATTGAAAATGGCATGAATATAAAGTGGGTCAGGGTACTCTACCGTCCAAAATTTTCATTTGACATTGAACCAACAGTTTGCTAAAAATAGACCTCTAAAGATTAAACCTGGAGGTGGAACGATCAACTGGACGGATACTACATCGCACCAGAGTACATCAAGGCTTTAACTCAAACTGTGTATGGCTGATTGCAAATGGTGATCCGGATTGGAGGAGAATGTCCACGTCAAACTACCAGGAGGGTTTGGAGGGGGACGAGTGAGCCGTGCATAAAAATGAGAAACTTTTATGGAAGTATCAGTTACTTGCATACTTTTGGCATGTTATGGTAATGGTATTGGACATGTGGTATTTCACATGTCCAAAAGGAGTAGGAAGAAGCAAAGCTTATTAAATCCTACCCCTCCATGTGGTACTTTTACAATCAGTAACTGTTACATTTGTTCACTTCCTGCTTTCCTAATATAGTTTAATTTTTTTTATTTTTTGTCACGTACCAAAGTACGAGGTGATATGACCATACAATGACATAATGGGTACCATAGTAAGTGTCAATATAGTGATATATACGTAAAGCACATCATGACTGGTTCAAGATTCCTTGTATTTCCTTGTATTTAGCAATCAACTGCTTGTATTGTTTCTTGAATTGGCTCATTGTTTGATTTCCTTACTCAATCCATTCCATAGTTGATTGCACATACTGAAATGCTAGGGCTTTTTAACGTAGTCCTAGCATAGAAGTGTTTCAAATGTACTTCTTCCCTGAGATCATATTTCTCCTCTCTTGTAGAGAAGTATTGATGACATTTTTAGCTAATCGGTTATTTTTAGTCTTATGCATTATTTTAGCTGTTCAAAGATGAACTATATCAGCAAGTTTAAGTATTTGTGATTTTAAAAATAAGGAGTTAGTATGTTCTCTGTCGGCTGCATTATGAATTATCCTGACTGACTTTTTTTGCAGTACATTTAGCAAAAAAAGGTGAAGATTAATGTTTCATTCACAGTGTCATTTTCCCATGGGATTCTACATTTAACAGTAGTTTCAGTTTTTATTGGCCAATTTCACGATTCCGTCAGTGATTCCTTTTTTGGCACAAAAGTTGGCAACCATATTGTGTTATTTTTCTGCCAAATCCAAATTTGCAGTACAATTAGCGAGTGATGTTGATCCCGGAACGCAACTCCTGTGAATAGCTGCCATTGTATTTGATTTGGTTTGAGCAAATCCTAATGGTAAAAATAGTTTTGAAATCTAAATTGTATGGTCATATCACCTCGTACTTCGGTACGACCTTAACAACCTTAAACTATATTGGGAAAGCAGGAAGTGAACAAATGTAACAGTTACTGATTGTAAAAGTACCAGACGGAGGGGTAGGATTTAATAAGCTTTGCTTCTTCCTACTCCTTTTGGACATGTGGAACTGGGAACTGATTATGGGATGCACTCAATTGTAATCTGATGCATGTTCAAATGAAATTAAACCATTACCATTACAGAAAGGATGTTTGACCTTAGAGGTTCCAGTGAAAAGCCAGCAACAGAGCATATTGTTGTTTCACTGGTTTGAAGGTGGTGTGTTTTATCAGTGCCTGGTTGGAAACTCGGCTGCAGTTTACCCCCACCATTCAACACCCAAGTGACAGGTCAGCCTTGGCAATGCGCCAGGGGGTGCGAGGGAAGTGAAGCGAGGGGGATAGGTCAAGGCTGGGTGGTGGGTAGAGACACTCGCTGCCTGCTTGCCAGGAGCGCTAAGCGCTTACTGATTAGTTGGTTCCGCTTCATAACAGGTTAAATCCCAAGTAGGAAAAAAATATGTTTGTCTAATGCTTACACAGGACCCCTGAGATTACACAAATTATGTCCGAGTGTAGAAGCAAAGCGTACGGGAGAAAAGCTACAACTGTTCCAATATACTGGAGTTGTGTGGCGATAAGATGACATGTAAAGGTGCGAGTCACGGGTCTCCATGCAATGCAATGTAAAATGGCTTTTAAAAAGTGCCAGGAACACATAGGGTTGTTTGTTATTGCATTCCCGCGGGTACTTATTCACCGTGTTGATGTGCTCTGTTCATGGCACAAATGGACAATCCTTCATTGTCAAAGGACGATGGAACCTCGGCACAGTCCGAGAAGTGCGACCGCATTTATCATCCTGACAAAGAGAAATAAGCAATGGCCACGGTAGTTAACTGTTTTCAGTCATCTGCAAATATTGGAATAAATACTCTGGGCTCCTCTGGGTGCCGTCATATTTTACATGCCCTACTTGTGCTTATGTGTTAGCTTCAGGGACTTGTTTTACCAGCCTATCGATGTGGGTTCTGACGAGTGGGTGAAAGAACTTGGTACTTCAGTACCGAGCCGGAGACATTATGAAACCTAATTCAAAGCTTAATATCAAATATTTTCATATTTACAGCACAAAAAAACTGTTTACTGTTTTCTAAATATGTTCTATAACATCATTAGAGCCTTCTTGATATGATATAACACCCCTATAGTCACCTTGACACTCATATTTCAGAGAAAATGAGACAGAAATATGGCATAATACAGACTCCTGTATGTTAGGGTTGGGAGGGTGATGGTTAGCATTGGGTGTTTTAGGCTGGCTACAACAAAATGCCACTGTTTCTTTCTCTTAGTTCAGCTCATGAAAGATGTTTTGGTTTTGGGTTTTGGTGTTTTTTCAGAGAACTAATGTCAAACAACAAAAAAAAATTATATTTCCTTTGCAATTTTGTATGGCAGGATCCCGATTTTTGGGTGAATACAGGCATTCATGTTATGTTGCTTCTTATTCACAGCCGGTGTACTTGCAAGCACCAAAAAGTCCTTAGTTAAGCTAACTGCTGTTGGGGCAAAGTGGGTTAACCTGAGGACAGCGGTCAGACAGACGTCAGCAACCCACTTCTTGATGGCAGCCAACGGGGAGTAAAACATTTTGAGAGGTCCTTATTTACCTCGAGTCCAGCAAGGCACAGAATGTGGCACCCTTCACTCAGTAGAGTGGTGGTGAACAGAGTAAAAAAAAAAAAAAAATCCCATTTCTTCAGGGTTGTAAACAGTGGCATACAGTTTTCAGGAAGTAGTCAAAAAGACCAAAGCTCTGACTGGCATGGATGCATGCATGGTAGACTTCACCAAGTAATTTAAAGGAAATGATGAACAGAGGACAATTTTGAGACAGATTATTCAGTCTAGAGTTGTGTCTGTTTTGTATTTATCTGCCGGGTAAATTACAGTGGGAGACAGAATCTCTTTTTGTGTTGATGTTTTATGCATGGGGATACTTGCTTATTGACTTTTTTTGATTTTGTTATCAAACAGACTGAACAAAGCTTTGGATGAAGTGCATAAAGTTCTAAGCTTTTGCTCAAAGTTTTCCAAAATAAGGGTCTAAATTGTTTTCAAAAACACATGGGTTTGGTCCATTGACCAATGCTTCAGAGAGGCTGAAAGTACACAAGTCAAAGTCACTGAAGTCATTTGGAATGAACTACAACAGCCATCAAATGGCAGACCTCGGTCTGGATCGGGAACCAGTGGCCCTTTACGGACCTGTGACCAAGTGAACATGTCATCATGATCACGGAACGATTGCAGTAGCAGTTTGCGTGAGTAATTACTTCAGTTATTATGGTTCATATGATGGCAAACGCGGTGACGTCAGTCAAAATCAGCGAGGAAGTCCTCAAATCTAACAAATGTTTGTTTTTGGGGTTTTTTTCTGAATGATTGGACAAAAATCTTCAGATCAAATCCACAGACACACTCCAACATGTTGTCAAAAGTTTTCAGCTCAGTCTTTCCCGACTACGTGAAAAATGTTGTTCTAGACCGTATTTTGTCAAGTTTTTCTTCTCAACCAAAACTGTTTACTCCATCAAGGTGGGAACTAAAAAGTGGTTCATTTTAACTGGAAAATGAAACCTTACTATAACCAGGACATATGACCATATTAGTCCAGAATTCAGGTCTTCCTGCCTCTCAGAGAATATACTTTAAAACAGCTGTGCTTGTGTACAAGTCTTTTCATGAACTTAAACCAAAGTACATCTCTGATATGTTAGAGCCACATGAACTAGTACCTCGGACTCTGAGAAGCTCAGTGGTCTTCTGCGAGTGCCCGGAGTCTAGTCCAGGACTAAACATGGTGAGGATGCGTTTCAGTTTCCAGAAAATGTGCGACAACCCCCAACTTTGGCAATGATTCAATCCAGGCTTTCTTCAACTGTATATATACTGAAAATAATTTATCTAAATTCTATCTGCAGTTGCTTCTTTTTTTTGGAATTTATGGAATTGTGTGGAATGATTTTAGAATTACTTTAGAATTACCAGCTCCCTCTTCACAACAATGGACCAAAACACAGTCTGTATCACGACATACAACACATTTAAGCAATATGTCCACAGCCCTGATTTACACAAGGTGATGGATAGGAACATTTACATATGTATAATATTTCACATTTTTTACATGTTGGTCTACAACAATTATGGCAAGAAAGACATGCATTCAGATGCATAATGGCTGTGCTTAATCCATTGTCATTTCAACACTTGCCAGTTGCCGATGACTGTTATTAAGCATGATGTTCAGCATAATTAGCTGGCGCTAAATGAAGGAACTCTTGTGTGAGGCGTGAGGCAGTTCTTTTCAAAACGAAATGTTCTGTAGAGAATCCCATTGTTGAGACGGGAGGGGGGGCATCTTGCAATGAACTCCAAATATAATTGCAGAATAGGTCTTGCATTACGGATGCCTAAATAAAACTAAATAATCCAACCATGGCAATTTCTGATTTTATAAACAAGCAACGCCGTGATCTCTGTTTTATTTAGATGTGCTCCAGCTTTATCTCAGTAATGACAAAACAAATTTAAATCCTAGCAAAACTCCTCATGCTAAGCTCAGCCAACCAATTGACTGAAATTTTTCAAACGTTCTGGCAATGGCACCAGATTGGCACCCAAACATAAACAACCATAATTTAGTTATACAAAAGCTTATCGCAAGACTGAAGAAGTCCTGATTTTTCTCTACCATTCCAGCAGCAATAGCAAACAGTGGGAGAACGTCTCAATGAACAGGGTCATTAAGTCAGCATTCAAATGTTCGCATCTTGATAACCAGGATAATAATGGTGAAATAATAGTGCAAGAAAGACACACAGCTGAGAAACCCACTACCCGTCCTTTCCCTGGGCATTATTACCAGCTCATACTGCTCATTACTGACATGGCACGCGTCCGTAATGAGCTGTTTGAAGACATATGCCTCTGTTCCGCTGCAAAGTACCTGCTCTGGTCTACAATGCACGGATTCAGGCAATTGTTTTAAGGCAACTTGCATGGTTTTCTTGATTTTTCCCTAAAAAAAATCACTAATATTCTCACATTGTACTTCCGAAAAGGTAACTCTTATGAGATACTTTTGTTGTCATCATTCTATTTGTCCATAAAATGAACAAGAAACTGAAGAAACAAAGTGGTTTTCCATGAGGTTGTGCTTGAATGTTACATATTGCATGGTGACAATTCTACTTAGAAAACAGGATATTTCTAGGAATTGTGCCTATCATGCACAATCCTTATGAAAGACATGAACATCCCGTTTCTGTGTGTTCTAAAGAGAGAAAAACAGTTAGCATGATCATGCTAACAATGCTCATCATGGTAATGGCAATGGTTTTATTTCATTTGAACATGCATCAGATTACAATTGAGTACATCCCATAATCAGTTCACAGTTCCACATGTCCAAAAGGAGTAGGAAGAAGCAAAGCTTATTAAATCCTACCCCTCCATCTCGTACTTTTACAATCAGTAACTGTTACATTTGTTCAATTCCTGCTTTCCATAATACAGTTTAAGGTTGTTTTTTTTTTTGTTTTTTTTTTAAATAATGTACCTTGTACCGAAGATTGGGCACATCTATTTCAAATACAAAAAAAAAACTCAAACAACGTTTTATGGTTTTATATGCATGCTGTGGCTATGTAGCAACTGGTACATTCAACATGCAATACTAACAGTATTTTGATCATTTTAAATATTACCAGGAACTTCTTTCCTTGGTGCATTGATTTCAAATCTCGAGCTACTTCCATCCAATCAATCACGTGCCTGTTTTCTGCTACTAATCATGGCAGAATTTGTGACAGCCACCGCCGACAACTACTTTTGGACAAATGAGAACCAAGAACCTTATCTTTTTGAACCTGAGAGAGTGAAACTTCGTAGGAGACGAGCAAGTCATTACACCGCCGTGACTTGGTGGTGCAAATGGAGAGCTTCCCATACAGTGTTACCAGCAATGGAAAGGCTTTGTGGAGGACATTGTTCCAAGAGTTCGCATCACAACACATAAAAAAAAATAGTGCTAACAAACCCTAACTACCCAAAATAAACTGGAAAAGACGTCCCACACCAGCTGAACCAGGCGGACAACTACTTATGGAGTAAGTCACTATGACATTGATTGGTATACTTCTCTACAAGAGAGGAGAAATATGATCTCAGGGAAGAAGTACATTTGAAACACTTATATGCTCGGACTATGTTAAAAAGCCATAGCATTTCAGTATGTGGAATCAAACTATGGAATGGATTGAGTAAGGAAATCAAACAATGCACAACGATGAGCCAATTCAAGAAACAATACAAGCAGTTGATGTTTGCTAAATACAAGGATGAAGAGTCTTGAACCAGTCATGATGTGCTATATATATCACTATATTGACACTTACTATGGTACCCATTATGTCCAAAAAAAGCATATTGCGCAAGGGCTGGGTTGAGAAACGAGTACACAAAAACACTGCTGGTTATGATGCCTAATTCTGATTATTTGTTAAAATACAATATTTTTATGTAGACAGTTACTATGGTAGCCATTATGTCATTGTATGGTCATATCACCTTGTACTTTGGTACATTATCTAAAATAAAAATAAAAATAAAAATAAAAATAAAAATAAAAATAAAAATAAAAAGTTTAAAAAAATTAAAAATCAAAAGAAATTAATAAAAATACAAAATAAAATAAATAATTTCAATTATATTGGGATAGCAGGAAGTGAACAAATGTAAAAGTACCAGATGGAGGGTAGGATTTAATAAGCTTTGCTTCTTCCTACTCCTTTTGGACATGTGGAACTGTGAACTGATTATGGGATGCACTCAATTGTAATCTGATGCATGTTGAAATGAAATAAAATCATTACCATTACCATATATTTGTCGCACATAGTACTTAATATCACAACACAGTCCCTATAGCTGCGTATGATGAAAACATGGAATGTGGGCTAATACTTTACAGATCATTTGGTTGTTCATATGTTTGTTTAGACTGGTGATTGGTGTCCTATCGCATTGTTTTGGGGTGGGCCCGTTACCGCTCGGTTGTGGCAAGAGGCACTGCGTCACTACGCCAGACAAATAGTTCTTGGTGTTAGCAGGATGAGATAAATTGCACCTTTCTTTCGCTCATCTACTTCGGAACCAGCAGCAGATTTTCCCTTCACAGAACACAACAAAGAACACAACACAAATGGAATCCTGATGAACACAGTTGGCATGCTTGGTAATCCTGGCTGAGGATAAAACGGTTGATAAGAAGTAAAGTCATCCCAACTCCTCTGATTGGATAATTATTGTGCTGCAAGAATATACATGCTGCAACCTGTGCTAATTTGTCTTTATCAATTTATAAAACATGCAATTAGATGAAAATGGCTGCAAGGTTTGCTGAATAACCCCATTAAACAAGAACGGTGTTAAACTGGAGCGTGCCTGAAGGCAAACATAATGGGTTTTTCCATTGACATGCTCTCTATAAGATATGAGAGAATGGCTTTCTGCTCCTATTCCAGAACCTTGGACTCCTTGAGATGGATAAAATACATTTATTCCACACTGCATAAATATAAACACAATAGCTGAATAAAAAACAATTCTATATATTATACATATAACTATGAAAGACTATGTCCTCAGAGCCTGTGGGCTTGAAAGCATCTTCTTTGGTAGGAGAAAGTATTTAACAGGTTTACTGCAACAGCTCAGTCGATAACTTTTATAAATGACTTCCACTCTGAGAAAATGTGAGCTTTATGGAATCTATTTTTAAACACAGTTTAGGATTGTGTGTCTGATGCGGAGATCTGATGCTTTTTGTGGCTATCATCTCGGGGTTCAGTTACGTAACTAAGTAGGAAACGAGCCATTTACAGCAACTCCCGATGTCATCAGCTTCCTCTTGTCCCAATTTGTGCACTGCTATATGATGTACACAAGCAAATACCACAATGTTTAATTGCATTGCACAATGATTGAAATAAGACACTGCATGTAGGTCAATTGACTAGGTTAGAAAATCAACAAAAAATCAATCAATGGAAGTTGTGGAATTGCATATTTGTTCGTCCCATTGATGAAATACAGACTAATTAGCTGTTCTAGCTTCTTGGAAAGTCAGTATTTAATGATCCTTGACAACAAGACATGTTCACTTCCACTGTGATTCTTCCAAGTGTAGTACTGGTTGCTTATATCTTATGTGCACGTGAAAAGCAAAAATGCATCATGGAGAGATGAAATCAACACACCCGTAGGTGAAATGAATAATTTTTAAAATGTTACTGCGTTGTATGGCTGGCAATATCTTGTTGCGGCTTTGATCTCATAACAGACTGCTTTTCTTGCACCCAGAATGTGGCAGGGAAATAAGTGGATTTAGCTGCCCAAGCTATATGCTCATTTCTGCTGAGGTCATGATGAGGCTATTTTGGTATTAAGGCCTCGGAATCTTTTATCTACTGCCCACGGACAAAGAGGGGAGGCGAATTCCCACTCTCAGTTTTAGTCACAATTAAGCCGGAAGCAAGCGGCCATTTGCCCGGTTCACACACAGTGTAATCTGTAAGGATGAAAAACAATCACTTCCAAGCCACAGGTCAACCTGCAATTTGTCCTGAGTTTAGGGAAGTAAAATTTGTTGGTTCCATTCTCAAAGACTAGGTAGGGCAGCCGGAGAACTGCCTAGACTTGTCAGACCAAAGCTGTCCTATCCTGAACATAAATCGATGAAGCCTGCTCGGACAATATTGTGATTTACAGAGCTGCCTAAACTAGTCAGACTACAGCAGTCCTATCTAGTATTTGAACATGAACTGATGAAGGCTGCTCGAATGAGGGGGAATTTCTTCTAAGGAACCCTAAATAGTCCAGTGGAGATCCATTCATTGCCACTTCATGTTCAAATACTCGGCAAGGCAGCTCTAGTAAAAGTAAAGTCTGACTAGTCTACGCTGCTCTAGTGCTGTCCTAAATGGTCTTTTAGCATGTCTACATTTGTCAGACAAGAGCTGTCCTACCTAGTCTTTGAGCATAAACTGATGAAAAGGGGGAATCCAAGACAAATTGAATACTCCTGTTGTGATCTCATCACAGGCTTCATCATGTCATGCTCAAAGACCAGATAGGACAGCTCTTGAACAACTAGAGTAGTCAGACTACATAGTCTACATAGCTCTTGAACAACTAGATTAGTCAGACTAGACCTGTCCTATCTAGTCTTTGAGCATGACATGATGAAGCCTTCATCAGGCTTCACAGGCTTCATCATGTCATGGTCAAAAACTAGATAGGACATGACATGATGAAGCCTTCATCAGGCTTCACAGGCTTCATCATGTCATGCTCAAAGACCAGATAGAGCTGTCCTATCTAGTTTTTGACCATGACATGATGAAGCCTTCATCAGGCTTCACAGGCTTCATCATGTCATGGTCAAAAACTAGATAGGACAGCCCTATCTGGTCTCGACCATGACATGATGAAGCCTTCTCAGGCTTCACAGGCTTCATCATGTCATGCTCAAAGACTAGATAGGACAGCTCTTGAAAAAACTAGTGTAGTCAGACTAAAGCTTTCCTATCCAGTCTTTGAGCATGACATGATGAAGCCTGTGATGAGATCACAGAACCGTCTTTTAGCATGTCTAGATTAGTCAGACGAGAGGTGTCAAATTGAATACTCCTGTTGTGATCTCATCACAGGCTTCATCATGTCATGCTCAAAGACTAGATAGGACAGCTCTTGAACAACTAGATTAGTCAGACTAGAGAGACAGCTCTTGAACAACTAGATTAGTCAGACTAGAGCTGTCCTAGACAGAACATAGTCTTTTAGCATGTCTCGATTAGACAGACGAGAGCTGTCCTACCTAGTCTTTGAGCATAAACCGATGAAGAGGGGGATGAAACCAATGATCTCATCACATGCTTCATCATGTCATGCTCAAAGACCGGATAATACAGCTCTTGAACAACTAGATTAGTCAGACCAGAGCTGTCCTATCTAGTCTTTGAGCATGACATGATGAAGCCTGTGATGAGATCACAACAGGAGTATTCAATTTGTCTTGGATTCCCCCTCTTCACCTTCTGAAAGACAAGATAGACTAGAAAGAAAAGTCTGACTTATCTAGTTGTTCAAAAGCTGTCCTATCTGCTCTTTGAGCATGGCATGGTGAAACCTGTTCAAATGAGAGGAGAAAGCTCTTCTAAGAAACCTGAATAGTCCAGTTGTCATCGAGTCTAGCCCACTTTATGCCCAAAGATGGATAGGACAGCTCTAGTCTGACTAACCTAGACACCTTCCTAGCGTCTGAGCATGATGTGATGAAGCTTGCCCGGATGAGTCGCAATGGGCAATTCAGGTTGTCTTCGAAGAGGTTCCCCTTCTCAGGCTCCATCTGTTCATGTTCAAAGACCAGATAGGACAGCTCTAGTCTGACATTATTCCATACCGGGTTTTCCAGCATGATGTAATGAAGCAGAGGATGTTTCCCTCTCATCCAATCAGGCTTCATCATTCCATGCTCAAGACAAGGTAGGACCACTCCAGGGCTGTCGATCTGGACAGAAATGCTTTAGCTTTACGTAAAAACTAAAGACAACTGTATTCAACTTTAGAGGCATATAGATATAATTTAAAAGCAAAAATGTTCAAACTCTGATGTTGTTTGCAGTATTGCCACAAGCGTGTGGCCTCCCGTTGAACCATGCGAATGTACGTAACTGTGTACATTTTTCTTTTACCGCCTTGACCCGATGGCTTATTGATACTTGGCAGGCCAACATATAATGCCATCGGTGTTGGATGCAATGTACCGTAAGGTATGTTTTAGTAAATTCACAAGGTTGCCATTCTTTTATAAGCCTCATAACCACTGACCTTGACGGCATGATAGGACACCCCCCATCGAGAAGGTGAGTTGTGTAACTATATCATCCATCATAGCAGCAATACACCTCACAAACCTCAAGCTGCAATAGAAACCCCATACATACAGAAGCCAAGATCTTTTAGTCTTTACAGGATACAATATATTGTTCCTTTTTGGCACCCGCCGATGATGTATGGAGATCCATAGTGTTGTGTGAATTAGGCCTGTCAGTCAAGCCCCGTCGCCCACATGGACACACACGGACTCACAGCAATGTCACCAACCCACAAGCGCAATACACAAGCACACGTGGAGCAAGATAGACGTGAGCCGAATAGTGCTTGGCTCAACACCACCCCCACTCACACAGCTTGCACTCTGTAGCTTTCTCTCATTTCGTTTTTTCTGGGCTTTGCTGAAATAGTCTGCGGCTTCAACGGATCACCTCCTGACAGAAAAGACCTCAATTCCCCACCAGTACACACTAACAATGGAGCAAGAGTCCTCCTTACAGCATGTAGGTCAGGCCTGGCCTCTCTCTGTCTCCGGGATCCAAGCAGAGGTTACGAGGGGAGGGGTCCAAACCGTGTTAGTTAGCGTTGCTGAATACGAGTCCAAAGAAAGTATGTCTTATTACTGGGCATGGCCCGATACCATTTCTCCATGTCCGATGCAGATAGTGTATGGACACTGCATTTCATTTATTTTACATTATTTATATCTATTTACATTACCGCTCAAAAATTTCGGATCACTTGGAATTTTTTGGGCTTTTTCTTGGCAGTCCAGCTATGAAGTCCAGCATCCTGAAGTGGCCGCTTCACTGTTGATACTGACACTGGTGTTTGACGGATACTACTTAGTGCAGCTGCCAGGTGACGACCTGTGAGGCGTCTTTGTCTTAAACTACACACTCTCAGATATTTGTCTTCTTGCACACTTGTGCAGCGTTTTTCTGTCCATGTTAGACCCAGTTTGTCCAGGAGATTGATGCAGAGGACTGACAGTTGTTGAGCCTCTATGCAAAAATGTACATCCTTCTTTGAAAATCATCTAATTCATTTTCATTGTTTGTGAAATGGATACAAATGTTTGTGAAATGGAAAAAAAATGTTTGTGAAATGCAGGAAAATTTGTTTTACTTTGGAAAAAAAAGAAATTTGGAAGTGATCCCAAACTTTTGAGCGGTAGTGTATATAACCATAAAAGGTCCAGATGAAATTAAAGAATTAAATATTTCTACCAAAGCATCTTCTTTAAATAGTAGATGAATTTCAGAAAATTCCACAAAAATTAAAAAGTATATTTTTTGCATCATTTTTCTGTCCTTGTTAGACCCAGTTTGTGCTGCTCTCTGACAGGAGTAGTTAACAGCATGGTAAGAGATTTTAGTTTTAGTTTAGATTTTCTAATCATCTATTAGCCTTATAAAATGATGAACTTGGATTAGCAGCCATACCAGGAGATTGATGCAGAGGACTGACAGTTGTTGATAGTAGGCCTCTATGCAAAAATATACACCCTTCTTTGAAAATCATCTGATTCATTTTAATTGTTTGTGAAATGAATACAAATATTTGTGAAATGCATGAAAAATAAATTTTCAAGTGGTCCCAAACTTTTGAGCGGTAGTGTCGTTTTATATTTATTGATATTTGTATTGTTTTTCTTGTTAAAATAATACTTTACTCAATACATACCTTAAAAAAAACACCATGCCCATTAAAGCTGAGCATTGAAACTTTAGACGCACATACATAGCTCTGAACAGCATTTTTGTTTGGTCACCAGACCCAGCGGCACCTTCTCACAGACTCGACATAAAATAGAATAAAGTGAAACATTATGCAAAAGTTGAAGTCTGAGTCTTAAAGCAAATGAAAAAGGAATTGTAGAATGACATACTTTGCATTTATCATGGCCGATAATTATAACATAAATAACAGCATTTGAAAATGTCCAATAGCACAGTGTCTGCCCTCTTAAGTCTGCTCTTCCTTTCATCAATAACAATGGAGGCTGTGCTGGAGAGCCTCTTGCTCACTACATTTGTTGAAGGTGCAAAAAGAAATGTAGTTCAGGAGGGCAGTCGAGGTTGGTTGCTCTTCCTAAACAGCAGCGGATTGAATGACTGAATGACAGGTCTCAGTTCTCTTCCTCGTACTAGTACATCTTACTCCATACTTCTTCCTGTGATGCTTTTGCAAGCGGTTTATCAAATCTGTGGTTTTGAACTGCCCAATAGTGCTGAAACTAAATAGGTGGGGGTATAGTTGCAGTAAACAAATCAAATCATTTGCAGCAGGGTCTCTCAACTGCAAGATTCAACCTCATTTGTGGAAATTTAAAAACTTTCAAATATCTTATATTTAAGGGTTAAGTTGGTTAAGTCAAATTGCCCACTTGGTATACATTGAAACCGATAACCTGGCCCCTGCCTAGTCATAACCCACCAGTTCAGGATCAATGATTTTCAGTACATCTGCATTTGTCTTCCCTGTGAGTATTGTAGAACATGTATATCCACTACCGGTCAAAAGTTTGGGATCACTTGCAAATTTCTTTGTTTTCCAAAGAAAAACACATTTTCATGCATTTCACAAACATTTTGATCCATTTCACAAACAATGAAAATGAATGAGATGATTTTCAAAGAAGGATGTACATTTTTGCATAGAGGCCTACTATCAACAACTGTCAGTCCTCTGCATCAATCTCCTGGTATGGCTGCTAATCCAAGTTCATCATTTTATAAGGCTAATAGATGATTAGAAAAGCCATCTAAAAATCTAAACTAAAACTAAAATCTCTTACCATGCTGTTAACTACTCCCTTCAGAGAGCAGCACAAACTGGGTCTAACAAGGACAGAAAAACGCTGCACAAATATCTGAGAGTGTGTAGTTTAAGACAAAGACGCCTCACAGGTCGTCACCTGGCAGAGGCACTAAATAGTAGCCGTCAAACACCAGTGTCAGTATCAACAGTGAAGCGGTGACTTCAGGATGCTGGACTTCATAAGCAGGACTGCCGAGAAAAAGCCGTATCTCAGACTGGCCCAAAAAAAATCCTAGTGATCTCAAACTTTTGAGCGGTAGTGTAGGTAAAGTAGAATTCCTATCGTAAAGACACATAAACCTGCCTAGCCTCTGCGATATTGAGGTGTAATGCATTGTGCTGTTCTCTCTTTCGGGAAAAACGTTACAGAAGCCCGACGAGTGACTGATACATCTATAAATTCCATATGGGCATTAACATCAAGATAATGTTGTCCATGATGATTTGTGAGTGATGATATATTACTCTAATGGAAGCACAAAAACATAATGACACCATTCAGCTAATGTTGATGACTGTTTTATGACGGATGGATGTCCAGCAGTTGGACTCTGAGTCAAGAGTCATATTATGTTTGCAAACCTTGTCCTGACATTACGGCCCATGTAAGGTCAAATTGCAAAATGCAGGTGATCCTCGCTTGGTGGACAAAAAATTCATTTTGGTCCACAAACTTAGGATAAAGGATAAAGATAGTATAGTGACGTTTACCCTGATGTTGTAAGGATGATGAGGAGGTCATCGATCAACAACCTTATTTCCACAAAAAACAAAAATGGCTACTGTCGGTCAAACCATGCCAGGTCATGTGACAAACTACCAGGTCAATTCAGTATCCTTGAACATGTTAAAGGATCGGCTCCTGTGAAACTGGCTTTGATAACTCAATAGACTTCTGCTTCCTCCTCCCATTACGTCACCGGGATAAATGTAAGTATTTCTTAAATGACAATTTCATTTAGTTCTTGAATTTAGTGTTTTTAATACTTCTGTGTACAGTGTGAGTGACTTAAGTGTTATGTCTTAAAAATGAGTTCCCCTTCCCCAAAAACTTAACTTCCGAACGTAACGGAACTGACCTTGTTCATAACCTAAGGAACACCTGTAAATGCAAAAGCATAATTGTCGGTCTAAATTCTCACAGACAGAGAGCTCAGATGGAGAACTTGTGGGGGCAGCTTCTGTGACCGGTTCCTTATTACATTAATGTACGACTCCCTCTGGAGATATTATCTTCAAGTATTTTCCACATGGACATTTTAAGTTGTAGCACATAAGGGCAGTAATGAGCCATGAACTCACACAAGGAGATGAAGTGATAACCTTTTTTAGATCTTTCATGCGACATAAAAACATTGAAGTTTTTTTTTTTTTCTTTATTTCTACATTTTCATTTCATTTCATTGGTAGATGAATTGTTGCTTTGTTCAGGCAAAGTACCCATTTTCAGATATTGCTCTCGGAAGAGTTGCAACAAGTGAACAGTTAATTTTCTGTACTTCCTTTTCATTTGCCAAGCATGTCATTTTTGCTTGTGTTGTCTTAAAATTGGCAGTATAAATATGTAAGCCATAATTAAGCCAAAAGTCACCAAAGACAGCCATGCTTGAATTTTCAATAGTGAGGATAAGCGGGATAGAAAATGGATGGATGGAATCCAACGTACAGTAAAAACCTTGGGGATTTAATAACAGTGCCACCACCTGGTGGATTTGGCAGAAAAATAACTCGATATGGTTGCCAACTTTTGTGCCAAAAAGGGAATCACTGACGGAATCGTGAAATTGGCCAATAAAAACTGAAACTACTGTCAAATGTGGAATCCCATGGGAAAATGACACTGTGAATGAAACCTTAATCTTCACTCACTAAATGTACTGCAAAAAAGGTCAGTAAGGATAATTCATAATGCCGCCTATACAGAACATACTAACTCCTTATTTCTAAAATCACAAATAGTTCAAATAGTTCATCTTCAAACAGCTAAAATAATGCATAAGGCTAAAAATAACCAATTACCTAAAAATGTCATCCAATACGTCTCCACAAGAGAGGAGAAATATGATCTCAGGGAAATTTGAAACACTTATATGCTAGGACTATGTTAAAAAGCCCTAGCATTTACGTATGCGGAATCAAACTATGGAATGGATTGAGTAAGGAAATCAAACAATGCACAACGATGAGCCAATTCAAGAAACAATACAAGCAGTTGATGTTTGCTAAATACAAGGATGAAGAGTCTTGAACCAGTCATGATGTGCTATATATATCACTATATTGACACTTACTATGGTAACCATTGGAGCTTATGGAGCTTAGCTTAGTTTAGCAGAGCATGCTAGTGTGGCTGTGTGTGTGCGACTCGGGCTGTATGAGTGTGCTGACAACGTGTTGTGTTTTACTGCTTGTTAACACAAACAAGCTGTCGCTGTGCAAGTTCTCGGGGAAATTATGACGCTAAAAAAGACATGTTTATTCTTGCTGTCCACAGACATTCTCAACATGCACAATAAGCAAATGAGCGTGTTATAAAATATATCTTCCATTAATAACACAACTGGAATTGCATTAGTGACTTGGCTGTGTTCGAAACCGCGTACTTACCTACTACTCATACTAACTTTTTGAGTATGCAGTGTGTCTAAACTGGCAGCATGCGATTTTTGAGTATGTACGTATCATCAGCTTACTACTCACACTCAAATTACCCAGGATGCAATGCAACATGACGTCACCACGAAAAAAAGAAAACGTTGGCTGAACACTGAGCAGCAGGATGGACCAAACGGCAGTGTCAAGCAGGATATATTGCAAGTTGGTTCGCTTCTTGTTTTCAAAGTAAAAGCAGTGATTTATCACTGTGTTTTTTTTCTATGAGAAAAGTAAGGGGGTGGTTTATTTTGTGAAAATAACGGAAAGTGCGTTGCTAACTTCGGCTAGCTTAAATTTGCAGAATTCGTCCGAACAAAATTGTAAACGGTTGGTATTTGGACAAATAACTGGCACACTCGAGATCTAAACGGCCACTTCATTGCCTGATATAATAAAAAAATCTCAATAAAGTGATGTTTTTAAATAGTTTAGCGCTAAAGTGAAATCAGGTAAGAAATCGGGTAGGAGCGCAATGCATTGTGGGTTATCATGTAGTACACTGTAATGTAAACGCTTTGCATACTGTTTGATGGATTGGGTCTGCAGTATGGAGTGTGGATAGTATGGGCATGGAAGTATGTAGTAGGCAGAATGCGGTTTCGAACACATAGTCTTTTCTTAACCACAAGCATAAGCATTAATGTTCGTGTGCAGAGCAGGGATGCTCCAACCGATCAGTATCATTTGATTTCCGTTCTAAATGTCGTTCAACGCTGATCACAAAAGCCGGCTGACGACTGACTGACTGTTGCCAAAAACAAAGCAATCCTGTGAAACTCAACTGTCAACACATGCAATGGAAACTGCTTTGAGTTTTCAAGGTTCACAACAACCCGTTAATAAATACATTGAAAAATGTACAACTAATTAATCCATGTGATCGTTACCGATTTCAGTCCTAGTTGATCAGTTCCGGAATGGGCAGCATAAAACCCTGATCAGAGCATCCCTAGTGGTGAGGGTGACATCCTATTAGACAAGTTAGCTGAAATATTTGGCAGAAAAATGTTTTGCATCAATAAATGTAAGGATTTTTGCATTTAATTAGCGGACTGTTTTTTCACTACCATAAAAGTACACAGTCTATGCTGGTGAAATAGGTGTAAAAGTTAAAAAAAAAAACTTGAATAAAAATTTAAAAAAATGGAAAAAAATGATTTTGGAAAAAATAAATGGGTTTTCCTAGGTTACTAGCATCCCCATCCTTTTCCCGAATGTGTCTTCAAAATGGTACATGCACAGAACTTCAGGGAAATGCTCAACGTATTTGAAATCAGCTTAAAACATTTTTGATTATATTTGTGTTCATCTTTTTTCATTAGCTAGCACTTTTCAAGCAAGTTTCTATACGATCACGAGGGAATTCTTTGAAGTGCACTCGTTGGTATTCATGGTAGCATTGTTGTGAATGTTGGATGTACTCCAACGCAACCGCAGAGGCCGTGTTTATAATAATAAAGGGATATGATAACCACTGGAATGTTCCAGCTCGGTGATGCGTGTATAATCATTTTTGACAACAATGTATCTCTATGTGACAGTGTTTTGGCTACATGGCCGGTATGTTTTAGGAGGACTTCATCGTTGCTTAGTTTCGTCACCCAAATGTGTATATTCATGATTTATTAGAATGGAACTCGGGAAAGTCAAGACGTAAACAGAGGCTGAACTGTGAACTAACAATCAGTAAATCTTAAAGAAAACAGTCATTCAATGTCTGTTTACTACATAGCAGCAGAATTAATCCTGTCACAGTCCATGTGTAGTTGCACACGTAATGATTTTTAATATGACTATTATCCTCCATGTACACTATGTACTGTATTTAAAAGCCAATGAGACAATGTTATTACGTTACTCTGCATCTCACCATGCAGTTCATTTTGTTGGATGCTGAAGCTTATCATCCTTTATTTGTTTTAATTAAACACATGTCAGCAACCCTGGGTAATAAAGACAATGTTTTGCACTCGATAATTGTTGTAATTCTTCACAAAATGTCTAACTGATGCCAGCAGGTCGAAATTGAGTTGGGCAATATTAAAGGTAATGTATTTATGAGATTATTAATGAGCTTTATGGAAAGTGGAAGGTTTCCTTTGCATACAATGCATTTGACTGTGTAGGCATTATTAAACACGAATTCAATTCAATGCATTGAACTTACATTGAACTTAGACTTACACTACCGCTCAAAAGTTTGGGATCACTTGCAAATTTCTTTGTTTACCAAAGAAAAACACATTTTCATGCATTTCACAAACATTGTTATCAATTTCACAAACAATGAAAATGAATGAGATGATTTTCAAAGAAGGATGTACATTTTTGCATAGAGGCCTACTATCAACAACTGTCAGTCCTCTGCATCAATCTCCTGGTATGGCTGCTAATCCAAGTTCATCATTTTATAAGGCTAATAGATGATTAGAAAAGCCATCTAAAAATCTAAACCAAAACTAAAATCTCTCACCATGCTGTTAAATACTCCCTTCAGAGAGCAGCACAAACTGGGTCTAACAAGGACAGAAAAACAATGCATGTGTAAGAAGACAAATACCTGAGAGTGTGTAGTTTAAGACAAAGACACCTCACAGGTCGTCACCTGGCAGCTGCACTAAATAGTAGCCGTCAAACACCAGTGTCAGTATCAACAGTGAAGCGGCGACTTCAGGATACTGGACTTCATAGCAGGACTGCCAAGAAAAAGCCATATCTGGCCCAAAAAATTTCCAAGTGATCCCAGACTTTTAAACGGTAGTGTATATCTAAAATATAACTGTGAAAAAAATAAATGCACCTCTTACTGTACTAAATCTATTTTGTCGTATACTTACAGTATATAATGCCAAGCCGTGAATGAATGAATAAATGACCATGTGGTCAAAAGCAGATGTTTTCCTTCTCACTTTCTCATACTAATTAAAGAAATTAAGTTAAGAGTACTCCCTCGCCACTCCATGCTTCAAATTTCCCAGCTTCACTTTATCACGCTTTATTAAAAATATATGAGTTAACAAATCATGCCGTTCCATGGTTGAATACTACATATTATAAGGATTAGTGCATTTGGTTTTAGCATTTTGGAAACAACAGCATCTCTACAATGATTGCCTGCTGCCAATGAATGAACCATGAAATGAAAATTAATTCACAAATCCACTCCATTATATATAAAATATTTCATTTCAAATATAAATGCATACATGGTTCTGTATTCATCATTTGTTAACTTTCTGATATGTCAGAAAGTACAAAATATGAGTATTGATCAGGGGTCAGTTGGTTCTGTTCAAACACGGAGTAAATTGGCTCCTCCTTTTCACTTCCAACGGCGGACAGGGAGGAAGTCTGGCGTTATGATTGATGACAAGTCTCCTCTGGTGCACTCGTCACCACTGATGTACTCTCACACCGCTTCACTTTCCGGCACTAATTGGGCAACCCTGCAAATTCGCCTTGCCGTGCTTGCGGGGTCCATCTCCTAGCAAACCACCCACGCAGACGTGTGTGAGCCGCACGACTATGCGACGTCTGATTAATCACCGCTCACAAACCTGTGAATATGTTGGCCTCACTGCGGGGGGCGGGGAGGGCGGGGGTCCTTCTAACTGTGTAGTCCACATTAGGTGGGGAAATAGCTTGACCTGTTTCCGTACCTGTGAAATGAGTGTGCCATGCACATCCAGAACTACAACACAGTTTGAACAAAAGGCGTGCGATATCCCATAGGACCGCCATCCTGTTCACAATGCTATCTGTGGTGTGTTTTGTTTGTTTCTCCTGTCTTCAATGAAGGTGACTTACATAACCTGTGATGTGTGTGTAATGCTTATGACCATAGATAGTAAGCAACAAAGTCTTGATTAAATGCCTCACTCAAGGACTCTCCTCTTTGCCCACATTTGAACTGACAACCTCTGGATATTAATCCATTTAGGGCATGAGGGTGTGGAGGGAGTGTGGGGGGGTGTTTGCTTCAGAGCGAGCAGAATGCCTTCGTCCTTTAAAACTGTTTGCAAAACAACACAGTATGTTCTCATCTGCACAGATCTGTGCTGCTAAGCTCGCAAAGCAGATGGTTGGAAAGGATTCCATTAACGGCTGCTGTATGTATTTTCCCTGGTTTCCAATCAAGGGCAAAGGTTCAGAAATTGCTGGTGCGCAGTGAAGTATTACTGACTAGCACAGTTTGGGAGAAAATATGTTGAAGTATAAATGTAAGCCTTTTGCTGAACGATAAGTGTCCTTCAAATCATCGCCGATTAACGATATTATTGTCAACATTAACTGGAGACCATTTTTTTCATGATAATACATGGCATAATAATGCAAGTACACCATATCAAAAGCAATACATTTTAATTACTCGAGAGTATTTGACATTGCAATCGGAATGGCAAATTACTCCAATTCTTTTACTTGTAGAGGATTCTGTAGCAATGAAAACAAAAAATGCATGAACACCCAAATTATAGAGTTCGGTTTTATTTATCGTGTGGTTCATTCATTTATTAATTTTCTATCCTCACAAGGGGGGGGGGGGTGCTGGAGCCTATCACAGCTGTCTTCGGGCGAGAGGTGGGGTACACCCTGGACTGGTGGCCAGCCAATCACAAGGCACATATAGACAAACAACCGTGCAGCCGCGGTTAATTCATTTATCGAATATCATGACACGCCTATATAAACGTTACCATGATGATGAGTCTTGAACAAGTCATGATGTGCTATATATATATATCACTATATTGACAGTTACTATAGTACCCATTATGTCATTGTATGGTCATATCACCTCGTACTTTGGTACGGGACAAAAAAATTTAAAATTAAAAAAAAAAAATAACCTTAAACCATATTAGGAAAGCAGGAAGTGAACAAATGTAACAGTTACTGATTGTAAAAGTACCAGATGGAAGGGTAGGATTTAATAAGCTTTGCTTCTGCCTACTCCTTTTGGACATGTGGAACTGGGAACTGATTATGGGATGCACTCAATTGTAATCTGATGCATGTTCAAATGAAATAAAACCATGACCATTACCATTACCATGATGCATCGCTGTCATTGATAGCTGAATAGAGTGTTTTATGTGTGTTATTTGTTCGTCCCTTTTTGGTTTACTGCATTCATTTCCCAGCTTGTTCTGCTGTTTTCATCCTTGCAAAATGGCAAAGCCTCTCAGCATCTCCGGGCTGTATCATTAAGGCTTGTCACTTCCTCAGTAGCACGGTAAACTACAAGAGGCTTCCAAATGTGACATCCCCCAGGAAAATCTGAAGAATTCCTATCGAGGAGCAGGTGGAGGTGATATGTACACCAGCCTTTGAATTTTGGCTGTCATCTGGGTTTAAACAGGCTCTCCCGAGGACATACTAAGGACTTCCTTAGACAGGCTTGCTTGTTTATAAGCTGTTGTTAAGCGCATTTATCTTTCCTTTTAATGCATATTATTATTATTCTGTTTTTAGTCTGCACAAAGCAGTGCATGCATGAATAATTCATGCAGTTGGACACAATATTCTGTTATTAATCATAATGATCAAAATATATATATATATATACTGTGTTCCTGAGTCTTTTGTTGCCAGCCAGCAGCTGATAAGTTGACAATGACAACGTGAAATTTGGAGCTAGCTCAAAAGGAAACTTGAATATTCACTCACAACTGTTTCTTTGTTTTCAGGAGTAATACAATAAACATGACAAGATAAGAAAAATCCCAAAACAGAAGCCATCAAACGTCACGTCTGGCTGTAAAGGGTCATGATCCTCCACTATTAGCATAACACACAGGGAATAAAACACACAATCCAAGCCCTCCATCGGTCTGCATTTTGTTTTGCAACATGAACAACAGCCCCATTCATCAAGTATTGAGCTGAAGCGGAAAGAACTTGGCAGTTAGTGAAGCAGAGCAGTGACAGGCCTTGTTACCTGCTGTCGGATGCAGAAAAAACTCATAAAGAAAATAAAACAGCTTGTCAAGACACATCCTTAATGTAAATGCATTATGACGTATGCCCCGCGGCGCTAAGAAAAGGACGCGGTGCTGGAACACTGGAGGTTTCCCAATGCATTTTTTTTTTTTTTTGGGAAGGGGGTCTTTCACTCAATTTCCAGACAAAAAAAATGTTTTTTGCCTGAACAAATATGAATAGTATCCACAGTCAATAGGAAGAAAGGTGATGTATCAAGTTTCAGGCCCTGAAGATAAGACAACACTTACAGATGGAAGGATTTCCTCTGCTTGGCATTTCATACAAAAGGGCAGACGAAAACCGAATCATACAAAAAACGCAGCAATGGAAATCCAATTAATCCATTCCAGATACACAAAAATGTAGTCAAGAAATGTTGGAGTTTTACATGCTAACAAAATTCTAAATAATGGGAAATGACAAATGAAATGCATGAATGGTCATTTATCATCACCTTTATGTTGAATGAAGACTTTTTGGCGAACACACAGAGGAAAGGAACGAGAGGAGGGAAGACTAGAGTGTTGAAAAACAAAACGATGCCACCTGATATCCGGTATTGAGTTAAAACTGTCGAAAACTTCATTCATTCATTAATTTATTCATTTTCTACCGCTTTTCCTCACGAGGGTCCAGCTGTCTTCGGGCGAGAGGCGGGGTACACCCTGGACTGGTGGCCAGCCAATCACAGGGCACATATAGACAAACAACCATTCACACTCACATTCATACCTATGGACAATATGGAGTGGCCAATTAACCTAGCATGTTTTTGGAATGTGGGAGGAAACTGGAGTACCCGCACATGCACGGGGAGAACATGCAAATTCCACACAGAGATGGCCGAGGGTGGAATTGAACCCTGGTCTCCTAGCTGTGAGGTCTGTGCGCTAACCACTAGACCGCCGTGCCACCAAAACTACATCTTATGATCTTAAATTATTATGCTGTTTTAGGGAGACAATTAAAATTTATTCTACGTAATTGTGGTGCATTATACAGCAATACTAATTAATGTACACTGTAAACAAATAAATACAAGAACTGTCAAAACAGAGGTTTGACTGTATTTGTTTGGTTTGCTTGTAGTGTGTCAGCCACTAATTCAGCCTTGACATTTCAGAGCCAGAATGATATTTAATGTCTATGACCAAAATTGGGAGTTTTTACCATAATTCTGCCTGTAGAGAGCTGCCTAGCAAGAGTCGTATAATTAGTCATGGAGCAGGCTAAGGGATCACTTACCTCTCCTGCTCTCTCCCGGATACATGCTGTTAAATAACTCTATTGAAAGGCATCACTTCGCCAGCATTTGAACACTGTCTACTCACAGACAGCTCTTCACTGCTGAAGAGCCCTCAGACGTATTAGCTTTCTGACTCACAACTGGATGTTTTCAACACTTTCTTTGCAAGGCTTGCACACCATCTCCATTGTGTTATGTTAGCATCATCCACTGTGTCCTCCTTGTTGAAGTGCACAAAATTGCAAGCCGATCCATTTTCGAGTGTTTCGATTTTGGGTGAAAGGCGAACTGTATGCTGGGCTGATCGCTAGTCAATCACATATCCAATCATTCATATCGTCCAGACCATCAGTGACCTAAATATGCAAGTCATTCTCGTATTTTGCAGATGCCTTTGAAAAAAATTACTTACCAACAAATTACTGCCAAGGAATAGCTTTGTGATGACTGCCAGGTAGAGTTATGACAAACTGAGTGTTCAAATTTAGTTCAAGGCAATCATGCCTGTGTGATAATCATTAATTAATTAAATGTGTCTTGAAGTAATTGAGGACAAAAGGACTGCAGTACTAATGAATGATTGTATTTCAACCAATTTGCGGTATAAAGAAGATCAACATGTTGTCAGCGGGATGTTAAACTGCATCCAAAAAGACTTATGCAACGGCAAAACTCATCAAACAGAAAAAGTGGAGGAGACAAGGTAGGCAATCCGCAAGGGAATTATTGTAGAACAAACATGTTCTTTTTCCAGTTGAGGAATTTTCTCTCATCTCTGCATTTTGCTATCACAGTTTACTGGTATAAGCACACAACAAAAGCAAAGCATCTGGTTCAGGTTTTCTCTGAAGTGAACCACTGAAGACGTTTCAACACAGCAACCTGGTTTCGCACACACGGCTCTACCCAAAACAGAAGGCATAATGCATTGGTAAAGCAAACCTTATAATCACTGGACATCTTTTTTTATGAACATAGTCGATGGTTTCGGGTTGACCATGAAAATAATTCAGTGCAGAATCCGACATTACCACATACGCTGACAAGAACACAGGTGATTGTTTTCAAAAATCAAAGTTTTTTCCAGTGTAGCAGGAAGAAGAAGCCAACGTGGGTATTGTGTTTGTATCAAAGGCAGCTCCTGGATTTAGGTTTTCAGCAGAGAGACTTGGCCCACACACTTCCACCAAAGACAACTAGCTGTTTTACAGAAGACGGACGATTCTGTGAAAGCGAGAAAAAGATTGCACGCCTCAGGGAATTTCGATTGTTGCATCCGACTGTGCCACGTCGAATGCAGAAAGATGAAACTGAGAGTGTATGCGTTGAACCTACCAATATTTTTGAATATTTTGCATGACAGACTGCTTGAGAAAATTGCACAAGCCATGTATTCCATTATCCAATTAATCTACAACTATTTTGAATCATAAATATCTTGTGATTTCAGCATCTAAGATCTACAGATTTTTACATTTTCTTAGTTAACCATGAAAGTCGAGTTAATATCTTTTTGTTTTAGGCCGTGACATGTTGTTGCGGCATATGTTGCAGACCAAACCACTGTTCCTATTGATTTGGTCCATCGAAGGCAGGGGCCTGCAACTCGCGGCACCAAAGCCACATGCGGCTTCTGATGTGGCTCCAGCTGGTTTATGCTTTTATGCCTCTGTGTAGTTGTCCCTTTTAACACCACCATGAGCCCTTTCAAAGTTCTGTGTTAGTCTTGGGCACGTGCCGTGCAATCCTACGGGCAGTAGTCAAACCATGATACACAAATAGGTTTTGTGGCTCTAAATGGTTTTTAATTTAGTGGAAACAGGTCCAAATGGCTCTTCTGATGTCAAAGGTTCTAGACCCCTGGTCTAATGCCAGACCAATTATTCAAATAACCAAAACAACAAGTTTCAGATGAATCAACTACGGAAATCATTGTTAGCATTGTACCAAGGTTAAGTATATTTCCGAGGTAAGGACGTTCAGTGACATAAACCCTGGGACAGCAATGAAAAAGTGCACATGTAATTCAGGCCCAACTTGATGGCTGCCTGAATGGGTTGATGTAGATATCAGGAAAGAAAATAAAATGGTGATCTCAATAATTTGTAATGTACAGTACCGCTCAAAAGTTTGGGCTCACTTGGAAATGTTTTTTGGCCAGTCTGAGACGTGGCTTTTTTTTGCAGTCCTGCTATGAAGTCCAGCATCCTGAAGTCGCCACTTCACTGTTCACTGATACTGACACTGGTGTTTGACGGCTACTATTTAGTGCAACTGCCAGGTGACGACCTGTGAGGCGTTTTTGTCTTAAACTACACACTCTCAGATATTTGTCTTCTTGCACAGTTGTGCAGCGTTTTTCTGTCCTTGTTAGACCCAGTTTGTGCTGCTCTCTGAAGGGAGTAGTTAACAGCATGGTAAGAGATTTTAGTTTTAGTTAGGATTTTTAGATGGCTTTTCTAATCATCTATTAGCCTTATAAAATGATGAACTTGGATTAGCAGCCATATCAGGAGATTGATGGAGAGGACTAACAGTTGTTGATAGTAGGCCTTTATGCAAAAATGTAGATCATTCTTTGAGAATCATCTGATTCATGTTAATTGTTTTTGAAATGAAAAAAAATGTTTGTGAAATGCATGAAAATGTGAAAAACTAAGAAATTTGCAAGTGATCCCAAACTTTTGAGCGGTAGTGTACGTACCAAACACATAAGAAAGTGTGCCCATCCATTAAAAGGAGGCTATTCAACTCAAACAATAGCTTGTGTAATCCTGGAAAGCAGTTATACTGTAAGAAATTCATGGTTAACACCTTAGTGTATCTACAACTATCTTAAGGCACAAAACGCATCATTTTAAGGCAAAGCAATTCCAGCATTTACATATCTCATATTAGCATTAGGCCTACTTCTCCTCAAAAACACTAGCAACAAAAGGCAGCACAATTATTAGTGATATTGATTTGCTCTACTGCCTCTTTCTCCATTTACTAGTAATTACCAATGCAGACACTCCAATTACCTGGCACCAACAAACATTTGCTGCCGTCTGAAATCCGCACATTCATTATGCAGGTGACAGATACTGGGAAAAAAAAAAAAAACTTTTCAGTGACACCAATTAATATTCTACAGCCATGAAATTACAGACAGATATGACAATATATGTCTCATTTGGTATAAATTGGGATATGCAAATTCCAAAAGATAAAAGGTCATAGGCCTTACATCAATGGTGTTATAGTATAAACTCTACTCTATCAAACAACTCAAATGTTCTCGGTTGCAAGAATGACAGTCCTAACAAAGTAATCAGTGATTTTATAGCAGTTACTGAACTTATAGAGGTCAACTGAGGCTCGCTTTCAACAAAAAACTTGCATTCCGGCAATTAGCATGAACTCTTCTTTCCAGAGCAAACATATCTTAGCCCCTTGCTATGTTTTAGAAATGTGCTCAAATTCATTAACAAATTAGAATCATGTTGCCATAGTTTCGTCACCCTCTGACATCAAACTATATTTAAGAATATTATGTTCATATCTCGACTCCAAATTATCCATAGGTATGAATGTGAGTGTGAATGGTTGTTTGTCTATATGTGCCCTGTGATTGACTGGCCACCATTCCAGGGTGTACCCCGCCTGTCGCCCGAAGACAGCTGGGATAGGCTCCAGCACATCCCGCGACCCTCGTGAGGATAAGCGGTAGAAAATGAATGAATGATTGAATGTTCATGTCTACTGCAGGAAATGTAACATTTCTCATAACCTTGCCAAAAGCAGAGGCTTTCTGGGATCGGCAAGGAAAATGGAGCACCCCCCAACCCCCTCCCAACAAAAGCCTTTGTTTTGAAGAGTTGCACGTCAGCATGTACCATCTACACTGTGCTGATATGAGAAGCATACCCAGACTAGAGCAACTTGGATGGACTGAAGACTCTCAGCTGGGATTGTACCATTATTGTCAGAGAAGCACAACTAATTAGTGTGAGGACGTGACATTGCCAAAGTGATAACCTTCTCTCCTTCCCAAACCACTTCTTTGTAATATTCCTGCAGAAAGACTGCAATTACGTGGATGCGTACAGCGGGGGATGCATAAAAGCAGAATTTTTTCGCAGTAAATCATTTCCCTATTCCTTATAATTGTTGTTCCTATAGCAATATTAGCGATGTGTTTTAAGCCCTGCATAGAATCTATTACCCTTTGATGATTTACAATGAAAAACCATTTCTATTAAGGAGTTCATTTGCAGAGGCACTCATTCACTTGACTGCAAACAAAAATGCTTAATTTTCAAAATGCACAACGGATTGACTCGCCTGAATAAGACACTCAATGCCACCTAAACAATTTCATTCCTTAAATAAAACATATAACTAAACGTCTCTGGAGAATACTTTGCTAGTAAGTAGTCATGGCGAGATGAAGCCCCATGATGTTTCGAACCATTTCAGTCAACTGGTTCGAGAATGGATTCATTTCTTGAAGCTTCATGTGCCTTGGATAGAATCACAGGCGGTTGGATCTTCATGTGTGATGAATGCTGATCTGTTTTGACTCTTGGAAATGATTATGTACTTCAAAAAATTGTATAACCAAATGATTAATCTACAAAGTGTAAGATAAAATATATAGTATATATAAAATACTGAATGTTTTCTTGTCCATAAATGCCATGTATCATGTGATATGGCGAACTCCATCATGGTTGTGTTGGTAATACTGTAATATATTAATATTATAATCTAGTACCCATCTTTAGGTTCATGAAAGGCACATTAATGCCTGAACATGGATGAGGTATTATTGTACCCCAACTCCTTGAAACACAATAAGCACTTCACCTCTCAATAACAATGACAAACAGTGAAAATACAGGTTTTGAAATGCAAACATAGCATCTCTTAATAGTGTTGATTTGGCTTACTGATCAAGTCAAAATGAAATGAAACACAATTTCCTCTTTCTAGCTGGCTCCATATCTTCTCTCTGAACTTCAAACTAATGTAACCGTATAGTAACCAAACCATCGACAAACTCTATCCACACGTTCAACTGACTGACTCTCACCACAAAAACCCCATATTTTAATGTTTAAGCCTGAGGGGTTTATATCGCTGAGGGCAAACATCGCGGCAAATTCTGAACCTTTTCCCGAAGCCGTCACGTGGTCCAGCCGGGCAGTGAGGCAGTTCCGGCCCCTCCCCCAATGAATCAAGCCTCCGTACATGCTTTGCGGAAGTGCCCACTCGATTACACACACGCTTCGAAACCCCGACAACTCTTGTAACGTCACTACTAGTAAGACCTGTGCCTGTGAATATTCTCATTCATCCAGGTCATTGTATTCTTAGGGCATTGAATAGGTCGGAACCACATCGTTCAGTTTGTCTTAGAAGACGTTTTTAGTTCGTCAATTCATATTCATAGACTAGAGGTGGGACAGTCTGAGAACCTGGTGCAACCTGGTGCAAGATCCATTGTATATATCCTCTAAAGGAGGAGGCAAGTCCAGTCAGGAATGGATTCGCTCTTTAGTGGGGTCAAATAACGGTCATTGGGATACAATGTGGAGCCCCTGCTCGCCAACAATAGTCATTTGGGTGATAACACCTTCATTAGCATCCCCTTGAAATTGAAATGATGGTCGTGGACCCACCCGAAACCAAGGGTGCCGTGCCTCGTTTATTTGTCCTCACCTGTCTGTGTTGTGACATGCGACTCAGTGGCTGCTTGGTTTCCCGAGTGTAAAATTGTTGCATCCCTGCACTGCACTGGACATTGTTTGTCTGAGTATGGTGTGTACTGTCTCAAAGTGTTACCAGCTTGGATGTGTACTGGTATGTGGTTTGTTAAAAAAAATCCTTCAGATTTTCTCACATAGACCAATGTCAGTAAGAGTTGGTTTACTTACTTACTACAATATTTGAGTTGTGGTTTTCTAAATTGGGTGAAAGGTAAATGGATGTTTTATTGCTGAGCAAACGCAGGGCAATCTTTAAAGAAGCTGGGATTGATCTCTTATGTAATGCTCTCCTACGTCGATTAGAAGTGTATTGATTGACCGAAAAGACCAAAGGTTATTGACCACTGAAATCTTTCCTCATCATGATGTTATGCGTATCACAGATTTGAACAATGTAGCAGTAAAAAAAGCAACTGTAGGCATTTTATAATAATCCATATTGTGAATGACGTGTGACTGCAGAATTAGCCACATAGATTAGTGCAACATTCTTATGGAACGTTCATGTTATACTAAGAAAATGAATAAGGAACTACTATAAAACAGCCTTGTAGCTTCCAAGGATGTATAATGGGAATTGGGAGATGTTTGATTCCAGTCCCAGTTTCCCTCCAGACCTGTCAAAGTATGATGAAGATACTGAACACCCAGCTGCTCCTAATTCTATGTCATTATGTTATTATGTCCCAAAAGTATCTTCATGTAGATTAGTGTTAATGCCAAAACCGTTATCAGTCATTGATTTAAAAAATGGCTTATTGGTCCTTGTGGAAGTATTTCAGTTCATTCACATCTTAATAAAAGGTAAAGCTCATACAGTGGCGGAGTCGCACCCTCGGATTGAGGAAGTACAGTAGGTCGATGTACGTTAATGAAACACCTGCAATGTCTACCATATAAATAATTTGTCTCTGTATTAAGAGAAGCTCTGTGCATTTACACACCGATTATGACAATCTCCTGAAAGCATGAACAGGTATTAAGGAAAACTATGCAAATAAAAATGATTCAATCAAAAATCCGAATGATTATTTCAGGAGGATAACTGGGAGCCTAGAATTTAGTCGTCCGTTTAGTCGTTTATGTGAGCTGATCTGATAAAGGGCATCCACAGTGAGGTAAGGTGAGGTGAGGAAGTACTTTCACCAAGACCCAGAAGAGCAATCATGATGTTAACAATATGTCTGCCTTTCAATGGTTCGATGTTTTTTTAACGCGCATAACATGCATGCATGTGTGAATCCCCTACTTGTTATTCATCCTCATAGTGTCTACGTACTTGCTAAAAATGGAGGTCAAACAGCTATTCACACAATAGATGCAAGTTGTGAAGAAGACAATGAGCATATGGACGGTGAAACAAAGCGACATTGTGCACGTTAAAAATGCCATGCAAAAAACAGTCAAGAGGATTTGGGTGTTTCATTAACAGTGGATGCGTGCCTGATACAACGAATAACTTACAGCTAATAGCCGTCTTGGGCGCTCCTGAAACGTATAGTAATCACCTCCCATCCAAGATGAGGTAGCCTTAGTTACAACTGGAGACTAAACTGGCTGTAACCTTATTAAAAAAAAGTGCTGGAATGCAGAAAGTGAAAATGGATTTTTCTTCAACTATAGTTTGTGTTAAAGCGACAGCTAAAAGCTATGTGTTTAAATTGGACTATATGGAAAGTAAACAATCCCTTAACAGTCCTCATTTTTGACCTGACATAATTTGTTATGAGGATACGAGGAAAACCACTTAAATTGATATTGCGTGCAAAAACAGTTTTGGTAAATGCCAATACCACTCATTGCTGGGGAAAATGATAGATGGTACAGTTATTTTCCTTGGTCTGGCTAAAAACACGGTTATCAATCAATGCCACTCAGTCATACAAAATATTCTGCTGTAGTTTTTCATTAAATGGCTTAATGACGTTACATTTTGAAGGCAATCTACTGACCAGTTGAATTTGCATCCTAAAATGAGAGAAAGAGATATTGTTTTCCAGCTATACCCTAGCATCATTATATCACAGTCATGTATTGGTTCCGTAGAAAACAACACCATTATTAGTTGCAAATGACACTCTTTGTCATGCAAAGAGCACTTTGCCTCCTCACACAAGCTACCGATAGGCTGTTACATGCCGGACACACAAACTGGGAATATAACCCACATGAAGACCCAACACAGAAATGAAATAAGACAATAGACAGTTTACATGAGGAGGTTTTCTCTTTCCGAATGACCTTTCCGAAAGCAATGGTATACATGGAAAGAAATATTCCAATTGCGTGTCTACATGCACCGCTATAATCAACCAGAATAGTTAATGGGGCATGCCCAGTAAAACGTAAACACCAACATCACGTGATACCGACTTCCTCTGGTTTTTCTTTCACTTGTTGGAATAACTCCGTATTGCCAGTTTTTCGTTCGTCCAGTCTTGAAATTTTGTTTGAATCAAAAACAAACTTTCCGCAGCAATCCAGTGTCGATTGCTTGCCTCCATTTTTTTAAATCAAAGAACGTCTTGAGCTGTGTGTTACGTCATATCTCAGTATTCGCTGAAAGAACGCACCGGGAACAGGAAAAGATAAAGTTCAATCTTGCTAATATTTTATAATTAAGCTTTGCACATGTTTTATATAGATATGTATTTTCTTTTTTAATAAAACTGGACTTGTGAATGGCGTATAGAAGGGTTTAGATTCTGTTCCACAGATGGCACTAATGCACACGAAAGCTGCTTGCCAACCGCCAATAAACAACAGAAGAAGAAAAACACCACAAAGAAGAACGCAGTCTGACAACTTTCCGTTTGAGCGGGTACAAGATACCTCAATCGGATTGGGGAAAGGAATATTCCACCCCTGGGAAGCCGATTATATTATATTATATTCATTCGGATTGGCACTTTTCTTTCGGAATGAGGTTTATACAAAGGTTACATTCTTTCTGTTTGAGCAAATAACCCGAATGGAATTGGAATATTTGAGTCCATGTATACGTGGCTAATGACTGTGTTCGAAACCGAATACTTACCTACTACTTACCTACACTAACTTTTTGAGTATGCAGTGTGGCTAAACTTTTTGAATATGCAAGAAGTTCCCGAATGCATACTGCATTCGCCAGAAATGTTGAGTATGTATTGTCATCTTACTACTCATACCCAAATTACCCAGGATGCAACGCGACGTGACATCACCGGGACGAGATCAGTCTAAACGGTGGTGTCAAGCAGGATATATTGCGAGTTGGTTTGCTTCTTTTTCAAAGTAAAAGCAGTGATTTATCACTGTTTTTTTTTGTATGAGAAAAGTAAGGGGGTGTTTTAGTGTGTTGCTTATTAGCTAGCTTAAATTTTGCCGAATTCGTCCAAACAAAATTGTTAACGGTTGGTATTTGGACAAAGAAATGGCACACTCTGATTTAAAAAAAAATCTCAATAAAGTGATGTATTTAAAGAGTTTAGGGCTAAAAATCAGGTAGGAAAATCGGGTAGGAGCGCAATGCATTGTGGGTTATCACGTAGTACACTGTCATGTAAATGCTTTGCATACTGTCTAATGGATCAGGTAAGCAGTATAGAGTGTGGATAGTATGGGCACGGAAGTATGTAGTAGGCAGTATGCGGTTTCGAACACGTCCAATGCCTGTGTGTTATCATTCTGTGCGGAGTGCTCACCTTATACTTGATATTTTAGTATAGTCTGACTAAATTAACAGACACGAGCTATTACAGCCGCTTATCCATGTGGAAGAAGCTGCCACTGATACTGCGTGTTTGCTGACAGCAGGGGGCAGCTCTCTTCATCTGGCTGCCGACTTCCAATTTGGCGCCAATTGATGTTATTTTCATTCCAGGTTTAGTCAATTGAATCCAAAACAACATGGAATTTGTAAAAGGGTTGAGGGGGGGTAAGGATATTGTGACTAAAGTGTTAGCAATGAATGAGCTTCCAATGGGAACACGTTGGGGAAAAAAATGCAGCATATGGGCTGAACTCGGATCCACTCATGCGTGGCAAAATGCTGTGTAATCATGACAAGCTATTACAAACAACAAGAGTCTTTGTTGGAGGCTGGCTTTTTGGATAATCAAACATGATTAAAAGGCGATGCTACACACGTGTACCATCCTTCATCCTTCTGGAAGCCCAGAACAATTTCATTGGTGTGGACTCAAAGTCGGCCATGCATCACGGCAGCAGTGATGTGGTGCTCACAACTGAATAAGGTGAGGGAAATTAATATTTGACAGAGCTTGTACCTCACGGGATCGACTCCATAATCCAGTGGCAGTGACTAATTGCACGCTTTAGGCGTTGTCAGTTTGCGAGAGAGCTAACATTTTCTTCAGCAAGCTTCAAGGTACCGCCGTAATGGGCAAGGTGTTCACTTGGCAATAATGGGCACTGCCCTTAAATCCCAAAAGACAAAAATCCATGTTTTTATGGCGGATGCTTCGGACCAATGAAAAAGATGAGAAAGGAAAAACAGCTAAGGGCCCTTGTGGTTAAAGAAAACATCAACTTTTATTGCCACTCAATTTTTATTGGTTGAAAACAGCAACTGGAATCTGACCAGGAAAGGAGCAATTTTGAAGGTGTATTGGATTATTGCAACAGGTGGAAGCAGAGCATGTGTAGCCACAAGGGTGAATGAGGTTAAAGCTCCACTGGATAGCTTCAAAAATAACAGGAGCCTCGCTAATACAAGCTGACTGAAAATTACTTCTATAGTTCCAACATCCCGGTGGATTTTCGTTGGAGATATTGTCGAGATTTTGCATTATTCCGAAGGTAGGAGGAAACTGAGCTGATTCACAGCGCTGAGCTTATTACTGGTGCAAAAATCCATCAGGATTCAGGCAAAGCTTTTGCCTCCCCAAAGTGACACCAGAGAATTTGAAGGCTTCTCCCAAGAGAAATTCAGGGGCAAGTTTCGATGAAGGAATGGACTTTGTGTATGGAAGAAACTGCAGGAACAAAGAACAGTGGCCAATTCTGCGGTTAGAACACATCTATATAACTCTGCACAACCTCACTCCACAAACAATTCCTCTCTTCAGCAGGCTAGCATGAGACGTCAGTGACTACAAGGAGCCCAGAGTGGAACTTTCGACAGTTCAGCTGCTCGGTATTCAGCTCCATGCCTCGCATCTTCTAGTGTCAACATCTAGAGAATTCATTGAAATGGCGCAGGCTTGCCCTCCACATCCTTCACATCCTCTGAGCCATCACAGCGGATATTTGATATTGGTACAACAAGAAACCATTGAGGCTCTCCTTAGACTGTGTATACTTTTTATAGTATGTGGATCAGATGATCTCTCAGATGCTCTGACGTTTCAAGTATTTATATTAACTAGGCGCGTCACCAGATTAAAACACCACAATATTTCTTGTTTCGAGAAAAACTGTCTTATGAGTACAGTGCAGAAATGCATGTAATATGAAAGTGGATTGGAACTTTACGCACATTATAAACCTTGCAATCCAACTGAATTCGGTGTTCCCAGCATCACTCGACATGTGGCTGTTTTTTGCATCGGAGCAGAACAGCTGTCACCGTGTTAATGTCCACACAGAAGATGATTTAATTCTACTATGATCAAAGTTACTAAATGTTTGTCAGAACAAAACACAATTGGCCTCTATGAGTTCACTCAAAACATGCGATAGTAGTAGCTACAGTATTTCACTACTTCCTTGTATGACGCTCAAAAGCATATTGAAATACAAGTGATATGTCATATTCGGAGGTCACACGACCTGAGTTCAATTCCACATTCGGCCATATCTGTGTGGAGTTTGCATGTTCTCCCCGTGCATGCGTGGGTTTTCTCTGGGTACTCCGGTTTCCTCCCACATTCCAAAAACATGCTAGGTTAATTGGCCACAGGTATGAATGTGAGTGTGAATGGTTGTTTGGCTATATGTGCCCTGTGATTGGCTGGCCACCAGTCCAGGGTGTACCCCGCCTCTCGCCCGAAGACAGCTGGGATAGCTTGTGACCCTTGTGAGGATAAGCGGTAGAAAATAAATGAATGAATGTAATATTCGAATTACTAGGCGGCAGTAATGACACAAAACATTGATACCTTACATTACATGACCTTAACACTGCATAAAGTGATGAAATCAGCCATGGCATGTCCGAGAGGATAGAGTGGAAAAAAAGTTATTCTCCAGTGTCAAAGTAGCAACTTTTTGGCTATTTCAATTGCCTGCAGCATAACAGTTGCAATGTGGCAACTATAGGGGTGCTATTTCATGTCTACAGGGCTCTCATAATGTTAAAAACATATTTAGAAAGTTATAAACAGGCTTTATCTTCTCTATAGAAATATTAGATTTACTAACATTGAATCCTATATCGCGGAAATTAAATTTTTTTTAGACCATTTCACCAGTTCACGGTCACAGGGTGGCGGGAAAACCTCAGTACAAGTCTTAATTTTTTATATAAAATAAATGAAGAACCAGAATCCCAAGTCAAACTGTTCTGTGTGAACAAAATACTGAAAATTACATATTTGCCAGCCTTGCTGCCCCCGCCTCCTTGTAATTGCTCATCACCGCCAGGGAATGTGGGCCACACTTTGGAGACCTATATTGGAGTATGGTGCATCCACATATTTAAAATGTGCACTATTTGCAAGCCATTTATACCATTTATAATCCTTCCATTGCCTTTTATGGGAATATTTACAGTTCACAAAACCTCTAAATTAATGTTTTTTAGTCTTAAGGTGGAAACCACACCCATAGTAAGCGAGCACATCAATGGGTACCTGTGCAGCTGGCATGAACACCAAGTGATGGCAGTGAGTGAGCTACGGATGGAGCAGAGAAGAAGATGCAGGTGGGCTGGAAACAGCGAGTCATGACAACACATGCATTCTTCTGCTTCCTATTTAAAACTGCGACATCACACTGCACAGTGCGCAAAACGGACATTAACGGCGCACACTAGTGTTATTCCACTCCATCATTAAGCAACAACATGGCACATCATAAACACTACATGGGGGGTGACGACGCACCGTGGCAGGCATATAGTATATTAATACGTCAACAATACTGTTGACTAACTGTAGCAACTACATACGAGTATCATGTATGTAGAGGTTGTTAACTTATAAAAGTAGACGTACAAACTTTGGTGTTGCTAACCAGCCGAGCGAGCTTCTACTCGTAGCGGGCTTTGAGTGTCTTGTTAGCGGTCAGTGTACTCGGTGCATCCCGGGCGGGCGGAGATAAGAACGGCTTGGAGGGAAAAAACAACAGCCGCCCCATTGTGTCCCCTCTTCGGGTAACATGCATTCGTTTCGGGTGTTCATACGTGAAAGAGTGCATCGAGGCTTGGTGGAACTTTGAAAAAAAGTGATGTTAGCGAGTTTTCGGTACCTTAGTAGAGCCGTGTCGCCTTGCCTGCTGACCACACTTTCCACCGAGGAATAGTCCACAACTTGCCCCGCCGGCAAGCACGATGGCAGGAAGCAGCACAGGCTGAGGAGGACCGCACTAAGCCACTGACCACAAACACAAGCATCCGTCACTGCAATCATTATGTCCGTCACAGCTGGATGTGGTCGCCGCTTGTTTTTTTTTTTATTCCAAGTCTGCCAAAATGTGAGCAAAACCTTGAAGTGAGGCTTTATCTCCGCTCTCCGCGCAGCCAGCTATACGAGCGTGAGGTGAGTTGTCCCGGGTTCGTTCGATGCTGTGAGCCCACTGTGCGGGGAAGTGTACTCTCCAGTGGCTTGCACACCATCTAGCGAGGAAAGGCGGTTTAAAATGGGAGCAGAGCTGGAAGCAGACAACCCCCAGGCTCTGATCCTGTTGCCATGCGGCCGTTTCCCGGGCAACCCCGTTCCCAGTGGCTGGTGATGGAGCAGTGAGACCGCCTGGTATTGATACAACCCAGGAGCAATTAAAGATATCGACTGGAGAACCACCCCTATTATTTATTGTTATCAGGCAAAAAAGCTTGGTGAGCCTTTGGTGGGAATGGAGCTGATCCTGGTGGTGATACACATGCACTAAGGAGAACTTCATGGAAGGATGGGAATTATTTTTATTATTTTTCTGACTTGGAAAAAATTGGAAATAAATGTCTATATTTTAACATAACAGTTACAAATTAAATTGAATAAAAAAGCCTTCTTGGCTGTCACTTAAAGCACGTTCTCCTCGCGTGTGTTGGTTTTCTTTGGATACTCGGGGGTTGTCCACCCCAAACAGCATTCTGGGTGAGCTGACTGCTTCCAGAGTGGGAAAATTAGTTTAGTTTATCCGTAATTGGAATAAGAGATGACGTCTGTTCACCACTTAATATTTGCCGTGGATGTCTAAGAGTAAATCATTAGGGGAGCTGAATGTCAGCTGACTGATGTCATATGGCATCTACACAGTAATGTTTTTGGTGTGGGCGACGTTGGCTCACAAAGCCTTCCATAATGATCAACGTAATGGGCATGTCTGGTCTAGACCCTAATCAATGACTTGATTAATCAAAACAACACGCTTCATATTGACCAAAGACGAAAATAATTGTTGGTTGCAATTTAGAGGAATATTTTTTCTCAAACACTTATGATTGATTTTCATATTTGGACACCTTATAGGCGTTGAAATGCTGTAATAATGGCATCTGGCTCCAAAATTTTGTTGGGCCCGTCTGAGATATGGCTTCTTCTTGGCAGTCCTGCTATGAAGTCCAGCATCCTGAAGTCGCCGCTTCACTGTTGATACTGACACTGGTGTTTGACGGCTACTATTTAGTGCAGCTGCCAGGTGACGACCTGTGAGGCGTCTTTGTCTTAAACTACACACTCTCAGATATTTGTCTTCTTGCACAGTTGTGCAGCGTTTTTCTGTCCTTGTTAGACCCAGTTTGTGCTGCTCTCTGAAGGGAGTAGTTAACAGCATGGTAAGAGATTTTAGTTTTAGTTTAGATTTTTAGATGGCTTCTAATCATCTATTAGCCTTATAAAATGATGAACTTGGATTAGCAGCCATACCAGGAGATTGATGCAGAGGACTGACAGTTGTTGATAGTAGGCCTCCATGCAAAAATGTACATTCCTCATTTGAAAATCATCTGATTCATTTTCATTGTTTGTGAAATGGATACAAATGTTTGTGAAATGCATGAACATGTGTTTTTCTATGGTAAACAAAGAAATTTGCAAGTGATCCCAAACTTTTGAGCGGTAGTGTATGGTATTTGATTAATGGTTTTTGATTGTAAAACCCTTCCTTAGTCATCCATCATCAGCACAGTTGTGCATCGTTTTTCTGTCCTTGTTAGACCCAGTTTGTGCTGCTCTCTGAAGGGAGTAGTTAACAGCATGGTAAGAGATTTTAGTTTTAGTTACGATTTTTAGATGGCTTTTCTAATCATCTATTAGCCTTATAAAATGATGAACTTGGATTAGCAGCCATACCAGGAGATTGATGCAGAGGACTGACAGTTGTTGATAGTAGGCCTCTATGCAAAAATGTACATCCTTCTTTGAAAATCATCTCATTCATTTTCATTGTTTATGAAATGCATGAAAATGTGTTTTTCTTTGGAAAACAAAGAAATTTGCAAGTGATCCCAAACTTTTGAGCGGTAGTGTACATTGCATTGCATTGCATCCTCGTACTATGTGTGTGCACATACTGTATAATTGTATATACAATGTAAATACCATACAATATACATACAGTATACAAATATGTCCCACTGGGTACATGTTAAAGTGATTTATTAAGGTATTTAAGGTATGCTAAAGTGAAGGTCCACCCCCCCCCCCCACCCACACACACGCACACAAGGGACTTAGCAAAGTTTGTTTTAGAGCAGTAGCCCCCTGCCTTATGCTGCTCTAAGCCTTCCGATTTAGTCAGCATAATTCCTTACAGACTGAACAAGCGTAACCATGGGAATGACATACATTTCTTAGATGTGACATGTTGGCGTCAGGCCGACGAATTATCACGGATGACACATTATTTGTGGGGGGACATGACGTGCCAAAGCAAACCTCCGTGTGGAGGAAAGCTCAACAATCAGTCAAGTCACATTCAAGAAATTATAAGGATTTTCTAATGATGTAATTATGCACTATCGTACTTGTCAAATATCAGCAGTTATTTCATGCCTCAGTAAACCTTCTGCTTTTTATTGTATTTTATTCTAGAAATAGACAAAATGTTTCCCCTTTATTTCTTGTGAATCCTGTATCACTTCACCCACACATTTTTGTATTCATTTCCCCAAGCAGGTCGATGTAGTTCCACGGTATTTCATCTTTAAATCGCATAGTCCAGAGCCAAGACTGTGGCCTGATGTTATCAGGAGGCACCGTTGGGAGAAGCTCCAAGTGAAAGCAAAGTGAGGCAGGGGGCGTATTTAGCTTTAGTTTTCATAGGCCACATTCACACTGCAGGGGGATGAGGTCCAGTTCAGGTTTTCTTTGTTTAAATCTGATTTTTACAACGTCACACGGCCAAGTATTCACAAAAGTAAAGGTTGCTGCGTTTTGTGGCCTGGTGATGTGCAATAACACTGATTTAATTTCTGATCCGAGTAAAATTTAAGCTGGTATCCGCAAGAGCGATCTGGTATTATGTGCAAATATACCTAATATAAGTGTGTGGTAAAATATACTCCTATACTATTCGCAACTAGCAGCACAGCATCCTTTTAAGTACTCGCGAATGTGACCAACTACAGCACAGTGCGCATGCCAGGAGGTGGGCCGTGGGTGGAATACATTAAAGTAGACAGACGAAATCCAAAGAAATACAGCCGAATAGGTTCCGATACTGGAAGACCTATAAAGCTTATTGTGTGCAGCTGCTCTAAAGGAGTCCAGAACTTAATTTAAAGGGCAAAAAAATAGTATAATAGGTCCCATTTTACCCCTGAAGTACTTTAAATAGAGTAGGTGGGGTGATCCTCCGAAGCCCATAATGTTCGTCATTGTAAAGCAAAAGTAGGCGTACTGTATGTTTACTCTTATACATACAAAAAGTAATTTCTGTATGTTTAAAAGCACCACTAGCCACGTTTACATGAGGAGTTTTTCTCTTTCCAAATTGACTCTTTCCGAAAACAACGGTAGCCAAGGAAAGGAATATTCCAATCTCTTGTCTACATGCGGCGCTATAATCAAACAGAATAGTCAATGGGGCATGCCCAGTAAAATGTAAACATCAACATCACGTGATACGTACCGACTTCCCCGAGTTTTTCTTTCACTTGTTGGAATAACTCAGGTTTGAGCAAATAAACCGAATACAATTGGAATTTTTGGGTCCATGTATACGTGGCCACTGTTACCTTTGCTTTTGCACACATGAACTTATCTAATAAGGAAACATAATTGTTACGTCATCTGTCGTCAACAAGCAAAAAGCCCGAGTTTTCCAAACGCTCTGTTTTTAAGGACAGAAACCCACATTTGTGTGTGGATGAGAAGCCAAAACACATCAAAAAATCAGTTATTTAAAAATCCGTATTCATGAGGGCCTTAGTTTCTATTACCAGACCTGCGACTGTGACAGCGGCCACCATGGGAAATTGTTTCCCAGAGGTTACACAAGGATACTCACCATGACGGAAGTGAGTCAACAACGAGTGCCAAGAAAACAGCAGTAGAAGAACAGGAGTGAAAAGTTCAGGCTTTCTAAAAACACACAATTCAAATTTGCATAAGTGTGGCTGCTTTGACAGAGGCATCAACACAAATAGGAGACTTAACAGTATATGCCAGGATTGTGCAACACGCATTTGGTCGCTTGTCAGTAAAAATGTTGATTTTATTTTTCCTGCTTTCCTTTTAGCCTTTTCATAATCAGCTCAGTGCACCTCGTCATGCATGAAAGCTACAGTATAATTACAAGGACTGCATTTAGTGTTTGTGCTCTGCAGAGGCTGGGGTGAAGAATGGCTCCCTTTAATATTCAGCTTCTAATAACAGCAAGAATAAAGAGATCCCACTGTGTAGACGCCTTAGCTGTTCACAGTAATGTATACTTTTGACACTTTCAAAAACAATAATTTATTCAAAGCCATAGTGAAATTGGATGTGGGCAGTTTGCTTGAACCAGTGTTACATCTTTGAAAGTCGAGCACATGCTGAAGAAGATGTTTTTGTTTAACGGCTGGACACAAGATGCTATTTTTAGTCCACTCACCTTAGTCCACTCTTAATGCATTTTAAAAAGGGTCTAAGGATGGACGTTTTTCAAAACTGAGCATTACTGTTTCCATCAAAAACATGGGTGTCCAAAGTGGAGATTTGTGGCATGTGGATGTTTGTTTGGTTGGCCCACAGCAGATTGTAAAAATATCCAACCATTCCATTTCCTATGCCGCTTAACCTCACTCGGGTCTGTAAAAACGGAAGATGGAAGTATGCTCAGTCTGGCAAAATGTGTGCACATTTTCTGGAAACCTCATATTACAAATATACAACATAAGGTGGCCATAAATATTTCAATATTGAACAAAGCAAAATTTGTTCTCAATCAGAAATCACTCTACACTATTGCTCTATGAATCTACCATATCTTACTTATTGTGTGGAAATATGGGGTAATAACTATAAAAGCAATCTTCACTCGCTAAATGTACTGCAAAAAAGGTCAGTAAGGATAATTCATAATGCCGCCTACAGAGAACATACTAACTCCTTATTTCTAAAATCACAAATACTTCAATTTGCTCATATAGTTCATCTTCAAACAGCTAAAATAATGCATAAGGCTAAACATAACCAATTAGCTAAAAAATGTCACCCAATACTTCTCTACAAGAGAGGAGAAATGATCTCAGGGAAGAAGTACATTTGAAACACTTCTATGCTAGGACTACGTTATGCTAGCCATAGCATTTGAGTATGTGGAATCAAACTATGGAATGGATTGAGCAAGGAAATCAAAAATAATAATAATAAAAATAAAAACCTTAAACCGTATAATGGAAAGCAAGGAGTGAACAAATGTAACAGTTACTGATTGTAAAGGTCCCAGATGGAGGGGTAGGATTTAATAAGCTTTGCTTCTTCCTACTCCTTTTGGACATGTGGAACTGTGAACTGATTATGGAATGCACTCAATTCTAATCTGATGCATGTTCAAATGAAATAAAACCATTACCATTACTATTACCATTACCATCATTACCACCAAAATCAACTGTCCTGTCATTGTGGTGTAAATGCACCCAGTTTTCTGGTTATGCACACAGCAAAATTAAAATGGTGTTGTCTGCAAAGGTGAAGGTTAACAATGTGGCAAAATGCTGCCTTATTTTGCAAACAAACACACTTTATGACATGATTCCTTCAGGTATTTTCAGATTTTAACGCAATATCAACAACTTTATGCTTAATAGGACTAATTGAATGTGTTATTTCCTGCAGTAAAAGCTATTGTTTTCTGAAGTACTTAAACGAATGATAATTTCTTCCCTCTAATAGTGATTGAGCTTGCCATTATGATAATGGATGACATCCAGCAGAGAATTGTGCCAGTCGATCACAACAAACACAGCAGCTTTGTTCAACAAATCCTTGCAGCCTGGATTTGCAGGTCTTTTGAATGATCCATCTGTGGTGGGGCATGTAAGGAGCATTGATCCCGCGTTCAATTGCTCCATTTTTGCATGCCAATATATATAATCCCCCCCCCAAGCAGCACAATCAATTCATGATAATAATCCATTATGATGTGCCACTTATTCTATAGTACAAATGTGAATTTTCATTTCAATTTGTGCTGAAATTGGGCCTCTTTCTTAAATGTTCTGTGTCAGGAAAGCAAGCATTTGTCTATATTTTAACTGACCTATACAGTAACAGCTGACCATTCAAAACTAGAACGCTTCAGTGGTCTGCAGTGGAACATCGTTCCTTGTTCTGCATCCAAAAGAAAGTAGCCTGCTGGCTACTAAATGGAGTCACAATCAAAAATAATAAGAGGCATTCACAAATGTTGCGATGATATGGACTATTCTACACTGGTTACTAGGTGTCAGTAATGTTTGATCACAACAGGCCTTTATTGCAGGTTTGAATCATCCCGCAACAGGCACAATAACCTCCTCCATGTATGGAAACCAATGACCCACCTTGTACATTTCAATGAAATACAATCTAAACCATCGCCAACGCAATCTCACAAAACCACTGTGTCCTGGCACGATTCCCACCCATTTAAAAAAAAATTTCCCAGCTTCATATCAACAATGACCACTGTTGTGATCCAGTCCGTCTCTTTCTGATGAGATGCCTGAAGTCTGCTGTGAAAGACTCCAAACTCAATTGCACAGAAATAGTGTAGATAATGGTTAAAGCACAATGATACATTGTCATTGGCTGTCAGAAGGTGGGATTAAAAGCTCCTCACGCATAAAAGTCATGTCAGTCAAAGGATTTACTCAAGCCGAGCCCCTCTGCATCATAACTGAGGGGTGTGGAAGATGTTTTCAGGGACCATTTATGAAGGGTTTCATGCATTTCACAAACATTTTTTTTTTCCATATCACAAACATTTGTATCCATGTCACAAACAATGAAAATGAATGAGATGATTTTCAAAGAAGGATGTACATTTTTGCATAGAGGCCTACTATCAACAACTGTCAGTCCTCTGCATCAATCTCCTGGTATGGCTGCTAATCCAAGTTCATCATTTTATAAGGCTAATAGATGATTAGAAAAGCCATCTAAAAATCATAACTAAAACTAAAATCTCTTACCATGTTGTTAACTACTCCCTTCAGAGAGCAGCACAAACTGGGTCTAACAAGGACAGAAAAACGATGCACAACTGTGCTGATGATGGATGACTAAGGAAGGGTTTTACAATCAAAAACCATTAATCAAATACCATACACTACCGCTCAAAAGTTTGGGATCACTTGCAAATTTCTTTGTTTACCAAAGAAAAACACATTTTCCCTTGTGTGTGTGTGTGTGTGGGGGGGGGGGGGGGACCTTCACTTTAGCATACCTTAAATACCTTAATAAATCACTATATTGTATGGTATTTACATTGTATATACAATTACACAGTATGTGCACACACATAGTACGAGGATGCAATGCAATGGAATGTACACTACCGCTCAAAAGTTTGGGATCACTTGCAAATTTCTTTGTTTTCCAAAGAAAAACACATTTTCATGCATTTCATAAACAATGAAAATGAATGAGATGGTTTTCAAAGAAGGATGTGCATTTTTGCATAGAGGCCTACTATCAACAACTGTCAGTCCTCTGCATCAATCTCCTGGTATGGCTGCTAATCCAAGTTCATCATTTTATAAGGCTAATAGATGATTAGAAAAGCCATCTAAAAATCATAACAAAAACTAAAATATCTTACCATGCCACAACTACTCCCTTCAGAGAGCAGCACAAACTGGGTCTAACAAGGACAGAAAAATGCTGCACAACTGTGCAAGAAGACAAATATCTGAGAGTGTGTAGTTTAAGACAAAGACGCCTCACAGGTCGTCACCTGGCAGCTGCACTAAATAGTAGCCGTCAAACACCAGTGTCAGTATCAACAGTGAAGCGGCGACTTCAGGATGCTGGACTTCATAGCAGGACTGCCAAGAAAAAGCCATATCTCAGACTGGCTAAAAAAAAATCAAAATGATCCCAAACTTGTGAGCGGTAGTGTATATATTTTGAATGTACATATCAATACAGAGAAAGAGACATGACTTAATTGTCTATGCAAACCTCAAAACAAGAGTGAAAAAATAATATGTGAAGATGGTCGTGTGAGGCTGCAGCTCGAGAGGATTCAATTGATTTTGTAATCAATAGCTATGTTGTTTTTGCATTCTTTGGACTAAATGTGACTAAAACACTCCCAGAATTGCACATTATTGCAAGTGACTAAACCAGATCAAACGTCCCCATTGCATATTCAGAAATGTCACCATTTCAGCATTAATTCAGTTTTCAAATAAGACTGGCCTGACATCCCTGCAAATACCAAACAAGAAAAACCTAATGCCTTTGCCGCCCGCGCCTAAGAAATTCCATTATGTTCCAATTCAACGGCTGCCGCTCGTCCGACTTGCATTGCCTTTCTCAACCTTTACTAGCTGTGGAGGTCCAGATGAACATTTCTAACATAGATGCTGTGAACAAAACACAGTTTGAATGAACTTGATATATGTAGCCCTGCAGCAGTGATTTATTTTGAGTCTTTCCTTGCCTTTGCCTCCACTGCACGACTCATATGGGACAAAACCTACAGCGCTCATGAGTCATAACTGATTTGTGCTTCCACAGAGCACCTACCGCATTTTATCCACGGCAGCGGGTTCAAAGAGCTCTCACGAGTCATTAAATATATCAAGCAAAAAAAAATCCTACAGTCCCAAGAGGGGGCCAGAGCATGAACTTTCTGCACTGCCGGGCAAGTGGAATTAAAAAGGGAAGGTAGGGAAGTGAAAAGTTCATGTTATCACAAATCAGGATAATAATAGGAAGCACTGAGATATTGCTGACATCTGTATAGGATATTGTTGAGTTTCTTGTCCATTCTAATTGCTTAAATGTGGAGCAGCTGTCTGGAACAGTTGAGTGGCCAGTTGGCAGAAGGCTGACTGTTCTGTAGAGTGGCGAGTTCACTTCAGGCTACATGATAATGAGGCGCTGGGAGACACTTGATGAAATTGTCGATAAAAGCGTCATGAGAGCAAACAATAAATTTACAGTGACACAAATCAGCTATGACTCCCAATAAAAATTCACTAACTTATAAAGTCGTACCTCGGTTTACATCGGATTCAGTTTTCACCCAAATGTTTGCTTAACTACACTACCGTTTAAAAGTTTGGGGTCACTAGCAAATGTCTTTGTTTTCCAAAGAAAAACACATTTTCATGCATTTCACAAACTATTTTTTCAATTTAATTTCACAAACTATTAAAATGAACGAGATGATTTTCAATGAAGGATGTACATTTTTGCATAGAGGCCTACTATAAACAACTGTCAGTCCTCTGCATCAATCTCCTGGTATGGCTGCTAATCTAAGTTCATCATTTTATAAGGCTAATAGATGATTAGAAAAGCCATCTAAAAATCTAAACTCAAACTAAAATCTCTTACCATGCTGTTAACTACTCCCCTCAGAGAGCAGCACAAACTGGGTCTAACAATGACAGAAAAACGATGCACAACTATGCTGATGATGGAGGACTAAGGAAAGGTTTTAAAATCAAAAACCATTAATCAAATACCATACACTATCGATCACTTGGGATCACTTGCAAATTTCTTTGTTTACCAAAGAAAAACACATTTTCATGCATTTCACAAACATTAGTATCCATTTCACAAACAATTAAAATGCATCAGATGATATTTAAAGACAACCAAACTAAAATCTCTTACCATGCTGTTAACTACTTCCATCAGAGAGCAGTACAAACTGGGTCTAACAAGGACAGAAAAACGATGCACAACTGTGCAAGAAGACAAATATCTGAGAGTGTGTAGTTTAAGACAAAGATGCCTCACAGGTCGTCACCTGGCAGCTGCACTAAATAGTAGCCGTCAAACACCAGTGTCAGTATCAACAGTGAAGCGGCGACTTCAGGATGCTGGACTGCCAAGAAAAAGCCATATCTCAGACTGCCCAAAAAAAAAATTCCAAGTGAGCCCAAACTTTTGAGCGGTAGTGTATAATGAATATCATTCAAATCAATATCCAAGATTGATGACCAGAATTAGCCACGGGAGCTTTTAACCAGTTTCTTTTTAAGGCGCCCTGTGAGCTGCGTTACTTGACGGTGGTTGCAAAATGTTAACAGTAAACTTGGCTTATCTCAGTCAGAAATCATTTTAAAGCTGCTGCTAAAGAGTAATATTGGACCATTTGGAGACTGTATATCAACCTGAACAAATGCAATAATACCGATTAAAGATGTTATGATGAACCATATGCGCTCACAAGCTATTCCCATTTTTACCCAGCTGGCAGATAAACACTTCCCTCTAATTTTTCCCCCCATTTTGGTCTCCAATACCCTGAGAGTCACATCTGGCTGTTTAAATGCTGAAATTCCCATATTTTATTCACTAATGGTCTACTGTTTGGTCCCAAAAGGTTTGAGAGCTGTTCCAATGCTGTCTGTTCTGTCTGGAAATCACATGGATGAAAGTAAAATGTGTCATTCTGGAAACCATAACAACTTAGCTGATAATAGTGACGGTAGAAACAGGTGATAATTTCCCACCAGACTCGCAGGTAACTATCCTGATTATGGTTATTTGTTCCATTGTTAAATACGACAATAGACCCAGAAGAAGGACATCCAGGGGAAAAAAAAACAATTACTTTCCATCGTGTGAACAGAAATAAAACAGGAATATGGAAAAAGTCTCAGCGATTTCAGCAGGAGAACCAGTAAATTATCTACAGAGGACGGATCAAGTTTGACCAGCCAATTCATCATAATACCATGGTCAACAAACCTGGAAGCTTTGTCATCGTGTACAGGTTCCAAATCATCGAAAGGAAATCAACATCTCCATAAAACTTGTCAGAAGACCGAGGTGATGATGATCTATAATATCTTGGCAAACAACATCCTTGGACTTGATAATGATAGATCAACACCTCACCGCCCAAACTATTACTGACCGTGGACACTGCGCACTAGATTGAAGTGAACTGGGATTGTGTGCATCGGAAATTATCTTTGCCCAAGATTTATAAACAAAATATGAAATTGTCTTCAAACCTGAGGCCATGGTTCTGAGTCGGAAAAGGGTGGATTGCACCCTTCCGGGTTGAGGATGAAGTCTTGGCCCAAGTTGAGGAGTTTAAGTAACTGAACCGCCTGCTGTACCAGACCGTTGTGGTGACGAGACAGCTAAACCAAAATGCAAAGCTCTCAATTTACCGGTCAAACTATGTTCCCAGAAATCACGGATACAAGTCGCCCAAAATTAGGACCTTGGCCCTGGGGGAGGACCTTAGAATAGAAGCACTGCTCCTTTACATCAAGAGGAGCCAGTTGAGGTGGCGCTGGCATCTAGTCCAGATACCCCCTGGACGCCTCCCTGGTGAGGCTCCGGGGGTGACCTAACACACGCTGGAGGGGTTATGTCTCTGCTGGCCTGGGGACACCTTTGTGTCCTCCTGGTGGAACTGGAAAAGGTGGCCGGGAACTGGGAGTCTGGACTTCCGGACTGAGACTGCTGCCCCTGGGACCCGGACCCTGATAATTGGAAGAAAATGGATAGATGGTGAAAAAACACAAATGGTTTGTGGAACATGTGTTGAGCAACTCAGCTGGTTCTGGGTTTGATTCTAGCTCTGAGTTCCCCTTGAACATTGAATGAACTTTTTTAGCACAAGTAAAACATGCTGTTTCTGGGTATGGTTGCCTTGAGAACAAGCAGGATCTAAGAAGGTTCCCTACTTGGAAAGTATAAAGGAATACAAAAGTTGCAGTACTTCAGTCTTGTATTGTGAAATGATGATGTTGATAGTGTGAGTTTGCCCTTGGATTACAGTAATTAGTCTTCTGGTACATCCTTTTTGCTCATAGGATCATAGCTTGCAGCACTCACTGATTTATTGAGGTCTTAGCAGAGGTCTGCGCTCTCTTGAGTGCTCACCTGTGCATGTGTTTGTTCCATTGTTACCTTCCTCACCTGTTGTCTTTGACAGACTGCCACACTTCTTTTTGATGCATTGCTCCCTGCTGTTGACTGTAATGAACAAAGATTTTTGTTTGCATAAATTGTCTGAATGCCTTTTGTATGGAAAGTGTACAGTGGCGCCTTTGTGCTTTCTAGGATTTTTTTTTTGTTTGTGTAACAGACCAGCCACAGGCGAAGCAACGGTGCCAGTTTGATTTCTTTGATTGCGCCGACTCACATTGCAACCCCTTCTGCCAAACAGTTTTTGTTGCATCTGGTAAATGTCTTTTCCATTTGCCAGGATTAAACATTCAACTGTTGTTTTTTGCAAATAAGCCTCCGTGCAGTCACAGTGATTGTGAGTTGAATTTTTTTCTTGAGCTGAATACAATGTCCATATTCATGTTCACCGATTGCCACTGGTAGATACAGTGGTGTACAGTCTAGGCCAGCAAGGCTTTTTCTGCTGGCCTAAACACTATCAGAAGCACCAAGCTACATTTACAACTTCAATTCCATGAACTTCATTCATTCATTTTCTACCATTTATCCTCACGAGGGTCGTGGGTGGTGCTGGAGCCTATCCCAGCTGTATTCGGTCATATATTCGGTATCTCTATTCTATGGTTTGATTTAGCTAGGTATACAGCAATCCCTCATTTATCACGGTTAATTCCTTTCAGACCCAACCATGATGAGTGAATTTAAGTAGGATTTTTATTCAGAAATCAAATATTTTTACAGTTAGAGCATAGAAAACCTGTTTGTGACATTCTAAATACATTTTTAAAAATTATATTAGATCCCTCTAGACATGAAATAACACTCATATTACAAAATGTGGTAGATTATAATAAGACAAAGTCAAAGTCTACTTAGTACACACTTGGGCTCAAACCCGCAACCACACACCTCTACCATTCATTCATTCATTTTCTACCGCTTATCCTCACGAGGGTCGCGGGTGGTGCTGGAGCCTATCCCAGCTGTCTTTGGTCATATATTCGGTATCTCTATTCTACTGTTTGATTTAGCTAGGTATACAGCAATCCCTCATTTATCACGGTTAATTCCTTTCAGACCCAACCATGATGAGTGAATTTAAGTAGGATTTTTATTCAGAAATCAAATATTTTGACAGTTAGAGCATAGAAAACCTGTTTGTGACCTTCTAAATAAATTTTTTAAAATTATATTAGATCCCTCTAGACATGAAATAACACTCATAATACCAAATGTGGTAGATATAATAAGACAAAGTCAAAGTCTACTTAGTACACACTTGGGCTCAAACCCGCAACCACACACCTCAACCATTCATTCATTCATTTTCTACAACTTATCCTCAAGAGGGTCGCGGAGGTGCTGGAGCCTATCCCAGCTGTCTTCGGGCGAGAGGCGGGGTACACCCCGGACTGGTGGCCAGCCAATCACAGGGCACATATAGACAAACAACCATTCACACTCACATTCATACCTATGGACAATTTGGAGTCGCTAATTAACCTAGCATGTTTTTGGAATGTGGGAGGAATCCAAGAAAACCCACGCATGCACGGGAAGAACATGCAAACTCCACACAGAGAAGGCCAAGAGTGGGGTTCCATGAACTTGTATTAATTTATACCCAACAGTCTGTTATTTTCTTTTAATTGCGTGTCTCTTGCCCTTTTGTTTTTTTGTCAAATCATTTAAACTTTAATATCTTGCTATGTCAGTCTAATCTGCCCCAGGCCTTCAGAAGCCGTGCTGACCCATGTCACTTAACTACTCTTAGCCATGGGGCTGTCTGTTTCTTTGACCAATTAGATTACAGAGGCTAGATGGCACTACTGTTAACGACAGTAAGGGGCTATGGTTCAAATCCCCATCAGAGGCCATATACTGTGTATTATTATCATCATTATTGTTTTAACAATACCGACACTCACAGTGCCGAGAATAAATCTGGTGAGTTTAGTCCCCACTGAAGGCCCGTATACCAAATGCATGTGGTCCACGTTTTATGACGCTCCGTTTTACAACATTCCGTGGTTACAGACACTCTCCCATAAATTGATTTTAAAAATAAGTTAGGTCCGTAGATACAAGAGTAGCTTGGGCAGAAAGATGCATTGCTACACTGAGGACGGATAACATCGCTTATTAACTGTTTCCCGAGCAGCAGTGATGCGTCAAGGAAAAGGAAACACATCACCATGGAAGTAAAAATGAACATCATAAAAAGCTCAGAGAGGAGAAACACCTATTTTGTCATCATGAAGGATGAAGATGGTATCTTGAACATGTTAAAGGATCTTTTCATATGAAAGCAACTGGGTAGTGGTCTTATTATTGGTAATGGTAATGGTTTTATTTCATTTGAACATGCATCAAATTACAATTGAGTGCATCCCATAATCAGTTCACAGTTCCACATGGCGAAAAGGAGTAGGAAGAAGCAGAGCTTATTAAATCCTACCCCTCCATCTGATACTTTTACAATCAGTAACTGTTACATTTGTTCACTTCCTGCCGTATTATTGAGTTGGAAAGTTTGCTAGTGCTCTATCCCAGTCAGTCTTATGTATGTTCTTATGTTTATTCAGGAGAAGGCTAAAAGATTGTTTGGAACCTTGAAAGCAAAAAGGGGGTAAGGCAGTGAATGTGAAGTTTTTATGGCTAGTTTATGGATGGTTTATGCGGTTTAAGGCTTGTGCCAATTTGCATAACCTTAAGGCTGACCTTCCTTAAAGAAGACGATAAAGCAGGAAGTAAGTTGAGTTTATAAAAGTAAGGAATTGTTCTTTTTTTTTTAGTTACAGCCTGTATTGAGTCTTTGTACAATGCGACACTGTTCTTTATTAATGATCTACAGTTTAATGACCCATTGTATTTTAAAGCGAATGTTTGACACAGCAACTGGATGACACAGAAAGTTCAAAGTTTCCGCAAAACTTTGCAGAGGAAGTGGCCATTATTTTCGGCAAAGGAAGAGATAGAAGATTTATTTACACCTTTTGAGTCACCATGGCATTGAACCATACCATCCTTCATGAACCAAGAAATAGACTGCTCACTAACAGATGCACAATCGAACACAGATACACTCCTCTTCAGTTGTTTTTCTCTTTTGTTAACAGCCTGGCCTTGGCGCTACTAAGTGACATTGTACTGCGGTTCTATGTACTGCTGTCAATGCATCGCTGTTGCGCCTCCTTTGCTGACACTTCACTCAGTCCATCATAAAAATCCTAGTTATCCATCACGTTTGTCACTTTGAGGCCGAGCTCCATCACGTCTGGGTGTTTTATCACAACCACAAGGTTGTTCCAAAGTCATAAGTGACCCTTAAAGGCCCAACTCAATGAATTCCACAACCTGGCTCGCCATATGTGATGTATTTGCTTTAAAAGGTACTCAATCAATAGAGCTGTTTTAAGCAGAAACGCGTGGTTGGAGAGCATGTACCGTGAGGAGATTTCAGCCTTCCTGAGTCACAAAGAAAGAAGTCTGCAGCGACTTGTGCTTTATCGATTTCTACTCCAGAGCATTCCTGAGTTGATGTCAGTAAACTATGGAGTGGTCCTTTCAGACACAGGTTGCTATTTTTTTTATTTAAAAATACATGGAAACAGGAACTAGAAGTCAGAGTCGTTTCAGCGGTTCACTCTGTAGTTCTTTGCTAACAATCTCAAATGTTCACACAAAACACATTTTTACAGTTGTACAATTATAGTTTTACGTGCATAAAATAATTGCATATACACTACCGCTGAAAAGTTTTGGATCACTTGCAAATTTCTTTGTTTTCCAAAGAAAAACACATTTTCATGCATCTCACAAACAATTTTTTTTTTAATTTCACAAACATTCGTATCTATTTAACAAACGAAATGAATGAGATGATTTTTAAAGAAGGATGTACATTTTTGCATAGAGGCCTACTATCAACAACTGTCAGTCCTCTGCATCAATCTCCTGGTATGGCTGCTAATCCAAGTTCATCATTTTATAAGGCTAATAGATGATTAGAAAAGCCATCTAAAAATCCTAACTAAAACTATTATATGCTGTTAACTACTCCCTTCAGAGAGCAGCACAAACTGGGTCTAACAAGGACAGAAAAAACGCTGCACAACTGTGCAAGAAGACAAATATCTGAGAGTGTGTAGTTTAAGACAAAGACGCCTCACAGGTCAAGAAAGAGCCATATCTCAGACTGGCCCCCAAAATTTCCAAGTGATCCCAAACTTTTGACTTTTTAGTGTATGTATGCATAAACGTAAATGACAAATGAAGCCTTCATTGAAGACGTGATTGTTCAGAGAGACACAATGTGCTAGCGAGATCAACATGGGCACATCTTTATGTTATTTCCTGCGTTTTTCACCTCCTTTATCAAAATGCTGGCACCATTTTACCTTATTTTGCATCTGGGATCCAAAAAAAAGGTGAGAAACACTTCAGAATGGGTGGGAAAACACAAGGGGGGTGTATGTGTTGATTTTGCTGCCACATTGTGTCTCTGTCAACAATCACGTCTTCCATGGAGGTAAAAGTAACCTTAAATGTTCATTTGTGTCTTACATATTTATATACAGTACGTGAAGTATTGTTGTCTGCATATACAACTGTAAAAATATGTTTTGTTTGGACTTTTCTGGCTTTCTGAAACAGATTAATTGGCTTGACATTATTTCTTATGGGAATATTTAACTTGGTTGATGTTTTGTTTAGAGTCGGACCCTCTGGAACAGATTAATGACGCTAACCAAGGTTCCACTATATTCCACTTGACACAACATTCACTATATTTATACTATAATTGGCTATCTAAAACCTTTCCAGCGGGTACAACCTGGTTGTTCTGTGTTACGTAATGTAGTAGTAATGTAGTAATGCGGTGACCAAACGTCCTGTTTTTCCATTATTGTTTTCATTATTTGTATTTTTTGGTTATTTATTTGTCCCATAATAGTTCTGAAAACAACTATTATTTATTATTTTTATTAGATTCCTTATTTAACAACATGACGTTAATACAGAAGCATTAATTCATTCCACAAAACTTATCAAAGAGACATTATTTTAGATATAATAAAACCTGCTGAAGGACTGCACGGCGGATGAGTGGTTAGCGCACGGGCCACACAGCTAGGAGATCCGAGATCGATTCCACCCTCGGCCATCTCTGTGTGGAGTTTGCATGTTCTCCCCATGCATGCGTGGGTTTTCTCTGGGTACTCCGGTTTCCTCCCACATTCTAAAAACATGCTAGGTTAATTGGCGACTCCAAATTGTCCATAGGTATGAATGTGAGTGTGAATGGTTGTTTGTCTATATGTGCCCTGTGATTGGCTGGCCACCAGTCCAGGGTGTACCCCGCCTCTTGCCTGAAGACAGCTGGGATAGGCTCCAGGATCCCCCCGCAACCCTCATGAGGAGAAGCGGTAGAAAATGAATGAATGAATGCATTTGTCTGTCTAGATATAGACAGTACTTTGTAATGTAGCAATATTGTCGCCATACAGAGGAGGAGTACTTTACATGTATTGGTATTATATGGCATCATTTGAGTGCCTCATTGACAGTCCTGGTTTCCAGTAATCAAAATATGGTCACCCAAGACTATAGTCTAGTCCTGTAACTGTTTCATTCTTAAAATGCCAAATGTAAACATAATTTATCAGGAATTATTCGAAACTGCTTTTATTGAGTTGAACTTTTAATGGATTCCAAACAAGAACCAAAGGAAATAAAGGTAATCATTACCGGTAAAGCCATTTCATTGCACCTTTAATATCAGAATGAGACATTGTTATGTATTAAGAGGGTTCAAAAGTTAGGATGTGAATGGAATTCTTGCAATCATTGCAGCCTAAGGGAATGACACTGATACAGGATGTTGAGTAAAAGCAGCCATAGTGAGTCAGCTTATGTACAGTAGTAGAGTGAAATGATGATGATGTATACGTATGCATAGTTTAAATGACAAGGCATACAAGATTAAATACGTGACTGTGCAAAGTTGACTGATTCGCTCTGCATTTCGGCGTCGCTCCGCTGAATATCCAGCTTAAGAAATGCATTGATTAGAATGAGAAAGCAATTCTTGGTAGCAAAGTATGACCTTCACAGACATAAATATAGGAAGTTCATTTTACATCTCATTTAGAATTCTGATTTTGAGCTGTGCGGCTTCCCTCCAGCTGCCAGGGAAAAGTGGAATCTGCATATCAGCGTTTAATCTGTCTGACCTTTTGGCACCAAACAATAGATTACATACTGCACCCCCGCAGTACGCCGCTATACAGAATTTACATGCAGTCATACGATACGTTCGTAAAGGTCATGAGGCGAGTTGTCGTTGTTATCATTAGCAGACTTCTGTACTTCTGTTATCACTGTGCTATTAATCAGTTGAAGAGGAAACGTATGTTCAATTTTTGGAATACTTTTATCATTTTTATTACACTCATCAAAATACAAAAACAACTGTTTGCTGCCACATTTCAAGAGCTGAACACAAAAGAAGCTTATCTATGCACACAGAACACCCATTTCTCTCAAATATACATATGATATATATCATGATTTATATGCTGTGTAAAACTAATTTTATAATAAAATAACAAAACAACAGAATGAATTGAAAAAAATCTGCTGTCATTTTACAAAAACAAATAAGTCAAAATCGAAGGAGAAAAATATTAGACAAAGAATAAACTCGTAATATTACGAGGGAAAAACAGTGATACACACTACCGCTCAAAAGTTTGGGATCACTTGGAAATTTTTTTGTTCATTCTGTGATATTTGTCTTCTTGCACAGTTGTGCATCGTTTTTCTGTCCTTGTTAGACAGCAGCAGTTTGTGCTGCTCTCTGAAGGGAGTAGTTAACAGCATGGTAAGAGATTTTAGTTTTAGTTTAGATTTTTAGATGGCTTTTCTAATCATCTATTAGCCTTATAAAATGATGAACTTGGATTAGCAGCCATACCAGGAGATTGATGCAGAGGACTGACAGTTGTTGATAGTAGGCCTCTATGCAAAAATGTACATCCTTCTTTGAAAGTCATCTGATTCATTTTCATTGTTTGTGAAATGGATAAAAATGTTTGTGAAATGCATGAAAATGTGTTTTTCTTTGGTAAACAAAGAAATTTGCAAGCGATCCCAAACTTTTGAGCGGTGGTGTTTGGTATTTGATTAATGTTTTTTTTATTTTAAAACCTATCCTTAGTCATCCATCATCAGCACAGTTGTGCATCGTTTTTGTGTCCTTGTTAGACCCAGTTTGTGCTGCTCTCAAGGGAGTAGTTAGCCTCATGAAGTGATGAACTTGGATTAGCAGCCATACCAGGAGATTGATGCAGAGGACTGACAGTTGTTGATAGTAGGCCTCTATGCAAAAATGTACATCCTTCTTTGAAAATCATCTCATTCATTTTAATTGTTTGTGAAATGCATGAAAATGTGTTTTTCTCTGGAAACAAAAAAATTTGCAAGTGATCCCAAACTTTTGAGCGGTAGTGTATATAAATATACAGTCAAAATATTATGAGAACAAAGTCATCATAACATCATTGCAAGCAAATGACTGAATGTTAATATTTAATATCACCTGTATATTAAATGTTTTGACTCCTGACCATTTCCTCTCGAAATCCATCTAAACTTCAAAGAAATCTATGGTCAGCCGCGGTGTTCCATAGAAAGGCCACCATATCTGACAACATCCAACATCTCATAGAAGGTTTATTTGGGGGGCGACCTTGAGCTGACCATAAACAAACAAAGCTACAGTGTATTGTTCACACCGTTGCCTCTAAATGCTGAGGGGCATAAGGGCAGTCATTACAGTTTTATTCCTTCTATAAAGCAAAACTTGTCTTTTACAACCAATATGTTGATCCATTTGGGTGATATAAGGCCCAGGGCTATTTTGCTGCAAATCTGAGCGAGGGAGTGACCAGGGAATACAACAACAACAACAACATCTTTTCCAACGAGAAGGATCCAAATGATTTTGCTCCAATGCTCTGCTCGGTGGCCACAAATGTAGTTTTCATGTTATTCCGACTCTGGCAAAAGCTAGACTTCGTTTTTTTTTATTTCCTCGCGCTCGACAAGCCCAGCAAGCCTCGGTGGGATGATGAGAATAGAGGTGAACATGTCAGTGTGAAATGAAATGCTCTGTATCTCCAGGGGGAGGTCCCTGCTCTGTGGCTCGCCACTCAAGGAGAAATAACACAGCAGCGTACGCGGATTTGTGAAGCAAACTGTGAAAACACGACCAGTTGACCGGGAGGTGAAATGGACGCGGTGCGGTGGAGAAGACTGGGAAAATGTGTTCAAGCGTTGAGTAACAGCGTCAATCTTTGTGAGCGACTGAGAAGAATCACTAACCCCTGAACACTGATTGCGGATGTGGATTAAGGATGCGATGGAGGCGTCCGTGCTGTGTGATCGTAGCTTTGCACACTGCTTAGCAAGGTCTGAAAATGAACGTCAAGCTCCATTAGGGGATACATTGGGATCTAATGAGCTCGGTAACTGTTTGAAATCATTGCACCTGCTTAAGGGACTATTAGGTGCCATTTTCATCACATAGACTGATGTCTTCCTCCTGTCCTAATTAGAAGCCCCAACCGCGGAGCCCGAAGACATTTTGGGTCATGCGTTGTTTCAAAGATGCTTGCAGTTCTCTTGACCGTGTAGACTCTCAGGGATCCAAGTATTGGTACCCCACGAAGGTTGAATGGAGGCAACTGTTTTTTTCTTGCTTATTGAAGATATTTCACCTTTAATCAGAAAGACTTCAGTTCTAGAATGTACGTGTGAAGTCGTCCTATTTACTGTATGTCTCTGGTGTGTGTACCCCCTGGGGATGATCACAACTGGGTTGTTGTGGTGGTTTTGCCGACCATCCTGCATAACAATAGGTCTTTCCCTTGTCTTGCTGGTGGGAAAAGAAGTTCATTCATTCAATCATTTTCTACCGCTTTTCCTCACGAGGGTTGCGGGGGTGCTGGAGCCTATCCCAGCTGTCTTTGAGCGAGAGGTGGGGTACACCCTGGACTGGTCGCCAGCCAATCACAGGGCACATATAGACAAACAACTATTCACACTCACATTCATACCTATGGACAATTTGGAGTCGCCAATTAACCTAGCATGTTTTTGGAATGTGGGAGGAAACCGGAGTACACAGAGATGGCCGAGGGTGGAATAGCTATGCATGCTAACCACTCGCCCACCGTACAGCCCTTGTATAATTCAATTTTTTAAGTGTTAATTCATATTGACTGTCATGAATCAAAGAGTGAACATAACCATCGACAGCCTGTATATGGTGCTTTAGGCTAATTCAATGCTTTCAGTGATATGGAATGAGATTGGGAGCTCGGTGAACCTGCTAACTTGCTCATTGGAGTCGCTGACTTTTTTAATTTAATTAGTTGCCAGCCAATCACAGGGCACATATAGACAACATTCATACCTATGGACAATTTGGAGTCGCCAATTAACCTAGCATGTTTTTGGAATGTGGGAGGAAACCGGAGTTCACGGAGAAAACCCACGCATGCACGGGGAGAACATGCAAACTCCACACAGGGATGGCCGAGGGTGGAATTGAACCCTGGTCTCCTAGGTGTGAGGTCTGCGCGGTAACCCCGGAAAAGAAGTTGTTAATGGTAGCGGTAATTTTTACTTGACTTTTTATGATGCGTCATTTCGAGCGCCGTTACATGAAATGTCATAACATGAAACGTCACAACATGACACATCATTTGTGAAAAGCAAATATGGTAACAAGAATATTAAAAATGTTGTAACACAAAACGTCGTTCGAAATGTTGTAACACAATGTCATTCGGAAGGCCGTAACACAAAGTATCATATGATACTTTTATTTTTCACCTATTTTCTATTGAGAACTTGCGTCCAGATTGATTAGCATGCATGCCTCAGATATGCTCCTTATTACAGCTCAGATGTGTTCATAAAATGAATTGATTAGATCAAACAAATCCAAAAAGTTGAATTATTCATATCCTCTATGTTCTGGACGCTACCAAGGTCATTTCATCATACTCTGCGGATGGCTTTGTGTGAAAAATATCGATTTATATTAGTGGCAACCTTGTATGATGAGGAAAAGGGTGTCCAATTAAACAGTGAACAAGTCCAATTAAAGATATAATGACTTGAGGCAGCAGAAAAAGCTGACGGAGAGACTTGTATCGCCAAGCAATGTGAGATTTCGCTATAAAGATTTTTAATCATGTGAGCCCAGACAGCAAAAACCTCAACAGTATACTTCCCAAAACGTTTAGCTCAGCTTGTTAATATTAAATGTGACATCATGAAACACAAAAGTACTTGAGAAAGACTATTTTATCATCCAAATGAACAGCTTTGATTAAGAGCAAGCAGTTAGCCAACAGTTGAAATCACGACTAAATTATTCCCAATGAAAGTGTGTGTGTTTGTGATTAACCCAAAGGTTAATTTCAGGGAAAGGACTTAAAAAATGCACACTCACGCCTTTGGAAATGTTCTCTTTAAAAGATGTGTGCATGTGAATACTAATGGCTGGAACACTGAATCATTAGCAATTAGAAAATATCATGTTCACGGCCGCTTAGCAGATCTTTATTTCATCACAAACGAGGAAATGGCTCACACTTTGGTCATTTGGCAGATACATTTATTCTACAAAGATAAATCCTGCCGCTAGGTGACCCTTAGGTCTTCCCCGTAGACCAACACGCCTCGAGAGGAAAAATAGATTAAACGATTTAATCCACAATTGGATTTCCAATAGTGACATAACAAAACGGAGAATGATTAGAAGATATTTTATGAAGGTCCAACTATTGGTGTTAGGCCAGCCTGGAGGAGGAACCTTTCATATGGAGATGAGAATTTATCATCCAAAGAAAAACACATTTTCAACAATTTTTTCCATTTCACAAACAATTTTTAAAAATCTAATGATTTTCGAAGGAGGATGTACATTTTTGCATAGAGGCCTACTATCAACAACTGTCAGTCCTCTGCATCAATCTCCTGGTATGGCTGCTAATCCAAGTTCATCATTTTATAAGGCTAATAGATGATTAGAAAAGTCATCTAAAAATCGTAACTAAAACTAAAATCTCTTGTTAACTACTCCCTTCAGAGAGCAGCACAAACTGGGTCTAACAAGGACAGAAAAACGCTGCACAACTGTGCAAGAAGACAAATATCTGAGAGTGTGTAGTTTAAGACAAAGACGCCTCACAGGTCGTCACCTGGCAGCTGCACTAAATAGTAGCCGTCAAACACCAGTGTCAGTATCAACAGTGAAGCGGCGACTTCAGGACTTCTTAGCAGAACTACCAAGAAAAAGCCATATCTCAGACTGGCCAAAAAAAAGTGATCCCAAACTTTTGAGCGGTAGGTAGTGTATATCTAAGATGGCTTATTTTCTATTACTATGGTTACTATATTGGGTAATACAAGTGTAAAGGTGACTATAGGGGTGTTATTTAATGTCTAGAGGTCTTTAATAACGGCAAAAAAACATAGAAGCAGATAACTACTAATAATACAAAACACAATTTATAGACAATTTGCCAAGGTCTGGGGTATTTGTCCTGAAAAGATCCCTCAACATTCCAAATTGTACGACCTTCAACTTTAGATATTTTTACTGTGTTCTTCAGTACCAAAAAATCTTAGCTTTCACTCGGATGTGTTTTGTGTCTGAATGACTGAATATCTATTTCCCTGTGGTGGTTCATCATCTCACTGTGACTAAGGAGATTTTCAGCTACTTGCTGAGATTTCAGATTCTAATGAAGTCCGCATTAAAGTATTTGGAGAAATAGAACTGTGATACTGGCGTGTGATGATGCTCATAAAAAAAAAAAAAAAGTTAGAGGGTAAAAAAATATGGCATGTCCTTATTTGTACTTTATAGTCAGCCAGTTTGGGTTAGGAATATATTGGATTGAATTTATGTACAAGATACCTTAGGGTACCATTAACTTTATATTTCATATTTCACCATCTTCGTACATAAAGCCTCAAAAGTTAAAGTTGTAATAAATATTTGTGGACTATGGAGAAGTAGTAAATTCAGTGATATAATAGTAAAGGGAGTGGAGACAAAGGTAGGCTGGGGGAGAATCAATAAAAAGTCAGGGTACGATGATGGATCCCCTAAAAATTGGAACACTTCACTGCTTTCTGTCCTGACGGTGTGAGATCCTGACACGTGAAATAAAACACTCCATTTGTTTCCTCTGCAGCCTTTCAACCCAAACCTTTCTCCTCTCACCTTTTTGGAAATCAGTGGCTGCTTCTTATGATTAATATCACATGTGGACACAATTTACTTGAAATGAAAAATTGTAGCTGTTTCTCTCCTGCTCTTTGTGTGTGTGTGTGTGTGTGTGTTCTCTCGCAAGGCTTTCATCATGGGTTATGTATCCGGGGCAGCTCAGACCGATGCTGTCGTGTAAACCGGCGAGTAGGTATAATTTATCCTCTCTGTATGATCCAAAGCGCTGCTATTTTTTCCACTCTGCTGTGATTTGACAGCAGGTGGAGAAGCGACGCTGTGGAGGGTAGAAGTGGGACCAGAAAAGACGCATTTTTGCCATCAAAACTCGAAGGATGACTTCCATTTTTATAATCAAAACATTGCATTTCTATACCATGTGTACTCATTTGGGTCACGGGTCAGATGGAGCTTATCCAGCTGCCTGGACTGGTCACCAGCCAATGACGGGACAGATATAAGGTGGTCATCCTATGTCATGAATCACATGAAGGGCATGCAGTAGTCATAAAAAGAAGAAAACAAAAAATATCGGTAATGGTAATGGTAATGGTTTTATTTCATTTGAATATGCATCAGATTACAATTCATTGCCAGATTACCAGATTACAAAATGGTACTTTTACAATCAGTAACTGTTACATTTGTTCACTTCCTGCTTTCCTAATATAAGTTTTTTTTTATTTTAATTTTAATTTTATTTTTATTTTTATTTTTATTTTTATTTTTATTTTTATTTTTATTTTTATTTTTATTTTTATTTTTATTTTTATTTTTATTTTTATTTTTATTTTTATTTTTATTTTCAATGGTTCAAGAGTGGTTCAAGTGGACTGGTTCAAGACTCTTCATCCTTGTATTTAGCAAACATCAACCGCCTGTATTGTCCCACGCTTTTCTGGAAAGATAACTTTTTCTCTACAGTCCAACACAAGTAGGATACCAGATTGTTCCTTTCTGTACAACATTATGTTTTGCCTGCTGTTGTCGCCGGACATCTGTTAGTATCTGTACCCTGCTTTGCAACTTTTTGTTAGCAACCTTGATTTTTGTGCCTTTTTGATACAACTGTACCGTTTTCCTTCATCCCTGCACCTGCACTACCCAACCTGTTGTTGCTTCTATGTCTCTATCAGTCTTTTCTGTTAACCGTGTAGTATTTGGGTCACCGTGCCCTTTTTTTTATTACTACTGTTTGCCTTCTCCTATTGTGCCTTTGAAAACAGTCTTTCATGCACGGTTAGTCCAAGGAATGACAAATAATAACTATTTGTTATGGCTGCACGGCGTTCAAGTGTTTAGCGCGCAGACGTCATAGCTAGGAGACCCGAGTTCAATCCCACCCTCGGCCATCTCTGTGTGGAGTTTGCATGTTCTCCGGGTACTCCGGTTTCCTCCCACATTCCAAAAACATGCTAGGTTAATTGGCGACTCCAAATTGTCCATAGGTATGAATGTGAGTGTGAATGGTTGTTTGCTGGCGATCAGTCCAGGGTGTATCCCGCCTCTCGCCCAAACACAGCTGGCATACGCTCCAGTACCCCCCGCGACCCTAGTGAGGATAAGCAGTAGAAAATGAATGAATGAACTATTTGTTATTCATTGTACTAACTGCATAGTTTTTCTGTCCTTGTTGGACCCAGTTTGTGCTGCTCTCTGAAGGGAGTAGTTAACAGCATGGTAAGAGATTTTAGTTTTAGTTTATACAAATGTTTGTGAAATGCATGAAAATGTGTTTTTCTTTGGAAAACAAATACATTTGCAAGTGATCCCAAACGTTTGAACGGTAGTGTATATGAATATAAAGTCAAAATATCATGGGAATAAAGTAAGTCATCATAACATCACTGTAAGCAAATGACTGTATACTGTTCTGAATGTGTTTGACGGCTACTATTTAGTGCAGCTGCCAGGTGACGACCTGTGAGGCGTCTTTGTCTTAAACTACACACTCTCAGATATGTGTCTTCTTGCACAGTTGTGCAGCGTTTTTCTGTCCTTGTTAGACCCAGTTTGTGCTGCTGTCTGAAGGGAGTAGTTAACAGCATGGTAAGAGATTTTAGTTCTAGTTACGATTTTTACATGGCTATTCTAATGATCGATTAGCCTTATGAAACGAAGAACTTGGATTAGCAGCCATACCAGGAGATTGATGCAGAGGACTGAGTTGTTGATAGTAGGCCTCTATGCAAAAATGTACATCCTTCTTTGAAAATCATCTCATTCATTTTCATTGTTTGGGAAATGGATACAAATGTTTGGGAAATGGATACAAATGTTTGTGAAATGAATGAAAATGTGTTTTGTTTTTTTTTAAAACAAAGAAATTTGCAAGTGATCCCAAACTTTTGAGCGGTTTTGTATGAGCCAATTGTATATAATCATCGATTACCCTACTGTCTCCTACAGGACTGGATTGGCATTGTTCCAGTTTCTTCCTGTTAGAGCTAAAATGAATTTATTTTGTGGGCAAGTCTTTCAAAAGTCTTGCAGATCCAGCAGTATTTTTTTAATCGGATTCATGAAGTTATTGAGAAAAATCCATGAATGTGATGTACAGGAAATAGAATGAGACAGAAATTGATCATAAATCTACATTAAACAACATGGTGAGATAAATCACACTTAATAAATAGATGTCTTGGGGGAATGAAATATAATAGCAGGTCTCGGGCACCCTTAGTGAATTAAGGGTGGGGGGCATTTATCATGTTTAATGACGAAATACAGAAATGGTAACTGAATTTTGCATGACGCCCTCCATTGTTCCTCATTTCCGCTACCCTGTTGTGATGAAACGCCGATTTCAATGTTACTAGTGATGATGTGTGCTCACATGGCAGCTTGACCCCCCCCTTTCCCCCACCGAGCTCTGTGATTTTTCACGCCTGCATCCATCCCAGCAGTCAGCCAACCAGCCAGCAGAAGAGCTCAGCCAGGGGAGGAGAAGATGGAGTGTGCAACTCCTCCTTCTCTGTCTCAGGGTGACAAGGCTTCTCCTTCCAAACCTTCCCATTCTCCTAATGAGGTGATAAAGTGAAGGAATGAAGCATGAAAGGAGTCATGCTGCCAAGGCCAGCGTGTTCCCGAGATGCCACTCGCCACCCTGCAACCTTTCGCTTCTCTGTCTTTTCCGGGCAAGAACACTAGAAGGGAAATCTCAGGAGGACTAGGCAATTCCGATTCTGTTTCTGCAACACATTTATCAGTCATGGGTGGCGTGCACGCAGCCCAGGTGCTTGTTATGATTAGGCGGTGGAACAGAAGTGAGGGAAGATTTGTGAAATCATTACCTTCATCCTACACTTCTATCTTTGTTAAGCCACTTCGGTACTGCAATGGCTTCGGAAAAAAAACACAAATCATTGAGCTTTACGGTCTGCACAAAAATGCATTGTTCACTTGACTTCATTCAGTTCACTCAATAAGAAAAACGAAGTCATCTATGAAACAAAAGTGTCCCTTTCATTCGAACGGTTCAGCCGTGTAAACGGTGGAGATGTGGACGTTTCTTTGTCATGCACAGAAATGTACAAAAGACTTTTGCTTTATGGAAAAATGTGCAATTACTGGTTACAACACCAGGAAAGGGAGAAAAGCTGCTTTATTGGGAGAAATTTAATTTAGTTAGACTGTGGCAAAATGACTTTTCCTCTTATATTCCAGTGACGGCTCCACAGCACAATGGCTCGTTCAGTTTTACACTACGTGTCCTGCTGAGGGGCCATTTCAAAGTGAATGCATTCATGCCGTTTTCATGCAGAAGATAAAATATAACCCTGTAGCCATTTTGGAGTCTTTAATGACCCTAACATACATGTCTTTGCACTGTGGGAGGAAGTAGCCCGGAGATAATACACACACAAGCATAATATGCAAATACAGAACCTGCTTTAGTACGTGTGTGAACAGGGTGATGATTATTCAGTTTTTAGTAAAGATCCCTTCCTGAAGTGCAGCATTATTAGTTGTTAACCGTTCTCATCTCTACTGAACGATGGCTGAAAACGTTGCTACTTGTCGCTGAATGCCTCGCCTTGAAACGTGCAGTGGGGCAAATGGGACATTACGTCATAGGGAGGGCTTTTTGTCAGTCTGGAAAGCCATGCACGTACACACATGCAGAACACATACAGTGCAAAATGTATTGGTCCCTAAGGGTTGATTGTCCTATGCAAGGCGGACGGAACAGTACATGGTTCTACCTATATCTGTAACTCATGCATGTCAACAATAACCACGTCACACATGGACATGGTGTTCTGTTCCAATTATCAAAGAAGCCATAACATGCATACAAATGGCCAATGATGGTGGTTGTTTTCCATTTCCATCCGTCCATTTTCTACTCTTTATCCATTTATTAAACCCTAAAATTACCCTAAAAGCCCTGTTCAGGGCTTCCATACATACAAATACACTACCGCTCAAAAGTTTGGGATCACTTGCAAATTTCTTCATTTTCCAAAGAAAAATTGTTTTTCATGCATTTCACAAACAATTTTATCCATTTTACAAGCATTTGTATCAATTTCACCAACAATGAAAATTGATCAGATGATTTTCACATTTTTGCATAGAGGCCTACTATCATCAACTGTCAGTCCTCTGCATCAATCTCCTGGTATGGCTGCTAATCCAAGTTCATCATTTTATAAGGCTAATAGATGATTAGAAAAGCCATCTAAAAATTGTAACTAAAACTAAAATCTCTTACCATGCTGTTAACTACTCCCTTCAGAGAGCAGCACAAACTGGGTCTAACAAGGACAGAAAACGATACAAAATCTATTAATAAATCATGTTGTTTTGTGGTATGTTATTAAGTCATTTAATTCCAGCCTCCCCTCCAGTATTGGCCATTTAAGATCGCTCTTGTGAAGCACATAGAATATTGTCTTTTAGGGCTACACTACCGCTCAAAAGTTTGGGATCACTTGTAAATTTGTTTTCCAAAGAAAAAAAAAATTCCATGCATTTCACAAGCATTTTTTCCATTTCACAAACAATTAAAATGAATTTGATGATTTTCAAAAAAGGATGTACATTTTTGCATAGAGGCCTACTATCAACAACTGTCAGTCCTCTGCATCAATCTCCTGGTATGGCTGCTAATCCAAGTTCATCATTTTATAAGGCTAATAGATGATTAGACTAAATCTAAAAACTAAAATCTCTTACCATGCTGTTAACTACTCCCTTCAGAGAGCAGCACAAACTGGGTCTAACAAGGACAGAAAAACGATGCAGACAAATATCTGAGAGTGTGTAGTTTAAGACAAAGACGCCTCACAGGTCGTCACCTGGCAGCTGCACTAAATAGTAGCCTGGGATAGACTCCGTTTCACCCGTGTGCAAGAAAAACACAAGTCTCAAACAATGAAGCGTTCACGGCTCTGAAAAGAAACCCGACATTAGGTCATGTATCGCTTCAGTTCCGTGACTGTTGTGTTTTTAGGGTCTTGGATTCGGACAGGCATTGATGATTAGTTTGCCTTGTGGAAATGATGACTTCCTGCCAACAATCCAATCAGTCCGTTCAAACACCGGAGAGTTTTCTGTTCCACATTCCAGTGAACAGATTGCCGGCTTGACTCTCGCTAAGACACAGTGAAGATTAGACCCATGGATTAGGTCAAGAAGTAGCTATGTGGTAGAGTTTGCCACTCTACCACGGACTGATGCTTCACATCAAAACGGTTGCTGGTTCAATTCCAAATGGTATTGTAGGGAATCAGTACTTCTAAAAGGAATGGAATAGAAAGAACACAAAGCAACAGCAGGAAGTGTTTGGGTGGTATATAAACCTCACTTCCTGACACCGTAAGAGCTCAGATGGACAGTGTGTTGACTAGCTAGCCAAGTGGCTTGTGCTGCTCGATTTAACCCTTAGTTGGTAAAGGTGTGTCGGCCATCTCTGTGTGGAGTTTGCATGTTCTCCCCGTGCATGCGTGGGTTTTCTCCGGGTACGCCGGTTTCCTCCCACGTTCCAAAAACATGCTAGGTTAATTGGCGACTCCAAATTGTCCATGGGTATGAATGTGAGTGTGAATGGTTGTTTGTCTATATGTGCCCTGTGATTGGCTGGCCACCAGTCCAGGGTGTACCCCGCCTCTCGGATGAAGACAGCTGGGATAGGCTTCAGTACTCCTTGCGACCCTTGTGAGGATAAGTGGTAGAAAATGGATGGATGAATGGATGGATCAGTAGACTTTGACTTTGTCTTATTACGTATATCTACCACATTTGGGAATAAGAGTGTAAATATGCCTATGGGGTGTTATTTCATATCTACAGGGATCAAATATAATTTAAAAAACTTATTTACAAGGTCACAAACGGGTTTTCTTTGCTTTAACTGTAAAAATGTTTGATTTCTGACTAAAAATCCTACTTAAATTCACTCATCATGGTTGGGTTTGAAAGCAATTAACTGCGATAAATGAGGGATTGCTGTATACCGAGCTAAATCAAACTGTAGAATAGAGATACGACTATATGTTGGAATGGAAAATGACATTCAGGCTGTGATGCAGCAGAGCAAATGGTCAGGCCAGGCGGTCAGCCCTGGAGCAGGATGGCTTCAGAGCTCAATTGGTATTCCTGCTTGAGCAGCACCCCAGACGGCCAGGCCTCATAAATAATATCATAATATCATATTTCCAGCACTGCTGAGGTTAGCTGTACGGTGGAGGCTGGGCTGGGGGAGGTGGACAAAGCACCGAGCTATGAGTGTGACCCAAAGTGAACGGACGAGTTTGGGGGAGACTGTGTGCTCGGCTCCAGTGGAAAGCCTGAAGAGCTGAGGAGTGTTGACTCGTTTAATGAAACAGTGTCAAGCTTGACAAGCCTGACATTGGGATTATACGAGTGGCTAAAGGGGAACTGCGCTTATGCGGGATATACGCTGGATTCAGCATCTCTGTGGAAAACACTCTGATTAAACAGAGACCATTTCAAGCTGCCTCAAAGCCTTCAAGTCATTTAAAAGCAACAACACTGAATTTTACTCGGAGCGCTAAAGCAACATCGTATCCGGAACTTCTAAGGTAAAATCATCCATTCTGGAACGCTGGTGATATTTGAAATTGTTGGGTCTCAGAGGAAATAGTGGCGTAATACAAACTTCTTATGAAATCAGCATCACAAACAAGCCAAAGAAGCCAAAGAAATCCTTTGATGCTTACCGAGGTGATGTTTGAAAAGAAACTCCAACATGTCATTCATTACATCCATTCAACCCCCAAAGTTTTAAAGCATATGTTTTTCTGGGATCTTGGACAGGGGGTTTTACTACAGTGGCGTTTTTATCTCTGTGGGTTCTGTGGGTTGGTCATCCATCGCTATATCAAAGTTAAAAAATGACTCCCTCCCTATATCTACACTACTGCTCAAAAGTTTGGGATCACTTGCAAATGATACTAAGCCTACTATCAACAACTACTACTATAAAGCCTACTATCAACAACTGTCAGTTCTCTGCATCAATCTCCTGGTATGGCTGCTAATCCAAGTTTATCATTTTATAAGGATAATAGATGATTAGAAAAGACATCTAAAAATCTAAACTAAAACTAAAATCTCTTATCATGCTGTTAACTACTCCCTTCAGAGAGCAGCACAAACTGGGTCTAACAAGGACACAAAAACGATGCACAACTGTGCTGATGATGGATGACTAAGGATAGGTTTTAAAATCCAAAACCATTAAAGAAGTACCATACACTAACGCTCAAACGTTTGGGATCACTTGCAAATTTCTTTGTTTACCAGAGAAAAACACATTTTCATGCATATCACAAACATTTGTATCCATTTCACAAACAATGAAAATGATGATTTTCAAAGAAGGATGTACATTTTTGCATAGAGGACTGCCGAGAAAAAAGCCCCCAAAAATTCCAAGTGATCCCAAACTTTTGAGCAGTAGTGTACTAGGTTTTTCAAAAATAAAACTTTGTCCTTCTTCCCCACTTCATTTGAAATACTTTTTTTAAGTTTAGAATAACTTAACTGGAGAAGCTAACTAGTTAGCTTGCTATGCTTGTGGCGGCCATCTGTAATGTCCCTGCACTGATACCATAACCTGTGCAATGTGATGTAAACAAAGAATAATAGGAGTGTAAAAGTGACTATTGGGGTGTCTCCAGGGTTATTTCGTGTCTACAGACATGCCTGGGGGGTTGGAGGCCTCGGGGAAGACCTAGGACATGTTGGAGAGACTATGTCTCTCAACTGGCAAGGGAATTCCTCGGGATCCACCAAGAAGAGCTGGACATAACTGGGGAGAGGGAAGTCTGGACTCCCCTGCTTAGGCTGATGACTCTGCGACTAGATCTCTGATATGCAAATCAGATGGATGAATGAATGGGAGTCGTAAATTAAAAAAAAAAAACAACTACAGAAATGTAAAAAAACAGCAATCATTTTATTTATAAATTTGTAATATTTACATATTAAAAAGAAAAAAGTATTATACTGGGAAGAAAAAACGGTGGCAAATTTACTAGAATAAACAAATAATCATCTCAGAAACAAAGACTTGAAATAGTAATAAAAAAATTCCAAGATAAATATAATTAAGTTTAAAATTATCATATTATGCAACAAAAAACAAAATAAAGTTGTAATTTTTGGAAAATTATATTGGGGAAAAAGTTACCATATTATGGGAATAATGAAAAGAAATATTATTGCAGAAAAGAAATTGAAAAGAAATTGCAGAAATTATATTATATATTATATTATATTATATATAATTATATATATATTATTGGAAAATTATATTGGGAAAAAGTTATAATATTACTTCTTAGCATATTTACTTCACAAAATATCAACGTTGCATCCTTCCATTTTTTACTATGTGGCCCTCACCGGAAAAAAGTTTCGACATGCCTGACCTACACCCACCTTGCAAAAACCAAACAATTATAGCTCAGACTTTTGTTTACACTTTTATTCACAAGTAAATCTATATGGAATAGAAAACAGCTATCACCTGGGTAGAAACCCTGCCACTCGGTGTGTGTGTGTGTGTGTGTTTGCGGTATCCTTGAGCGGGTGCTGTCAAGCCCAGGGTGAAAATCAGCCTTTCAGTGCGAAGTCCTCCTCCCTCCCCAGGCTTGTCTGTCACACTTTTTGTGCCCGGCTGGAGCACGTTTTCCCCAGCTTAACAAGACTTTTCTTCCACCTTCCTCCGGTATGGATGCTTCAGCCTGTTCAAGTCGAGCGCATCCCGCACTGACCTGGATTGAGAGCAGAGCGCCGGACAACGTGACCAATGCTGAGTGAATTCAGCGCAGCAAAGCTTTGTCATGCTCCGCAGCCACAAAGAATTCTCTCAGGAGCACGTTTGCTACTTTAGGAATCATTAGAGTTTTCCTTTGTCACCTTAAATACTTGAAATGTATGACTTTGAAATGGATTTTGCCAAATGGGATTTATTGGGATTGGTAATTGCTGAATAATGAATTACGTGGAGCCCTCAAGGAAAATTAGAAACCAGATACTTACTGACGTATGTAATGGATCCCAGCTCGTGTGGCCGTGTGATAGCACGTTATGTAAACCTCACTACCCGACTCCTTCAAGAAAAACTGCACTTTTTTTTAATTTGAAGTTAATTTCATTCCACATACTGAAATGCTTTATCGTTATTTAGGTTATTCTCACAACTGTTTTAGCCTCTCTTGGAGAAAAGTATTGTATGACATTTTTGGGTAATGGGTTATTGTTACCTTTATGCATTATTTTAACTGTTTGAAAATTTACTCAATCAGCAAATTTGATTTTTTTTCTTTTTTTCAACTAAGGGTATTTATGTATTTATTTATTTATTAGTATGTTCTGTGCACACAGCAAATAACCGTGTAGCTGTATTCATTCATTCATTTTCTACCGCTTATCCTCACAAGGGTCGCGGTTGTGCTGGAGCCTATCCCAGCTGTCTTCAGGTAAGAGGGTTTTAGCCCAAGTGTGTACTAAGTAGACTTAGACCTTGTCGTATTATATCTACCATATTTGGTAATATGAGTGTTATTTCATGTCTACAGGGATCTAATATAATTTTTAAAAATTATTTAGAAGGTCACAAACAGGTTTTCTATGCTCTAACTGTCAAAATATTTGATTTATGAATAAAAATCCTACTTAAATTAACTCATCATGGTTGGGTCTGAAAAGAATTAACCGTGATAAATGAGGGATTGCTGTATACCTAGCTAAATCAAACCATAGAATAGAGATACGACTATATGACCGAAGACAACTGGGATAGGCTCCAGCACCCCCGTGACCCTCATGAGGATGAGCGGTAGAAAATGAATGAAAAATGGTAGAGGTGTGTGGTTGCGGGTTTGAGCCCAAGTGTGGACTAAGTAGACTTTGACTTTGTCTTATTATATCTACCATATTTGGTAATATGAGTCTTATTTCATGTCTAGAGGGATCTAATATAATTTTTCTTTAAATATTTAGAATGTCACAAACAGGTTTTCTATGCGTTAACTGTAAAAATATTTGGTTTATGAATAAAAGTCCTACTTAAATTCACTCATCATGGTTGGGTCTGCAAGGAATTAACCGTGATAAATGAGGGATTGCTGTATACCTAGCTAAATCAAACTGTAGAATAGAGATACGACTATATGACCAAAGACAGCTGGGATAGGCTCCAGCACCCCTGTGACCCTCGTGAGAATAAGCAGTAGAAAATGAATGAATGAATGGTAGAGGTGTGTGGTAGCGGGTTTGAGCCCAAGTGTGTACTAAGTAGACTTTGACTTTGTCTTATTATATCTACCATATTTGGTATTATGAGTGTTATTTCATGTCTAGAGGGATCTAATATAATTTTTAAAAATATTTAGAATGTCACAAACAGGTTTTCTATGCGCTAACTGTAAAAATATTTGATTTATGAATAAAAATCCTACTTAAAGTCACTCATCATGGTTGGGTCTGAAAAGAATTAACCGTGATAAATGAGGGATTGCTGTATACCTAGCTAAATCAAACCGTAGAATAGAGATATGACTATATGACCAAAGACAGCTGGGATAGGCTCCAGCACCCTCGTGAGAATAAGCGGTAGAAAATGAATGAATAAATGAATTCATGTTTACCTACGAGAGAGTACTGAATAACATCCTGTCCGCTCATTGGTCACTCAATGAAACTCCAGCTGATTGGGCCTCAATTTCTGGTATTGTGTCACAAAATTATTGCCTTGCGATCTTCTTCCATCAGGAATGAACGGACTAGAGGAGACGTCACCTGATGTCAGCATCACCCTGGAAGATTGAAAATGACAAACATGTCAAGTTCAAACTCCTGTGACACTGGTAAAAACACTTAAATAGAGAAATACAGAAGAGACAGACAATAATATTCAAAGTTACTCGCAGCGAGGAGAGTGAAACCACATACTCTCTTTTCGTGGGCCCCTACTACAAGGTCGTGCAACTCTAAGGGGGGGGGGGAAGGCAGTTGCACGAGCTGTATTTATTTGTCTATGTGTGTGTGTATATGTGAGAGTAATTACTTTTATTGTTTTATGAGTTCTTATCTTGACACATTCTTGCAGGATTAACATGAACATCTGCAGTGTTGCTGTTGGCGCATCCAGGCACCTCCAGGACCTGGGGGTCGCTGGGGGTCTCTGATCAGGGTCACAGGAACATTCCTTCTTCAGCACATTCAAACATTCTCTATTGCCTAAGCAAATGGATATAAGGGTGATAACTAATACTATATTAATTCTATCTACATTTTAATCTAACAAAACATTACGGGACTGCTTGAATATATTTACTCTTTCTTTATTTAGAACAAAAGCTATCCAACCCACATGACTTACGTGGGGAGCTTACATACGTATATAAAGAAAGTCAAATGAAAGCCTAAACACTAACAATGTTTGTGTTTCTCTTGTAGTCCTGCATCACTTAGTCTGATTTATCCATTAAAGAGCGCAAATGAATGAGCTTTTAAAAGCTCCGTGGCTGTGATCAACACTCACGCGGAAATCCATCTGTAATTATAATAATTCAACCGAGGACCAGATGCATCTTTTTAATGGCCCCACATGCACGGATTATGTAGGTAAAAAATATCCGCGACTCTGCCGAGGGTGTTTCTTATCAATATTCACTCAGGCTTGAAATTCTTGGCAATTCATCCATTGAAAAGATCAAATTGCAGATGAGTCTTTTTCCTGTTTGGTGGAGTCTCCCGTTGGAGCATCCTGGCAGACGGGATCAATGGAGCACTTTGGGGTTGCCCCCCCTCCACAGGCAAAAAAACAACTTCAATGCATCACAGCTTCTGCTCCACTTGGAAGCAATGACACAAACACTGTCAAGGTATTGTGGAAATTTGTAGTAATAAAATATACTGGTTTTCGTGGTTTGAACTGGTTCATGATGCCAGCCAATCAGCATCCCGGCCACCCTGGGGTTCTACCCAGGTAGCGTATTTTATTCTCCACTTTGTGTTTATTCCTGTCCTTTGTATCATTTTCCTGCTGTGTTGCGATTTGTGTGTTTTTTTTCTGCTGAGTCTCCAGGTTAAATAAAAAGAAGCTGCGCCTGTTGCTTCGTCTCTCATCATTATTTACTTTTATTCCAGACGTCATGCAGTGTAGGAAGTAGCGGGTTGCGATAGTTTCTAACATTATCACAACATTAATTTAGAAGCACGTGACACAACGCACAGAGCTATATTACTATTAAATCTGCAATTTCTAACCCAAACAACATCAGCGCCTCTTTCACTCCATCAGGAAAATATCAAACAGAATGGCACACTTGCTCACGGTGCAACGAAACTAAACACAACACATCCACAGCAAGTTAACGCATGACATAAATCAACTATTACTACTATGTCGGTGATAAACAACAACTAAGTAAAAAATATTGTATAATGAAAGTGTAAAGGCACCTGTAGGGGTGTTAGTTAATGTTTAGAGGGCTCTAATAATCTTCAACATTTTATTTAGAAGACTGTAAAAAGGTTTTTTATGCTTCACCTATGACAATATTCCATGTATAAATTAAATTGCCTTCTAACAGTCGGGTCTACAACCAATTAACTGAGATAAACGAGGGATTACGGTACAAACATACGTACACTACCACTCAAAAATTTTCTTGGTTTTCCAAAGAAAAACACATTTTCATGCATTTCACAAACATTTATATCCATTTCACAAACATTTTTTTCCATTTCCCAAACAATGAAAATGAATGAGATGATTTTCAAAGAAGGATGTACATTTTTGCATAGAGGCCTACTATCAACAACTGTCAGTCCTCTGCATCAATCTCCTGGTATGGCTGCTAATCCAAGTTCATCATTTTATAAGGCTAATAGATGATTAGAAAAGCCATCTAAAAATCCTAACTAAAGCTAAAATCTCTTACCATGCTGTTAACTACTCCCTTCAGAGAGCAGCACAAACTGGGTCCAACAAGGACAGAAAAACGATGCACTTGCACTAAATAGTAGCCGTCAAACACCAGTGTCAGTATCAACAGTGAAGTGGCCACTTCAGGATGCTGGACTTCATAGCAGGACTGCCAAGAAAAAGCCATATCTCAGACTGGCCCCAAAATTTTCCAAATTTCCACAATTTTCCAAACTTTTGAGCTGTAGTGTATAGATGGTCTTCAAACAGAATAACGTACTTGCTCACGGTGCAACGGAACTAAACACAACACATCCACAGCAAGTTAACACATGATATAAATCAACTATTACCACTATGTCGGTGATAAACCAAACCAAAATGTCCAAAATATTGTTTAATAGCAGTGTAAAGGTGCCTATAGGGGTGTTAGTTCATGTCTCTAGGGCTCTAATAATCTTAAAAATTGTATTTAGAAGACTCTAAAAAGGTTTTCTATGCTTCACACCTATGAAAATATTCCATTTATAAATAAAATTGCCCTCTAATAGTCGGATCTGGAACCAATTAACTGAGATAAATGAGGGATTATTGTAAAAACATACATATGTAAATCTGCTGGATCGAGGCCTTGATGGAGCATCAGATTCAGGTAGCCAAGACTCGGTGCACAAGAAGAGGCGACTTTCTTCAATGTTAATTCAAGTCCAAATTCCAAAGTGTGAGTCTTGATTGAGTCCTCAAGTTTTCGGTAGGTGAAAATATTTCAAATTGTTGCAGATCGAGTAAGATTGGATGCAGGTTCCAGGTGGAATCCTAAATAAAGCTGAGACAACTGAATTTTCCAACAGAAACATCCATGGGAAATAACTGTACATGAAGCGTAATGGTCCGTGTCATCAATACGGTCATCTTTCCTTCATCATCGCTAATTGGTTCCAGGTCCATCAGCCCACACAATGCACCTCCATGCTTCCATGAATTCAGAATTGGGGACAGAATCCCTTCATGACTGACATGACACGTCTGTGCCGGGTGCTTGTGGATGGACCTTTTAGTGCGTACTCCATAAAGACGGCACACGACACCCATTAGTGCTGGGTGAGGTGGTGTGAGTGCGCTCATTAATTCACAATTTACACAAGAGTGGAGTAGATGCATTATGTGTGCATGCACTCTTTGTGGCGGGAAAAACAGCAAAGAAAAATACATTGTTATTTGTGACAAGACAGGATCTCTAATCTGGTAAATTGGAGTGATTTCGGCCTCCTGAGGACGAAACATGGAGGTTTGGCATCTTTGGAGCTGTGTTTTTGTGTACAACGACATCGGCGTTGGTAATGAAGGAAAAAAACAACATGAAATAGGAAGCAAGAGTGCCGGTATGAAGCCGTGTAAGTGGTTGAGTGCCGCGCGCAATTGGCTGATTTAAAAACATGGCCGCGCTAACAAAGACGCAGGTGGGCATCAGCGCTCTTGTCAAGACATTTTAACCTCACCGTCTCGGCGTGTGACCTGAAAGTCTCACCTTTGTTTTTGACGCTCCGTGCCACACGGGGTATTTTTAAATTTCCTCCTGTGGGCAGGAGGAGCAGAAGTGTAACATGGCAGATGGAAGGAGCGGTGGGGGACCTCTGGGTGCGGTTGGGTGGTTCGGGTTGGAGCTCCAAGCTTTATGCAATCCCTTATGTGTACTTCAAGTATAAAGTGACCATGATTGTTGTTATTTTCTCATCCAAATTGAAAGAATGCAACTTTGCCACTTTGATATTTTGTAAAGCAACACATAGATGAACTAAGAAGTATATACATTACATTTAATTTCATATATATTACAATATACATTTCAAGAGATTGCATCTCATTACCATGTATACATGGACCCAAATATTCCAATTCTATTCGGGTTATTTGCTCAAATGGAAAAAAAATTATACACCTCATTCCGAAAGAAAAGTGCCAATCAGAATGAATATATAATCGGATTCACGGGGGTGGAATATTCCGTTCCCCAATCCGATTGAGGTATCTTGTACCCGCTCAATCGGAAAGTTGTCAGACTGCGTTCTTTTTCCTCGTGTTTTTCTTCTTCTGTTGTTTATTGGCGGTTGGCAAGCAGCTTTCGTGTGCATTAGCGCCATCTGTGGAACAGAATCTAAACCCTTCTATACGCCATTCACAAGTCCAGTTTTATTAAAAAAGAAAATATATATCTATATAAAACATGTGCCGAACTTAATTATAAAATATTAGCAACTTTATCTTTTCCTGTTCCCGGGTGCGTTTTTTCAGCGCATGCTGAGATATGACGTAACACGCAGCTCGAGACGTTCTTCGATTTAAAAAAAACACTTTGATGCAAATATTTTTTGCTTTTGTGTTAGCACCAATATCTAAACAATTGTACCAACACAAATAACATGAAAAGGGGGTTGTTTTAGCTGAAAATAACTATAATAATTTATAATAATAATAACTAAAATAATTTATTTTCAAATATAACGCTGTGATCTATTTTCACATTTGGAACTGAAGTGTGTGTGTTCAATTTCCCTACAATGTGTAACCTTCTGCACGCTACACTACTCCACGCACTCTCATGCACTGCCACCTTGTGGCCGTTTTTATGGCTTCAAATTGTTCTGAAGTAAAATCCATTAGTGGGGAGTTGAATTGTCAACTCTTTTTGCCTCTCGCGCAAAACAGGTAAAAGACGTATAAATACGTTGCTTCATAGGATTGGGTGTTTGAGTTTATAAAAATCGTATGTTTTTGGTGTTGAATGAGACTTTCAATTTTTTTTTGTAATATGACTTTATTGCAATATTATTCAGACTTTTTCCGCAAACAAATGTTCCAAAAATTACAGTGTTTTGAAACATATTGCAAAATAATGTTTTTTTTTAATATTCCAACTTTATATGACTGAAATGACATAATTTAAAATAAAAACATTACAGCCTTATTCTCATAAAATTATGACTTTTTCATTATATTTCATGTTTTTCTTTTAAGATTTTGACATTATATTCATAAAATTATTTCAGGTTTTTAAAACATTTTTGCTGTTGTTTTTCCTTTTAATAAAAAAAAAACACAAAATGCCACAAATGGTCCCTGACTTTGGAGAGCCATACAGTATCTTGCTTCTTAAATAATCTTCATACTTTTTTCCATAATATTTTTACTTTATTCCCATATTCTACCCTCTTATTTATATAAAATTACGACTTTTTCTTGTTATATTATGGCTTTTTTAAATGTGTTGTTAAAATTACAGCTGTCTTTTTCCATTCATGCTGTTGTTGTGTTTTTATTTTTTTAGTTTTCTTGGTACATGACATTTTTAGAATGGCCCTCGGGCTGCACTTTGGACACCCATGCTCTAAATAATAAGCTCCTGGGGAAGGCTGCTCACTGAAGGACACACAGGGCATGTCATTGGCTCTCTGGAAGGTTACGAAGGAAAACTTGTGATAGCTGCAGAGCGGTGCTAAATGGAGGTCATGATAGTAATGTGACAGGATAAAGAAGGTTCTATTGCAAAGCCTTTGGCAACAATGCGTTCTAAACTCACCTTAAAGCAGTACTTCTCAAAAAGTGGGTTTCAGGGTTGGATATCCTTGCCATTTTGTCCGATACCGGTGCCAAATCGGTGCTCAAACTAATCAACACGATGCCTCCTCAAGCCCCAATGGGGCGTGAACAAATTTCTGTCCCCTTGAGGGGGCATGACAGAAAATAATTGAGAACCACTGCCTTAAACTAACAACTTCAAAACCAATTTGATAGTACACTGGTTTGTAATAAGGCAAAACAGCACCTCTGCCATTACTCCACAGCTCCTGCTCTTGTGATGTGTCATATTTTACTGTGGACCTGCCAGGACACCCTCTCACGTTGTGTGCAGTATTTGTACAATGTTAATGTTGGAACACTGATTCTTTTTACGACTGTGGATGGAAAATAAACTCGACTGCAGCAATTAGAGGCATATCTGACGTTCCTTTAGCCACTCAACACAACACAACACACAACAACAGGAACGCCACCTCTCGGCCCCAATGCAAGTGGACTATTTCTTCTCTTTGGCCTTCCTTCCTGGCTCTTGGAACTGTGTTGACAAGAAAGATGGACGAAAAGCTCGGACGAAAAGCGTATATATAGCTGTGCCCCTTGAGAAAGTGAAAGTTAAGCTTGAGTAGTGAGAGTTAAGTTTGTTATTTTTCCATCACTCAAACAGTATACAACTGTTACACAACTCTGATTGTGCTATGTGAGTGTGTGTTTCAAGAAGGCTTCTTTGAGAAGCTGTTTGACTCCAAATTCACTGAAGTTAACGGTCTAATTATAATACTATTGAATATTATCGTAATCCAGGCGTGTCCAAAGTGTAGCCTGTGGCTAATCTGCCCTGAGCACTAAAAAATATAATTTAAGAAAAGTTCAACAACAACAAAACTGCAAAAATTGTCATATCAGCAGTAATTTTACAACAATAAAGTCAATATATTAAGAAAAAAAAGTTGGACCTTTTGCAAAAACATTGTGGTAAGTTGAAAAAATATGTAAATGTTGTAATATTATGACAAACAAACAAAACAAAATGAGGTATTTTTTAATACGTTGGGGACAAAGTGAGAACATTAAGGCAATGAAGTCATAATTACGAGAAGATTTACGAGGAGAGATTTAAAATCGCCAAAATGGAAAAAAAAACTGCTGTCATTTTAAGAGAATAAACTCATAATATGTGCAAAAATAATAATTTTAGTGCAGTCATTTTTGTCGAATTAAGTTGAAATATTAGCCTAAAAAAATATTTTTTTTTTAATGTCGGGGGGAACATAATAAGTATAAAGTCAAAACATTATGAGGTAAAAATATACAATTAATTTACAAATTTACCAACATTATTTGAGAAGAACGTTTATATGAAGAAAGTTGGAAAATGTAAAATAACAGCAGAAATGGTAAAAACAGCTGTCATTCTTCCAATAATAAAGTCAAAATATGAAGAGAAAAACTTTGTTTTCTAACAAGAAAGGTAGTGGAAAGGTGAAAGGGGCGATTGTATGAGAATAATCCTGTTATAATTTCAGGATAAGTTAGCATTTTAGTAGTATAGTGTAGAAATATTAAACAAAAAATATGGTTGTTAAAGTCATAATATTAGAACTAAATAAAGTAGTATTTTGGGGAAATTTTGATTGTGGAAAAAGTTTGAATATCATGGGAATAAAGTCAAAATATTAAGAGAAATAAATGTATTTGAGTTGGTTGCATGTTGTTTTTCCCCCCCTTGCAAAGTGGAGACACACCTGCAAGGTGCATCTCAGGTGGAGGCCCTCTTAGGCCTTTCCACACATAGCAGGATGTTTTTAAAACTGCATATTTTCCCCTCTCTGTATATGAAAACAAAAAAATGGCGTCCACACAACGTTTGGACCGATCTAAACGTTTAGAATCCAAAGTCAACAAGACGCAAAAAATGTTTAAAGCTACAAATAGCTAAAACCAAGACTGTTCTGAGGGCATCCATGTTGTTTCTGATGTAAACACAGGTCGCCTGTGTGACGTCAAAACATACAAACCTAAAACTCCGGTTATCGGCGTCCATACCCAAACACCTTATCGGATTTTTCTCTAAATCCACTCTTTTGCCTCAGCCTTTTGTGCTTTCAATCATTGTTGTGTGTGTGGGAGACCAAACTAGAAGTGCTTTTTGTTATTTGGGCTTATTGCTCAGCCATTTTGTTACTAATTGTGTTTTTTTGCCTCGTGTGGTGCGTCACTCTGATTTTCTGATGGGTTTTTGTAATTTTTGCTTCAGTTTTTTTTAGCGTGGTTTTGAGGATTGTGTTTTATTATTCCTAGAATTAAATATGTAATTTTCCATATCAGTGCATCATTTTTCCCTGTCTTTTTATTTCTTACTTTTCTCCGTATAAACCTACGGCCGGTTGCTGCGTGTGTTGCTTTACAAAATATCAAAGTAGCAAAGTTGCAATATTTTAATTTTTCACTATCTGGGGAAAATGTGAGGAGAACCCTGCCCTAAACCCTTACCCATGATTTGCATTCCTTAGTAATGCTTGAATGTAAAGTCTCCAAAAGCCATTCTCCATCCGCCATGGCGAAACTAGGAAATGGGTTGAAATAACCTTTTCCTCGCCCACTCCAAGCTATTCCTTACACATCCGTACACATCATAGAGGTTGCAGAGATATTTCCTTGTTGCATCATAACGATGGGAGGGGGGGAGATGAAAGCGGATAACTTTTTCTAATGAGCCTCTTCGGATTAGTCGCCAATATTTATTCAAAAAGCTTTTGGGGCGTGAGGTGCTGTACATGAGATAACAAGTCAGGTGTGCAGTTCTAGCAAGTACATTTTAAACAAAGGTGAAGGAAGGGGTGAAATGGTCTTTGACATTTGGCCTCGCAGGGACGCGACCCGAGTTCAACTCCGGTCCCGAAGGTTAAGACAACACGCTTTTCAGTGTGCTTGTTTTCGAAGCACCTTGGCGAGTCTTAATAGAATTTCTCCTTTTGGCTTAAGCTTTTTATCTTCTTAGTGCCTGGTGAAGTAGTTGGGCATGAATATTTGAAGACATTGTGGAGTCTCTTTATCAAGCTGCTTCCGTGAAGAGGTCAGATCCTCAAGAAAACTCATTGGAAATTAATGAAACAATCCCCACACTTATCAAAATATACACCACCGCTTAAAAGTTTGGGATCACTTGCAAATTTATTTGTTTTCCAAAGAAAAACACATTTTCATGCATTTCACAAACATTTTTTCCATTTCCCAAACAATGAAAATGAATGAGATGATTTCCAAAGAAGGATGTACATTTTTGCATAGAGGCCTACTATCAACAACTGTCAGTCCTCTGCATCAATCTCCTGGTATGGCTGCTAATCCAAGTTCATCATTTTATAAGGCTAATAGATGATTAGAAAAGACATCTAAAAATCTAAGCTAAAACTAAAATCTCTTACCATGCTGTTAACTACTGCCTTCAGAGAGCAGCACAAACTGGGTCTAACAAGGACAGAAAAATGATGCACAACTGTGCTGATGATGGATGACTAAGGATAGGTTTTAAAATCAAAAACCATTAATCAAATACCATATACTACCACTCACAAGTTTGGGATCACTTGCAAATTTCTTTGTTTTCCAAGGAAAAACACATTTTCATGCATTTCACATACTATTTTTTCCATTTCACAAACATTTTTATCCATTTCACAAACAATGAAAATGAATCAGATAAGCAGCACAAACTGGGTCTAACAAGGACAGAAAAACATTGTCACCTGGCAGCTGCACTAAATAGTAGCCGTCAAACACCGGTGTCAGTATCAACAGTGAAGCGGCGACTTCAGGATGCTGGACTTGCCAAGACTGCCAAGAAAAAGCCATATCTCAGACTGGCACAAAAACTTTCCAAGTGATCCCAAACTTTTGAGCGGTAGTGCATTAGGAGACCAAATAAATTCATGCTTGTGGGCATTTAAGAGCGGCGGGAACCTTTTCTTTTTTTGGCAAAAAAAGCCACGGATTTCCATGAGAGACATACCATATTTTTAACATTGGATACATGTTAATGTTGTAATACTACGTATTTCCACAACAAATTGTGGGATGATGCGGAGGCAAAATGCGTGTAAACATTGTAAAAGCCATAAAGCTCATATACTGTACTAGCATTTCAAATCTTGGACACAATATTTTCATCAGTCTCAGAAGCATCCGTAAGAATCCATGATAAATGTAAAGTAAGCTCTTTGTCACAAGAATCCTAGGATTTTGTATGTACAAATTGTTTTTGTCAGCCATGTTGCAGGAAAAACAGCAAGCGTACATGAAATACAGATTTCCTCTAAGTTTTATAATTGTGAAGCAACAACTTATCGGTAATTGATCGCTAAATCCCACCCACGTGTGAAGCCAATTTGGAAATCTTTACGGAATTTGATTTAGTTTGGTTTTTGAGTACATCCAACTTAACAAGGCTACTTTGCTGTACTTTTCCAAAATCTTTACTCTCGCAAAAGAAGTGTTTCCCGGCATCCCCAGCGGACTGTCCACAGACTCCTCTGAAAGAATCTCCATCTGTTCATTCTTGAGGTCCTTTGAGCTAATGTGTGAGGCGGTGAGCTGGGGAAGAAAGAAGATGGTAATTATGCCACACATCAAATGGAATTGAATAAACATACTTCAACATCAAGCACAATACATTAAGTGAGTACACTCTGTCTTGCTTCAAACACATGCAGGGGGGCTTTAATTGGTTATTCCTGAATTTAATTTTTAGAGGATGGGTTTTTAGCACTGTTTCTTTAGGAAACAATTAAGGCTTGTGGCGTTTGTATGTGATTTGCATGAGGACTTGCATGAGGCTTCATAAACCTTACTATGACAAGGTGCCTGTCATGCCATGTGATTGACTCGTGTTTACGCTAAGTGGTATAGAAAACACGTGGATAAGGTTTCAGATACTCAGACAGCAGCAAATGTCTGCACGACCAGCTGCACGGTGGTCGTGTGGTTAGCGCGCAGACCTCACAGCACGGCCGTCGTGTGGTTAGCGCACAGACCACACAGCTAGGAGACCCGGGTTCAATTCCACCCTCAGCCATCTCTGTGTGGAGTTTGCATGGGTTTTGTCCGGGTACTCCGGTTTCCTCCCACATTCCAAAAACATGCTAGGTTAATTGGCGACTCCAAATTGTCCATAGGTATGAATGTGAGTGTGAATGGTTGTTTGTCTATATGTGCCCTGTGATTGGCTGGCCACCAGTCCAGGGTGTACCCTGCCTTTCGCCCGAAGACAGCCAGGATAAGCCCTGAACCCCCGCAAACCTCGTGAGGATAAGGGGTAGAAAATGATTGTATAAGACCAGGGGCTGCATGGCGGATGTGTGGTTAGCGCACAGACCTCACAGCTAGGAGACCCGGGTTCAATTCCACCCACCACACATCTCTGTGTGGAGTTCTCCAGGTACTCCGGTTTCCTCCCACATTCCAAAAACATGCTAGGTTAATTGGCGACTCCAAATTGTCCATAGGTATGAATGTGAGTATGAATGGTTGTCTGTCTATATGTGCTCTGTGATTGGCTGGCCACCAGTCCGACGACAGGTGGGGTAGGCTCCAGCACCCCCTGCAACCCTGGTGAGGATAAGCAGTAGAAATGAATGAATGAATGTATAAGACCATGGTGATGCCTGCATCCTTTTAACAAGTGTTTTACTCTGGAAGCCATTTTCCAACAATATTGTTTCATCTGTATGGATGAAAGGTTGATACAATAAAATACTGTACCATGTACATCATTGGACAATTTTGCCCAGTATTTTAGAAACGGCGCTTGGCTATTTTTTTTCTGGGTTTATTGTTGACTTGAGATAATGAGTTGTCATGGTTTGTTGCACATGGGTTGGTCTTTGTGCAAAATTGGACCAAATACTCATTGCACAACACTCAGTGGGCACAATTTGAGGATTGGTTTTGGAGTCCTATATAAAGGCCAGTATTGTTAATTCAGTGAACAGCATTATGCCGCGTCTCCGGGCACTGGCTATGGTTGAAGCTGGTATGAGCTACGATGATATATTTATTCCCAACCCACACTCAAAAACCTGCATGAATGTCACAACATGACTGCGTCCAGGGCGAGAGAGCGACTTGCTACCTCCGGGTCGCAACACTGGAGGATCGGTTTCGCCGTGCCGGTTGTACAGAACGAGAAACACCCTGATCAGCAGCCTCAATGTGCGTCAATCTGTTATTTATACGTTTGCCCATATCCTAAACAAGCGATTTAAATGAGGATCCAGTTTAGGGCTTAAAAAATAAAAAATGTCCAAATATGGTGTTTTGTGAAATAGGTTGTTACAGGTCCGGAGAGATCGCAGCAGAGAAATGATCACAAACAACGACTGTATGTACATTAATGATATTTAATGGTAAAACACACAGCAGTTCACAACTTTTCCCATCATGAGTTATTATGCGAGACACAAGCTGTCACCCCCATGCCCCCACATAACACTCCAATCAACACAGTTCGAATCCAGAATAGCGTACCTTACCGTTGACAGAGGGCGGAGAGCCAAAAACCCCGGTAGAGTAATCTGGAAACCGAAAGCTGGACACTCGTGCACAGTTCACAGCAGACTCTCACCGGGATTGAGAAAACAAATGCTTTATATGCTCGCTCGTGCGAAAACAGGTGGCCAGCCTGTCTCCGCAGGAGGGGAGTCATCGCCTCCATCCTCTGTCTCAGGCACCTCAAGGTAACATTTTTCTCACAACCTTCTAGTTCGTTTCTCACAACATTCACAACATTCTATATGGGCATAATATTTATCCCGTTGCCGGGACCAGTGAATATTTAAGTGTGTGAAGTCAAAACAAGTCAAAAAGTGTGCAAAGCAAGTTACATAGCTGTAATAGCTGTAATAGCATAGCTGCAAAAGTACAAAGTTATATAGCTGCGAAGCAAGTTACATTCAAAAGTACAAAACAAGTGGTATAACTGTAACAGGTGTGTTCCAGCAATTGTAATTCACCAAAAGTCCATCCTTAGTATTTGTTTTCATTTTGTCATATCATTTTCATGTTGAATTATTTATTTTACGTATATTTGTAATTTTATTTTGAAATTTGTTTTATTTTGGTGACTTCCTGTAAGGAAGGAACTTCCTGTAGTTTCGCGGTACTCTCCTCAGACGGCGCGAGATCCCGCTGAGGAGAGAGGTGTGCCTGTTGAAGTCGTGACAAGTTGCTCTACTGATTTTATTTTGTTTGCACAGGTATGTGAGCTCATGGTTTTTTGTTCATTTGTTATAATGTTCATGGTAAAACATAAAAATTGCCACTGTTGAATGGATTAAGCAAATTTATAGAAACGTTCATTAGGTCAGACGGCGCGAGATCCCGCTGAGGAGAGAGGTGTGCCTGTTGAAGTCGTGACAAGTTGCTCTACTGATTTTATTTTGTTTGCACAGCTGGTTTTGAATAAATCCTGCTCCAGTGGCAAAACAGCGGTGATCCCCATCTCATCTGTACACAACACAACGCGGAGTTTGATCACAGTGAGACAAGAGAGGGTCGGCTAGGCCGGCTACAGTGGTGCCGTGACCCGGATCCACTCCGCTCCAGGCTGGTTCATCGTCATCGCGGTTCCTGGAGCTGTGGATCAACATCAGCTTGGTCACCAGAGGTTGCTTTGTCTCACGTATTAATGTTAAAATGTTTATTCACAAGGTTTTCAAAAACTAAGGAAAAAGGATTATTCTTTTATTGTTAAACATTGCATGTTCTTGAGGTGCGCTTAAAGGCCACAGTAAATTTTTTTTCCTGTATATTTACGTTATTCAAGTGGTTAAAAGTGAACTTTATGTGTCTTCTGTGGAAAAATGGATGATAACAGTCAGCTTAACAGTTTCAGCCTTGGTTTTGGGAGAGGTAGGCTGCCTGCCACACCAGTTAGAGATGTGAATGCTGCAGGCTCCCCAGCTTTCTGTTCTACTCGCATTCTTAACCGTACACCTGCTAGTCTTCAGCCCAGTAACGCACTCTCTGACAACTCAGCTACAACTGACCTGGCTTTAAATGACTTGATAACAAGCATTGCACAGCAGGTGGGACAAACTATAAGGGATCAGTTAAAGGAAGAATGTAGAGAAAGTGGTGTTAGAGGCGCACAAGCTCAGAGCAGTGTCGACCAGTTACCTAGTGACTCTACTTACCTTAACCTGACCGGTGCCAAGTTAGTCCTGCAGTCAGATGTGAAAGAGCCTCCTGTCTTCAGAGGAGATGAGTCGGACAAGATCACGTTGTGTGAGTGGGAAGAATTGATGAAAACCTACTTCAAGAAACGAGCCACACCCATAGCAGAGCAACATTCTGAGATAATGTGTAAGTTAATGGGAAAAGCCAAAGACATTGTAAGAATCACTCTGAGAAGCAGTCCCTCACTGAAACCAGGAGAGAGCCCAGAAGTGATCTACAACATTCTCAGTCGACATTTTGGTGAAGTGAGTTTCTCATGTATGCCCATGGCGGACTTCTACAGTACAGTCCCAACAGCAGGAGAAACTCCTCTAGAGTATTGGGTTCGGCTGAACAAGGCAGTTGATGCAGCGGAAGAAGGTTTGAAAAGGCTAGGTCGACGTTTAGACAACCCCTGCCAAGAAGTTGCTATGATGTTTGTTAAGTACTGTCCAGATCCCTCACTGGCAGCAGTCCTCAAGTTTAAAGCACCGGACAAGTGGACTGTTAGTGATATTCAAGAGCAGATAGATCAACACCAGATCGAGGCCAGAGAACAGAAACTCTCCAAGTCAAAGCAGCCTGCACTTGTCACGGTTAACATCCAGACCCCTGCACCTGATAATTTGGCACCGACATGTCAACCCGGAGAGCCTCCTGTGCAGGTTGAGAATAACCCAGCAGCCAAACCCCCCTGCGATGATGGTTGCTTGAGAACACTGATCGGTCTCTTTGATCGTGCTTTATCACAACATGTCCTGGCCACAGACAAACCGATCCATCCGGCACAGACTTACCAAAGGTCCTGTAGAGTCTGTCAGTCTCTCGAGCACTCTACCCTTGCGCACTGCAGGCAGAAACGCTTGTGTCTGTCATGCTTTGAGCCAAATCACATCAAAAGAAACTGCCCTCGTCGCATGCCTGCTCAAAGTCGATTTATCCCTCAACCACAAAACTCCCAGCCTTTAAACTAAGTGGTCCGCAGTGGGAGAGGGGTCATGTGGACGCTAGAGAAGAAACCCTCAGTAAAGACAACATTGAACAGCATTATATTAGGGCATGTGCAGCTGCTCCAGTCAATGCAAAGGTGATAGTGCAGAATACACAGAGAATAGGTCCTTTTGATGAACTGTTTTACACTCCTGTCAGCATCAACAACAAGTCGCACGTGAAGGGGATGCTGGATTCTGGTTCCATGGCCTGCACACTAAGTGAGCAAGCAGAACTACAGATGTTAAGTGACAATGTTCTATCAAATTCCATTCCTCTGACTCAAGAGATTGTTCTTGTGGGCTGTGGTGGAAAAATCAGCAAGCCCAAGTGCATGTATGAAGTTGAGATGAAAGTGTATGGAGAAACCTGTGTTGTTCCTGTTCTTGTTGTGCCAGGCCAACGTGATGATTTAATCTTGGGCACAAATGTCATCAGATTTCTTATGCACCAGCTGAAAATAAGCAGTGACTATTGGCGTCTTGTCTCCAGTGGCAATCTTCTTCCTGAGTGTGAGCAGTTTCTTGACCTCATGGCAAACTCATCCAGGTGGAGAGGTGAGGAGCTCCCGGAAAAGATCGGCACAGTCAAACTTCAACAGTCAGTCACCCTGCTGGTGAGACAAGAACACCTTGTGTGGGGTAAGCTGCCGAATAATGTCCCAATGTCACCAGGAAGTACAGTCATTGTCGAACCCACCTCATCAAAGTCCATGCCACGCAACATCATGGTTGGCCGTGTCATTACGCCACTTTGGGGAGACAGATGGGTTCCCATGAAAGTGACTAACCTGTCCAACAAGCCGATAACCCTCAAGAGGAACAGTAAGCTGGCAGATGTGTCTCCCTGCCTAGCTGTAGAAGACTTTGAAGTTTTCCAGGGTTCCAGTCAGCCTGGAAAAGCTGAAACAGACAACAGTCATGACTATGTCAAGCTCACAGATCTGAAACAGCGGCTGCAACAAGTTGGTCTCAGCAACATTGACATTGACCTGTGTCACGCTGGTAATGAAGGGAAAAAGAAGTTAGTTGAGCTGCTCGAAAAGTACAATGACATCTTCTCAAAACACACGTTGGATTGTGGTGAGGCGAAAGGCTTTACCCACCACATCAGACTTACCGATGAGAAACCTTTTCGTCTTCCTTACCGCCGTGTGCCACCAGCCCACTACCAGAAACTGCGGCAGGTCCTGTCTGAGATGGAGGAGCAGGAAATAATCCGGAAATCAGTGAGTGAATATGCATCTCCTCTAGTCCTGGTGTGGAAAAAGGACGGCAGCTTAAGACTATGCACCGACTTCAGGTGGCTGAATGCTCGCACATTCAAAGATGCGCACCCACTGCCACATCAGTCGGACTGCCTTGCTGCGCTGGGAGGAAACACCTACTTCAGCACCATGGACCTGACCTCCGGGTTTTATAACATCCCGATGGCTGAGGGAGACAAGAAGTACACTGCATTCACGACCCCTGTGGGTTTGTATGAGTATAATAGAATGCCACAAGGTCTGTGCAATAGCCCCGCCTCATTTATGCGCATGATGCTCAGCATATTTGGTGACTTGAACTTCAGCAGTCTGTTATGCTATCTCGACGATTTGCTGGTGTTTGCTTCGACAGAAGAGGAAGCTTTGGAGAGGCTTGAGGTTGTGTTTCAGAGGCTGCGACTCCACAACCTTAAGCTAAGTCCTAAGAAGTGTCACCTGATGCGATCTTCAGTCAAGTTTCTTGGTCACGTCATAGATGGCAATGGAGTGGCTGTGGACCCATCGAAAGTTGACATAATCACAAACATGTCCAAAAGAGATCTGATGGAAGAAGATGGCTGCACCCCATCAGTGAAGAGGATAAAGTCTTTCCTCGGGATGGTATTCTACTACCAACACTTCATTCCAAGTTGCTCTGCCATAGCAAAGCCACTCTTTGCTCTCACTGCTGGACAAAAGAAAAGAGGAAAAGTCAAGTCAAAAGCAAATGCTGGCTCTTTCAGGAAGCTCAAACCCTCAGATTGGTCCGGTGAGTGTGATGCAGCTCTGTCGAAGCTTAAAGACTGTCTTTTGAACTGTGTTGTCCTCACGCATCCGGATTTCACGCTGCCCCTGATCTTGTCCATTGATGCCTCGCTAGATGGACTCGGCGCTGTACTGTCACAAGTACCAGCTGGACAAGAGAAAGCCCGCCCCATAGCATTTGCCAGTAAGACCCTGAGCAGTTCTCAGAAAAGGTACCCAGCTCACCGGCTAGAATTTTTAGCCTTGAAGTGGAGTGTGTGTGAGAAATTTAGCCATTGGTTGAGGGGTCATTCATTTACAGTATGGACAGATAACAACCCACTCACCTATATCATGACAAAGCCAAAGCTCGATGCTTGTGAGCAGCGTTGGGTGTCCAAGCTTGCTCCTTATACATTCGACCTGAAACACATACCTGGTACGAAGAACACAGTTGCTGATGCTCTTAGCAGAGATCCCTTTGCCACGACAGTCGGTCATCGGCTCATCACAGAGCACTACGACCAACTGCTTGCTGAAGCTGAGGATGTCAGCTATGATGGCATTCAGGACACTCTCCGTTTAAAGGTCCAGTGTCATCGGGTAAAGAAACCACCCCATACCAGCCCATCATCTCAGGTTAGTCCAACTAAACATCCTTGTGACTCTGTGGCCGTCAAGGCTCTTTTGGATGCTCATGACCAATGGGATACAGCTGCTGAGACCAGGGCTGTGGAGCTGCTTCAGTCTGTGCAGGATCTTTTGACACAAGGCCAGGATCCACTTCCTGTCTTCACCTTGGAAGAACTCCAGCGAAGCCAAGAGCTTGATGCCACCATCTCGAAGCTGGTGCCGTTTGTCATTCGAAAGAGACGACCATCCAGGCGTGAAAGAGCAGGTCTTGACTCGAAAGCTGTGACGTTGCTCAAACAGTGGGACCGGCTTCACTTTCAGAATGGTGTCCTGTACCGTGTGACTAAAGATCCCCTCAGTAAACAAAAAAGGCATCAGTTTGTCTTGCCAGAGACTCTCAAGGAGACAGCGCTGCATGGTATCCATGACATTGCTGGACACCAGGGGCAAGCGAGAACTTTACACCTGGCGAGACAACGCTTCTTTTGGCCCAAGATGGAGTCTGATGTAAGAGATTACGTCAAGTGCTGTCAAAGATGCATTCTAGCAAAAACACCAGACCCTTCTGCTAGAGCACCACTTGAAAGCATCAGAACCTCTTGTCCCATGGAGCTCGTATGTTTGGACTTTTGGAGTGCAGAAGACAGCAGGCAGCGCTCCGTCGATGTTCTTGTCCTGACAGATCATTTTACAAAGCTGGCCCATGCCTTTCCATGCACAAACCAGACCGCCAAGCAAGTAGCTAAAAAGCTATGGGATCACGTCTTCTGTGTGTATGGGTTCCCTGAACGGATCCACTCCGATCAGGGGGCTAACTTTGAGAGTGAGCTCATAGCCGAACTGCTCAGACTGTCAGGAGTCTCAAAGTCACACACTACGGCTTATCACCCGATGGGAAATGGAGGAACTGAGCGCTTTAACAGAACGTTAGGCAGCATGCTCAGATCGTTGCCCCTCAAGGAGAAACACAAGTGGACACAACAAGTACAAACTTTGACGTTTGCGTACAATGCAACAGTACATGAAACCACCGGATATGCCCCTTTCCAGCTCATGTTTGGTCGTATTCCAAGGCTCCCCGTGGATGTAATGTTTAAACAGGTGCTTCACGACCCTGTGGTTGTCGATCACAAAAGCTACGTGAAAACTCTGATGTCACATCTTAATGAAGCAGCCAGGATCGCTCAAACACATGCAGTCAAGGAGCAAGACAAACAAGCAAGAGAGTACAACAAAAAAGTAAAAGGCACTCACTTGAGCATTGGAGACCGAGTACTCATCGCAAACAAAGGCGAAAAAGGGAAGAAAAAGTTAGCTGATAAGTGGGATCCAACAGTGTACACAGTCAAAGACAGAAATCTGCAAACCCACACGTACAGGCTGGAGGACAATAAGGGCAAAACAAAAGTAGTGCACCGCAACTTAGTCCTGAACATCAGTTTCTTACCTGTGGTGGCGACTGAAAGAGAACTGTGTGACACTGGGAATGAGGATGGATCAAGTGTGACAAATTCCCTGGATTCTTTGGAGGAGGAGAACTCAGAGGAGAGGACAAGCACATGGGTTATGAGTGAATCAGCAGACGCCGAGAGTCAGGCCAGCCTGAGTGGAGGACAGTCAGAACTGGACCAGCCCAGTCAGGATGCTGCAGAGTTGGCTCATGAGGAGCTATCTGCAGATGAGTTGATCCAGTGCGCACCTGGCGGCAGAGACTCCAATAGAGACAGTGACATTAACAGTCTAGCTGCAGAACCTGACTCAGACTCCCTACATTCGTCAGACATGCTTCCAGTAGACACAGACACCAAGTCTAATCCAGACACTGACTGTGACACAGAGTCAGAGTTACTTCAGGCAAGCCCAGTGCTTTCCACAGACTCACAGGTGCCATCAGTAGATGCTGTTCATGACAGAGGCATACAAGTTAACCCATCAGCACCTACAGAACATGTAGTCAGGACACGGTTTGGCAGAGTCAGTAGAAAGGTCAATCGTCTTATTGAATCCATGGTTCAAAAGCCTTTTGATATAAAAGATATGGCAAGTTCATTCAGCAGGAAATCTCAGTCACTCCTAACTTTGTTTTAGTGTATCAAGGTGTCCAGATGTGTAAATGTGTTGTGATTAATGGACAATGTCACTACCGTAGTGATTTTGTATGCAGTATGTTTTGCAAAGTTTAAGGTGACGGAGAATGTGTATGGTGTACACGGCATCATATCAACCTAGGAGAGACTAAGGCTTGATCACCCTTATGTTCTTTCTGAACCTATTTTGTGGGTTTCTCATGGAAGGTAAAGCTCAGAGCTTTTTAACTACCTCCGTCAGGTTTCACAGAGTGTGTGAATTGTTGTTTTTTTTGGAACGCTCACATGTACAGTCTGGATTTTGGTGAAGTTAGGAGGGGTGGATGTAACAGGTGTGTTCCAGCAATTGTAATTCACCAAAAGTCCATCCTTAGTATTTGTTTTCATTTTGTCATATCATTTTCATGTTGAATTATTTATTTTACGTATATTTGTAATTTTATTTTGAAATTTGTTTTATTTTGGTGACTTCCTGTAAGGAAGGAACTTCCTGTAGTTTCGCGGTACTCTCCTCAGACGGCGCGAGATCCCGCTGAGGAGAGAGGTGTGCCTGTTGAAGTCGTGACAAGTTGCTCTACTGATTTTATTTTGTTTGCACAGGTATGTGAGCTCATGGTTTTTTGTTCATTTGTTATAATGTTCATGGTAAAACATAAAAATTGCCACTGTTGAATGGATTAAGCAAATTTATAGAAACGTTCATTAGGTCAGACGGCGCGAGATCCCGCTGAGGAGAGAGGTGTGCCTGTTGAAGTCGTGACAAGTTGCTCTACTGATTTTATTTTGTTTGCACAGCTGGTTTTGAATAAATCCTGCTCCAGTGGCAAAACAGCGGTGATCCCCATCTCATCTGTACACAACACAACGCGGAGTTTGATCACAGTGAGACAAGAGAGGGTCGGCTAGGCCGGCTACATAACCATTGGTATATAACCATGTGGTGGGTCAGCACAGGACAACACACCTAAAAATCTCTTCCTTCACTCCACCCTGTGGCCTGAGCTGAAACCACCACTTAATTGATAAACCGTTCAGGTCGATCGTCTTCATTTTCAAACATCCAATTAACATAGGCATAACCATGTGGTGGGTCAGCTCAGGACAACACACGTCCTTCACTCCACCCTGTGGCCTGAGCTGAAACCACCACTTAATTGATAAACCGTTCAGGTAGATCATCTTCATTTTCAAACATCCAATTAACATAGGCATCCCCCTGGAGCAACAACACCATGATGTCATGATTCCCGTGTAACATGTGCCCAATAACAAACTGATACATAGAAATACGATCAGGAAACGTAAAATGCAGGGGGTCCGAACGCCTTGGCCACCAGTATGCATGATGACCCGGAGGGTCAGCTTTCACAAACATCTTTGTTATTTCCCTCCCAAACGGCCCCAAATCATCGTATAGTTCTATTTTCATAATTCAAGAAACTGCGTTATAAATGCGTCGCGACAACATAGCTCGGGTGCGTCTAATATACCAAAACATGCAGAAGTTAACCAACGTTAGTAAAGCTAAGCATATGATAAGAACCAATAATGGAGGGACTAAGTGTCGTCGTGCTGTAATCGACATTCCTGTAAATATATCCCACCAGTGATGAGCCGAAGATTGCTCAATTGTCCTGGTGGCATGTACCACCTCATTCCGGGCGATCATGGTGGACACCTGCAACCTGGACACATCTGTCAAATGAGTTTTAACAAGATGCTTAAGTGTCTCCGAACGGTTCAGTGCGCTGCTGAAGCGTGTCAGATCCACCTGCCAAGGCAGCGATAGGGCTTGCCATTGCACAGTAGACAGTCGGTTTGTCCAACTGAAATCTGTCAATCGAAACGATTGATTGTGCCAGGTAAACAGATGCACGTCCCATAAACATCCGGAAAACGGTGTCGTTGGCAACTGGGGATGTGGATTCACTGTTGCTACACAAATAGAGTGGGGCCCTACCTGATATAACAAGTCCTCAGGCTTCTCCACATTCCAATCACACAGTGCCGTGTCATTCGTAAAACATGGGTCTCGATATATTTGCATTTGTAAGCATACAGTCCCCTTGTCCATTACGTCACAACCTTCCAGATCATAAGTCAGATTAGTCTGTGGACTAAACCAGTCCCCATGCGTTTTCAAGAAATAATAATGGTTTCCCACTATTAATGGCAAAATCCGATATCTGCATATGGTCATGGGTCGGGTTACGTTTACTTCCAACCACATCCCTTGACAGTGTGTTTCATTGCACTGAGTCAGGCTAGGTTTAACTTGTAACCATACGCGGTCCGATATGTTCCATAAGTGTCTCCACGGCTGCACTGCTGAGGAGGTCAATGTTCTCAACAGACGTTCTTGCTGAACTTTAGCATTAAGCATTTGCAAGTTACATTTGGTACTATTCAACGTTGCAACCTTGTGTAAAACTTCTGATGTTGCATCCCACATATCAACGTTCCAACCCAGAAATGTGTCTACTACATGAGCTCCCCCTTTCTGTATTTCTACAGTGGTAGGCATCCATTGTGCCACCCTGCGGAACCCATGAGCTGTCGCCTGACCTGTAGATGATAACATAGATCGTGTCACTTCCCCATCAATGGTGTTGAATATTCCTAACAAAGTTCCTGTTCCCCCTAACAGTGTATCATACCACGCTCGTTTGTTCCTTCGTGGCTTGCAGGTTGGTATCGATGGTAACCTTATCTCCCAATGAATCTCATTATGTGTCGCCTGGTAAGCCATGTGTGTGCATGATGTCACTATTGGCACTAACGTAGGGTGTGTCACCTGCTGATGTGGTGGTACTACCAAGATGACCCAGATTGTTGACCTGCGTCCCGTGATCTCAGTTGAGTTTGAAATCCAGATGTCAGTGTCGCCTGACGTTACCGTCCATTGAGTCCCCTTGGTCGATGAGCATGATACGTCCTCACGAAGTGTGAAGGGATATTCCGTCAGGAAGGGATTTCCCGTTAATCGACAGAGGCTTACTTCAGCTTCAATGGTAACGTTGCATCCCGTTCTCAGGATCATGGACCATGCATGTGGTCCTGGGTAGGGGTCGCAGTCCATGGTGATGTTTGCAGTCTGGCAGACGGACCACGCAGGGCAGCGGAAGTTATCCTGCGTGCGATTATTGGTGCTGTTCTTCCATCCCACTCAAACCACGCGAGGCAAGCGAGGAGCTCCTTCCACCGGTGTCACCCAAGAGTGGGCGTTCCTTGGGCCGCATGCAGGCAGGACAGCCAGGAGAGTGCCCCAACAACCGACATGGCCATCTCCTGGGTGGGACCCCATGGTACGATGATCCTCGGGCCCCTTCTGCCAGACGTCCCACCAGCAGCCTCAACATCCACACTCCAACGCTCGCCACCAGGCTGTGACTGAAAAACAAAACACATGCCCCTCCCAGTCCAATCATGGATATTTTCAGTCCCTTGAATTTAGCAGGATTGCCTGAAATTATCGTGGGCTCCGCCCTTGTATCAACTAAAGCTCTTACTTCCTGATCTGAGCTTTTCCAATGAATAATCATATTTACATGAGGCCTAGGGTCTTCTTGTGACCAGCGGGGTACAAATTTGGCCGCTGCCTCCGGGGCTTGACCCCCATCCTATTCAAACTTGGCTAAGGAGGGGTAAAGACCACCGCCTTCCGAAAAGGGGTTCTTATTCTGCCTCCCCTTCCGATTCTGTTTTTTGGCCTTACTCTTTTCTTTTCTTTCTTTGCGTGCTCGCTTTAATGCAGCTATTTGATGCTTTTCCCGTTCGCCTTCTGATGTAGTTGAGTCTGAATCGGAATCATCAGAGCTTCTAACAGGCACACCAACCTCCTCCTCCCTTGGTGGCGGATTGGCACGCATCCATTTACACAGTGCATCATACAACTGCTGACCTTGAGCATCGGTCACCCTTTCCTCAGCAGGGGGCATCGCTCTTTGTACGCGTCGCCGACGCTGTACAGGTCTAGCTACACGAAGCTCACCATCACCCTCCCCCTGCTCTGGGTCAGGATACCGATCAGGGAAAAACTTCTCCCAATCCTCCTCTCGATCCCAGGCATCGGGATTATCCTCCCCACTTATCACAAAAGCTCGTATTTTCACCTCATCACCCCTGAGATTTTTCCTCTGCTTGCGAGTAACATGCCTCGTGCTAGCAACAGCCTTCTCACACATCCGCTGTAAATTAGCTTTTTTGCACTCCAGCAATGTTATTTTGGTTTGTAACATCTGATTCTCTATTTTTACTCTATCAACTTGTTCTCTTAGTTTCAACGTTTCATGCTCCGGGCTAGTATATTTTTCTGGCTGAATTTTCCATGCCTGCGCGCATGCCCACATGCACTTAACAGCTCCTCCAAGCGGAGCTTTGGGTTTCACCACAACCCTAGGAACACCAGCGGTATTTTCTGTCCATGCTTCCGGACCAGAACTTCCCGCTTGCAACAACTTATCAGCTACCGTCTTAACAGCTCCTCCAAGCGGAGCTTTGGGTTTCACCACAACCCTAGGAACACCAGCGATATTTTCTGTCCATGCTTCCGGACCAGAACTCCCCGCTTGCAACAACTTATCAGCTACCGTCTTCCACGGCACTGCCCCCCACCCCGGAACAACTCTGCTCTCCGCGGCGGGACTATTTTCCTTTTTCCTAAACATTTCTCTCACTGAGTCTCTCCTTTTCAAAAAGTTCCAGGTTCGTGACGCCAAATGTTTTGTGAAATAGGTTGTTACAGGTCCGGAGAGATCGCAGCAGAGAAATGATCACAAACAACGACTGTATGTACATTAATGATATTTAATGGTAAAACACACAGCAGTTCACAACTTTTCCCATCATGAGTTATTATGCTAGACACAAGCTGTCACCCCCATGCCCCCACATAACACTCCAATCAACACAGTTCGAATCCAGAATAGCGTACCTTACCGTTGACAGAGGGCGGAGAGCCAAAAACCCCGGTAGAGTAATCTGGAAACCGAAAGCTGGACACTCGTGCACAGTTCACAGCAGACTCTCACCGGGATTGAGAAAACAAATGCTTTATATGCTCGCTCGTGCGAAAACAGGTGGCCAGCCTGTCTCCGCAGGAGGGGAGTCATCGCCTCCATCCTCTGTCTCAGGCACCTCAAGGTAACATTTTTCTCACAACCTTCTAGTTCGTTTCTCACAACATTCACAACATTCTATATGGGCATAATATTTATCCCGTTGCCGGGACCAGTGAATATTTAAGTGTGTGAAGTCAAAACAAGTCAAAAAGTGTGCAAAGCAAGTTACATAGCTGTAATAGCTGTAATAGCATAGCTGCAAAAGTACAAAGTTATATAGCTGCGAAGCAAGTTACATTCAAAAGTACAAAACAAGTGGTATAACCATTGGTATATAACCATGTGGTGGGTCAGCACAGGACAACACACCTAAAAATCTCTTCCTTCATATGGTTTCAAAGTTTTGAATTGACTATGGATGTATTTCCAATAACGTATTGGTGTCGGACTACTAGTGTGAGGAAGTGCTTGTCTGGAAGTGCGACTTAGCCGCTACTTTAATCACTTGGCATTGCTGAGAACAAACATGACAGAAGATCTGCAGTAAAACTCGCCAGGCACGTCTTTGAGCGTGTGTACAAATGTTTGGTGGCCGCAAAAGAGAACTGTTGTCATTTCTCAAAAAAAAAAAAAGAAAGTGACACATTAATTCATGATGCCGTTTCTCATTAACCGCGTATCAAATGAAGTTGACTCATCATCGCTTCATCAAACCGTAGTATTGGGTTGCAAAAATGACAGGCAGGCACACATGCTCACTTTCTGGAGACAATATCAGGGAAAATGTACAAAAAAAACACACAAAAGTGTTCACTATTCACTATCATAAGTGTTTAATGTGAATTAAATGGACGGAGCTAAATGATCAATGGAGGCTGGAAGTACTGAGTTAACTACAAACAGCCCGTGTGCTGCGTTTAAACAAAAAAGGGTGAACTTCCTGCGAGCCTTTGAGCACTGTAACACACACTAGCTCTTTTTCCTGATGCCAGCAGAGAGTAACACTCCCCTGCTTTGAGGTGGCACGACTGCTGAGATAAGACGTCTGCTTTCCACGAAGCTCCATCAGGGAGGCTCACTCGCTGAGGCGGGGTTGGTTGCCAGGCAACGGGCAGCAGGGCATATCAGGCTGTCACTTTTAGCAACAGACTTTACTTGTGGCAGGAAAAGTTAGTGAGGAACAAAGAACATGAATCTGGACCTTTCTTGATTTTGCGGCTTCACTCTGTTGTTTCATTCAAGAAAAATACGTATATTAATAAACCATCACTGCTTTGTGATTGAATACGACCTAATATGAGTTAAAAATATGTATATTTAAACAAATGTAATAGTATTTTTGAGCATAAAAATAACTAAATGAAGTAAATTACAAATATAAGGCATTCAGAAGACACACTCAAAGACGTAATGATGTCATGATCTACACTGGCCGCTAAGTGTCAGTCATGTTCCATTGATGATGCTACAACAGGAAGTACAGTAATACCACGGTTAATTAGTTCCAGATCCATAATTAAGAGCAAAGAAAACCTCTTTACAACCTTCTAAATACAGTTTTTAACATTATTAGAGCCCTCTAGACGAGATTCTACACTGGTCACTAAGTGTCAGTCATGTTCCGTTGATGATGCTACAACAGGAAGTACAGTAATACCACGGTTAATTAGTTCCAGATCCATAATTAAGAGCAAAAAACCTCTTTACAACCTTCTAAATACTGTTTCTAACATTATTAGAGCCCCCTGGACGTGATTCTAACACCCCTATAGTACTTGTACAGTCCTTTTTACATATGATTTATGTTCTATACCGCTTATACTTATGTTCTATATGTGACTGTGACCAGTCTGCTAGGATAAGCGGCATAGAAAATTGATGGATGTCTTGGTCCATTTATATTGCATCGAGCAAACTTGTCCGTGAATCATTTGTCCAAACGAGTTGGTAACTCAGGCTTGCTTTTGGCCTGACCCTTTGAAAGAAACGAGGTACCGTGAAATAGTATATTTGAGCATAACAATAACTAAATGAAGTAAATTACAAATATAAGGCATTCTGAAGACACACTCAAAGACGTGATGTCATATTCCACACTGGTCGCTAAGTGTCAGTCAGGTTCCATTGATGATGCTACAACAGGAAGTACAGTAATACCGCGGTTAATTAGTTCCAGATCCATAATTAAGAGTGAAGAAAACCTCTTTACAACCTTCTAAATACTGTTTTTAACATTAGAGCCCTCTAGATGTGATTCTAACACCCCTACAGTACCTGTACACTCCTTTTATAGTATTTTATTTTAGATTTTATTTAAAAATTTGATTCCTGTAATATACGGTGACCCAATAAAAAGAAAATGCTGTTACCATTAAAGTATTTTGAAGTAACTAGAGGCATTATTTATTATATATTTGCTATTTATTATAAGTCTGGATGAGTCCTTCAGTAAATCAACAGTCTACCATTGTTAACATGATAAATAGGCGAGCGTACATATGTGTGGGCCTAATCAAACTCAGGTGTGTTTATGTTCTATACCATTTATACTTATGTTCCATATGTGACTGTGACCAGTCTGCTAGGATAAGCGGCATAGAAAATGGATGGATGTCTCGGTCCTTTTATATTGCATCAAACAAACTAGTCCCATTTGTTCGTGTATCAATTCGTGGAATCGGGTGACCAAACAAGTTGGTAACTACGGCTGAAACGAGCTACCGCGATATCTGATGAGTTGAACTTCATTCAAGCAAGGAGATTTAGCTCAGGTGACGTCAGACGTGTAAGAGCCTGGCTTTGCCGTGTCAAACATCCGTGTAAAACCATCCGCCAAGGCTGACCGACAGTCCATCCCTGCCCCCCCAGCAATCCATCAATCTGTCTCATTCATGTCTTCAGTGAGTGCCCTCTGGGTCGGGACCATCCGTCAGTGGCCATAGCACAGGGCCTACAAGGTCTGGGAATCATGCCGTGTGGATTTTGTGTCTGGGTTGGCGTTATATCCCACGTAGTATAGTTTTCCGGGAACTTAAAATCATAACATTAGGAACGTTATCATGTATCACGTCCAATTGTGACATTGTCCCATTTAAGGCTTTCCAAGATGCCTCCAAATTTGGTCGCCTCCGTTGACCACATTCAGTAGTCCGGAGCCTCCAAAAAGTTTAAGCCCTGAGGCCCGGATACAGCACATGGTAATGTTCTGATGTTCCAATGGGTTGATGGAATATTTGAATATTTAGAAACACGTAAAGACAAACATTGACATTAACCCCAAATTCACACAGTTATGTCCGTATTGATTTCAAATGCGCAATTTACATTAGAGGTGTCAATGCAGAATCGCGTATCCCTCAGGTTAGCTGTTCCTGGATTTTTGAAGCTGTTTTCCAATGTTTCTCCGACTAGTATGCTGCTGAATTTACATGTAAGCACATCAACAATCTACTGGAAGTCTATGTTTTACGTTGTTTAAAACAGGTCGTGCTGATGCTATGGATTGTCAGTGATTTAAAATACCGTAGAAGCGATTTGAAAGCATATGATGTGCTGCTACGCGACATTACGCATCTGGTGTGAATTCGGGGTAAGACCTAAACACCCGCTTTGGTAATGGTAATGGTTTTCCATGAGGTTGTGCTTAAATGTTACATATTGCATGGTGACAATTCTACTTAGAAAACAGGATATTTCTAGGAATTGTGCCTATCATGCACAATCCTTATGAAAGACATGAACATCCCGTTTCTGTAAAGAGAGAAAAACAGTTAGTATGATCATGCTAACAATGCTCATCATGGTAATGGTAATGGTTTTATTTCATTAGAACATGCATCAGATTACAATTGAGTGCATCCCATAGTCAGTTCACAGTTCCACATGTCCAAAAGGAGTAGGAAGAAGCAAAGCTTATTAAATCCTACCCCTCTATCTAGTACTTTTACAATCAGTAACTGTTACATTTGTTCACTTCCTGCTTTCCTAATATAGTTTAAGTCAATTTTTAATTTTTAATTTTTAATTTTTAATTTTTAATTTTTAATTTTTAATTTTTAATTTTTAATTTTTAATTTTTAATTTTTTTTATTTTTTAAATTTTTTTAATTTTTTTAATTTCTAATTTTTTGTCACAGACCGTTAAAAAAGAGGCCTCCACAACTTCAGGCTCCCGTCACTGGTAAGAGCAACAGTGCCCCCTCATGGCCATCTGACTGTAATTTTTAATTTTTTTAAATTTTAAATTTCTAATTTTTTGTCACAGACCGTACTTTCTTTTGGTAGTTGTTTAAGTACTTTTAAGGAAACTACAGTATATCGGGTCTCTGCTCCTTTCCACCACATAACTTTACCATTACTTAACGGAGCTTTTCTATTATTCGAAAGCAGCCAGCATGAGGTGACAAAAACTCCACGGCACCAAATTGTCATCTGCCTTCTTCCCTGCGGGTCTTTGGTTGTCTCTCCTATCCATCTCAAACTCTCAACAGTCCGAGTCGCAAAACTTTTCTGCATGGGTTCTCCTTTCAGGATTGAAATGGACAAAAAGCCTACAAAAACATTCCCCACAGTGACATGAGTGCGTTTCTGTTGGTGTCAGCAGGCAATATGACTCCCCCCCCCACCCGACTCCCATGGCTTCAGCTGCTGTGGAGTAACTAAAAAAGCCTTATACATCACAGTCAGCCAAAAGCTTGTGAGTATTTATATTATAGAGGCTAGGCTAAAAGTGCGGATGGGAATTTGGTGTGTCGGACACTTTTGGAAAAGGTGTGAGGAATGTTAACATGTTGGACGTCAGTGCGGCTAAACTTCCATCAGGCATAGGGGGTAGTCTGCAAAAACCAATAATTTTTCTGGATTAATTGACCTTAGTAAAAATAACCCTAAATACTTACACTACCGCTCGAAAATTTGGAATCACTTGCAAATTTCTTTGTTTTCCAAAGAAAAACAAATGAAACAATGAAAATGAATCAGATGATTTTCAAAGACAACTAAACTAAAATCTCTTACCATGCTGTTAACTACTCCCTTCAGAGAGCAGCACAAACTGGGTCTAACAAGGACAGAAAAACGATGCACAACTGTGCAAGAAGACAAATATCAAGGAGTGTGTAGTTTAAGACAAAAACGCCTCATAGGTCGTCACCTGGTTGTACATTTTTGCATAGAGGCCTACTATCAACAACTGTCAGTCCTCTGCATCAATCTCCTGGTATGGCTGCTAATCCAAGTTCATCATTTTATAAGGCTAATAGATGATTAGAAAAGCCATCTAAAAATCTAAAGTAAAACTAACATCTCTTACCATGCTGTTAACTACTCCCTTCAGAGAGCAGCACAAACTGGGTCTAACAAGGACAGAAAAACGTTGTCACCTGCACTAAATAGTAGCCGTCAAACACCAGTGTCAGTATCAACAGTGAAGCGGTGACTTCAGGATGCTGGACTTCATAGCAGGACTGCCAAGAAAAAGCCATATCTCAGACTGGCCCAAAACATTTCCAAGTCATCCCAAACTTTTGAGCGGTAGTGTACTTACATAACTCGAGAAGACCTCTTCTAACGGCTCCTGATTTTATGAAATTGTCTACAAATAAAATTGAGCTCATCAGGAATGAAAATAATGACACTTTGCCAGGTAAGTTAAACTTGTCGGCCGCCAAGACTACTGTTGTCAATACTTCTATTGTTCGTCCTACTAGCTTTTCCTATTTGGAGGAACTACATGCCTGCTTGACGCACTTCCTGGGAAACTCGTTAAAGAGCTTTTCCCAAATTTAGCTCCTTCGATCTTAAATATTATAAATCAATCGGCACTATGCTCACGGCTTTCAAGACTGCGGTGATTCGACCTCGACTCAAACAATCCAAACGTCGGCCCTGAGAGTATTTCTAATTCTAGGCCGGTTTTGTCTAACCTAACCTTAAGAACCTTAAGGTTCTGCTACTTGCCTACAAAATATGTCATGGGTTGGCACCTTCTTATTTGGTTGACCTAGTTGTACCCTATGCTCCGTCCAGAAACCCAAGTTTGTTTTCCTTGGCGGAATGAAGTGATGTGAATAAGGTAAGGATATTGCAACAATATATTTAGAATGCAGTCTGACTACAGTATTAGCGATATGTGCTCTTGGTGGTTACCAGGAATGTACTTTAACTGCTTGGTAATGGTAATGGTTTGATTTCATTTGAACATGCATCAGATTACAATTGAGTGCATCCCATAATCAGTTCACAGTTCCACATGTCCAAAAGGAGTAGGAAGAAGCAAAGCTTATTAAATCCTACCCCTCCATCTGGTACTTTTACAATCAGTAACTGTTACATTTGTTCACTTCCTGCTTTCCATAATACAGTTTAAGGTTTTTTTATTTTTATTTTTAAATTTTGTAATTTTTTGTCCCGTACCGAAGTATGAGGTGATTGGAACCCGGGAAGCAGCTGTCAGGAATCGATTGTGATCTACTGTAAGATGAGTGGGCCAACATCGTGGTGTACTACCCACAAACAGTCGATTTTGAACGGACCTTTTAACTGCAGCAAGTCCAGATGAGATGTGCTTTATTTGCTACATGACTTCCATCGTGCAAATTCGGAATGGGACCAACACGCCACCAGTCGTGCAGCTAATCTGTAATTACCCTGCCAGCTGCTTACCAGTGTGTGCGCGTGTCGTCCAGCTGCATATGTTTACGTTTTCACCTGACTTCCGGGGTGGTTTAGAGGTCAAAACAAAAGCAGACCGCCATGCCTGGTAATGTGCATTTATGTTGCTGTGCATGTTTGTGTAGTTAAGTGGTGTGTGTTTATGTGTGTGTGTGTGTGTGTGTGTGTGCGTCCAAAACATCAGTGGAGTCTCTTTGGAGCGTGCAATCTCGATAAACGGTGAGGTTGCTATGGCGACTGCATTTCACAGGCAGGGAGGACCAGCCGCCCTCTTTTAAGGGGTGAAACAGTCTTTAAGAAAATATTCTTAGCCAGGAAAGCTTAAAACAACTTCAATGCCTTTTCAGTCAACTCTTTCATTTGACATTCTGTTTCTGAGTTTGCTCTCTTGGTGATTTATTTTTTAATCCTTTACGCCACCTTCCTGATTGAAACCAGCAGTACTGAACCATGCAAATGAATTCTTTTTTTTTTAGTTTGTTAAAATAGAAAAGTCTCCTGAAATAGCTTCCAGACAAGGGATGTGGATGTATGAGGTGGTTATATAACATCCCTACAAAAAAGGTACCCCCTTGCCGGCCAGGCTGTGGTTGGGTTTTACATCTTTCATCAGTCAGCGACATGACACTCATTTTATTGTGTATATGTGAATTTCTGGGTCAAGTGTAACAGAAGAATTGCAATGATCCGAGCACGACGACATCAATTTTTCACAAGCAGTAAAAATATTTAGAGGGAAAAAAAGGCCTCCACAACTTCAGGCTCCGTCACTAGTAAGAGCAACAGTGCCCCCTCATGGCCATCTGACTGCATGCAGCCTTTGTTGTGCCGTCTAGATTCACTGACCAGTAGGAGATAAACGATCTATAAACATGACGATGTATGGTGAAACAGCCCACAAACAGCTTTTAAAATGCAGTTATTCTACCTAAGCAAACAAAGCACTAATTATCTGCGTTTTTCATTAACTACCATGAAAATTAGTAATCAATTAATTGATTAATCATAATTTCTTATATGACTTGGACTGGTGGACACAAACATTAGCAACTCTAGCATTGCTAGCTAAAGCGCAAACAGCCTTTAAAATGCGGTTATTCTACCTAAACATAACTACTATAAAAATGACCAATCAATTAATTGATTAATCATCATTTCTTATATGACTTGGACTGGAGGTCACAAACGTTAGCAACACTAGCATTGCTATGTGACGCTAAAGTGCAAACAGCCTTCAAAATGCAGTTATTCTACATAAACAAACAAAGCACAAATTATGTGCGTTTCTCAATAACTGCTATGAAAATTAGCAATCAATTAATTGATTAATCATAATTTCTTTTATGACTTGGACTGGAGGACACAAACGTTAGCAACACTAGCATTGCTATGTGACGCTAAAGCGAACATCACATTTTTTAGCCGCATGCTAGGTTAGTATAATCATAAAATAATAATTCGCACATCTATTTTTCAGAATTTAAGGCTTTATTTTCAACCTTCTGTCAGTTTACTTCATTTTTTTCAGATTTTTCCACATTTATCAGAGTGGGAATGAGCAGGTAATGGACTAATTAATTACCATGCCAATTCCCATTATATAGATTAGCGTTTCTTACCACTCAGTGGTGCCTATTACCAATGGGAGTAAATTGGTTATTTCCTAGTACTGGATATTGTACCATTTTATTCAAGGCTACTTTACTTAATCCTGTTAATTGGTTATTAAGTGAATTTCAGCAGAGTAGGATTCATTATTTATTAATTGAATACTTCCATAGTGAAAGCATAGAAAACATGGTAACAGTTTTTAACAGTTTAGAGCCCTCTAGACATGAAATAACACCCCTATAGTAGAAATAACAGGAGAAAATGAGTCAAACAATTAATTGTGTTTGAGTGGTCTGTACAGTACTTCATCAATGTAGTGGGCATTGTTGAGTAGGACATATTGTCATGTCTTTAAAGGTGATTTCCAAATGCATTTATATACTTGAAAATGTTTCCTTTAGCAAAATGTGCTTAAATATGCATACGCTATGACTAATCGTCCCCATTCATCCTCAAAACAGCAATTTATTAATATATTTCTGATATTCATACTCTTAACTCCATGCAAATATAGAACTATTACACATTATCCCAACCTTTCACCTGCTAACCACTAATGAGTAGAGTAATTTTTTTTCATATAAGACAGCGTCAAATTTAGCAGCTGCACACGACATCTGAGCTCTCCAAGGTGCTGATCGTGTCACACATGTTCACATTTTTCATGGAAATAAAAATACACTTCTCCCGCTTCAAGACAGGCAATTATGTGAGATCATAAGATGATCACTGATGTGCTCATGTTTTACTACAACGCATCCTGTCATAGTAAAATAGTAACATCAGCATGTTAAATGTACTTTGACGTCCACATCATGAGTCAGATCAACACTATAAAGGTGTGTGTGTGTGTGTATAACACATAATTGTTCTTACAAAGACTCCAGTTTAACTCCCCGGTACTCGAGTTTTACTGACTTATGGGTCACTTGACAAAGGCTCAAGGTTCACTGACTCACTGATTGAAGACTCAAGTTTTACCGACTCAAGAGTGCTTGATGACGACTCCACATTTAATGACTTACGGGTACTCAAAGACTCGAGTTTCACTGATTCATGAGTGGCCAAGACTCAAGTTTTGCTAACTCAACAAAGACTAGAGTTTCACTGACTCATGGGTCACGTCACAAAGGCTGAGGTCCACTGATTCACAGGTGCGTTCACTGACTCATGGCTGCTTGATGAAGACTTGAGTTTCACTAACTTACAGACTCAAGTTTCACTGACAAAATATTCAAAGATACTGGTCCACGGGTGGTCGACGAAGACTCATGTTTGTTTGGCTGACTCACCTGTGCTCAATGAGAACTGGAGTTTCACTAAAATCAGAGTGTTCAAGTTGACTCGACTCACAGTGCTATTGCAGAGCTCGGCTCCCAAATATTTTGTGTAAACTACAACTCAAAAATTTGGCATCACTTGCAAATTTATTTGTTTAAAAAAAACCACCCACCCTCGGCCATCTCTGTGTGGAGTTTGCATGTTCTCCCTGTGCATGCGTGGGTTTTCTCCGGGTACTCCGGTTTCCTCCCACATTCCAAAAACATGCTAGGTTAATTGGCGACTCCAAATTGTCCATGGGTATGAATGTGAGTGTGAGTGGTTGTTTGTCTATGTGTGCCCTGTGATTGGCTGGCGACCAGTCTAGGGTGTACCCCGCCTTACGCCCGAAGGCGGCTGGGATGGGCTCCAGCGCCCCCCGCGACCCTCGTGAGGAAAAGCGGTACAAAATGAATGAATGAAAAAAAAACACTTTTTCATGCATTTGTATCTATTTCACAAACAATTAAAATGAATCAGATGATTTTCAAAGAAGGATCTACATTCACAAACAGAATGACATACTTAACATACGAAACTAACCACAACACATCCACAGCAAGTTAACACAAAAATTGTATTTAGAAGACTGTAAAAAGGTTTTCTATGCTTCATCTATGAATATATTCCATTTATAAATAAATTGCCTTCTAACAGTTGGGTCTAGAACCAATTAACTGAGATAATCGAGGGATTATTGTACAAACATATGTACACTACCACTCGAAAGTTTGGGATCACTTGCAAATTTCTTTGTTTTCCAAAGAAAAACACATTTTCATGCATTTCACAAACATTTTTATCCATTTCCCAAACAATGAAAATTAATGAGATGATTTTCAAAGAAGGATGTACATTTTTGCATAAAGGCCTACTATCAACAACTGCCAGTCCTCTGCATCAATCTCCTGGTATGGCTGCTAAACCAAGTTCATCATTTTTAAGGCTAATAGATGATTAGAAAAGCCATCTAAAAATCTAAACTAAAACTAAAATCTCTTACCATGCTGTTAACTACTCCCTTCAGAGAGCAGCACAAACTGGGTCTAACAAGGACAGAAAAACGATGCACAACTGTGCAAGAAGACAAATATCTGAGAGTGTGTAGTTTAAGACAAAGACGCCTCACAGGTCGTCACTTGGCAGCTGCACTAAATAGTAGCCGTCAAACACCAGTGTCAGTATCAACAGTGAAGCGGTGACTTCAGGATGCTGAACTTCATAGCAGGACTGCCAAGAAAAAACCCAAAACATTTCCAAGTGATCCCAAACTTTTAAGCGGTAGTGTATGTGTGAGTTTTTGTGCCCGCTCTTTGAGATGAGTGAATCGAGTACCCGATTGATTTGAGTGAGTGACTCATAAGAATCTGTAAAAGGAATCAAAGTGTCGTTGCATTCATTATTTTTAACCATCAACAAACTCTTTCTGCCTCCTTTTGTATTCCTATTCAGTATCTACAAGAACTTTTCTGACCTTTCTCTTTACACAAACTTGCATTGGTACAATTGGTCAACCCGTGTATGTGTGCAGTCGTTGTTGTGCTGTCAGCTCCCCTCAGAAGACTCTATCGGCTGCCTAATGAGGCTCATCTCCATCACTGAGTGTGGTGCAGCGAAAGAGGAGGGAAGTGTTGACCTCTCCTCCTCCAAATGACCTGATCAGTCATTCACTAATGTTTTCTTATCAGTTGAGTTCACTCAGCAAAAAAAACAAAAGCGTGTTAGTCCGAGGTCAGTGTGTGTGGAGAATACACAGGAGGGCTGGCAGAGCTTCAGACTGACATAACACGTGCAAGCATCTTTTGACAGCACACAGCATATAAGAGACTGAAATGAAACATAATGGCGCCGGTAGAAATGCAGTGGAAGACCATCTGGCAGGAGATGTGGATTTGTGAGGACGGACAGTCCTTCTTCGGCATCATCATCGTGGAGTTGTGTGTTCTCACTGAAGATTAGAGGTCGTGGTTCGCCAGTAGCGCCGTTTTTTCGATGTTACTTTGTAGTCCTGATGACATTTATTGTTCCATGCGGCGATGTTATCAATCCATATGATTGACAGCATAATAGCTCTGAAGTCCTACTTCACTACGTTTTTCCACTTTTGTTCACATTTCATTCTCGAATGTCTCATACTAGTATTGTATTGTAATATTTCACAACCCTATAAGAAAAACAATTGTGTCTGTTGTGTGCCCAATATTTTATTCATTCATTTATTTTCTACCGCTTATCGCGAGGGGTGCTGGACCCTATCCCAGCTGTCTTCGGGCGAGAGGCGGGGAACACCCTGGACTGGTGGCCAGCCAATCACAGGGCACATATAGACAAACAACCATTCACACTCACATTCATACCTATGGACAATTTGGAGTCACCAATTAACCTAGCATGTTTTTATTTCGATGTTTTTATTTGTGTTGTTTACGTTTTTGTATCACCATTTAGATATAAGAGCTGTCACAAAAAAGAAAATAAATGTGTTAAAGTGAAAGTGTTTAAAATGTAACTTTTAACAAAAAAACTATTTTTTTCCCTTTCTAGTCAGGAACTCATATTGTCCTGAAACTTACCTATTGTATGTTCCACTGCTGTTTACTGAACTGAAATAAATAAAAAAACAATATTTTTTCTGATGAAAGATGGGAACAATAGGACACAATATGTGCCTTCAAAGGTCAGTCTTAAATGGACGGAACTGAAGGGGGTGTCTTTAGAAAAATGCTCCTTCATTCTTTTTCTATGCCAACTGTCCTCACCTACGGACAATTTGGAGTCACCAATTATCCTAGCGTGTTTTTGGAATGTGGGAGGAAACCGCAGTACTCGGAGAAAACCCACGCATGCACGAGGAGAACATGCAAATTCCACAGAGATGGCCGAGGGTGGGATTGAACTCCGGTCTCCTAGCTCTGAGGTCTGCACGCTAACCAATCGACCTTCGTGCAACCATGCCCGATATTTTAACAGGCTTAAATGTTTGTGCAGTATTCTCTTTTTTGTCTATTGATTACATCATCCAAAATGTAAAAAAAAATTTTTTTAGAGGTACTAAAGATACAGTACAAGTGACATGCGTCAGAATAACTAGAACTTGTTTGATTGTTTGTGCTGTTAAAATGAGAGCTTGTGCTCTCATATTTTTTGCGTTATTAAAGATTCAAGTGTCCGGTGATTGTCATCAGAGCGCCGGCATGCTCCAAAATAAATCAAGAGGGTCACAAACGTTTGTGCAGTCCTATTTTGGGGGTTATTAAAGACTCAGGCGATGATGTCATCAGCCCCCCCAAAATAAATCATAAACATTTGTGCTGTTAAAATGACCAATTCTGCTGGCATGTTTTAGTAATGATGTCATTGTCCAGCAAAGTTCTTTTGTTTTCAAGTACACGGGCCAGACGTGGCCATCAAAGAGGCTGGGGGGGGGGGGGGTCTGGTACCGTCATTGTCCAGCAATGACATCATCGACGACATGCTCCTATTAAACTCAAAATAGTCGCAATGTGCTAGTTTCTGCCATAAAAATGATCGATTTTAGTTTTTTAGCTATTACGCTAATACGATTACAAAGGTCAACCTAAGTTCATTCCGCACGGTCTGAATTAAGCCAAGCCAGTCTTTTGTCATTAAATATTGTGTTTGCGTCATTAAAATGATCAATTCTGTTCTACTTTTTATTTTATTGTATGTCTTCACAAAGTCCGATGTGACACTGAAACCTCGTATCTCATTCATTGCTGTTCTTTTTTCTGCTAACATGCTAATGTTTGAATTATTTTTGACTTGACGTAGCTAACTGTAGCACCTAATGTCGAGCATGTTGCAACTAGTGAACAAACCATCAACAATTGTTCAGACATGGAAAAGATGTAGGATTTACATAAGCTCTGCATATTTGGGACAGCTTTATATGGAATGGAATATTGACTTATGCTCTTTTTTCAGCTAACATGCAAATGTTTGACATGACGTAGCTAAGTGTAGCACCTAATGCCGAGTGTGTTGTGTAGTTGTGACAAGTGAACAAACCATCAACAATTGTTCAGACTGGAAAAAATGTAGGATTTTCATAAGCTCTGCATATTTAGGACAGCTTTATATGGAATGGAATATTGACTTATGCTCTTTTTTCAGCTAACATGCTAATGTTTGAATTTTTTGGACATGTAGCTGATTGTAGCGCTAAATGTTGAGCGTGTTGTGTATTTGCGACAAGTGAACAAACCATCAACAATTGCTCAAATGTGGAAAAGATGTAGGATTTACATAAGTTTGGCATATTTGGGACAGCTTTATATGGAATGGAATATTGACTTATGCTCTTTTTTCAGCTAACATGCTAATGTTTGAATTTTTTTGACATGACGTAGCTAATGTTTGAATTATTTTTTTGTAGGAATATGTAGGAACATTGACTTATGCTCTTTTTTTCAGCTAACATGCTTAATGTTTGACATGTAGCTAACTGTAGCACTAAATGTCGAGCATGTTTTGTAGTTGCGACAAGTGAACAGACCATCAACAATTGCTCAAACGTGGAAAATATGTAGGATATACATTAGCTGTGCATATTTGGGACAGCTTTATATGGAATGGAATATTGAATTATGTTTTTTTCAGCTAACATGCTAATGTTCGAATTTTTTGGACATGACATAGCTAATGTTTGAATTATTTTTTGTAGGAATATGTAGGAACATTGACTTATGCTCTTTTTTTCAACTAACATGCTAATGTTTGAATTATTTTTTACATGTAGCTAACTGTAGCACTAAATGTTAAGCATGTTTTGTAGTTGCGACAAGTGAACAGACCATCAACAACTGCTCAAACGTGGAAAAGATGTAGCATATACATAAACTGTGCAGCTTTATATGGAATGGAATATTGAATTATGTTTTTTTTCAGCTAACATGCTAATGTTTGAATTATTTTTGACATGTAGCTAACTGTAGCACCTAATGTCGAGCGTGTTGTGTCGTTGCGACAGATGGAGGATTTTCATAATCTCTGCATATTTGAGACAGCTTTATATGGAATGGAATATTGACTTATGCAACTGGAATCATTGGTGACATCCGACAACAGTCCTGCTGGGTCACTTCATCAAACACAGCAGGTCATCTTCTTGGTAGGAACCATCCAACGCGTCAGTTGATGCTTCGGTTTGGTGTCAGATATTGTGTTTGGACAACACAAAGCCTCAGACTTTCTTTTCAGCTTGGTATTGATCAATACCAAATGATACCAATATCGATATTGGTATCATTTTTGGATCATTATTTGTGAATGAGGGAAAAGTAAATGTGGAGTATTTGGCTTGACAAAGGAAAGGGATTATGTTTGAAATTGTAATTTTTCTTTGGTCATTCAATTATTATGAGCACAGCCGTCTATTGGGAAGCAGGCATGAATTTACTCCAGAGATGGTTGGATGTTCAAATATTAACATGCTCTTAAATCAATAAATCAGGACCTTTTTATAAGTTATTTCCAAACCGCTGACATTTAAGGGATTATTGATACATCTTTAATGAGACTCCCTTTCATCACGGGGGTGAGAATTTGGTTGCATCTTTTGGTGGAACATTCCTCTGCTTTTTCTCTGCAAGGAAATAATAAAAAAGAAAAGTTTCATGGAAGTGAGGAAATGTGTCACAGCGCTCAAAGCGTTGTTCATGAAACACACACACACACACACACACAAACTCACACACTAGATGAGATTGACTTTTGGCTCACTTGGTATTACATGTATCCAAGGTTCTCCATTGTTGTGTTGTATTTGAAATCCTGCAGACTGGCAGGTGGCAAGGGAACTGGGATGGCCTGGCGGTAGACTGTGTACTAATCAAAAGACAGAAATATGATCTGAGTAAATATTTGGACTGGAATTCTCAAACCCACGATATTATATCATACTTGACAATAACAATAAAATGATGATACGGCGATAGTCGTTCGTCAGTATATCACAAGACCTTTTGTGTGTCCGTGTCTTCCGGTATTTGTGCGACGTTAGTGTGATTGTAAATAATTGTAATAATAATATCTATGAAATATACAATTTCAGATGGAAGAACATACAGTATGAACAAATAATCTTTTGCCTAGAGGTGCGCCTCCTGGATGACAATGTAAGGATGCAAAAATGTGAGCGTGTCCATGCCCACCTCTGGGAATTGGATCCGCACGTTGATGCTGTCTTCCGAGGATGCAACAAGTGAAGCGGAAACTTCCTGCTTCGGATTTCTTTCATGCTGCTGCTTGAAGCCAAGAAGGAAAGCCATGCCTGGGATGTACGTCTCGACACTGCCAAAAGTACACAGCAGTTATGGTCATTTAATTGTAAACCAAATGAAGTCTCCTACTATATTGTCAGCTGACACTCACCATCTGGCCAACTCTACCATGTCGTCTGGAATTCTGGTCCAGTGTACTTTGGCCTTGAGCGTTGGCTTGGAACCAGGCAGGCGTGCCGTATCAGCTCTCAGTGACATTTCAAAGGACTGACATTCAGCTCCCCATCTAATATGCGCCTGGACCGAACACAGGACAACAGCCAAGTTCTACACATGACATTTGGTGGGACACCACATGATATTCCCAATACCCAATACATTTGAACCTCCAAAGATTAGTCCTGAAAACTGTAATGATGACTAAGTATACATTTCCAAATCCCAAATGTAAGACTGTTTTTCCTGGCTTTTTTTCTTGGGAAAAACAGTATTTAGCAAACATTTCTGCATTGGTAATATGAAGCATCATTTTGATAACTCTGCAACACCTGCAAACTCTTGCACCAACAAAACATTCCACAAATTCGATGCTGGAAATACGAGATCTTGCTTTAATTTTAAATCAGCTTATGGGTTAGTTTTTAATTCCAACATGAATGATTAATGATGTAAATACCATGTTGGAACTGTCTCATTAAAGGCATTTCTTTGTATAAAAAAGCCCTTTCAGCAAACGGAAAATGGAAAATGACTGGATAAACACCACACTCTGAAAGTATATTTCAGGCATGAGAATGTAGGAAAATCGCCATTCTTAAATCGAATACAGAAATTGTAGTATTCTTAATGGAGTACAATGCATAGTGCCTAGTATCACCTCGTACTTCGGTACGTGATAAAAAAAATTAAAACTTAAACTATATCAGGAAAGCAGGAAGTGAACAAATGTGACTGATTGTAAAAGTACCAGATGGAGGGGTAGGATTTAATAAGCTTTGCTTCTTCCTACTCCTTTTGGACATGTGGAACTGGGAACTGATTATGGGATGCATTGAATTGTAATCTGATGCATGTTCAAATGGAATAAAACCATTACCATTACCATTACCTTTGCTTCCGCACGATTATCCACCGCAGTGTCCATGCACATTTTCCAGTTGGTGCTATCTCCAACCTGGGACACAATCAGTTGGGTACTCTGAAGTTTGGACTCGGGCGTGTAGTAAACAGCTGTGTCATAACCTTCAGGCTTCTGGTTCCCCGCCATGGCGAGGGCTCGGATGCTGAACACGACTTCAGGTGTTGAGTTCAACATCTGTGGAACCATAGGAAATGAGAAAGTTGGCTGCGTGCCGATCATAACAAGGAGTTCAGCTGATTATGTAAATGTCTAAGCATGGCGTTATATTAGTTTATAGTAATTTCTTAGTTGAGCTTGATTTCCATTACAGTGTCATGACGACTGGAGTCGATTTCACTTGATGCTGACTCAGAGGACATTTGAACTTTCATAGCGGCTTCCTGTAAACACAGCCGAGTATCAAAAGATTTTGTATGGATCACGTGAGGGCAAATATGTAACATTGCTGGGGTCCTTGCAGACCTTGGTGAGCTTCCTCAGAGTTTCAAGGAGTTCTTGGGTGCTGGTCGGGTGATGGCCCCGTCCAGCATTCACCTCAATGCGGATCTTGTCGACGGCTTTGTTGGTCTGAACTATGGGAAGTGCACCACAGTTAGTAGTCAGGGCTGCTGTGTTGGGTGTTAGGAATGGAACATGTTCCACTCTGTTCTGGATGAGTATTACAGTATGTATGTACTATCGCTCAAAAGTTTGGGGGGATCACTTGCAAATTTCTTCATGCATTTCACAAATAATTAAAATGAATGAGATGATTTTCAAAAAAGGATGTACATTTTTGCATAGAGGCCTACTATCAACTAATCCAAGTTCATCATTTTATAAGGCTAATAGATGATTAGAAAAGCCATCTAAAAATCTAAACTAAAACTAAAATCTCTTACCATGCTGTTAACTACTCCCTTCAGAGAGCAGCACAAACTGGGTCTAACAAGGACAGGAAAACGATGCAGCTGCACTAAATAGTAGCTGTGTCAGTATCAACAGTGAAGCGGCGACTTCAGGATGCTGGACTTCATAGCAGGACTGCCAAGAAAAAGCCATATCCAAATGATCCCAAACTTTTGAGCGGTAGTGTATGTATCTTGTATGTTTCATGAGATAATACACTCACAAGACCTTTAACTTGAAAAATAGACACCCCTTTTTCATTCTATCTTCTTAGTTTCCTGATCATTAGGACTGTCTCCAGAGCAGGTTTATGAGGAAGCGGAACTCGGTTTCATTTTAGAGACCGTTTGGACCTTGCTAGACTTTGGCTGGGTGGGCTGACCTCTCCCTTCAGTGCTGGCTTTGCAATTTCTATCATATTGTGTAGTTGCGCTTCTCACCTGGGACTGCTTTGAGCGCCATATTGGTGTATCCGAGGAAATAGTACAAGGGGTACTCTTCGTGGTAATATTCTCTCCTCAGCTCGGATTCGACGCAGAGACCTGCCCCGTAAATGTTGCTCTCAGTGCACATTTTGACCTTTGGATGCCAGGTGTTTGGCTTCGGCATCTGTTTTGGTACAACAATATTAGCCTTTCCCGGGACTCATTTCAATGATTTCTACCACTGGAATGTCTTATACCGCTCCTGTTTCAGGCTGGACAACTGCTGGATCCATTCGAACAACTTCGTCATTCGAGTCGATAGCGCTGGGCATCATGGGGGTTATTTTAGACAACGCTGGCTCTTCGTTGTTCCGAGAGACTGCGTAAACATTGGAGCTGTTTGTGGAAAAAAAGCAGGACAAATGTTCATGTTATCTTTTTTTTTTTACTGCTGTCTTCCCAATCCCCCACTCTGTCAATAATTCGGTGAAAATGTTCATTTCTTGTTATATTCGGCGGACTCCATGCTTTCATAGCGAGAGCCCAATGATGCATAAAGCAGTCATTATGAACGTAGCACTGATTGAGGCAACAGCGATGATGGGAATTACGGCGCTTGATAGCGAACCAGATGATTTGGCACTGCTCGGCTAAAAACTGCTCTTCATTTCATACCAATTCTTCCTTTTTCTAATTCAGTCCCTTTCACAGCCATAAGAAAGCTAAATGGCTCAACATAAGGTGCGCGGTGTAATAACCTGACATCACTGAACACACCAACGCAGGAGCCAAGAAGATGTTATTTAAACTCAACTAGCGAACAAATTGGAAATACTAAACAGGTCTGATTGGGCCAAATCATTTGTAAGCAAAAATCACAAAGCAACAGCTGGGGCACACAAAGAGAGCCAAAGACTCTGAACAACATGTTCACACACCTTGTTTTCATGCATTGGCCTGATATGCAGCAAACAATCAGTGAGTTACCACTAATGCCAACTTATTTTTGCCAATTTATTTAGCTAATTAGCTTGTTGAAGCCACTTTGGAACAACTAGATGATGTTGTGTCCTTTTGTTCTTCAAAGTCTCGGTGGAGAACATACTGGTTGTGCACAACTGTAGTGAAATGGGTAAATGGTAAATAGACTTCCACTTGTATTCAGCATTCAGCAGCTTGACCTTCTAGATTCAGCCTATTAGGTCAGTTTTTAGTATATTATCGTCTGATGGAAGGCCTTCACTCACAGTACAACTCAAGTTGTACCGAGTAGGACCATAATAAAAAAGGTAATCAAAGCGGTATAACCATGTGCAGTCACACTAAATCTTACCTGACTGAGATGAGTTGAACTTCCTTTTTGCTCAAAGGGACGTCTAGTACAAATTTCTTTTCTCGGACATTAACCTTGCCAGACAACTTCCATGGAATAGCAGTTGGTATTTTGCTCTTCATCTCGGCACCGCTTTGGAATAGTTCTGTGTTGATCCCATAGAACACCCAGAAATCTTTTGTGCAACTGAAAAAAAAAGTTGAATTGAGAAACAGTAATGAACTTCAAAATAGTATTTGCAGAACATGTTGATTACCCAACAAAACCATCCGTCTCCAGTGATATTTCCGATGTCAAGAGCTGTCCAAGGCGCTCGGTCGGTGGTGGATTTATTTCTGCTTTTGCTGTACAAAACCCAACAACGGTTAAAGCTTGGAATTGACCTCAAACGTGAATCCTGTGGTCAAAACATTGGTTCCCACCATTGACAGTGATTCCATTGAGAGCGTGGTAATATTTGCTGATCTCCAGTGGTAGACCAAGAGTGGTAGCTTGGAAATAGCGAACCTCAAAGATCAAGAAGGACTTTGTCCGATGCCAGGAAATTCCCTTCTGTAAATTCTCAATAGCCGCCCACACGGGGCTATCTTTGCCTCCGGATGGACTGATAGCCTGCAAGTACCGCAGTAAGTGCACACTATGGGATGCTTTGTGCTTTGCATAAGTGCGGATGTCAAAAAAAACACCCAATTTCTAATTTAGGCTGGTGTCAAAATACTATGGAAATTAATCGTAATAAATTTCACTCACATTGATAACACTGCGAACAAACTCTCTGTTGATGTCAGCGTAGAACCACTCTTGTCCAGAAGCACGAGAATAGACTTGAAGAAGAGTTTTGTTGCTCTTGAGTTGGGTTTCCCAGTTTTGGATCTGAAAAACCAACACAATGGAAGTATCAGCAACACAAGTCATGGTGAATCGGAGTTAAAGGCAAGGATGTTGCACAAACCTGATGATAAATAGCCTGGAAGTCACTCAAACTAAAATCTCCTTTGAATCCTGGGATGCTGGAGCCAAAGATATCCTTGATTCCATCAGCGCGGAAACCCAACTTGATAAAAGACAAGGGAAATTACTAGAGATGCACTTTTTCTTGAAACCGATACACTGTAAAAAAATCTAAGTTGACTCAAAATTTGTAACCTCACTGCCTTAAAATTTTTATTAAATCTAGCAAATTATTTCAGGTAATTTCAACTTACAACTAAGTTTCTCTAACTTAAAAGATCAAGTTCACATGACTCATTGCTTTGTTTTGGGAACTTTCTTTATTAGGTCAAATATTTTTGTTGTATCAACAATAGAACTCCAATAATTTCAACTCACTTTTTATTTAGTCTAACTAATTAGCTCAAGTAAATTCAACTCACAATTAAATTGAAATTAATTGAAATAATTTGTTAACCTGATTTGAAAATGAGTTGAGATTACTTGATTTTAATACAACCAAAATATTTGGTTATTTGACCTAAAAAATGAAGTTCCCATAACAAAAGTCACGTGAACTTGGTCTTTTAAGTTGGAGAAACTGTGTGTGTTGAAATTACGTGAGATAATTTGCTAGATTTAATCAAAAATTTCAAGGCAGCGAAGTTGCAATTTTTTTAAAGTTGAGTCAAATTGGAATTTTTTACAGAATGAATTTTTTACAGCTTCTTGAATGCAGTAGTCGGGCTTGAAATTTGACACAAATCATAACAACGAGAAATGCCACGTTAAATCAAGTATTTTGTTACAAAACAAAAGGCTACCAAACAGAAATTTGGATTAAAGTAAAAAAAATGTCTGGAAAAATTTATTTTGAAAACATCAAAAATCTAATGTTAGGTCTTTAAAACATATTTTTTAAAACATTAGCATGAGAACAATATTTTTGTTACAAAACAAAAGGCTACCAAACAGAAATTTGGATTAAATCAAAAAATGTCTGGAAAAATGTATTTTGAAGACATTAAAAATTTAATGTTTTGTCTTTAAAACATATTTTTAAAACATTAGCATAAGAACAATACTTTTGTTATAAAACAAAAGGCTACCAAACAGAAACTTGGATTAAAGTGAAAAAACGTCTGGAAAAATTTATTTTGATAACATTAAAAATGTAATGTTTTGTCTTTAAAACACATTTTTAAAACATCAGCATAAGAACAATATGACAGACTGTTTCTTGTACAACTCTTGTACAAGTTGGCCACACCCACATTTCAAAGTTCACAAACTAATTAGTTGGGAGGATCAAAACCTAACATTTCTAGTCGTCTCAACTTTTTGGCAAAATTATTTGACTTGATGCACAAAAATAAGTTGACGGAACTAAAAGCTAGAATTTTTTTTTACAGTGTACTGATAACTTTCTGCTTCTCAACACAGATATGATACAGATAACTGGTAACTTTTTCATATCTATGTTTTAAAATTTAGATTGAACTGTAGTTTGTACAGATGCCCTGGTATCGGCTTGATACAATAATTCTCATGACGGAAGATTTCCTACTTGAATGAATATTTCAGAGCATACCTCCAGAAGCTGCAGAATTCTACCAATGAAATAAAGTTTCCCTTTCATGGTGACTTCAGTGGGGAAGATTTCTCTTGCATTTTTGAGCATGAAGCCTTCTGCTGCTGTTCCGATGAGGAAATCGTCTACATAAAAATGAAAAAATGACTTGAAGATGAAAGGAAGCATTAGCAATATTGCCACATGCAAATATACCATTAAACCAGTCGAAGCGAACTGCCCTGCTGAAGTGATAGCTCAGGCGACCATATTTCGGGGCCAGGATTTTCACAGCGATGCTGCAGGCAGTAGACCTTTGCATGAAAAACACAACAAAAGCAAAGAACATTGAACGGCTTCACTAAGCAATATTGTTACGTTTTAATCACCCCACCTACAGATAAGTATTGTCGGGAGTTCTGGATCTGGCCATGCTTCTCAGATAGGAATACGCAAAACTAACAACATGAAGGTCCTTTTCCTCCTGCAGATGCGCAGTCACAGTGGACACCAGCGCCATCGGCGGCTTTGTGTCAAAGAGGATTATAAAGGCCAATATGCGCATCTCAGTAGGAAGCTCCTTTTGCAGGAAAAGACTCATGCTGATGTCTTGGATCTGAAAAGGAGAATATTATCATGAGAAAGTTGGCATGGTTGGGGGGGTCCAGCTTAAAGCTTTCAGCACCCACTGGCATAGTCAAATACCCAATTCTTCTTTGGTATGTGTACCAGGGTATGCATGACCCTGTGATACCGTGGTTATGTTCTTATGTTCTTACAGCGTGGGGATCTCGTGGCGCAATCAGCCTCATGGATTGCACCGCAGCATTCAGCACACGTGGCGGGAGATCGACCGGGTTTGCAGCCACTCCCGGCAGGAAGCGCATGATGGTTTTAATGCTGCCTGGATGGCCCGCATTGCCCAGAGCCCTGAGAGCCAGAACCATGTCGTCCTCGTTTTTATTCCTGAAACTCTCTGTGGCCAAGTCAAGCAGCGGCTGGGGAAGGGCATGGAATTATGAGTGTCATCATAACAATACATTTACATATGATGTGTACATAATACATAATAATAATACATTTTATTTGTATAGCGCTTTTCAGAGTACTCAAAGACACTTTACAGCGAAGAAAAAAGGAATAAAAAAATAGAGTTGAGTAAAAACATAGTAAACGATGCATTAAAATACAATATTCAAACATTCATTCAGAGCTAAAAACAAAGCTAAAAGCGTGGCGGGGCACAGAAGTCAGGAATAAAAAGTTAGAAATTAAAAACTGATGTAAACAGGTGGGTTTTTAGTTGTTTTTTGAAGGTGGGAAGGTCGGGGCAAAGAGTTCCAGGGGGTGGGGGCAGCGATGGAGAAGGCTCTGTACACAAGTACATGTACACAAGTACAACTTTTCCTGGGTCGAATGAAGTCATTTTATTAGTTTTTCCTTTCCTTTCCAGGTTTTTCCCCGTCTCGTTATAGCATAATATACTTTTCGTGGTTATGCTGAGTAATCGTGTTTTTCCTCTAAATGTGTCTCCTGTCTGGAAGAAGACGCCGCTGGCCTGTGTGAATTAAGATTTATTTTTATTTAATTGTATTATTTCTATTAATTACTAAAAAATATATAAACTTATTTAAAATTAATATATGTTCAGTTCATAAATTAATAAACTAAATATTTTAAATTCCAGATTTTTTGTATTGTTCTTGTAGTTCAAAGTGAAACCCTCTAAAGCAAGGGTGGGCAAATATTCTGACCCGTGGGCCACATTAAGTTAACAAAATTGTCTGGGGGGGGCAGAACATACACTACCGCTCAAACGTTTGGGATCACTTGCAAATGTCATGCATTTCACAAACAATTTTTTCCATTTCCCAACCAATGAAAATGAATGAGATGATTTCCAAAGAAGGATGTACATTTTTGCATAGAGGCCTACTATCAACAACTGTCAGTCCTCTGCATCAATCTCCTGGTATGGCTGCTAATCCAAGTTCATCATTTTATAAGGCTAATAGATGATTAGAAAAGCCATCTAAAAATCTAAACTAAAACTAAAATCTCTTACCATGCTGTTAACTACTCCCTTCAGAGAGCAGCACAAACTGGGTCTAACAAGGACAGAAAAACGATGCACAAGACTGCCAAAAAAATTTCCAAGTGATCCCAAACTTTTGAGCGGTAGTGTATGTTTAACACACACACACACACACAATATTTTATGCTTATAATTTTCCTTGAATTATTTGTCTAATTTAATCTGTAAACGTGTTATATTATCAGCTGTATGTTTTCATGTCCCTTTAAACATCAGACCACATCAAACTATGTCATTTAATCAACTGGCGGGCCGGATTCAAACACTTGGTGGGCCGCATGTGGGCCACCCCTGCTCAAAAGGGTATTTTTCATACCTGAACAGCATCCAGTGGACAAGGTGTGTAGTTTGCACAGTACTTGTACACCAACGAGCCATAAGAAAGCACCACCGTGTGCCACACATAGACGTTGGACTTGCTGAACGGCACGCTCAGGAACATCTGAGAAGAAAAGCAGATCTTCATCGAATCCAAGGATGAATTCTTTCTTTTTTTCCATCCTCACTTTAGCCATCTCAACCAGTTCCGGAATAGCCTTGAGATGATGGAATGCCAGCAAGAGCGTCTGCACAGCTTCGGATGCAGATAAGTCTCCGGTGTGGAACCTGGTCTCTAGGAACTTCAGGATTCTGGCGTCGCTGACTTCCACAACGGTGTCCAGAAACCATCGTCTAATGAAGGCGGAGGAACCTGATTAAGCATTCCTAATCCTTCATGTCAAAGATTATCCTTAAAAGTAATGAAATTAGATGGTCTTGGAGAGATTAAGGTCAGGAGTCACTATTAATACTTGGTATGAAATATAAGATGTCAATAGCGTCCTTATTTTGAATGGAAAGCTGCTTTTTGCATTAACCTTTCTGCAATCACACCCAGCGTGATAAGGCATCTTTAATCAGTGTCAGACTGAAGACATTTTAATATGAAAGAGGATTATCTATAATTACTCAATCTGTTGAAGTGGATCTGACTTGTAAGGCGCATTAACCGCAGGCACTCGAGGGCACCGGCAATTGGCGAGCCGACCAATCACCGCCGTGTCATTTGGATGTTTCTTTCTGAACATATGATTTCCTGGTACCCCACCTGTGCTCGTCGTTTGCGGCAAACTGCTTCCACATAACTTCGAGTCCTTCGCAAGGCACCATGCGAAGGAGTTGATAGAGCTTTATCGTGTCCTCGGATGTCGAGCTGTCGATTTGGTAGGCATTGGCTACAGCCAGTCGTTTCACCAACTCAACAGCCTGCGAAAACAAGTCGGAGGATTATAATGGCAACCATACATTTATTGGCAGTTTCGGATTCACTGTCTTAACTATAGGGTGACCAAACATCCTCTTTTCCGAGGACATATATTGTCTTTTTTATTTTTCCAAGACAGAAAATATTTTTTATTATTGGTCATTTATTTGGCGAGGGATGACTATGGATGGTATTTTCATTCATTCATTCATTCATTTTCTACCGCTTATCCTCACGAGGGTGGCGGGGGTGCTGGAGCCTATCCCAGCTGTCTTCGGTCAATATAGTCATATTTCTATTGTACGGTTTGATTTAGCTAGGTATACAGCAATCCCTCATTTATCACTGTTAACTCCTTTCAGACCCAACCATGATAAGTGAATTTAAGGAGGATTTTTATTCATAAATGAAATATCTTTACAGTTAGAGCATAGAAAACCTGTTTGTGACCTTCTAAATAATAATAAAAAAATGATATTACATCCCTCTAGACATGAAATAACACTCATATTACCAGATATGGTAGCTATGATAAGACAAAGTCAAAGTCTACTTAATACACACTTGGGCTCAAACCGGCAACCACACACCTCTACCATTCATTAATTTACTTTCTACCGCTTATCCTCACAAGGGTCGCAGGGGTGCTGGAGCCTGTCCCAGCTGTCTTCGGTCATATAGTCATATTTCTATTCTACGGTTTGATTTAGCTAGGTATACAGCAATCCCTCATTTATCACGGTTAATTCCTTTCAGACCCAACCATGATGAGTGAATTTAAGTAGGATTTTTATTCATAAATCAAATATTTTTACAGTTAGAGCATAGAAAACCTGTTTGTGACCTTCTAAATAATTAAAAAATATATATATTAGGTCCCTCTAGACATGAAATAACACTCATATTACCAAATGTGGTAGATATAATAAGACAAAGTCAAAGTCTACTTAGTACACACTTGGGCTCAAACTCGCAACCACACACCTCAACCATTCATTCATTTACTTTCTATCGCTTATCCTCACAAGGGTTGCAGGGGTGCTGGAGCCTATCCCAGCTGTCTTCGGTCATATAGTCATACCTCTATTCTACGGTTTGATTTAGCTAGGTATACAGCAATCCCTCATTTATCACGGTTAATTCCTTTCTGACCCAACCATGATGAGTGAATTTAAGTAGGATTTTTATTAATAAATCAAATATTTTGACAGTTAGAGCATAGAAAACCTGTTTGTGACCTTCTAAATATTTTTTAAAAATTATATTACATCCCTCTAGACATGAAATAACACTCGTATTACCATATATAATAAGACAAAGTCAAAGTCTACTTAGTACACACTTGGGCTCAAACCTGCAACCAGCTGTCTTCGGGCGAGAGGCGGGGCACACCCTGGACTGGTAGCCAGCCAATCACAGGGCACATATAGACAAACAACCATTCACATTCACATTCTTACCTATGGACAATTTGGAGTCGCTAATTAACCTAGCATGTTTTTGGAATGTGGGTTAAACATGCTAGGTTAATGTTTTGCTAGGTTAATGTGGGAGGAAACCCACACATGCACGGGGAGAACATTCAAACACCGCATAGAGATGGCCGACGGTGGGATTGAACTCGGGTCTTCTTCCTGTGAGGTTTGCTAACCACTCGACCGCCGTGCAACCAAATCAAGTGTGGTTAACCTAATTTTACTACGGACAAAGTGATGTTAAATTATAATCCTCACCTTTGACACCGGATCATCCAAGTTCTGCATGACGATGGGAAGATGAGCTGTTGCATCCATAAACTTGTAGACAATGTTGCCTCGGTTTTCCATGGGACTAACAGTCACAGCTGAAGGTGTGTCGGTCACATCCAGCAGTACGATTTCCTTCCTGCGTGATGAAGAGTTAAATAATCAGAAATCAGAAATAATTCGTACAAAAGTCTCAGCGGGGAAGGAAGATGCATTCATATCTTACGCGGCTGTCATCTTGAAGCTTCCACCCTTCACATTGAAAGGACTGAAGAGTTGTTGCTCCAAGCCGTGAGCCCGGGAAATCTGACCTCCCTCGCTTGTTGCTTTGATCGTGTATACGTATCTCATGGTTGAAACGATGGAGCTCCCTTTCTGGAGAGGGCGACACAAATCGTGAGCTGGAACCTATCCCAGGGGACTTTGGGTGAGATGGACTAATTAATTCATTAATTCATTCATTTTCTACCGCTTGTCCTCAAAAGGGTTGCGGGGGTGCTGGAGCCTAACCCAGCCAATCACAGGGCACATTTAGACAAACAACCACTCACACTCACATTCATACCTATGGACAATTTGGAGTCGCCAATTAACCTAGCATGTTTTTGGAATGTGGGAGGAAACCGGAGTCCCGGGAGAAAACCCACGCATGCAAACTCCATACAGAGATGGCCGAGGGTGGAATTGAACCCGGGTCTCCAAGCTGTGAGGTCTGCGTGCTAACCACTAACCACGCTAACCAACGCTAACCACTCAACTGCAGTGCAGCCGAAAAGGACTAATTCTTCCTCTTATGTATGATACATGCAGATGCATGCTTTCCAGGTCACTGGTGTGTGAGTGACAGGAAGAAAAGCTCTGATTCAAAATCGAGCACAGCCAGGAGAATTTGTAGGTGGAGAAGTACGGCTTGTAAAAATTCACATTTTTATGGCTGTATCAATTATTCGTGTTTTTTCACCATTTTCTGGTCATCAGAACTTTATGACTTTTTTTGGACCCCTGAAATCTCCAGAATCCATTTGACTGTTTGGAACATTTCTCTAACTTGACCACTATTACACTTTATTTTAGAGGTTCCATGATATCTAATCATTATGATTGATTGACCTGCTTCCTAAAAGTGACCTAACATGCTTTTCTTGTCAAGTTCATGCAAACCTGTTTAGCAATGTCGTCGAGCACAGCCGTCGCCATGCCGCTGTACTTTGCTGCCTTCTCCCTGCAGTTAGTGACATCCACAACCTGAGTGACGGTCATGTCCCTCGTTTCCTGGTTCTCTTCGATGGCGTAGTTGCTCTGACACATGCCATGAATTCCAACCTGGAAGGAAAATCCCATTTTAGCAAAATTGGACGTGACTAACAAAAAAAACGTGGACTGCGACTTGGTTCATGCTCACCTCCTCCAGCTCGTACACTCTCTGGGTGGTCTTGACAGTGACATGGAAGAAGCTGAGGACGCCTCTAATGATGTTGACAACGGTGTCGGATACCTCAGCTGAGGCGTGGATGTTGCCCACATGCCCGCCGGCAAAGTCGAACATGAAGGGTTTGATGAGCTGGGCTGAGATGCGCTGCGTGAGTTTGGGTGCAGCGGTGAAGCTGGTTTTCCCTGGGAAGCCGTTAAACTCCTCGAAGGCCAAATCGGAAACCTTTCAACAGAAGAAGACCATCTTAAGACGACACGACCACAAGTCGGTCATGCGGACCGATTAGATCAGCGTTCTCCAAACTGCACTGGTTGTTTTTATTAGGTACCAGTTACCTATGATCTAATACCGATACCTAATGGTAAACCGACTTTCACCTGTAATGAATTTTTCTACCTTTACGGTACCCAAACCTACAGATGATGCAACATCAGGAGCAACTGGGGGTTTGGTATCTTGGCCAAGGATACTTTGACATTGTCGCAGATCGAACCAGCAACCTTCAGGTCTGTCTATCACCCAAGCCGGCGCCCGAATTGAACTTAAACATTTAAAAACTTGTCCAAAAGCATTTAAAAACATATATATTTATGGACATGCAAGGTGAACAGAATAGTCATTCAAAAACTTATAATATAATAATTAAAAAATAAATGTAATATATTTATTTAATAATATATTTCATTCATTCATTCATTCATTTTCTCACGCTTTTCCTCACGAGGGTCGCGGGGGTGCTGGAGCCTATCCCAGCTGTCTTGGGGCGAGAGGCGGGGTACACCCTGGACTGGTGGCCAGCCAATCACAGGGCACATATAGACAAACAACCATTCACACTCACATTCATACCTATGGACAATTTGGAGTCGCTAATTAACCTAGCATGTTTTTGGTGGGAGGAAACCGGAGTACCCGGAGAAAACCCACGCATGCACGGGGAGAACATGCAAACTCCACACAGAGATGGCCGAGGGTGGGATTGAACCTTGGTCTCCTAGCTGTGAGGTCTGCGCGCTAACCACTCAACCGCCGTGCAGCCCTATATAATATAGTTAAATAAGAAAATAAAATTTTTAAAAATCACCAGTTGTTTTTGGAACTGAGCGCTGCTAATCGTGTGTTAAGATTGGCAATACAGTTTAAAAGGAGCATCTGTCAGGATGCAAACATTAGTTACATGTTACTTGCAGAATATCACTTTCAAGCACTCACTGTGCCTTCACATAGCACCCAAATGAGGTGTTGATGCTTTTTTACTCTGCAACTCTGCTGTACTTTGCAGGGTGAACAGGGTAATGACTAATTATATATATATATATATATATATATATATATATATAGTATATATATATATATATATATATATATATATATATATATACATTACCGCTCAAAAGTTTGGGATCACTTGGAAAAGTTTTGGTCCAGTCTGAGATATGGCTTTTTCTTGGCAGTCCTGCTATGAAGTCCAGCATCCTGAAGTCGCCGCTTCACTGTTGATACTGACACTGGTGTTTGACGGCTACTATTTAGTGCAGCTGCCAGGTGACGACCTGTGAGGCGTCTTTGTCTTAAACTACACACTCTCAGATATTTGTCTTCTTGCACAGTTGTGCAGCGTTTTTCTGTCCTTGTTAGACCCAGTTTGTGCTATTGCTAAGGATTTTTCTGTCTTTCATGATTACAGTCACCCCTGGTTTAATGAATTGGTTACAGACCTGCCAGCGATGAATTAATTTCCACGATATAGGATTCCAAGTCAATAAATGGAATATTTTTGTAGTTGGAGCACGGAAAATCTGTTTATGACTTTGTAAATACGAGGGATTTATGTTGCCAATTTTGATACCAATCATCCATGAGTGAAATTGACCGATTCCTACACTGATCATATGGAATAATTCTTGTTTGTTTCTTTGTTTCTTCTTGCACAGTTGTGCATCGTTTTTCTGTCCTTGTTAGACCCAGTTTGTGCTGCTCTCTGAAGGGAGTAGTTAACAGCATGGTAAGAGATTTTAGTTTTAGTTTAGATTTTTAGATAGATTTTTAGATGTGTACTGTATTATTGTGTATTATTGTACTGTTAGTAAAGTATTACTGTATTTTCTGGACTATAAGTTGCTTCAGAGTATAAGTCGCACAAGGCCAAAAATGCATAATTTGTCTTAAACTACACACTCTCAGATATTTGTCTTCTTGCACAGTTGTGCATCGTTTTTCTGTCCTTGTTAGACCCAGTTTGTGCTGCTCTCTGAAGGGAGTAGTTAACAGCATGGTAAGAGATTTTAGTTTTAGTTAGGATTTTTAGATGGCTTTTCTAATCATCTATTAGCCTTATAAAATGATGAACTTGGATTAGCAGCCATACCAGGAGATTGATGCAGAGGACTGACAGTTTGTGAAATGCATGAAAATGTGTTTTTCTTTGGAAAACCAAAAAATTTGCAATTGATCCCAAACTTTTGCGCGGTAGTGACTAGGCCGCATCAGGTTTTCAAAAAAAAAATAAAAAATTTTAAAACTTCGCTTTGGTTCAAATTTTCGACAAGAAAAGCTCTGATAAAACATTCGACAGTTCTCAAATATCTTAATTTTTATTTTTCTACACAAAATAAGATGAAAAATAAATAAACAAATTAAGAATAAAGAAAATCAATCAATCACTAATAAATAAATAAATATAATAATAATAATAAAAGGGCAAACAATAAAAACTTAAGAAACCACATATAGTTGGGGGGTGGACGATAGTCACATTTATACTCTTTTTATTTACAACATATTGCGCAACTGCAGGGTCTTGAGACACATGCTAACTCGCAAACTAGAGAGCTAGCGACCTAAACGGTAGCCTTCAAGTTATTTCCTTTAATTTTAGTTATTTTCCTTTAAATTTGGCCCGCGGCCGCGTGTTTGAGACCCCTGACTTATATGATATTTGCACAATATCACTTTCATGCACTGGTTGCAGGAGATGGACTGTGCATTCACTTAGCACCTGATGGGTTTTTTTGCCTCGTCCGGTTAGTACCATTTATGAGCCAGAGTTCCAGTACACATCCTCCATTAGCAATGGATTCATATTATCATAAATGTGTTTCCTTTGGTTTTTTTGTGCATTTTGTCTCGTAGACTCGTAGATGAAAAAAGAAGCCCATATTTTCCCAGTCTTACCTGAAGAAGGAAGGTCTGTGCAGTCACGCCGATAATCTTGACCTTGCACGTTATCTTGGCCCTGGACTCCGCCATGTTGGGCATCCCCAGACCAAAACTGACCAGTCCCTCATATCTGTACTCGTAGGTTTTCTTGGGGTTCAGGCTGAAGTCTGGAAGGAGTTACTGTTTGAAGGATCCTTTTGTGATAGAAAGGTGTGAAATACTCACCATAACGGACACTCTGACATGCTACAAAGAATATAAACAACCTGTTAGGATGTGTGAACATGCAGTATATAAATATTATTGATGAGGAGGACTCACTGGCCAGGGCGACAAGGCAGCAGAGGACGAGCCCCCTCATGGTCAATGTGGGTGCAAGCACATGTTTCACATCAGTGCTTTATATAGACGGGTGTTTTTTTTGATGAGGGAACCTGGTTTCATTGACCCTGCTGGACAGGTCGCATCCAGTTTGGAAGCCGCTGATGCAAAGCAAACATGCACTCGGCTGCAAGGCAGTCACACTGACATGGTCAGAGTGACACGGCACATAATCAGCAGATATTGAAGGGAGAAAATAAATAAATAACGGCTCTGAATGAATCTAATCATCTTGCATGCACGGAATTAGGAATCTTGTGATCAGATATTCTTCTACAAAGATGATAATGTCTACTTCAGTACGACCACAATGATATCTGGATATGGATTTTTTTTTTCAAAATTGGACAGTAGATCCCAGCTGTTTATTTCAAGAGTTAGTGGTTAAAAAACACAATACACCAAAAAATGTATTTTTCATGTGCCTCTCCTAATTATAAAATACTATTTTCATTTAGTTTCACACATAAAGAAACCTTTGCAAACATATGGTATACAGCACGGGTTTCCAAAGTGCGGTTGAGGGTCATATGCGGCCCGCAGATGTTTGTTTTTTATTGGCCCGCGACACATTCTAAAAATATGATACAAGAAAACTAAACAATAACAAAAAACAAAACAAAAACCTCAAAAAAACACTGCGAATCGGTTGAGAATAAATAAAGTTAAAATATTACGAAAAAAACATTTTAATATATCAGGAAAACAAGTTGGAATTGTATGAAAATAATAATGTCTCAATATTATGATGAATAATAACAAAACATAAATATAAAAAAAATAGTACAAGAAATGAACAAAATGAAAATAAAATTGTATTTTTTAATTCTGAAGATAAACCAATATTATGCAGAAAAAAATAATTTTGATTACATAGATTTAATTCTGAATATTTTTTTAAACTAATATTAGAATAATTAAAAAAATAATAAAATAAATAAATATATAATAATAATAATAATAATAATAATAATAATAATAATAATAATAATAATAATAATAATAATAATAATAATAATAATAATAATAATAATAATATATAACAAAAAATAAAGTTGTAATTTTAGGAATATTTGGTTGTGGAAAAACATCATGACATCAAAGTCGACAAGAAAGTAAATATTTGTATTTTTAGAACAGAACAGAATCAACTATTAAAAGGAGTGTAAACAACATAAAACAACCAAACCCATAATAAAGTCAATCAATGTTGCAATCACTCTTGAAATACGTTGGCTTTTGTGACTGAAGGCGCCACAATAATTGAATTGAAATGAAATATCATTCTGAATGTCAGGTTACAGTACATGAGCGACTTCCATACTTACTCAGTACTCTGCTGCCATCTAGCGACGGAAAGTATAACTACATGTGGACGGCAGCAGCAGGTACATCCTGCAGCACGGTAGTCATTAACATACTACTAATATCTACGATAAGAATCATATTAAAAATATTAAGCAGATTGTGAAAGGAATCCGTCAAGTAAAAAAATAAAACATGATGATATATGTAAATATGTTTTCACTGCATACTCGGGGCGTTAATTATATTCTGACCACTAGATGGCGGCATCCTCTTTCTTTCAGTGGACTGGTAAGGGCAAGTCAGCACATACGAGAGCTTAGTTTGACGATTTTTTATTATTAATTTAACATTTAAACACAGGCGTAGTTCAAGTACAGGTGTGCTATGCTATAAGGATGCATTCATGACCAAAATCATGTATTAAAAATGTGTTGTTGAGTTACTCTGAGCAGAATGTGTGGGAATGGGAATCGAACTGACAGACAAAAGGCTTGAATTCATCGAAGGCATTCGAAACAGCATGGTATGTTCTTGAAAAGCCTGTAGTACTCCTCTTGAATCTGGAAAAAAACAAAACACAATAATAAAGATTTATTAATAAGTGGAATAACGTGGAATTGGAACCTGTAGTGGTGAGGGATTACTGTACGGTCAAACCTTGGGTTTGATTCCAAAATGTAAGAAAACCAAAACAATATTTCCCATAAGTAATCATGTAAATCTAGTTAATCCGCTTCAGACACATTTTATGGCAAGTAATTATATATTTTTATTCACTGTAGTGATAGAAAATAATGTGAAATAATTATCAGTGAGGAAAGAAATTGACATTCTTCACGTTTCATCTTTAATATCTTGTTAGATGCAATACTGTACAATAAGAAAGACTGTGTGGGAATATTTGCAACATTATTGCAAATATTATTTTTGTTATTATTTTTATTGTAGAATATTTATTGCATGATAAAAAAAATATTTATAGGCCTAAGCTCTCTGGTCATCATGCCAGTCTTGAATACACACTTTTTATGATAATAAAATATTATTAATAATATTAATATTAATATGAATATTATATTATAATATTATGTACAATAATATTATATAAAATATTAATATGAATATCATATTATAATGTTATGTATAATAAAATTATATATAATATTAATATATATATAGTATTATATATAATATTATTAATATTTAATAGGATAAGCAGTAGAAAATGAATGAATGAATGAATATAATATTAAATATAATATATATAATATATAAATAATATTATATATAATATTTATTACAATATTATGTACAATAATAATATATATAATATTATTAATATGAATATCATATTATATTTCTAATAAAATTATATATAATATTAATATATATAGTATTCTATATAATATTATTAATATTTGATAGTAGAAAACAGTAGAAAATTGATAAATTAATATTAATAGTCTAATAATTAATTGTAATTGTAATTGTAATTGTAATTGTAATTGTAATTGTAATTTTAATTTTAATTTTAATTTTAATTTTAATTTTAATTTTAATTTTAATTTTAGTAAAGTTAAGTGCTCTGAGAACGCAGCATTCTGTCTATGTACTGTTTATTGGACAAAGTTGGGCCGCAGACATTTTTAGGTTTTCAAGTGGGCCCTGATTTGTTAAAGTTAAAGTCGCTATTTTGGTGATCAATTTCCAGCCACAATATATCAATGTATTCAATAAAAGTCCACTTCTGTCCAGGATAGTGAGCGTCACGTTTTCTGCTGTGTTATAGGATTGCATGGCAAAGACAAAACGTATCAAAGAAAGAAACAACGAGATGTAATGAGATGTTACCTTTCTGGAGAGCACACAGAGGAAGATGAAGATGAACATGCCCTGGAAGGCGTTGGTGATGGTGAAGAGATAAGCCGTCAGTGTGCTCTCGTAGAGGATGTGCAGCACTCCGAAGGCCCACGTGGCGCCCAGCACAAAGAGCAGCGCCACGGCCCCGCGGGCACACGACCTGGTTGGACAAGCACAACGTATCTTTCAGCAAATCTTCAACATACAATACTATAGGCTCGGAACTTGGATACATTGATATATTGTACAGAGTCGTCCGTGTAAAGCTAACTAATAACTCATCAGAATCAGGACTACACCCAATAAGAAATAACACAAAGCTTTGTGTCTATATAGGGCTTTTCAACATTATTAGAGCCCTCTAGACATGATATAACATCCCTATAGTCACAGGCATGATGAACTTACAATGAACAATACTACACGTTACGACATGTCTTTGAACATGTCATCTGAACGCCTTATGTTTGTATTTTAGTTTATGTAGCCATTTTTATGTTCAAATGCTTAATTTAGGCAAAAAAAATAATTCCTTGATTTTTTTGGTTAAAGGGTTGCAGACCCCCCCCCGCCCCCCTGTGATGAGTGAATTTCCACAAAGTACAACTTCATTTCTTAGAAATTATAACCGTCTATATAGGGCTTTTTTTTTACATTATTAGAGCCCTCTAGACATGATATAACACCCCTATAGTCACTAGCATGATTAGTTCATGTAGCCATTTTCATGCTTAAATGCTTACTTTAGGCAAAAAAAATCTTTCCCTGATTTCTTTGGTTGCACCTCCCTGTGAGACTTACTTCCACAAAGTACAATTCCTTTGAAAATATAACCGTCTATATGGGCTTTTAAACATGATTAGAGCCCTCTAGACATGATATAACATCCCTATAGTCACGAGCATGATTAACTTACAATACTACATGTTACGACATGTCTTTGAACATGTCATCTGAACGCCTTATGTTTGTATTTTAAGTTCACGTAGCCATTTTCATGCTTCAATGTTTCATTTAGGCAAAAAAAAATCCAAATCATTCCTTGATTTCTTTGGTTACACGGTTGCAGACACCCCCCCCCCCCGTGATGACTGAATTTCTTAGAAATTATAACCGTCTATAAAGGGCTTTTTAACATTATTAGAGCCTTCTAGATATGATATAACATCCCTATAGTCACTATCATGATTAGTTAATGTAGCCATTTTTATGCTTAAATGCTTAAATTAATTTAGGAAAAAAATTATAATTCCTTGATTTCTTTGGTTCAACGGTTGCAGACCCCCCCTTCCCTGTGATGATTGCATTTCCACAAAGTAGAATTTCTTAGAAATTACAACCGTCTATATAGGGCTTTTAACATTATTAGAGCCCTCTTGACATGATATAACATCCCTATAGTCACTAGCATGATTAACATACAATACTACACATTACGACATGTCTTTGAACATGTCATCAAAATGACAGCGTAAGCCATTTTCATGCTTAAATGCTTAATTTAGGCAAAAAAATAATAATTCCTTGATTTCTTTGGTTAAACAGTTGCACCCCCCCCCCCCCACACACACAAAGTGAATTTCCACAAAGTAAAATTTCTTTGAAATTATAACCATCTATATAGGGCTTTTTAACATTATTAGAGCCCTCTAGACATGATATAACATCCCTATAGTCACTATTATGATTAGTTCATGTAGCCATCTTCATGCTTAAATGCTTAATTCAGGCAAAAAAAATAATTCCTTGATTTCTTTGGTTAAACGGTTGCAAAAAATGTACATGCTTCTTTGAAAATCATCTAATTCATTTTCATGGTTTGTGAAATTGATACAAATTTTTGTGAAATGCATGAAAATGTGTTTTTCTTTGGAAAACAAAGAAATTTGCAAGTGAGCCCAAACTTTTGAGCGATAGTGTAAGCCGAACTGGATTTTTTTCGGGTAATTTTTTGTAATAATAAAAGAATACAGAACGGGCTGAATAGGTGTAAGATATGCTAACACAATGGTTATTCAGCTACACAAAAAATAAACATGAACAGAAAAGGTGTCCAGTGTTTATGTAACATAAACACTTTTTAATTTATAAGTCGCTCTGGAGTACAAGTCACAGGAACAGCCAACCTATGAAAAAAGTGTGACTTATAATCCAGAAAATACGGTAATCATCCTACCTGATGTTCTCATAGTGGCTTATTTCAGGCTTCTTCACCACCATGTGTCGGTAGACTTTATAGATGATCACTCCGAAGGCGAGTAAATTCACCTGCGTGACGAAGATCAACACAATCGCATCACATCACGCTTCAGTTCGAGTCAATAAAAAGCGGCATGCTCCGAGTACGCTTACCAGGATGATCAAACAGGCGGGTCCAATGAAGCTCCAGATGAAGTGATTCTCTGTGCTCAGCCAACACCTGAAATGCGAATGCAGGATGTCTCACTTAGCCGACTTGATTAATTGAATTTTGCCTGCCTTTTTATCCCTGAATCTCAGCTTCTATGTGATCTGATTTGAATCAATACCGCCTTGACTCCTCTTTGAATGTGAAGACACTCAAAGAGTTTTTAATAATAAGCCCAGTTAATAAACAGCCATCACCTTAGTTTTTATTGAAGATAGACTGAGAGCTCAATACATGTAGATGAATGCTCACATTTTATCCGTGCCGTAATACTTGGAACCCAACGTGGCCGAGATGGCGACCACCACTGCCGGGCTTCCATAACCGAAGATGTAGAAGTTGCGGTGCAGGAAGCCTTTGTTGTAGATGACGCCAACCACTATTAAGTACAGATGGATGCCCTCGATGCACATCCAGGCAAAGGCCGCCAGGAAGAAATAGTGCAGGAGCCCCGCAATAACCGAGCAGAAGAGCTGCCAGGAAACAGACAAAGAGAAAGGGCGAGATTATTTCATCTGACAAGCCTCTTGAATGACCTAAGAAACGTATAAAAATGTTTGATTTTTGTGTTCGTCCCACACGCTCCCTTGCAGCCATAAAAGTTAAATGATATCGCTATATAACGAGACGCTAGAAAATGATACATAAAAGGAAGCCGGACTTTCATATCCGCGAGAAGTCGTCTGCCCACAGAGTTGGATGCACGACGCCATTTGGAGAGGGGCGTTCAATCACGACGAAAAGGAAAACAGCATCATGTTCCTCATCGCTAACATCCCTGCAGAGAGACATTAGTATGTTTATTCGTCTTGCTTTCTTTTCCTTATTTCGACATCTAGGTTCCTCTGCAGGTGGTTCACTTAACTGATGGTTTTTTTTCCCCCCATCAGAAATGGTAACGGTAATGGTTTTATTTCATTTGAACATGCATCAGATTACAATTGAATGCATCACATAATCAGTTCACAGTTCCACATGTCCAAAAGGAGTAGGAAGAAGCAAAGCTTATTAAATCCTACCCCTCCATCTGGTACTTTTACAATCAGTAACTGTTACATTTGTTCACTTCCTGCTTTCCAAATTTTAATTTTAATTTTAATTTTAATTTTAATTTTAATTTTAATTTTAATTTTAATTTTAATTTTAATTTTAATTTTTTTGTCCCGTACCAAAGTACGAGGTGATATGACCATCCAATGACATAATGGGTACCATAGTAAGTGTCAATATAGTGATATATATATAGCACATCATGACTGGTTCAAGACTCTTCATCCTTGTATTTAGCAAACATCAACTGCTTGTATTGTTTCTTGAATTGGCTCATCGTTGTGCATTGTTTGATTTCCTTACTCAATCCATTCCATAGTTTGATTCCACATACTGAAATGCTATGGCTAGCATAATGTAGTCCTAGCATAGAAGTGTTTCTAATGTACTTCTTCCCTGAGATGATATTTCTCCTCTCGTTATTTTTAGGCTTATGCATTATTTTAGCTGTTTGAAGATGAACTATATCAGGATGTTTAAGTATTGGATTTTAGAAATAAGGAGTTAGTATGTTCTCTCTAGGCGGCATTATGAATTATCCTTACTGACCTTTTTTGCAGTACATTTAGTGAGTGAAGATTGCTTTTATAGTTATTAGCCCATATTTCCACACAATAAGTAAGATATGGTAGAGCCTGAGAGCAATAAAGAGTGTGGAGTGATTTCTGATTGAGAACAAATTTTGCTTTGTTCAATATTGAAATATTGAACAAAGAAATAGAGAAGATGCCTGCATTTCGAAGAGGTTACACCAAGAATGGCAAATGCAGCCAGTATTTTCATCCATCCATCCATCCATTTTCTCAGTAGTCTCAGTAGGGAAGTCCAGGTTTTGGGGTCTCCAGCCAACTTATCCAGTTCCACTTGGAGGACGCCAAAGCGTTCTCAGGCCCAACTGTAAGACACGATCCCTCCATCGTGTTCTGGGTCTCAAGTATTTTGAAGTCACAAGACTAAAGTCCTGTCAGTTGAGTTGCAAGTCTTTGATGATATTATCAAGTGGAGTCCAAAGTCATCAAAATTATGACTCAAGTCTAAGGCCAAGTTTTGGTACTCATCCCTACTGTCCATCGGTATTTTGGTTCATTGCTCAGACTTTCTACAGATGGTCAACCGGATTGTAATTACGATTCATAAAAGAACAATAGTTTTGGTAGTGTTTTCTATCATTGTTCTGTTGGACGACCCAAACTTCTAGAAACGTCTTGGTTCTAGAAAATAAACTTCGAGGCAGCTGACAGAATCCAGCGCCGCCGCATCTTTTGAAGAAACCCAATTCAATGATACAATGCAAAAAAGCCAATGTGAACTGAAGGTCACAAGGTACCATTGTTCTGTTGGACGACCCATGACCTGCGACTGACCAAGGTTTCGGACCCCGACATTTGGCTCAGAATGTTTTGACCGTACACAGATTAGAGACCAGCCTTAGAACAGAAGCGAGTCTCCTCCAGAATACAGTTTGTGTGCTGTTCTTTTCTCTCAATGCTTCTTTCTTTGCATTTGCAAACATCTCCAGATGTCTCTTTGAAGCTTTGACGCTTATCAAGATGCATATTTCAATTACTATTGTCAATTTTGAGTTATTACAGTGGTCATTGTGTCTTTGTTCACAACATTAGGGGCTTCATTATCGTCACCTTGTGTCTGTTCATGTTGATTCCCACCAAGAAAATGAACTCGGCCATGAAAAGACTGCAGCACAGGTTCTTGTGAATGGTGGTTCTGGTGCTCTGGATCCCACTGAAGAACCAGAAAGTGAAGATGCACATGGACAGACAGATGAGGGAGATGACCATCCCCAGCTGGGTGATGCGAGTCAGGACTGTTTGGTGGGCCATCAACTGACGGACAGAAAGGAAAGGATAAATATTAATTGCTAGATTAATCTGAGTTAACACCTGTTAAACAAAACTAAGAACCCCTCACGTTGGCTCGCCCAGAGGACATGAGGATAGCAAAGTGGGTGAGGTGGTTGCAGGTGCAGGTAGTCACATTGCTGTTGGCGTGTACGGTCTTGCAGCCATGTATAGCCCAGTGGCCCTGCAGGTTTTCGGTGGTGTACTCCCAGAAGGCACACTTGGTCACATCAGAGTTGGTGTCGATGGGCTTCAGAGGACACAGACACAGACCTTATGGTGGTTGGCCGAAAACTGATCCCGTTTCATCAAACCATAAGACTAAGACACAGTAAGTGAGTAAAGTCATATCGAGTCCTACGCCTGATTAATTAGCATGGAATGGCCTTGAACGCCTTCTGTTTTGGTTCTAACTAGCAAGAAGCTAGTCTATAGTTATGGGGCCAAATGACTCCACGTGAATAAAACCTTAGGTTAATTAGAAAGTTGCATTGATATCTATAAATCAGCTGGTGTCCAATCATAACAACCGTTATCACTGATCTGAATGGTTTAATCTGAATGTTGCTGGATCCTATCCCAGCTGTCTTTGGGCGAAAGGCGGGGTACACCCTGGACTGGTGGCCAGCCAATCACAGGGCACATATAGACAAACAACCATTCACACTCACATTCATACCTATAGACAATTTGGAGTCGCTAATTAACCTAGCATGTTTTTGGAATGTGGGAGGAAACCGGAGTACCCAGAGAAAAGATGCATTCAAAGACGTGATAATTTGTAGCATTCTAAACTGGTCACAAGGTGTCAGTAATTGTTACAATAGCCACCGCAGGAAGTAATATCCAGAAACAGGAAGAATGAAAAACAGCAAAAAACTCTAACATGTGTCAGTATATACTATTATTTTCAGGGAGAACATACAAACTCCACACAGAGATGTCCGAGGGTGGAATAGAGCCCTGGTCTCCGAGCTGTGAGTCTGTGCGCTAACCACTCGACCACCGTGCAGCCTCTAACTTTTCAATAATTTTAAATGTTATAGTAGGCGTGATGTGTAAACTCAACAGGAAGTCTAAAGATGCAGACCCCCCACCCCCCCAAAAAAGTCTTGCACTGCAAATTGAAAGCATCATGCATTTGGAGTGAAAGCCATCATGTCCGTGGGTCTTTACCTTGACGTGCCTCAGAGTGAAGGTGACATGGTCAAGCTGGTAGGCATCAGCGGGTTTGACGGCAGCCGCCACCACTTGGGAGTTGACAGTGATTTCCCCTGTTTCTGAATAGCGTGAGTAGTCAGTGACACCCGGGTCGATGCTTGGCTTCAGGATGTCTGCCATGCTGTCATATCGCACAAACACCACTGACACGCTTTCTGATGGACAACACAAGTTGAACAAATATTAGAAAAGAGTCAAACCTTTTTGTTCTCTTGTCTGTGGGGCCTAGACTAGTACTGTAAACAATCAGCATAGAATTTTAATACAATATCTTGGCCGCAACACATACTAGATTGGACATTATTTCAAGATCTTGTTGTTCTTTTTTCTTTTTGGGCAAGTTTCCATTTTTTCTCCATCGATCACGGTAATTCCATGTTAGCCCAAGCTGTGCTTCCTAGACAGCCTTTGTGTTTTTCTGGCTCGTACATTTGTGTAACTGCTCCAGCCGCGATGCCTTTGTATCCCAGAGTCACAACTAATAATTACCAACCATTCCAACCATGACATAAAAAATGGTTCCAATGGTGTGGGAACAGGTTACATAATGCAAAATAGCAAAACTTGAGTCCTACCTCAACTCAATCATCTCCTCTCTGAGATCCAACATTAGACAATTCTAACCTCCTGTTAAATGGTCTTATGAAGGAATACACAAAAAAAATGGAGCAGACTTCCCTTTTCCCGGCTGCTTCGTCCAGCTCCTCATAGCGGATTCTAAGGCCAAGACCTCCTACCGGTCAGTCATGCCCCGAAGACTTGCAACTCAACTGACAGGACTTTAGTCTCTTGACTTCAAATACTTGAGACCCACAACACTATTTAGGGATCGTGTCTTACAGCTGGGCCTGGGAACGCTTTGGCGTCCTCCCAGTGGAACTGAATAAGGTGGCTGTAGACCCCAAAACCTGGACTTCCCCACTGAGACTTCTGAGAAAATGGATGGATGGATGGATGAAAATACTGGCTGCACTTGCCATTCTTGGTGTAACCTCTTCGAAATGCAGGCATCTTCTCTATTTCTTTGTTCAATATTTCAATATTGAACAAAGCAAAATTTGTTCTCAATCAGAAATCACTCCACACTCTTTATTGCTCTCTGGTTCTACCATATCTTACTTATTGTGTGGAAATATGGGCTAATAACTATAAAAGCAATCTTCACTCACTAAATGTACTGTAAAAGAAAGGTCAGTTAGGATAATTCATAATGCCGCCTACAGAGAACATACTAACTCCTTATTTCTAAAATGACAAATACTTCAACTTGCTGATATAGTTCATGTTCAAACAGCTAAAATAATGCATAAGGCTAAAAATAACCAATTATCTAAAAATGTCATCCAATACTTCTCTACAAGAGAGGAGAAATATGATCTCAGAGAAGAAGTACGTTTGAAACACTTCTATGCTAGGACTACGTTAAAAAGCCATAGCATTTCAGTATGAGGAATCAAACTATGGAATGACCAGATGCCCAAACCAACTCATCTGGGTCGGAGCCCAGCCAACCTTGTGGAGGAACCTCATTTTGGCAACTTGTACCGACAATCTTGGCCTTTGATTGACGCCCCAGATTGACTCCCGTCACCACAACAATGGACGGATGCAAGTCCACATCACTGCAGATGCTGCACCAATCCTCCCTTACAACAACAAGACCCCAAGGCACTTAACCATTCTAGTCTTACCATTCCTCTCCTCTTTTGGTCTCATCTTTGGTGTTAGAGTCATGAGGTCACCGCCCATGTTGGAGGACAACGCGGCTGTCTTACGACCGGCATCAAAAGTGATGAGTCTCAATTCTGTGGAAGAGGACTGACGTGAGAAAAATACCTCGATAACAATTCATCATCAGACAGACAGGTGAAACCAAATCAGTCGTTGAATTCTCACCCATTTGTGTGTCTTTGATTTGAAGTTGATTTGGCGTTTTCAGGCCACTGGCCAGAGTGAGAGCGCTTTCCTCGACAGAGTGCAGCAGCTTGGTGATGGTTTGTTCCCGACGTGCTTCCTTAATCCTGTTCCATGCCACCAGCTCCTCCTTCTCCACCAAGTTGTTCACCGCTTTAACTAATTTCTGAGAAAGAGATCGTTTCCGGTTAAACCTGGAGATTCCTTCCACCAATCCCGAGTATTTTGAAATAAATAATGAAAATATGTCTGGTTTTAGTGGCATAGTGGATGGAAATTGGGTGAGGTTTTGTGCGGACTATTTTCCTTATTGTATATGGAACATGTCATCATGTTTTCTTGCGACAGACCAGACTTTCTAATCTTGTTTCTTGTAAATTAGAACTGCACAGCTACATTATATTGTATTGTAATAAAAAATAAATAAAAATAAAAATAAAAATAAAAATAAAAATAAAAATAAAAATAAAAATAAAAATAAAAATAAAAATAAAAATAAAAATAAAAATAAAAATAAAACATTTTCTATTACTATTTAAAATTTTAAAAGATTAACATTTTTTAACATTTTTCAGGCTGCAGTCGAGTGGTTAGCGTGCAGACCTCACAGCTAGGAGACCCGAGTCCAATCCCACCCTCCGCTATCTCTGTGTGGAGTTTACATGTTCTCCCCGTGCATGCGTGGGTTTCCTCCCACATTCCAAAAACATGCTAGGTTAATTGGCGACTCCAAATTGTCCATAGGTATGAATGTGAGTGTGAATGGTTGTTTGTCTATATGTGCCCTGTGATTGGCTGGCAACCAGTCCAGGGTGTACCCTGCCTCTCGCCCGAATACAGCTGGGATAGGCTCCAGCACCCCCTGCGACCATCATGAGGATAAGCAGTAAAAAATGAATGAATGAACATTATTCAATTTAATGTTTATATTTTAGCCCATACATTTAACATTTAGATTTAGGTGGTGGATCTAAATTCTATTTAGAGGCACCATTGATCAGAAAATGTGAGAAAAACCAAACAGGGAATGAGAAAAGAGAGGAGGCGAGCGAGGATTACTGTGAGAGTCGAGTGGACAGCAGCGGGTTTGACAGTGAGACCATTTGCCCCTGCTGCCAGCGACGTCGATCGACTCAAGGCCTCCACGTAGGCGATCACTTCCACTGAGGTCAACTCGCCAGACGTCTGCTCAGCAATTTCACTCAGTAGGCTCAAGGGCTCAGTGAGGTTACTCATCTAAATGGAGACAAAACAGTATTTTGTTTTACATTCGGTGGTGCTCTTATGGGTTCGAGGTCACTTAGTGTGTTTTTATATTGGGGCTACAAATCAGGGTCCCAAACGTTGGTCCTAGGGAGCACGAGAGTTTAACATGCCTGTGGTCATGTTGCATCATTTTCCTCGGGTTAAGATAGTTGCATTCCCATTGGTTGTGTGATGCAATCAGCTGTGTTTACACTATTGAACTGAATACCAAAAGTGGAGTACTTACATATTCAAGTGTTCTGTTGACAGTTTTTGCGATGCACCCGATGTTATCATGGCAGTATTTTTGGGGATGCTCTGAAAAACAACAATTACCCAAAGCAGCTTTTTGATTGCCAGGTGGACCTCCGCTAAAAGGGTTATTACAGTCAATCAAACAGTCTCATATTTACGTAATAGCAACACTTCCACTGGAATTGTCATGTGGGTTGCGGTGTTTCAGAGGCTCTGTGTGCAAGCGTGAAGGCAACTGTGCATAAATCTAAACCCAAGTATGAGCAAATGCGGTGAATATGCATGTCTATTCTTCTCGAACTGACCTTTACATCTTCCACCTCGCTCTGGATGAAAGTGCTTGGTGCCAGAAGTCGGGATGTAATCACGCTGGCAGGTGCAATAGAAAGATCCATTGGTATTATGACAGTGGGAATTTGGTCCGCAGGCTTGTCCTCCCTCACATTCATCAATGTCTGAACAATGAACACAAAGATCTTAGCTTCTCTTTCAAAGTAAACACAATGTGATGGCAAAGAAAATAACATTATAATTACTCATAATTAAATCAAACCATTGTAATTGGTAACTTCATTTCATTTATTTTCCGTCGTAATAACGCATCATAACGAGTAGTCTTTTTAAAAATTTTCCATTCTGTGTGTGGGCTGGGAAACAGACCCGCACTGTACTGTATATTGTACTGTAGATTTGCATCAAAGGTGCGGCATTCACGGCGCATATGGAGCCGAAGTTCTCAAGTGAATTCTCTCAACAGCAGCTGGGAAGCAAGTGAACTCACCTCCCAACGTGTTTATCTTCCATAGTTCAGTGAAAGAAAAAACAGTTTGCACTTTCACACACAACTCCAGCGACTAACACCTAACAGCTGTGTGTGCTACAAATGCCTTTACAGGCGGTCAGCAAATTGGTTCGATTTACGACTTACTCTGCTATACAAGTCCTCAGAACTTTCATTAATGGTGTAGCTCATTTGCTGAAATCTAATAGCTCAGTGCATTGTCAGTCGAATAACTTCTGGTACACACACAAGCCGATAATGTTGTGAAGTGATGGCTATCACGCAATCCAAATAAAAAGGATTAAAAACACATTTAACATAAGAGTGGCTGACTTTTGTACGTTACCTACACACTCCGTGCCATCGTTTGTCTGGAACTCGGCCTGTCCAGTTGACGTGTATCCAGGTAAACACGTGCAGTAGTAGCTGCCCACCGTGTTGGTGCAGTTACCTCTGTTCCCACAGATGTTGGTCACATTCTGGCATTCGTTGTCATCTGCAGAAAGAAGACGTGGACACCAAGTTAGACAAGAAACACCAACGTTTATTTCACGGTCACATGCTGTAGAAATATAATCATCAAATCTAATGATCGCTGGCTAATTCCTGGAGACAAGAAATGATATTATAAGGACATAACAGTATGGGAAAGTTGTATTCCAAACGAAATCTATTGCTGTTAATTTTCTTTAACCAGATGCCTTTTGGATTACAAGAGATGTATTTGCATAATAACTTAACACAGTAATACACATATCCCAGTGTGAATCTAGTTTGCCAGTTTTTGCAATCAGTCAAACTGGATTCTTTCTCAGTGAAACTCAAACTTGATTCTTTGTGACGTACCTGTGAGTCTTACCAACTCAAGTCTTTGTCAAGCACCTGCGAGTTCGAGAAATTTGAGTCTTCATCAAGTAACTGTGAGTCAGTCAAACAGTCAAACAGTCATCAGTCAAACTCAGTTCCTGTGAGTCAATGAAACTCGGGTCCCGGTAAAACACCCGTGAATCAGTAAAAGTCAAGTCTTGGTCGACTAGCCATGAGTCAGTGATAATTGAGTCCCGGAAAACACCTGTGAATCAGTAAAAGTCAGGTCTTGGTTGAGTAGCTGTGAGTCAATGAAACTTGAGTCCCGGTAAAACACCTGTGAATCAGTAAAATTCAAGTCTTGGTCGAGTACCCGTGAGTCATTGAAAATCGAGTCCCTGTAAACTGACAGTGAAACTTGAGTCTTCATCGAGATCCTGTAAATCAGCACCCAGCACTCGTGTCTTTGTCAAATACTCGTAATCCATTGAGTATCCATGTGTCAGTGATACTCGAATTTTCTTCAAGCACCCACAAATCAGTGAAACTCGAGTCTTGGTCGAGTAGCTCTGAGTCAGTGAAAATCGAGTCCTGGTAAAACACCTGTGAATCAGTAAAAATCAAGTCTTGGTCTGTAAAACTCAAGTCTTCATCGAGTACCCGTGAGTCCGTGAAAATTGAGTCTCAGTCCAGCACCTGTGTGCCAGTGAAACTTGAGTCTTCGTTGAGCTCCTGTGAATCATTTCTCTGTCGAGCACCGATGTAGTCAATGAAACCCGATTCTCCATCGAGTATCCATGTGTCGGTGATACTCAAATTTTCATCAAGCACCCACAAATCAGTGAAACTCAAGTCTTGGTCGAGTAGCCGTGAGTCAGTGAAAATCGAGTCCCGGTAAAACACCCGTGAATCAGTAAAACTCAAGTCTTGGTCGAGTAGCCGTGAGTCAGTGAAAATCGAGTCCCTGTAAAACACCTTGTGGCAGTGAAACTTGAGTCTTCGTTGAGATCCTGTAAATCAGCACTCAGCACTCGTGTCTTTGCCAAGTACCTGTAAGTCAATGAAACTCGAGTCTCCGTCCACCACCTGTATGCCAGTGAAGCGTGAGTCTTCGTTGAGCTCCTGTGAATCATGTCTCCGTCGAGCACTCATGGAGTCAATGAAACCCGAGTCTCCATCGAGTATCCATGTGTCGGTGATACTCAAATTTTCGTCAAGTACCCATGAATCAGTGAAACTCGAGTGATGGTCGAGTAGCTGTGAGTCAGTGAAAATCGAGTCCCGGTAAAACACTGGTGAATCAGTAAAACTCAAGTCTTGGTTGAGTAGCCGTGAGTCAGTGAAAGTTGAGTCCCGGTAAAGCACCTGTGAATCAATAAAACTCAAGTCTTGTTTGAGTCACCGTGAGTCAGTGAAAATCGAGTCCCGGTAAAACACCCGTGAAGCAGTAAAACTCAAGTTTTCATCGAGTACCCGTGAGTCCATGAAAATCGAGTCCCTATATTACACTGTGTGACAGTGAAACTTGAGTCTTCATTGAGATCCTGTAAATCAACACCCAACACTTTTGTCGTTGTCAAATATGTCAATGAAACCTGAGTCTCCATCAAGCACCCATGAATCAGTGAAACTCGAGTCTTGGTCCAGTACCCGTGAGTCAGTGAAGGACGAGTCTTCGTTGAACTTCCGTGAATCAGTGAAAATTATATTATACCCGTGATGCAGCTTTGTCGCTAAGGGAGAAAGGAGAGTTGATTTGATATTTTACTATTTCCACAGAAAAAAAACTTGTATGTTTGAGTCACACATCTCTACTCGCAAGGCATTCTTGTAATATGCTGTGATTATTTCCTTTCTCTTGTCTGTAAAGTTTGAGGGATTTGCTGTTTGTAGCAAGCTAAAGATAAAAATACAAAAACTGAAACGGTGGTAGCATGGGACGTCTTCAGTCTCTAACAAAACACTTTTTGTTTTGGCTCTAAGGCATGTTCATGCAAATATTTAACATGAAATGTCCCCCACGGGTTGTAAATGATTTGTCTATGTGTTGATGACAGTCAGAATCTTTTAGGGATTCTGTTGTTCATCTGTGTTCCGTCCAAAGACTGGGAGGGTCCCTTGTGGACGTGTGACCCGTCTCTGTCCTCACCTTTTACTGGAAGTGACCTGGCTTGAACGTCCACTGTTGTTTTTGTGTTTCTGCATGACAAACACTCTCATCTGTACTTTTTGCACAAAGGTTGTCCAAGAGGGGATATCCTGCCTCCTCATGATAGGTGACTAGGATACAAAAGGGAAATACCTAACAGCATGCACAGGATGCTTTAGCAGTCGGTCATGCCCAAGCAATCGCTCCTGCGTGCTCACTTTCATGTTTCATCTGCGTTATCAGCACAAAAAAATGTCTCTTTTCTCTGTTTATACAGCAAAGGCAGCTAGCAGCATGAAATTATGATGGTGGAGTTACTGACTTTACGCTGAACTTTATTCAACCCCCTTCGTGCTAGAAATCATCTGCCAGTGTTTATGTGGCTACAGTTGGGTTTACATTTCGTCAGGAAACACGTGCAAAACTCCAGAAGCGAGAAGATGCATAAAACTGACGGTGTCTCTTCACAGTGGTACCTCCAAATTTAAACTCCCAAAGATAGATTCATAAACACTACAAACATATTGATAGGTACACTGTATGATTTTCACGTGCCTTACCACTCGCCACTTTGCCTTTCAAATTTCTCGGCTTCACATAATAATAATAATAATAATAATAATAATAATAATAATAATAATAATAATAATAATAATAATAATAATAATAATAATAATAATAATAATAATACATATTAAAATAAATCTTATTATTAATAATAATAATAATAAAAATATATATCATAATGAATCTTATTATTATTATATAATAATATAAATATTTGAATTTTATTTGAATTGTATTTTATTTTTATTTTTATTTTTATTTTTATTTTTATTTTTATTTTTATTTTTATTTTTATTTTTATTTTTATTTTTATTTTTATTTTTATTTTTATTTTTATTTATTGTTATGAATAATAATAAATAAGAAAATAATAAATCATCACTGTTTCATGGTCGAATTATAGGCATTTCTTATTCAAACTCCACACAGAGATGAATTGAACCCTGGTCTCCTTGCTGTGAGGCCTGCGTGCTAACCACATGAAAAAACAATAAATAAATTAAGCCTTTAAAAAATGGCTAAATGAATGAAAATACTAGTATAAGGAATTGAGAAGATGCATTCAAAGACGTGATGATTTGCAGCATTCTACACTGGTCACAAGGTGTCAGTAATTGTTACAGTAATGAGACAATAGCCACCGCAGGAAGTAATGTCCAGAAACAGGAAGAATGAAAAACAGCAAAGAACTCCTCCAATGCTAACATGTGTCAGTATATAATATTATTTTCTCTTATGTCAACTATATTGGCAATACAAGTGACTATAGGGGTGTTATTTCATGTCTGGAGGGCTCTATAAAGAGGATTTCTCTGCCCTCTATTCATAAATAAGGAATCCTACTTGGTGTTAATTCACTTTGGGTCTGGAACCAATTATCCATGATAAATGAGGGATCACGGTATAAAAATGTATAATTTGTCTTTATTATGTCAAGCCGATGAGTGACTTTAGGTGTAATAGTAATTTCACACGTATTCTGCATACTAATGTGTGGAATATTCATTCACCTATTATGAATATGGCCTCCGAATTTAAAACGTCTTACTCCAGAAGCGTTAACATTAATTTTACAGCATCATATTGCATCATGTGTGACAATTTAAAGTCTTAAACAAAATACCGCCTATATAACCTACAGATGTAGGCAGAGACACATAGTTAAATAAAAGTAAAATAAAAGTAAAATATTACAATGGGGCTCATTTAAACATGCACTTCAACATGAAGACAATGGTGCTGTAGGTTGATATTTACCATTGCAAAACGTAGTCCCATCTCCAGTATATCCATTGTTACAAAAGCAAGCCTCATTGGAGCCGTTGAAAGCCTTACATGTCGCAAGTTTGTGGCAAGACTCACAAATGTCAGAGAATCGGCAGGGGTCCATCAGACTGGAGAGCCATGCTGCACCAACACAAACACATAACACACGTCTGTATGTCTTAAAATACACCATTTTGTCATCTAGTATATATACATAAATATATATAAAAGCTTTTATGGCTGTACTGTAGGTGACCTAAACACATTCAACTCAAGTCGCTGTAATTACATTATAATATTTTCCACTAAACAGGTTAATTACTGTTGTTATGCCTCAGTGTTAATGTTAAGGAAAAATGTATTGTAGACAACAACATTAAAACGTGTAAAGATGCTAGAGACTGTGAAGCCAACTCACATACCTGTCAAAAGTACGAGTTTCATTGGTGCCCCGAGCAACCACTCCATAATTGCGCTGGTACCGAATTTTGCTTTTAGCAGGCTGGAATGGGCCGGCTGCTGACGTAGTTCATTTCCTTGCATCACTTTTCCTGTTTCCTTAAACCTGGCCCTTCCTGTCTCGATCTTTAATCTGCTGCTTACAAAAACACTTGCAACACAACCCACTTGGTCACCGAATACTCACTACAAATTCTTCATGTTGTTACACCAACGATATGGAATGATTAGCAACGTATAGTACTGTATATGGAATTGAGCTTCTAGCTTCCTGTTGCTTGTGACCTTTGGAAAACCTCTTGTCCCCATTGTCCTGCAAGGCTTTTCACCAAGGACAGAACAAGTCACTTTATATTTGGAGGGATGACCTCCTCCCTTCTGTAAATAACTTGTGTGGTATCTTATACCTGAATTATAGCTAAATGAAGTAGAAGGGGAATTAGCACATATAAGACAATCTTTTAATCATCTCCTGAATCAACATAAGGCCCACCGGGATCTCAAGTCTGGTCCTCCAGCCAATAATCTGACCACTCAGTTGCTATTTCTAGATCCATTTGGTATTTGTGATCCCACAAATTAACTTAAAAAAGTTTCCCCCAAGCAATGACATGTGCATTGAACGCACCATAGTTACATGAGGCAAAGTGAAAGTGAAACTTAGCAGATTCATTGATTTTCTACCGCTTATTCTCATGATGGGTGCTGGAGCCTATACCAGCTGTCTTCGGGCAAGAGGCGGGGTACACCCTGGACTGGTGGCCAGCCAATCACAGGGCACATATAGACAAACAACCATTCACACTCACATTCATACCTATGGACAATTTGGAGTCGCTAATTAACCTAGCATGTTTTTGGAATGTGGGAGGAAACCGGAGTAGCCGGAGAAAACCCGGGGAGAACATGCAAGCTCCACACAGAGATGGCAGAGGGTGGAATTGAACTCGGGTCTCCTAGCTGTGAGGCCTACACGCTAACCACTCACACATCAGTCACTGGCACAGTTTAAAAACAAAACAAAACACCTGTTCATCTTACATTATCATTAATTACAACTAGGTACGTACACTACCGCTCAAAAGTTTGGGATAACTTGAAAATGTTTTTTGGCCAGTCTGAGATATGGCTTTTTTTGGCAGTCCAGCATCCTGAAGTCGCCGCTTCACTGTTGATACTGACACTGGTGTTTGACGGCTACTATTTAGTGCAGCTGCCAGGTGACGACCTGTGAGGCGTCTTTGTCTTAAACTACACACTCTCAGATATTTGTCTGCATCGTTTTTCTGTCCTTGTTAGACCCAGTTTGTGCTGCTCTCTGAAGGGAGTAGTTAACAGCATGGCAAGAGATTTTAGTTTTAGTTACGATTTTTAGATGGCTTTTCTAATCATCTATTAGCCTTATAAAATGATGAACTTGGATTAGCAGCCATACCAGGAGATTGATGCAGAGGACTGACAGTTGTTGATAGTAGGCCTCTATGCAAAAATGTACATCCTTCTTTGAAAATCATCTCATTTTTTAAAATTGTTTGTGCAATAGAAAAAATTGTTTGTGACATGCAAATGTGTTTTTCTTTGGAAAACAAAGAAATTTGCAAGTGATCCCAAACTTTTGAGTGGTAGTGTATACAAGTTTTATATTTAAAATTAAAAATGTAAATGCAAATGAACAATGGTAGTTGGGTTTGGGGAGGAGGGGGGTGTAGCGAAAGAAAGTATTGAAAGAAAAAGCCTTCAACAAAATGCTTGTACTGGATTGCTGTATAATGGAGTCCACATGTGAATAGAGCGGGTCATTGTCTGCAGAGTTCTCAGTGGGACTGCGGTGAAGACGAAAGGTCATCTACGTGCAGACACCAACAGAAATGTGTCTGGATGTTGTGGTGGAAAGTACAATTTCCGCCACTGCGTACCCCACACATGTTGCTCGTTTAGCGCCGACATGATGCAAGTGTTGTATTTGTCCCTCAATTTATTCTGTCTGGTGCCAACTACTAGGTCAACTGCCGGTAAAAAAATCCCTATACTTCTTGCTGTTGTTTACTTTGCACTTATTATTACATGCTTGCTGTTGCACCGTTTAAATATGATTAACGTCAACGTTGTTGTAATGGCTCGAAATACAAACAAAGTAATGGACTGCTGTGTATTTTCTGTGAGGAAAATATCTGATTATAAAATTACTTCTGCAACATAGAATGCTTTGGACCAGTTCCTAAGCAAGTTTTCCCAGGTTATTGATTCAATTGAACAGAGACAGTTTCTCTATGCTGTGTTTTGTCATTGTTGTGTTTTTCCAATGTTTTAATGTGGAAATAGTCCCGTTATGCAATTGAACCAGATGTGGATACTATGCACCCTGAACGTTTCAAGGTAGGGGGCATAACTTGACTGAAATGTTTTCTATGAACGAAATGAGCTATGTGGAGCAGACTACTTCTAAATAATACACTCATCAGTTTTAAGACACGTCAAGCTATTGGCCAAATTGAAATACATGTCCTTGCATTCACATACGCCAGGCCTATGAATACAAATGCTCCCAAATGTTGTTTCAAGGTTTTGTTTACTTGGAGGAAGTTGGGAAACAGGTGAATTGAAATGTGAACTAAAAAAAAAATAAAAAAACAAGTCATCATTCAGGTGTCACCGAGGTCCTTTCAGAACCGACTTTTTGCCGACAAACACATTCATTGATGAATAGGCTCCCTTCTTTGTTGACTTTATTGCAGTCTGTGGAGGCGGTTTGAATTGCTGAGGCAAGGCGTACAGTTTGCTGAGAGAGGCAGCTGCTTTGAATGACACTGTTAGAATTGCTCGGCATGACTGTCCTGGGAAAGAGCTGGGTGAAAAACATCTGAATGTCTCACTCTGAGTCTCTCCGAAAAACTGTAAGGAAGGAAGTAATGTTGACTCGAACAAACCTGGACTGATTGCACCCTTCCTACTCTGCTTTTTTCGTTTGGGGGAGCTCTCTCATTGGTTTGTAAAAGCTCTCACAGGAGCTTTATTTGCTGTACTTTGTATTGAGAAAAAAGGCACCTGAGCAGGGAAAAAAAAAATCACAAACTGCGTCAACGGTCTTCTGGCAATGTTTCTCTTTTGCGTCCCCGTCTTATTGATATGGAAATTAAGACTCGGAAGTGGGAGAATTTTGTTCGGCACTTTGGCTGCTGTTGGTGCCAGTTTGGTAGCTATGAGAGTTGAGCAGAGTCTTCACTGGGAATTCTGTTTTGATCTGTTTTGACACACATGATGTTGGTTTTGTTCATCCTGATGGGAAGACTCTTTGCTGGGCTACATATGGTCCAGCAGGGAAGGGTTGAAAAGTGAACTTACATTTTTTTGTGGGTTGCAAGACCAGCTGGTCTCAAAGCAGATACACCTGGCCCCGCAGTCCTTCCATCTGCCATCTTCTGCTTATTCGAGATCAGGTCGCAGGAACAGGAGTCTAAGCTGGGAAGCCCTGACTTCCCTCGTCCAGTTCCTCCCAGTGGATCCCAAGACGTTCCCAGACCAGCTGAGAGACATAGTCCAATATGTCCTGGGACGTCCCCGAGGTCTGCTACCAGTTGGACATGCCACCTCATCTGGCTCCTCTCAATGCTCAAGAGCAGCGGTTCTACTTCCGGGAAGTCTCAATTTGGAATCATTTTGGGAGTACCAGGGTTAATCTACATCCCAATTTTTTTCCTTTAAGGTTTTTGGTCACTTTTGGGGAAATTAAATCAGAATCAGAATGCCCCTTATTGTCATATTACATATAGTAGAATAAAATTGCACGGCGATTGAGTGGTTAGCATGCAGACCACACAGCTAAAAGACTCGAGTTCAATCCCACCCTTGGCCATCTCTGTGTGGAGTTTGCATGTTCTCCCTGAAACCGGTACTCCGGTTTCCTCCCACATTCCAAAAACATGCTAGGTTAATTAGCGACTCCAAATTGTCCATAGGTATGAATGTGAGTGTGAATGGTTGTTTGTCTATATGTGCCCTGTGATTGGCTGGCCACCAGTCCAGGCTGTACCCCGCCTCTTGCCCGAAGACAGCTTGGATAGGCTCCAGCACCCACCGCGACCCTCGTGAGGATAAGCGGTAGAAAAAGAATGAATGAATGAATTAAATTGCAGCAGCTCCATTTTCAGTGCAAGACAGTATAACAGTGCAAAATATAAGAATTTGAACAATAAATAATAAATAGAGGATTTCCATTGTAGAGGACGATTGGTTGCCTTGGTTACAAATTGTTGTGGGTAATGATGGCTCTAGGAAAGAAACTCTTTATTAGCCTGTTCGTCCATGCCCTGATACATCTGTATGAGACCTACCTCCCAGAAGGTAGTCACTGAAACAACTGTGAGGCGGGGGGGCAAGAGTCCAGGATGATGCTGAGAGCTCTGCTGACGATCCGGCAGTTGTAGAGTATTAACTATGCCCCAACCAATAAGTTTTAATATCGGTGTCCAGCCTTTATTGGTCCAATTATTCTCTCATGCCTATAATTGGCCAATTAAATGAGCCGGCTGATTAACTGGTTTGAAGTAATTATAACCAATTATTAGAAGTCCTTCATTCATTCATTTTCTACCGCTTTTTCTCACAAGGGTTGCGGGGGATGCTGGAGCCTATCCCAGCTGTCTTTTGGGCGAGAGGCAGGGTAGACCCTGGACTGGTCGCCAGCCAATCAGGGAACATATAGACAAACAACCATTCACACTCACATTCATACCTATGGACAATTTGGAGTGGCTAATTAACCTAGCATGTTTTTGGAATGTGGGAGGAAACCGGAGTACCCGGAGAAAACCCACGCATGCACGGGGAGAACATGCAAACTCCACACAGAGATGGCCAAGGGTGGAATTGAACCCTGGTCTCCTAGCTGTGAGGTCTGCACGCTAACCACTTGACCACCGTGCCGCCCCAATTATTAGACATAATTATTCATTTTTATTTGTCCAGCTTTGAACAAGACAAAATGTTGAAAAATGTTGTGAAAAAGGGAATTATCTTGTCATACCTGAAAAGGCTATTGTTTCTCTCGATTGTTAGCTTTTTTCTTCCTGGTTCTTGGGAAGACTTGCTATCGGAGAAGTAGTCGATGATCACACAAGTAAAAAGGTTATCAAATACTGTGACAGCGTTGGACTTGAACACCCAGAAGAAAGCTTGACAAAAGAGCCCACAATGAAATATACAGAGTTTCTATATAAAGCAGTTGAAAGTGAAGGTTACATTTGTGTGTGAGAGTGGGAACAATGCATCTATTGTGTGTCTGCTTCTTCCAGTATATATGTACCACTCTGATTGTGCTGTGTGAGTGTGTGTGTCACGACGCCCTTCTATGTATGAGAAGCTATTCAACTGAGCTATCAGACAGAATCTATAGGTGTCATGATAATATTTAATATACCGTAAAAACACAACAATCTTAATACTGTCTTACTTGCCAGTGGTTGACCCTTACATATTCTGGTTGGATTCAAAATAATTTCATCCTAGCTCACTTACGGCTCATAAGGATAATAAGCAATATGAACAAAGCAAGATGGCCAAGCCTGCTTAGATGAGATTTCATGTTTTGGTTTAAGGAATACTTTCTATTACCAGTAATATATCAAAAAAGTTAACAGTAAAAACAAAAAAAAAATGGTACAGAATATCAGAATATTATTATTTTTTGTCGCAAGAGTTAAAGTAATACTATATATCAAACCTTTTTATCCACAGAGTAAAAGGACAAACATTTTGGAAAAAAAAAATCCAGGTTCTATCGCCTTTAAAAAACTGGAAATCGAATACATAGTACAGCCTAAATATAATTTCTCAGTCACGTCTACATGTACAGACTGAAATTTGCAAGACAGCCATTTATCAAAAGATGGGATGCGATACATAGATGCATTTAGGTCATGCTTGAATGCCTTATGAAGGCATTTGTCCCGACCAGGATTGAACACACTTGAATGAGCCAATCCATATTCCTGAGCTTTTTGCCGGCCAAGTTCTCAGCAAAGAGCAACAAGTCTTACTGATTGGGGCTTTTTTTTATACCTCCCACCTCTTGTTAGTTAACCCACTGGAACAAAATGTCACAACGGACACAGCTTGTGCTCTTTCAAGGGTAAACACGATTCTATTGCTGTGACAATGCCAATTTTAAGGCAGCACCAAACACAAACATGTATAAGGCTTGAAGTATACACGGTCATATGAAATAAGACTAAGGCCTAGTCAGCCAATGGTACCAATTATGCTTAAAATTATGTCTTTTTATTTGTCTTGCATTGTTGCCAGCGTTATTTACCTGGATTTGAATTTTGTTACTTTAGTTGGCTATTGGTCATGAATTTTGTATGACTACTTTGTTGAAATCAACATGTTTCAAATATACAAATATATATACGTGGGATCACATGCAAATTTCTTTGTTTACCAAAGAAAAACACATTTTCATGGATTTCACAAACAATTTTTTTCCATTTCACAAACATTTTTATCCATTTTAACATTTTCAAAGAAGGATGTACATTTTTGCATAGAGGCCTACTATCAACAACTGTCAGTCCTCTGCATCAATCTCCTGGTATGGCTGCTAATCCAAGTTCATCATTTTATAAGGCTAATAGATGATTAGAAAAGACATCTAAAAATCTAAACTAAAACTAAAATCTTTTACCATGCTGTAACTGGAAGTGCTGGAAATACCAGCATCAGTTGCCATCTGTCATTATGTGCTTGACAATATAATATATAATACATTGGTATTGGTTTATTGGTTTATTGGTTTCAGTATTGGTAAATGAAGTCCTGGGAATATTGGTATCATTTGATATCAGTATTGTTATTGAAGATGTCTGTGTATTAGTATTGGTTCATATATCCATATCCATATATTTGTATTAGTTCATATTAGTATTAGAAATTGAATGATTTAAAAATAAGTATGAGTTGATACCAGTATTAGCAATGAAGTGCTGGCAAATATCTCTGTATCGGTATCAGTCGATATCAGTATTGGTAATGAAGCGCTGGAAAATATTATTATATCGGTATTGATGGGAAATTTTGTTTGGGAAATATCGATATTGGTTGATATAGCTATTGGTAATGAAGTGCTGCACAAAAACGGTGCATCGGTATTGGTTTATATTGCTATCAGTAAATAAGTCATGTATAATTACAATTTCTGAATATCAGTATCGGAAATGAAGTGCTGGAAATGTCGGAATTGGTATATCGGTAAATTGGTATATCAATACTCGATATCAGTGGTATGATGGCTGTTGGTAGGCAGGTCGAGCATCGTTATTAGGAAGACCTCATTAGATTAAATTATCGTAAGTGTGCTACATTGTTTACTTTGTGTGTTTTTCCCACTTGCGACCTCATATGCTTCTTGTTGTGTTTTTGCTGATGATTGTTAGGACGTTCAAAAGCGCATTGATGTATGACGCATGATGTGTTCTAACCTTTGGCGAGATTGATTTATGCAAAGCTAAAGGTGAAGGCATCAGCGCCGTGTACGCCACCCCCCTCTGAGGCCAATTCTGTATTTATAAAATTTCAAGGAGCCCTGATAATTTCATCTGGAGTGGCCTTTTATAGGTTAGGTCACCTGCAGCGCGTCCCACAATTGAATAAAGCGCTGTAATAGAAAAAGGATGTCAGGTGGGCTCTCTGCTTATAAAATCATTAACAACCGAGTGTCTTTTCTCATAAAGGAGCCCATTTATTCCGAGGCGGGAATGTTATGAAAGTGTCGGGAGCAACTCAATTTCTTTTTCATGAGGTGTTACATCAGAGGAATTACACAACAGGTTAACAACTGGATGTACATCAGCGGTGGGAATTAATACGTTTTGTTCTGTGATGTACTAAGCAGCCGTTTATCAAGCTGGCGTCAACGTTGTTTTTTCAGTCTCTTCTTTCTTCTACTGTCTGAATGAATGTATGGACGTTGTATTTTTATGCATTTTTTACTTTTTCTTCACTGTAAAGCGTCTTTGAGTACTCTGAAAAGCGCTATACAAATAAAAAGTATGACTGTTATTATTGGATATTATATAATAATGGTAATTTTATATATCTTTTTTGTTCTTCACTGTAACGGCGTCTTTGAGTACTGTGAAAAGCGCTATTATTATTATTATTAGATATGATATAATAATGGTAATATATTATACCGTATTTTCTGGACTATAAATTGTTCTGGAGTCGCACAAGGCCAAAAATGCATAATTAGGTAAAGAAAAACATGAACTCTATTTTTTTCTTCACTGTAAAGTGTCTTTGAGTACTCTGAAAAGTGCTATACAAATAAAAAGTATGACTATTATTATTAGATATTATATAATAATGGTAATTTTACAATATTTTCTGGACTATAAATCGCTCCGGAGTATAAGTCGCACAAGGCCAAAAATGCATAATTAGGTAAAGAAAAACATAAATTCATATGCTTCTGAATGAATGTATGGATGTTGTATTTTAATGCATTTTTTACTCAACTCTATTTTTTTCTTCACTGGAAAACATCTTTGAGTACTCAAGTGCTATACAAATCAAATGTACTATTATTATTAGATATTATATAATAATGTAATATATTATATATATAATTTAAATAAAAAATTAAATGTAATATATCCAAATAATAATAATACATATGACACAAATCAATGGTCAATGCACCAAGGGAGGTGTTGAGACACGGGGGGGCGTGAGGATAAATAGTGCACCCCCCGCCTCGGTCTCATGCTGATGGCTTTGTTTGGGTCATACCAGAATAATAATACTGCAGCTCGGTCAAATCCTCTTGGTGCCCCCATGGAAGTCCCGGTTCTTCTCAGCAGGACTTGGGTTGTGTACAGCGGGAGGTAGAAAACCTTGTCTAATCCCTTCAACGCTTTGACAAATATCTATATTTCCTCACTGATTGCAGCTGCGACGGGAGTTATTATCACAGTGTTGCCGGATGTTTTTCATTTATTTTTTTACCTTGGGGATTGAAAAGAAAGTATAACATGCGGCCTTTATGTTGGTTTCGTGCACTTGTTTCTGATGCCTCGTTTTTTTCTATAAACCTGAGCTTGTGTTAACAATACCGTATTATGGCCTACAGGACCAATGGGTGGTCTGAACCGATGCGGCCTTGGACAAAGACCACTTATGGCATGGTACTGCTTTATTATTGCTTATCCATTTATTGCATCATAGTGTTGTTGGGCAGTATATCATTTGCTGACAACAATGGGGATAGCTTGTGCTTTATTTACAGGTTTTGCATGCAGAGAATGACAGAATAATGAATACATTATGCCAACTTTTATTTGCTTTGTCTCATCATTCAAAAACAAGACAAAATACACAGGCTGATGTTTTACACGCTGTCATCTGCATACAATCCAGGTTTTATGCGGCCTACCAAATGACACGTACTGCTACTACTAAACAAACACATATATATTCATATGCTGCAGGATAAAGATGAAAAGAAATTCATTGTATGTATTTGTCGTAGCAAATGAACTAATAAAATATTCAGACTAAAAAAGAAGGTAAAAAAAGACACAATCCCCAACAAAATAAATAAAAAAAAATAGATTTCTGTAGCTAGACTATAGAAAACCTGTTTATGACCTTCTAAATATGGGTTTTAACATTATTAGAGCCCTCTAAACATGAAACAACACCCCTCTAATCAACATTTGTGTTGCACAATATACATTAATAAAACCACTGTTTCATTAGTTAAACATGACTGACTGACCAAGTGACCAGTGTGGAATACCACGGCATCACAAGGTCAGTGAATGCCTCTTCTGAATGCCTTGTATTTATATTTTACTTAATTTCACAATTGCACGGCACGGAGTGGTTAGTGCGCAGGCCTCACAGCTATGAGACCCGAGTTCAATCCCACCCTCGGCCATTTCTGTGTGGCGTTTGCATGTTCTCCCTGTGCATGCGTGGGTTTTCTTCGGGTACTCCGGTTTCCTCCAACATTATTATAATTATTAATAATTCAATAATTATTTTATTATTTTATTATTTTATTATTTTATTATTTTAAATATTTTTTTAATTATTATTATTATTTTATATTATTATTATTATTATTATTATTATTATTATTATTATTATTATTATTATTATTATTATTATTATTATTATTATTATTATTATTAATTAATAGGTTAATTGGCGACTCCAAATTGTCCATAGGTATGAATGTGAGTGTGAATGGTTGTTTGTCTATATGTGCCCTGTGATTGGCTGGCCACCAGTCCAGGGTGTACGACGCCTCTCGCTGGATGGGCTCCAGCACCCTCCGTGACCCTTGTGAGAATAAGCGGTAGAAAATGAATGAATGAATGAATAATACTAATATTAGGCTGCACAGTGGACGAGTGGTTAGCACACAGGCCTCACAGCTAGGACACCCGAGTTCAATTCCACCAATTGCATGTTCTCCTCGTGCATGCGTGGGTTTTCTCCAGGTTAATTGGCGACTCTAAATTGTCCATAGGTATGAATGTGAGTGTGAATGGTTGTTTGTCTATATGTGCCCTGTGATTGGCTGGCCACCAGTCCAGGGTGTACCCCGTCTCTCGCCCGAAGACAGCTGGGATAGGCACCAGCCCCCCCCCCTCGAGGCTTATCATGAGGACAAGCGGTAGAAATTTAATGAATGAATGCTTTATTTAGGCAAACATTTTTTGACTAAAAATCAACCATGGAACCATGATGAATATTGGAAAAGCCATTATGGATTGATGACTATTTGTGACTGTACCATTAAATGAAACCCTAGAAATGACTGCTTTATCTGAAAGCATATTTGTAATATAATTTATTGTATTTGACCACATCCTCAGATAGTGTCCATGCATCTAATCATCCATCCATTATCCATCTTTGGACCTTCAAGAAAAGAAATGTAATTAGTTTTGCCAGGAAACAATTCCCAAGAATATCCAAGTGTTAGAATTTCTGGGTGTTTTTTTTTTGTTCTCTCAACTGGCAGCAACAACATACAATTTTTGGTGAAAACCTGCGTTGTGTAAATGGACAAGCAAAGGTTTGGGTTTTTCCTCCCCGTATGGAGGGAATTGTATTGACTTTGACCTTTCAGAAGAAAGCTTCGTCTGCTGTTTTTTTTTTTTCTTCCCATCCCTGTTTCAGCCGTGTCAGGGACTGTCCTCAAGCGGTCATCCAATCTGCTCTGCTGACATGGAAGAGAGCTTTTACTGGCCTCGTTCTGAGAGGGAACCAAAAACCCCTGACAGTTGCCATTAATGTGACTTCTTTTACGCGGAGATGGAAAAAACAAAAAAAGAAAAAAAAACCTTTTAACAGGCAAGCATTCGTGTACGTGGTAAACAACCATTCTCGCTCCTGAGCCATACACCTAACGATATTTTAGTAGCATCCTTTATTTTAGTTCATTGGGTCTAGATGCAAAACCATAAGAGAATTTATGTGAAGTATTGTAATAGACAAAAAATAAGTAAGCAAACATTAATACAAATAGGCTGATCTGATGGCCAGCTTCCCTTTGACGCCCCTGCACAACGTGAAGCTCCATTGTTCCATTGAATGATAACGATGGTACCACCGCCACTGTGCCGTGTGGAAAACATCTCAGGTGGGATCTCCATGTCATGCCAGGAACGTTGGAAACCATCGGGACTGTCAAGGTTACAAAACTTTTTTGCACCTTTCAATGTCCCATATGGTTGTCACCTGCAAATTACAAATTAAAGGAGAGGAACAGCCTTCTCTCAGAGATCCTGTTTATTGGTTATTGGACTGCACTCGGCACCGGTGACAACCTGGGTCAAGGATGGTCCCGTGTCTTGACGGACAGCCAATAGGATGACATTTTATTGGGTCAAATACTTGACAGTTTTATTCCTCATTGATCTTTGTAATTGTAATGGCTTCATTTCCTTTTTGGTGCTTTTATTTTGTATTTGTTTCCTGTTTTGCCAACGTCAGCTGCGCCTTCCCTGACAGCGCTGTGAGTGCTGCTGGGTGTGAAGCGTAATCAGCATTCTTATAAAGTTCAGCTAGTCAATATTCTACGCCTCTTCGCTGTGTTTTGTCATTTGTGTTCTTTGTTGCTATTTATACTTTTAGATAAGAACTTTTTATATATATTACTTTTACAATTTTTATGTAGCTCCAGTCTGAAGGTGAGAACAACTCAAAAAAGTTGGATTTGACAGTCTGTACCTGCAAATGTGTTGTCAACCACATAAATAGATGCTTATTTTTATTGCACACAATATAAAACTTAATTTCCATGATTAAATATCATGACATCACTGCAATAAACAAAACATAAAAAAATAGAGATTATCGCAAACCAATCAGGGCACGGATTGGTTGACTGGTGTCTTTGGGGGTGGTGGAGGACGCCGCTGCCGAGGGGAGAGTTTTTGTCGATGCTGGCGTTTCGGGTAGCCTGTTGGGTTTGTGTTGAGGGTCCGTGTTTTTTTTTTTAAGCATTAGCTAGCGAGCGTCACTAATCGGCGAAAATGAGTGCTTAATTTGCTCGTGCTAACCCATTTACACAGTCTTGCCTTATTGGAGCATTTTTTAATTATTTTATTAAATTATTGGTATTGATATTATCGGATTTATTGGTCTTATTCATCAGCCTGATAATTATGGATCTGATTATCTGATTTTATTTTAATATACCTATTCTAATATTTTTACTTTCTTCTTCTAAAATGACCACTCTTTTTTTTCACTTTTCTTATATTTTGGAAATTTAGTTTTATTTTATTTTTACAATTTATTGTGATGAGGGCCAATAAATACTCAGCCTCGGGCCACACTTTGTACACCCCTTTAGTCACCATTACACTCATATTACCCGATACAGTAGATATCCTTGTAAGAAATGACATAAGCCATAAATAAGACACCATTGAGGGAGCAAAGAATGATAATTTTGTAAGAATTGTCTACATTTTACGTCACTGAAATGCGTCCGTATGAGAAAATAAATAAATAATTGGTGGAAAACTGGGGTACAATGAGGCCTTTATTGTCCTTAACAAGGAGAATTGACAGCGACCAAGCCCTGAAGTATCTGTGCCACGTTAAACACTTTGCAGACTGTTGGAAATAGATGTACGGTAAGTAACATGCTCACTAAGGAGTCTTTTCGCTCAAAGGTCATTCAGGATAAGGGAGGAAGGGAAGGTACACCTCGTCACTTTTTGAAAGACTAAATGTTGCACGGAAATAGACCGCTGGGAGACTCAAATGACTCCAAAGGCTATATCGGCGTGCACTTGTGGTGGACGTTATTTATTTATTCATTTGAGGTCTGTCTACTGACACATCTGAGTGGTCTAATTGCTGCGAATTGACACCGGTTACTCTCCATAATGGGAGCTTGGGAGTCTTTTCTAACCGCAGTTCATTCAGCTGCCCCTTGCTGCATCTTAACTGCCCTTAAAATGTCTGATTGCAACACAGGAAGTGTGTGTGCACGGAGGAGGGGGGGGGTGTTGGTGGGGGACGGGATGATCAGTCTTTGTTGCATGACTGTGTCTATTATCCTGACCTCTATTCACAGTGGGCCCTTAAGGGCGTCACATCCAGCCACGCCGCCAACCTGCCCATCTCTGACAAACAACAAGTGAACTCAAGATCTCTTGCCCCCGTCCCAGTGCACTTTATCGCTCTAACGCCAGGCCAAGAACACCCCTGCAGGTAAGGCTGCTTCATATCTATTGTAAATGACAAAGTGGGAGCTTGGCTTTCATTGTTCTGTTTCGTCGCTGTTTGGATGTCTGGCGTTTCTTTGAACAGTTGAGGCCTCATGTAGCAGGCCATGACCGAGACGGTCCTATTGGTTGGCATGTGATGTTTACTTCAGTGTTGCTGTTTATTTATTGGCTGTTTATCTTCCCTTGGCTTTCAGTTGTGTTGTAACCATTCATTGGAAAGCACTTACACCATTTTGAAGAATATTTTGAGAATGAAATGGATATACCAGAACATGAGGGTGATGGTGACTTATCACCAAAAACAATTAAATTAAGTGTGCTGTCATGATAGAATAAATAAACCAACAATTGTTCAAAGGATCAAAATATTGCACATTATATAATAAAATTATATTCTATTCTATATTTGTATTCTATTATTTTTATTGAGGGCATATGATGACCAAACCTGTTTCTCCTCAATTTTTCCGAGTGATTCATAACTTTTATTATGTCACTTTTTGCAAATGTCCAATATCCTTCATTGCCAACTACCCCCAAAAATATAATTCTATGCAAATGTTGTTGTTAACATTGGTATTTGTTGATTCTTTTGGAAAATCTGTGATCAGAAGATGGAATAGAAACTGAACAAAAAACAGTCAAAGCCATCATACATGCAACATTCATCAGTAAATTATTTTAAAAAGCTAAAAATGAAAAATAATACAGCGAAAGGTAAATTTGTACTCTATACAAACTATACTCGTACACAGATGTTTTGTAAATGTTATTGCCTTCAATTATTTTAATGAAGTGCAGAGGCTGATAATAATAATAATAGTAATAATAGGAATAATAATAATAATAGCAATCCAACATGAAGGTCTGCTGTACATTTGGAATCCAGTTCTAAAGCAGAGCTAATTCATTTTTCAGGTTAATTTTCATGGTTGATATCTGGGATGGAAAATCATATTTATCCGAATGCCAAGATTTATTACGGACTTAGTGGAAAAGTTTACACATTTGCCTTGACTTTTAAAAAGAAAATACATTCATAGGAGCTATTTTCTTTGATTTCACTCATGAAAGCTATTAGTCATGGCATAGGCAAGTAAGATGTTCCTAACAATACATTTTATCATATAAAACATACAAACGTTTTTTATTTTCAAAGATCATATTTGGCTTTTTTAAAACTTTTTTAAAATTACTGCAAATGTCGTTTCAAAACATTTCATTTAATTCAGTTAAACTTCAAATATCTTTTAAAAAAAATCCGTCAGTCTAACATGCTGGAGATCCAAAATATATCGCTAATGAAATTGCTTGGGTCTAAGTTGTCGTGCTACCAAACAAATTTGAGTAAAAGCAAGTCCACAGACCCACTTGTCCTCTCTCTGCCCACTACATCAGATGGGGATGATTGCAGCCTTGCAATCAATGAAACCACTAACCTCCCTGATAATATTCCCTCTAGGGGTGTAGTTGCAGTCCAGGCTCACTTTATCCATCATCTGTAATCTATACTGTAACTGTGAATATTTGTGGTTTCAGTCTATTGGACAAGATACAAAGATTCTTCCTGTGTTCTTGAATCCCCATCCATGCAGCTGATATTTGTTCAGATCATGTCCTCCTTACTTAAGGTGAACAATCAATTTGTTGGTTCAAAATTACACTTTTTGTGGGAGCACCCCCCCTTTAAGTGGACCATCGGATGAATCCTGGCTCGGCGGTTCATTGTTCCTGAACAATGAGCAAATATCAGAACTTTATGTGGTTGGGGTTTGTCCCTATGGGCTGAAACACGTCGTTTTTGCGGTTATGAAAGATTCCATTGACCAAACACATCACACCCAGACTTGTCTTCACATTTGAGTTTCCTGGTGAATAGCCAAGTACTTAAACTCCACTTTTTGGGAATCCCAGACCTGCCAACATTAATGTATTTCTCCACAGTGTGTATTTTAACCTTTGAATACGCATTGATGCATTTCAGTTTCGAGTTTCTGGGCATGCGATTGTGGCGACTCTGATCGTAAAGTCTGTGATCGGTCATGTTTACATGCAACTCATTCACACTTTTTCCTCCGATTTCGGATATCCAGACTGTTGTCGCAGAGTCATTCTATCTTTAATTACTATCATTTATTTTGAGATGGTAAGCTAACAAGGTTAGTCGACAGAGTTGATGCCAAATCACAATCTCAAATCTTTTTTTCTTTTTGCTGGTTGGTGGCACATTTGGAAAAAAAAGTTGGTAAGAAAAGAACATACAAGAAAAAGCTGCAATGTTGATGAACTATTAACACAATGCTTTGTTTTTAGGACCCGCCCTTTTAGCAGGGCGCAGTCCACCCAGATTTTTTTTTTCTACCGGTGATAGAATAATCCTAAGACTTTCAAGACTTTAATTTAATTTTGAAAGGATTAGACAGTAATTCCCATGCCATTGCTGGAGAAAACCGTTGTAGTGAGGTCCAGGCAGTCTCTAAAGTGAACCATACATGTGGCAGGACCCATCAGAAAAGAGTGGAAAATATTCCATTCCTAACATTGTCTTTATCGTGTTTTGGGGGTATGCATAAACGTTCAGTCTCTAAAGTGAAACATAAATGTTGCAGGACCCATTAGAACAGGGTGGGAAATATTCCATTCCTAACATTGTCTTTATCATGTTTTGGGGTTGGGGGTATGCATAAACGTTCAGTCTCTAAAGTGAAACATACACGTTGCAGACCCATCAGAACAGAGTGGAAAATATTCCATTCCTAACATTGTCTTCATCGTGTTTTGGGGTTGGGATTCGCTTAAAAGTTCAGTCTCTAAAGTGAAACTTACACATTGCAGGACCCATCCATAACAGAGTGGAAAATATTCCATTCCTAACATTGGCTTTATCACGTTTTGCGGTTGGAGGTATGCATAAAAGTTCAGTCTCTAAAGTGAAACATACACGTTGCAGGACCCATCAGAACAAAGTGGAAAATATTCCATTCCTAACATTGCCTTTGTCATGTTTTGTGGTTGGGGGTTTGCATAAACGTTCAGTCTCTAAAGTGAAACATACATGTTGCAGAACCCATCAGAACAGGGTGGAAAATATTCCATTCTTAACATTGTCTTTATTTGTTTTGGGGTTGGGGGTACCCATAAAAGTTCTTGCTGGCAGGTCTGGGGTGCATCTTACTTACCTGGATCCATTCATCTCAGACTGTAATGATGTCTTTTGTGTCAAAACCATTTGCATGCTAAATATTTTGACTCTGTAGCTGACTTCACCATTATTGGGACTAAATTAACTACATGACCATTGGTTGTGTAGTGGTTCTCAAAACTGACTTTCACTGACCTTTAGTGAGCTGTTCACAATGACCCCGCAAGTGGCTGGCGACCAGACTAGGGTTGTAGACCACCATTCACCCCCACCCCTATGGTAACCATGAATAGGATAAGCGGCAAGTGAATTCATACCAATGTTTAAACATTCATGAACTATGAATTGCTCATTATTATTGCTGTTTGCTATTTCCATAGCACAATCAAATTTTCCACAAAGCTAATTTTAATATTCCTGAATCCTCTGCTTTCTTTGCATCTGCACCAAAATTGCATATTTTGTTAGCCTTCACTAAACTGCAAAATATTATGGTACCCTGCTAACACGCACAGAATGAAAAGGATTACATCCCTGGAGGTAATAATGGAGGAAAAACCTGTTGATGCACATATTTATCACTCTACTATACGTTGACACATAGCCATTGACGCTACGAGACCAAATTGATAGAGGCGGTGTCAAGATGTCAAACGGACCGTCTTGGAGAGAACACCCACAAAATGTCTGTATTGAATCTCTCCGAGGTCTCTCAATTTCCTGGCTGGAACCACAAAAGTCTACAAAACCTCAGTCGGATCTGACAGTCCCATTGCTTTGGCTGTCAAGCCCTCCAGTTCTGGCATTGTGTGATGTACACAGTAAATCAGTCCCCCCAGGAAGTGGAGATGCTCAAAACAGCCCAATGCCATCCACCATGTCAGAAGCGTGCACATTTACAAAAACACAGCACCACATGAAAAGACTTCCTTAGAAGTATCCAGATGGGTGTTGCCATTCAGAAAACATTGCCCTAAAAAAACAATCCATGCTTTTCTGGGGGAAAACAATGCTGTCTTCTTTGAGTGTAGCTGTGCAGCACAATTAGCATATTTGACAGTGCTCTCATTTGGATGCTTTACAGCTTTGTTTGTGGTTTGGAGAGTGCGTGTAATCTTCATGCTTTCTCTTCAATATTGTTCTCTTCTGAAGGTTTCTACTTAGTTTCCCAAATGTTCTAAATTAAAGCTTGGTGTACTTCATCGTAACGGTTCTTCCCCATTGTGTTCATGTGCAGCTATTAATAAAATGAAGGAACTGCTTTGCTTCAGAAGTGGAGAGAGCCTCGGGTCAGCTCATGCAATGGGTTGCAACTCCCTTCAGAAAGTCATTTTTAAGATTATCAGTGAGCACAAGCCAACCTGTAAAAGAAATATTCCTTTTTTTCCCAAAATCTTCTTGTCAAAAGGCTAAAAGCCATCAAATTGTCATGATTTAACCTCCTTTGATGATATCACTGCCTAACATGGTCTCATGAGAACATTGTAGGAAATGGTGCAAAAAGATGATATACTACTCACAGGAAGTCAGGGATATTTCAAGATACATTTCAAGATGAACCTAGAAATATACCGGTTGTACTTCATAACCTCATTTCAGCTTCTCTAATTTTGCACGGAGAGTGGTTAGCGCGCAGGCCTCACAGCTAGGGGACCCGAGTTCAATTCCACCCTCGGCCATCCCTGTGTGGAGTTTGCATGTTCTCCCCGTGCATGTGTGGGTTTTCTCCGGGTACTCCGGTTTCTTCCCACATTCCAAAAACATGCTAGGTTAATTGGTGACTCCAAATTGTCCAAATGAATGTGAGTGTAAATGCTTGTTTGTCTGGCGACCAGTCCAGGATGTACCCCACCTCTCGCCCGAAGACAGCTGGGATAGGCTCCAGCACCCCCCCGACCCTCGTGAGGATAAGCGGTAGAAAATTAATGAATAATTTTGCATGCACATGTCCACACAACTTGAGGTTCTTTAACATAACCGTTGAGCATATCCCTAAATTTTTATGAGTAGTACAGTCGAGCCTTGGTTTTAGTTAGTGCCCCAGTTAACATGTGTTTTGGTTAACATTTTACACCAAAATTGAGCTTCGGTTTGCATATATTTTCTGGTTAACTTGGAATATGGCGCCCGTCTTGTCGATATAACAGTCAGACCACAAGCCTAAAAAATGCTAACACAAAACATGTTTTCATAGTTTTTACTTGCATAAATAAATTCTAAATGCATATACTTTTACTTGCACCTCCATTCATTGTAATGAGATCAACACGTACACCACCTTCGGGTTTTGCCATGTGCTATTTCTTAAATTCAATAGTGTGTCTGATGTTCTTTATCAAAAAGCTGGCACTACTAATTTTCTTTGGCTCCATTTTTTTAGGTTATTTTGCAGTCAAAATTGCTGGTGCCATGACACTAAGGCATAATTATATTATATATTTGTCACTTTCAAAACAATGTGTAATAAAGTCAGCAAAAACGGTCAACCTGTCATTTGGCAAACATCTGCTTTTAAGCATTTTGGAATGTTCGAAAGTTGGCAACTTGAAATTGTGTGTGTAAATTGGCTCAATTGTTTTGTATACAAGAAAATTAAAGTTTTCACCCTACCTGTCAACATCTGCATGTGAAAATGAGGTAAAGTCAATTTTTTCACCAGGGTGTTTGGTGGATCCGAATATTTTTTTGCATGACGGCTAAAATATGGGACAAAGTACCATAAAAAGAAGAACCATTAAAATGGGAGGGCATCTGCAGTCGGACGAGCAAGTCCAACATGACTGATTTTCATTGACTGGTTTACACATATTTGCAGGTGCCGGGGTCTGAAGTTAAAACAATATGTCACCCTTACACAGTAGCTATGCTTTGTTTGACTGACAGAAGAAAGGAAGGCTTGAGTGGATGCGTTCGTTGCTCACAAGGATTGCAGAAATGTTCTGCATTCTATCATTAGCCCGAGCCCTTGATTGCCACATAGGCTGCCATGCCATGTGTGGTGTTTATTGTGGAAGTGTCAGTGGTTCCATAGAACTTGAGTGGACTGCTGGTAATAAGCATATAATTCAAGTTGTCAGCCCCTTTCCACATGGCGGTATAGAGACGACGCTGCCTATCCTGAGCTTTGGGGTTACCTTTCGAAAAGAACCTTTTCAAGTAATACCAACGGCTTGCGTTCCAGCGCCCTGCACGGTATTTTAATTTGATTACAATTCCAAGACCCACATTGAGGCCTGTTTAAAGGGAGACCATTCACATCACACTTAAGTGAGCGAACAGGCAGCCAGAACTCAATTTATAACTGCAGTAATAGAGCCTGGACTCAAAGAGCCAATAACAATTCATCAGACCGCAAAGATCAGTATTGGAAGTATGACACTATCAACTTCCCTGATCATATCCTGGAGTGCTGCTTCATCATTTGCTACGCAGGCCTCGGGCAGAATCTGTTTGGGGTGAGATACCTTCGCCAAATGTGTGTGCTGCCGTGATAACAAACCACTAAGGTAGTCATGACCAAAAAAGAAAAAAATTAAATTCAGATATATTTGATGTGTGGTTTAATCCCCCTCTGCTCCATGTCTCTTTGACATCCCCAGACTTTATGTATCAATTCATTTTGTGGAATTGCTCCACCTTCGCTCAGCGGGGCTTAAATTTGTAAGAGCTTGAGGACTCGACTCAACTTTTCAGAATAAAACATTGAATTAGAATTTTTCTCTCTTCCCCTGAAGACGGTTATTTGACTGTAGTTTTTGTTCATATTGTCGGTGTCTGAAATGGACTAATTGGATTTATTTTATTTCCCGCTTTGGTTTTCGTTTCCAGTTTCAGTTTTCATCTGACCTTTTGGAAACACATTAAGAAAGAACGTTGGTACCATACGGCAATGTAAAATGTCATTGGATTCCACTGACAACGGCTAAGCCCATCAATGCTAGCATGTCTAATCACTCGCCTATCAAACTATTTGCCTTTTGGACTTTTCTGGCATCTTTATTTATTCCCTGGAATGTGTGAGGTATTCCAATGTAAAAATAAGGTTCAAAATAAATTAAACAATTGCCTTTTGCCTTTGCTGCCACTCTGCTTCAGGTTAGCGTTAGCTAATTCCAAATGTGACATTTAATCTTTCCATAAAGAAGCAATGGAGTTAGTATCTATAACATTCATGGAGTGCCTGATAACTTCTTAAATTACTGTAGTAGTAATGCTAGGTCACTTCTCTAACAATTTTGCTCGCTTTTTGTCGTTGTAATATGAAGTCTTGTCGTCAGAACACCCTAAGTTGTTTAATTACCATAAATTGTGTGTCTAGACTGAATTAATAGGTCGGTTGAGGAGAGATACAGTATTTATTTATATTCTGTCAAGTTTAATTGGATAAATTTTTCTTTATTTTTATTTTATTAAGTTAATTTTCGTACGTTTGGAACAAACAAATGAACAAAGAAAACCGAGGTATCGCTGCAGTCTGTACAATGTCAATGGATTCTATTGACAAAGGCTAAGCTAATCAATGCCAGGTTGTCTAATCATTCACCCATTAAACTTTTCAGGCATCTTTATTTATTACCTTCTGCCTTGGTTGTCACTCTGCCTCGCTTAGTGGCAGCTAGCTAGATTTATCCGCTTAGCTGATGGTCTCCAAATGTGACATTTTGTCTTTCAAAAAAGAATCAATGAGTTTAGAGATCGTTTTTCCAATGTGGATGCGACAAATAACTCATGTTCACAGGATACGTGCTAACTTAGTAACGTTAGCTTTTTTTTTTTTCAAACGACTTTGCTCTCTTCAATAATGCCTCAAAATTGTGTTGCTATGCTATTAACATACAGGAAATATTTCTTTGAGAAATCTATTTATTTTATTCCGATAATTTTCGTATGTTTCGCTTCTCCTCTGACCTTTTGCAACAAATTAAGAACCACTGCAGTCTGTAAAATGTCAATGGATTCCATAGACGGCGCTAAGCCAAATGATACCAGAGTGTCTAATTGCTCAATTTATTGGCGTTGGACTTTTCTGGCATCCTTATTTATTCCCTTTTGCCTTGGCTGTCACTCTGCTTTAGCGTAGCAACAGCTAGGTTGCTAGCTAGAGTTATCCGCCTAGCTTCTGGAAGCGGCGGGTTGGTTGGGATCTGGTTCGTCCGATGGGGACAGGGGTATCCGCTAACCTAGCAATTGTACTTATGAGAGCTCAGTTTTCAGTTTCAGTCAAAGTATGAAAATATTTTCTCACACAAAAAAGACTGAAAATGTTGTGTTTTTCCCCCCTTCCCATGACACAGGCCTCCAAAAACCGACATGGAAATAAAATACTAAACTGCAATATAAACATTTGTACATTCATAGGTAAAACCAGAACTTCATACTGGATGTTTCATCCAAATACAACACATAAAACACTTCTTCCGTGAATCAAAACAGAACACTGTGTTCTTCTAGATGCCGAGATGAATTCAGAGGTAATGCATGTTAATGTATGCTAATCTGCATCCCTGATATGATAATAACCCAGCTCATCGAAGTGGGCAACACAAAATCAGCAAATAAGGTCATGGAATAACGGAACTCTGAGAGCGCCTGAAGACTTGGAGATGTTTGACGTTTGCGTGACATTGGAGGATTGTCACTGTGTTTTCCGATAGATTGATTGACCAATAAATATGTATGCATTAATGATTATACTGCTATATCACATTTTATGGTTATTTGAAGATACGGCAGAATCTAAAAAATATTAATTTAAATAATAAATATAAGCATTAAATAATGTCGGATTAGCTTTTTTTTTAGATTTCAAAATGCAGAGCATCCCCAAATAATATGATCTCTTTATTAACAGTAGATGGCACTAAGTGATCATAGAGTGACGTTTAACACTCCCAATCCGGGTTGTACCATGAATGATGGGCTTATGGAAGAAACATAATATTTCCAGTCATCCATATCAGTTTGCTTGATTTTTTTTTTCTTTTTCAAAACACCCACTTTCAGAAATTCAGCTTGAGTGCCACTGCAGAAAGAAATCATTTGGTAACAAGTAAGTCTCATACTGTCATACTGGAATGCCATTGCACTGATTCTTTATTATGCGTCTTATTTATTGCAACTGAGGGCTCATCAGTTGTGAGTGAGGTAGAAGATGTTTACTACTACCTTGATATACAGTACCTGTCAAAAATGTTGTACTTTCCAACACGACACAGTACCATGTTATATTTCTTTCAGATAACCGTTTTTTTTATCCATGCTGAGTCTGACCTATTCTAATGTGTCTTGTCTAAAAAGATCCTAACAGTACCAGGTTGACTTTCTTCGGTTTGTGGTTAGAAAGGGAACCTGCATCCGTTTTGTTTGGGTTTTTTTTCCACTGCCCTTCGACAACTTCATGGTCAAGCGCCTTGTCTGAATAGGCACGCCTCAATCTGTGTTAAAGGACTTAAGAATTCATCATTTTTCAGGCCAGCACTCCTGTAAATATTTTATAAGTCTATTCCACTCTATTTATCTTGCTTTGTGACAATCAAGCCATCGGAAAACAGTTTTCAATCAATTATTCACATCTACTCAACAAGCTCATTAAAATGAATGAGTCCAACGGTCGAATGACAAGACACCTTCTAATAAAGGGAAAAAATGTGTTGAACATTTTGTTTTCATAATTAAGGCTGTGAGGACGACACCAAATTGGAAGAATTACCGAAGACGAGATGTTGGATAATGACATTGCTGGATTATGGTGCAATGAGTGGAAGCACTATTCAGCCCGAGTGACACTTCAACTGTTATAGGCTTTGTGTTTTTGTTTTCACTTTCAGCTTTTAATCTGGCAGGGGTGAGTTAAAGTCATCACTCGTTTATCGCGGTTAATTGGTTTCAAATCGGATTGTGATTAGTGAAATTCCACAAAGTAGGGTTTCTTGTTTAGAAAACCAGTTTACGACCTTGTAAAATTGTTCAAATTTTGAGAGCCGTCTAGTCATGAGTCGAGATGCCCTTCACGAATATGCTGGTATGTTTTTGTCTGAATTGTTGGTCAAGTAGCTGACTTCTGTTTCCATGTCTTAGCATGCTAATAGCATGCTAATGAGGATGCTTTGTGGGTAAAAGATATAACTGAAAAATGAAAAACTGAACTGTATATAAACCAACAAATTACAATTTAAAAAAATACACAAAATAATTTTTTTTTTGTTTGTTTTTTAAATTTCATTTATTTATTTTTGACCAAAAAATTATTTATGCTGAATCATTAATCTTTTTGATGGTTTTGAACCGAAACAATACTTGTTTTACAGTAATTTCAGTCACACCCCCCACCCCATATTAATTGACTAATTGAACGAATTACAAATCTGACCGCTATCCAATAGCATGGCATCCCATATCAGTCAGGACCTTCAGCATTGTTGCAGCATGTATATTTCACTTGCTTTAATGCATTAAATGTCATGCTTGAATTCAACCCAATTTTGTGTAATTACATTTAAATGCTCTTGTGTTTTAAAGTGTTTTGTGCCCTTGCTTCCTTTTTCAATGTTTTTTTGAACTTTTGACTTTATTGCTAACTTCTAATGATCGGGAAAAGACAGTTTAGCCTCACAGCCGTAAACACACTTTGGCCATTTGCTCAGTGTTGCAAGAGATAATGGCATGTTGAAAATAAATGAGCCCAATCATAATCATGCCTAATCTGCCATTGCAGCCCTTCTTGTGACAAGCATGAATCATTTCCTAACAAAATGAGATATTTCAGGAGTTGAGTTCATGGTTAGTGAGTTGAGTGCAGGCACTGTGAGAATTACCTGCCATGATACACTGAACGCTAATTGGTAATTATGAAATTCTTGGTTTATTTCATGATTATTTATCACTAATTATGTACAATTTTCTGATCACAATTCAGTTTTATTCAGTGTGCCCTACCCTTTCGCCATCATCGTCACTGTTTTAGGTATCTAATCCTGGATATAGTCATTGCACATTCACTCTGCACACAAACAAAGCTTTTAAAGGACTGTTGTGCCATTTTGTAGTCTTAATTGAATTTAAACGGTTGTTTCCTCAGAGGGCCGTAAAGTCTCTAAAGCAAGCCATAACATCAGGTGCAGTCTTTAAAACAGTCAAGGAAACATAACAAATCTCCAGACTGCTCAACTGTAAGACATAATAATTGTTGTCAGTACAAAAACTCTAAATAAAGCAATATGAAAATAAGCAAATATACTCCTGATTCAAATGTTATGAGCAGTTGAAAAATGATAAGAATTTACATGTTGTGTTAGGGAGATTCTGAGTAGAGCTTTTAAATGCAAAAAGGAATGAGAGTGAGACAAAAAGTAAGCAATTTTTTTTTTAAGTTTAAGACCTTGAAGGCCTTTTAAAAGGCCCCTCTTGAAGCTTGCTGCTGCCGTGGTTGGAAGAACAAAAAAGTCAAGTGGTAGGCCGCAAAAAATGTCACCGGCTCTGAACCAGAGGACATAGGACCATCCTTGTTCCTGGCTCCCACTGGCAGGTTGAAGTTGTTCCTCATCTCCTTCAACACCACAGCGTTACTGGCATGACAAGGATTTGGGATGCTTTTCTTTCCATGGATCGTTGGAGCTTCATGTTGGACAAGGTCGTCAAACGGCAGCTGGCTTTGTGGAGATGTCGCGGGGGGGCATCCATCAAGTCTGAAGGCCTTCATCTGTGTCCTGAAGACTGGCTTTTTCAACAGGACAATTTCTTTTCGAATTATTGGTTTCTATTTTTGGTAATGGTAATGGTTTTATTTCATTTGAACATGCATCAGATTACAATTGAGTGCATCCCATAATCAGTTCACAGTTCCACATGTCCAAAAGGAATAGGAAGAAGCAAAGCTTATTAAATCCTACCCCTCCATCTGGTACTTTTACAGTCAGTAACTGTTACATTTGTTCACTTCCCGCTTTCCTAATATAGTTTATTTTTTATTTATTTTTTATTTATCTATTTTTCATCTATTTAAATTTTTTGTCACGTGCCAAAGTACGAGGTGATATGGATTTTTGGATTTATTTTTATTTTTTCTATATATATATATATATATATGGTCTTCAAGTTTGGATCAGCTGATGACCAGCATATTTCACCCTAAATTATTGTTTCCTTTGAAGTGCTTCCTAAAAAAAAATTACTGCTTTTGACATTTTGAAACTCTACTAAGTTCCAACAACACAAAATTCTTAAATTTTTCAACTGGTCTTTCTGATCAGGTGTGTATATGCATGTCATGTCATTTTCAGTATTGCTGTGTTCCTGCAATTACAAAATGCTTTAACTCAAGATGTCGATGCACTGTGGAAACAACAAGAGCTATTATTGGCATTGACACCCCCCCCCCCCAAAAAAAATAAAAATACAGCTCAACGACCAGTGCTGATCATACTTTATGAGCTATTGAGCAAGCAGAGCAGACAATGACCACATATCGACGGCTTCATTCATGGATTTTACATGAAATCCCTGACACGTTACTTTCCAAGAGCCTTGGACACAGCAGTTTACTTTGTTCACTTCTGCTGACGGACACCATCATAATGATTCCAAATCGGCCGTTAATTTCCATCTAAGCATCTGTTCGCATCTGTGGGAGAGATACATCTCTATTAAGAACTGTCAGTCAGTTGATATGGTCAACTTTTGTCAAATACAATTTTTCTGCAGTGTATGGGGAAATTAGCCTCCGCAATACATTTCCAAACATCTCAACATGCGCACCATTATATCTACAGGAAACAAGTTGGACTCGGTGGTATCATTATTGAAGCATCGTCTTCAACCTGACACCGCTCACAACACAACGGCGGTCCATGAGGATCTTTGCAGTTGTGATGCTAGTTGCTACGTGATGTCTTTGCGAGCATTTATTAAAGTGGGACACCCTCATGCAGCATGACGCCTTTTTCCACGCACAGTGACTGTTATTCTGTTTTCTATTATTAGGCCTGGTGTTATATGCATGCAGATGCTGTAAAAACAGCAGCCTTCACTTTAAGTGTATGCATTTTGCTGCAATTGACAGGTTTCAATTTCGACTTCAGGTATTTTGTTGGTAATTCTTGGGACCAAATTGTTATTGGAGAAGTAGTCAAAGAACATCCATCCATTAATTAATTTTATTCTGCTTATTTGGGTCCGGTCGAGGGGACTGCATTCTCAGTAGGGAAGCCCAGACATCTTCTCTTCCAGTCCAGTCGTGTGTAGACCAAGGTGATCCTAGGTGTCCGGGGACCATCCTGACTAGACACTTGATCCACCTCAACTAGGTCCTTCCCAGATGACCGAGCTTCTCAACCTATAGTATCTTTTAGGGTGAGTCCAGCCACCATCCGGAGGAAACTTAATTCAGTTGCTTTTATACGAGATCTCACTCTGTCGATCAGGACCATAGGTGAGGGTGGTAACATAGATCGGCTGATAAATTGAGAGCTTTGCCCTTTGGCTCAGCTCTCTCTTCACCATGACAATACAGTATAGTCTTTTTTTATGAGGAAATATAAAGCAATATATTTAGTTACAGCGCTTTAATGATGGGTGGACAGAACATATCAAGCCACACCCACAGAAAGATAGTGATAGTTACATTTGTGTGAGTGAGAGAGAATAATGTACCTGTGTTTGGTTCCCTCGTCGCAGCATTTTTTTGCTGCAAAGTATTGTGCCACTCTGATTGTGCTATGAGTGTACGTGTGTCAAGAAGGTCTTCAAAGAGAAGCTATTAGACTGAAAAGGCACTAAGCTAATAATAATAAACAATAATGTCTTATATTTACGTTTACCGACAATTAAAGGTTTTTATTTCGCTTCCTGTGTTTATACAGCTCGTTCAGAGGGTGTACATCCCGCCCCCGCTAACACTTTATCCTCCGATTTCGGATCTACTGTTGTCACACATCGCCCAGTTCCAGATGCAATAACAGTCTGTTTGAAAAAAGTGTTATTTGCACTTATAAAATGATTCAGTATAGTGAATGCAATGTACTTTGTGTGTCTTTTCATGGTGTTTTCAATCTGCCTCAAGTGGTAACATACACTACCGCACAAAAGTTTGGAATTGCTTGCAAATTTCCAAAGAAAAACACATTTTCATGCATTTCACAAACATTTTTTTTTTATTTCACATTTTTATTCATCTCACAAACAATTAAAATGAATCAAATGATTTTCAAAGAAGGATCTATATTTTTGCATAGAGGCCTACTATCAACAACTGTCAGTCCTCTGCATCAATCTCCTGGTATGGCTGCTAATCCAAGTTCATCATTTCAAGGCTAATGGATGACTAGAAAAGCCAGCTGAAAATATAAACTAAAACTAAAATCTCTTACCATGCTGTTAACTACTCCCTTCAGAGAGCAGCACAAACTGGGTCTAACAAGGACAGAAAAACGATGCACGATGAAAAAGCCATATCTCAGACTATCCCAAAAAAAATTCCAAGTGATCCCAAACTTTTGAGCGGTAGTGTATGTTGTACAATGACATGTTCAAACAGAATCCTACAAGTCCTCCTTATGCTTATCACCTGATTGGAATCGCCTTGGATGTCTGGGCATGCGAGTCTGCCCTTCACCTTCTCTGTCCGTCACAGGAGGAGATCACAGAGTGAATGGCATAATCTGAAATGTTGACAATAATAACTAATGGTAACACAAAGCTCTGTTGGCTTTCAAGTTTCTTGCAATATGGCATAATATCTGGATTCTCTGCAGGGTCCAATCTGTTATTAAGTTCCATTAAAATGTCACATTTGTATGCTATAAGACTCACGCACACTGTGAGCTAAGCCATTGAAACACTGGCACACAAGTGAGAATGAGGCTATTAAACCAGAGACAAACTTTAAGTAGCCCAATATTTTAGAAATAACTATTGTCCTAGGAGAAATTGTTTGTCAATGTGAACATTTTGTGTTTCTATGATGTTCTTCATCAGTGTAATTACTTCAAGGGTAAAATGAGGCAGTAGCGCTTTTCATCATGTGGTATTATCAGAAGCGATGTTTGCATCATGTTTTCCGTGTCTATAATGTAATTGGAAGTCCCCTTTAAACACTTTAAGCTATTTTATTCCGAGCACTTCTGTTCATCTGTACTTCTTCATTTTTGACATTCCAATTATCTTTGCATCAATCATTAAAATCTATTAACATTTAGTGCATCTTATGCCACAGGCTGAACATTTTTATTGCTAATTCCAAGTCACTGTAGAGCGGCACATCCAAGACGTTGTAGCACTACTTGATTTGATGCTGCTTTCTCCTTTTCTATGACTAATAATGTTATGAACCATACTATGGTATGATTCTAAGAAAATGAATTCCAATATATCAGATTTATCTATACTGTATTATTACACTCCATGTTATGTCTGGCGTATCATTCTGGATTGATTTAACATTACAACGTATCCTGTAAGTGACAACTCCAGGCAGTGAGAAATGACAGACACTGTGAGACTTGTAAACAAAACGGCGCTACCACAGAGTCCAAATTCAAATTCTGCGGAACTGTTTCCTCCCTGAGGCCTTTTTTCCTCAAGATCACCTCCACCATGAGCCGCATGAGAACAGCTTGAGCATTAGCTGAAGCAGAGGCTGGCCAGAATACGATTTTAAGAATTAAGCTTGAGAAGAATAGGACAAACTGCTAAGAAGATTCAACTGGAGGCAACATTGGCAAAAGCAAATGTCACGGTATCTTCGAAGAAGGGAAGAATCCTTGAATCTTCCCAACAAGAGCATTTTGTAAATTTGTACCACATGTGCAAACATGAATACACATTTTCCCAGGATGTGTTCCCTACATACACTACCGCTCAAAAGTTTGGGATCACTTGGAAATGTTTTTGGCCAGTCTGAGATATGGCTTTTTCTTGGCAGTGCTGCTATGAAGTCCAGCATCCTGAAGTGGCCGCTTCACTGTTGATACTGACACTGGTGTTTGATGGCTACTATTTAGTGCAGCTGCCAGGTGACCACCTGTGAGGCGTCTTTGTCTTAAACTACACACTCTCAGATATTTGTGCAGTGTTTTTCTGTCCTTGTTAGACCCAGTTTGTGCTGCTCTCTGAAGGGAGTAGTAGTAGTAGATTTTAGTTTTAGTTTAGATTTTTAGATGGCTTTTCTAATCATCTATTAGCCTTATAAAATGATGAACTTGGATTAGCAGCCATAGCAGGAGATTGATGCAGAGGACTGACAGTTGTTGATAGTAGGCCTCTATGCAAAAATGTACATCCTTTTTTGAAAATCATCTGATTCATTTTCATTGTTTGAAATGGATACAAATGTTTGTGCAATGCATGGAAATGTGTTTCTTTGGAAAACAAAGAAATTTGCAAGTGATCCCAAACTTTTGAGCGATAGTGTATGCATGTTTTACTTGTTGAATTGTATCATTTATGACAATGACACAAGAAAGTGATAAGCAGTAGCCATGTTTACATGAGGAGTTTTTCCCCTTTTCGAATGGAATCTCTCCAAATGACCTTTCCGAAAACAATGGTACATTACAATACATGGAAAGGAATATTCCAATCTCCTGTCTACATGCACCGCTATAATCAAACAGAATAGTCAATGGGGCATGCCCAGTAAAACGTAAACATCAACATCACGTGATACCGGTTTGTGAAATGGAAAAAATTGTTTGTGAAATGCATGAAGAAAATTTTTTCTTTGGAAAACGAAGAAATTTGCAAGTGATCCCAAACTTTTGAGCGGTAGTGTACGTGTCCTGGGAAAACAGGACATTTGGTTACCCTACTCATTCAGTTCCTGCTCCCACTCTGTGATTATGTCCGGTGTTTGACTGGCAACCAGTGTAAGGTCTAGTCAGAGGTTATCTGGGATAGGCTCCAGTGAATCCGTGACGGGATAAGCATCACTAAATATAGAAACTACAGCCGAGGTCTCAAGACTTGCATATTTGAGATATGTGTAAGGTGACAATTGTTCAAACTCTATTGTGAAACCTAGCTCTGTCCGAGTGTGTTCCAAAGTGATGCGCATTTGGTGTCCAACTACTTGAACCTTTTATGAATTAGTTGAGCTTTGCCTCCATGCCAGTAATTACTGCCCTCATTTGAACAGGCTTAGCAGGTGTGAGTGTGAGGGAGTGCCAGTGGGAGCCAGCATGGGTTCTTTCAGCCTTGCCATTTCAAAAAATAAAAATAAAATATATATATATATTACTAGCCTTGCTGCACTGCTAAATGTCATGCCATTCTCTCCTGTGTGGGAGGAATTGCAGATACGGTGGTGGTCACGGAACCCGCAGCCCAACAGGAGGCCAGGCATTTTACAAAATGCAAACAATTCATCTTATTTTTTTTCATATTTGTTTGTAAATGGACGAGCGATAGGGAGTTGGTGCTTGCAAGAAAGTGATTACCGTAAAACGGACTAGATCAGGTGAAATGGACTTTGTCGATGATAGTGATTATGTCATCCTTTTTCCGACATATGAAAGCATCTGTACAATTTTTATATCACAAAGTTCCTTGCCAAAGATTTTGTGAGGCAAATTTATGCAGGGGAGTTTTTTCATATTCACACTTGGTAATAACCTATTTTGGTGTTGCAGACATTTTTTTTTTTTTTTTTTTTTACCAGAGACAGAGACAACCTTTTTCTTTTGACATATTCAAATTTCTCAGCAAATAATGCATGAATCCTGATAACAAAAGTTACAGTTGGGTTTGCCCATAACTCTAATAGCTCTAACCTTGCCTCACTAGTTGTTAGTGTATATGTAATTTATAACTATGCAGATTTTGTAATCATAACCTCTTGTAAACCATGGTGAGGATCACTTATTAGTATTGAATCGTGTTCCCAGGCTAATGTTTATGCACAGTTATACCCTCGAGAATTTTTTCCATCATATCACAAGTTGGTTTCCTGATCAGCTTTAAGTGTTCCATAGGTGATTTCTCTTTGAAGCCATTAATCACGACGGTTGGATACAAATGACCTGCGGTGCAAGGATTCTCCAGAGGTTGGCCTACCCTTTTCTGTGGTCAAATACTTACATTTGATCCCGCGGAACCTCATCACCACCAAGCCACTATTTATTAACTGTAAGATATGAGCCAAACGACCTTGCAATTGTTACAGTACATCATCTCACGTCTCAAGTAAACTAGGGACACCCAGTGCCATGCACGAACCGTTTCACCTGCATATAAAATATATGAGCCCTACACACAATACACTAGCATTATCCTGTACACTATATAAGGTGCTTTGTCAATGCACACAATATACGGTGAAACCTGGTTTGGTGGCTTCATTACATTCTAGCAGCATTCAGACGTGTTTAGAGATGCATAGATCTATTTTGAGAGGCATCGTAGCATCTTTAATATTTATATGGTAACAAAGGTAAATCAAAACATGCTTCCTCTAAACAGGTCCCATATCCAGTCATAGTTTGACTGGTCCTGTGACTTATAGTCAGGTGCGACATATATACATGCATATACGTACATATAGAAATAGACATGTGTATGTATACACAAACACACACGCTATACAATATACTGTGTATAATTACTATTCATTCATTTATTCATTTTCTACCACTTATCCTCACAAGCATCGTGGGGGTGATGGAGCCTATCCCAGCTGTCTTCAGGCGAGAGGCGGGGTACACCCTGGACTGGTGGCCACCCAATCACAAGGCACATATAGACAAACAACCATTCACAGTGAGTGGAATTGAACTCGGGTCTCCTAGCTGTGAGGTCTGCACGCTAACCACCGCCGTGCAGCCCTTTTATAATTACATTTTTAAGTGTTAATTCATATTGAGTGTCATGAATCAAAGAGTGAACATTACCATCAACTGCCTGTATATGGTGTTCTAGGCTAATTCAATGCTTTCAGTGATATGGAATGAGATTGGGAGCTCGGTGAACCTGCTAACTTGCTCATTGGAGTCGCTGACTGTTTAATTTAATTAGTTTAGCCTTCTTTATGCTATTGTGTAGCTCTGCTATATATGTGTGTGTTTGTGTGTACATACACACACACATATATAGTTAAACAATATACTGTGTGTAATTACATTTTTTAAAATGTTAATTCATATTGATTCATAATGAGATTGGGAGCTCGGTGAACTTGCTAACTTGCTCGTTGCAGTCGCTGACTTTTTAATTTAATTAGTTTAGCCTTCTTTATGCTATTGTGTAGCTCTGTGTTAGATTAACGTACCACACATTCAGCCAGTTGTTGTGTGTACTATTGTGTAGTTAAATACTTGCCTTTTCAGATGAAATGTTTGCTCTTGGTCTTGAAGTTTGTGAAATGTACTACATGTATAAAAATAGATGTATGTGTGTGTATGTATACACAAACACACACACACACACACACACACACACACACACACATATATAGCTAAACAATATACTGTGTATAATTACATTTTTAAAAATGTTGATTCATATTGACTGTCATGAATCAAAGAGTGAACCTTACCATTGACAGCCTGTATATGGTGCTCTAGGCTTTCAGTGATATGGAATGAAATTGGGAGCTCGGTGAACCTGCTAACTTGCTCATTGGAGTCACTGACTTTATGCTATTGTGTAGCTGTGTAGCTCTGTGTTAGATTAAGATATTGAACATTCAGCCAGTTGTTGTGTGTGCTATTGTGTAGTAAAATAACTTGCCTTTTCAGATGAAATGTCTGCTCTTGGTCTTGAAGTTTGTGAAATGTATTTATAAATAAATGCCACTCATGTCCAGTTTTTCATATTGTATTACTTCTACTCCAAAGCAATTTAGATTCTGGAAAATCTGCAATTTAAACCAAAGACATCTTTAGAGCAATGTCATTTTTCAACCTACCAGGTTTGTTTGTCTGCCCCCAAGAGCCTAAGAACGCTGAGCTATTATGTAAAGAGTCAGCGACGGCATGCATACAGGCAGGGTGAAATAAAGGTTATGGAAGCTGCTCAATATTTTACAGACATACCCCTCCCTTGCCACAATTAGATAGATTACCTGTGAGTGTGTAGTGTATGTGTGCAGAAATGTTTTTAAACGCCTCTATCCTCCAGGCAACCAAAATGAAAGTCACAAAGAATTTCACGCTGTCCAAGCATCATTGAACCTGCCTATGCAAAAGAAGCTTCCTCATGTTGAACCGTGATGAATTTTTTACAGGTTCAGAGTGAAGAGGGTTTATTTAAAAATTGAAAGGCCTTGTGGCTGACAGTGGCAGTTAGTTCAGTCACTTGTGAGCGCATTGCTGTGTTGCTCCACATTGGCCTCAAGAATGAATGTTTGCATGCACGGCGATGATGCACTGTAAAGTGATACAACAGCAAACTCGGTAAAGGTGTCCGTTTTATTCATACTGTTCTATATCCAGGCGCCCACATTAATATTGCCACCTCATGACGATATTTTTATTTAATAGGACCATTTGATGGTATTAATCCACAATAAAAATAGATAGAGGGATAGATAGACTTCCTTTGTTGTCATTTCACAAAAACACAGCAGTGAAATTGCCAGGCAACGACAAAAAAATAAAAATAATAATAATAATAATAATAACAATAATAATAATAATAATAATAATAATAATAATAATAATGCGGAGAATAAATAGATGACATCAAATACGAACAACAATGTACAGCTTAAACAGTAAATTGCACAAATAATAAAATAATAAAATAATAAAATAATAAAATTATAAAATTATAAAATTATAAAATTATAAAATTATAAAATTATAAAATTATAAAATTATAAAATTATTAAGGTTCTCAATTTTGCAGTTCTTTCTAGTGGCAGAAACTTTGTGTTTATGTCCTTAATTCCATTCAATTTAATTTAAAAAATTAAACATTTACAAAATGAATCATTTATCATGTAAACATGAAATGTTGATAAGCTGTTTTTTTATGAGTTTATCAACATAATATTGAATTCTCTGACACCGCAGTGCATATTGAGTAATGTATTAACACACTTCTACACTTTGTTTTTGGCCTACTTAAATTTTTCTGAAAGTAATTTGGGTTTTCAACTTCTCTGTCTTACCCCTCCAGCTGTGTTGCCCGAAATGCCTGGAAAAGTTACTTAAAAAAATACAAATACAGAATGAAACATGATTTTAAGTGTTTTCAATGTAGGTTTCATGAATAGTTTGTCTTATACGACAAACCAACAATCTTCTAACATGGCATTGCTTGATTTGCGTACACAAAACATGAATTAAACTGCTGGGCTTCAAGGAGAACCATATTTTGCTCATAATATACAGCTGGAGTAATTAATCGCCTCCCACTTGCTTAATATAATGATTGCATCCTATATTTATTCCGAGTACAGTAGGGACAATGTTTCCCCTGTGGACAGCAGGACCATCTGTGTTGTCATGTTTCTATACTGATGACGCGAGTGCTTTAGTTGCACACTGTTTCTAATCTTGGCTGTTGGTGATTGTGATTGTTGAGCTTGTAATTTGTCTTTTTTTTCCACATTCCAGAAGCTCTCAAGTAATCCAACACTTTCTTTTGTGTTCTATCTCTGAGCCATATAGTCAGATTTACCTTTGCAGAGATACCTTTTTAGATAGAGCTGAATAAAATACTGCCATATTGAGTCTGTCAATCCGGCTGGACAATTCCAATTTTTTTTGTTTAAACCTTTAACATGAAAGCTGAATCGCTAAGTTTTACAATGCAAATTTCAAATCAAAAATATTCCAACAGCGAGACAGCCTGAGCTTTCTAGCGATAAAGGGTTTTGTATATCAATATTACTTTGTATACCGTGATTGATTACAGTAGGCATAGGGATGGAATTACAGCAGATGTCAGGAAGATGCGGGAGAGTGGGCGGGGTTCTGCGTGCAGAGCTTGCAGCAAATGTATGTGACGGAGAGGGACATTAAGGGGGAAATTAAGCTTTCTATCACAAAGATCATCAGAAAAGTTACGTATATTTTTCCTGCTTTCGGGTTTCTCTGTTTGTCGCATTTTTGCTCGATTGGAAACATGTCAAGGTTGTCATCAGGGAAGTAAAAGGGGATGTTCATACACTACTGCTCAAATTTGGGATCACTTGCAAATTTATTTGTTTTCCAAAGAAAAAAAAAATCATGCATTTCACAAACATTTGTATCCATTTCACAAACAATTAAAATTAATTAAGATGATTTTCAAAGAAGGATGTACATTTTTGCATAGAGGCCCACTATCAACAACTGTCAGTCCTCTGCATCAATCTCCTGGTATGGCTGCTAATCGTTGGTAAAAGTTCATCATTTTATAAGGCTAATAGATGATTAGAAAAGCCAACTAAAAATCTAAACTAAAACTAAAATCTCTTACCATGCTGTAAACTACTCCCTTCAGAGAGCAGCACAAACTGGGTCTAACAAGGACAGAAAAACACTGCACAACTGTACAAGAAGACAAATATCTGAGAGTGTGTAGTTTAAGACAAAGACGCCTCACAGGTCGTCACCTGGCAGCTGCACTAAATAGTAGCCGTCAAACACCAGTGTCAGTATCAACAGTGAAGCGGCCACTTCAGGATGCTGGACTTCATAGGCAGTGTATACTAATAGACGTTTTATGAGTCATAATTCATAATGTTAATCCTTTATTTACATTCTGGGTATCTTCAGGCAAAATCTGTGAAATTACGTCTTTTGAGGTTGCTTTAAATTTGTGGTATTCCGTAATCCATACTTTGTGGGCTTTTGGTTTTTATGATGTGATATTATAACTCTTTTGAAAGAATAATTCACTTGATGTTCTTCACAGTGGATATTACATTTTTTTCTGTGAACACCAGGTACTAAGGTTTTGGTATCGGGAAGACTGTAAAAAGTCCCCAAATCCACAGAAAGTAAAATATGCTGTGTTATTCATTTAGGGCTTGCTTAAGCTTGTGGTGGTCCAAATATTAAATGTTTTTATTTATTCTCATCCCAAATTTGCTTGAGTTTCAAATTGTACAATGTCAAGAACATTCAACTTTAGAGGTTCCACTGTATTCACAACGACCTTAATTTGAATTAAAACTAATCTTAAATTGCTGTGCTTTCAAAAAGAGGACATATGATTGATATCGCTGATGCAACATTTCATCCAGAGGCAAAATCAAGCCTAATAGAAAATGAAATGGCGACCGTGTACGGTGCTGCTCCAAAGCAAGCACACGCTCCTGCACTATCAGTATGCAAAGCGACGGACAAGAGGCTCTAGAATCTCAAGTCTGATGGGAATCCACCGCAGAAGGGTCGAGGACATGCAAGTATACCTTTCTCACATTTGAACAAAATCATTCCCTTTTCTCTGTGGGCCGAGGAAAAAGGGGATTGCATAAAGAGATGTCAGATTCAAGGAAAGGCAACACAATATGCAATGTCACTGCCGAGCTATCAGGAGACTGTCTCTTTAATCAAAGGCTCCATCATAATGTCCACAGGCCTTTAGCTGTTCATTTGCAATCGTTAGTGCAGAGAAATGCAAAAGTGCTGGTACATTCTCTCCCAGCCCATGTGGACCATCTTTGATTGACCCAATTAGGGTAGTCCGTTGGGTGATGCTTGCTGCTTATTAGTGCTTCACCACGGCTTAATCATTGGATACAGTTGGTGAGTGATGTGCAGAGCAACCTGGAGGAAGTCTGACACAAGCCTCCTTTCAAGTGCAAATGAAACCAAAGGATTCAAGCAGTTGGTCACGCCAGCTGCTGCCTTATCTCAAAAAGAAGTTATTTCAAAATATAAGAGGATGGATATTTCAGACATCCATCTACAGTGCTGACTGTGGGCAAATTGCTTGGCATTGGTACATAAAACGCCCCCCCCACCACGAGGTTCCGTTCAGTTCAGCTCACCTTGGCATGGCTTGGAAAGGAAACCCCCAAACTTGCTTGTACTTGACTGAGGTGTGAGTCGGAGAGTTAGATGATAGTCACTTCACTTGTTTTTATATGACAAGTGCAGATAGTATACGTTTAAGAATGGAATATTTTCCACTCTGTTCTGGATGAGTACTGCAAGTTGTACGTCCTTATCTACAGTAGAGACAGACCACGCTACAAGACACTCACAAGACCTTTCACTTGGAACGCTGATGCCCTATTTTCTTATCTCACACACACACCGTTTCATGAGTTGTTGTCATGTCGACTGGTTTGGATGTGTGAGCATTGGCACCGCACACGTCCACCATCTTTCACAGCTAACTCGTGGTCAAGTTGTCAATGACAAATAGAAACATTTAGGTTTGGTAAGACCCTTCACGCTATACAGTACCACTCAAAAGTTTGCGATCACTAGCAAATTTCTTAGTTTTCAAAATAATTTCTTTTTCATGCATTTCACAATTTTTTTTCCATTTCGCAAACAATGAAAATGAATGAGATGATTTTCAAAGAAGGATGTACATTTTTGCATAGAGGCCTACTATCAACAACTGTCAGTCATCTGCATCAATCTCCTGGTATGGCTGCTAATCCAAGTTCATCATTTTATAAGGCTAATAGATGATTAGAAAAGCCATCTAAAAATCCTAACTAAAACTAAAATCTCTTACCATGCTGTTAACTACTCCCTTCAGAGAGCAGCACAAACTGGGTCTAACAAGGACAAAAAACGCTGCACAACTGTGCAAGAAGACAAATATCTGAGAGTGTGTCGTTTAAGACAAAGACGCCTCACAGGTCGTCACCTGGCAGCTGCACTAAATAGTAGCCGTCAAACACCAGTGTCAGTATCAACAGTGAAGCGGCGACTTCAGGATTCTGGACTTCATAGCAGGACTGACAAGAAAAAGCCATATCTCAGACTGGCCCAAAAAATTTCCAAGTGATCCCAAACCTTTGAGCGGTAGTGTACATGTCAATACCTCAAATGAGCGATATAATAAATATGCGGTCATACACATGCAGACCGTGTCAGGTGTTGGGTAACCAAAAGACTCAGAATTTGGCTGCTGAAACAAGATCTATGTACCGTATTTTATGGACTTTTTTTCATAGGTTGGCTGTTCCTGCGACTTATACTCCAGAGCAACTTATAAATGAAAAAACAGTTTATGTTACATAAACACTGGACACCTTTTCTGTTCATGTTTATTTTTTGTGTAGCTGAATAACCATTGTGTTAGCATATCTTACACCTATTCAGCCTGTTCTCTATTCTTTTATTGTTAGAACTTGCCTTCCAAGAGGACGTAATGTCTGTTTTGGTTAAGTAGTAAAATAAATTACCCGCAAAAAATGTGACTTATACTCCAGTGCGACTTATGCATGTTTTTTTCTACCTAGTTATACATTTTGGCCTTGTGCGACTTATTCTCCGGAGCGACTTATAGTCCAGAAAATAAAGTAGTATGGATCTGTATTTCTGGTCAGTCCATCGCACTCATTTCACTTGTCAGGATCTTGGAAAAACTGGAGCCTGGAACAAACTGTAATGAAGTAACTTTCACAACAAAATGTCAAAAATCCAAAGAAAATAACAGAAGTGGACAACACTGTGACTTAACCAACAGAGAGAACATTTTTGATTATACAGTATCTACCCACATGTATGCATATTAGTTCATATACTGTATTTGTATTCTTTATGGCATAATAACTCCAAGTATATGAGATGAGTTGCAGTACGGTGGGATGTGAATGAATTGAGTGTGTTGTTGTAGACTCGGGTAAACTCCCCTGTGTGACAGAGGGAGGGGAAAAGGTAATTTGTGAAGAGACTTACCTGCCAACATGATGAAGAGTTCTCCTTTGTTGATTTTTCTCACAAAATGTCTCCCATTCAGGAGTCAGGAGAGAGCAGAGTTTACAGTGAGATGTTGGCTGGCTATCTGGGAGAGCTGCTTGTCCGTTCTTGAAGGCGTGTGTTTGTCTGAGAGAGTACAATGATGACATTTGCAGATAGAATTCCTCATCTCACCTTGACACGGCTGCCTTTGGGCTCACTTTATGACAACATATGTAAATACACTAAACTTCCTTTCGGGAATATGCGCCATGATGTGTAACCTATTCCAAAGGCAAAATACAAGCGTGTGTACAGCACAGCACAATTGAAATGAGTGAGTTGTGTTTTTGAACTGTAGACGTGCATCCGTTGGGACTGATATTCTTTGATCAGTCAGCGTTGTCATTTGTATGTCGACATCAATAGCTTTTGGTGTACATATGCAAACAATATACAATGTAACCTTGTTTGGCATCATTAATTCATTACAGAAAATCTGACCCAATTGTTCCAGAAAGTCAAAAATGTTAACAGAAAACTTGTTTTGTATTTAGCTGCATGCAGAAAACAATTCAAAACACATATAAATACATACACGACCACTCAAAAGTTTGGGATCACTTGGACATATTTTTGGGCCAGTCTGAGATATGGCTTTTTCTTGGCAGTCCTGCTATGAAGTCCAGCATCCTGAAGTCGCCGCTTCACTGTTGATACTGACACTGGTGTTTGACGGCTACTATTTAGTGCAGCTGCCAGGTGACGACCTGTGAGGCGTCTTTGTCTTAAACTAAACACTCTCAGATATTTGTCTGCATCGTTTTTCTGTCCTTGTTAGACCCAGTTTGTGCTGCTCTCTGAAGGGAGTAGTTAACAGCATGGTAAGAGATTTTAGCTTTAGTAAGGATTTTTAGATGGCTTTTCTAATCATCTATTAGCCTTATAAAATGATGAACTTGGATTAGCAGCCATACCAGGAGATTGATGCAGAGGACTGACAGTTGTTGATAGTAGGCCTCTATGCAGAAATGTACATCCTTCTTTGAAAATCATCTAATTCATTTTCATTGGTTGTGAAATGGATACAAATGTTTGTGAAATGGAAAAAAAATGTTTGTGAAATGCAGGAAAATGTGTTTTTCTTTAGAAGATTTTTAGATGGCTTTTCTAATACTCTAGTTGTGTTTTTCTTTGGAAAATGAAAAAAATTTCAAGTGATCCCAAACTTTTGAGCGGTAGTGTATATGGTAGAACCTTGGTTAGCGTACACCCCGGTTAGCATACAATATGGCGCACATCTTTAACTTAATGATACAGTCCATGAGTCCAATTGTGTTCCCAATGTGCTTTTATTATGAAATGTCTTGTTAGCCGCTTGCTAATACACAAAAATATGAACCCAGTTCCTCATCGTCTTTCTTGGGCTCCATTGTGGGGGTTTTTTTCAGCTGTGATCAAATAAAAAGCAGAGACCCGAGGTGCGAAACCATACTGAATTCAAGAACTAACTCATGGTAAAACAGGAAGGTGGTGTCCATGTTATTGAACTGAACTGTGTGTGTGCACACATGTGCAAGCTTTACAATTTCCCTTAAATGCTACACCTCCTCCAAAGATTTCCCTACTTGCTGTGGAACACTTTAATACATGGAAAAAATGCACACAATTTCACAGCTTAAAACCGCACTAAACATGAGTTCTTCTCTTGTGCAGTTGCGTTTGTTAGCAGGAATTAATTCATCAATTTCTGAAAAACCATAATATAGCAAGGGATCGATAATCAAACCACGATATTGTGAGTGACGACTGTGTAAATGTGCATCAGTGTTGCAAAGCGGATAGCTGCAAATGAATGACAGCCAAGGTTGTTTCTGACTAGCTCCTGTGTGAGTTGAAGCAGTCCCATTATAATGTGTTTAATAGCAAACTGGTAATCCATAGTTTCACTTTGAGAGATCTACTCGGATCAATTCTAAGGATGATGATAATTTGTCTTAAATGTTTGTCATTTTATAGTTTATTATAACCTAAAGTAAAGTATTTAACCCTTTATAGCAGACATTCAACCAAGAATATTACAAGCATACTGTATTACTATTTACTACCAGTTTCAATTTTGACTTCATGCAGTTTATGAAATTTAATTTATTACATTTTGGGACATATTCCAAGTACAAAAATGGCAACATGAAATAAAATAAAGCACAAGATGTCCGGAAGATGCATTCAAATACTGTATGTCGTGACAGCCAAGGTTGTTTCTGAGTTGAAGCAGTCCCATTATAATGTGTTTAATAGCAAACTGGTAATCCATAGTTTCACTTTGAGAGGTCTCCTCGGGTTAATTCTAAGGATGATGATAATTTGTCTTAAATGTCAATGTCTTATCATTTTAGGCACCTGTGTGAGTATTAAAATGAATAACTGGCATATTAATTTCAGATATGATGAAATAATTCACTTCCAACGGCAACCTCAACCAAATAATAGGCAAGTATTTTTCTAAAAGATGTTAAATTCAACCTGCATATCATTTTGCTTAGTCTCACCTTGTTGCATTAAACATAGTGTTTTCCAAGACCAACAAGGGTGAGCCGATACTCCCCAGAAAGACTCAAATCTGTGTGTTGTATACAACGATGGGTGTTTGTACAGAAGTATCTAAATATTTCACACATGGAGAGTTGTAGACAGGTGTTGCTTTTACAAACAACGTGCGCCTCACCACATCCCTTAAGTGAGATGCAGTCAGGAACACATCAGGATCCCCATCTGTCGAAAGAGACGGAAGCTGCCCCCGAGGAAGCTGAGCAGGTAGACTCGGTAAAACCAATAATAGCGTTCCTCCACCCCGTGCATGTAGAATGGGCTGTCAAACTTCATGATGGTGCAACATCCTGATGGCTTCTCAGTCATGTTTAGAAGTTGTAAAGGCTGGATGCCTTCACGAGGAAATCTGCATCTGCTTTTTAATGTGCAAACTTTATGGGCATTCATTTTTTGAAATGATATTTTTTGGTTTGTTGGAAGAAAAAAAATAACACCTTGTAATGACACCACATTAAAAGGAATTAAATGAAACATCTGTCCAAAAGGAAGTTTATTATAACCCAAAGTAAAGTATTTAACCCTTTATAGCAGACATTCACCAGAGAAGATTACTAGCGTACTGTATTACTATTTACTACCAGTTTCAGTTTTCACTTCATGCAGTTTATTCAATTTAATTTATTAAATTTTGGGACATATTCCAAGTACAAAAATGGCAACATGAAATAAAATAAAACATAAGACGTCCGGAAGATGCATTCAAATACTGTATGTTGTGACATGTAGTATTAGTCCACAGTGGTCACTAGATCATTCAAAGTGCTTTTATAAACAGGTAAACAGGTTTTCCATGTGCCACCTACAAAAATATTCCATTTATCATTAAAGAATCCTACTTTGCTTAATGTCTAGAGGGATCTAATAATGTTAAAACCCGTATTTTGAAAGCCGTAAACGCGTTTTCTATGCCCTAACTACAAAATATTCCATTCATAAATAAAGAATCCTACTTTGCTTAATGTTTAAAGGGCTCTAATAATGTTAAAACCCGTATTTAGAAGGTTAAACAGGTTTTCCATGTGCCACCTACAAAAATATTCCATTTATCATTAAAGAATCCTACTTTGCTTAATGTCTGAAGGGCTCTAATAATGTTAAAACCTGTATTTTGAAATTCGTAAACGCATTTTCTATGCCCTAACTGCAAAAATATTCCATTTATAAATAAATAATCCTACTTTGCTTAATGTCTAAAGGGCTCTAATAATGTTAAAACCCGTATTTAGGAGGTTAAACAAGTTTTCAATGCCCTAACTAAAAAAATATTCCATTTATAAATAAATAATCCTACTTTGCTTAATGTTTAAAGGGCTGTCGTACTGTTAAAAAACGTATTTTGAAAGTCGTAAACGTGTTTTCTATGCCCTAACTACAAAAAAATTCCATTTATAAATCAAGAATCCTACTTTGCTTAATGTCTAAAGGGCTCTAATAATGTTAAAACCCGTATTTTGAAAGTCGTAAACACGTTTTGAAAACTACAAAAATATTCAATTTATTAATAAGGAATCCTACTTTGAAGCAATGAACCGCAATAAAAAAGCTTTGTTTCACTTCAAGTTTTTTCTTTCTTTATTTTGGACAATAAAAAAAATTATTTAACAATGTTAATTTGAATAAAATCAATACTATTTGATATGTACTCACACTACTACAGTATATTGCACTATATTTGCTATGTAACAAATACTTGTGTGTTACAAGTTGATGTAAGTTGCTAAGCTGAAACATTTAGCAACATTCTATTTTGTCTGTTTACTTTGAATGTTCAGTCATTGGTAGCAGGAATACCCTCCCATGTTAAAAAGCAACATTTTATTCTATTTGTTGGCCATAATGCCGTCTGTCAGGAGTGTGACGGCCTCGCACAGTTGTCACAAGCGCTCCGTCTCGTGTCTCCCCTCGGACTGCATTAGTGTCAGTATGCACTCCGCTCTCCTCATTGTGTGTAATCGTTGCTTTGTCTCTGGCGCCCTGACACACACCTCGCTGCATGCAACTTCCGCAGTCTCACCGGTCCCCCGCCACCAAATCTCTCGCCGTCCCCTGCGCGGCTGAGCCCCACTCGCCTCGCACCTAAAGGGATTGCTGTCACATTGAAAAGGCTGAGCTTGCTATGCCTGACAACTTGCGTATTTCTACGCCGCCATGCAAATGTTGTCATATTGTTTTGTCACTTAATGGTTGACCCCCACTAGGGCGCCGTTCAACTCCAGGCATTCCAGTCAAACAGAAACATGGCAGTTCTGCAAACCCGCCTCCACGGGACATTTTCAATACTTGTCCTTCTTCTTATCTATGCGCCATTGTCGGCTGCACAAACCCATTTTCTGCTTAATTCATCCCCCGCTGCACAATCTCGCAGGGAACCCGTGGGGGGTGGGGGCGACGAGCCCCCTCACCACGCTCAAACTGGAAACTTTCTGCTCTTGTCCTCAGTCTTATTTCTGTGTTAAGATGACACCTGGGAACACTCCAGGGCACAAGTTGCATCAGCAGGGGTGAAATGTGCCATATGCATCTTTCACCACAAATGTTGGCTTTTATTTTTTTTTTTAAATGCACAAAAGGGCGCGCATTGCTACGCGTTATTTCACCCATGCATGGAGCTCATGCGCACAATTCACTGCAGGTAAGATTTAAAATGAAGACTGCATACAAGTGGGCATGGTTTTATAGAGAATTTGACAATGAGACATGTTTTTGACATAAATCAGGGGCATCCAAACTTTTTCCACCAATGGCCGAAAAATACTGAAAAATCATAGGATGCAAAGGTCACTCATAAAGATTCAGAAAAACCACATCTTAGCTTTATGATATGAGTGAAAATTTTATTGTTAGTATGAACTTTAGTTTTTGCTCCTTTTTTTCCGTTATTGCTGTTTTTTTTTTATTTTCAGAAAATTTCAACTTTTCAATTTCATTTTTTTATATTATGACTTTATTTACATGGTGATTTTACACCCATATTAAAATGTTTAACCAAAGCAATTTATTTCTCATATAACAATTTTCTTTGCTACAAAATTATTATTTTATATTTTTATGTATTTATATTCCCCTCATATTACAAGTTTAGGTTAATTTTTTTCCTCCCAATAATAATTTTTTAAATTATTTTTGTTCTTTACTATTTTTTGCCATGTTTTTTTCAATTTATAAAATTCTTGTTATTACTGTTATTTTCCCCCCTCATAATTATTACTTCTCATAATATTTTGACTTTATTCTAATAACGCAACTTTTTCTGTAAGCGAATATTCCTGGATTAAAAGCAATATGAAGAGTGAATAACATGTCGTATGTTACATATAAGTCATATGGCATCCTATTTTTTGGCTTCTACATAAGGGATCGGCCTGTCTCTGCCACACTTTACGCTGTTACCTGTCACCTCCTCAGCTTTGGGAGACTCTGTGTCAGCAATCACTGTCTGCAGTCACACGCCTATGAATAAATTGTACTGGTAGCTCTTTGAGACGTTTGCTGTTTTGTGGCTGTGTGGCAGCAGAGCTGTCATGAAACCCTTTGGAGTTGCGTATGTGGAAACAATCACTGGCCAATAATTGTTACAGGTGGTCCTCGGCTTATGGCGTGCTTATGAATGTGCTCGCAAAAGTTATATTAGAGAAATCTATTCTTTGAAAGTTGTAATATTATGAGAAGCAAAACTGGAAAGTTAGTCTTGGGAAGATGTTTGAATATTATGGGAATAAAGTCAAAATATAGTGGGAATAAAGACGAGATTACAAGAACAAAATGTACACACATTATTGAAGAAAATAAGTGTTCGGAACAGCATGAGCCAGTCTGGAAGCCAATATGCAGAGACTACTTCTGGATAACAAAAAAAAGTTTATTCCAAACAAGGTTGTCCACAACAGGGTAAAAGTACAAACAAGACAAGAAGGCACACAAAAAATTACCAAAAAGTGAGAAGCTGAAAACATCACAGCTGGAAAAACTGACACTAAGCACAAGAACGAAAAGCACTGCTGAAAAAAACGGTCGAGCAGGAAAAAACAGCTGAGGTAATAACAGAAAACACCACAGAATAAGTCTCGTCTAGTACCAAAAAAGCCAAAAAGCAGAGGTACAAACAAGATATGCACGAAATCGAGCTGAGCGGAGGGCGTGCAGCATGTCGGAGCTTGAAGGACAATCTGGCGACGAGCAGGTCCGGCTGCCAAGCCTAAAAAGGCCATGAGGCAAATTGGCAGCAGGTGTCCGCTGGAGACAGCGGTGCACTGCAAAGATATGACATAAGGCGGCAAGAAAACTACGAAAAAAACCCAATCCCTGTGAACTTAATTCAACAAACGACAAAGTTCCATTGACACAAGGATCTAAATAAGGGACTTTTTTGTTAGTTTGGGGGGTTTAGGGACCCCTAAAAAGAGAATACATTATATTAGAGAATGACTATTTCTGTTGTACTAAAAAAAGAGGTCAACTTGACTTGTCATTAAATAAGTGTGACGTACTTGACGTACTTGACGTACTAGGCCTGGCAAAAATCTGAAACATTTCCTACTCTTACATGTAATCGAAAGCAATACATTGTAATTGTCTCCATATTCAGGAACAGTTTAAAAAAATGAAAGAAAGCAAGATCTTTTCAAGGACACGTCACATATTATATAAATATATAAATACCCCTGGGACACTTCCCTCCCCCTTTAGTATGTCTTTTAAAGTATATGGAGTGGAGTTCATTCGGTTTCCTGCGCTTTTTAATTAATTGTGAGGACTATGATGCTTGCATACTTATGTGGATGCATCCTGTAAATAGGTAAGAGAGCAGAGGAGCATATGGTGTTGTCTGACATGAAGAAATTAGGCCGCCAATGCTGTCTGTTTATTGTCATCAACCCGGCCACCTGCTTTGCTTCTTCAAGCGCTAAACCAGTATAGAAGTCCCATCCCACTGCGCCCTCCCCCAGTCGAGCTTGTTGTACCTTTTATAGGACAAGGCTGAACAGGAAATTCAACTATTCCGACAGAGTCAGCATCTGCACATAAAGTGAGACCTTGAGCATTCAGCAATCTTTATCCTTAACGATGGTTGCAAAAGCTGAGCAGTTGGGACTAAAAAAGTGTTCATTTTCACTTCCATGGTGATGGCTTGGATGTAGGGATCTTATTCTTTCTTGGTGTGGCTGAGCAGGCACACATCTGCCCAGCTGTGTGAGAAATTTCAAGTCATAGCGATTTACGGTGGGAAACCATGTAGTGTAGGCCTCAAGAAAATAGCACGGCCAACACAGTAGGGATGCATGTTGTGACAAATTCATGCAACAGTTCAGAATATTTTTTTGTTCTGTTTATTTGGATGCATTTTGATTCTTTAATTAGGCCATCAATGTGTGTCTCATCAAAATTCCTTGGAGATATTCTCGGAAGGGGACAGCTTCCCGTCAGGGTAAACCCAAGCTTACTCCATCTCACAGACGGCACCCAGAGGATGCTGTACGACTCCTCCTACTCATCACTGTGACTGTTTGTCACATTCACATTTTCTAACAGTACTTTGGTTTCTAATATTTTTTTCAATTCAAAAGACTTAAACTTTTCATTGGAGCGGATTTTATAATACATTGTTGTCATCTCTGACCATGCGTTTTCTACTTTTTCAATTGAAATAAATAGGTGACTGAATAAAATGACCAGTCCATGACTGAAAACAAGCTCCTGAGTGGAGGTAAGAAAAAGAGCCACAAAAGCCGAGGGGGGGTTACGTGGCCTCCAACCAAGCTTGGGCATGATGATACAGATGGTTCGATTGGCCCCTGCCATATCCTCTTTCGTTGTGTCCTTGACGTTCTTATTCTGGTCAGAGTGCCAAAGCCCAGTGAGTCGTCTTACTTGTCCTGGCAGTCTGTGCTCTTGGGTTACTTTATTTGGTAACCGAAGGTAAACTTGTTTTGCAGCCAGCGAGATACGAGGACATACTATGTACATTAACATACAAGAAAAACACAGACATGCCGTGAAAACACCTGCAATACCACAAGTACTAAAAACATTGGATGGGTATATGACAGAATATAAAAGAGCTCGGAGTGGTCATCTTCCAACCTGAAAGTTGCTTGTTGCATCATCAGTAGGTAACTTCCAAACACGTGGAATACTGACATTATTGTTGTTATTACACAGATTCAGTCCATTAGATTCTCATGGAAGTAGGGATGTTCTGATCGGGGGTTTTATGCCACTGAGTCCGATCATCCATGGGTGAAATCAGCAATACTGATCACATACACAACCGCTCAAAAGTTTGGGATCACTTGGAAATTTTTTTGACCAGTCTGAGATATGGCTTTTTCTTGGCAGTCCTGCTATGAAGTCCAGCATCCTGAAGTCGCCGCTTCACTGTTGATACTGACACTGGTGTTTGACGGCTACTATTTAGTGCAGCTGCCAGGTGACGACCTGTGAGGCGTCTTTGTCTTAAACTACACACTCTCAGATATTTGTCTTCTTGCACAGTTGTGCAGCGTTTTTCTGTCCTTGTTAGACCCAGTTTGTGCTGCTCTCTGAAAGGAGTACAGCATGGTAAGAGATTTTAGTTTTAGATTAGATTTTTAGATGGCTTTTCTAATCATCTATTAGCCAAACAAAAATTGTTTGTGAAATGCATGAAAATGTGCTTTTCTTTGCAAAACAAAGACATTTGCAAGTGATCCAAAACTTTTGAGCGGTAGTGTAGCCCTAAAACACAATATTCTATGTGCCTGAAAAGAGTGATCTAAAATGGTCAATACTGGATTGGCGGCTGGAATTGAATGACTTAATAACACCACAAAACAGTATGATTTATTAATAGATTTTGCATCATTTTTCTGTCCTTGTTAGACCCAGTTTGTGCTGCTTTCTGAAGGGAGTAGTTAACAGCATGGTAAGAGATTTTAGTTTTAGTTAGAATTTTTAGATGGCTTTTCTAATCATCTATTATAAAATGATGAACTTGGATTAGCAGCCATACCAGGAGATTGATGCAGAGGACTGACAGTTGTTGATAGTAGGCCTCTATGCAAAAATGTACATCCTTTGAAAATCACCTCATTCATTTTCATTGTTTGTGAAATGGATACAAATGTTTGTGAAATGCATGAAAGTGTGTTTTTCTTTGGAAAACAAACACATTTGCAAGCGATCCCAAACTTTTGAGCGGTAGTGTAGATAAAGTGTCATTTTTAAAATGTATTCATGATGAGTGCTGTTGGACAGCTGCCATATAAAGGGGAAAAGTTCCAAGGTCCCCTTGATATTGATTGGTGGTCAATCAATCAAAGCATGCCTAGCGGCAACTGTCTTGCTTCCTCAACGTTAGTCATTGATGATCGAGACCAGCGCTGTAACCAAATGCATATCTGCAGACTCGGTATCAGTTGGCTGGACTGAAGGACAAAGCTCGAAATGGACAAATGGTGGTGAAAGACGTCAGTTCAAATAAAGAAAGCTTCCCGCTACCTGTCTATTGTAGAACCGGGCTGGAAACAGCTGAAACTCACCAATTAGTAGACTAAACTAACAATTTGGTTTTCAGAGAGTTCCTGTCCGAAAGTGACAGATGACCGAACCGTGAGACCAGAGAGAAAGACAATACAGACTCTATAAAAGTACGGTAAAACATGATCAATGTTAAAATTAGACAACGCATCACCGTGTCATTTCCCCTTGCTCTTTCCTCAAGAGTCAGATTTTGTTCGTGCAATTATCATTTACTTGCATCTGTGTTGTGACGTGTCCGAGACAACATATGGCAGGGCAAAAGCTCACACTATCAGTCAGCAGGCAGTTACTTAGGTCACATTACAAGCTGCCGGCTTCTACTCAGAATAGACACATTTAAAGCGGACCTCAATGCCGAGAGAACAACCTCTAGGGACGGACAACACACGCTTCCAGGAGCACTTAATTTTTTTTCTGTGTCTGAATTAATTTTTCATCATTGCGCTGTAGACTCAGCGAGGCTCCATGGTTTCACTCATCAGCGGTGGGGAGAACTGTCACATCCATTTGGCAACGACTCACAGGCTGCACCCGGCTGCTTTGTTTGTGGCTTTGTTGCGATGATACAGATAGTTGGTTAGTTAGGCCATCCTCTGTCCTGTCAGCTTAGATGGTGTCCTTGACTTTCACATGCCTGGGAAAAAGTGCACAAGCGCACATACTGTAACTCCATGAAGCTTTAGTGTTGCAATCCCCTTCCAAAGGATTCTTAACTCTTTGGTGTCAGAATAGTCCCAGTTTGGGCTGCCGTCAGGGTTACAGGATCCTGTCTTTGTGTCTACGATCTGATACTGCACAGGGTAAACGATTTGTTAAGCGATACTTTGCACAATAACCACAAAAACGGGGGCATTTGAAAACCGTAGTTTGACGGTATTACAATAGTCCCTCCTGATCACGGTTCGGTTATTACTTTTTTCAGAAATTATTTCACTAGTAAATGGTCGGGGCTGCACGGCGGTCGAGTGGTTAGCACACAGACCTCACAGCTAGGAGACCCTTGGCCATCTCTGTGTGGAGTTTGCATGTTTTCCCCGTGTGTGCGTGGTTTTTCTCCGGGTACTCCAGTTTCCTCCCACATTCCAAAAACATGCTAGGTTAATTGGCAACTCCAAATTGTCCATAGGTATGAATGTGAGTGTGAATGGTTGTTTGTCTATATGTGCCCTGTGATTGGCTGGCCACCAGTCCAGGGTGTACCCTGCCTCTTACCCAAAAACAGCTGGGATAGGCTCCAGCTGGGATAGGCTCCCCTGTGAGGATAAGCGGTAGAAAATGAATGAATTAATAATAATTATTATTAATTAATAATAATAATAATTAATAATAACATTTTTTGGTAGACTATGGTCTAAGTTTATTCAAAACATATTGAAATGCAAGTTCTATGTAGTATTCCGGCCACGAGGTGGCAATAATGACACAAAACATTTAGACATTAGCTTACATGACATTACCTTAACACTGCATGAAGTCAGCCATAAAAAAAGTTCCCCCATTCAGTTTTCTTTTTTAAATTTAGAAGAAACAAATTAGAGGGTAGCTTGCTGCTTAGTGGCCGTCTAGAGCAGGGGTCCCTAACCGCCGGGCCGGGGACCGATACCGGTCCGTGGCGCATTTGCCACCGGGCCGCACAGAAATAATAAATAGTTTATTAATGACTCGCTGTCTGCCATCACACCTATGGGACCATCTTGTCTCAACGAAGGCCTCCCACTGATTCAGCGGGTGAGTTAGGTATATTTTCCCTGCACTTAACATTTGTTTTTAGCACCGTCGTGTTATTTTTTATTTGCTGTATTTTTTTTGTAGTTTTTCACACATTGTCGGTCACATCGGTCCATGGTAAAAAAAGGTTGGGAACCCCTGGTCTAGAGTCCCTGCATCATAACAATTGCGTGTTATGTGTTGATAACAATGAATAGAAGTGTAAAGTTGACTGTAGGTGTATTATTTAGTGTTAAATGTATTTAGAAAGTCACAACCCGGTTTTCTGTGCCTTAACAATGAAAATATTTCATTTATTAAGATGGAATCCCATATAACGGAAATAAATAAATGAGGGACGAGTGTACCTGGTTTTTCCACAACTAAGTGGTTTATATTTGACAGGTTTTCTAAAATGTCTGCTAAGACTCACCAAGTGTCTGAGACACGATGGTAGTAGCCATTGGGTAGTAGGACCTAACCGGTCTCTGACCCTGACCAACCTTCAACAAGTCATCCAGTCCTTTGCTTGAACCTTAAACACACTACATTGTGTCCCGATTCTGGGTTTTGCAGGAAGGTTTTTACTCACTGCGGCCCCACAGAGCCCGAGGACGGATTAAAGATTGATGAATGCTCTCAGAATCAGTTTATTGCTCCAGAGATCTTCGCATGTGTTATTAGTGGAAGGATTGTGTTGCTGTTTTCCCTCGTAGAAGTTCATAAGGTAGAGAATCACAGCCACGTGTTTGGCAATCAAGGTTTGATTCGTGGTTCTGTTTGCACACAGGAGAGTTTTTGGATTGTCACAGAATTGATGAGAAATTTGATGAAACCACTCTGGGGAAAAACATTTTTCAAAACTCATGCATTTTTTCCTTGACTTCAAATGCAGTAAATCAAATGCCAGTAGATGCTGGTCAGTTTTGAAGAAAGTCACCGTGTTGCTTGTACTTGTGAAAATGTCATGAATGTGCATCAATTCAGCATCAGTGGAGAACCATCATGCATCATGCCAATGGAACTGCCTGTTTGGACTTGAATGAATATATGAACTATGAATATAGACCATGTTGGGCCATAGATGCTATTATAAACTCTAACCCATGCAGGTCAATTTTGACTACTTTACCTTTCTGAAGTCATAAATGAAGATTTTGAAGATAGTCGAGCTACTGTATGTTCAGGGGTGCTAAGGGTGCTAATTACACTGAACTTTATTAGCTAGAAAATTGCTGATGTGAGAGAAATATCATAGATATAAATCACTGTTATAATTTGTGATTTGGTTGAAAATCTCGGTTTAAATGTTTTTCAGGTGATAATGATGGTTATTTAAGCTACCTTTATTTTTGTAACTATCATCCACTTTCAAGGGATGTTGTGATAGGTTGTTTATGTGTCAGAGAATGAGTATTTGTTGGTACGATCATGATGGAATGTTACTCAGGAGTCTTTGATATTTATTAGCAATAGAATGGAAATAGAATGGAAATAGAATGGAAATAGAATGGAAATTTTATTTTACACATTATATAATATATAATACAAATATCTTAAAGTAACAATGGAAAAATCAGCATTATTTTTTTGAGAATAAAGTCAAAATATTGTAATGTAAGACATACATTTATGAGAATAACATCATATTATTGTGAGAAAAAATTGCATTTTTTAGTAGTATAAAGATGGACGAATAAAGAAAAAAAACACTATTTTTAAAAGTCATAATATTCTGAGAAACAAAGAAAACTAAATGAAATTCTAATTATTGGACAGTTACGTTGAGAGAAAGTTCTCATATTGGAAGAAAGACAAACATTGCTTATGAAGAAAACAATTATAAAAAAGAAACAGAAATGGGGAAAAAAAGTTGTAATTTTAGTAACAATATTCGGACAATTGGGAAAAAAAATGCAGTTATTGAAAAAAACCTGCAATTTTGCAAGAATAGAGGGGAAATATTGGGAAAAAATGTTTCAATTTTGCGCGAATAACACAATAGGTGGAAAAATGTCATTTAAGTAGCATTGAGTTGAATTATTAAAGAAAAAAAATAAACTGTGGTTTTATGAGAAACTAACAACAAGATGAGAATGTAATTTTTAGAAAATTAGGTTGAGAAAAAGTTATCATAAACGGAATAAAGTCATATTAAGACTTATTGACTTATATGGGATTATCACTTATTTATTGACTTATTTGGGATTATCACTTATTTGTTGATTTATTTGGGATTTTTATTTTAAGTTAAGGATATTTTTATTTTCTATTTGTGATTTTTTTCAGTAAATTGGATGGTATGTTATCTTAAAATGTAAAAGTTATTTATTTTTTTGTCAAAGATTATTTATGACAAAGTTTAAATATTTGGAAAATAAACAGAAAAAAAAAGACGAAAGAACATTTAATTTTTCAGTATGTGGAGAAAGTCTGGAAGACCTGGTCTAAACTAGGCGTACACGAGAAGAATATTGAAATAATTTCTCCATGTTGCTCTCCTTTTGTGGTGTTTGCATGGCTAATATTTGGTAGCAGTTCTTAATGATGATGCCTACTATTTCATGTTTTTGTTTAATGAATAATCATAGTAGTAGTAGTGGAAGATCACATTTTCTTTGGTGGGGGGCCGGGTGCACTCCTACTCCTTTTTCCACCCCACATTTTGACATTCCTGAAAATAACACCAGATAATCCAAGTTACTGGGGAAACTGGAGCTCTAGGAAGTTGTGGTGGATGCCGTGACTGGTGCAGGCCTGGTTTCTATGGAACGGCAGACCTTCTTTGCCAGGGATTGGTCGAGATAGCTATGGAATTAACCAATAGAATTGTTTTGACTGGTGTGTGGAGGTTTCACACACCAATCGGGTGGTGACGCACCCCCCTGTTGCACAGTTGTAGAATTTGTTCCCCCTGGTTTTATTCTCAGCTGCTGGGCTCTGCTGGATTGCAATTTTTACAGATTATGACCTGCAGTAATAGACCACGATGCCAGGAGGCCTCTGTGGTATTCTTCTTAAACAGCAGATTAAGCCAGGAACCCAGAGGAGCCCCAAGCTGGATTTTGCGGTGGAGTAAAGTGCACGGCGCTCATGATCTGCTCTGTGCAACAGACAGCGGAGATTCGCTCTGTGCAGGGTGCGAGGCCTCGATGACAATCAGCCATTCTTCCCAAGGCTCGATGAAAGCTTTGGCCTTTCACAGAGAAATTTGATAGGGTTAGGATTACATCCCGGAGAACCAAGAGCCAAACCAAAGTGTGTCCAAGTTGTTTAATTGGGACTGGAGAGCGTCTGTATTTCCAAGAAAACAATATCATATCATAGGCGGTGCTGGGAGTTGCAGTTACTGCCAATAACCTAATGAGAATTATGATTTTAACCATCAAAATGCGTTTTCTATGCCTTAGTATATATAGTTCATCCTCCCGTAGTTTGCCAAGTTGAAGTCTTGTAAAACCATGGTTCAAATTCCCGAGTTCTTGCAACTTTGGAGGGAAAATTTGAGTATAATGTGATTAAAATATTTTTTTTATAATTTATCACTTATTTATTGACTTATTTGGGATTTTTATTCTAATTTCAGGATATTTTTATTTACTATTTGTAAATTTTTAAAGTAAATTGAATGGTATATTATCTTAAAACGTAAAAGAAAGTTATGTCATTTTTTTGTTGTTTTTGTATATCGTTTGTTTTCTCAACACTGCCCATAAGTGTTGGAATTATTTTAATACGTCAGTATGTACATCGCCGATGAAATCTCAATCAGGGTGCCATATTGGGTTGGAGACATTCCAGGTGTTTACCTTTTGGAAGTAATTTTCTCAACACTGCTCATTAAATTGTGGAATTATATTAATATGTACACTACCGCTCAAAAGTTTGGGATCACTTGGAATTTTTTTTGGCCAGTCTGAGATATGGCTTTTTCTTGGCAGTCCTGCTATGAAGTCCAGCATCCTGAAGTCGCCGCTTCACTGTTGATACTGACACTGGTGTTTGACGGCTACTATTTAGTGCAGCTGCCAGGTGAGCTGTGAGGCGTCTTTGTCTTAAACTACACACTCTCAGATATTTGTCTTCTTGTACAGTTGTGCAGTGTTTTTCTGTCCTTGTTAGACCCAGTTTGTGCTGCTCTCTGTAGTTAACAGCATGGTAAGAGATTTTAGTTTTAGTTGGGATTTTTAGATGGCTTTTCTAATCATCTATTAGCCTTATAAAATGATGAACTTGGATTAGCAGCCATACCAGGAGATTGATGCAGAGGACTGACAGTTGTTGATAGTAGGCCTCTATGCAAAAATGTACATCCTTCTTTGAAAATCATCTCATTCATTTTCATTGTTTGGGAAATGGAAAAAAAATGTGTCTAAAAGTGTTTGTGCGACTTATGTATGTTTTTTCTACCAAATTATGCATTTTTGCCCTTGTGCGACTTATACTGCAGAGCGACTTATAGTCCAGAAAATACAGTAAATCCCATCAAGTGTGTCCATTGGGTAGGGACAGTTGAACGTGTTCACTTTTGGATGTAACACTGCTTAAAAGTGATGGAATTCCATTCATACATTTGTATGTATGTACATCACCAAAGGAATGGGGGTGCCCCAGTTGGTAGGATCCGTTCTGGATGTTTACATTTGTAAGTAATTTTCCCATGACTGCTTATAAGTGATGGAATTCCATTCATGCGTACGTATTTGGCAAGACAGTTCCCAATTGTTTTCGGCGACCAAAGCAATCCATCAACGTTGTTCGTGTTGCTTTGACCTCTCTCAACACTTCGCTAGGTAATCGGCCCATATCACGGCAGCTTCTCGTCATTCTTTGCAAAACATCTGCACATTTCTCAGCGAGGTCGTGTTGACGTTACTGTACAGTCCACCCCCTCACCCTAAAACCTCCGTTTCCTCCTAATTGAGTCGTGAACCCGACTGCCTTTACTGTACGCATCTTTCCACTGACAGGGTGCAGGACCGGGACGTTCCTCCCATGCAAAGACCTGACCTTTCTTTTGTGGTGCAATCAGATGGAGCTGCCTTGGTCCTTGGCTCTGAATAATTAATTCCTCCCCTCAGTCAGAGTGTTTGCTAAACAGTGGGGTCCTCGGCAGTTCACTTTTTTCTGCACGACTGCCACCGCACCCTAGGGGAGGGACGAATGTACGCCTTAGTCAGACTTGAGATATGCCTTTCAGAGACCAGAGATATCGGAAGGCTCTTCTTTTGCTTTTCGCTTTGTAGCGGCAGGACACAAAGGGAGACAGGCAGCAAACTTTATCGTTCTTTGAATGTTGCCTATGTCGGCAAGATTGATGTGTCGTAGTTCATAACGGGCCTCATTTGCACACAAAGCTCTTTATCATAAAAGTGGACGCTTAGACATTAAAAATCTCGGAACTCGGAGCCGCTTAGGCCCGAATAATGAAGGTTAATATAACAGTCCTCCCATCAAACTATTTGGTACGCTCGCCACCAATCCCCAGTGAGAGGGGCCCTGGTGTACCGCCCCCTTACCACATTTGCCTCGTAACAGTGTCGTCTCCCCTGCCCCCCCCAAAGTCGCCGTGCACTGGCAGCGTGTACGACGAGGTTGGTTGAGAGGCTGACGCTGCAGGTGGAATTCATGGGATGGAAACGACAAACGTATTTTTCAATTATTTACTGTTTTATGCTTATGACTGATAGGGAAGCACCAAAATATGCCATAACCGCATCTTATTTTGTTTTAGGAGATAATATACATATTTTTCCTACTTAAAAGCCAGCTTAAGATGGGCCTTATAACAGACAAACGTCTATTAAAAATGAAAATAACAATAATAAATAATGGATTTCTCCTTTTTTATGCAAAATGAAAGCACGTTGTATGTTGTTAAATAATATGTCTGGGACAGCTGGGATAGGCTCCAGCACACCCGCGAGCTGAATGAGGATTTTGGAAAGTAACTTGCATAAAAATACCTTTTAAAAAAGTTGGAATTGATAGCACAAGTAATGAATTATATTTACTTCTTATGATTTATTTATTATATATTATTATAATTTATTATAATTAATTGTATTTATATTTTTGACTGGTATATTGTTTTCAATCCGTACAAATAAAAATGTTACTAACCTCCAATAGATTGATATAAATTTGAGAAAAATATATGAAACAATAAGATGGAGAATTCTAATTCTTGATTTTGGTAAGTTGCTTATAAAAATAATGTTCACGGCCCACTTACAAGCTTGAAAACAAAATTTTATTTTATTTTTTTATTTCTCAGAAATCAATTTTTTTTAAAATAACTTTTCGCCAAATTAAATGAGATTTTTTTCAATGCATACAAATAAAAATGTAACTAACCTCCAATAGATTAATATAAATGTGACAAAAATATATAAATCGATAAGAAGGAGAATGCTAATTCTTGATTTTGGTAAGTTGACGGCCTAGCTTGAAAATAAAATTGAATTTTATTTTTTTATTTGTCAGATTTCAATTTTTTTAAGTAACTTTTTGCCAAATTAAATGAGATTTTTTTCAATCCATACAAATACAACTGTAATTGCATCCACATTTATATGAATATAAATAGGCTGTTTATAAATATAAATATGTTTTGAAACACATTTCAGACAAAGAATGACAATCCAAAAGTAAGAAGCTGGAAATCGGAGCTCCACTCATGCTTTAATGAAGACGCATGCTCCCGTAGAAAGTCTTATCACTGGCGGAAGGAGGGGATTGCACCTTCGCCTCCATCTCCCTCTCTTCAGTGAGGAGAATGAGAAGTTGCTCCTGATCTCATCAGCTCGGCATGAAGGGGGAGCTGTGGCTCCTCCACTCTGACCGAGGCTCTGTCTCTTCCAGCCCCCCCCCCAACACACATTTTCCCAGCCCCTTTCTGGCTGCTGCGCTGTGCCACATTGATTAAATGTATCTGTTGAGGGCTACAATAATCAATGCAAATTCCCCGGCAGTGCAGCCAACAAATAAGACATGTCTGAATCATCAAGCGGGCGTCGCTATAAAGACCACTCTGCCTCTTTTGTCCCGTTTCTCGCTCTCTTTCTTAGCTCTCTCTTAAAGCTATTGGCCACTTCACCTTTTTTTTTTTTTTTTACAAAATACTGTGTTCACCTTTTTGCTGTCCACAAACTCACTTTAGTTGGACTTAGTGGAAGGAGCTTAGTGGCAATACTCAGTTGTGGAATGAAACCATAGCCATAAAAGTAAAGGTAGGTGGAAATATTCTTTCACATGGTAGCGCTTTTTCTTTTTTCCTCATATTTTCTTTCTTTCCTGCTGCTGTTTATTTAGAAAACATATTAACTGTACAAGTAAGTTGAGCAGGACGGAAGTTTCACCTCACACCTAACCTAACATTTAGTTTTGAACTCCCTCAAACGTGGCGTGGCTAACGATGGCGGCGTGGAGCCCGCATTATGGAAATTCACGACATGTGTGAGAGAAATAAAGACGAAAAGGGAGGGGGGGCTATTTGGAAATTCCTGTGTGATGAAAGGGAAAGAATACACACACACCCCCCCTCCCAAAAAAAAATGATTAATGTGGTGTTCAGGTACACAGAAGATTGAGTGATCCTGTCATCACACCATATGGTAGCCATTTATTCCGGCGAGCACCAGGCTAACTCTGCCGAGGAACTCTCAGCAGCCTCTGTGAAAATAGCAAAAAAACTGAAGACCAAATTGTTATTGATGCTGTCTTAGTTTTGTTTCTAAAAGTCGTTATTTTAGGGAGGTGTTTACATAATTGCTTTGGGCTTAATGCTAAAATGTATTCCCGTTCTGATCACCATTACGGTTATTGCTTCGTTCTTTTCATGCAGGGGTGTCCAAAGTTTTTCTAGGGAGGGCCATATTGTGAAAAAAAAAAAAAAATCATATTTCAGCTCCATGCTACTAAAATAATATGATATTACAAATTTATTTTTGTCAAATTGTGACTTTTTTTGTTAGAATGCAACTTTTTTCTTCAATATTTGGACTTTTTTTTGCTGCTTTTTAAAAAATTTGCGTTTGTTTAAACGTTCCTCTTGTCATAAGACTTTTGCATTATTATTTTTATTTTTTTGTAACTTTTTATTCTAACTTTTTCCCCAAACTATTTTTCAAAAAAAAAAAACAAATTTCTGATATGACAATTTTTAACTGAATGCTACTAAAAATGACACTATTTTTTAAGTTTATTTTCATAAAACCACAAACTTTTTTTCATTAGATTATGATTTTCTTTTGATATTTTCACATTATTTTTAAAAATAAAATAAAACAGCTATTTACATTATTGTTTTTTCAACTATTGCAACTTTCTTCTTGTGAGTATTTTATATTTTTATTTATTTTTATGACATAACTTTTACAGAAATTCCAACTTCATTCGTTATTGTTTGTTTTCTCAAAATATTACAACTTTCTTTAATATTTTTAACAATATTCTTCTAAATATTCCATATATGTTTTCCTTTTTATTTTCTGTGGACCACAAATGGCCCTCGATGCTACACTTTCGACACCCCAGTTTTACTGCCTGCAAAACACCATTATCCACCGTGATGCTTGCGGGGCTGAGAATAACGGCACCCAAATGCATCATCTCGTGCTTTTCTCTTCTTCCTCAAATGTCATCTTGTAATTGAAGTGAATCACTTTTTGTGTAGTTGAGGTCACTTTTGAATTTTAGAGCAATATTTTCAACAGCAAAGCCATAAAGTTGCAGTTAGGAAAGATTTAATGATGATGCTGCTGGACTTTGACTTTTTAAGTTGGAGGAAGGATCGCACGGTGGCCTGGTGGTTAGGATGTGGGCCTCGGTCAAGAGATTGAGGGTTTGAATCTCCAATAGAGCATCTCCGTGCGGTTTGTTAGGTTAATTGGAGACTTGATACGTGTATGCTTGCTTATTTGTGTCCTGGGATTGGCTGGCAATCAGGCCAGGAGTCAGCTGGGGTAGGTTCCAGCTCAAGGACGAGCGCTACAGAAAATGGATGGATGGAAGTGAACAGTAATTTTATATATATATATAATTATATAAAATTATACATGGTAATGAAGCACACCATGTACACATTGTGAGATGAAGTATTATTTTTGTCATGACCAAAAGAGCCATAACAAGGAGGCGGAGTTGCCTATCCGTGACCTAGCCAATTTAAAGCAAACACGGTCAGCGGTTTGCCCCGCAAATTATCATAAAAGAGGCAAAAATTTATTTTAGTGTCCAAACTGATGTATATATTTTTTTACCTAAACACAAAGATAATGGAAATAGAATAGAATAGAACAGAAATTCAAAAATATTCACATTTGAGATGCTGACATATATATATATATATATATATATATATATATATATATATATATATATATACACGTATCTATATATACATATTGTATATGAAAAGAGCAAAGCAATAGAAAAAAATAGCTGTAGATTAACTGGATTACCGATTAAATTAATGATTCCATCTTTGATCAAAATCGAGCATATAAAGAAAAAGCTGAAATGTTAGCACCAATAAAACACAGAGCATTATCTTTAAACATATGCAGCATTTCTTTTAGCTGTTTTACAACATACAAAAATATACTTTCATTTTTCAGGATGCGGCCCTCAGTAGAAAAAGTTTGGACACCCCTGATATTGAGTGTTAAAAAATGTTTATGATTTTTTAACATTTGAACATTTTGACAAAGTTGTAATAAAAATGGCTTCCCTCAAAATTGTAGGAATAATGAAAAAAAAAAATCTTTAATACTTCCAAAAAAAGGCTTACAGTATTCAGCTCCTTCACTGTAATATTAAATATTGAAATTTGGCTCGAAGATGAAGAATTTTGGACATTACTATCCAACACTGCACAAAAGTGCAACTTCAGCAGTGATGCTTATTTTAACACAACACGAGACGTGTCCTGGCTGGTCCACTAAAGCAAAAATAAAAATACAAGATAATTTCAAGTTATTCAAAATAATTATTTTTCTATTTACTGTAAATATTTTGACAGTGTTAAAGCTCCTAGTTGGAATACACATCACACATGCCCAGCTACAGTATATACAGTACATATGCTGTTAATATGCATATACTGTAAATATAATACAATCATGATATTCATAAAATTATGAATACATTTAAGAAACTATGAGGATCAAAATCATGTCTCTTGTCTTGAAAATGAAAAAATAGTGCAAATAAAATTAAAAACTAAGCAATATGAAAATATAAATATCTGTTGTCAATAATAAAATCCTAATTAAATATAATAAATACACGAAAAATATATATATATAAATATACGAAACAAGGACCAGAGGGTTTATCAAAAATCATCTCTCGTCTTAAAAATAAAATAGAGCGATATTGAAATTTATAACTAACCAGAGTAAAAGTATGATGTTACAGAATAGTCATAAAATAAAATAAACACCCTTCATTCAAGCTCAATATGAATTTCCAGAACTATATGAGGACCCGAGACTTTCATAAATATCGTATCTATTGCTTTAAATATCAAAATATGCAATGTAATAATGAAATATAAACAAACTACGGTAAAAATGTGAGAATAATTTAAAAAGGGTCCTACTTGATGGTAGAATATGAATATTATAAGTATGGTTTTGTCAGTTGCTTGTTTTTGTATTCATACATACGTAGCTGCGCATGAAAGCATCCGCCAGTGACGTACTCTATCACCAGGCAACATACAGTACGCCCCCCCCCATATCTCGCCGTAATCACGTGACCCGGATACGTGACTCTTCCGCCGCTCCGACACGACTTTGGACGCTCTCATCTCCCACCTGGAGTCACAAGCCGAAATGAGTGTTTTTGAAAAATGCAGATGGTTCACCGGCGGAGGGGAAGCCGGTTAGGGAACTGGACTCCGACCACTTTTCTTTTTCCCTGCCTTGTTATTTGTCGCCTCAGCCCTGCAGGCCACGCTGACAGGAACTGATAAACCTCTTTATGGGCTGAACCGAATTGGCTCCTATTATCCAAGGTGTGGAGCTGCTCAATGGTGGAAATAAAAGACTTTATCCACTGCCCATCTGCCCAGCTGTCACTCGCTGCCCAGTTTTTCCACATTCCACCAAGCCGTCCCCTATTTGTGCTTATAATAGCTGGACAATATTGCTCGGGCTGAGACCGCGAGAGACCACGAGTGAGAGAGAGAGGAAAAAAAAGCAGGCACGCCTTTGGGAGAAAGTATATTTCTGGCAAATACTGTGATTTCCGCGTCAAAATATTGTAGTATATATTTGGGCGAGACGCTGATTTTGTTTGGAGAGGAAGGTTTCCAGATTTGATGTTTGACTTGTAATCATCCACGTTAAAGCTCGTAAATCTTTCTTTAAGCCACTTGTGTGGCTTTTGGCTCTCCAAAAACGTCCGTCTGACAATGTACTGTAACAGCAGGCCGCAGGAATCCATGCTAATATTTCCAAATAAACCGAGAGGGAGAGCTAATGAGGGAAGCCTCGTGTTGTAACTAACCCAGAACATGGATCTGCACACTTTAAAGTCAAGTAGAAGGAATAGAAAAATATATGATTGTATACTGAAAAATTAAACTTTCACAATAACAGCGTGTTTTTGATACTACACGCAAATCTGCTTTTTAATTTGTGTTTTTATTTACTTGTTAAGCACATATCCAATAATATTATGGTAATAATAATCATAATTATACATTTTAAAATTGTAATTAATTAACGTTAATTAATAGAAGAGCCGCCATCCGCCAGCAACAATATTTGGTCAGGTCAGGGTTCTCAAATGATGTCATTAGGTTGCAACCCACTTTAATCAAAGTCATTTTTGTTTTTTCAATTTACTTATTTGTTTTACTTTTATTGAAGTCCAAAACAAGCATTTGTTACACTTTCACAATAACAGCGCGTTTGGATACTACATGCAAATCTGCTTTGCAATTTGTGTTTTTATTTACTTGTTAAGCACCTATCCAATAATATTATGATAATAATCATCATCATACATTTAAAATTTGTTATTAATTTACTTTAATAGAAGAGCCGCCAGCAACAATATTTAGGTCAGGGTTCTCAAACGGTGTCATTAGGTTGCAACCCACTTTAATCAAAGTCATTTTTGTTTTTTCAATTTACTTATTTGTTTTACTTTTATTGAAGTCCAAAACAAGCATTTGTTACACTTTCACAATAACGGCGCGTTTGGATACTACATGCAAATCTGCTTTGTAATTTGTGTTTTTATTTACTAGTTAAGCACCTATCCAATAATATTATGATAATAATCATCATCATACATTTAAATTTGTTATGAATTTACTTTAATTTACAGCAACAATATTTAGGTCAGGGTTCTCAAATGGTGTCATTAAATTTGTGTTTATATTTACTTGTTAAACACCTATTCCATAATAATATGATAATTATCATCATCATCATACATTTAAAACTTTTAATTAATTTACTTTAATTAATAGAAGAGCCAGCTATTGTTTTCCATGCATTTGTAGCAACAATATTTAGGTCAGGGTTCTCAAATGGTGTCATTAGGTTGCAACCCACTTTAATTGAAGTCATTTTTGTTTTTCCAGTTCATTTTTTCAATTTACTTATTTATTTTACTTTTATTGAAGTCAAACCAAGCATTTGTTTTTTATAGAAATCACCTCTTGACGCATGAATACACATAAATACGTGTCCAAAGTGCATTTTTGAGGAATTTACCTGACAAATCATACGAATACATATAATGCATGAATTCCAATTAAATATCATAATTGTACTAAATAAGGCCATAAAACCAAATAGTTCACTTATACGGTAACTGTGCAGTGAGTACATACCAAAGAGTAATATTTGGCTCAATTTTCCTCCAGAAAACCAAAAGAACAAGTCAGACATTGATGGGATTTTACATATTTTAATGTCATTTTTGACTTCTGACTCACCCATCATGGATCCACGACCCACTTTTAGGCCTGGACCCACCCATGCTAAAATCCCAGATAGAAGAACAGTAAATGTGCAACCAAGCGGTGTTACATATGTTGTTAATGTAAATGTTCTAAATAAAGAGTTGTTTGTTTCAACCTAATTGTGTCAACTCAGCCAGAAATAAAACCCCATTTTCTTTTAGAGCTTATCAGTCATTTACGCCGAATCATACCTGTCAATACTCCCGTATTTTGCCCATTTTTTCTGTCGCCATCCCGTTTGAATAGTTTCCTGTAAAAAAAAATGTCAAACGGTTTCTCCAGTCCTGCAGGTAAGAATTGTGACTGTCCACGCTTGAGCCAAAGCAATCTGCAAGGTCAAAGGTGAAGCGCAGTGGCAGTGAGCGGTTGGGTCTTTGCGACCTGTGAACATTTACATCGGAAAATAAGGGACATTTTTTTTTTTTTTAATTTTAGAAAAAACAAATATCCTCTCAACCACGAAACATTTTTAAAATTAATTTATTAAAATTGTTTCCCATTTTTTCTGTAAAATTCAATTTACCGTCAAATATAAATATTGACAGTTACCCTCCCAAATACATTACAGCGTTTATCCCTCATTTATCGCTCTTAGTCAGTTACAGACACGACTGCAGTAAGTGAATTTCTGGAATATTTTTGTAGTTTAGGGCAGAGAAAACCTGTTTGTAGACATAAAAATAACCGGAAATGACATCCCTATACACACCGTTATTTTTTGTTTACATCACATTGCACCAGTTATGGGATCAGACGTTTGGCACTAGCATTGCAAACTAGCAAGCTAACTAGTTAGCCTCTTTCCAATTTACCATTATTAAAGGGTTTCAAATGGACTGGTGAAGAAGGATGAAGAAACAAAAAAGTTACCACTTCCACACAGAATAAGAGGAGTTTCAGAACATTACTGAGGCCTACTGACCAGAATCTTACGTATAAGTTGTATTTCAATATATTAGAATATAATATAAGCATGAAACAGCCATCATTTATTAATTCTTTTATTTTTTACCCTAATGCAGTGAGGGACGACGATTAATATGAGTAGAAAAAGTTTTCCAGTAAATGCTAAATGAGCCCAAATTACATTTAAGTCAGGTTAAAAAAAAAAAACAGAATAGGTTAAAAATATACGATTTGACACAGGTTTCCTGGCTCATCCAAAATGCCTGACATGAATCCAAATCCTGACGATGAAGTTCGGGCTGTGTGACAAATAACCTTGCTCCACCAAGCCAAGTGTCTAATGACTTCTGTTTGCAAGTATGAAACAAACAGAGTCAAAGATGGATTTCTCATTTTGGACCGCACTCAGCAAGTTAGCCAAGCCATCTGTTTAGGACCGATGAGCTCAACCAGATCAGTGGAAGCTGCAGAATGAGTGCAGTAATACACAGTAATACTATGGAGACTAATCCAGGTCTTGAATTGTCTGATATTATTTGGTGACCAAAGTGGAATCAATAATGAATGAGGAACGCAGCGACTTGAGGTCATCTTGTCACGTCTCATTATGGAACACATGAAGGGTGGGCTCAGAAAAGTATGCGTCATATTGTACGGAGTACAGTCATCCCTCCTTTATCGGACTGAGCTGGTTTCAGACACGACTTTAGCAGTCCTTATTTATAAATGGAATATTTTCATAGATGGAGCATAGAAAACTAGTTTATGACCTTCTAAATATGTAATGGTAATGGTTTAATTTCATTTGAACATGCATCAGATTACAATTGAATGCATCACATAATCAGTTCCCAGTTCCACAGCAAAGCTTATTAAATCCTACCCCTCCATCTGGTACTTTTACAATCAGTAACTGTTACATTTGTTCACTTCCTGCTTTCCTAATATAGTTTAGAGTTTTTTAATTTTAATTTTTAAAAAATATTTTTATTTTATTTTTGTCATGTACCGAAGTACGAGGTGATATGAGCATCCAATGCCATAATGGGTACCATAGTAAGTGTCAATATAGTGATATATATAGCACATCATGACTGGTTCAAGACTCTTCATCCTTGTATTTAGCAAACATCAACTGCTTGTATTGTTTCTTGAATTGGCTCATCGTTGTGCATTGTTTGATTTCCTTACTCAATCCATTCCATAGTTTGATTCCACATACTGAAATGCTATGGCTAGCATAACGTAGTCCTAGCATAGAAGTGTTTCAAATGTACTTCTTCCCTGAGTGTTTTTTTTTAACATTATCAGAGCCCTTTTGACATGAATTACTCAATGTAGTAGACATGAGAAAATAATAAGATTCACATCTTAGCTTTGGGAGTTTGGAGTTCCAAGACTAATGCGTATATTATGTTTTAAACTGTGGTTGAAAATGTTTACGTTTGCAAATACCGTATTTTCTGGACTATAAGTCGCACCGGAGTATAAATCGCACAAGGCCGAAAATGCATAATTCAGGAGAAAAAAACATACATAAGTCGCAATGTAGTATAAATCGCATTTTTTCGAGTAAATTATTTTACAAACTACTTGACCAAAACAGACATTGCGTCCTTTTGGAAGGCAAGTTCTAACAATAAAAAAAATAGAGAACAGGCTAAATAGGTGTAAGATATGCTAACACAATGGTTATTCAGCTACACAAAAAATAAACATGAACAGAAAAGGTGTCCAGTGTTTATGTAACATAAACACTTTTTTTACATTTTTTACATTTATAAGTCGCTCTGGAGTATAAGTCGCAGGAACAGCCAACCTATGAAAAAAAAAAAGTCCGGAAAATACGATATATGTAACATTTCCTTAAATCCAAGTATTTTTGCTTAATAATAGGCTGTAGTCAACCACATAAAGTTACCATATTTGGAAAGCTGCAGAAGTTGATGCGGCAAGTACCGAGGGACGACTGCACTTACTTTCTCGCATTGCAGACAAAAAAAAATAATCAAAAAATATGCTAAGTTGCTGGAAAGAATGGTTTCTTAACAATCATCTTTATTCTCATGGTTTGGAATATCTTGCCTAACTCAAATACTCCATTTGTGCAATTAGGCCTTTGTGTTGTGTTAAAATTGCGGGTAATTTTAAAAACAGCTTTTTTTTTTCTTATTAGCATTTAGATAGGCGTGCTAAATAGGACACCACACCCAGGACACGCCGTAAAAGCAACAACCGACCCACTGACTCCGCACTAACCACTCCAAATACATCAATAAAAACAATCTGACGCTGCTCATCTTTGCCGTTTGAATTATTTCAATTCCATTTAACTACACGCTCCCCCTCCCTCGCCAGCACCTCAGCAACATTCTAAGTGCTCGCTGACTTCTTATTTTGAACTAATAATCCAGAAAACAAATTTCTCCTTTCAGACCAGTAAGTTAAGCATCAATTGATAGTTAAAGGAAGACATTAGCATGAGTCGGTGCTTAATGATGTTGTTTAATGGTGTGTTCACTTTGTTAATATGGCTGACAACACAGACACATTACGCTACCAACTTTGTTCAACGCCGCCGTGACTTTCCAGCAGGAAAAGTCACTTTCGGGGGCCAAGTTGAAACATCGTCGACAACAGTTTTTTGTCTCTAAATGACTTTTTACCCAGAGGCGTGTTTACAAGACGAGTGAAGTGATGACTGGATTTAAAAAAAAAAAAAAAAGTGAAACGTAATTAGCAATGAGATCGCCCAATTGCATCAATTCCCGGAAAAAGACTGGCGCACAATCTTTCAAAAGATAAACTTTATTTCCTTTGTGCTGAATTTACATTTGATTTAAGAAGCGGGTGTTTGTGGTTATGTTGAGTACAGTCAGGAGATCTGGGTTGGTATCTCCGTTTGGGCATTTCTGTTTTTGCATGTTCTCATCCTCCATGTGTGGGTTTTCTCCAGCTACTATGGATTCCTCCCACATTCCCCAAATATGCATCTTAGGTATGAATATGAATGGGAATGTTTGTTTGACTGGATGTGAGGACAGGTGGCATAGAAAAAAAATGAAGGAGCATTTTTATAAAGACACCCCCTTCAGTTGCGACCATTTAAGACTGACCTTAAGGCACATATTGTGTCCTATGGTTATCATCTTTCATCAGAAATTTTTTTTGTTGGTTTTTTACCTACGTATTTCCATTCAGTAAACAGCAGTGGAACATACAGTAGATAAGTTTCAGGAAAATATGAGTTCCCAACTAAAAAGGGAGAAAACTAGCTTTTTTGTTAAAAGATACATTTCAAACACTTTCACTTTAACACATTTCTTTTCTTTTTGTGACCGCTCTTTTATATCTAAATGGCGATACATTACATTTACATTGAAATAAAAACATGCTAGGTTAATTGGCGACTCCAAATTGTCCATAGGTACAGTGAAGAAAATAAGTATTTGAACACCCTGCTATTTTGCTATTTCTCCCACTTAGAAATCATGGAGGGGTCTGAAATTTTCATCGTAGGTGCATGTCCACTGTGAGAGAGATAAACTAAAAAGAAAAATCCAGAAATCACAATGCATGATTTTTTAACAATTTATTTGTGTGATACAGCTGCAAATAAGTATTTGAACACCTGTGTATCATCTAGAATTCTGACCCTGAAAGACCTGTTAGTCTGCCCATTAGAAGTCCACCTGCACTCCATGTATCATCCTGAATCAGATGCACCTGTTTGAGGTCGTTAGCTGCATAAAGACACCTGTCCACCCCATACAATCAGTAAGACTTTAACTTGTAACATGGCGAAGACCAAAGAGCTGTCCAAAGACACCAGAGACAAAATTGTACACCTCCACAAGGCTGGAAAGGGCTACGGAGCAATTACCAAGCAGCTTGGTGAAAAAAGGTCCACTGTTGGAGCTATCATTAGAAAATGGAAGAAGCTAAACATGACGGTCAATCTCAATCGGAGTGGAGCCCCATGCAAGATATCACCTCGTGGGGTCTCAATGATTCTAAGAAAGGTGAGGAATCAGCCCAGAACTACACGACAGGACTTGGTCAATGACCTGAAAAGAGCTGGGACCACCGTTTCCAAGGTTACTGTAGGTAATACACTAAGACGTCATGATGTGAAATCATGCATGGCACGAAAGGTTCCCCTGCTTAAACCAGCACATGTCAAGGCCCGTCTTAAGTTTGCATATGACCATTTGGATGATACAGAGGAGTCATGGGAGAAAGTTTTATGGTCAGATGAGACCAAAATAGAACTTTTTGGTCATAATTCCAATAAGCGTGTTTGGAGGAAGAAGAATGAAGAGTACAATCCGAAGAACACCATCCCTACTGTGAAGCATGGGGGTGGTAGCATCATGCTTTGGGGGTGTTTTTCTGCACATGGGACAGGACGAGTGCACTGCATTAAAGAGAGGATGACTGGGGCCGTGTATTGTGAGATTTTGGGGAACAACCTCCTTCCCTCTGTCAGAGCATTGAAGATGGGTCGTGGCTGGGTCTTCCAACACGACAACGACCCGAAGCACACAGCCAGGAAAACCAAGGAGTGGCTCCGTAAGAAGCATATCAAGGTTCTAGCATGGCCCAGCCAGTCTCCAGACCTGAACCCAATCGAAAATCTTTGAAGGGAGCTCAAACTCCGTGTTTCTCAGCGACAGCCCAGAAACCTGACTGATCTAGAGAAGATCTGTGTGGAGGAGTGGGCCAAGATCCCTCCTGCAGTGTGTGCAAACCTGGTGAAAAACTACAGGAAACGTTTGACCTCTGTAATAGCAAACAAAGGCTACTGTACCAAATATTAACATTCATTTTCTCAGGTGTTCAAATACTTATTTGCAGCTGTATCACACAAATAAATTGTTAAAAAATCATGCATTGTGATTTCTGGATTTTTCTTTTTAGTTTATCTCTCTCACAGTGGACATGCACCTACGATGAAAATTTCAGACCCCTCCATGATTTCTAAGTGGGAGAAATAGCAAAATAGCAGGGTGTTCAAATACTTATTTTCTTCACTGTATGAATGTGAGTGTGAATGGTTGTTTGTCTATATGTGCCCTGTGATTGGCTGGCCACCAGTCCAGGGTGTACCACGCCTCTCGCCCGAAGACAGCTGGGATAGACTCCAGCACCCCCCGCGACCCTCGTGAGGATAAGCGGTAGAAAATGAATGAATAAATAACTATTTACAAATATAACACCATAAACTATTTACAAATTTCACATTTGGAACTGAACTATGTGTCTTTTCTTCTTCTCTAACCAATGTTACACTACTAAAATCTTTTTTTTCCTTTTTCCTCATAAATTATGTGTTTATTATTTTTTTTGCGACTTTTTCTTCTTGTTAGAATGTATTTTTTCCGCTTAATATTTGTACTTTATTCTTGTGAAATTGCTTTTCCAGCTATATACATTTTTCTTGTAACTTTTCTTCTCAGATTTAGGATATTCCCAAAATATTTAGGCCTTATTCCTATTATATTATTTTTTCAGCAACCTAATTTTCCAAAAATTTTATCTTTATTCATTGTTTTATTTGTTTCTCAGAATTGTGACTTTGAAAAAATAAATATTTAATATTTCCACGCTATGCTACTAATTCTTTTTTTTCCCCCTCATAAAGCTACAGCGTTAGTCAGTCTAACATTTTTACTTTTTTAAAAGTTACCTTGTTCATCTGCATTTTTTACAATGTGCCGCGGGTCAATAGAAAACAGCTTTGGGCCACATAAGGAGCGCTGTGTTCATTCACAATGATAATACAATCAAAATTTTATTTTTAACCCCCTGCCCCCAGTTCTTTGGGGCAACTAGAATCAGGGTTTTTCGCTAGTGTACCCTTCCTGACATCACCTTTCTGTTGCATTCGGAGCAATTTTAAAAGCTTGGTTCACTCAACCTTGAGAACGTATCAATAATTCAAACACATCATCCTCTCATGATTGTGGAGGGGAGGGGTTGGGGGGCTGGGGTATAATATTGCACGCTGTCACATCTGACAATCGCTGTCACCTGCCGGAGCGTGCGTGGCGGCACCCTGCTAATACATGCACAGTCCACAGGAGCACATTTCCACACTTTGCAGTGCGGTGACGGCTGTCCTCGGTGGGAAAGGTGACTTTGAAATCCGACATTGTTGGACATTTGGAGCCCAGGACTGCCACGGCACTTTGATTTCTGCTCTGCATTAATTAGAAGTGTTTTTTTAAACTACGTCTACATTGTGCAAATTAAGCCTTTTTGTGTAAACCAGACTCAGAAACTCATCTCAACTGCTCTTATGGATTCCCGACTAAACTGCTCACCTGGCCAGCAATTAGCAATTGCAAATTGTGTAATCTTGCAAAGGATGAAATATCACATGACCTGAACAACGACTTGACTTCACTACTTCAGCATTTAGCGATCCCTCATTCAACACAATATACACTCTACTTAAAGGGGACCTGTTATGCTTTTTCCACTTTTCTGACCTATAAATGTTGTTAGAATGTTTTATTCTCGTGTTAAGCCATGCCAAAGTTTTAGATAATGAAGTTTCGCTCAATTGCAGGTTTTTTTTCTAGCCTTCCTTATATGGAATATTTTGAATATTATCCACTCTGGTCCTGATGGATGTACTATGTGTGCTATTTATATAACACACTCATACACTCCTAAGACTTTTCACCTGGAACACAAACCCTGTTCATTATGACGCAGACAAACAAATCGTTCTTAGGAAGTTGCCTGATCATTGGGATCGCCTCCACAGCAGGAGGAAGAGGAACTCACTTTCATTTTATAGACCTCTTGGACCTCGCTAGGCCTTGGCTGGAGGGGCTGACCGTTCTCTACAGGCAGGCATTTCTTGGGCAATTATTTGTATCTACTCATTTTAATTGCAAACCTTGAGACTCAGAATTATTTCTAGGTGGATTTGTGCCCTGCTAAAAGGGCAGGTCCATGGCATATTGGAGATAATGCATTGGAGGATTAATTGGGTTAACCCAGGTTAACTGGGTTTTGTGCTTGACTAGTAACTGTATTAATATTCAATGCATAAAACACCCTTTTCTCTCTATTGCAACGTCTTAGTAGAGGTATTCAGACTTGAGTTAAGTCGGTGAAGTCCTCAACTGAAGGCCCAGGTACCAAGCCCGCCACTGCCATTTTCATATTATGTCCTAAAACTGGGTTATTGCTCATGTTTATTCCCACGTCACACGCTACAAGGATTTTCATTTGTCACAGTCTCTTAAAAGCTATCAGTGAAATCCATCAACTAAGATGGCAGCCGCATATCCCATCGTTACATCTGTTGTCATTCCTCCTACTTAATACGTGAAAATTGATTGTGGAGTGTCAGTACTTTTTAATTCATTCACTTATTGGTTGAAAATGATTACAGAAATGTTCGCTTGATCAGATTGGCTTCCTCCAATTATGGTCTTGTCCAAGATAACCAAACCAGGATAATGAGTAGATTCATTGTCATTTCCAGTATCAGCAGCACACAGAATATGACACCCATGTAATGCTATCAGAAATGTCTATCTGAAACAAATATTGGCACAATTAGTTCTCCTGAACACTCGGCAATGGCGTGCTGTGCTCATTTTGTCCTCCATGCAGCACCTGCAGGGCTGTCAAGTCAAGAAAATAAGCTATCACCAATGAAGCACTGATAAATTGTTCAGAAAATAATAATCGCCGCTATCATTTTGGGAGAACAACTGAAAGGTTGGCAATGGACAGGATACTTGATGGAGAACTGGACGAGGCAACTTGGTTCGTCACATCGCAGAATCGTTACTCGGGACTGGTCAATCAGTCTTCCTGGGAACCTGCCATGCTTTCTTTGGACTGGGATGGCTGAGTTAAAAATTGGCCAAAAGTCTGACCAATGACTCATTTGACTTTCAGCGCATTTCATAAATAATCTGCCCCGGTGGGTAATTAGTCCAGGTGTTTACATATATATCTGCCACCAAGATGCAGAGTAAGATCCCAGTTGGATGAGAAGGTTTTGGGTTATTAAATGGGGCCCCCAAGTAAGCAGCAAGAAGGATGAGCTACAGTTGAGCAGATATGGAAGCAACATGTCTGCCTATTCATCATCCTTCCCTGGTTAAGTTTCTCCTCCCGGGAGCGGATTTTGGGGAGGTATTTAAAGGGGGTTAGACAATGAAATATTTCAATTTCTACCATTGCTGTGTTCACGTCTGAATCTCAAGCAAACATGAAATGTACCTACTACCCGTGCAGTTGTATGAGAACATTCTAGTATTCAGCAGTTGCTCACTTTGTAAAGTCCTCACAAATACTGTCGTATAGTGTCATCAAAATACACATTTTCCTGCATCTCACAATATTTTTTTGCCATTTTTTTGCCATTTGTATCCATTTCACAAACAATGAAAAGGAATCAGATGATTTTCAAAGAAGGATGTAGATTTTTGCATAGAGGCCTACTATCAACAACTGTCAGTCCTCTGCATCAATCTCCTGGTATGGCTGCTAATCCAAGTTCATCATTTTATAAGGCTAATAGATGATTAGAAAAGCCATCTAAAAATCGTAACTAAAACTAAAATCTCTTACCATGCTGTTAACTAGTCCCTTCAGAGAGCAGCACAAACTGGGTCTAACAAGGACAGAAAAACGCTGCACAACTGTGCAAGAAGACAAATATCTGAAAGTGTGTGGTTTAAAATAAAAATTCCAAGTGATCCCAAATTTTTGAAAGGTAGTGTATATTTTGTTTGTTTACAAAGTATTAGGCCACCATTGATGTTTCAGGACTTTATCCTAAGTAAAGTGTCACTCATACTTGTTTTTTTTTTAACAAGCAAAGAATGCATGTAGTGAACATTCTAACAGGAGCTGCTGTCAGCCGCTCTCTACATTGCTAACCTGCTGATAATAAAAAACATATGTTAATGCTAATGATCAACTCTAACCGGCTGACGACACATGTCACTTTCCAGGCCACGCTACTGATGTGCCTTTAAATATATATTATATTTGTATTTTTTTTAATGCTGAATTTAAGTCATTAGACGGCAGTATTGTTTCATTAGAACACCAATTACTGTATGTCTATCTTGTAATTGTAGCTGCTGTCCGCCACAGCATAAACACGTGATGATTTTCAGTCTATTTTAATTCATTTGTTTGTTTTGGTGTTAAAATATGACAGTCGGGGGTGATTGGTTCCAACAACGGTCATTATTTCCTTGGCAATACCAGTCGTCATGATCAAAAAATCAGTTTTCAGGTGAGGACGTAATCACTCCCTCTGACAAGGGGTTAACTGTCTGCAATTGCTGTTAAAGCAGCAACGCTGCATAAAGTCTTCATGTGATGACAGGCAGTCTCCCGAGGTCCGTGTGGTTATCCTGTACCCCCACTACCCCCACATGTAGGACAAAACTATCAACTCAAAGCACACATAGTACTCTCTATGTTACTTAGGGAGGATATAGATACACTTCCGCTTGCTCAAAAGTTTGGGATCACTTGGAAATGTTTTTGTCCAGTCTGAGATATGGCTTTTTCTTGGCAGTCCTGCTATGAAGTCCAGCATCCTGAAGTGGCCGCTTCACAGTTGATACTGACACTGGTGTTTGACGGCTACTATTTAGTGCAGCTGCCAGGTGACGACCTGTGAGGCGTCTTTGTCTTAAACTACACACTCTCAGATATTTGTCTTCTTGCACAGTTGTGCAGCGTTTTTCTGTCCTTGTTAGACCCAGTTTGTGCTGCTCTCTGAAGGGACTAGTTAACAGCATGGTAAGAGATTTTAGTTTTAGTTTAGATTTTTAGATGGCTTTTCCAATCATCTATTAGCCTTATAAAATGATGAACTTGGATTAGCAGCCATACCAGGAGATTGATGCAGAGGACTGACAGTTGTTGATAGTAGAAAATGTACATCCTTCTTTGAAAATCATCTCATTCATTTTCATTGTTTGTGAAATGTATACAAATGTTTGTAAAATGCATGAAAATGTGTTTTTCTTTGGAAAACAAAAAAATTAGCATGTGATCCCAAACTTTTGAGTGGTAGTGTATCCGGTCATACAAGACCCCATCAAACTTGAAAAGTTGAAAAATTGCTAGAATATGTGTTTTGCATATTTGGACCTTAATGAGGTTTTTAGTAGAATTACGATATGCAAAAGCAAGAACCTTGTTATCAAAAAAAGATGAAATGTGTTGTTTTTCACATGATCAAAAGTGGCGATAAAAGCCTCTTTTTCTGTCAGGCATTCAGGGTCATGCCCTCCTGATGTTGAAAGCTTTCTATTCTTGAATGTGGTCGGTTTGTCGAGCTGCATACGGAACAAAAAAGTCAAGTGGAAGACCCAAATTACACCTGTGCTGAGCCGGCGGTTCCGATTGGCCGTCCGTCAAGACACATGGCGGTCCTCGACCTAAATTAAGGCCCTTCCTGGTGCCGACTGCAGCTTCTCTATCAATGAGGGCCATAATGAAGTGTGTACCAATCTTGGCAGGCTGTCAACCGTTTAATCATGAAGTCCAGTCTTGACGATCATGAAGGAAGAATTATAATATTTGCTTATCGGTTTATTAAGCTGATGAGGTCCACTCCTTACCCTTAAAAACTGGCACATCTTTTAGCGAGCTGCAGAGACTGTGAGAAGATCTGCTTTACACTTTTGATTCTATTTTCGTCGCTGGACACTTTCAGCAGTCAACCGGCGATGATTTCACAGCTCTACTGATGTCTTCAAACTTGTCAGAGTTACGCACATCACAGTCCACTACTGTTTTTTTTTTGTTTTTTTTACATGCACATTTTACCACGGAAATATTGGCACCTGCATTTTATCATATGCTTGATGTAAAATGAAAACAGCATTACTTGATTTCATACCTCATTAGATGCTATATTTAAAGGGTCCCTGACATGATTTATAAACTCTGTCACGCAGATGACATCACTTCTGGAAACAAGGCCGAGGAGCGAGAGCAAGCTTGTTATGGGTGGTGCCATGAACTACAAATATAATTTATATAATTAATATAATATAATTAACCGAGCATGTTTTGGAATGTGGGAGGAAACTGGAATACCCGTAGAAAACCCATGCATGCACGCGGTGAACATGCAAACTCCACACAGAGATGGCCGAGGGTGGAATTGAACCCGGTTTTCCTAGCTGTGAGGTCTGCACGCTAATCACTCGACCACCATGCAGCCCAAAATAAAATTTAAATCTGCAAAAAACTTTTTTCTTTCCTGTTTCTGTACAGTAATTCCTGAGGTGGCTATTGTCTCATCCATTTATCATTACTGACACCGAGTGACCAGTGTGGAATACTACATGTCCTCACAACATATTTGAATGCACCTTTTGAAAGCCTTATATTTGTATTTTACTACAATTAGCCATTTTTATGTTTTCAAATGCTTCACTGAGACCAGAAATTTGTAAAATGTGCATAAATATGCATATTTTTTAACCAATGATGGGCTTTATTTAACCTCAAAACTGCATGATTTGTTAAGTAGTATTTAAAAAAAAAAAAAACAAACTGAGAGTGATAGACTGAAGCTGTAAAATTTAGCTCAGGGACCAAAAGTCAACACATGACAAGTGTGAAATAAAGTGATGAAGCCCGGTTCTCTTGAGTGTCAAAAAGTAATGGACTGCATCGCTGCAGAGGTACAGTGACCCTCATGTTGCTGAAAAAACATTGAGGCAGAGAATAATATATTTACAACTATTGCCGGAGGTGTTGCTTTTGGTTTTGGGGCTTTTGTTAGGCAAATTACGCAAAAATAAAAGACCAATTTCCATTATTTGTGAAAGAGTATGTCGAGCAAGAATCCATTAAATTTGAATGTCAATGTGTGATAAAGGTGCAGTAAAAGAGTTTCACTTTTTGACTTGCCAGTCCACTTGCATTGGGTCCAAGTGGGGTAGTCACCCACCAGATCTAAAAGATCTACATCGGGATTGTTCAATCAAACAAATGTTCAGGATGACTTAATGACCTGAATAAAAAAGTCTGTAGAAGGGAGACTTACACTACCGCTACCACAGTTTTGGATCACTTGCAAATTTCTTTGTTTTCCAAAGAAAAACATATTTTCCTGCACTTCACAAACATTTGTATCCATTTCACAAACAATTAAAATGAATGAGATGATTTTCAAAGAAGGATGTCCATTTTTGCATAGAGGCCTACTATCAACAACTGTCAGTCCTCTGCATCAATCTCCTGGTATGGCTGCTAATCCAAGTTCATCATTTTATAAGGCTAATAGATTATTAGGAAAGCCATCTAAAAATCTAAACTAAAACTAAAATCTCTTACCATGCTGTTAACTACTCCCTTCAGAGAGCAGCACAAACTGGGTCTAACAAGGACAGAAAAACGTCGTCACCTGGCAGCTGCACTAAATAGTAGCCGTCAAACACCAGTGTCAGTATCAACAGTGAAGCAGCGACTTCAGGATGCTGGACTTCATAGCAGGACTGCCAAGAAAAAGCCATATCTCAAACTTTTCAGCGGCAGTGTATTAAATAATATATATTTTGATATACAAGTCAATCAATACATATACAATCTGACCATAAGGGGCGGGTCCAACCAAACTATGAATAAAAGTGAATACCCCTTTTGTAAATTTGCTCCTATTTTTAAGAATCTCAGTGGACCTCTCTCACATTTTGGTGCAAAACCAGCAGGATGGTAGGGAGAGAATACCTGGATTGCTGTCCTCACTATTCTCAAATATGGCCGCCTGCCTGGATCTTTGGCGCCATGAAAAAAAAAAAAGTGGAGCGAGAGAAGGAGAGTGAAATCCTTGGTGACAGCTGCTTTCCCCATCGCGCTCCATGTTGTAGAGATGTTACGCTCCGAGCCGTATTGAGACAACTGACCCATTGTTCCCGTGGTAATTAAAGAGACCGCAGCTGAAGACACCCAGCCGCACAGCCAACGGGTTTCCGCACACTATCAGATGTAAATCAATGAAAGGTCAAACCCTGGCACAGGCCCGCGATTGTACTCGCAGCTCGAAAATGTGGGCCAAGCGGAGAATAAACAGCATTGCGGAAAAAGGAAAATAGTTATTGCTAAATAATACCAGGCAATTTGCAATTTACAAGCATGTCATTACAGTGGATCCCTGCACATTTGCATTTCTGCATTCATGGCCAAGCAAATTTGTGGAATTTTTTTTGTCAGAAAAATGTTTTATTTTTCTCCAAAATAAGGCAGGTTTATTTCTGCATAAACACATTTCATTCATTCTAAGTCTGTCATAATTCATTAATACGTACGCGATAATATAGGAGAAATGTAATTATACCACAGTTTGTCTTTATGCTGATAATTATTATTACTGATAATGTATTTTTTTAAACATTAAATTGCCCGTCTTTATTCGGCGATCCTTGTTTGCACAAATATTTGGTACAAAGTGTGGAATTGGAGAAAAATCTGATTATGTTGTAACATTGTCCAAGTGTAGTTGTGCTATGTGAGTGTTTGTGTGCGTGTCAAATGGCCTCCTGTAAGCGACTAGATTGAAAATGCACCGAGCTAACAGACTGAATGTCAAGGTACAAGAGTCCGAGTATGCACACGTTATAATTGAAATAGCTTTAGCGGTAGCCTGACGACCAGGCTAAAGGCTACAGATTACCTCAATACCGATATTCAATTAGGCTTTGGAGCATTCTTGAGCAATATACGTATCTGATGGAGTTCAACAATTTTATCATACATAGTGACAAGCGTTCCATGCTCTGCGATCTGGTCGTCCTCAGCATCCCGTGAGCCCCGAGCAGCTGGAAAAACCAATCATTTCACAGTCGCGTGAAAAGCCGAAGACAGGCTTAGCAACAATGTCAAGCAAGACATTTATCAGCCTTGGTGACTATTTGATGCATATCTACTGGAGCTTTGAAAACAGACTCTCCTCTGCAGATAATGTCAAGAAATGTCTTTGCTAATTAAAGCCATGGTGTGGGCCCAAGCCACATTCCACAGGCAGCAATCTGATGGAGCTCTCATATTCACCAGGAACAGTGTTGGATCAGACTCGGATTAATGAGGTCATACCTGGATGTCAATCATTCGGCATACCTGAAACCTATTTGATATCTGATATACATGTTTTTTTTGTTAATATTTGTCGTGGGGGTAAGCGATTGCTCAAAAAAGATACGATGCATGTTTTTACATCACATCATTAACTCCCATGCTGCAGGGTCTCAGTCAGCCTCAAATGTATTTCTTCAAAAGTTAAGAAGCCTAAAAGCTACCACTTCCACACCGAATGGGAGGATACCTTTTTTTCACTCTATCATGTGGGATGTGCCTTGACTGACTTCATGCAATGTGAAGTTCATGTCTCAATGTTTTGTGGCCTAGTGACCAAAATACTTGCATTTTAATATGTTTTGTCTAAAAATAGATTATAGCTTACCACAAAACGGCAAACGTTAATTAATTGATCAATTTCTGAAAAACAGGCTGCACGGCGATCGTGTGGTTAGCGCGCAGACCTCACAGCTAGGAGACCAGGGTTCAATTCCACCCTCGGCCATCTCTGTGTGGAGTTTGCATGTTCTCCCCATGCATGTGTGGGTTTTCTCCCGGTACTCCGGTTTCCTCCCACATTCTAAAAATATGCCAGGCTAATTGTCGACTCCAAATTGTCCATAGGTATGAATGTGAGTGTGAATGGTTGTTTGTCTATATGTGCCCTGTGATTCGCTGGCCACCAGTCTGGGATGTTGAAAGACAGCTGGGATAGGCTCCAGCACTCCCCACAACACTCGTGAGGATAAGCGGTAGAAAATGAATTAATGAATTTCTGAAAAACAGTGATATAGCGAGGGAGTAATAATGGAACTGCTATATTAGGAGGGATGACTGTAATGCTGGTGTTTTATTGTGAAAGCAAAATGTAGGAATGATCTTAGGGGTTTGTATTTGCCTTGTTGATTGCCACATAAATTACTGCACCTGCTGCTTATTAATGTGTTCAATCATGAGTTTAGAATTGAAAAAAGTAAACACAATTAAGTGAATGAACAGTTCGCTTCGGTTATTTTTTTTTTAAGTCTGCCATTATTATTGGCCTGACTTTCCCAGTATTTAAATCCCAGCTAAATTTAACAAAGACTTTCTCCAATAATGAGTTGTGCGCTGTGTGACTCCCATGAGCTGTCTCCAGGCTGACGCTATTATGCACGGGAAAGACGATTTTTCCTTGACTGTTGGCCAAATTTACAGTCTGATAAGACTCGTGGGATCTTCACGGACATCCAGCTGTGCGGTGAATACACATCTCCTCGGGTAGCCAAACCGCCTCCACTTTGGAGATGCGCGAAATAGAAGCTTCAAATAAACGATGAGCTGGTTTACACACCGATGCTTGAATTGAAGTCGTGTCAAAGTCTCTCTCCTGCAGGGCTGAAATAATAACTATATTTTTATTCCCGTCATGAGGTGCTTCTTTTTAGCATTTCCAGTCAATGAAAAAGTGTTCCTCAGCGGGAGTAGAGCAAGGCCATGAATGGTCTTATGAATGAACTTCCTGACACACTGATATCTGTATCAGTGATATAGATAGCTTCAGTCGTCATTGGTCACTACACTACAGCTAAATAGCTAGTCATCAAGAAAACACTGCCCCCTTGGGTTTTTGTAGCAAATTGCAAGCCACAAGCCTAATGTGTTTATACTATAAATGCATTGTACAGCATGAAATACATCTTGCACCAATTTCTCAAACTAGGCTAGTCCGATCTAGTCAGACTGGAGCTGTCCTATCTAGTCATTGAGCATGAACTGATGAAGCCTCTCGGATGAGAATGAATGACCTCACAACAATCACCACTGTTGCGGCTGTAAACCATGCCAAACTGCACGGTGTTCGAGTGGTTAGCGCGCAAACCTCACAGCTAGGAGACCAGGGTTCGATTTCCACCCTTCCACCCTCTCTGTGTGGAGTTTACATGTTCTCCCTGTGCATGTGTGGGTTTTTTCCAGGGACTCCGGTTTCTTCCCACATTCCAAAAACATGCTAGGTTAATTAGCGACTCCAAATTGTCTATAGGTATGAATGTGAGTGTGAATGGTTGTTTGTCTATATGTGCCCTGTGATTGGCTGGCCACCAGTCCAGGGTGTACCCCGCCTCTCAACCAAAAACAGCTGGGATAGGCTCCAGCACCCCCACAACAGTATCACTCGGACACTGTGAACATCCAGCAGCAACACAACATTTTGGCATGACTACTATTTTGATGAAAAATATACTGAACCAGGACTGCACAGCGGCCGGGTGGTTCGCACACAGGCTTCACAGCTAGGAGACCCGAGTTCAGTTCCATCCTCTGCCATCTCTGTGTGGAGTTTGCATGTTCTCCCCGTGCATGCGTGTGTTTTTTCCGGGTACTCCGGTTTCCTCCCACATCCCAAAAAACATGCTAGGTTAATTGGCGACTCCAAATTGTCCATAGGTATGAATGTGAGTGTGAATGGTTGTTTGTCTATATGTGCCCTGTGATTGGCTGGCCACCAGTCCAGGGTGTACCCCGCCTTTCACCCGAAGACAGCTGGGTTAGGCTCCAGCACCCCCGCAACCCTTGTGATGATAAGCGGTAGAAAATGAATGAATGAATGAACACAACTATTCTTTATTTGTTATTTTTTCTTCTATCTATTATATTGGGTAATACACATATAAAGCTGCTCTGATATGTTATAAACTTGATTTTAACAGGTGATAAACAGGTTTTCTGTGCTCAAACAACAAAAAAATCCAATTAATAAGAAAAGGAATCCTACCAATCCACTGCAATAAACCAGAGATTACCGTAATTTGCGGGGTATCCATTCTACAGAGTCATCTTTTATAGAGAGAATATACAATCACTCCTTCAGAATCCCCTCATTAAAATGCACTGATTCATCTGTAAAAGTGGATATCTTGCACGTCTATATTTGGTTTAATTAATCATCTATGCTAATTTCTCAATACGATACATGAAAGGTTGCAACCGGCAAGGCAAAGATGAGTGATATATCGTATTAACATTTAAGGGCCTCTCATCACAGTGTTGATGGGGATCTTTGGAAACAACTAAATGGTGACGTTATTAAGGAGGATAGATATTTAATCACTAAGTGCAGCACAGCAGCGTTATTATGACATCTATTCACCAGGACTCCAAGCTGTGCCTTATCAGCGTGACAAGATGGCGTTAGTGGGACGACATGTTCCAAAGAGCCATTAGTGTCCCCTTCTTCATTTGGACTTCTGGATATCTGCCATCACTTAATATTATATTACAGCTTAAAAAAAATTCCCTCATTTATCTTTATTACTGGCTCCTAATCGCTTGTGACAGTTAATCATGTTACAAGTTCTTCGGGTGGCTTCATTTTGTTTTACAGTGTTCATATTGTCTTTGTGTCTGCCATAATATTTACAACTCGGGATCACTGACTGCTTCATTATGCCGCGTCTTGCTGAGGGTCCGCATAAGTGAAGTCGCCCGTGTTCCCTCAGTGCTGCTTAGCTGCGCAGTGATGAATGTCTTCATGGCTTGGTCAAAGTGTCGATATCTTCACCAGCTGGGCCCATCTGTCATGTTTTTTCCTGTGACACTCCTGAATGGAACTCAGGTTCTATCAGGGAGGCCATCCATCAAAGTGGTAAACAGAGACATCGCCCATTAGCGGCCCTGAACACTTCTCATCATATAGCATAACAGACAAGCGATCGTCAGGTATTATGTAGCGCCACAGGCTAATGTGAAATATTAACACAAATACTACAGCTGCTGATTGGCCAGTGCGTCTGTGCAAAGCATCATGGGTGGATAACGTTGTGAAACACCATATGTGTTGATAAAGGGTCAGTTCTTTCTTTTGAGGTGCAATTAAAATATGTTTTTACACCTAAAACAGAGTCCAAAAAAATTGTGCACACAGGCCGCTGTAGAATGTTAACGATAACTGGTAATTGATTTTCTATTCTGTTGTACAATTAGAGTTGCACAACACTTCAATACGACTCATTGGAAAATACTTGGACAAGAGGCAAAGACACACAAGCTTAACTTTCACTTTCTAGAGGGAAGCTGCAACTTTCGGTCTTCTTAACTGAAGAGTCCAGATTGCTCTTATTTTCCAAAACAATTTGAAAACATTTTAACGCAATCATTGACAATTTCTCCAATAGCAACACAGTACAATAACTGGGAAGAAAAGAAGGAGGTGATACCTTAGTGCAGTCATAGTGGTCAAATAGTGACCAGATCTAACAATGATAAATGAATTTCCGCGACATAAAATTTGATGTTGATGAATGAAATATTTCACAATTCTTTGACTTTGTTTTTAACGTCATTAGAACACTATAGACATGAAATAACACCCCTATAGTCACATTTACATTCCTGTTATTCATTGTTTACATCACATTGTGCAACGCATGCGACAGGCATTGTGCTAACCAGTTACCCTCAAATTTATTTATTCTAAACTTCTTTGAAACTGAAGAAGCCAAAAACATACCACTTCCTCACGAAATGGGAGGAGAACCTTTTCTCACTCTGTCTTGTTTTGACGTGAGGACGTTTCAAGGTAATGTCTCGTCAATGAACACTTGCATCTCTGCAATCGTCAGGTATTATGTAGTGCTACTGGCTAATGTGAAATATTAATCCAAATATGTGCAACATCGTGGGTGGATAACATTGGGAACACGGTACATACAGTATAGTATGTGTTGATAGAAGGTCAGTTCTTTCAATTAAAGGATGTTTCCCTACCTAATTTTTTTTAAACTTACAGTTGAGTTTCTCGAGTATTGTGCACATGATACAAAATACAAAAAATGTTGGCAAAATTTTGACAAAAAAGGTGAACTTTTTTTTGTAAGTCAAGGGCTGCTAATGCTAACGCTAATGTGCTGCGAATTTGTCCCATAAAACTGATTTTCTGCTTCCCCTGCTTAACTGTTTACTCACTTCATTCATCTCGTCATTTTCGTTCATTTTCCCTGACGGAACTGAAGTTACATTGAGGGAAAAAAACATCTTGTGATGTTTTTACGTATTCTGGTGAGACCTGCCTCACGCTTTGAACCCCCCCCCCCCCCAATCCAGTATGTAGTCAGGCAAGCAAAGTAGATTTGTAGAAATGTTAAATAGTTTCCTGTGGGGTTCAACACGTGAAGGCTAAGTTCAACTTTCTTTTCATCTAAGCAATAAGCGATATTGGATCCATCACCGTTCCTGCTCCGTTAAATACCGGAGGTCATATTTAGCTTACCAGGGATCAACGTCCTCATTTTCCTGCCCTCTGTCGCCACGGCATCATGGTCAGAGTGTGCTTTTTTTTTTTTTTTTTGCTGGAAAATCAAGATGTGCTGTGAAAGAATGAAGATAAGTAAGGTTTCCAGTGACTACATTTTTTTGTATCCATAACTAAAACCCAGATAATCATCAGAGCAGCAGTGGGGATTCTGAAGGATAAAGCCGTTCAAGTTGAAGATGGAGATAAAACATCAGACATTTGGTCCGCGTGGTTGGCTATTTACATCAAGCCCTCTGAGAACCACATGGCATTTAAAAGAGAATCCTTTAGAAGGTAAAACAGCCAAAAATGAAGGACAGGTTTACAGAAATTGAAGCAAGATAGTGTTTCTCTGACTCTTTGAAACCCAAGCATGATTTGGCACACATTTAGAAGAGAGGCGAATCGCTTCAGCACCTCTGCTTGAAAACCCAGTCACTTGTGAAAACTCTAATAGGAAACAGAATTCTCTTGTGAAACGCGCATCATTTTCACCCCCGCAGTCGGAATTTCTCTTGTCTTGAATTTTTTTGCTGAAATTGTACCATTTGTAAGCGCACTTAAAAGAAACTAGTTTCATTTCCTTTGGTGTAAACAAATACTCCACGTTGTCCCCTGACCAGCGCACCGGGTAATTGGCCGCTGGAACTCAACAGAACGCTTTGCCCTGAGCTACACATAATACTTCCTGCACTTAACTTAATCCATTTCGCAAACCTCAGAAGAGTTATGACACACTAATGCATTATTGCGCAAATGTCTGACCAAGTTAGACCTGCACAAAAACATGAAACACCAAAGTCTAATCATCCGAGAGCTGTTAATTGTTTAAGAAGCTTCAAAGAAGACACTGCGTTTTGTTTTTTTTTGGGGGGGGACTGGTTTCACTTCAAGGATGGTTTTGTTGATATATTCTTGAGTAGATTGTAAAAAATAGAAATGCTCGGAGTCCCTTGATTTGAAATTATTTTGTAAATACGTATGTTAGCAGACCTGCAAACTTTGAAGATATTTTGAGTGCTTTTTTATAGTTTTTAACTTTGTAAAAAAATAAAATATAAAAATTCGATACATAGAAATTTCATACATATCTAAATAGAAAGCGTTGTGTTATTATTAATTATTAATATAAACATTTCAATATGCCCTGTGATTGGCTGGCCACCAGTCCAGGGTGTACCCCGCCTCTCGCCCAAAGACAGCTGGGATAGGCTCCAGCACCCTCGTGAGGAAAAAAGCGGTAGAAAATGAACATTTCAATATTTTCTTGTAACATGAAGAGTTATGATCTTTTTCTTCCATTGTTTCCGTTTGTAAAAACAATTCTAAAGACATATCTTTGTCATCTTTGTGATTTATCTATTATATTTAGTAACCACATTAACAAAATAATGATTGCTGCTTTGTGGTGGAATGTGACCTATTCATCCAAAATATGCATATTCAATCAGGTTTTATGGACCCCCGTTGTATATGAATAATTTTGATGAATAATGAATTTTTGGATGAATAAAATGACTAACTGAATGAAAACACAAATTGAGAGAACACTTTCGAAATGTATGTAAAATTCTACACTAGATGTCAGTAATAAAACTCTGATGAGGCAGGAAGTACGCTGTCAAAAAAACCAAGGAACTCTTCTAATGCTAATGTGAGTCTCAGGTTTAGAGGGTTCCAATGTTTAAAAATGTCGTATTTCGGTGTCTTACACAATGGCAAGTCTGTGTTCAAGTTTTTTTTGCATGGCAAATACTAGTAATACAAATAGGTTCTTCCTTTTGAATACATATTCTAAAATAAAGCTAAACACATGTCCAGATTTAATCCTTTTTATTAATTAATTTTATTAATTTTTTAATTTACAATTTTATTTTACTTCTGAGTTATTCATCTTCAGGTGTTTGCTTTGCGTATTTAATATTATTTTGTGTTTATTTGTCTACTTTTTTTAACCTTTTTGTTTCAGACAATCACAGTGCCAACATCAGATAAAAACACGCCCACTTTGAGCGAAATATACAGTTCTGAAAAGAGCAATGCCAATACAGGACAATGTATGTGGAAGTGGGAATACGACCTTTACTCTGAAAGCTGCAACATGTTATGGCATACAGCCAGGATTTACATTAATGGATTCATATAATTGTGGACATATTTGAAATGTCAAAGCTGGTGTGACCCACCTTTTTACATAAACGTTACAAAAACACATTTAATGGTGATTATTTACCTTGAGCTTTTGCTTTCATGTAGGTTGCGCGGTAATTTATTTATTTACCTTTCACCGCGACTTGTTTGTCCACCTTTCTTGTTTGTTTTTACATGACATTACATTAAATGTCGTATGATTCGCTTTGCAACAAACATTCACAGCAAATTTTTGCCTCTGCCTTGGTTATTACACACCAATGGTTGTATTTTCTGAGGTGGACATGCTAACCACCACGCCATCTTGTGGCTCCTCATGTGTGGTTAAATACACGTATAAGGCATTTGAAGATGTTGATATCCTAAACTGGTCACTAAGGTGTCATTGATGTTCAATCAGACACACAAGAACCAGACATGATTGCTTATTATCCATCCATCTTCTTCAGCTTATCGAGGTCAGGTCACAGGAGTCCAGACTTACCTTTCCCCACCTGCTTTGTCCAGCACCTCCCGGCGGATCCTGAGGTGTTCCCAGCCCAGCTGAAAGGTGTTCCCTGAGGCCTCCTACCAGTCCGGCGTGGCCTGAACGCATCTCCAGATGCCCGAGCCACCTCATCTGGCTCCTCCCAGTGCGAAGGAGCAGTGGTTCTCCTCTGAGTTTTTCCGGGATGTCCGTACGTCTCAAATGGAGATAACTTACTTATACCACTTGCATTTTATTCTTTCCATCACTTCCCAAAGCTCATGACCACAGACTCTTATGACATACACTACTGCTCAAAAGTTGTCTTCTTGCACAGTTGTGCAGCATTTTTCAGTCTTTGTTAGACCCGGTTTGTGCTGCTCTCTGAAGGGAGTAGTTAACAGCATGGTAAGAGATTTTAGTTTTAGTTATGATTTTTAGATGGCTTTTCTAATCATCTATTAGCCTTATAAAATGATGAACTTGGATTAGCAGCCATACCAGGAGATTGATGCAGAGGACTGACAGTTGTTGATAGTAGGCCTCTATGCAAAAATGTACATCCTTCTTTGAAAATCATCTCATTCATTTTCATTGTTTGGGAAATGGATACAAATGTTTGTGAAATGAAAAAAAAAATGTTTGTGAAATGCATTAAATTGTGTTTTTCTTTGGAAAACAAAGAAATTTGCAAGTGATCCCAAACTTTTGAGCGGTAGTGTATGACAACAATAATGGGGAATAGGAGTGTAAAGGTGACTGTCGGGGTGTCATTTCATGGGCTCTAATAACGTTAAAACCAGTATTTAAATGGTCGTAGACAGGTTTTCCATTTATAAATTAAACCCTACTTTGCAGAAATTAATTTCAGTGTCGGGCCAACAATTCATTACTGCATTAGCATAGTCATAAAACAGTTAGTGTGTTTACCAATCAATATCCAGGTCAAAATGTCCAGCTTCCCCATGCAAAGTCGGTGGTAATCATCATTTTTCAATCGGAAGCTGCTTGGATCAGTTGGGTGGCAGATGGAGCAGAATCTCACCCAATCACAGGATGGTAGAGGGCATCTATTTGCCTTCTCCAGGTGGTATGACTCCCACTGTGCTACCTGCTGGACAAACTTGTCCCATGAACCAATGCAAATACATCTTTTACGCCTCATGCCGTTGATGTCATTTGTACAACCTTGTATTGGCTGAACTTGTAATGATGCTCGACGCGTTCGGAGCGTGTGCACGTTTCAGTCCATATCTCAGTAGAGAAGCAGTAGACAGGTTGGTCCAAGTGCCCGCTGTGAGGCAATGGTACATAAAGCACACGCCAGGTGAAAACATACAAGGCCACGGTCCATTAGATCACTCCCTATGCTATTCCTGAGACGGCATTCTCAATTAGAAGGCCCTTGGATCTTGCATTGGAAATGTAGCTTTTACTGCCCTCATAAAATGCGGTGGAACAAGGCAGGGGTGTACAGTATATTATGAATATATGCTGTAATTGACACGACTTTGCAAATGCTTTATGGCTTAATGTAGAACTTGTGCTTTCTGTCCGCCTTGTCTTTGGTGATTAGCCTGTTATCTACCTGTACTTCCTCCCAAGACAATGGCCCGTTCTGCTCATGCAAATGATTTGGTCGTGGTAGCAGAGCCAAATGAGTTGGCTGCCAATTAGGGAGGGACTGCACTTACATTTCATGGCGAACCCCCCCACCCCCGCCCGTAACTGCACCCTGTTGTGATACTGCTTCATAAGTGGACTCGAGCAGTTGCTGCTTATTCACTGCAAGATTATGCTGTTGTGTTGGCCTCTTCTGTATGAACTCACTGGAGACTGAATGGTGGAAATGTGGGCATGCAGTACATGCTTTTCAAAATCTTCTGTGGAAAGTCAGCGCTTATCACACGGGAGCCATGATGTTAGCCTTCACGTCGAACATTTGGTTCAGGGCTGTTCTTCTCAAGTGGCGTAGGCGGCAGTAATCCCTCGTTTATTGCGGTTCATTGGTTCCAGATGACATATTTTTGTAATTAGAGAATAGAAAACCTGTAGTATGGATTTTAATATAGGTCAAGTGGTTACTGCACATGCCACACAGCTAGGAAACCCAAGTTCGATTCCATCCTCAGCCATCTCTGTGTGGAGTTTGCATGTTCTCCCCGTGCATGTGTGGGTTTTCTCCGGGTACTGCGGTTTCCTCCCACATTCCTAAAAACATGCTAGGTTAATTGGCGAAATTGGCCAAATTGTCCATAGGTATGAATGTGAGTGTGAGTGGTTGTAAAAAATAAAAAATAAAAAAATAAAAAATATATATATATACACGTATATAGATTTTAACATTATTGGAACCCTGTAGACATGAAATAACCTTACCCCAAATTCACACCAGGCGCGTAAATTTGTGCGACCTTATCAGCACGTTGAACGCTTTCTAATCTAATCTTCTAATCTTCTATCTTAATCAGTCTGGCAATTCACACCAGCCAATTCATGCACGTCTGATCAGAATCAGAATCTGAATCACAATCACCTTTTATTGTCATTGTAACAAAATTTGAGCGCAACTCCACGGTGCATTTTGTATGAAGTAAAAATAAAAATAAGGAAATGATAAAAATAAAACAAGGAATAAGAATATAAATATAAGTGCATATAGTGCTTTTACACGACACAAAAAATAGACTTGTCTATTTTTAATTCGTTTACACGTAAATTCAGCCGCAAACCAGTAGGAGAAAAAAAAACACAAAACATTTTCTGGTGTTCTTTTATGTCTATCTTGTTTTGTAAAACAAACAAGTAAAATACAGCAGGATTCCAAAAATGAGATGATAGTTGAGGATACATGACGGCTTATGAATGTGAATTGAGGTTTTAAATCTATACGTGCAAAACGCTAACCGGACATGATGTATACCGTATGTGTCTGGTGTGAATTCTGGGTTATAGTATCTTTTGTTTGTTTACACCACATCACAGGTTGACAAGATGACAAGTTACCAAGCTAAATAATAAATTAAATAAATTAAAAACAAAAGTATTTCATCAGAAAAAATCATGGTAATTAGTTAATCATGGTCAGGTCTAGAACCAATTAACTGCAATAAATGAGGGTCAACTGTATTGGGTAATACTAGTCTAAAGGTGAATATACACTACCGCTCAAAAGTTTGGGATAACTTGGAATTTTTTTTGGCCAGTCTGAGATATGGCTTTTTCTTGGCAGTCCTGCTATGAAGTCCAGCATCCTGAAGTGGCCGCTTCACTGTTGATACTGACACTGGTGTTTGACGGCTACTATTTAGTGCAGCTGCCAGGTGACGACCTGTGAGGCGTCTTTGTCTTAAACTACACACTCTCAGATATGTGTCTGCATCGTTTTTCTGTCCTTGTTAGACCCAGTTTGTGCTGCTCTCTAAGAAAGTAGTTAACAGCATGGTAAGAGATTTTAATGGAAAAAAGTGTTTGTGAAATGCATGAAAATGTGTTTTTCTTTGGAAAACAAATACATTTGCAAGTGATCCCAAACGTGTTATTTCATGTTCAGGCCGCTCTAATCGTAACGTATTTAGGTCAAACAGGTTTTATATTCTGACTATGAAAATATCCCATTTAAGGAATCCTATAAACGAGGGATTCCTGTACCGTAGGTCTCCACTATAATGTGAGTTATTGCTACACCCATAAAAAATTTCGATTTTTGACACACCGCTCTCTTGCATTAAAATCAATGCCGTAGGATGTATTTACCAACCTGTTCTTTGAGTGATGCAAAAGCTTTAAATGAAAGGGGAAATCAAAAAATGCTGGCCAAAATGGTAAGAAAAAAAAAATACTGTCCTTTAAATGGAAATGTTGAGTTATTCCACTCAAAGGGAAAGCAGTCAGAAGAAGCTTACCGCTTTAAATCTCCACTCTCTACCTCTGTGATTGCCCAGTCCACCGTGGAATAACGATTAGAAGAAAATCACTAATCACGGCGGATGTCATTAGCATATTACCAATAACGACATGCAAATGGGAGAAAAAAAGGGAACCGGCGTATAATGCGGGTTAAAGTAGGAATTAATGCCATGTATGGATGCACACAGCTGCTTGACAAACAGAGACATTCACTTCCAAACATGAGTCAAGGAAGTGTCTAAAAATGATGTTTTTTTCCCATGTTTTGTCTGAATGCCTCGCTGAAGCACTTGATGCTAACATGGCATCTTTTGATCAGCTTTTGCAGCTGGGCTGCCCTGCTTCACTGGGAAGCATCAACAAAGCGTGAAGTGGCCACTCTAATCTGGGTAAGTATTGCCTGGTTGGGAAGAAATTAGGCAGATTCTTTTAACTTTTCAAACAAACATAATGCAGTCAAACTTGCTGGATGAGAATCAATAACATGAACTGGAGGGGGTTGGGGGGGGGGGCTTCAGTGAGCGATTTTGCTCATTTTGACAAATCAGCTTTGAAAAGCACGCTGCTGCTGTGGTGTCGCATGGTAGCTGTTTTTTTCCCAGTCTGCTGAAATGAATGCAGCCGGCTGTTGAAAAGCAGCACCTCACAAATATTAAATCCGAAGAGGCTGTGGGGTCATATTGAATTTTATTGACAGTGGAAGCCCGAAGGTCAAACACCGTTCCTTCTGCGTCGCTGGTCAACCTGTTGGGATTTTAAGGGGAGGCTCAAAGTGTGACTATTATGAAAAAAACGTCACTGTTTTAACTCAAATATCTTAACTATACCAACAAAAACACAAAAAAGTGTGGTTTTACATCAAAATAATGTATTTACAAACGTAACCCCATGAACTAGTTACAATTTTCACATTTGAAACCGAGCTAGGTGTATGTGAGCAATTTCCCTACAGTGCGTAACCTTATGCACGGTACACTCCTCCATGCGCTCACTTCTTCCACCTTGTGGCCATTTTTAAGGCTTAAAATTGCTCAGAAAGTGACATGGATTAGTGTTGTATTGCGTCATCACCTCTTATTGCTTCTGGCGCAAGAAACATAAAAGATGGGGCATTCGGGTTTATTAAGACATACAAATTGAGCATTTAAGCATTTAGCATTTAAGCACAGCATAACGGTGTTTGCATGTTTTTCAGTTTCACGTCAAAATTTACGACACAATTTAGCCTCTGTGTGTGTGTGTGTATTTCCCACTTACTATGAATAAGTAAGTAAGTATAGTAAAGTGTGGTGCACATCCTGTCATGTTATTAATAAACTGCGTTAGTCCAAAGACGTGTTTGTTTTTTCAACCCAACGGCTCGCTCCCAAAAATGTATTTATACGTTTTTTTGAGACACAAAGAGGTGATGATGCAACTCCACAATAGAACAGATCATGTTTGATGCAGTTTGAAGCTGAAAAGAAGGCCACAAGGTGGCAAAAGTGCATTTGTAGGAGCTCGGCATGCGTCCCTCCCATTGAAAGTAATGGTTAAAATGTATCTTATCACAAAAAGATTGCTGCCCATACGACCCGGACTCGGAAAATTGATCTTGGAAATGAAAGAAAGAAACTTTTTTTTCTGATAACAGAAGACAGTCTAGTTTTTGTTTTGGTATCTACCATGTCTACATACTGTAGCCCTGGTACACGATATTCTGTGCGCCTTGAAAAATCAGTCAAATCAAATAATAATCATCAAAAATGGCCAGTCCAAAGAGGGACAGCTTTTGAAAAATTGCTGGGTTAATGAGTTAATGTACTTTAATTAAGACATGTCCTTGCTAGCTTGCTAACAAAATCGAAACTGGATCCAGAAGTCAGTCAAGTCTCCGCTTTTCTTCGTGATCATTTCAGCAAAATAAGCCAATATGGAGCCAATGAAAGTTGCAAGTGCCAGGTGAGAAAGGCTATTAAACTAAAAAAATAATCGCAAAACACAAATGAGTTCACAATGAGTTCGCTGACAGTCACGTCTTCACTGGAGGTGAAATGAACCTTAAATGTTCATTTAGCTCTTTATTTTGTTGATTAACTATAATTGTAAAATGATAAAAAAATGTGCTTTATGTTAAACTTTGAAAGAGTCAGCCACTGATGATGACGTGCGCTTCCTGTTTCCATGTGTTAGCAAGCTACTAGCCAGAATGTGTTACGCTCCCGGAGGGTCTGGGTCCCGGACACGGAGACTGGAGACAGGTGAGTGAGTTTCTTTCGCTTTATTAGGCCCAAAAGGTAACAACAAAAGGCGATGGTGTCGGAAGGGATCACCATGGAAAAACACAAAGGGAGTTGGCTAGAGGCGAGTGCTGCTGAACGCAAAAAACAAAAGGTGCAAGGAGGCAGAGCAGCAGCATGTGTAGCGTAGCGTTTGCAGTGCAATAATCCGGCGTTCCCCAGCTGTCGGCAGTCAGCTTAAGTGCACGTGGAGTAATTGGCCTCAGGTGCGTTCAGCAGCTCCACCTCCAGCCAGGAACAGAGGATCTGGAGAGAAACAATACAGGGAGGAGACTGGGGGACAGAACAAGGGCACCAGGATATGACAGTACCCCCCCCCCCTTAACGATGGGCGCCACCTGGCGGCCTACCTGGCTTCTCGGGGAAGCGACGGTAAAAGTCCGAAAGTAAGTCAGGGTCAAGGATAAGCGCACGAGAGACCCACGGTCCTCGGGGCTGTACCCCTCCCAGTCGACCAGGTACTGGAAACCCCTGCCCCTTCTTCTCACGTCCAAAATGGCCTTGACCGAGAATGCGGGATGGCCGTCTATAAGCCTGGGAGGAGGAGGAGGCACCTCTGGAGGGCTGAGGTCACTGACCTTGACTGGTTTGAGGAGGGAGATGTGAAACGTGGGATGGATACCGAGAGAGTCCGGGAGACTGAGCAACACAGAGGAGGGGCTGAGGACCCGTTCAATGGGATAAGGGCCGATGAACCTTGGTTGGAGCTTCTTGGAACAGGTGTGGAGGGGCAGGTCTCATGTGGACAGCCAAACCCTCTGTCCCGGCTTGTACTCAGGTGCTGCCACACGGTGGCGGTTGGCCAGGCGCTGGTTGCGCTCCGCTGTGCGTGCCAGGGCCATCCGGGTGTTGCGCCAAGCCAGGCGAGCGCAGCGCAGGTGGGCGGACACCGAGAGGACAGATGACTGAAGGGAAGGCTGGGGGTTGGTACCCATAAGCCCCATGGAAGGGAGAGAGACCCGTGGCAGAACTGACCAGGGAGTTGCGGGCATACTCAATCCAGGGCAAGTTGATGGCCCAGGAGGCAGGCTGCTGGTGGCACAGGCAGCGGATGGCGGCCTCCATGTCCTGGTTTGCTCGCTCGGACTGGCCGTTAGTTTGAGGGTGGTAGCCCGAGGACAGGCTGGCGGTCGCCCCCAGAGCCTTGCAAAACGCCTTCCATACGGCCGAGGAGAATTGAGGACCCCTGTCGGAGACCACGTCGGTGGGGATGCCGTGGAGCCGGAAAACATGGAGGACCAGAAGCTGGGCGGTCTCGAGGGCTGAGGGGAGCTTGGGGAGGGCGACGAAGTGGGCCATCTTGGAAAAACGGTCCACTATGGTGAGGATGACAGTGTTCCCGTTGGATGGGGGAAGGCCGGTGACAAAATCCAACGCCACGTGGGACCACGGCTGGGAAGGGATGGACAGGGGGCAAAGAAGGCCTGCTGGGGCCTGATGGGAGGATTTGTTACGGGAACATGTAGTGCCACAAACTCAGCGACGTCCGAGCGCAGGGAAGGCCACCAAAACCTCTGCGCCAGGAGGAAGGTGGTGCGCGAAACTCCGGGATGGCATGCGAGCTTAGATTCGTGCGCGCAGCGAATTCGTGCGACCTCTGGGCGTAGGCCCGGGACAACAAACAGGCGTCCGGCCGGGCAGCCCCCCAGAGCAGAAGAGTCCTTCAAGTCGTCCATCACTTGCTTCTCCACGTCCCACTGAAGGCCTCCCAGGATGCGGGACGGTGAGAGGATGGTTTCCCGATGAGGTGTGTGTGAGGGAGGGGAGTGCATCCTTGACAGGGCATCGGGCTTGCCATTCCGGGAACCGGGGCAGAAGGTCAGGGTAAAATCGAATCTGGTGAGGAAGAGGGCCCAGCGTGCCTGCCGTGGGTTAAGTCTGTGAGCAGAGCGGAGGTAAGCCAAGTTCTTGTGGTCTGTAAGAACGACGAAGGGGACCGCCGAACCATACAGCCAGTGTCTCCATTCCTGTAGGGCCAAGACGACGGCCAGTAACTCCCTGTTGCCAATGTCATAGTTGCGTTCCGCCGGGGTCAGGCGGCGAGAGAAGAAGGCACAGGGGTGCAGCTTCTGATCGGTGGTAGAGCGCTGGGAGAGGACAGCCCCCACGCCGGTGTCAGACGCGTCCACCTCGACAAAGTATTGACAGAGAGGGTCAGGGTGGACGAGAACAGGTGCAGAGGTAAAACACAACTTAAGTGTCTCAAAGGCGGAATTGGTGTCTGGGGACCACACAAAAGGAACCTTAGGGGATGTGAGCCTGTTCAAAAGGTTCTGCGACCCGACTGAAATTCTGAATGAAGCGGCGGTAGAAATTAGCAAAGCCCAGAAACCTTTGCAGGTCCTTCCTTGATGTAGGAGGGAGCCATTCGACCACAGCCTGGATCTTGGCAGGGTCGGCTCGGAGTTGCCCCTTCTCCACCACAAACCCCAGAAAAGAGACAGACGACGAATGGAAAGTGCATTTCTCCGCTTTAACGAAAAGCTTATTATCAAGGAGCCTCTGTAAGACCAGCCGCACCTGCTGGATATGCTCCTCGAGAGTGGCGGAAAAAATCAAAATGTCATCGAGGTAGACGAAAACAAAACGACCCAGCATATCACAAAGGACATCGTTTATGAGACACTGAAAAACGGCAGGCGCGTTGGCGAGGCCAAAAGGCATAACGAGGTACTCGAAGTGGCCAATAGGGGTGTTGAATGCCGTCTTCCACTCGTCCCCCTCTCGGATGCGGACAAGGTGGTAGGCGTTGCGGAGGTCGAGCTTGGTGAAGAACTTAGCTGAGTGGAGGGAATTGAAAGCAGAGTCCAGTAAGGGGAGAGGGTATTTATTTTTGACTGTGATATTATTGAGGGCCCGGTAGTCCACGCATGGACGGAGTGACTTGTCCTTCTTTTCAACAAAGAAGAAACCGGCAGCTAAACTAGAGGAGGAGGGGCGAATGAGGCCCGACGCGAGAGAGGAAGAAATATATTCCTCGAGTGCCTCTCTCTCAGGCTTAGACACGTTATACAGGCGTGAGGTGGGGAGTGTGGCACCGGGGTGAAGATTAATACTGCAGTCGTAAGGACGGTGAGGGGGGAGTGACATGGCCCTGCTCTTACTAAATATGTCACGTAGATCGTGGTAAGCGGAGGGAACAGAGGAGAGATCTATGAGTTCGGGGGTAACGGCGCGAGCGGCCGGCAGATGGGGACACACCCCCCTCAAGCAATGCGTGTGACAGAAAATACTCCAGTTACCAATGGCTAGCTTAGCCCAGTCAACGTGAGGGTTGTGTCTGCTTAGCCAATTAAGCCCTAATACCACGGGAGCGGAGCGCGAGGGGATGACGAAAAAAGTCAAGTTCTCGACGTGGTTGCCAGATAGGAGCAACAGAGAGTGTGTCTGGTGAGTGACATTAGCGAGGTGGCGCCCATCCAAAGAGCGTACAACTTTGGCCGTCGAGAGCGGCACCACCGGGATAGAAGCGCTAACCACAAACACAAAAGCAGTCGTCCGAGCCAGAGTCGATAAAAGCCTTGATATCAACACTGATATCAGACCAGGAGAGTGTACCTGGCAACTGCAAGCGGCTGGCAGCAGGCGTGGTCGAGGCAGGAGGTGCGGTCAGTGAGACCACCGACGAACCAGGGGAGGGCGTGACCGTAGCTTGGGAGCGTTGGCTGCCTGGGCGGAGGGGACAGCGGGAGATGTTGTGGTCGGGCTGTCCGCAGTAGATGCAGAGACGTAGCTGGATGCGACGCCTCCTTTCGGCCGGCGTGAGACAATGTCCGCCGAGCTGCATCGGTTCCTCCGGTGCCAGCATAGTTGGTGCCCCCATGGAAGTGGACGGCCGGTTGTAGAGGGCGAGCTCATCGGGGGATCTCCAGCCGGCGCGGCGCGTCGGAGGAGCCGGTCCTGCTCGCGGAAGTTCAGGCGCTTCTCGATGCGGACTGCCAAGGCGATCAACTCGTCCAGATTGCCCGGCGTCTCCAGGGGAATCATGTGGTCTCTGATTCGCTCCGCGAGCCCGTCGGAGAACACATCCAGGAGAGCTGAGGGGTTCCAGTCGCTCATGGCTGCAAGCGCGCGGAACTCGATCGCATAGTCCGAAACGCTGAGCTTGTCTTGGCGAAGCCTCAGGAGGGTCTGAGCTGCCTCGCGGCCGGGGAGATTCCATTGGAATACTTGCTCCAAGGCCTTTGCAAACGAGAAAAAGGAGGAACAGATGGCCGAGCGACGGCTCCATTCCGCCGTGGCCCAGGCGCCCGCCTTGCCCGTGAGGTGGGAGGTGGCAAAGGCAACTCGAGCGCGTTCCGTGAGCGAGCCGCTTGGAGCTCGAAGTGCAGCTCGCACTGAGTCAGAAAGGTGCGCACGTCACCTGAGTCCCCAGAGAAGCGCTCCGGTTTCGAGAGCTGGGGGCACACGGCTGCAGGGCTGGGCACCACCGGCAGAGGGGAAGGATCCGGAGGGACGTCCGCCGCCGGAGGTGCGGCGAAAGCCAGGTGGGCCTGCAGGGCCGAGAGCATGGCGTTGAGCTGGGTCTCAAGGGCGGTCATGCGTGCATCTTGCCGCTCGGCCAGGTTCTGCATGCCAGCGCCAAATGTGCCGAATTGTTCCTCCTGTTTGGAGTGGCGCATGGCTTGGAGGCGAAGGGACTTCTTGACCGGGTCCGCGTCGCCGGGTTCCATACCTTCTCTTTTGGCCGGATTATTCTGTTACGCTCGCGGAGGGTCTGGGTCCCGGACACGAAGACTGGAGACAGGTGAGTGAGTTTCTTTGGCTTTATTAGGCCCAAAAGGTAACAACGAAAGGCGATGGTGTCGGAAGGGATCACCATGGAAAAACACAAAGGGAGTTGGCTAGAGGCGAGCGCTGCTGAACACAAAAAACAAAAGGTGCAAGGAGGCAGAGCAGCGGCATGTGTAGCCTAGCGTTTGCAGCGCAATAATCCGGCGTTCCCCAGCTGTCGGCAGTCAGCTTAAGTGCACGTGGAGTAATTGGCCTCAGGTGCGTTCAGCAGCTCCACCTCCAGCCAGGAACAGAGGATCTGGAGAGAAACAAAACAGGGAGGAGACTGGGGGACAGAACAAGGGTACCAGGATATGACAGAATGTTTTATAAAAACAATACATTAAAAACACAGTTGGACTCACGCAGTGTATTACGAACACAACAATACGTGTACATCAACCAGAAAATGTACACAAACTGAGCCAAAAATTTTCCATAACTCTAAAAAAATATTTTCAGATAAAATAATTGCCCCAAAAAATCGATGTGCATTGACATAAAATTAGATGTATTTATTTACAGGTCCGTGGTCGGGGATGAGGCCATTTAGTTAGAAACATCTTCTTTCATCACGAGCCAAAAAGGCATTTTTTTTCTATCAACCATATGGTTTCCTGGGAATAAAAGAAAGTGATCACAATGCAAACATTTTGGTATTGCTCCTATTGGATCTCAAGGCAGATTGTGTCGATTTTTCAACATGTCCAAGTCCTTTGTTGGTGAGAGCTCCGTTAAATCCGTCTTGCTGCTAATAAACTGCCTTTATTCCCCCCTCCCCGGCTGCACTCATTAATAATGCTTCTGTCAGATGCCCATTCTCCTCTGTGAAAATAGAAAATATCATTAATTACAGTTTCTGTCACCCCCTGACAGCTCCGGCAATTGTTCCAGTCCCTGAGTTCTGTTTCATTGTGTCCACACCTAGTGGCCACCTATTCTTTGCTGCCTCAATGGGGATGTCCAGCATGAGAACCACAATGGGTCTGGGAGATCTCACCATGCATTGCAGAACTCTGGTCACAGCAACACATTCGTCATTGGGGGGGACTCATCAAGTGCGGTAGGGAAATACAGATTTATCTCACTCTAGCAGATATTAGAGAGCAGTATCAGTATGATTGAGTCGCTATTCTTTTAGGATTTGGTTGCCGCTCTCACACAAATGCCTTTCCTGGGGAGACAATTTAGGATTTAAGTTTGCCGCGACTGAAGGAGTCTGAACATTCTTTTTTCCTGAATCCAGTTAGATCCGATTGCATGCACAATGCAAATGTTTCCAGAATTTCCAAAAGGCACAAAGGAAAGCGGGACGAGAGCCCAACTCTGACAACGTGATGACGTTGCATGATGGATTATTTTGTTTTACTTTACATTACAGCTCCATCATAGACTGAGACCACCACCATTGTGAAGTCATAGTGCAGTAATCCCTTGCTACTTTAAATTCTAACATACTTTATTCATTCCCACGAGAACCTACTAATTGCTATACTTTTATAAATTCATTCTAATAACATATTAAATTACAAATATTAATAAAAAAATATACATGTGGAACAATTGTATAATTGAACATTTCTGTAATTGAAAAAACGACTACATTAACTACAATATACACTACCGCTCAAAAGTTTGGGATCACTTGCAAATTTCTTTGTTTTCCAAAGAAAAACACATTTTCATGTATTTCACAAACATTTGTATTCATTTCACAAACAATGAAAATGAATGAGATGATTTTCAAAGAAGGATGTACATTTTTGCATAGAGGCCTACTATCAACAACTGTCAGTCCTCTGCATCAATCTCCTGGTATGGCTGCTAATCCAAGTTCATCATTTTATAAGGCTAATAGATGATTAGAAAAGCCATCGAAAAATCTAAACTAAAACTAGTTTAAGACAAAGACGCCTCACAGGTCGTCACCTGGCAGCTGCGCTAAATAGTAGCCATCAAACACCAGTGTCAGTATCAACAGTGAAGCGGCGACTTCAGGATGCTGGACTTCATAGCCGGACTGCCAAGAAAAAGCCACATTTCAGACCGGCCCAAAAAATTTCCAAGTGATCCCAATTTTTTGAGCGATAGTGTAAATGCAAGACATTCAGAAAACACAATGAAAGATATCTAGTAGTCTACACTGTTCACTAGGTGTGAGTAATTTTAAATAGGCACCGGACTTGTCACCCAAATTATGTCTATTATGTCTAATTTTCTCTTACTTCTACGACAGATTATTGGCTAACATTTTAAAGGCGACTATAGGGTTTTTTGTACATTTATAGAGTGCTCTATAGTAATAACATAAAAAAAGTTAGAAGTTAGAAATTAGAAGAGCGGCCGATCAACTAAAAAATTTCCCCAAAAGCACAGCAATGACTCATTCCAAGAGGTCACAAAAGACCCCACAATAACATCCAAACAACTGCAGGTCAGTGTTCATGACTCCGCCATCAGAAAAACACTGGGCCAAAATGGAGTTCCAAGACCAAAAACATCTTGATGATCCCCCAAGACCTTTGGAGAAATAATATGGTCTGACGAAACAAAAGTTGAACCTTTTGGAAGGTGTGTGTGGCCCATTACATCAACAGTAAAATATGATGGTGGTAGTGTGATGGTCTGGAACCTGGAATAAATAGAACCATGGGTCCGACTGTCTACCAAAACATCCTGGAAGATGATTTCTGATTCTGATTTCTTTCTCTTTTGTTGCCGCATGATTCTTGTCTAACATACTTTGCATTATACATTTCTTTTTAACACAGCATAAAAAAATTAAAAATTAGGTCATAAATACAAGCAGGAAGCACAGTTACGCCTAAATCTGACTCTTACAAGAGAAAAAGGCTTCAAAGAGTAGATCTAAGTATGCTTTTTATTATTCATGTGTAGTCCAGGAAGAGGCCAAATAATTTTGTTATGTGTGGCTATGATAAGCCACAGAGTATTTATGGAAAAGCTGTCCAAATAGCATTCTCTCTCTTCCGTTATTGCTGATATATTCCGCTGTCACACACTGGATTATATGACACGATGGCATTATACAGCTCCGTTTCCCAAGATGGATAAGCTTTGAAAGATATGATAGCAGACCCCATACAGGCATGTCATTAAACAAGGGCAAGTGAGCGAACACAATAATGGATCACTCACCAGAGCTGAGGTCCTGGCCCACGAGAAAGCAAAGCAGAGACAAATGGCTTGCTTCAGTCACCGGTGTTGCTTTTAACTTTGCATGGTGCTGCCAAGACAAATGGGCGGTCATGATAAAACTCGGGGTGAATGTGCTTTATTAAATACAACATAACTTTCTTACTGTGGGTTTTGGATCCCTTTGTTCATTATTACACACATGCATGAGTCATACCTGACACTTATATTTTGGATTTTCTTCTTTCCAGTAGTCATTCTTCCCACTTGATTGTTACCTACTCCTCCAAAAAACAAACAAACAAAAAAAACTAAAGTACGCAGATCAAAGTAGGGCACAGCATTCTGTGTAATTAAGTCGGACAAAATGCACAGTGGGTTTAAACATGCATTTTCAAGTGGCCTAAATTTAGACACTCATTATGGTATCTAGTGGCAAATAGTGCTTATCTATTCAGTTACAGGATGTTCTGTTTAGACCATCCATGGAGGAACTGCTGACACGGGGGGATTTAGCTCTTATTGCATATCATTACATAAATGAAATATGTGTATGGTTACATGCTTGAGGTAGAAATACGAGTCGCCAATTTAGGTTTGTTTGCCCGGCTGATGTTAACTTGTCAATGCACTTTTGCCAGTAGATTCAAGATTGCATAAAACTCTTCAATATACACTACCGTTTAAAAGTTTGGGATCATTTGCAAATTTCTTTGTTTTCCAAAGAAAAACACAATTTCATGCATTTCAAAACCAATTTTTTCCATTTCACAAACAATTAACATGTATCAGATGATTTTCAAAGAAGGATGTACATTTTTGCATAGAGGCCTACTTGTCACGGCGCGGCATGTCTTTGTTGCGGTGCAACCCCAGGATGCAGAGAGCAGGACCAAATAGCAGGTAAATAATATTTATTTCGGCTATAATTGTAGCAGCGGGAAAAAAGGCAACTCAACTTGCTGGCGGACAAACGATAATGATCCCACGAAGGGAGAAGCGCACACCTGAACTATATACCCACACAAATTAGGGACAGGTGTGAACAATTACGGCAACCAAGGACGACAGGACAAAACAGGAAGTTAACTACAAAATAAGAGTTCCAAAACGGAAACCAAAACCTAAACCGAGAACATAAACCAACTGTCACGCAGGACTTCACGCAGGGCGTGACAGTACACCCCCCTCAAGGACGGATCCCAGACGTCCAAAACAAATAGTAGTCAAAGAGGGATGGGTGGTGGGGGGACCGGAGGTGGGTCGCCGACGGAACCCTTCTGGGGGCCGGCCGGGGCGGCAGGCCCGGCGGAGCCAGCAAGACCCCTCCAAGTGATGGAGGGAATGGTTGGGTCGGCAAACACCCTCCGGGGGGCGCCCTCGACCAAACGCAAGGTAGGTGTCCTCAGGGGGGCGCCCTGGGTGCAAAACCAGGGCTCCGGCCGAAAGTCTAGAGGCCGTCCGGCCCCGACGCGGAGACGGCGAAGAAGCAGGCGTCCGGTCCCGACGCGAAGAAGCAGGCGTCCGGTCCCGACGCGAAGAAGCAGGCGTCCGGTCCCGACGCGAAGAAGCAGGCGTCCGGTCCCGACGCGAAGAAGCAGGCGTCCGGTCCCGACGCGAAGAAGCAGGCGTCCGGTCCCGACGCGAAGAAGCAGGCGTCCGGCCCCGACGCGGAGACGGCGAAGAAGCAGGCGTCCGGCCCCGACGCGGAGACGGCGAAGAAGCAGGCGTCGTCCATGCCAGAGCCTGACCATCTGCTCCAGCAAGCCCTGCTGCTCGTCCTACAGGTGGAGTGGGCTGTGCCTCCTCACTCCCCCAGCAGGTGGCGCCATTCTCCCCTTCCATCAGCGGGCTGGGCTGTGCTTCCACCATAGCCCAGCAGGTGGTACTAGCCCCCCCTCTCGAAGGCGGATCCCAGACGCCGTAATCCGAGGGAGCCGAAACCAGGGTAGGGAGGAGGGAGGCTTGGAGGAGGGTCACTGGCTCCTCCAGGTCAGCAGTCCCGGCCACAGCCACTAGTTTGGGCCTGAAGCTGCGCGGCTTGGGCACAGGCGGGATCAGGGACGCCACGCAGCTTGGCATGGGAGCCGGGTCTTGAGAACCCCTCGGGCTGCGCGGCTTGGGCACGGGCGGGATCAGGGACGCCGCGCAGCTTGGCATGAGAGCCGGGTCTTGAGAATCCCTCGGGCTGCGCGGCTTGGGCACAGGCGGAATCTGGGATGCCACGCAGCTTGGCACGGGAGCCGGGTCTTGGAAACTCCTGGGGCTGCGTGGCTTAGGGACTGGAGGAATCTGTGGAGTCACGCAGCTTGGTGCGAGAGCCGGGGTTTGAGGAACCTTGAAGCTGCGTGGCTTGGGGACTGGAGGAATCTGTGGAGTCACGCAGCTTGGTGCAAGAGCCAGGGTTTGAGGAACCTTGAAGCTGCGTGGCTTGGGGACTGGAGGAATCTGTGACGCCACGCAGCTTGGCACGGGAGCCGGGTCTTGGAAACCCCTGGGGCTGCGTGGCTTGGGCACTGGAAGAAACTGAGACGCCACGCAGCTTGGCACGGGAGCCGGGTCTTGGAAACTCCTGGGGCTGCGTGGCTTGGGCACTGGAGGAATCCGGGGCGCCTCGCCACTTGGCACGGGAGCCGTCGGGGAATGCACGACGGGCTGCAACTCGGCAGCAGCGAGAGGATTGAGCTGTGCCGTGGCGTGACATGGCGAGGCGGAAGAGGGTGGCTACACCTCTTGGCGACGTGCCGTGCGTCGGCGACGCCGCCGCGTCGGAGGGTGTGCAGCGGGTACCGGGAACACCGACGCCATGGGCACTAGGGTGCCGTCCGGCCCCCACACCATGGTCTCCAGTTCCTCCGGGGTGTACCTTGCACACTCCTGCTCCATCGCCTTGAAAAACTGCTGGGTCCAGTCGTCGAGCTCCGCGAGATCGTCGTCGGGTTCATCGAAGCCGGCAGGGCATGAGGGCGGGTGCACCTCGACTTGGCGTGGAGGGGAAGACGAGGTTGGCTTCGCTCTGTGGCGCCGCGGCTTGCGTCGGCGTCGCGGAGGATCTGGAGTGTCGTCGGTGGGTCCGGGATACAACCACGCCGTAGCGACGAACATGTCGTCCGGACCGCGCACCAAGTCCTCCATCTCCCATGGCGGCATCGCCATCTCCTCGTCCTCCATAGCCTTGAGGAGCTGCCAGGTCCGAAAGTCGCTCTCCACGAGGTCGTCGTCACTTGGTGGGATTATTCTGTCACGGCGCGGCATGTCTTTGTTGCGGTGCAACCCCAGGATGCAGAGAGCAGGACCAAATAGCAGGTAAATAATATTTATTTCGGCTATAATTGTAGCAGCGGGAAAAAAGGCAACTCAACTTGCTGGCGGACAAACGATAATGATCCCACGAAGGGAGAAGCGCACACCTGAACTATATACCCACACAAATTAGGGACAGGTGTGAACAATTACGGCAACCAAGGACGACAGGACAAAACAGGAAGTTAACTACAAAATAAGAGTTCCAAAACGGAAACCAAAACCTAAACCGAGAACATAAACCAACTGTCACGCAGGACTTCACGCAGGGCGTGACACTACTATCAACAACTGTCAGTCCTCTGCATCAATCTTCTGGTATGGCTGCTAATCCAAGTTCATCATTTTATAAAGCTAATAGATGATTAGAAAAGACATCAAAAAATCTAAACTAAAACTAAAATCTCTTACCATGCTGTTAACTACTCTCTTCAGAGAGCAGCACAAACTGGGTCTAACGAGGACAGAAAAACGATGCATGTGCAAGAAGACAAATATCTGAGAGTGTGTAGTCTAAGACAAAGACGCCTCAAAGGTCGTCACCTGGCAGCTGCACTAAATAGTAGCCGTCAAACACCAGTGTCAGTATCAACAGTGAAGCGGCGACTTCAGGATGCTGGACTTCATAGCAGGACTGCCAAGAAAAAGCCATGTCTCAGACAGGCCAAAAAAATGTCCAAGTGAAACAAGGAATGATATCATACCAACAAATCTGATAACGATATTTTAAATCAATAAATAAATAAAATAAATAATAAAATAAACTCCAATGAGGCTAGATTACCCGTACCGTATGGGTGAGCAAATCAAAGCGTTCCTTTTTTTAGTAATTTCAGGTGGGATCACCTCGTTGTGCCAGTAACATTGGAAGCCATCAGGACCAACAAGGTTACATTTTTTCTCGTCAGAGAATAAAACTCTGATGATTGGTACTCTTCTGCGGTTTTGGTTCTTGAAAGCCTTCCCCTTAGACACCGTCTGATGGGTGTTGGACTGCACTCGGAACCAGTGACAACCTTCATTTGAGTCAAGGATCAACCCGTGCCTTCACGAACAGCCAGGCCCGGTGACATTTTTGTTGGATCTACTGGACTTTTTGGTTTTCAAACAATCAGGCCACTGATGTGACAAAAACAAAACGAAATTTCCATCACTAACATGAACTGCAATAGTTACTGCTAAGTGGCAACACATACGGCACCACACATTTTCACAGAAAACATCAGAAAAGAGAAGAAAAAAAAACCTAGTTCACTTCAAAGAACCGACTCCTACTGTTTACTTCTAAAAGTCAGACCTGGTTTGTAAGAAAACGACCTATCACTGCACTGCGGTGTACACCCGCACGTTGTGATTGACACTATCCTTTCCAACTGTTTCCCAACCAACTGCGTTTTTGGGCAAATATAGCAGATGAACATGGAGAAAAAGAAAAACACATCTGCCTTGGAGGATTTCTGGATTCGTATCTACCGATCAATCTGCACTAAAGTCAAAGCAAAAGAAAGGTTTTTATCACCAAATCGGTCATGGCCATGAGAAACAACCAATATAATCTTTTACATTTGACACTTCCATCCACTCCATTCTGACAGCTGTCTTCTCCCCATCTTTTATTCCCTTTGGCGGGTACTTCACACTCTCCAAAACATTTGTGTTCCTCTCACACGCGACGACAACACAGCAGAGGCCTGCAGTGATACCAAAATCATTTATAGCTTCGTATGTCCTGGGCGGCTCTCCAGGGGGTGCTACGTTGTGTTAAGGGAATGCAAAACAACCATTTAGACATACACTACCTGGGATGGATTCTTGCACACTAAGAGCCCTCAAAGGAGTATTTTTATACAATATTTGTTCTGGAAAAGGTCATTGCTTTTTATGGCTTAAGAGCGGGCAAACTCTCATTTCACCCCATCAATTAGTCAGTCATTCCCATGAGTAATGTTGCACAAAAGCATATATTGCTCTTAGCTGAAAGTTACTGTGAGAATAGTTAATCAGCATATATTCACCAACAAACAGTCCGAGTCTTACTGTCAGTTATAATGAAAAACAATTGCGCTTGAAATGCATTCATTTTTACTCCCGTTTATTTATTTATTTGTTTATAGTTTTACTTCATAATTCTTATTGTTTACATTATTAGTATTAATACACTTTGGGAGATATCATTGCACATCAAAACCAAAAAGACAGGCATTTTTACCTTTTATATGCTGTTCTATGCCGTCCGTGTTTTCAATTAATCATGACATTTGTACCAGGATCAAACTACTACCATCATAAAAGCTTTATTTTCCTTATTTATCTTTATTTCTGTAGATCAGGGGTGGCTTCGGGAGTAAATACCACTTTGCTACTCCCTGTAACTTCACTGTCATGGACAGGTTTTCTAACAACAAACATACACTACCGCTCAAAAGTTTGGGATCACTTGCAAATTTCTTTGTTTTGCAAAGAAACAAAAATGCATTTCACAAACATTTGTATCCATTTCACAAACAATGAAAATGAATGAGATGATTTTCAAAGAAGGATGTACATTTTTGCATAGAGGCCTACTATCAACATCTGTCAGTCCTCTGCATCAATCTCCTGGTATGGCTGCTAATCCAAGTTCATTATTTTATAAGGCTAATAGATGATTAGAAAAGCCATCTAAAAATCTAAACTAAAACTAAAATCTCTTACCATGTTGTTAACTACTCCCTTCAAAAAGCAGCACAAACTGAGTCTAACAAGGACAGAAAAACGCTGCACAACTGTGCAAGAAGACAAATTTCTGAGAGTGTGTAGTTTAAGACAAAGACGCCTCACAGGTCGTCACCTGGCAGCTGGCACTTCCTGTCGCCATAGGTTGAACCGGGATTAATTATGTGATGAATTATGAAAGGGGCGTATGGATCTCTCCAGGGTGCTATATTCATCATACACACCAATTATGATCAAAGTCTGATCTCGTGGAGCAGAGTTATTTGAGTTATCAAAGGTGCGTCCTAGATGCGGTACTTGCTAGATTAATTGGCGACTCCGAATTGTCCATAGGTATGAATGTGAGTGTGAATGGTTGTTTGTCCATATGTGCCGTGTGATTGGCTGGCCACCAGTCTAGGGTGTACCCCGCCACTTGCCCGAAGACAGCTGGGATAGGCTCCAGCACCCCCGCGACCCTCGTGAGGATAAGCAAAAAAGAAAATGAATGAATGAATGAAAATGTGGCATTTATGTTTGTGTCCACACAAGTACAATTTCCTTTTTTTTAAACACATTTTTCTTTTTTTTGTTTTTTTTTTTGTCCTGTCCAAACATGGGATTTTTTTTTTTAAACTGATATTTGGAAAACTCCAGCCAGGGTGACTGCATTTTATAAATTGGTATAAAATAGTATTTCATGTATATTAGTGTGTAAGCGTCTATTGCACTCGTTTGTGGTGTGTGTACTTTTGTTAGTACGCCACTGCTGCATCGCAATACTATGTCATAGTTCCAGTTTGATGCTCACCATCACACCTCTTCTTCTTTATCATCACTGGTGTTTTAATGTACCTGTAGAGTTATACGTAAGATGTACCCACAGATGGTTCCACTATTTGTGTTTTGCAAACCTGTTGTCCATTTGGAGGATGTAAAATCTGCTGATTAAAAAGCACAGTACATTGCGTTCCAACAAGAATGTTACAGGGAACAGAAGTGAAAGTTAAGCTCACTTATTAGATAAATGGACAATTACGGAGCTACACACATTTGCAAACGCTGTGTACTCCCAAATACGCATATCCTGCAGCAACATACTTAACACACAAGCCAATGGCCTGCTGCAGTATGATTTAAAAAAAAAAACTCAAAAATGAGTGTTTTGTCCTATTTACACTGTTACTTTTGGTAAAAACTCTCTTGAGGACATCTTCCCTAACAACCAGTGCGGCCCAAATATTAGCGACAACTCCGACGCTAATGAGACCGGGAAAAAGAGATGGTTTCTTGTAAGGCTGTCGCCCAATTATCCACAATGCATTTCCTCTCTGAGACAGGTAGTGTAGAATAAATGAAATGTAACCGTGTGTGCGTGTGTGTGGGGAGGTTGCGTTAATGTGCGCAGACAAGGTGCTGCGTGAAGGCCAGGCACTGTGGATTACAAGCAAGGCTGATGTTGCGATGCCACCGCAGACAAAATGACTCATAATCCCTTAAGAGCTGCCACATATGCCTGCACTGTAAGTCCATTTGTGTTACGACAACATGACCTTTGGATTCGAACCCATCTGTTCCGCTCCAAATATTTACGTAAGAGTGCAGTTTTCAGAGCACATTGTATAACCCGAACACGCAGTTTTTACTCAATAGTTTAAGACATTTTGACATTACTATTTGGATATTATTGATTAAAAACAGGCAGCATCTGCGTCACTGTCAAGAATCATGTGTGCACGCCTGTTTGCAGAAACACTACCAGTCCAAAGTTTTTTGTCATTTGATTATTTTGAGAAAGTGTGTGTCTCCTGGAATTGACTACTGCCAAATCCAGGGTCCCAAAGTCAGCTGGGCTTAGGGTCCAGTTCACCTGTGACCCAGACGGGAAACACACACAGTACCTTGGTTTTCATAGGAACATCAAAACATCAAAAGCTTTAAGTCTCGTTTTAAAACCCACTTTTATTAACTGGCTTTAATAAAAGTTCTTTATTTTAATTGGTTTTATTTGTTACTTTTATTGCTTTGCTTCTTGTTTTTAATATTTTAATATCTATTTTACAATTTTATTTCTTATTTGATCTTTTAGTTTTGGATTAAATTCAATTTGTCCCTTTATTTGTTGTATTTTATTTTTACTTTTTATTTTACTAGTCTGTGCAGCACTTTGGAAACTCTGTTTATAAAATGTGCTATATAAATAAAGTGGATTGGATTTAGTTTTTGGGAGAACAAAAATATTGCCTTAAATGTCCCTGTTATCATCGGGCCAACCAGTTCACAAACACACAAAAATGGATTGTGATTCTTTTAGTTAGGACACTATAGACAGATTTCAACCTTGAAGAAGCCTCAAATGACTTGATAAACTTTTGATTGACTGATGAACAACCTGTTTCACTTAACTGCTTGTCTGTAATAGTTTTTTTCTTTTGGCTCACTGTCAATTATTTTTGAATCTACTTAGAATCTCCTAAAGATCCAACACTGGAAAATGTAAATTCCTGGAATTTTTCAACTGCTCTTAAACATTAAACATTATGAAGTTCTCAAACTGGATGCACTTGATGATTTTAGTCGAATACCTCTACACTACAGTGTGTAGTTTAGGCTACCACTTGCCAGACTCATCCTTCAGAAACCTAAAAAGGTTTAAGTACACAACCGTGCCGACATGTGGAACTGTTTGACGACATAGAACAGATACACGCAGACCCTAAACAAACCTTCCTTTGACAGTCTGTTAGAATCATGCCTTTGCTGCCCGTACAGCTGACGGTTGCCATTATTCTTAGTTGACCTGGCCTGGAAAGCTATTCATCAGTGACAAATACCAACGTGTTCATTATAACCACTGCTTGGTCGACAATGTTGGACTTGTTGGGAATTTCATGAAATACAATGTGAGTTGCGGATATCAACATTTTGTTGACGTTGTGGCAAAACAAGCTTTAAATGGCCATTTTTCTTTCTCGGAAGAAAAAAAAAAGCTTGGGAATCCCTGCATTAAACCCAAAAACAGCAATTATCTTGTCAATCGTGAGCTGTGATGCTAGAGCTAAAATGTGCACACAGTAATAGCACTGATTATCTTCCTTTCAAAACATCAGGTAGTCAAGCAAGCAAGCAAACGGATGTGTGAGGTGCCAACAATCGGTCGCCGTAAACAAGCCGCTCATGTGAAACAAGTATCTAACAGAGGAAGCTGATAAGTAAATAAGGCTCGGGGAAACTAAACGTCAGATAATGTAAAGGACTGGCAAGAGTTTTCATCCCTGATTGGATGTTTTGTTTTCGGTCAGGAAGTGACCCCCCGTCCCCTTTTCCTGAAGAAATCTGATCTAGTAACGGGGGTCAGCATCTTGCCACAATTATCCTGGAGGTCCTTTCACTTCCACGTTGTTGTCTCGCCCAGCTCTGGCCCAATCAGGAGTGTCGCAGGAACGGAACAAAACACTTAACAAATGCTTTATCTTCCCATCAGCACCAAGGCATGACACAGGAAGACAGCCAGACATGCTTCTCACAGGAGTGGGTCCTCTGCCACTTCACGATGGCTGATAGGAAGCCATTTGGAAGCCAGACATGACTGGGCTGCCTGGAGGTGGCCTGAAGTGAAGGCAATAAGCAGATGCAGTCCTTATAATGAAAGTTCCCGAGCAGCAATGCTCAGCTTGTTTTGAAAGCGTGTTGTCTTTCCATCTGATGAAGGTCCGTCCGTCTGTTATGCATTTACCAGAGTGGCCAGAAGGCAACTTTGTCTGCAAAAGTGCACAGACGTGGTATGAAATATTGCAAGGTGTCATTGAAGGAGACCACGACAATGGCACAGGGTATCACAACTAGGTCTCCTTTAGATATGTTGTTTTAGCAATACTTTAATGACTGCATATTCTGTATTTTCCAGACCAGTTTGTCTTTGAGGTGCAGGTGGACAGCCGAGTCCTGACCTGAAGAGTCAGTCTGTGTTGTGGCATATGCCTGCTCAGTGGCTGCCCAGTTTTCCCGGTATAAAAAGTGACTAACATCCTGAACAGTCCAGTTCAATGCCCTGAGAAGACCAGAAATAATGAACAAAGTTGGGGAAATAGGCCGTGTTTACACAGTAATCTTTAACACCAGACAATGTAGAAGAGACACAAAACATCATGATTTATCAATTAATATACACTATCGCTCAAAAGTTTGGGATCACTTGGAAATGTTTTTGCGCCAGTCGGAGATATGGCTTTTTCTTGGCAGTCCTGCTATGAAGTCCTGCATCCTGAAGTCGCCGCTTCACTGTTGATACTGACACTGGTGTTTGACGGCTACTATTTAGTGCCAGATGACGGCCTGTGAGGCGTCTTTGTCTTAAACTACACACTCTCAGATATTTGTCTGCATCATTTTTCTGTCCTTGTTAGACCCAGTTTGTGCTGCTCTCTGAAGGGAGGAGTTAACAGCATGGTAAGAGATTTTAGTTTTAGTTTAGATTTTTAGATGTCTTTTCTAATCATCTATTAGCCTTATAAAATGATGAACTTGGATTAGCAGCCATACCAGGAGATTGATGCAGAGGACTGACAGTTGTTGATAGTAGGCCTCGAAGCAAAAATGTACATCCTTCTTTGAAAATCCTGATCATGAATCATTATTCATTTTATTTGTTTGTGAAATGGAAAAAAAATGTTTGTGAAATGCATGAAAATGTGTTTTTCTTTGGAAAACAAAGAAATTTGCAAGCGATCCCAAACTTTTGAGCAGTAGTGTATGTTATTTTAGCAATACTTTAATGACTGCATATACTGTATTCTCCAGACTAGTTTGTCTTTGAGGTGCAGGTTGATAGCCGAGTCCTGACCTGAAGAGTCGGTGTGTGGTGTGACATATGCCTGCTCAGTTTTCCCACGTGTAAAAAGTGACTAACATCCTGAACAATCTGGTTGCAATCAACAGCATCATTTATTAATTAATATATTTTTGACAAATCGTGAGAGTGAAGCTGCAAAATCCGAAGCGCCAAGCAGTGAGGGACGCCTGTGTACCCTTAAAAGCAGAGTGAATCAGCATTTGGTTAGCAACCCACAAACCGTCTGCACTGATCCAAGGTTTTTTTTGACATGTTTAGAGCTGGAGCTTTTAGATCTTAAACTAATATATAGCCTATTAATCAAATTTATGTGCCATATACTCTCTTCTTGGGGATGTGCTGCCTAATTAGCCCACACGATGAATGATATTGTAGTGCTTTATTAAGGTTCCAAGGCACTGCCAGGGAAAACCAATAAATACGACACTAGGGATTCTACCATATGAAATGGGAATATTTCAGTCTTTTAATGAAGCGCTGTCAATGCAAACCGCGCATACCCTTTAAGTTATTTAAATATGCACATGCTGGTATTATATAGGGATGTATAAGTGATGGTAGCTGGCTTCGTTTTTACAACCGAGGAGCTGCTTTGCCCAGCTTTAGGTCCTTCTTGGTAAGAAAAGCAGCTGCATACAGATAAGCTTTACTGCATGCTTTTTATTATGATGATATTGCTCACTAGGTAGAGCTAATGAGCATCTTGGGGCCCTGGAATAAGTAAAGTATCTCTTTCAATATGTCTAATTCTGTTGAATGTAATGGGAAAAGTTGTGGGGAGCAATGGGTGAGGACATCAAGGAAGCGAACTTGATTGATCTCACCTCTCATTGAAACATAATGGAAAATCAAACATCATTATTGGTGCATTGAACCATAAAAGACAAATGTATCTTAGTGCTCACTCTCTGTTTTCTTCAGTGTTTTATGGGCTCCCATAGGACATGTTTGGGCCTGTTGCAGGTCGGCTATAAATCCCCAACTTATCCAAAGGGAGGTTGGCTGTCTGGCCGAAGATGGACCGTGTATCAGGTCTGGATAGAGACCTCGATGACAGGTCCCACCGAGGATTGAATGGATAGCCGTGTCTGATGAATGGTCGACCTCCTCTCTAATCACCCTCCTAAAAGGCGCTCCGAGAGAGACGCCAACACGGGGAAGGTTGGTAAGTCGGAGGACAGGAACGATCTCCATGCAGGAGTCCATTACTCATAACGAGGGTTATCAATTCATATTTCCCAGTGACTAGCTAGTACACCTACAGTGTGATAGTATCACCTACAAAATCCTTCTGTACACCTACAAGTCCATCCATAACCTTGCCCCCCCCTTATCTCTCTGACCTCGTCCACATTCTCAAGCCATCCCGTTCCCTCAGATCTTCCTCCTCCCTCCATCTCACTGTACCCTCTGCATGCCTTCGCACTATGGGGAGCAGAGCTTTCAGCCGCTCTGCTCCCCAACTCTGGAACTCTTTGCCACCAGACCTCTGTAACTCTGCCACCCTTCCCATCTTCAAACTCAAAACTCATCTGTTCAAACTTGCCTATTCATTGTATGTTCTCTTTTATCTAGTATTTTATATTGGTGTTTTTTTATCTTCTGTACAGCGACCTTGGGTGTCCTGAAAGGCGCTTTGAAATAAAATGTATTGTTATTATTATTATTATTACACTGCCCATGCTAGCGCTGCTAATGTTAGTTCGAGCCATTCTCATCTTCAGTCATGATGACATTGATTCAAGCCCCCAGATCGCTGTCCCTGGCCATGCCTGCCGGTAACTAAAAGACACTCGTATGCCAAGGTACTACTGTATAAATGGCAATAAAAAATACTGGTAGTGCTCCGGTTGCTCTGGTTGTCAGCGTACTCTATAACAACTCAACAATTCAAATAGTATATAACTTATAATAATGTTGGCACACATTTTATTTGTAAATTTGTCTTCGTTCTTCTATCCCATTTGCTTATATATGCATATTTATAAGTTATTTATAAGTTTTTTTTCAAAAAGTATTAATGATGCAACTGCACAAAAGAAGTGATCATGTTTTGTGCAGTTTTAAGCTGTAAAAACAGCCACAAGGTGACAGAAGTGCATTTTATAAGAACTCGGCATGCATCCCTCCCATATAAAAGAGCGCCACAGCAACCAGGAAGTCAAAAAGCATGGATCCATGTAGAGTCCACAAGTTTACGCAGTTTCAATATATGCACAGTTCATGGTTTTATAGTTGTAAATAAATGGTTATTTTCATGAAGCCATTTTTTGTTCTGTTTATGTTGTGGCATGGTTGTTTAGCTACGTATTTTTGTCAAAATATATATGGCTAAATTTGTGTCAAAGTGACAGTTATGCTTAAAATGACTCTTTTCACAAGAAGCCTTTTTTTAGTTGGGAACTGCTATTTTGCTGAAACTTACCCATGTCCTCCAGCTGAGTACTATAGAATGGAAAAAGGCAGAAACAAACTCCTTTCTCTGATTCTCTATTGGTATGTACCATTTCTATGTAACCCTAGAACACAATATTTTGTGTGCCTTGAAAAATCAGTCAAAATCATCAAAAATGGCAGCTACTGATTTTTAAAAATGACTGGTATTGAATGAACAGACTGTACAGAGATTCTATTTATTTGATATTTTACCATTCGCAACTGTGTAAATATGAGCGTAAAAAGAAGTTAAAGGATAAATCAAAATGTACAAGTCGTGTTACTACTTGAATTTTGTGCGACATTAAGAGCATGTTTTTCCTTGAATTCTGAATGACAGGACCTGAGTGGTTTCAACATTTGAGGCTACACTGTCATTTTCAGGACAGAATAGCATGATCAACTAAATTGAACGTGTGCATGTTTATTTTAAACGTGCCAAACACTCGATGCTGGGTACTGAAAGATGAACGCAAGAGTCCCCGGTTTGTTCATGCTTCAAGTGTATCAAACAACCTCTTTTAAAGTGCTAACGCTTGCTCTTGAGTATCAATTTCAGCAGTGCATTTGGATAAATCGTCCCAAAATGCTGTGAACTCGTTGCACACCTCCCGCTATAGCAATGTGTTTTCAAGAAAAGCTTTTAAGCAGTTAGTGTGCCTCCCATTTGACAGTGAATTCTGAAATGCAAATCCTAATAGTCCGACAAAAAAGCTCCTGTCAGTGGAAAAAGGTGACCCTAAATACATCCTTCAGTGGCTGCACATTGATGAGTCAAAGGAAGCAAAATTGTCCTTCAGAGCCTGTTATTATTTGAGCAAGCTAATGCGATGCACGCTGCACACTGAACCCGGAGCAAGAGCTGCATTTGCTGTACACTCCACTGCAAAATGAGACTAGTCAAGCCCTAATGTAACCAGCAAAAGCTGGATAAAAATCTATACAAACTCAATTATGAATCAATTTGAGTTTGTGTCAGACAGTCTGGTGCCAACAGAGTGGATTTTTTATTAACTTATGGTCTGGGAAGAATGAAACACTTTTCATTTGTGTACTTCACTATGTTGCTTCATGATTCAGAGGCAGGGTGTTCACATTTAGTCTCATGTGGAGGACTAGCTTGAGAAGCCTGATTATGACATCAAAAATGTTTTTTTTTTCTTTTGTATTACTGCTAAAGATATACAGTAGCGATGATGCGGTTATGTGGAGAAGGCCTGGTTCATTGAGCAATGAGATCAAATCCCTTCTATTTCACGACGGTGGAAGTTTGGTTGGATTTCTTCAGTGCAGCACCATGTCCTGCATATAAAATTAGGTCACTGGCTTGAATATTCATGATCCGCTATGACAACTCCCTGCTAGTCCGTGTCAAGACCTATGTTAATTCTTGGATTTGCACATGAGAGCCTATACTTGGAACTCTTTACCGCCGCAAATGTTCAGAGTTTGACACTTACAAGCTTGCTGAAATACAAATATGGAGATGTGACACATTTTATCGAACCTAGTACTGAACATCCAATATTTGGATTTAGCATGTTTTTAATTGTTTGCTGGACATATGGCGGCCTTTTTTTTGGAGGGTCACAAGGCTACAGCTGTTGCCAGGAAAATATGGTTTGTTATTGCCCTTACAAAATGTCTTTTGTCCACTACTTTGATAGGTTTACTGATATTACTTGTAGGGGTGTCGTCAGATCTTGTGACATTAAAACGTGACAAGATTTATAATTTGGAAAAAGCAGTAGCAGTGGGCAGGGCAGCCAGAAGCCAATCAGACTGTGAATTGTGGAGTGGCTACTTTGAATGATGATACAGTATTTTGGAAGTGGCAGGATGCAAGGTGTTATTAGGAGTGCATATTGAGTGCTGTAGGCAAACCTTGCAATCCAACCCACCTTGGTGTTCACAGGCTGTTTTTTCAATCATAGTTAAACCGCTGCTTGTACAAGCTGTAGTAAATTGTACATTTGATTAATTATGCTTTAAGATTTGTCACATCAACCCATGTAGATGTCAGGACTTGTCTGCAGTCACTGGTTCCGTTTCATGACACACCTCATACATAGAAGAGATCCATGTTGCAATTTTTTTCGTTTTCCAAAAGAAAAACATTTTCATACATTTCACAAACAATTTTATCCATTTCACAAACAATTAAAATGAATCAGATGATTTTCAAAGAAGGATGTACATTTTGGCCTCGAGGCCTACTATCAACAACTGTCAGTCCTCTGCATCAATCTCCTGGTATGGCTGCTAATCCAAGTTCATCATTTTATAAGGCTAATAGATGATTAGAAAAGCCATCTAAACATCTTACCATGCTGTTAACTACTCCCTTCAGAGAACAGTACAAACTGGGTCTAACAAGGACAGAAAAACGCTGCACAAATGTGCAAGAAGACAAATATCTGAGAGTGTGTAGACAAAGACAAAGACGCCTCACAAGTCGTCACCTGGCAGCTGCACTAAATAGTAGCCGTCAAACACCAGTGTCAGTATCAACAGTGAAGCAGCGACTTCAGGATGCTGGACTTCATAGCAGGACTGCCAACAAAAAGCCATATCTCAGTGGTCCCAAACTTTTGAGTGGTAGTGTAGATGGGCAGGAGAGCAGGAGTGAGCTACACTCTTGTACAGCTGTGCAATGGTAAAAAAAATGGTTTAAAAAAAACCTCCACAGTGCAACCCAACCCTTGACCAAGAGAGCCAAGAAGGTAGGGTTTGAACACAATCCTCTGTTGCCTCTCTGCACCACACCTTCCTGGCAAGTGTGTTGCAGGGGCCATATTTGGAACATGGATATTGCAGAAACAAAATAAAAGCCGAGAAAAAGTGAAAAAATTTAGCAAAAAGGCATAATTTAACTAGCAAAACCTACAAGGTCGATACTAATATCTAATCGCTCCGGAAAAGTGACTTCTGCCCCCACGATCCAGATCCGGATAAGCAGAAGAAAATGGATATAACGGATAGTCAAATATTTGTCAAGAAGCCATATGTTCAGCTTTTCACCTGGAATTGAAGTTTTATTAAATTGTACCTCATTATTGTCAAACGTCCTTTCTGGTCTCTCATCTGTTTTGAGCCAATTTACAGCCAAACCAGACCAAACAGCCAATTTACCATTGACAGCCAACTCGTACCGACTGGAGAAGAAATTAATGGGTATATCTTAATCTTATATTGATATCACATATCAATATCATATATCAAATATCATATATCATATATCAGCCTGCAGCTAAAATCTCTGATCGAAGCACTCTGACACAGGCAGTCCATTTCGTAGTCCGCTCCAGCACTTCTATGTAGCAGAGCCCGGACCCAGCAGGTAGACCCTTGTGACCATAACACCAATGTGTGCTAATGTGCTAACAAAGTTTGGGCTGTTTTGCTCAAGTCAAAAAAAAGATCTTGCAGGTTAGTCAAAAACTTGTCATGCACAAGTTTCCGTGGTGGCGCAGAACCAAAGAAGTTTATTACAACCAACCTCATTGTGCAGCATCCCAAGAAACAGCATGAGGATTTTGGCAAGACCGCAGCTCCCTCAAACATCCAACGCTGTCCGAAATATTTGCAAAGCTGAGAAACTCCCATGAGACGGAAATAAGTTTATGAGCTATAACAGAAAAGAGCCAGCCCCTGTCGGTAATGAGTAATTTTGGTTTTAAATTCTGGCTATTCGCTGAGTCCTTCGCTGATTTGCGCTATCAGTATCAGTGAGTGAAAAAGTTGCATCCGAACTACAGTAGTTCCTGTTTTAAACACAACAACAAGGTGAGCTATGGGATTCCATGGAATGCTGTCACACAAAAGAGATATCTCTTTCGAAGTGAATCCATTGTATCCCGAAAAGCAGTTTGTTATACCCGCCCATATATTCTACGCATCACAATCCAACTGTCAGTCGAACTATTATTTTCCTACTTGTCATAATATTGTAGTGTGTATGGACAACGCATTTGGACAGGCACACAAACACATACAGGTCCCATTGGTTCTATTAAAAGTTGCCCTACAGTAGTTTGTTGTATTTTCTCCATCTCATAGTCCATGCCATGAGGCAGGAGTGCCTGCTTTGTCCCTTAAGGTCGAGAAACTACTGGAGAAATGACAGCGTTTTCCCCCAGACATTTATACCCACAGTGTGATGGCCTCTCATTAGTAAGAAAGTGGGTCACAGAGGACAGAGTGGTTATCAATTGTTGGATGAGGAATGGAAGTTTGTGTCAACCCCATCTTGGGAAATGAAACAACCCTTCCAGTGGTCATTTACTACTTTTCTGCCAAGAGCAGCACCTAATACAAGAAATGGTGTGGGATTTTTGGCATGGCCATTTTCTAACAAGCTGACACACAATTTGGGACTTTCGGCCCAACGTCGGGTGCATACAGTCTGCAGAATAAAGTATGCATAATGGCTTGTGCGTTCAGATGAAAAATTAGACATTTCTGGGGCTGGGTTTCCCCTACAGTTATGAAATGTAATTTACTTTTAACTCACCATGGTGAAAACAGTAGTTAATGAGTATTTGTTGACAAGCTGACTCAGGTGAAACAAGTCAGTTATTGGATATTGAACACTGCCGTTTCATGGACCTGCTAAATAATTACATAACTCATCTGGTATTGCTTTTGGTACCACGGAGACTGGGCGGCACCATGACCAATGTCTGTGTAGTTCAAAGTGGTTCTGGGTTTTAAACCAGTCCAGACTGTCTGTGTTCTCATAGAGCTTATATGGGTCAAAAACTGTTTTCCAGTATTGGGTATTTTAATTACTGCATGTTCTCCCCGTGCATGCATGGGTTTTCTCCGGGTACTCCGGTTTCCTCCCACATTCCAAAAACATGCTAGGTTAATTGGCGACTCCAAATTGTCTATAGGTATGAATGTGAGTGTGAATGGTTGTTTGTCTATATGTGCCCTGTGATTGGCTGGCAACCAGTCCAGGGTGTACCCCGCCTCTCGCCCGAAGACAGCTGGGATAGGCTCCAGAACCTTGTGGGGATAAGCGGTAGAAAATGAAAGAATTAATTCATTAATTACTACAGTGGTACCTCGATTTTTTGTTCCAAAAGGTCTGATAAAAAACATTTTTCCCATAGGAAATATTGTAAATCGATTGACGATTCCATTAGAGCACCCTCCCAGAAAATAATTAATTAATTAATGACTACTGTTTCATGGTAGACAATGGTCTATTATTAGTCAAAACAAAGTGCAAATACAAGTGATATGTAGTATTCTGACACAAAACATTGAGACATTAGCTTCCATTACATTACGTACTGCAGTATAAAAGCTGCAATGGGTGTAAACAATGACTAATAGGTCTGTAAAGGTGACTATAGGGGTGTTATTTCATATCGGCAGGGCTCTGATTACGTCAAATTACATCGTTAAAGTTACTTTCATGAAATGTAGTGCGCTATTATCTGTGATAATAGAGATGTCACTCTTCCAAAAGAGCAGAGTCGACTATGACACTATGACAATGACAACAATTTGAACATATAATAAGATACTGTATAAAAATGAGCAGTTCTTACTTGCAGCTGGGAATCGGCTTCCATCAACTTGAAAGACACGTAAACGTCATGGGACGGGAACTCGATGCAACAATGGTGAGCCAAAGTGTATTTAGTTAAAAGTGTGGTTTTCAGGATGTACTATAAGCTTTATAAAGGTGCGAATGCCAGTGTGAATGTTTGTTTGTGATCGGGCAATAGTCTAGGGCGTACCCCATCTCTCACCCAAAGTCAGGTAGTATAGACTCCAGCCCTGAACAAGTGGAAGGAACAGAGACAGAGGACATTACAAGCCAACGTAGCATCCACATTTGTAGCTGTGATTCGAATGCAATTGCTGCTTTAAAGTAACGACTTCCACTCAGACCATCAAGCTGACATGAAATCTACAGTACAATTGTTTTTACTTTCACTTTGTCTTGGTTTCACTGTTTTTTGTGCCTACCCCCCCCCCAGTCGCTGCGAATCACAAGCGCTCTGTTGGTGCATCTTGAAGATGATTATCCACTGAGATTGAGCTTCTCTAGCTTAACACGCCCAAGGGAGCCTCATCACCCCCGCCGTAATAGACGAGAACAAAAGAAGTAGAGAGAGAAGGAGAGGCAAGAATTCCACCGAGTTCCAACAAAGAACACAGCGGAATCTTCAACACCCTCTCCCTCTCCGGCTTACACTGACTTTAGCAGCCATTAAACCTGCGTGCTGTGCGGATACCGCCACCTTCATCTCATCCAGGGAGAGAAATACTGACAAGTATCTACCGACCGCTGTCATTAATTGAAGTATCTGTGTGATTATAAGGTGTGTTGTGTCCATACACGCAGAAATCTTGGAGAACTGGGACTGCCGTGATCAATTCCCAATTGTTCTTGAGACTCTAAAGTGTTCATCTGTGTGAACGATTGTTGGTCTGTATGTGTTCTGTGATTGACAGGTTCACAATCAATCAATTACACGTTCATCCAAAGTCAGATAGAGAGATAGCAAGAGAGGTCATTGGCTGTGTTCGAAACCGCATACTTACCTACTACTCATAGTAACGTTTTGAGTATGCACTGTGTCTACACTGGCAGTATGCGATCTTTGAGTATGCGAGATGCATACTGCATTTGCCAGAAATGTTGATTGTGTATCGTCAGCTTACTACTCACACTCAAATTACTCAGGATGAATTGTCACCGCGAAAAAAATCAACAAAAAACGCAGGCTGAACACTGAGCAGCAGGATGGACCAAACGGCGGTGTCAAGCAGGATATATTGCGAGTTGGTTCGCTTCCTGTTTTCAAAGTAAAATCAGTAATTTATCACTATGGTTTTTTGTATGAGAAAAGTAAGGGGGTGTTTTATTTTGTGAAAATAACCGAAAGTGGTAATGGTAATGTTTTTTTTAATTCATTTGAACATGCATCAGATTACAATTGAGTGCATCCCATAATCAGTTCTCAGTTCCACATGTCCAAAAAGAGTAGGAAGAAGCAAAGCTTATTAAATCCTACCCCTCCATCAGGTACTTTTACAATCAGTAACTGTTACATTTGTTCACTTCCTGCTTTCCTAATATAATTTAAGTTTTTTTTAAATATTTATTTTATGATTTTTTTTGTTTTTTGTCACGTACCAAAGTACGAGGTGATATGAGCATCAAATGACATCATGGGTACCAAAGTAATTGTCAATATAGTGATAAACGTATATAGCACATCATGACTGGTTCAAGTCTCTTCATCCTTGTCATCAACTGCTTGTATTGTTTCTTGAATTGGCTCATCGTTGTGCATTGTTTGATTTCCTTGCTCAATCCATTCCATAGTTTGATTCCACATACTGAAATGCTATGGCTTTTTAACGTAGTCCTAGCATACATATACTAAGTGTTTCAAATTTAGTTCTTCCGTGAGATCATATTTCTCCTCTTTGCATTGCTAACTTTGGCTAGCTTAAATTTGCAGAAAATGTTCGAACGAAATTGTAAACGGTTGGTATTTGGACAAATAAATGGCACACTCAGGATCTAAACAGCCACTTTCTCACCTGATTTAAAAAAATTAAGATATGCCTTTATTCGTCCCTCAGTGGGGAAATTTGTAATTTGTAATTTGTAAAATTTGAAAAATAATAATCTCAATATGATGTATTTAAAGAGTTTAGAGCTAAAGTGAAATGCATTGTGGGTTATCATGTAGTACGCTGTAGTGTAAACGCTTTGCATACTGTCTGATGGATTGGGTATGTAGTATGGAGTGTGGATAGTATGGGCATGGAAGTATGTAGTAGTTAGTATGCGGTTTCGAACACAGCCATTATCTTATGTTTACCCGGGTGTGCGTCTTGGGGGCTGCATTGTCAGTCCGGAACTGCAGACCTCCCTGATTTTGGCTCCCTGTTCCAGCTCCACCAGGGGGGATACTGAGGTGTTCCCAGGCCAGTGAGTCCAAGATCTACCGCAGGGTCTCCTCTTGGCCGGAACACCACACCAGAGAAGCCCAAGCACCCTAGCTTGTGTAATGGTCGCTACCAATAGCTCATGACTATAGCCAATCACAGGGTATTGGCTCCAGGATTTATTTACATATGAACTTTTCTCTGGACTGCTGTTATCTCAGTGAAACTATAGCTAACCATGTTGTTGGTGTGAGTTCAATTCCCTACCAATGTCCCGTTCATTTCAGTTTACTCATAACCAGTCCCGGTCCCGGTCCACTGGGGTATGTTCTAGCTCACTAGGAACCCTACAGAAAATCGAGAGATGAGCCAATACCTTTGGACTACAATGGCTTCTTGGCTTGAAGTTACATCACCACTTGTTGCTTTGTGTGGACGCTATTTGTGTTTTACCCTCGCGTTTCATCGTCACACAGTTGCTATGAATGCCTAGCATACACCTCCGCCTAGCGTGACACGGATGCTATCCCTGTCCACCTCTGCCAGCCAAATCCAACGTTTAAAGATTTATCTCTTAAATGAGAACCTGTGGTACACAAACTAATCTGTTTGGCGGCGCTCGTGGTCATGGCTGAATAAAACATTCGACAGCACTAAGCCCCTGAATCGTCCTATCTCTCGCCGGCAAAAGGCTTCTCTCCGCCTCCCTTCGGGGCTCCTTCATTGTTAATCCCACCGATTGCATTCTTTGCCCTGCTGCAGGGGCGTGGCCAGACTTTTGTCTTGTCTGGCATGGAGTTCATTATATGATTGGCGACCGGCTAATGCAATCACGCAGATCATGTGCCTCATAGCGGCCATTCTAGAAGCGCTAGGCTCATCTTTCCTCTCTTCTTCTGGAGGCAGGCTGTCACCACCGGAGAGGTGACAGCTTCCCTCTAAGGTATTTAACCACTTGTCTTGCAAAACCTCTTTTAATTGAAATTAGCCGCTGGCTGATAAGCTGCCGGAGCTTTATCGAAGCATTGATATTGTGGTTCAGGTCTGTCAGGTGCTAGCTTCTTCTCAATGTGAACTTTGTCTTCTTGCACAAATAGACGCTCAAACGTTCGTTTATTTCTGCCTGCTTCTCTTTACCTTCCGAGTCGAACATCATACCTGTCTTTCGTGACAGGTACTGTTGATGGAGATGTGGAATGTCCAAAACACCACGCGATCCAGCCATTTTTACCTTTTGACAGTCACGAGTTCTGATTGTTTGGGTAGCAAGATTACACAAGAAATTATGGTTGGTGCACAGAATAAAGAACTCATCATTTTACTGCAATTTCTGCATTTTTAATATACTATGAATACACTACCGCTCAAAAGTTTGGATCACCTGGAAATGTTTTGGGCCAGTCTGAGATATGGCTTTTTCTTGGCAGTCCTGCTATAAAGTCCAGCATCCGAAGTCGTCGCTTCACTGTTGATACTGACACTGGTGTTTGACGGCTACTATTTAGTGCAGCTGCCAGGTGACGACCTTTGAGGCGTCTTTGTCTTAAACTACACACTCTCAGATATTTGTCTTCTTGCACAGTTGTGCAGCGTTTTTCTGTCCTTGTTAGACCCAGTTTGTGCTGCTCTCTGAAGGGAGTAGTTAACAGCATGGTAAGAGATTTTAGTTTTAGTTAGGATTTTTAGATGGCTTTTCTAATCATCTATTAGCCTTATAAAATGATGAACTTGGATTAGCAGCCATACCAGGAGATTGATGCAGAGGACTGACAGTTGTTGATAGTAGGCCTCTATGCAAAAATGTACATCCTTCTTTGAAAATCATCTCATTCATTTTCATTGTTTGTGAAATGGATACAAATGTTTGTGAAATGCATGAAAATGTGTTTATCTTTGGAAAACAAAGAAATTTGCAAGTGATCCCAAACTTTTGAGCGGTTGTGTGTGTATAAATATATATATACAGTTTTTTAATGGAATCACCTGAATGGACAGACAAATAAGGTGCTCCACTGTTTTTAGCATCATTGAGATGGCAGAGCAGGGGTGTCCAAACTTTTTCCACCGAAGGCCACATGGTGCAAGGATGTTTTGTAAAGCAACACATGTAGATACGGTATATGAAAAAGTTGTATATAGTTCAAGAAAAGACTGCATGTCAGCATTGTGATACTATACTATGTGAAAAAATCTATTATTAGTATGAACTTTGATCTCTACTTTTTTCATCACATTTTTGCTGTTGTAAAATTATTACTTTTTTGTGTTAGATTACTAATTTTTTGTCAATATTTTGCCATTTATTCATTCATTTTCTACCGCTTTTCCTCACGAGGGTCGCAGGGGTGCTAGAGTCTATCCCAGCTGTCTTCGGGCGAGAGGCGAGGTACACCCTGGACTGGTGGCCAGCCAATCACAGGGCACATATAGACAAACAACCATTCACACTCACATTCATACCTATGGACAATTTGGAGTCGCCAATTAACCTAGCATGTTTTTGAAATGTGGGAGGAAACCGGAGTACCCGGAGAAAACCCACACATGCACGGGGAGAACATGCAAACTCCACACAGAGATGGCCGAGGGTGGAATTGAACCCTGGTCTCCTAGCTGTGAGGTCTGCGCGCTATTATTATTATTATTATTATTATTCGTGTATTATCGTTACTGCTGATTTTCCCATTTTTGTGTTGTTTATCTGGCCTGTCATTCTCTATGAACCAGAAAGTAAACTGCAGACTCTAAAAGAGTATTGAGGCAACATTGGAGAAAAAAGGAGATATTTTAAGAAGAAAGTCATACCATAAAAAAGCATACATTTATGAGAAAAAAGTCATAATATTACTTTTGCCCAAGGCTAAAGTCACATAAGTTTCCCCTTGTCTCAGGAAATGCCAGACTATTAAAATAATCTGAGATATCAATAAAGTCAGATTTATGAGAAAAAGCTAATTATTTTTTGTTACAGGCATTGACTGAGACAGCTGTGAAAAGGGGGTCCTTACAGTATGTGACCATTGTACCTGGGCAAAGGTAATATTCTGACTTATTTTTACAACTTTTTTCCTTCTGACACATGACACGGAATTTTACAACTTTTTTTCTCGTGAAGTTACAGTTACTACTTTTTTCTTGTAAATTGACTACTTTTTGTCTTGTAAATTACTACTTTATTTTTGAAATCTCAGATTTTTTTTCAATATGTAGTCCGAATATTCCATCATAGCAGGACAGCAAACTGGCTAGTAAATATTTTTTTTGCTGTTGGAGTCACACAGGACGCATTCTCCCCCGCACCAGAATAAAAGAAAAACAGCGTAATGTCATCCTCGACATTACTTGAGGCCTCTTAATGTCATCAATCATCACTCTCTACTCTGCTACTAAATGTTATTGTTCTTTGCAGTTGTTGTTTTTTGGGATCACTTTAAATCTGCAGGCTCACCGCAGCCATTGTGAGACTTTCTGAGTCACAAGTCAAGCCAGAGTCATTACTGTTGGCCTGTTGCGTTTTCAAAAATAAGTCTCATCAGTCAGCATAATTAGCAAAGTGCTAATTTCTCATTTTGCTGGTTATGGCCCATTAAACACTGATGCAGATGTCCCATAATTAGGCCAGTAGGAATCTGTTATTTAAATTCTGTGCAAATTTGTAAACTCTCTCTCTCTCTCTCACACACACACACACACACATTTTAAGACAGGCAGAATAAAAGGCAGCAAACCAGAACTTCATGGTCATGGACTCATAATATATTTTATGATTAGAGGCCCATGTCCAACAACTCACAATGCCTTGACAAATTATTCTGTGGTCATTTATGATGAAAATCTGTGTTTCTGACTAATATGAACAAATCAATGTCACACATTTGAATTATTCATCAGCTGTTATTATACCCCGTCGTTTGCATATTGTATTTTGAAAGACGACGCTTAGAGTGGATGAAAAGGCTCATAAATCCCATAAGTTCACGTGTTGTGAGCACCAATATGCCAGTGGTTCCCAACCTTTTTACAGTAACGTACCCCTTGACCCAAAGCCATGTACCCCACTACTCCTGCACACGTAAACATAAACCTTATTATGTTAATTAACTTGAAATATTAAACATAAATCAATGGTTTATTGGTAACTCAGAGTGAAAAATGTGTACTTTGCATGGTCACATTAGGATCAAATTTGACATGATCACTGATGAATAGATAAATCATCATCCTACTATCTTTTATTCCACTTTGATGTTGGCATCCTTCCATTTCAATCTTAGGTTTAAGTCTGGCATATTAATTTCATACCGAATTGGAGGGGAAAGTGTAACAATCATGATCAAGCATCGTCGGTCCAAAGGTTGGTGTAACACCGATGTCTGTTAGAAGAAGAACATTTTCCAACATTACACAGCAGTTTGTTAGTTTTGATCCTGCTTGTTGAGAATGAAGTGTCTGTTATCTGACTTGAATCTTTCCATGGTAGAACCACACTAACTCCTTCTTAATAGTATCTGAAATTAAAAAAATACATACAACCATCAATAAAGCCTAATTTTCGGGTGAATCTCCACTCACAGTGCCAAGGTTTTCAACACTCTTAATGCACAAAGTCAAACTTGCTTAATTGTTGAGGACTTTGAGTGCACTCGTAATTTTGAGTGTTTTTTCATTTTTTTTCACATACCCCATACCCCAATTTGGGAACCACTGAAATATGCAATCTTAATTTTGTTTTTTAATCAGTGCAACCAAAAAAATAGAAGTAGGAAAACTATTTTACTAAACTAAACTAAAACTAAACTAAAACTACACACTTACTAAAGTAGAAATTTTGTGACATTTCCATTCACTTGAGTCTCAAGGAAACTACTGTGGACGCAGCCATTATCCATCCCAAAAGAGGCTGTTTCAACTTTAATACAGTCAAATCTCAGGTTTCGTATGCCCTGGTTTTTCTACACAGGTAGCAGGCAGACATTTTCTACAACAGATTTGACCACATCTGCCGCACCTTTGTTTTCATCACCCCTGTTACTGCTTGTGTACTGTACCACTTCCACTAGTAACCAGTATATTAAATACAATTCGTCTTTCAATATTTTTGACTAATAGGCCATAGTCAACCACTAAACAGTGATCATTTATTGATTATTTTGAGAAAAAAAACAAAGTGAGGGCACAACTGTGAAGTGGTGAGGGACGACTGTATTGAGCTACTTTCTGTGGTTCTTCCGTTTTCATATGGTACTGAATTCGTTTGACTTTGGAACCAATTTTGGTTGAAAAGTTGGGTGAAATTGTTTGACTGATGGCTGCACGGTGGTTCGAGTGGTTAGCGCGCAGGCCTCACAGCTAGGATACCAATTCCACCCTTGGCCATCTCTGTGTGGAGTTTGCATGTTCTCCCCGTGCATGCGTGGGTTTACTCCGGGTACACTCCGGTTTACTCCGGTTTCCTCCCCCATTCCAAAAACATGCTAGGTTAATTGGTGACTCCAAATTGTCCATAGGTATGAATGTGAGTGTGAATGGTTGTTTGTCTATATGTGCTCTGTGATTGGATGGCGACCAGTCCAGGGTGTACCCCGCCTCTTGCCTGAAGACAGCTGGGAGGATAAGCAGTAGAAAATGAATGAATGAATGAATGAATGAATGTTTGACTGATAAACCGTTGGAAGTCTGATAATGCTGTACTGTAGTGTTCTATGAAATTGTATTAGGTATAACAAAATAGTAGAAATTTGTGCCTGACAAGCAAAATGTACATTTTAGTTGAGTTATCGTGGTGCTAATTTTAGATATCCTAAATGTCCAGATTGGAGACAAAGTTGAATAATGAAGAACGGAAGGAGGTAAGTACAGCAGATGGACTGCGGTGTGGAAAGGTGAACGTTTCCGGACGTGAGTGAAATGCCACGTGGCGCTGGAACGGTCCACCGGAGCTACCTGAGACTCAAGTCTGTCTGAAACAGGAGTGCTTTGTTGACAAGCCGTCACTGGGAGACTCCGACAAGGGCTTTCAGCAGACCCCCGTGCACTCGGGCCATTCCCACCCCAAGACACCCGCTTGAACCCGACACCACGACATATGTCAGCGCTGTCATTAGCGTAATTGCTGATCATGGCCACAATGGTCTCACCCAAGTCTTGCAGGCATGCGTCAATCCTCAGCCGGCTTTTCTTTACGACAACGGATCTGGGCAAACATCGTTCACAATCTTGACTTCTTCCTGTTCGTTTTGTAGACCAAGGTTATTCTACTTTTACTCGTCTTTGAGTCAATGTTTACGTGCCCTTTGTGAGAAATGCCTCACCAGATGTTGCGGTCTCCAGATGAAAACTCTGAGACCTGCTGACGGATAAGAGGACAATGTGTCACGCACAGGTAGCTGTGAAAAATTGCCCTTGTTATTCTTGTTGACAGTTGTCACGGTTTGGAATTCAAAGCGGTGAAAGTCCTTGTGGATTACCGCCCCCGTTTTCTGTGAAAGACATCGTTTGTTGACATTTTGCCCTTCTTAATAGCAGGATCACATACATATCACAGATAGGGCTTCTGTTGAGCTTTGCAATACTGCTCAATTTGGATTCTACCGATGAAGTTCCTGTCTGAAGTTTGGAATTACAATGGAATCCCCAGGGTAGATCAGAAGCAAGACCTATCAGAGCGAAGGTCAACAGTTTTATTATTTCTGTTTGACAGTAGTCTTTCCATGCCAGAACCAGGTTGTTAAAAAAGTTTTTGCCCCCGGATATAATAAAATACATTGGAGTCTTGGTTAGCATCATTAACCCATTCCAGAAAATACAACGGTGACCAAAACACTTCTTTCTCTTTCGGCTTTTCGCAGACTCTATCTCCTCCATCCAACCTTGTCTCTCTCACACCAACTACCCTTATGTCCTCATTCAGTACATCCATAAACCTCCTCTTTGGTCTTCCTCTACACCTCCTACCTGGCAGATCTAAATCCTTCTACCAATATATTCACTATCCCTCTGGTCATGTCAGAACCATCTCAGTCTGGCCTCTCTGACTTTATCTCCAAGGCCTCTAACATGTAATGTCCCTCTGTTCCTCCTGATCCTATCCATCCTGGTCACACCCAATGAGGACCTCAGCATCCCCATCCTTGCTACCTCCAGTTCTGCATCCTGTCTTTTCCTCAGTTGCACTGTCCCTAGACCAAACAACATCGCTGGTCTCGCCACAGTTTTGCAAGCTAATAGGATGCTAACAAGGATGTTTTGTGATACAAATACATGAAGAACTCGTTTGACTCACGCAGTGTATTACTGATACACGGTGTATACAAGATGTGTGTCATATTGTGATAACTGGAAAATGGCCAAATTTTCCGTAAATGTTCGATGTTAACTAAAAAACATTGTAACTGTGGCGTACGCTAACCAAGGTTCCATTGTATAGATGTGTATTTTGGGGCAAAAATCTGCAAATTTGCAGTCCATTTCTTCTCTTGTTTACTGTCTTCTTCTTTTGCACCGAAAGTTGTAAAATTGTCAGAAAAAAAAAATCTAAACACTCGAAGTTCAAGTTTTGATACATCTGTGATGTAGAAAGTGACAGCTGATCAAAGTCTGAAGTGTTGTGTGACTTTGGTGGCATATTTTGCTCCATATGGTACAAACTAAGAAGCATGAGCACTTAATGCTCCACTATCATTATTTTGAATGAAAGGGCTATCATACGTACTTCTCCTGTTTTTATAGATATGGCATTACTTCATGACACCTGCAAGCATTCACACACAAGCTGACATTTTTATGACAACAATTTGAAAAGGTGGCCATCAAGTGTGGATGACATTGAGTTTCCCATGTCTTATTTACGTCAGTCTGAGAACATAACTTCTGGAGAAAATTGCTCCTTCGTCAAAGGTTTGTGCTTGCTGATGTGAGGTCACAAACCAGTGGAGGTGGTCTGGTCCAGACAGCCGGCCATGATGCCGGAGGTGCTCAGTCCCCCATCAGCATCAGGTGATGAGTTCATGCGTCCTCACTCCCCATCGGCCCTGAGGCCATGACCTCCTATTCTTTGCATGATTCTTCATTCATTCCACTTTCATAGGCAGCGATGATGACTTCAGTGAGAGGAAGGCTGATGCACTTGTTGGATGAAAGTGGATTTTTTTTTTCTTTCCAAGATGGGAACTGGTGGTGTGTACATGCAGACGTATCATCATTACCCAGGTCACATTGGATGGAAACAACATAATCATTTACACCTTGTGTATGTTCCTTGCTTTACACAGCTGGCACTCCAACAGATTGACACATGCCTAAACGCTGGCATGCATGCACTGACAGCACGTGCGTCCACAGTGGCTGACTCTGTGCATTGTAATATGCTTGGAGCATGTACGGGGATTAACAGCTCATTTCAGTGGCTGCAGAGTTGGCTCTCACTGGGTCCCCGAGGAGGGAAAAAAACGACTGTGCGGGGGTGCTGTTTCTGTTTAGAGAGCGGGTAGTGATGTATGTATGCGTTTGGGGGACGGGGGGGAGGACATTCCATGGCATATATATATATTTATCTGACACCACAGGGCATATTTGAGATGATCCAACACCAGGTTAACCATTACACTTAAAAGGGAGTGTTTGCAACTGGTTCCCCAGAGAACATTCAAATGTGCTGTGAGCTTTATATCCCTCCTTCTCCTGCTTGGAGTACGCAGAGTGGGAAAATGTTGTAGATAATATTCATTCATATAGCTTATGTAGCATGTAGCTTATCCTCACGAGGATTGCGGGGGTGCTGGAGCCTATCCCAGCTGTCTTCGGGCGAAAGGCGGGGTACACCCTGGACTGGTTGCCAGCCAATCACAGGGCACATATAGACAAACAACCATTCACACTCACATTCATACCTATGGACAATTTGGAGTCGCCAATTAACCTAGCATGTTTTTGGATTGTGGGAGGAAAACCGGAGTACCCGGAGAAAACCCACGCATGCACGGGGAGAACATGCAAACTCCACTCAGAGATGGCCGAAGGTGGAATTGAACTGGGGTCTCCTAACTGCGAGGCCTGTGCACTAACCACTCCAGCACCATGCAGCCCTGTAGATAATATATACGTATATTTATCCAAAACCAATCTACAAAATATTCCATTCCTAACAACAAGAAAACTAGGCCATATGAAAACCGAGGTTTGACTATTATAACATGAACATACAGCGGGACCTCGGTTAGTGTCCACCCCGGTTAACATGTTTTTCAGTTAACTTCAAAAATTGATGCCAAATCCGATTAGTGCACAATATGGCGCGCACCTTGCCATGTTACTAAAAACTGCCAGAGTCCAACTGTGTTCTTAATGTATTTTTCTCACAAAATGTTAGCAGTTTACTAATGCATGCTAACAGCTATATCCAAAACCAATCTACACAATATTCCATTCCTAACAACAAGAAAACCAGGCCATATGAAAACTGAGGTTTGACTATTTTAACAACAACATGAACATACAGTGGGACCTCGGTTAGTGTCCGCCCCGGTTATCATGTTTTTCCATTCATTCATTCATTTTTTTTCTACCGCTTATTCTCACAAGGGTCGCGGGGGGTACTGGAGCCTATCCCAGCTGTCTTCGGGCAAGAGGCAGGGTACACCCTGGACTGGTTGCCAGCCAATCACAGGGCACATATAGACAAACAACCATTCACACTCACATTCATACCTATGGACAATTTGGAGTCGCCAAATGTGGAATGTGGAAGGAAACCAGAGTACCGGGTCGAGAACAACTCCACACAGAGATGGCCGGGGGTGGAATTGAACTCGGGTCTCCTAGCTGTGAGGCACGTGCGCTAACCACTCGACCACTGTGCAGCCCTGTAGATAATATATATATATATCCAAAACAAATCTACAAAATATTCCATTGCTAACAACAAGAAAACTAGGCCATATGAAAACCAAGGTTTGACTGTTATAACAACATGAACATACAGTTGAACCTCGGTTAGTGTCCGCCCCGGTTAACATGTTTTTCAGTTAACTTCAAAAATTGATGCCAAATCCGATTAGTGCACAATATGACTTTCTTGCTAAAGACTGCCCGAGTCCAACTGTGTTCTTAATGTACTTTTCTCACAAAATGTTAGCAGTTTGCTAATGCATGCTAAAGTCAGCTCTGTTGCCTGTCTATGATATCATCAGCAGTAGTTAAAAAATATACAAACCACCTTGAACTGACTCCTTCCTCTTTCTCACCATATCTCAGTTTAAACAAACTACTTGAGTGAATGTGACAAAAGCACCCATGCTGAAGAAGATTTGCCATGGATCCCTCGGAGATCCCATTTAATTTTAAAGAAGTCTTCCGACTCATTTAAGAAAGACAAACACAAACATTGGTTTCTTTTCTCAACAAAGTACTTTGGCTTCACAAGACCCAGACTTTGTTGTGATAATTACATGTGAAACCACTAAGTTTAATTACATTTTCAGCAGACAAACTGCTCTGGTGGCTTCTGGTTATCGGATCCAGGTGGGACTTATTATGGAAATGCTGGGGGTGCCGAAAGGTCATGTGAAGATGTGCCTTGACCGAAACCCAAATAAATATTTAAGTACTCTTCTGTTCTGTCAGCTGGGCCGGGTTTCTTGACTCCTGGCTTCTGGATTGACAACTTGTGAATTTTTAAGTTTTGCTGACCCGCACTTGAGCCTCTCTTGACTCACCTTGCAACTCGTGCAAGCGGTTTTCTTCTCCAATGAAGGCAACCACAGTAGTTGTATTTTCCTTTGCCATCATCGTCTCATCATTTAGGATTTTTTGTTGATGTTGTTCTTGCAAAATGCTGGACTTTGTTGGTCCAGGTTCAAATGTCGTGTCCGCCGCTGGGTTTAAGCAAACACTGCCAAGACCAGCAAAAGTGAATTCAAGAACAAATACAGAGTTCGGGACTTAAAGAAACCCCCTGGCAAAGTAAGACTTTCAAACAATGAACTGCGTTTCCTGGCCGCCGTCAGAGTTTTCCAAAAGTCAGACAAGAAAAGTGCAAACCTCCCACCAGGTTTGCACACAATTGCATTCACTGTGTTATTTGTGTTAAAGAAAAACACACGACACTTTTGACATCACATAAAAACACAGCATTAATGCAACTTTCCTGACAGGGTGTCCAAAATGTGGCCCATGGGCTATAAAGCTACCAGTGTCTGGTTTTATGGACCCACTGCAATTTAACAAGAAAACAAACAAAAAAAAAATGGGGGAATTGAAAAAACTCCAGCTAATGATCGGAAAGAGTTGTAATCGCAAAAAAAATAGGCTGTGGAAAACATCTATCGTTACGAGAACAAAACCGTATGCAAATAAAGTCATAATGATATACAAGAAAAATTTGGATATACGTGGAAAATTCAAAATTAGCAGAAACTGAAAATTTTACAGGGAATAAAGTCAAGTACAATTCCTGGCTAAAATCGTCCCCTTTAGCAACCTGCTGTTAGCATGGAAACCAGAAGTGTCAAGTGTCTATGATGACAATGGTGGACTCTAGTTTTTTTGCGATCTAACAGTTACGCCAAAAGTTTCTGTGTTTTTCTTTTATCACAGTTGTAAAATCACCCAAAATGGAGCCAGTATTTTGACAAAGTAGGTGAGAAACACTATTGAATTAAAAAAAAAAAAAACTCATGGCAAAACACGAAGGTGGTGTCTGTGTCGATCCCCCTGCTTATAGACATCTTTGTCGACAATGAAGTCTTCAAATAAGGTAAAAGTGATCTTATATGTTAATGTTTCCCTGTCATTCGTAATTTATATGAATTTCAAACTGTTTTGTGTAAAACTAGAATTATAAAACAATTTTTTAAAGGTTTTTTTTATTTATTTATTTTTAAATTTTTGGGTCCATGAGGTGACAAGATCCAAAAACTTCCAGGAGCCACATATTCATTCAAATTCAAATCACTAACGAACTGACAAAAGTGATGTTCACTTCTGTAATTTTGTGGACAGCAAATCTTTTTGGGAGGGGGTCAAAGCCTGTGTCGCATATGACGACCTGGGGTGGCATTTACATGAGAACTAGGACCGGTGGTGTGCCGCAGCGCCATCGCACAGTTTGCTATCGCCCTAATCCAATCTCGTCCTACCGTGCTGGCAATGCTGTGCCAAGGCTGCAGCAGCGGGGGACTGCTTTGTGCGGAGAGGATGGGTGTTAGAACCTTGGGAAACCAAAACCATGGAGTGGTTTCCCTTTCTATGATACCACCCGGTATGGGATCGGGCGGCATTGTGAAGTCAGAGGTTCGCTTTGAATCGCTTGTCATATACAATCTGAATATGACAAAAATGATGACTCAATTGCACGATATATATTTAACAGCCATGCAAGTTTAAAAATATGTTGATTACAAAATGATGCCATAATTCATTGTGAACTGAGTCTTAAAGATCCCCCTACTATAAAAGACTGACCATTGTCTTAACAGTCCGTAGATCAGGAGTGTCCAAACGCCGGCTGGGGGGCCATTTATAGCCTACAACTATGTTTTCATTTGTGGAATATTCTGAAAAATATTTAACAAGAAAATTACAAAAAAAATGAAAATTCAGCAGTAAATTTCCAAAAATAAAGTCAAAATATGAACAGAAAAAAAGTTGCAGTACAACAAGAAAAAGTCATAATTTTACGAAAATAAGACTAAAAATAAGAATACTAAAAAGAAACCTGAAATCAGATAAAGTTGTAGTTTCTGGACAATTAGGTTGCGGATAATATTGTAATAAAAACACATGAGAATAAAGTCATACAGTAATTAATACTTGAAATTGTTGTCAAATGAAAAAAAATGCGAAAAAATAAAAAAAATCTGTAATTTTTCCAAGAATTAAGTAAAAATATTACAGAATAAAGGCATATTCAAATGAGAAAAAACTCACACTTCTACAGGAATTCTACAGGAAAAAATAAGGTCATTTTAGTATTACATTTAACTTTGATTGTAGTATTTTAAATATTATTAATATGTAATAATGTGTAATAACGCTAAACATATTAAAATGTATTTTATTTTGACGATCCATCAGTCGGCTGCAGACGCGAGAGCTGTTTGTTTGCTCTTTTTGTTTTTGCTCTACAAACAGGCTAACCTTGTTAAAATGCGACTGCACTGTTAGCATTGCAATTTATTGTTGACATGTGTCACTGAGCAGCTTGGACAAATATTCATGTACTGCCTACAGTACATTTCCTCTTCTGTGGTCATGATGTAAAATGTGTTTGGAGATAGTAGATAGCAGCTTGAACTCAAACTTGAACTTTTTATGAAAGTATTTTCATGTGATGTTCCACACATTTCCTGCTTTTGTAGCCATTTGTATTGTAGGACTCAACCTTTTCACGTAAGACCTTCATGTCGCTCAAAAGCAGACAGAAAAACCCATCAGTATTTACTAAGCCCTCACAGACAGTTCAGTTATTATGCAATTGTGTCCATCAGACATCCGCCTATTGTGGTCCCCCGCCACTCAAACACACATCTTCTGCCAACGTTTCTCTGTTTGGGTTCTGGAGAGGCTTCCGAAGAGTCCTGGCCTCATTGTCCCGAGCACAACAGCTGTGACTTAATGAGTTCATTCCAAAGTGCTCACCCCGTGCCCGAGTCTGAGCTGATTCCACTGCTGCCTCCTCATTGACCACATGACCATTGTGGCCAAGGTATTCACTGGGTCTTAATGGTAAGACACACAAGAATGCACAAGTGGTTCAGCCTTTGGCACCTCGTCGCCTTGGTGGGAAAGCTGCTGAACTCAATTCCAGCAGCTTATGTTTACCATGACAAACCGGTGACCTGGGGGTTCACTCTCTTAATTTGGGGGGAAACCACCCACACACACACACAAATATTCAACCAACTTTCTTGAGGTCGCTCAATTTATTATTTTTCAGTCTCTCTCAAAATGTTACAAACTCATTTTGAGTTAAAAATAGATTATACTATATGTCAGATACTGGGAACAAATATTCCTTTCGAGGGGACAGAGACAATCCTGATTTGTATCCGCATAAAGTTGTACTGTAAATACCCACCTGTTGCCAATTTGGCGACTTTGTTCCAAGTTGTCTTAAACTACACACTTTCAGATATTTGTCTTCTTGCACCGCTGTGCAGCGTTTTTCTGTCCTTGTTAGACCCAGTTTGTGCTGCTCTCTGAAGGGAGTAGTTAACAGCATGGTAAGAGATTTTAGTTTTAGTTACGATTTTTAGATGTCTTTTCTAATCATCTATTAGCCTTATAAAATGATGTACTTGGATTAGCAGCCATACCCAGAGATTGATGATGAGGATTGACAGTTGTTGATAGTAGGCCTGGCATATACATAAATGTACAAAAATGTACATCCTTCTTTGAAAATCATCTCATTCATTTTCATTGTTTGTGAAATTGATAAAAATGTTTGTGAAATGCAAGAAAATGTGTCTTTCTTTGGAAAACGAAGACATTTGCAAGTGATCCCAAACTTTTGAGCAGTAGTGTATGTTAAAGTCATCAAACAGTACTTATGGTACACTTATACTCCACATAGGTTCTCAGTCATTCAGGTCACGATGATGGTAATCTGTAAGAATTGAATCTGGGCAACTGGAGTGTTCTTGTTTCTTGAAGACATTTCACCGAAAATAAAATGTATAAATTTAGAATCACCCTACTTGTGTATGGATGTGGCGTGGAGGTGGGTGTGTCCCCTGGGGGTGGTGACATCAGGGGATGTTAAGGATGAAATATTTCCTATCTGCTTTGAACAAAGCTGTTGAAGGCTTGTTGATAGCAGAAACATGACACACTCTTTCTAATAGTGATATTGCACAAACACACAGTTTCTAGATATGTCACCATCTTAAGCTCTGTCTGAGGAGCGATTAGCTGTCCAACTGAGACGGGCTGGTGCTTCACGTCCTAACAATGAAAAAAGGGAAGTTTACACTCATTGTACCATGTCTCTGACAATGGTCATAAAAGAAAGCTAAACTGGATTCCTCTTCGGAGAAAACCTTAATGGGCAGCTCATCGCTATCTCCAGTGTTGGCAGTACAATTGCTTGAATCGACTCCGGTTTGAATTAAATTGTATACTGTCCTTGAGACTTCTAGACTCATTTCACTGCTGTACAAATAAAATAATGTGAAGGGACTTGCCAGGACTTTTGTCCTGTAAAAGGGCCAGTTCCAATAGGTAGTAGTTCTGGTTTGTTTCCAGGCATGACTAGTTTGCCCCAAAGACAAAATCCCAGCAAAATGTTGTCGTGAGGAGTCTCATGACCCCGACATTGGAGGGATCAAAACAACCTTATACAATGGCATAGCAAAACATAATTTTGACTAGTTCGCGCCAAAGACAAACTCCCAACAAAACGCGGCCTTGAGGAGTCTAGTGATTCCGACATTGGAGGTACCAAAACAACCTTATACAATGGCATAGCAAAACATAATTTGGACTAGTTCGCCCCAAAGACAAACTCCCAACAAAATGTTGTTGTGATGAGTTTAGTGACCCCGACATTGGAGGGACCAAAACAACCCTCATACAATGACATGGTAAAACATAATTTCGACTAGTTCGCGCCAAAGACAAACTCCCAACAAAACGTTGTCTTGAGGAGTCTAGTGACCCCGACATTGCAGGGACCAAAACAACCCTCATACAATGACATGGTAAAACATAATTTCGACTAGTTCGCGCCAAAGACAAACTCCCAACAAAACGTTGTCTTGAGGAGTCTAGTGATTCCGACATTGGAGGTACCAAAACAACCTAATACAATGGCATGGCAAAACATAGTTTGGACTAGTTCGCCCCAAAGACCAAATCCCAACAAAACGTTGTTGTGAGGAGTCTATGGGCCCCGACATTGGAGAGACCAAAACAACCTTTTACAATGGCATGGCAAAACATAGTTTGGACTAGTTCGTCCCAAAGACCAAATCCCAACAAAACGTTGTCGTGAGGAGTCTAGTGACCCCGGCATTGGAGAGACCAAAACAACCTTATACAATAGCATGACAAAACATAGTTTGGACTAGTTCGTTCCAAAGACCAAATCCCAACAAAACGTTGTCGTGAGGAGTCTAGTGACCCCGGCATTGGAGAGACCAAAACAACCTTATACAATAGCATGACAAAACATAGTTTGGACTAGTTCGCCCCAAAGACAAACTCCCAACAAAATGTTGTCGTGAGAAGTCTAGCGACCCCGACATTGGAGAGACCAAAACTTGCTTTTATTCAACTCCATTTTTCTGTAAAGTGTCTTTGAGTATTTTGAAAAGCGCTATACAAATAAAATGTATTATTATTATTAAAATGTATTAAAACAACCGTATACAATGGCATGGCAAAACAGATTTTCGACTAGTTCCCAACAAAACGATGTCATGAGGGGTCAAGTGACCTTGACATTGGAGAGACCAAAACAACCTTATACAATGGCATGGCAAAACATAGTTCCTCCCATCTAAGGGAGAGCCCCACCACCCTACAGAGAGAGCTCATTTCGAACCCTTATACCCGCGATCTTGTCCTTTCGGTCACCACCCAAAAATCATGACCATAGGTGAGGGTAGGAACATAGATGGGCCGGTAAGTTGAGAGCTTTGCCTTTGGGCTCAGCTCCCTCTTCACCACAACGGATCGATGCAGAGTCTGCCTCACTGCAGACACCCCACCCATCCGCCTGTTGATCTCACATTCCATCCTTCCCTCGCTCGTCAGCAAGACCCCGAGGTGCTTCAACTCTTTCACTTGGGGCAGGACCTCATGCACCTGGAGATGGCACTCCACCCTCATCCAGCAGAGATCCATGGACTTGCACTGCTGCTGTTTCGGATGAACACCAAAAGTCACAGTGCCTACCACCCATGCCTCGCACGGGCATGGTACATGTCCCTGGCCGAGCATGGATGCAAGAGGCGGGAAGGGAAGAGTCCAGCAGGGAATGCCTGCCATGCACGTTATAAATGAGTTCGGGTAACTGCACTAAAGCATAGTACCATAAAACTGGCACAAGCATCCATTCCAGTCATAAACATGTCCGCCTGACCCAATGGATTAGAAAATGGTGGGTGCGGGGTGTTGTTTCATCCTAAAGTGCATTCCAAAGTGGGTGCCAACTGCCGCACACAGCAAACCTTTTTTTTAATTCATATTTTCCTTGGATGTTTTGTGTGAAAAGGCAACCCTATATAAAATGTAAATGTAAAAGTCTTTCCCTGCCAATCCAATTGCTCTTTGTAAAGCTGGCTCCTGTGAGATCGCCGTGGCAGCAGATCAGCGTCGCCGGAGAGAAGTTGGGAAGTCGTCACTGCAATTGAGTTGACATGCAGAAGTAGCTCTTTTACTGATTTCATCTTATTTTGTGACAATAAGCATTACCGGTCCATTCTTGCGGAACCACTCCTGAATAGACGTGATTTGAAATGGAAATGAATGAATTCTGTTTATCGTTGTCTCAAGGCAGTAATACAAAGCTGTACATCAAGTGACCAGAATTCTTATAGTGTTGTAATCTATATTCTGCTAAGTGGTACCACAACAATACCCGTACTGTCGAGGCTGCACCGGAGGAGACTGTCTGTCACCGCCACATATGCATACAAATGGGTGTACTTGTGTATTAATGTCTGAACAAACAAGGCTGTATTAAATGCCAAAGATGATGTGGAAGAGCCTGGAGTCACACCCCCTTAGCCCCAGGAATTACACAGCATGGGGCTGTCACTAGAGTCAGGCGTCATTATCGCTGCAGGTCTGAGTTCTTAGTGAAGGCTGACAACTTTATGATTTGATTCACTTGAGGTGAGAAGTAATTAAAAAGGTAGCGCTGAAAACCCATAATGAACAGGTATTATTCATGCATTTTATTGCATGATGTTATGCAAATGCATGAAATCTGCGCACAGTGAGGGCACACCAAAGCATATCTTAAATCTTACATTTGCCACAGTTACTCGCCTTTCATTGCATACGCGCGAATTGTCACTGCTATTGTGTGCATGAATATACAGTACATCACATTTCATACACGTTCGCTCAAAAGTTTGGGATCACTTGGAAATGTTTTTGGCCAGTCTGAGATATGGCTTTTTCTTGGCAGTCCTGCTATGAAGTCCAGCATTCTGAAGTCGCCGCTTCACTGTTGATACTGACACTGGTGTTTGACGGCTACTATTTAGTGCAGCTGCCAGGTGACGACCTGTGAGGCGTCTTTGTCTTAAACTACACACTCTCAGATATTTGTCTTCTTGCACAGTTGTGCAGTGTTTTTCTGTCCTTGTTAGACCCAGTTTGTGCTGCTCTCTGAAGGGAGTAGTTAACAGCATGGTAAGAGATTTTTGTTTTAGTTTAGATTTTTAGATGGCTTTTCTAATAATCTATTAGCCTTATAAAATGATGAACTTGGATTAGCAGCCATACCAGGAGATTGATGCAGAGGACTGACAGTTGTTGATAGTAGGCCTCTATGCAAAAATGTACATCCTTCTTTGATGGATACAAATGTTTGTGAAATGCATGAAAATTTGTTTTTCTTTGGAAAACAAAGACATTTGCAAAGTGATCCCAAACATTTCTCAAATTTAAGCTTTCACAGGGCACATACAGTAATCCCTTGTTTATCCTAGTTATTTGGTCCCAGACCTGGCCGTGATAAGTGAATTTCCACAAAGTGTAATTCCTTTTTTCATAAATTAGAGCATAGAAAGCCTGTTTATAACTTCATAAATACCGTTTTTCACATGATAAGCCTGTTCTACATGAAATAACACCTCGTCATTCTCATGATATGATCGGGTTCTTTTTGTTGTGGCTTTAATAATAACCAATTGTAATTAGAGCTTCTATAAGGAGTCAACCTACTTGTTTATTTTTTGTATTCATCCAAAAACTCGACCAAGATAAAGTTCCTGTAAAAGAACCAAATCTAATTGTCCAACTCCATGAAAACAACCCTCCCAAAGGTAAAATATTTCATGGGCATTTCCCTGCTAAACTCATGGATGCAAAGTAAATGGCATAATATTAGAACACTTCCTCATCAAGAGATAAAAATGTATATTTCCCATGCCCGAAGGCAGTCAATTATATGACAAGTACATCTAATGAACAATGCAAGACTAGTCAGAATTTAATCAAAAGGCAGTGACAGGGTCCCAGTGCAGATGGGGAATGATTAACACAGTTAATCAAACATCCCAGCGTTGGGTTAAACATGGCCAGCCTTTGCCATCATCTGAAATATGGATGCTGTCCCTTGCATATTTCCATTTTTCCCATTTCCTTTTTCGCCTTTGGAGCATTCATAGTATTTATCATGTTTAGCCTGTTTGTTCTGCTGCTTTTGTATAAAGGTTCTAGTATTTATGTTGGTCCTGATGTATTTAATGTCTTCTCGATGGAGAAAACACTTACATTACATTGCATCACTACAATTTCCAAACACTCTTTTGCAGCCAGATGGTCAAAACCGGGTTGAGAAGATGAGGTGAAACAAAAGTATTTCTATTAAATTATAGTCCTGATTTTTTCTTTGATCATGTTACTGAAAATTCATAAAAAATTCAATTGTTTATCCTCATGAGGGTTGCGGGGGTGCTGGAGCCTATCCCAGCCGTCTTCGGGCCAGAGGCGGGATACACCATGGACTGGTTGCCAGGGTACTCCGGTTTTGTCCCCCATTCCAAAAACATGTTAGGTTAATTGGCGACTCCAAATTGTCCATAGGATTGTTTGTCTATATGTGCCCTGTGATTGGAGACAGCTGGGATAGGCTCCAGCACCCCCCAGCGACCCTCGTGAGGATAAGCGGCAGAAAATGAATAAATGAAAATGTATTTCCTACAATTTCCAAGCATACTTAAATGCAGCAAATTTTAGTTTTACAGTAAGAGTTACACTCAACTTTTGTCAAGTCAGACCACAGAATATTTTGCCAAAGGACTTGAGGATCATCAAGATGTTTTCTGGCAAAATTGAGACAAGCCTTAATGTTCTTTTTGTTCAGCAGTGGTTTTGATCTTGGAACTCTGCCATGCAGGCCTTTTTTTCCCAGTGTCTTTCTTATGGTGGAGTCATATGGATGTTGGATGTTGTTGTGGGGTCTTTTGTGACCTCTTGGAGTCGTCGTTGCACTTTTGGGGTAAATTTTGTTGGCCGGCCCCCCCTGGGAAGGTTCACCACTGTTCCATGTGTTCACTATTTGTGGTAAATGGCTCGCACTGTGGTTCAGTGGAGTCCCAGAAAATGGTTTCATAACATTTTCCAGAATGCTAATTTCAATTTCAATCAACATTTTATTGTGCTTTTGTTTGATTGACGGCATTTTCAACACACAGAAATACCCTGCAGAATCTGGAATCTGAAACATCCCAGTTGATGTCACCCATTGACCAAGTTTGGGGTGCTTTCAGCGTATACACTAAATGGTGGTCACACCATTTCACACCAGTACTCCAGCGACTGGACTCATGAGGAACATAGTCCAGAGACTATGCCTCTCAGCTGGCCTGGGAAGCCCTCAGTATCCGCTCGGAGGAATTCGACAAAGCATCCGCTTGGGCTTTTTGTCTTGGGCTGCTGCCCTCGCGACTCGACCTCGGATAAGAGAAAGAAGATGGATGAATTGGTGGTCACACTAGCTACTGACACCAGATACTGACTGTTATCTGGGAGTACTTCTTCTTATTGATTTGGGGCTGTTTGTTGGTGCGTCGTCACATCCCAGTAGGTTGCATTACTGCGCGATGGAAAAGCAGCAGTCGAAGAATACCTGTCCTGCGTTCAGATCAATCTGCCTCTCATGGAGTTCAACCATCATCTCTCTTTTTAGGACAGTATCTAAAAGTGAAATGAACACAACTGTACATATTTGTTTAGAAGTACTTGTCAGTGTTTTACACAAGTGTACATTTGTCTTTTATGCATCCTCCTCGTCGTCGGCGGCGTCATTCCTTTGTTCATTTTGCAATTTACCATGCAATGGTAATTAGCCATGATTACAAAGTATCTCTTGAGAAATTGGGACGGAACAATTTAGTGCATTGTCCTCAGGAATGAAGAGATGCCCTTCCCTTACATGTCGTTCTCCACTCTTGGATTCATTCGTTCTCTCATGAAGACACACTACTAATCAAGAAAACGATTTGATTGCCTTCTTTTGGCATAATTAAGTTCAATAATTAGGATGACTCGTTCCACACTTTAAACTGTGGAAATTAAATTGTTTGATATTGTGCACAGTGCCATACTTTATATGCATATGTGAATGGGAAAATATTTTCGCTTTCCCGAAGTTTGGATTAAAGTTTGTTGACTTGGTAATAAGCTCCGGCATCCATAGCTTGTATCATTTTTCTTAAACCCCAGGGATCACCTTCTGTGTTTGGAACAGTAATGTTTTATGGAAATAAGCTATATGTATTTAAAACTTATAATTGTGTTCCTTTATACTTGGACAAAGCAGTTACTTTTAATTTGGCAGAATTAATCGGAATCGAAAATTGAAGGGAGGAATGTCTGTCCGCAATGATGAATGCTTAAGTAAGATTTTGCCTCAATTAAATTTCAGGCAATTATTCTGGAAGATTATTGACCTCTAAAGGGACTGCCGAGGTCACATACTGTCCTCTGCCTTTGCAGTATTCATCTTCATTAGGGAGAACAATTGAAGTTGTTTCCTGCTCAAAGTAGAGGGTATTAACGCAGACAGATTATCCCCTGCACACTTCACTAAGAAAGTTGATTTCTCTTATTGTCAGTCCAGGTAAAATGAGATTTTCTAGCACTGCCTTTTTTTATATTGACTTAATCATCAACGCTTTTTAGGCTGGATTTACGCTACATGGTACAGGCGTTTATCCCAGTTGGAATATTTGTCATTGCTGTGTAGAGAGAAAACAAATGCATGGAATCGGATATCCTAACGTCGGTATCAGGCCTCTTTAAGATGTGGTATGGTAGATTGGAAGGGAACTAAATGCATACTAAAAACTGTATGTCGTTAGAATACTCTCAAAGGGTTAGCATTACAGATCTGACATTAATTAGGGTTAGGATTAGAGACCTGACATCAGTTTGGGTTTGGTAGGGTTAGAGGCCTGAAATTACTTAGAGTTCGAGACCTGACATGGGTACGGGTTTGGGTTCGGGGTAGAGACCTGAGATTAGTTTGGGTTAGGTTTAAAGGACATTAGTTAGGTCTAGGGTTAGACAGCTGATAGTAGCTAAGAGACCTGACATTAGAGTGGGTTAGGGACCTGACAATAATTAGGGTTAGAGTTAGGGACCTGACATTAGTTAGGTTTAGGGTTAGGGACCTAACATTAGTTAGGGTTAGAGTTAGGGACCTGACAATAATTAGGGTTAGAGTTAGGGACCTGACATTAGTTAGGTTTAGGGTTAGGGACCTGACATTAGTTAGGGTTAGAGTTAGGGACCTGACAATAATTAGGATTAGAGTTAGGGACCTGACATTAGTTAGGTTTAGAGTTAGAGACCTGATAGTCGTTAAGAGACCTGATATTAGCTTGGGTTAGGGACTGACCTCACATTAATTAGGGTTAGAAACCTGACAGTGGCGTGGGTTCAGGTTAGGGACCTGACATTAGTCAGGTTTAGGGTTAGGGACCTGACATTAGTTAGAGTTAGGGACCTGACAATAATTAGGCTTAGAGTTAGGGACCTGACATTAGTTAGGTTTAGGGTTAGGGACCTGACATTAGTTAGAGTTAGAGTTAGGGACCTGACAATAATTAGGGTTAGAGTTTGGGACCTGACATTAGTTAGGGTTAGAGTTAGGGACCTGACATTAGTTAGGGTTAGAGTTAGGGACCTGACATTAGTTAGGGTTAGAGTTAGGGACCTGACATTAGTTAAGTTTAGGGTTAGGGACTTGTCATTAGTTAGAGTTAGAGTTAGGGACCTGACAATAATTAGGGTTAGAGTTTGGGACCTGACATTAGTTAGGGTTAGAGTTAGGGACCTGACATTAGTTAGGGTTAGAGTTAGGGACCTGACATTAGTTAGGGTTAGAGTTAGGCACCTGACATTAGTTAAGTTTAGGGTTAGGGACCTGACATTAGTTAGAGTTAGAGTTAGGGACCTGACATTAGTTAGGTTTAGGGTTAGAGATAGTAGTTAAGACACCTTAGCCCATTAGCTTGGGTTAGGGGCTGACCTCACATTAATTAGGGTTATAGTTAGAGACCTGACATTGACGTGGGATCAGGTTAGAGACTGACAGTAATTAGGGTTAGCAATAGAGCACTGACATTAGCGTGGGTTAGATTAAGATTAAGATTAAGATATGCCTTTATTCGTCCCTCAGTGGGGAAATTTGTAGGGTTAGGGACCTGACTTTAGTTTGAGAGAATTGCTGTTCATATTGGTATTGGTAGATATTGATATATAGAAAAATGAGGTGCTTCTGCAAAGATTAGAAGTGGCTGAGACTAAAAGAAAATAAGTAGGACTTTTACAACAAAGTAACAGAACCTTTCCCATGTGAAACCGCATGTGAGACCACAAGTATGCAAAAAAAACACACAAAAAAATAGCGACAAAAAACCATCATGCATCGGCACAAAATCCCAATTAGTGGCTTTGACTTGCAGTTTAAATCCAGCCCAAGTCACCTTATCCTGTCATTAGACACAGGAAGGATATTTGTGCTATGGTGCCAATATGTCGATTATCCGTACCGTGATTTCTAGACTTTTCCTCTGAGGGAAAAGTAAGTCGTTGCATGTACTTTACTGGACGCTAATGTAGGGGCTTTGTGAAAAAATGCCCTTATGCACCAAATATGTCAGTCATTCATACACAGTGGTACAGTATTGCATTCGAACACCTACTTTCTCAGTATTTCAACCAAATAGAATCATTTTAAGGAGGGTGACAAAAAAAGATGGTGGGAGTTCACTGGATGTCGCACATCAAACCATGAAAGAAGCCTCTATGGCGGTGTTGATCAACATAACTCAGAGGATCACATGATGTTCAACAAGGCTGCTTATTTCCATACCATCGTCCACATGCCAGGCATGCAGATATTTGAACATTTCAGGTCAAAAAAGGAAAATAAGCCCCAGCCCAGAGCGAAACCAACCATATGAACTACCCACGCAAAACTAATCGTAGGAACGACAACTCTTATAAGATGACTCATTCTGTACTTTAACGCCGCATTGTTGCCTTCTCATTTCCTAATGGCTTACATCAAAGAACAAAATGTGCAGCTCATTCTGGACATTTGAATAAAATGTGTTGATTCATAGCACATTAAAGCAATTGAGGTGAAATGGTGTGTACTACTTGGCTGCAGCCAGCAGAGGCGCTGTATTAGCTCATCGTGTCAGGAAGAACACGATTTTAGCTATGGAAAGCTTACGGACTTTTTTTGGATTTATCCACAATCCTTATGGGAGCCATGAACGTGTCTTGATCTTTTCTGATATAAAAACTGCTAAAAAGAGACAGCTGAGAATGCACGGAATATGATGCACCTATTCTGCTTATTATTATTATTATGTTTTTAACATTGTTACACTGAACAACTAGAAAAAGTAGGAAAAACTAGGAAAAGTTATAATATTATGTGAATAAAGGCAAAATACAAGGGGAATAAAATATAAATATATAAAATATAAAATAATAAAATAATATTCCAAGGAGAAAATTCCCAAAGATTTTTAAAGAAAAATATTGAAATACGATATTTTGAAAATTACCTTTAAAAAAACAAAACAAAGACTGAAGTTCACGCTGTCTTAATAGTATGCTTTTTCACCGATATCCCAAAGCCATCTATCCATCCATCCATCCATTTTACTCTGCTTATCCGGGCCCGGGTCAGCAGTCTCAGTAGGGAAGCCCAGACTTCCCGGTCCCAAAGCCCTCGGAGGAATAAGTTAGGACACTGCTATTCTACAGGATGACTGATGGCTCAGTTACTAGATTGTTTGTCTCCCAAGCTGGTGGTTGCTGGTTCTATCCTCGGTCATTGTTTAACTGGTGAACATATTCATGCATTTTAGCAATTGCAGTGTTTTGTTTTTTTTAAATCCGGTAACTAGTTCCACATTTTAAAGAGTTTCAAACCATCCCACCATGAAAATGTTCAGCTCATTCGAGACATGTAGACTAACATTAAGCCTTTTTTAAAAATCAAAAAAAAAAAATCCATATTTCAGTATTTTCTGTGACATTTATCTAATTGATATGGACAATTTCAATGTTAAATTGATGTCACAGTAACATTCTGCCTATTCTGTGCACGATGGCATGGCCAAGGTGGTTTTTCCAACCTGATTGTTGCTGGTTCTATCCCAAGTGGCTGCATTGATTTCAGCACATTCCTAGGATATGTCAGCATTTATTTTACATTTTCACACACAGTTTCGACTAAAATTGCTTCATCAATTCCTGGTTGTCAGGTCTTTCTGTGTTTATTTTTAGTCCGTCTGATTGCTGTGTTACTGTTGTTGGCATGACACGTGTAGTCCTCCACATTCTCCTTGTCGTGTGGTAACGATTGTGCATATTGACGTCTGGAGACAATTGAAGAATAACTGCCTTATGATGAAAAAGTGATGCTTTATTATTTCAGATTACTTTCGAAAGCCTCGCAGGACGAGCAAAGCTCACAGATGTTCTCGTTGGCTTGAGCCGTGTTTTATAATTTCTGATTATGATACATTAGCCTGATGGATTCTAATTATGATAGCTGCACTGTATGGGTGTCTCGCTCAATCATTTCAAAGCATGCAGAACGCAGGGGTTGGGTTTACAGTGGAAATGCCACATCTTTTGAAAAATATGTCCATTTTTCCGCGGGACGGAGTTCTAGCGTGGGCAAAGTGAAGCAAATTGGAAGTGTTGGCCTCTGCTGAACCATATTACTGGCGACCATATATCATTTTTTATAGGTCACAAGTGAAGCACATCTGTTTCCACTTGCCCAAGTTTCCATACAAAACATTTGAATAGAGATTCTTCATGTATATCCTTTGCTCCCCTGCTCTTGTGCCTCAGACATCAATCCCCCCCCCTGAAAAGAGCAAAAAGGCTGCATCGCGCTCCAACTTTCCCAGTCCGTGTGATGAAAGAACGCAGCTGGAGAAGGCGCACGGTGTTTACTCCACAACACTGTTTGCTCCCTGTGATTTGTTTACGTAGCGCCGACTTTTAACAGTCAACTTTTCTGACAGTTGTGCAAGCCAGAGGCCAATATGGCCACGTTGGACCCAGGTTTTTCACTCAAATTTGATCTCAAAGCCCCGCATGTGTTTGACTTCTTTTTAATTACTTCCTGTCTACTGGGTCAATTAGAAGTCCTGGGTTCTTTTAAGGCGGGGGGGGGGGGGGGGGGGGGGGGGGTGCTGGCTCCTAGCAGCTTTTTGTACAGACAGTGATTAAATAACTGAGATGTTATGAGCGCAACGATGAGATCATTCACTGGGGTTTGAATTGACGGTACTGTATGTTAGCTTTTCCAAATGTACGCTTTTATGTTTCGACAGACGATGGTAACTCGCACCACGCTCTTGGATCCATTTTAATTAAACAAGGAGAAAAGACAAAGAAGTCTTTATCGATTCAGGTAAGTTGAAGACTTAAGTCTGACTCTGTTTTTCCATGATTGATTTCAGTTGCACAGTTGCCACCCTATTCGGATTTAATTAAGTGATCACATTTAACAAAAACTGATTAGAAAATGTGACAGTACGATACAAAAGAAAAAGACACGTTAACCCAAAAACAATTGGACAGTGTCAGTCTGCAGTCTGTGCAATTTGGGGATACTTGGGCAATTATTGTCACCGACACTTCAACAAGTCACCAAAAACTTTTGATGTTTCATCCAAAAGTAACACTCCAGTGTCAATATATCTCCTATTCATCATCAAAGTTAAGGTAGAATGTTTTACTATTTATAACAGAGTTGAACTCTTGAAGAACAAACTAACTCATTCAATCCCAGTCATTTTTCATAAAACACCCACGAGACAGTTTTGACTGATCTTTCAAGGCACACAGGATAGTGTGTTCTATGGCTATATGAACACGGAAACTACCAAAAGAAAGATCAGACTGCCGGTTTTCATCAGAAAAATAAATTTGTATTTACACTACCGCTCAAAAGTTTGGGCTCATTTGCAAATTTCTTTGTTTTCTAAAGAAAGCACATTTTCATGCATTTCACAAACATTTGTATCCATTTCACAAACAATTAAAAGGAATCAGATGATTTTCAAAGAAGGATGTACATTTTTGCATAGAGGCCTACTATCAACAACTGTCAGTCCTCTGCATCAATCTCCTGGTATGGCTGCTAATCCAAGTTCATCATTTTATAAGGCTAATAGATGATTAGAAAAGCCATCTAAAAATCCTAACTAAAACTAAAATCTCTTACCATGCTGTTAACTACTCCCTTCAGAGAGCAGCACAAACTGGGTCTAACAAGGACAGAAAAACAATGCAAAATCTATGAATAAATCATGCTGTTTTGTGGTATGTTATTAAGTCATTCAATTCCAGCCTCCCCTCCAGTATTGGTCATTTTAGATCACTCTTTTAAGGCACATAGAATATTGTGTTTTAGGGCTACACTGCCGCTCAAAAGTTTGGGATCACTTGCAAACACATTTTCATGCATTTCACAAACAATTTTTAAAAATAAAACTAAAATCTCTTACCATGCTGTTAACTACTCCCTTCAGAGAGCAGCACAAACTGGGTCTAACAAGGACAGAAAAACGCTGCACAACTGTGCAAGAAGACAAATATCTGAGAGTGTGTAGTTTAAGACAAAGATGCCTCACAGGTCGTCACCTGGCAGCTGCACTAAATAGTAGCCGTCAAACACCAGTGTCAGTATCAACAGTGAAGTGGCGACTTCAGGATGCTGGACTTCATAGCAGGACTGCCAAGAAAAAGCCATATCTCAGACTGGCCCAAAAACATTTCCAAGTGATCCCAAACTTTTGAGCGGTAGTGTAGCTTTTTTCTGTTCTTTAGTAATCAGCAGCAGAGCAAAGGTACTGTACGTTTCAGCCCCCGACAACAGCGAGCATTCATGGTGATGCAGCCACATCTAATAAAACAGACTATAAAAAGCCCTTTACACTCATTAAGAAGCCAATTGAAACCAATAATTGGAGGATAAGCAACTCCAGAGTAATTTAGCCTTACCATTTTGTGTTTTGAAGGCAACAGATGTTCTCTTTTTCATCTTCAAATGTTCCTTCCTCCTGGAAAACCAATGACTTATCACTCAAATCGTCCTCTATCTTGTGCACCATCGACAGAATAAATCTCAAGGCAGTTTACACATGCTCCTCATCAGCTGAAGCCCACACAAGCTTTGGCAATCAAGGAAAGAACTCCGCCTGGTACTGGGCGGCCGTCTGCCTCGAATGGGTTCCATTAGGAAGACATGTCATTATTTTTTAAAGATGCAAGATACATTCCAGAAGTACAGTAATCACCACAAGATCACCTGCCCCCCGACAACAAAACATCCACTTTCTAAAAAAAATAAAGAAAGATCATCTTGCCAACACAAAGGAAGCCCGGTTCAAGCAGAGTAAAAACAGGGCAGCTCCTTGTAGAGGTGGAGAAGTGAGGTCAAGTCTCCCAAGTTGCATGGTTGCCCGTGGCTACATAAATATTAACCGAGTCTCCACTGTGTTGAGACAGGCCTTCTTTGATTGGGAGTCTGCTCCAAGAGCTCCATATCCAAGGAGACCACTCCCGTTTTCCCAGAGAAACTCCCGTATTTTGCCCTTCTTTCTCGGCATCCAAACGTTTTGATGGTTTCCTGTATTTTAACTTTCTTGACAAAAAAAATGGTATCGCTGGAGCAGCACAGCCTCCGGTCTGCTCTGCAACAATCTGGCAACAGTGTGGCATCAGAAATATGCATGTTTAAGTAAAGTTGACATATTCTTTAACCTAAATTAAGCACTTTCAAGGCTAAAATGAACTAAAGTACAAATTATTTAGCACAAGCATAAGTAGTGTTACTATATAAGTATGTAAGGGTATGAAATGTATGTGTGAGTTTGTTTTGTAGTATATATTGCAAATTAAACAAGCGTAAAAATTATTCAATTAACTATAACACAAATTATAATTATGTGTAGTAAGAGTTTCAAATCACTCTATATTATGTCTTATTTATATTTTTATTCTGACTGTAAGTACTAAATCGGATAATATGAGTGCACTGGTGATTATAGGGTGGCATTTGAAAAAACGTCTTTAGAATGGCGTAAATAGGTTTAGAAATAACGATTCCTACTTATCATAGTCAAGTCTGAAGTTAGTTATTATTAATTTATTATTATTATTTCAGATTTTCGTGTGTTGATATCTAACTTTACTTCATCTCCTGCCACAACAAAGCCTGCAAGTAGAAATAGGCAAATATTGCAAATAGGATGAAAGGTGCAATTGTTGCTTTAAAGTATATGTCATGTCCTACACCATCAAACTGTACACGGTTCAAGGTCAATACCAATAAACGTGCATCAATGTCACAAGGACTCCAGCAGAAACGATTACATGACTGGAAGAAATTGAACAATGAGTCATAGTACTTAGAAGCTGCTTTGTTAATTGTGCTCTGAAACTCTAAACCTGACTGAGCTCTAATTTATCGGGGTCAGTCTGGCAGTCCTGTGACTGGTCATGTGTGCCTGACATGTCAATCATGTGCAAATATTTTGGGAAGGAACCAATAAGCATTGTTAGTGGAACAATTGGAGGTTAAGAGGCAGGCTTTGAGCCACATGGGAAATGGGGAGACATGTTTGCCCTCACCATGGATGACTGAAGCCCGTCCAAAGCATCTTCACGTGATAAGACGGAACAACAGCAGTCGTGTCTGTACAATCTGGTTTTTACCAGGAGAGATTTTGTGTTTGGGGTACTTGAGAAATCTGGCTGATATTGCCCCCCCAAACCATCCAACTAGCTTGACATTGATGTTAACCTCATTTACAATAAAAGTGACGAATGACTCGGGTGCTTGAAGAAAACTCGAGTTTGACTGAATCACGGTTATTTAATGAAGACTCAAGATTCATTGATTTCAGGGTAGTCTACAAAGCCAGTTACTTTGTAACTGTGAAATTACACAAGTTTTACTGATGAACGGGTGCTTGATGAACACTCAAGTTTCACTGACTCTCAGGTGTTTGAGGAAGACTCGAGTTTCACTGACTCACGGTTACTTGACAAAGACTAGGGTTTCACTGAGTTGTAGTTACTTGACGATATGAGTTTTAATGACTCATGGCTGCTAGACAAGGTCTCAAGTTTCATTGATTCACGGGTGCTTGACTAAGACTCGAGTTGGTTACTTGATGAAGACTCAAGTTTGATTGACTCACAGGTACTTGACAAAGACCCGGACTTCACTGACTTATGGTGAGTCAATTTTCACTGATTCCAGTTTCACAGACTCACAAGTGCTCGGCGAAGACTTGAGTTTTACTGACCCACGGGTAGTCCACAAATACTAAAGTTCCATCGACTCTAGGGTGTTCGACAAAAGACTGGAGTTTCACTCACTCACAGGTATTTGACAAAGATTTTTTCTTCTGATGAATGATAACGTGAGATGAACAGATGGAATCAGCACACAACTGTGGTGCGTTCAAGGATTATACATTAGTGCAGCATCCCAAAACATGACAAAAAACATTATCAATGAATCATCGAGATGTAAACATGTAAAAATTCTGTGCTTTTTTTTCACCGGTGGTACATGCATGCTGTACATTTTACCTGTATTGTCACATATTTATAAATTGTGAGATGTTTTTTGTGGAAAAACTGCCTATTTTTAGAGGAAAATTTGGAAAAAATCTGCAAAACTATCTTTCAGCACTTGGTAGTATTGCGCCTCCTTTTGGAAAGCAATATCCCCGTATCACAAAGCTTGCCGTGGCGATGTAAGAAATATGGCACAAATAGGTTTAACACGCAAAAACACACACAAATGGGGTGAATTACTTCACGATTCCTCTGATAATGCTGTCTTCACCTCTTGATGTTTTCTGTTGAGTTATGTGTCAGCTATCTTTTCAAAGGAATAGTTTCATGCCCTCTGTTGGCAATTTAAGGCTGCAGACTAGAATGAATACAAAATTGCTGTTTAACAAAGTCCTATGAAGACACCACATGTGTTTTAAGTCTCCGCTTATAAATAAACATGTTTCCAGCTATGGATGCTTGCCACGAGGTGACCTTTTATTACATCTGTTTTCTCTTTTTTTTGCGCTTCCCCTCACCAAAATATGGCATGTATATTATTATGTAAAATTATGCTTATGAAAACATAAGTCGGCCCCCTCTCCCGCGTTCACCTTCACCTGGCAAGCATGACTCAACTTCACATTTCCCCACCGCGGGTGAAAGACAGTTTTTATTGAAGCCAGGTGGGTACCCATGTCCTGCCTCATAATGTTTCAGGACGCAACTGCTCGGCCATGTCACAACGTGAGTCCCGATGCGGAAGCGAACTGGCAACTCTTGTGCGTAGACTTGCTTTGTTTCATGCAATTTGTAAAAACACATTGAATAGTAACAAACCTCACCTCAACTTAAGGTAAACTAGCCGAACCTAATCAGATCTCCATTAACTTGCTTACTTTGTCACCCTGACTCTATACTACTATGACTATACTACTTTTGTCATGTTTTTGTCATGTACTTGACAAAAAAATTGTGTTTCACTGACTCACTGGTACTGGATGATGACTTGAGTTTCACCGACTCTGGTGTAGTCGAAGAAAAGTCCAGTTTCAGGGACTCACGTTTCCTAAACAAAGACTCGAGTTACACTGACTCCCGAGTCATCGTCAAAGACTTAGATTTCATTGAGTGGGTAGTTGACAACGACTCAGTCACAGTTACTAGATGAAGACTCAGGTTACACTGACTCGCAATTCCTTTTTGTAGACTCGAGTTTCACTTGACAACGATTCGACTCTCACTGACTCATGGGTGCTCGATAAAAACTATTGTTTCACTGACACAAGGCGTAGTTGGCAAAGACTCGAGTTTCAGTGATTCGTGGGTAGTCAACAAAAACTTGTGTTTCACTGACTCATGAGTACTGGACGATGACTCGAGTTTCACCGACTCTTGTGTAGTCGAACAAAAGTCCAGTTTCACGGACTCACGGTTCCTAAGCAAAGACTGGAGTCACCTAAGTCTTTGACGACGACGTCAAAGACTTAGATTTCATTGACTCAGGGTTACTTGAGTTTCACTGACTGGGTAGTTGACAACGACTCAGATTTCACTGACTCCCGAGTACTCCAGAAAGACTCCAGTTTGACCGACTTCATTGAGTCACAGTTACTAGATAAAGACTGGAGGTTCATTGACTCGCAATTCCTTTTTGTAGACTCTAGTTTCACTCGACGAAGATTTGACTTTCACTGACTCGTGGGTGCTCGACAAAAAACTATTGTTTCACTGATTCAAGGCGTAGTTGGCAAAGATTCGAGTTTCAGTGACTAATTGGTGCTTGAGACAGCCTCACGTTTTACTGATTCACGGGTCCTCCACGTAGACTCGAGTTTCACTAATTCACATGTAGTTGATAAAGACTCAAGTTTCACTGACTCACAGGGTCTCGATGTAGAATTGACTATTGACGTAGACTTGACTTTCACTGGCTCATGAGTGCTCCATGAAGATTCAGCATGACTTGATGAAGACTTGACTTTCAACAAAACGGAATTCTTTTACATGTAGTATTTGAAGGTTCTGGAAAAATAAGTGTAGCAGTAATTACTCTCCCTGGTAAATAATTTTGGTCATATAATTCCATTATAAAAATACTTTTTTGAAAAATAACTAGGAACTAAAATTACTTTTGTACTTTGTGTGAGACGGTGGAATCCCTCCATTATGATTCAATCATATAAGTGATAAGTGATTTAAAAAAAAATGCTGATCCATAGTTGAGTTTAAAGAATGTGCTTTCATAAATGCTTCAAGTCACCAAATCCTCCTTTTCATTGGTTGAGAGTCAGGACTGCCCACCATTGCATGAGCCTGCTTGCAGAAAGCAAAGAACACATCTCACAGTAGAAAAAAGAGCCAACAATTAATGTATCGATAACATCATCGCTGTGATTTCATTAGAATTTTCCCCAAAAGAAGATGGCGAGCTAATAAGGCGCCTGCTGCTACTCCTGCTGCTGCGCTCATCAAGTCCAGATCCGGTAAAGTCCAGTCCGTGCTTTCGTCCCGACCCTGCTCTCAGTGGGTGCCCGCACACTGCATCCTGCTCCCGGCCGAGGCACTGACTGGCTCTGCTTACTGGAAGTCTGCCGCTCGTCGCTTCCTACACTAACGGGTGAGCGGGCTCCCTTTCGGCTTCATAACTTCCGCGCGTTCGACCCACGGACGGAGCACAAGCCTGGGATAGAAGCGCCATCCAGCCGTCACTTTTTGCTTTTTGTTTCGCCGGGGTTGCCGCTCCACAGACTAGATGGTGTCGGCTGGGTTCCGGCAGAGGTGTTAATGAGACTGGACTGTGAGCGACTGTTGGCTATGGAAGTGTGCCCCAGGAAGAGAGGCACGGCCGGGCTGAGAGGAGGACCCGTCGCCGTCGCCGCCTGAGAAGCTGCCCATGAAAGACCCTCACAGGACCGCTCCATCACACACCACCTGACTTATTTTCGTTTTCATTCTTTCCCCCCAATTCCCATCCATTCTGACTTGCAAGGTACGTTTCCTTTCCACACCTTTAATTCATGAATGCTGTTTTTAAAGTTGAATGCAAAGTCACTTTCCTCTCTCATGCGTGACTCAATGAAATAGCTTTTTCCTCTTGCAGCTTAAAAAGTCACAAGCAAATAACCACAAAATACAGAAAAATCCCTGAGCAACAGATGTGCAGCCTTGTGGCGCCCACAGTGCATTTCAGTGATGGAAGCATTTTAACTTTGGTCTTTAAAAAAAACAAAAAAATAAAGCCATTGATGCTTTTGTTGCATTCAGTGGGGATTTCTGGTGGAGCAATGTGACCTGAAGTGATTTCTAATCCTTTATAATTGGACCAGAGCTATTTTTTTCCCAAGACATGGAAGAAAAAGGGTAGAAAATGAGGCAATAATTAATTTGGAGGTAGCCTATGTGATGTGAATGGTCCAGGTAGATGAGTAGTAAAATGGCTGTGCAGAAAAGAAGCATAATATACATATGTATATCTTATAAAAGATGTTAAATGCATGCGTTGAGCAGCACGCCGTGGCGGGGTTGGTGATGCACGGCACCCCCCCTCTCCAAACACAGCAGCACTCATCGGTGATCCATCACTGGATTATTGGTGAAATTTAGCCCCGTGCTTGACATAGTCTCAGTTTTACAGGTTGGAAATAGTCCTACAAATTCCTGCATGGATTTACGTCTCCGGTGTGCATAGCGGACGTCACATATCGCCACTATATTTTTTGGGGGATGTAAAAAGAACATAATTTGGAGGATAAAGTGCCACAAATGTGAGTCCAAGTGCTTTTGTGAGAAAACGTGGTGACCTAATGCAAAGAGGTAGGTCGCCACTCCTGAATGGATTTGTGTTTATCTGCATAAAAAAAAAAAAAATGCAACATTCAGCCTCTCGGAAAATAAACACATTAACATATCAGAGGGGTCTTTTCTGCTTTTTGGAGTCTCTGTTGGCTGGAATGTTGCCTCGTCTCACCCCGTTGTGTTGTGCTGCGTTTGCCAAGCTTCCTCGTACAGTGACTCACGGCTGGTGAGGTGTTTTGTAGGCCAACAAAAGTGGGTCAATTGATGAAATTAATGAAGAAAACGTCTTTTCCAAGTCTGAGTTCCGGTGTATTTGAAAGGAAGTAGAACTGGGCCTGGCTTATGTAGCGTTTTGGCTTCTCAATACGGATCGATTACGGACCGTCTCACTTCTCAGAAGGGTTTGGTTGCAGTCACAAGTGCCTTCCATCCATTTTCTCAACTCTGTGATTTTTTTTTTCATTATTTCACACTCCGGCTAGTGAGTGTGAAAACGGAGGGAGCGGGTGTGAGCTCATCAAAATTTGTGACATTATGGGCTGTTGCTTGATTCTCCGCACCCGCCCAACCCGCCCTTCCTTCTTTGGCTCCCTTTTCTCTCACAATAGACAACAGCATCCCAGATTGGCTTCTCTTGGCGAATTGTATGTTTTGATCGGCGCTCGGCTACGGGAGCCTGGTTGGGGATTCTTAAGTCGGGTACTTTGGCTTTATTAAGGTCATTTGTTATTGATTTAATATTGTTTTATGATTGAATGGAGTCTTTTCCATGTCACATTGTTGTAAACGCACCTTGATGAGCGTCCACATTCTTTTGTCCGCCTCTTCACTAGAGCCTGATGTCAGAATGGTGTCCTCTTCCATGAGCGAGGCTGCCGATGCCTCAGAAGTCGGCAGAGCAGGGAGTGGATGCATTAAGATTTACACTCTGATGCTTATTTTGGCATATAAATTGTGGGTCTGCTTTTTCTCCCTAAACCACCTACATGGAGTCATACTGGGCGGATAAGTACTTGCCATTAAATGGAATAAACCCGGCTGTAAAGAGGTCGAACGTAACGGAAGGCGCATGTTTTGTGCTTCGCCTTCATAGGACTAATTTTATTTTACGATTGCTGATCGGTAAAAGACTGAGAGAGCTACTGTGTGCACCCCCCACCCTTATTACGCCGCCCACCTCCAACACCAAACATTTGTTTCCACTTCCCTAAAGGCCCTGCAGTGCAGAAAGGTGGAGAGGTGCTGGCGGTGGTGGTGGTGGGGGGATTCGATTTGCGGGTTTCGGCTGAAGAAACTTCCGCTTGCCGAAGTAATTTCATAGCGAGACGTGACGCGATAGCTTGCGTTTCAACTCTGGTGATGAGAAACAACATGGATGTTAGCCTACAGGGCAGCTCCACGCGCTGGTTAGGCAGCTGCCTTGAGTGCAAAGTCTAAGATACGACTGGCAACCTGATTGTAAGTCATATTTTACAGCATGTTGCGCACATGTTTGGCTTTCAAAATGTTGTGCATGAGTAAAGCTGAGGATTGGTCACACCCAACATGGGGAAGCAGGAGGAAATAGAACCATAGATGAAAAATCAAAAGCAACCGTGCACCGGATTTTTATTGAAAAAAAAAAAAAAAGAAATACATTGCACAGATTTCACAGAATTATAAGAAAATGCAATTCATTTGAAATATTCTATTCATTTAAGAACAACACACAAACACACATACATTTATTGTGCTATATGTGAACAAGACTCGTGCTTATCTGTGCACAGCTGCAACACTGTTTGGGGAAAATATTCAATTTGTGCGTGTCAGAGGAGATGGGAGGCTGTGAGCAAACAGCAGTTATTGCCGCTCCGCCATAGCAGCCGGGAGCAGGGCGTGCATTGGGGGAAAAAAGGGGGAGCTGCACACGTCTGCCCGGGGAAGGGAGTCATGTCTCGGCAGGATTATAGCACAGCGAAGCACTTAAAAGCCCCTCTGCCGACAGGACAGGGATGGTGTGGGTAAACACGGCCGAGCGATATATCTGTCCTGTCCTATTGTTGTTCATGGCGCGTGACTAAAGTTTTAGTTTCAGTCATATAATGTCAGGTTTTTAGCGCTTTAATAGTGGGAACCATTTTTGGTAATGTATGACCTCAAAACAATTTACAATAAATTAACGATCAATGTATTATAAATAGTTTCATATAAAAAAAGTGAAACAAATATAAAAAAATGCAAAACAAGAATAGAAAATATTTATTAAATAAAATCAGGTTAAAAAATAATTTACCTCCTGTTTCGCTAATTAAAAGTTCAAAAATAATCTGCATTTATTTGATCATAAACAACATTTGATCATATTTTGACAGTATATGAATACACCCACAAGTTTTTATGTACTTTGCAGACTTTTTAAAAAATAACACACAATGTCCCATTGAATTTGATATATGGCTCTTTAAAAGTTAAATAATGTAAAAAAAAAAATCATATCTAAGGCCCTGAAAAAAAGAAATAAAAATAGATATTTAAAAATACATATATTTTTTTTTATAAATTATTCCGGTTATCCTTTCCTCTGAAAAAAATATTTACCGCCTGATTTATCTAATTAAAAATGGAAAAAAGTTGATGTACTTTGCAGACTTTTTAAAAATAACACATAATGTCACATTGAATTCGTCTGTCCAGTTGTTTAAAAAAAATGAAAAAAATGCAAAAGAAAGAAAATATATATATTAAAAAAAATAGTTTTTATAAAATATTCAGGTCATGCTTTCCTTGGTAAAAATATTTGCTTCCTGATTTATGTTATTAAAAAAAATGAGTTTCAGTATATGAATACACACTCCCATTACACACTCCCATACAAACATTACGAAACACAAAAAGTTTGAATGTACTTTTCAGACACTCACCGTCCCACTGAATTCGATATGTGCCTGTCTGGCGAATTGGGTCTCCTAAGTTGCTATTGTACACTGCAGCGTGTGCTTGGCTGTGTTGGGCGCTTTGTTCTTGCACGGCGGCCTCGTTGCCAACTCAGATGGAGCGCAGCGTCTGGCCTGGGACTTTCAGAGGAATATCACAATATCACAGGCCTGCTAAGTTGCCTAAAAACTAAGCTAATCAAGAAAATAATTATCTGTTCAATTGCAAGCATGCCAGAGATATCAAACACGGAGGAGGAGGAGGGGAGGGAAAAAACAATCAAATTATGTGTTAATGATTGCTCACGCTGACAGGAGGAGCGGTTTTATTATTATTTTTTTAAATGTACGCGAGGAAAGATGGAGCAAAGAAAATCGTTGAAAAAATGGAGTGTACGTTTTTCAAATCAACATAAACGTCCATCATCGCCTCTAATGAGCTTCTTACGTGGGTTTTTTTGGAATTGAAACAGAGAGAGAACAGTATTAGTCTATTAATTTCCTGCAGTGAATCATGGAACCTGCTGCTTTTATCATCACACTGCGCTCCATGTGTGGGCCACCAAAAAAAGCTTTATGTTTGCCTCACACACTCACAAGTTTGGCCTGCTGAGCGTCCCCCCCCCACCCTTTCACTCTGGGCATAGATAATGTCTCTGCATATGAATCAACCGCCCTCGTTGAGCGTCTTCTTTCCAGTAATTGAGCAAGCAGACGCCGTAAAGCAATCGTCATAGTATCACTCCTGTGTGCTTCGAGGAGGTGCGTTCCACTTCTGTTTGGAATTCACCCTCCCTGTTGGAGAATAAAATGGTATTTTTTTAATTTCCTGGGTGCAGTTAGAATGTTGTGCTTGATTGAAATCTAGCGGGAGGTAAAGTGCAGCCTCAGGAGGTACGGCGCCGGTCTTCTGCCTAATTGTAAAGTGTTATGATAATTGATCAGAAATGCGGTTTTGACCGCAGAAATTAGGATGAAATAGAGCTGTACGCTGCATTAACCACGCCCACCACCGACCTGACGCACTTCCGCCTTCACAAAGACAACAGAATCGTAATATTGATGGACAAATATGTTGAGAATGGTGGTGGCGGTTTGTGCGTAAGACATAAACAACAAAGAACAGGTTACAGGGTTTAGAAGACTCCAACAATTAATAGATGATTAGTTGATTATCTCATTAATCAACTATTAATCAACTAATCAGCAACTATTTTGGACTCGTTTTCTGGATTCACACACATCAGCTTTGACTTTGGACAACAGCGGTGGACATTTTTTGTGATATGTAGCCAACCAAACCATATTTAACAGCAAAAATGTCAACATTTTACATGAATAAAGTCAAAATATTTAGAGATGAAAGTTGGAATCCATTGAGAAAAAGCCACATTTTTAAAAAATGAAAATAACATCGTAATATTATGATTAAAATTTTTATTTTACTAGCATAAAGTTGAAATATAAAAAACAACATTTTTTACAGTTGTAATGTCCTGTGAAGACAAGTAAAATGGTCATCGTTGCTTTGCTGAAAAAGTGGTAATGTTGTGAGAATAAAGTCAAAATATTATGGGAATAATTTCATGCTTAAGAAAACAAACTTTGCGAGACAAAAATTGAAATAGCTGGAAAAAAACAGCTGTAATTTTACAAGCAAGGTCAAAATATTAAGAGAAGAAATCTGTAATCCAATTTTACGAGGAAAAATGTCAACATTTTATATTAGTTGAAATGTTGAAAGTGTTGAAAAAAAGTGAGAAAACTAAAGTAAGTTGTAATTTTTGTTATAATATTTAATTAATTCAATTTATAATATTATGGGAATAAAATTATAATATTACATGAGGAAAATATTTGAAGAAAGATACAATATTTGTGAAAATTAGAAAGACAATCAGTAAAAATTGATGCAAAGAGTGACGTTCATGCTAATAATGCTAATAATAATAATGCTCTTTGAACTATATCACATACACGTGCTGCTTTACAGAGTATCAAAGTGCCCAAATCGCATGCTTTCATTTTTCTCTCATACTGTAAAAAATTTGGAAACCCCCGGTCACGGACCTGACCGATTCCTCCAGATTAATCGACTAAGAAAACAATCGTTAGTTGCAAAGGTGCAGAAAACTAAAATTCAGTTGAGTTGCGGGTAACACCATTTTGTTAAAACATGTTTATTGAAATAAGCGAAGTAAATAAATGTGACAAAAGAGTCGCTCTTGGAAGATAAAAGGCAGGATATCCCTTCTCGAAAAGCAGTGTGCATGTGTATCCAATCATGATCAGTGCAGTACAACAATGCAGATGTAAATACATGCCATGTTTGTGAGTTGGCTGGAATTAGTTTTGTTGTTTTGGCGATGGAGCTTTTGATTGTGTTGCGGCGGCGGCACAGTGTGTGTGTTTGTGTGTGTGTTTGCGTGTCAGAATGATGTTTCTCTGCTGTCTTACCAACACAACACTCCTCGCAGAGCAGAATGGCCCGAGGAGGAGTTGTTGCTGACAGAGATGCATTGTTCCAGGCGCGCACTGAGTGGCTACATCTGTGAACCTCATCTTGACTACAGTGTGGGCCGAGCGACAACATGGCAACTGTCACAGCTGCACCTGCTGCTCTGTCCTCGCGCACGGCCTCTCTCGCCATGTGCCGAGTCGCCGCCGCCGCCGCTGCCCCATACCGCGTCTCTGTCTCCACCGTGACCAACTGCCTTTGCTCGGGTCAACTAGACAGGAGCTTCTTGAGTTAACGCGTATAAAACAGAGGAAGAGAGAAATGAAATTGCTACCCCCTGGGGGGGTGGCTGTCCGGATTTAGTCGTGCTGGTGTGCAAAAAAACAAAAAAACAAAACAAAAAGAGGTTCAAGAGAGCTGGTTTAATAAACTGACCAGTCTGGAGAGGGATTTCAAAGCCAGTTGACTCTCTGTTAATGTTGGTGGAGAATAAATCTACACACACACACACACACACACACACACACACACATGCTTACTTTTATAATGAGGACATTAAGAGCATTAAAAATAAATACGTGCTTATATATGCTACACTGCTGTGAACCCAACTCATTTAAATACTGGCAAATTTACCATTCCAAACCAAAACATGGAATGCTTTTTTTAATTTAGATTTTATTTTTTTGCTGATTTATCCAATGTTTTGTCGATTAATTATTCCATTTATATTGCTCCATTTTGTTTCATAATTTCATCTACATTTTTGGCATTTTTTCCCAACATTGCGGTGGTACAAGGAAGCATTGGTGGGGCTGACGTCAGTGTTGTCAGGTACAGCGGATCTTTTCTTATTAGCGATTCAGCACACGGCGCCCTCAATTTTGTGATGTAATTATTAGACCTTTTGGGGGGGGGGTTCGACGAAAATAGGCTTTTTTCTGCAAAGTGACTCTGAAATAATTGATTCATTCATTCATTTTCTACAACTTTTCCTCACAATGGTAGTGGGGGGTGCTGGAGTCTATTCCAGCTGTCTTCGGGCGAGAGGCGGGGTACACCCTGGACTGGTGGCCAGCCAATCACAGGGCACATATAGACAAACAACCATTCACACTCACATTCATACCTATGGACAATTTGGAGTCGCCAATTAAACTAGCATGTTTTTGGAATGTGGGAGGAAACCGGAGTACCCGGAGAAAACCCACGCATGCACGGGGAGAACATGCAAACTCGACACAGACACGCTAACCACTTGTACAGCCCTCTGTGAAAAATTAATAATTTAAATAATTTTAATGTATTTTAATTTAATTCTATTTAAATATATTTCAATGTAATTAATTTTTATTTTAATAATTTTGTATCACATTTTTAAAATGTAAATGAAAAATTCTTTTTTTCATAAAATAAAATAATTGTATCACTGAATTGCGAATATGAAAGGATCACTGGAAGAAAATAATGAATAATTACGTGACAATATAGGCACAATGTTCACCACTGTGGAACCCACAATGTTTCCGCGTTTATGGCCTTATGATCTGATCATTGAGATTTGGCGATCCTTGAACGCACCAAAGTCATATGCTACGAGATGCAAAAAATTAGTAGCTACGCAAGCCCTTGCCTTGGACAGTCACGGTATCATTCAGTCGTAGTACCTGTACGACTTTACAGGAAGGTAAACTACGTTAAAATATGCCCTTGACTGATATTTGACCGATTTATTTGGGGAAAATGGCGGAACCTTGAACAGGCTAGTGACAAAGCGGTGATGCGTCAAAGCCTGATGTGAGCGTCAACGTCATGGACTGACAAGAGTTGGGGGCTGAGATTGACTTCCCGGTGTCAGCTCTGCTGGTACATCTGTGCCAGGCTTGGCTGGCATTGGCGTCTGCCAACGCCTCCACCGCGGGGGTGGTTAAGTAATAAACATCTTTAACGTGCTTGATAAGTAACCCCCACCTTACAATTGCCGTTGGGTTGACGGAGATGTCAAATGAGTCACGTATTTACAATGAAAATTGGGATGAAGGATATTGACGTCTCTGATTTGTTTATTTTTTTGGCCCGTGAAGGAAAGGTACATGTATGAAGGCTTGTCTAATAATGCAGCGTGATCAAGCCCACACATCCCTTTGCCGCTGGCTTCCTAAGGCTTCCTACACCTATTGTTCTTTAATATCCTGTAAGTGAGAGATGCGGATCACACCTGTTTTGTTATCACCGCATCCGCGCCTGAATGTGACAAAGCAATAAATATATAACACTTAACATCTGAAGCGGCTGGACGTCCATCTTGAACTCATTTGCATGCAATACTTGCAGTGATTGTTGGAGTTGGATGAACACGAGTGTGTCATGAAGATGGAACAATCCTCCTAGCTTCTTCTTGTGCCAAGAACTAGTAATTGTACATAAAAAAGTTGTAGAAACTTTTTACAGACTGTTGTTATGCAACTTTAAAGGCTGTCTATAAAAAACAAAATTCACCATGTCTTGTTTTTCAGAACTACATTATTGGTGGAAAAAATACACATAGTTATTCACATTTGACACATTTCATTGCCTAAATTATGCATTTTCAAGCATAGAAGGGGCTAAATGAAATAAAATACCGTATTTTCTGGACTATAAGTCGCTCTGGAGTATAAGTCGCGCAGGGCCAAAAAAGCATAATTGGGTGGAAAAAAACATACCGTATTTTCCGGACTATAAGTCGCACGTTTTTCATAGGTTGGCTGTTCCTGCGACTTATACTCCAGAGCGACTTATAAATGAAAAAAACTGTTTATGTTACATAAACACTGGAGGACGTAATGTGTCGGTTTTGGTCATAAAATAAATTACCCACAAAAAATGCGACTTATACTCCAGTGCGTTTTTCTTTTGGGAGGCATTTGTGTTCTGTCGTTCTCAGTTGTCTTTGTAAGCTAACATTACTGTTTAAAGTAATGTAGTTTAAAGTAGTGTACTACTGAGTTGTACTGATGCATCTAACGTGAATTGAGCTTTGTAAATCTGCACATGTAAAACGCTACGTGAACGTGACGCGTGTGATTTGGAACGTGGGTGGGAAACCGGAGTACCACTCATAGTAGACACCAGCGGTTCTTTGCATCCTCCATCGATTCTGCAGTACCTTGAACTTGAGCAGCAGTTCACCAGAGTGATAAGCACGGGTCCATATAGGAGCTGAAAAAGGAACAAAAAGCACCCCAGAGAGGTCAATCAAACACGGCGGGAGAGCAAAATATATATATATATATTTTTTTTGTCATTGCCTTGGCATTTGTGGCATCATTCATCAACCCTAGCTGATTACAGCTTAGGCTAGAGAGACAGGATGCGGCTGCTGTAGCCATTTCCATCACAAGTAGGTCCGGCCCCCCTGCAGGTAGACAAGAAGCCACAGCTCAGAAGAGGCCGAGACCTGCCCAAAGGATGTACCGATGTTGTTTTTTTTTTTTTTTTTGCCTGATAGCATCTCCCTGACTGTGGAGGTGAGTGTGTTCCCTATTTAGCATATTTAGCTACCACCTATGCTACAGCAGTGGACCTTACGCTATGGAAATGTTGCAACTAGACACAGAACAACGCCTACTTAAAGGTTTTTTTATGCTCTCACCTTTATGGGCCACGCGGTTCCTTGTGCATAATGGAGTTGCAGACATACTGTAACTTAGGTGCCGTAAGGAAAGAGACAAAAGCCACATGGTTGCTTCAAACTTAAAGAGAACTTTTTGCCCAGATAGAAATGTTTAATGAAGCTGTGGTAACACAGTGCATCCAAGTAGAGCGTGCAGCTGATAGCCTCAAACTAAAGTGCTAATTGATGCTCGGGATATTTTTGGCATGTAAGACAAACGGGGGATGACAGAGATGGAAAATAATCACACAGCCGGGGCGGAATATTTATTAGCCGGGCAAGACGGACTCTTTTGAAGTGGCAATGTGTTCCCGTTTACAATGTGGAGAGCTATGTGTACGTTTACAGACAGATCCTGCAAAGATATGCAGTCATTTGCTTTAAATGGCATCATTACAGTTTGTGCTGTGCAGATGGAAAATGGAAGATGTTCTTCATTTGGGGAACAGCGGAACCTCAGTTATGTAAAAACATTCAAAGTGTACGTCAAAATAACGTACAATACGACACGCGTCTTGTTATTAATACAATGCATGAATCCAATTGTGTTCTTAATGTATTTTTATCGTGAGAGGTTTTTGCTAGCAGCTTGCTAATACATGGCGACAGGAAGCAGAAGTCAGGGCTGTCACTCGTCAATGACGTCATCAACGGTTAACACTGTAGTTCTTATATTTTACATATTTTATAAAACATTAGATGCATATAAATAATGAGCATTAAAAATTAAAGTTACTTTTTTGATTGTTGGCAAAGACACTGTGACAGTGAGATCAACACAAACACCACCTTCTTGTTTTTCCATGAATTATTTCTTGAAGTCAAGTGTTTCTAACCTTCTTTATCAAAATGTTGGCACTTTTTACTTTTTTTGGCTCCATTTTGGAATATTTTGCAGCCGTGATCAAAATAAAAGCAAAGACTTCAGGTGTGAATTAAAAAAATAAGGCATGGCAAAGCAGGAAGGCTGTGTTGGTCTCGCTGCCACATCGCATCTTTGGCAACAATCAAGGTAAAAGTAACCTCAAATGTTCATTTATCTTTTCCATTGATCAATTATATGTATTTTTTTCAATTATTTTCTGCATGTAAAACTATAAAAAAGTGTTTTGTGTTAACATTTGTTATTTCTTGTGGGAAAAATGGATTTGGTTAGAGTACATTTTGGTTAGACTCTGACCTTCTGGAGCGGACTAATGTTGATTAATGATGCTAACCAAGGTTCCACTGTACTGGGGTAGGAGGATACCCAAAGTGGACAGTCTTGGCTCAACGACTACATTTGACTTCCAACATTGCAATTTGGCCCTTTCTGCTCCAGCATGACGGCGGCCAATGCAAGGTCCAAAAAGTCAATCTCAAATACCCGTGAGGTTTTTGTTTTCCATATAAATATTGTGCATCTTTTTCACATTTACTAGGAATAAAATGGACATTCTTAAGACAGCGCTCCTGCTTTCAGATTGATTATTATCAAGACGACCTGTGTTTGTCTTAGTTGGCGCCACTCCTCGCCGTTCCTGTCTTTGGAAAAACAAAGAAATGAGTTGCAAAACGTGATGATGATGTAAATGACAAACGTGCGGCCCTCTAGCCCAAGAGATGACGTCAGCAATAATGCATGGCTTGGGAGTACAACAAAAATTATTAATTTGGTTATTTAACCTTTTTTGTGATTTTTAAATATAATGGGTCTCAAAGAGGACAAAAAACCCCGAATAATTTAGCAAAATCCTTCATGTCCCTGATCCTTCAGATGTTGAACAACATTTCATGTATTTATTTTATAATTTTGAGGACACTTGTGCACACACACACACATTTATAATTTTTTTTTATTTTGCCAAAAGATATTTCACTTTTTGCTGTATTTCTCCAATTTTAGGATTTTAGATTTTTTTTCAATTTAAAAAATAAGCGGATATGAATACTTACTTCAGTCACTATTTACCAAAGTTTTTACATTTAATAGGATATTTAAGGATTTTTACATCTTAAAAAAAACGATTTATCAAATGTCCTTTATGTCCTTTTTTCTCCAATTTTCTCCAAAATAATCGAATATGAATACTTTTTATTTAAGAATATTTACATCTTTAAATAAAAAACAATTAATCAAATTAATTTGATAACTGATTAATCATTGCTTCATCAAATAATTCCCAAAATATTCACATTTGAGAGGCTAAAATCAAAGTTTATGTACATTTTTAAATAAAAGATTAATTGAATGTCAAAGTATTTTTTGATGAATTGGATAATTTATTAATCATTGATTTAATTGTTGCAGCTGTACTTACTTGAGTGTGTAGTCCCCCAAAATATTCACATTTGAAATCAGAGAATATTTACATTTTTGGAATTACAATATAGTTGAGGATTAGTTACACAACTGATTAATCACTAATTAATTGTTGCAGGTGCAGTAGCGACTGATGCACATCATTCATATCTTATTCCCTGACCTTGCCATGAACATCGACTTTGTATTCGGGGCGAGCCGCCCCCCCCCCCCCCCCCCCCTGCCTGTCGTTGTTTGGTACCAGCGACATCAGTAGCTATCACCCTTTGGTTTGGATTACCCATGCAGCGATCGTGACCTCCATTCATGTCCCAACTTCATACCCGCTCCCAAGCGGCGGTTCAAAAGGTGCGACCTGAAATTGTTCTGCTTTTTCTGAGTTTGTTTGAGAATTGGAATCCCTTTTGGTATTCAAAGCGCAGGGAGATAATTTGCCAGTGGATGTTTTATCGCTCTCTGCTCGACTGTCTCATGTAGCTTTTCTCCTTGTGTCTTTAGATTCCCTGAAAATTATTCAGTGAAAGGGGGGAAAAAAAGAAAAAAAAACGAATTATCCTTCCCCCTTTGCTTATCAGCAGAAAGCAAGCACATATTAAACACACACAAGGTGGAACACAAGTGATTGCTGTATCTGCTGTCCAGCTGTGGGTCTTAGCAGATGATAACACAGGCCATGAATGCAAAATGTGTTTCAATTATACTTGAATCATGTTGGAAGGGCGTGATATTTGTTTCCTCTCTTTAACAAACACAGTAAAAAAAATCATTTTTTCTATTCCTCCCGTCATTTACCCATGTTGGGCCGGGCTACTGTCATCATCTCATGAATTTAAATACGCGCTTGACAACTTCAGCCTGAGCTGGCAAAGCGTCATTGTGAAAAACTGCAGCAGCTCCCGGCCTTGTGGCGCCATTGTACAGTCGCAGAGCAGCGCCGGGTTCACCAGCACCTTAGTTATTAAAATGGAGGCTTGAAGGGTGAGCTTGTTTGCATCACAATCCGCCACTCCGTCCTGATGTTATGCTAATGAACACGGAGACGACTCAGCCCCCCCCCAAAAAAGTCCTCTTCTTTTCTCCCAGCCGAGGGCGGGGCCGGGTAAAGGGAGCTGTGACACCGAAACTGCTGGAGGAAATCTAATGGTGCACCTCGGAAATTTCAAAGCATGGCTCCTCGTGCCGTGTTGCTGTGAATTAATGTTCGGAATAGCATGTTTTTACTTTTGCTATTGCTGTTCTAATGCATTTTCTGTAAGGAACAAAAAAAAAAAAACAAGCCAAATATAGCTTCATCAGGTTTAACAAGCACCATTACCTGTCCGGGCACTGTGATTTAGGGCTGACAGGTGATTGGATTTGGGAAAGACGACACCCGGCTCTTTGTGTGCATATGTGAGTGTGCGTGTGTGAGAGAGCTTCTTGACGAGACACAGAGCCATACCTTGTTTTAGGTTGACATAATGTGCTTCTCTTGTCGGATGAAGGCATTCATGGCGTGTTTGGGTTTGAAAATATATCCGGCAGTGGTGCAGGATTTGTAATATGCCAGGATGAAGCTGGTGACGGTCGATTTTAAATAATTACTGCTTTGTTTGTGTTTTGCTGGACGGAATCAACCCTTTGCATGGATTGCTTCCATTATGAACTGAATTTTGTTCATATTTTAGCACGTTCTTGTGTTCCAATAAATGTCAATTTTTCATTGTAATTACAGTCATCTCTCGCCACTTTGCGGCTTCATGAACTCAAAAATATACAAATTAATAAAACATGCAGTTTTGTGGTTGAATATGGCCAATTATTACAGAAGCTCGAGCTTCAATAACTAATTGCTTAGTCGATTCATTTTCTACCGCTTATCCTCACGAGGGTCGCAGGGGTGCTGGAGCCTATCCCAGCTGTCTTCGGCAAGAGGCGGGGTACACCCTAGACTGGTGGCCAGCCAATCACAGGGCATATATAGACAAACAACCATTCACACTCACATTCATACCTATGGACAATTTGGAGTCGCTAATTAACCTAGCATGTTTTTGGAATGTGGGAGGAAACCGGAGTACCCGGACAAAAAAAAAAAAACACGCATGCACGGGGAGAACATGCAAACTCGCTAACCACTCGACTGTGCTTCGTCGATGATTAACCCAATTAATCGAATACTATCTTGGTGTTTTGGTGATTTCTTTTTCCATGTAATTATCCTCTGATTTTAGCCTCTCAAATGTGACCACCAAACCACTAACTGTTCGATTTTGACTCATAGTAATTGATGATAGATTACCCGATTAATGGAAACAGCAAGCTTCAGATTAATCAACAAAGCAACTAATTAGTTGCAACCTTAAATTTATGCAAATTGTCAGATATTTCATATTATCTTGCAAACTGGATTTATATATAACCCTGGGTAAAATTGTTACCAGAGATTTGTTGCCAGAGATGGCCGAGGGTGGAATTGAACCCTCGTCTCCTCGCTGTGAGGTCTGCGACCACTCGCCCGCCGTGCAGCCCCTCTATCACTATACTATATTTATTATGAGGCAATTGTACAGACTGCAATCAATTAACCGTTATAAAGGAGGGATTTCTATACACAAAGATCTCTATCAGTGCTTCTTGGAACCATGTGTCATTATTAAGTGTAAGATCGTCATGCTTTGTTCTGTTTAAGTGCCATATTGTGGCATCTCTTCGAATGTCCTTCATCCGGACAGTAGAAGGTTAAAAGCATCAATTAGACAGCGAGTCACGTTGGCCACATTCAGACCAGTGCCTTTAATCTCACAGTATTAGCACAGAGAAGGTACTGCTTTCCAAGGTATAGCATTATTGTGTCTTCAATTATGCGCAACATGCGGAGAAGCTGGTATATTAGGCCATTGTTCAGCGTAAGGATGAGGTGGACGAGGGTCAGTGGTGTTACAGAGCTTTCCTTAAGGTATTAGTCACTAAGGAAGTAATGGTCATGGTTTAATTTCATTTGAACATGCATAAGATTACAATTGAGTGCATCACATAATCAGTTCACAGTTCCACATGTCCAAAAGGAGTAGGAAGAAGCAAAGCTTATTAAATCCTACCCTTCCATCTGGTACTTTTACAATCAGTAACTGTTACATTTGTTCACCTCCTCCTTTTATAATATAATTTAAGTATATGTATATATATATATATTTTTTTTATGTGTAATTTTTTAAATTTTTTGTCACATAAATTTGTTCACTTCCTGTTTTCTTTTTTTAAGTTTTTTATTATTATAATTTTTTTAAAACTTTATTTTATATATATATTTTTTTGGTTCTCTGTTGGCGGCATTATGAATTATCCTTATTGACCTTTTTTGCAGTACATTTAGTGAGTGAAGATTGCTTTTATAGTTATTACCCCATATTTCCACACAATAAGTAAGATACAGTAGAACCAGAGAAGTGATGGAACTATGGAAGAATCTCAATGTACACCAATGTAACCTGTCAATAGTTTTGTTATTGTCACTTTATTTGTGTTTGTAATGGTAAATTTTTAGTCGGATTGTTTTTTTGTTGTCTGGTCAACAAATCCTAGGTTTTACAAACCAATGTCAACTTCCCGACTCCCAAATAATAATCCAATAATACGTTGTTTGGGTTTTATCTTCCGTTTGAGTCAAGAATTTCCAACCAGTAATGCATCTTTCATTTCAGATGGATTTCCAGTGTTAGCTCTTGGTAGATGACTTATTTTCCCTTCGCTTCCATTTTATTTTACCAGCATCATGATCTCAGTTACCTTTTTCGTGTTTTGTGTCGCTGCCCGCTACCTTAAAAATTAATAATCTGTTTAATAACGCCTGGCGATCACAGTGCATTATTGATGGTGTGGCCCTGAATAGAAAGACAGAGCCGTGTTTTTACCCACATAGCTGCTCATTTTGAGGCGGGGGGGTCAGCCAAGCTGCTTACTGGCGCACATCCGTGTAAATACAGCAGCGTTATTATCTAACACAAAAAGCAAGCCTTGTGCATCTAAAGGCCGTTGCTCCCTTTTGGCAAACAAACACGGACATGGAAATACATAATAGTCACTGAGATATGACCTGGTTGTTTGTTAGCCGACACGGTTGACTCGGGAGCCTTTGACATGACACCCAGAGTTGCTCACGTTGTGTGTGTGTTTTTTTTTTTTTTCCTCGTGTAGTAATGACACGCTCGTGCAGAATCCGAGAAGACTGATTCAGGGAAGTGTTTTGGCCGACTGCCGAGCTCGGTTTGCATCATCCCCCAATTTGTTTGGACTAGTTTAGCCACGGCCAACTGGGCCCCACTGTAAATGTTACTTTTATGATGTCCTGATGTACTCTCTAGCAACAACCCCACAGAGTATTTATGTGCACATTCTAATTGGATTGGGTTTCCGGTTACATGCATTCTGGGTATTTCAAGGTGAATCAAACCTGGTCAAGGACCTATTGGACTTGATTGGCAGCTCCTATCACTGTGAGATGCCCGTGTAATGGCCGGACTCCCGTTCCTGACCTTCCTATTTATCTTACTGTATTAATGTCAGCCTATTAATTCCTAAGCGTGGGTACATTTGGCAAAGACACCGTTTAATGGTCCTGGCTGAATCATTCTTATCTGAACGGAGCTGAAAGGAGTAGTTTTGTGCTATCAGCAAGTGGAAATGACATTTTGAAATTCTCTTCCAGATAATCCACTTCACTTGCCAGTAAAACATCAAAATTACAACTCAAATTTATGGAACCTGTATTACAACTTTGTTGCCGTGGCGAATCATTTAGCTATAATCCGCACGGATGGACAGGTATGGGTATCTTACGGCACAAATAGGATTTTGGTGCATTGCTAAAGTGATTATGATGCTATGGATATCATATTTTCAGGCAGAGGGCTATACGGGGGAATCACAGTGCACAACTTTTCCAATTTTCACCTATTTGCTGCAATTTTTTTCTCTTCAAGCCGAGCTCGAATGGATTATCTTTTTGTGTTTGTGGATAAATCTCCAATATTTGTCTCCACACAGCCAACCATTTGTATTGTTCCAAGTGATGGCTCATGATTGCTTTATTTAGTAGCCATATGTCGCGATCGGTGGGGAGCACAGCTCATCGATGAATTGAGTGGCTCGTAAAAATGATGAATGGCGCAAACACTAAAAGCAATGAGGCTGACAAGCACCATGCTGCTGTCACACGCTTCTTGTGTGCGTTTGTTTTTATCTAGGAAAGTGACGCTTGCATAGCAATAAAATCATAATTTATTTCAGCTAAGATGACCTCATCAGGCCGTAATGGGTTTGATCAGGCATTACTTTCCCCATAAAACGGGGAAGCTTCGGGAGAAGCTTGAATTCTTTTGTCCTCTGCTTTCCTTTGTTTTGTCCTTTTATTATAGAGTCCCATCTTCCACCCCCCCACCCACACCCTCAAACAGTCACCCCATCCTACACCCGACAACCGCCCCAATCCATCCAGTTGCGCGTTGTGCAAGTGTGACCCGATATTCCCGTTGCGTGATCCCCGGTCAGGGTCGTTGTTTTGGAAAGGATTGTATATGTTGTTGTGACAACTGGTTGCACTTTGTTGGAAGGTCCTTGAATGCACCATCAAACTTTCTCAAATTGACTACTATCGTTCTGGTGGACGGTGGCTCTTTATTTTTTGGGTGCTTTTAATTTGATGTTGTTCCTGTCTGGTTTTCCATAATACATAATATGGTAATGGTAATATTTCATTTGAACATGCATCAGATTACAATTGAATGCATCGCATAATCAGTTCACAGTTCCACATGTCCAAAAGGAGTAGGAAGAAGCAAAGCTTATTAAATCCTTCCCCTCCATCTGGTACTTTTACAATCAGTAACAGTTACATTTGTTCACTTCCTGCTTTCCTAATATAGTTTAAGTTTAAAACAAATTTTGTAATATTTTGATAATACATAGCTACTATTTACATTCTTCATCTTCAGTCACGGTAAGCAAAGACTGATTCTTATCGATCTTGGAGGCATCCACCAGTACGAAGATATCTCTTGTTTGTAAAACCACATATCCGGTTTATCGTTCACAATGCAATGTTTTTTAATGCATTTTGCCGGTTTCAGTTTCAAATTTAGTCTCAGAAATTTGGATTATCCTCCTGCTCTGTTTTGTTGGATGACAAGCACCTCAGAAAAAAATCAAACTTTGCAGTCCATGAAGGCTGTGATTTATCGTTTTGTAGAACGTGACATCCTGTGAAGCTAAGAAGCTAAATCGTTGTGTTGTGTTGCTCACAGAGTTGACGTCACGATAAAGCGCTATGAAAGCAAATTGCCCAAAGTGTGAGTCGTTTTTATCGGCCCGCGACACAATGTAAAACTAGCATAAGAGTAACCAGGCTACTAAAATTGGAGCCTAACGTAACCAGAATTGACATGTAGATGCTTCTAACTAATAAGACAAAGCTTTTTCTTTGTCTGGGGGTGGGCAGTCTGTCATCCGGGGCTGCTCTCAATCATTCCCTCACCAAGAGGTCAAGGCCTGATTCCTCGCTGCCCCATATCGGGCCCAGCGGGGCTCCAGACTCATCCGATCAGCAGCCCAATCGCTTTCCTCTGGAGTAGGACTTTTCCGATTTCCCCTTGCAAATTGTACTTCTTCAGCCATGTCAAAACATGAAGGCAATCTCTTTTAAAGGGGGGAATATTTTTCTTGCTCTGCAGTGTTTGGCTTCTCAGCTCAGAGTCCCCAGGTAGTTGAGTCTTTTCGAGATCGGAGATGAGAGGGGGGTCTTACAGTATGTATGAATTCACGTGTGAGCATGCCGTTGCAAAGAACCAATAGAAACAACCCCCCCTATTCAACATGTGCTGGTCTGTTGGCTCAGATTTACATTTGAGTGAATATCCAGGCCTCTCGCCAACCCCCCCTCGGCCCCCCCCCACCCTTTGCATCCCTGTGATGTCCGCTGACAATTAACATCCCAACTCTTTCTTGGGTTTTGTTGGAAGCTGAGGGGCTAATTCAAGGGTCAAGCAAGACTTGCAAGCTGTCAATCTTTTATTGTAACTTGAATCCCCTCCCCCACTCAAGTCCTTTATTCTGAGGACACCACCCCCCTCACCCCCTTCTCTCCTAGACCTCGTTTAATAGAAAAGCCCAGCTCTTCCTCTATTCTCCTGTGGCCCTCTAACAGCCAAAGAGGGACAGCCAAAAGCTTTGTCTTGGAGAAGCCAGGCATTCTTTCACATCTGCCTCTTGTTTTCAGAACCCCCCCATTCAAATTTCAAACTGCCCTTTTCAATCAGCTCTCCGCCTGTCTCTTCTAATAACCCCCTTCCTCTTCGCTTCTAAGCCCCCTTTTTTAACTCTATCAAAACAAAGCATCCTTCGCAGTTTAGGTGTAGATTCGGATCTTCATTTTCCGAAGAATTAAAGATCCGCAAAAGCAGTTATCGATCTGCCAACTGGCCGATTCGTGCTTAACAATCACACAACCGTTGCCTCAATCGGGTATTTGGAATGGAGCCACACGGCTAACACCGATGCCCTTCGTCATCTGTCCGCGCGAGCCCCGCAGATGCAAACACCTGTTCTTAGATCACGCCAGCTCCGATCACTAGCGGCGTCTCTGTTTCAAGGCACGGGGAGGGGGAAAAAAAAGCAACCCCCAGCTGAGAGGGGAGACCTCGGCACGTCTAATGAGGAGAACGCCGGTCGTATAGTCTCCCTCCGGTCTGCGCCTTTGGTGTCTGCGCATGTTGAACACTCACAGCATGAGACAAAAAAAAAGTATACGACTGTTATCATCGATTTACTGAACAACCACCACCATGTACGAGGGACGTACACTCTGCATTTACTTCGTGGCGGGGGGGCTCGACTGCCTCCGAGGCAAAACATTTAGAGGCATCTGGTCTTTGTCTTCAGACACTTGAGGTATGTCGAGCACGCCGCCAGCAGACGATGGCAGCGAAGAAAGAATTATTTATGGATCTGGTAATAGTTTGTTTACAGACTGGATGTAAAGGCTGTCTTGTCAGACGCAATTAAAGCGTCTATGGGATTGTTTATGAAATACAGACGCTGGAGCACGCGAGGATTAAATTAATAGTTTGGTGCTGAAAGGGAAGCAACATGATTTAGACGGAAGATGTGCGAGCGTCCTCCTGATAACTCCAGACAAGTTTAAGGTTAAGCTTTTAATGCAACCCATTAATCTCAACCGTAGCGGGGAAATCTTTTTGTTAATGTGCATTTCCATTAAAATTAGAGGAGGCCAAAACACAGACCGGGGATGCAAACACCGTAACCCGTCCATCGCGCTGGCTCAAGGTCGTGAGCTCCTCGGCATTGGTATTTCAAATCGCACTTGACACCTGAATACTTAGTGTATCCCATAATAACTTGTTGGGGATTCTATGCATGCTCGGCAAAGGTCAGAGTGAACCGCATTCTAGATTTGTGGTGAAATCGTGTCAAGGATGCGGGGGGGTAAAACTGATTTCAAATGACATTGGTACAAATATATTCATGTTTCCCTTTGGCCGGAAAGCCGCCATCGCGGATGATTGTTTTATCTTTACCATTCTTTTAGCGCACAAGGTAGCTGTTGGAGGAGATTATCGTCATTGCTCTCGTCTAAGTCTTGTACAGTAAGTGGATGTACTTGTACTGTGCATGTTTGGAAGGATCTTAAAGGAAAACTGCACTTTTGGGGGGAATTTGCCCATCATCTATAATTCTTTTATGTGCGTTGTAAAGATACAAAAACAGATAAAAAGAGACAGCTCGGTTGAGTGGTTAGAGTGGTTAGTGTCCATAGGTATGAATGTGAGTGTGAATGGTTGTTTGTCTATATGTGCCCTGTGATTGGCTGGCCACCAGTCCAGGGTGTACCCCGCCTCTCGCCCGGAGACAGCTGGGATAGGATCCAGCGGCACCGTGACCCGCGTGAAGATAAGCATGAGAAAATGAATGAATAAATGAATGATTAATATTAATAAGCATACGTGTGGGCATGTGAGTCTATATTATGTTTTATTTTCTCTTATTATGTGCACTATATTGGGTCATTGGAGGGCAAAGGTTCCTATAGGGGTGTTATTTCATGTTTAGAGGGCTCTAGTAAACTCAACCGCACACCCCATTGAAAAAGGAAATACAATGGTGTAAAGCTAATTTCTCTCACAGAGGTAATGAGCCTGTTCGGAGCCTTGTAAATGTTATTAAAATGAACATTGCTGAAAAACAAAACAGATTTTGTGTTGTGCAATCAAAACCCATGAAATTCCAAACTCAACGTATTAATTCACTGAACCTAAACATACAGCGATGTCGTGCCCCATACTCCCCCTAACCCTTTTTTAATGGCTTTGAAATTAGAGGTCTCACGTGAGGCATAATGTCACATTAGATGAGGTGATTATGGTGGGCTTAATTACAACTTTGTTGCCTCGTGTGTGTGTATGTGTATGTGCTGCATGTTTTCATGCTCATGAAGCACTCGGCTGTCTGGGAAGCAGCAAATGCAAAATACAGTAGATCAAACGCTCTGCAGCCTGTGAATATTCTCCAATGAGAAGGTGCCGGCCCAAGCTGACTTTTACATCTCTGGCTGCATGCGACAAGCTGAGTGTCTCAGTCGTGCATGAAGGCTAACGTTCACAGAAAAGTTGCAGACACATAAAAAAAAGGACATGGTTGTTTTTGATTTGATAGCGCTAAAAAAAGACGAAGGGAAAACAGTTTCTAATGGGGTCCTGTGCGCCTCGTTGGCTGAGTGATGCCGTATCCCTTGGTAAATGTGCTAATGGTTCATAGGGGCTGGGAGGACGAAGTTGAACCCAGCAGTGTAAACAGGGCGGACAAAAGGGAGCCGTTAGTAGTGCGAAACGCATGCCTGGGCGCGCAGGTCGGCATTCGGTTTCACACAAGTGTATCCATGACTCGGGAGGAGGCCATTGGCTTTTGTAGTAAAAGAGAGCGAAAACAAACATTCAAACAGAGTCGTACTAGCGGGACAGGTATGGATGAGGTATGGATGAGGTATGGATGAGGTATGGATGAGGCGGGCGGACAGGAATCCTGCTCGGGAGTGATGGCAGAGAAAGGGAGGGGATACAGAGATAAGTTTGTGGTCGGTCACAACAGAGAGTGTTGACCATTTGCTCTCAAGTGTTTATTTGTTTGACAGGGCCTGGGGGGTAGAAAAGGCAATTCTTCTTCTTAACTTGCGGCCAGAATATCTCAAGCTGAAAATAGTGGAACATATTCACTCAAGTAAGTAGAGCTGCAACAATGAATCGCTGATTAATCGATTATCCACTTAATGTGCAACTATTTTGGTATTCAAGTCATTGTTTTTAATGAAAAGTGGAAATATCCTCTGATTTCAGCCTCTCAAATAAGAATATTTATTAATTTCTTCGGTCATCCATGATAGCAGATGCAAGCGTTGCAGACCAAAGCACTAAATGTTTGTGTTTTTTTTGCTTGTTGGGTGTCCAAAGTGTGGCCCGTAGGCCTTTTGCAATCTTGCAACATTGTAGAATTTAACAAGAAATCTGAAAGAAACAACAGCAATAATTTTTTGAGAATAAAGTCAAAATATATGTAAAAAAACAAGAAAAATATACACTTTCTGAAAATAATTATTAATATTAATTATTGTATATTTGAAATTATATTATTCATTTTTAAGTCATTTTAATAATACATTAAAACTAAAAGATGATTTAAAAACGTTTTTAAAAAGTTTTAATGTAATTTAAAAAAAAATTCTGAGAATAATTATTAATATTAATTATTATATTTTTTAAATTACATTCGTTTTTAAGTCATTTTTTAGTTTTAATGTAATTTTAATAATACATTAAAACTAAAAGATGACTTAAATATGTTTTTAAAAAGTTTTAATGTAATTTAAAAAATACATTAAAACTAAAAGATGACTTAAAAACAAATAATATAATTAAAAATATATAATAATTAATTATAATTATTCTCAGAAAAATTGTATTTTTCTCGTTTTTTTAAAATATATTTTGATTTTATTCTTGGAAAATTATTGCCGTAGTTTCTTTCAGATTTCTTGTTAAATTGGTTATTACAATTGGTAATCTGAGGAAAAATTATGTCATCATAGCCTCATGGTGTTGAAATATTAAGTTTTTTTTGGTTGTGTTTTGTTTTTTTCAAGTTGCAATACTATGAAGAACAAACAAAATAAAACAAAAAATAAGTTGGTTAAGTTATTTTATTATGGGAACAAAGTCCAAATATTAAATTAATCAAGTTTTTGTAAATAATAATATGTTTTTTCACTTATATGACAAAGCTGAGATGCAGGTTTTTCTTTTTAGCATATGAGCATGTGTTGCTTTACATCATGCATGTGGCCCTCGCTGGGAAAACTTTGGATGCCCCTGAACTGGCGCAGACCTGCTTACTCGATTAATCAAAGCAGCAAGCTTCAGATTAATAAGAATAAGAAAACATTAGAACTCCGCTTCACCAAACCGTACGATTTTTGCATTTAACGTTGCTGTCAGTGGATTTAGTATCTCCAATCCAAGTGGACGCTGAGAGGATTTGGGCTCACAGTTGGCCGCTTCCTCTCCATTTGGAGCGTTTTCACTCTGGGCTGGTGTCAACTTTTTGTCGGCGAGCGAGAGCCGACTCCAAATGTGAGATGTCTTCATAAATCAACGTGGCTTTAAAATCTTTATGATATGTCTGCTGTGCTGCTGGGTGGTATGATTTATAGATGTGGATGTTTTGTGTTTTTTTTTTTTTCCCCCAAAAGTACAATACTGGAATTTGATGTGGGGTTGATAAGGTGTAGCATCCGTCTCCTGCGGGTCGGCGTGGGTCCGAATGAGGGCAGGAAACACTTCCTGCAAGTGAGGTGGTCCGCATATGAGGGATTTTCCTCTCTCACGATTATTGACCTCATTTGCTGGTGTGTGTGTGTGTGTGGTGGCTTCCCCCCCTACATTTCTGAAGTGAGAGAGTTCCCTGTGGAATTTAGCACGGCGCTGACGTTTCCTTTTTTTTTGCTGTGCTCCCCCATTTTTCCGCAGGTGAGAGAATCAATGATGACCGTCTCCGACCACGTTTGGATTGGACTTTTTTAATCCCAACACTTTTGTTGCTGCACAAAACCTGCAAGAAACCACCAACTGTCGCCGCCATGTGGAAACGACACACCCTCTGCTGGTTTATCATCACCCTGGCCCAAGTCCACTCCGCTGAGGGTAAGTGCACGTGGAACGCGGTGTGGGCCTGTAAAAACACGGCACTTTGTTTTCATACCACTGTTTTACATCGTCCGACGAAAAGGAATATTTCAGGCTCGGTGACAGTCAGGCACCCAGTGGGGATTTTTCTCTCTTACCACTTATTTAGGGATTCTCGCATGAGCAATGAAAACGGAGCGCTCACGCCGCTCCTCCGAGGTCCTACCGTGCATGTGTAAGTAATGTGGCTCCAAGGACCGTGGGCTCAGGCGGATCGCGAGCGCTTTCATTAGTTGGTCGATCTCGGACAAATTGTGATTTGCCAGATATTTTCTGCTTGAGAGCGCCGGTTGTTCCCAGTGGCGGCAGAGCTGGACGCATTGGGAGATTTTTGGGCTAAAATGTTTCTGTCTCGTGGCCAGCGCTCACAGATTTCACACCTCAGAAAACTCTTTAACGCGTTTTAATCATGGCTCTGATTGAATCACTCTCAGCTGTATCCTAATGGCCAGATTTATGCGTCTAAACTGCATATCATAAACGCTTTCCTCTACTTATTAGTGTTTAATCACTGCAGTAGTGGTGCACTACTTGAGGTAATTGATGATTGCTTTAAAAATTGGCTTCTGTTTAGTGCAATATTTCAGAAAAGCTATTACAGATTTGTTTCCTCTCTGCCAACTCTCATGGCTCTCACCCAGTATTCCCTTTTTATGGATTTTTAAGAAGTTCTTTCATGTAGGATTATTGATACAAGTTTGCGAGTTGATGAATTCCGCATGGTTGAACCAACCTACAGCAATTAATCCATGAAGCGCTCATTAATCGATGCCTATTTTGGTATTTGTTTCATCGCTTTTTGGTATAAAAATGTAAATATCTTCTGGTTTCAGGCTCTCAGATGAAGCACACCTATTATCTGCGTTTTTTTAGACCAAACAAGACATTCACACATATCGAAAATTGAAGGCCTTGGGCCGCAAACGGCCCCTGGGCCGGTGTTTGGACACCCCTGTCATACTGTGTGTAATGGTAATGGTTTTATTTCATTTGAACATGCATCAGATTACAATTGAGTGCATCACATAATCAGTTCACAGTTCCACGTTACAATCAGTCACTGTTACATTTGTTCACTTCCTGCTTTCCCAATACAATTGAAGTATTTTCTTTAATTTTTTTACTTAATGTTATTAATTTTTATTTTATTTTTATGTATTTATTTATTATATATTTATATATATTTTTTATCATCTGGCTTGAATTTGATGGATTTTTAAGAAGTTCTTTCATGTAGGATTATTGATACAACTTGGGGAATTGATGAATTCTGCATGGTTGAACCAACCTACAACAATTAATCCATGAAGCGCTCATTCATCGACTGCTATTTTGGTATTTGTTTCATCGCTTTTTGGTATATAAAGTCTGGTTTCAGGCTCTCAGATGAAGCACACCTATTATCTGTGTTTTTTAGACCAAGCAAGACATTCACACACACTGAAAGTTGAAGGCCATGGGCTGCAAATGGCCCCTGGGCCGGTGTTTGGACACCCCTGTCACACTGTGTGTAATGGTAATGGTAATGGTTTTATTTAATTTGAACATGCATCAGATTACTATTGAGTGCATCCCATAATCAGTTCACAGTTCCACATTACAATCAGTAACTTACAATTGTTCACTTCCTGCTTTCCAAATTTTTAAGTATTTTATTTGTTTTTTCTTGATGTTATTAATTTTATTTTTATTTATTTATTGTTTATATATATATATATATATATATATATATATATATATATATATATATATATGTTTATATATATATGTTTATATATTATATATAATAATTATATATATATTTTCCATCTGGCTTGGATTTTTTTGCATTGACACAAGAAGCTATCAGAGGGGTGTGTGTCTCTTTTCAGCTTCAGCGGGCTTGGCAAACAGGGAGAGGCAGAATTGCGTCAACGCCAACGACATACATCATCTCAGAAACATCATGCGGTGATAAGAGTCTGCAATTTCAAGGCTCGGATATGTGACTACACCTATTTAGAGCGAAGGGAGATAGTTGGCACTCTCGAGAGCTTTTAGACCTCATTGTAGCACATAGAGCTGCAGCAGTTAATGGACAATGCAATTAATTGACAATAATTGTGGTGTTCTATTAATGTTTTTATTGTTTTAAAGATGCTAATATCCTCTGATTTCAGCTTTCAAATGTGGATATTTTTGTAATTTCCTGAGTCATCCATGAAAGCAGACCTGGTATCTTTGTGTTATAGATAAGATATTTACACACATCAGCTTTGACTATGGAAACCAGCCATCAGTACATACTGTGTGTTGCGGACCAAATCACAGACTGTGTTTGATTCCTATTGATTTGATTCGTCGAGGGCGAATAAGAAAATAATCACAGCCCAAGTGGCACTTCTTAAATGGTATTTTTTAAACATTTTTCACCCAGAAACCTTTGTCTAAACAACGCCAGGAAAAGGATATTAAACAACCCAACACCTGATATACTAAACAAGACCTTTAATTATTTACTTTTAAGGAAACCTGGCAAAGCTTTGAGTCTTCCAAACTTTTTTTTTTTACTTTCATGTAACATCTAAATAGAGCTAAGCAAAAAAAAAAACAACAAAAATCATTAAACAATACACACACATAGTTTTATTATTGATAACATTTGTCATTTATGTTAGTTTGCATGCCCCCCCTACATCAGTACCATTTTCCATCACGGCTGCCGAGATCAGCCCTGAAACAGTTCATTACAAACAATATCCCCAAGTCTGCATGCTTCATTAAACTGCGTCTATCCCTAATATCTTTTTAATGCATTTTTATAATTGAATTAAATGGGTTAGTGGAATGTTGTAAATAGTTTAAAGTTTGTATTTGGAAGGACAAACTCCATATATCCAACATTGTTCCTTTCGCTGTAGGGGTCTCTTGTTATGGCCCCCCATCCCCCTCCCCCCACTTCATAACGTAGTCTCATCCTCTACATCCGGCGATCTTGCTTGGACTGTGTGTATACATGTCTTTCATCTATATTTGCACAGCTGGTTCGCTGTCATCCTCAGCCTTTCATCCCATATTCCATCTTTTTTTTCTCCCCCATACAATCTTATCTATGAAAGGAAAACGGGCTCTACAGCGTGAGCGCATGAGTGACGAGCGTTTGTTTCAGAAATTGAACTACATACTTCAGAAATGAATTATTGAGTAAATGGTGGCTGTTTCCTGCGAGACGTATTGAAATACAAGTGATATGTGCTATTTGGGTCACTAGGTGGCAGTAAGGACACAAAACATTGGGACATTAGCTCACATTACATTAAAATAGGGCTGGGCGATAAAAATAAAAATAAAAATAACCAAAAACGACATTTGAGCTTCTAATGGATGTAAAACTGCTGTGTCGGTTATTTTGCTTATATTTATTATATACACTACCTCTCAAAAGTTTGGGATCACTTGCAAATTTCTTTGTTTTCCAAAGAAAAACACACATTTTCCTGCATTTCACAAACAATGAAAATGAATGAGATGATTTTGAAAGAAGGATGTACATTTTTGCATAGAGGCCTACTATCAACAACTGTCAGTCCTCTGCATCAATCTCCTGGTATGGCTGCTAATCCATAATCCATCATCATTTTATAAGGCTAATAGATGATTAGAAAAGCCATCTAAAAATCTAAACTAAAACTAAAATCTCTTGCCATACTGTGAACTACTCCCTTCAGAGAGCAGCACAAACTGGGTCTAACAAGGACAGAAAAACACTAGTGTCAGTATCAACAGTGAAGTGGCGACTTCAGAATGCTGGACTTCATAGCAGGACTGTTAAGAAAAAGCCATATCTCAGACTGGCCAAAAACATTTCCAAGTGATCCCAAACTTTTGAACGGTAGTGTGTATATACGTATATATATAATGTTAATCATAAATATGTGGTTGACTATGGTCTATTATTTGTCACTAACATTCATATTGAAGCAATTTTTGTAATTTTGTAGTCTAAATTATGCATTTACAATCATAAAAATGAACCAAAAATACAAATATAAGAAGATGCATGCAGAAGATACATTAAAATACATGTTGTTGTATTCTACACTGGTGAGTAGGTGTCAGTAATGGTACACTGATGAGATAGTAGCCACCACAGGAAGTAATGGTAATGAGTAACTCTCCCTGTGCTAATGTGCAAGTCTTTATTTTGTCTCATTTTGGTCTCTTATGCCTACTATATCGGGTAACACAAGTGTACAGGTGACTATAGGGATGCTATTTCATGTCAGTGGGGTTCTAATAATGTTAAAAACTGTATATAGAAAGATTTAAACATGTTTTCTATGCTCTAACTGCAAAAATATTAAAGTTATAACATTCTATTTATACTTATTTATATAGGAATCAAACTATGGAATGGATTGAGTAAGGGCCTCAAACAATGCACAACGATGAGCCAATTCAAGAAACAATACAAGCAGTTGATGTTTGCTAAATAAAAGGATGAAGAGTCTTGAACCAGTCATGATGTGCTATATATATATCACTATATTGACAGTTACTATGTTACACATTATGTCATTGTATGGTCATATCACCTCGTACTTCGGTACGTGACAAAAAAACAAAACAAAAAAACAACCCCCCCAAAAAAACAAACAAACAAACAAACAAAAAAAACCCTTAAACTATATTAAGAAAGCAGGAAGTGGACAAATGTAACAGTTACTGATTGTAAAAGTACTTCTTCCGAGTAGCTTCTTCCTACTCCTTTTGGAACTTTGTGGAACTGTGAACTGATTATGGGATGCACTCAATTGTAATCTGATGTATGTTCAAATGAAATTAAACCATGACCATTACCATTACCATGTAAAAAAACAGGAATCATAAGGGCCAAAGAAAACTGAGGTACCACTGTACCAGTAAAGATAGTCTGGAAAGAAACTGTGAATTCAAGACTACTAAGGTGACCAGATATTTCCACTTTTTCTTTTCACTTTTTATCAGTCGGCATGCATTATCCCGTTTGGAGTCGGTATATGAGGTCAAAAGTCAGTAGTGGCAGGGAGTCGTCAGTGTTTACATTGCTTCAGCATTGAGACTAATTGTTTCTTTGCCTCAGAAAGCCTTCATTATTGGGGTGTGGCGCTTGAATGACATGGGTGTTTACGAGGCAGACGGATGTCTAACAAAGGACCCCGACGGGTCCGTGTCATTGTCTCTCATTCTTGACTCACAGAATTGCACATTCTTAAGTGAGACGGAAACCTGTTGGGCAGTTTTCATGTGTAATCACTCAAACAAGCTTATTCTAAGTACACTATTTACATGACACCAAATGGGGATTTAAACCATTCATTCATTTTCTACCTCACAAGGGTCGCAGGGGTTGCCGGAGCCTATCCCAGCTGTCCAGCACCCTGGACTGGTGGCCAGCCAATCACAGGGCACATATAGACAAACAACCATTCACACTCACATTCATACCTATGGACAATTTGGAGTCGCCAATTAACCTAGCATGTTTTTTGGAATGTAGGAGGAAACCGTAGTACCCGGAGAAAACCCACACATGCATGCGGAGAACATGCAAACTCCACACAGAGATGGCCGAGGATGGAATTGAACCCTGGTCTCCTAGCTGTGAGGTCTGGGCGCTAACCACTTGTCCACCGTGCAGCCTGGATTTAAACCATTACTCTTTAAAATAGGCCAGAAAACGGGGGACATGGAGGTGTCTTCAACTTTATGAAGAATACGATGAAATTGACCGCATAGCGATGTTTACATGACCGTGTCCTTGTAGTATTACCTTGATCACACCGGTGGGAATACTGACATTCATGCAAACGCATTCGATGATGCTGTAATGTGGGAGGAAACCGGAGTACCCGGAGAAAACCCACGCATGCACGGGGAGAACATGCAAACTCCACACAGAGATGAATCCAGGTTTAAACCTAGAAATTCCTTGTGAAGTATAAAATGTATTGGTACTCAAAACTAATGAACGATAATAGGACGGAATCAGAGTCACAGTTTAGCCTTTAACCTGGTTGTCAGGCTAATGCTGCAGCGGAAGTAGCGCAACAACATTTTTACAGATTTTTAGTATGCTTTATGGTACAGTACTATACTATTGACTTGGGGAGAATTACATGTTTTTTCTGGATAAAAAAAAAACATCCTATTTTGGGCGGAAAAAAAAACAAAAAAATGCAAATTCGCCCCAATGTGCAGAGAGCCACTGTTTAGGGAATTAGATTATTTCCAAGAGTAAGGAGGCAGTTGTTGCTGACCACGCCGGCCAGCATGCAGCATGATACTGACGATTTGGACAAAAGCACATTTAACAAGCAATCTTTTTGTCTTTCATCAGCACACGTCTGACTGCAGGTCCATTTCCTTTGTCCTGCTGGTGTCCTCTGTGAACGTCACTATGGCAACCGGGACAAATTTAGCCGAGCGTCGACTTACAAAAAAATAAATGTTTTCGGCAACACTTAATGCAGCGATGATTTTCTTCTTTCGTGTCACGTGATCAAATTGGCTCGCAAGTCCGCCTGCGTTATTTAGTCAGGCTGAGGGGATTTGTCGGCATCAGCAAGCGAATAACAATTCACACTTAGCTCTGGCGTGCACTCTCTTCAAAGACTTCACCAAATATTGTTGGAATTACAGAGCGGAGCAAGGTTTCTGTGTCAAGAAGAAGGGAGGATTGCAACATGTCACAGGCACAGCTGAGAATCAATCAGGACAAAATGTGCTCCATTTCTCTGCTAGCGGTGCTGCCAACTTGATTCCTTCTTTCTTTTAAGCTGTGAATAATCAGAAAAATAAAAGCAAATAGACTTAGAGATGCTGGATGCGGGATTTCTTACCAATGCAGTAATTCCTCGTTTATCACAGTTCATTGGTTCCAGACCTGACCGTGATAAGTCTATTTCCGTCAAGTAGGATTCCCTGTCTTCGACAAATGGACTATTTTTATAGTTTGGGCATAAACATCCTGTTTACTACCTTCTAAATACAATTTCAACCATTGTTAGAGCCCTCTAGACATGAAGTAACACCCCCTTTACACCTGTATTACCCAATCTAGTAGACATAGTAAGACAATCTAGTAAGATAATATACACTACCGCTCAAAAGTTTGGGATCACTTGCAAATTTCTTTGTTTTCCAAAGAAAAAACACATTTTTATGCATTTCACAAACAATTTTTTCCTTTTCACAAACAATCGTAAAAAATCAAATGATTTTCAAAGAAGGATGTACATTTTTGCATAGAGGCCTACTATCAACAACTGTCAGTCCTCTGCATCAATCTCCTGGTATGGCTGCTAATCCAAGTTCATCATTTTATAAGGCTAATAGATGATTAGAAAAGCCATCTAAAATTCTAAACTAAAATCTCTTACCATGCTGTTAACTACTCCCTTCAGAGAGCAGCACAAACTGGGTCTAACAAGGACAGAAAAACGCTGCACAACAGTGCAAGAAGACAAATATCTGAGAGAGTGTAGTCTAAGACAAAGACGCCTCACAGGTCGTCACCTGGCAGCTGCACTAAATGGTAGCCGTCAAACACCAGTGTCAGTATCAACAGTGAAGCGGCGACTTCAGGATGCTGGACTTCATAGCAGGACTGCCAAGAAAAAGCCATATCTCAGACTGGTGCAAAAAAATGTCCAATTGATCCCAAACTTTTGAGCGGTAGTGTAAGACATAATAAAGACTGACACATTGGCATCGGGGGTGTTCTTTTTCTTTTTTTGCTTCCATGTCTGTGCAGTACTTCCTGTGGTGGCTATTGTCACATGTGCAGATACCTTACAGCAGTGCCTGTTTGTCATTGTTTAGGTAAACATACACTCAACTAGCTAAAGGTTACAGTTTACAAATTTAATATAGTGGAACCTTGGTTAAAGTTTGCACGGTTTAGTGTGTTTTTTGGTTAATGTTGAAAATTTCCGTGAAAATTTTGCCTCGGTTAAGGTCCCATATGTCATGCTTCTTGTTCAAGTTTTTAATAAACTGCACGGCTGTCTAGTGGTTAGCGCGCAGACCTCACAGCTAGGAGACCAGGGTTCAATTCCCACCCTCGGCCATCTCTGTGTGGAGTTTGCATGTTCTCTCCGTGCATGCGTGGAGTTTTCTACGGGTACTCCGGTTTCCTCCCACATTCCAAAAACATGCTAGGTTAATTGGCCACTCCAAATTGTCCATGGGTATGAGTGTGAATGGTTGTTTGTCTCTGTGTGCCCTGTGGTTGGCTGGCGACCAGTCCAGGGTGTGCCCCGCCTCTCGCCCGAAGACAGCACCCCCCGCGACCCCCGTGAGGAAAAGCGGTAGAAAATGAATGAATGAATGCATGAGTCCAACGTCCTTGTTAAAAAAGGCAAGCGGGACTGAATGTCATCTCTGAGCCTTTTGTAGTTTTATAAGCATAAAATAAACTAAATGCACCTAAACGGGGAATAAAATGGATAACTGAACATTTAAGCTGAGGTTCCGGATTAATTAGATTTACATTATTTGTTTTGGAATGGGAAAAACGTGTTTGGTTAGCATCCGTTTCAGGCGAGAAAGAATTTATGATGTAAACCAAGGTCCCACTGTATTGACTGGAATTAATTCCACACCCTCACGGTGTGGAACTGTGGTGCAGTTTGACGAAGATGCATTCGTCCACCGACACCATTATTGGCAGAAAAATCAATACCGATACGATCCAGTGTCTCCTTATTATAGGACATACCTCCAAACAATAAAACTAGGATAACAGGACTCTGTTTATCTGTGGGAGTTTTTTTCAAAATTGTATGTTTTCATTCCATTTTGCTGGCGATGTCTCCAAGTTTAATGGAACATAAACATGCCATGATATAAAAGCTGTTGTTTCAGAGGCTGAACTTTTGTGAGCACGCTTGACACATAAAGTGTACCCCCTCCTCCAATCCTCCCCAGACCAAACTCTTGTTTCTTGTCACAGCTTGAATTGTTTGAAGTACATGGAATTTCTCAAGGGCATCAGAGAAGAAGGGCACCTTTAAAAGTCCTTTTTTTTGGAGCATGTGAAAGCAAAGGAGAAGAGGCTTTAAACCTTAATCTCAAAGTGAATGGAGTGAAATAGACAATCAAGGTGTTCCGAAATGTAATTACACGAAGTAAAAGCTGAGGGCCTAATGCCAGCCAGAACCTGTGAGAACACCATCTCGCACCACCCACGTCCGTGCCGTCACCTGTTTGCTCTGGTGAGTGCTACCTGCAGGCTTCGAGCAAGCCCATCGGCTAATTTAGACAGCGGAACCAAAATACCCCTTGAGACGTACTGTTTCCACTGGGCGCTTTCTTCTTATGAAAGGAAAAGAAAGCATAATAGTATCTGTCAAGCAAGCATTTGTGGAACCACAGGCATTTTCTGTTGCAATACAAAGGAAAAGTCAACCACTGTGGTACAACATTCCAGTTGGCTCACCATGCCGCAGCAATCTGGCGTGTGAGGCATTAAGTACGGCATATAAAAGATGGGGTTATTTCTAAACATACACCATAAGCTGGTTGCGATTGCTTTTTCAGTGCATCAAATATAAGGGGTCTTTTTCATGGTACACAACTGTCATTTTGACGACTACAAAAAGTAAAGGTTTTTAGCGGTCTCCAGTTGAAGGCTTAAAGAAAAACAGCTGCTTAATTGTTTCCATTGAAATAATGATAAAACCCTCATCTGAAAAAAATGGCAGAACAACTGTGTTGCAAAAATGAAACTGTCGGATTAACGGTGTCAAAACTACAGGCCAAGTCGACTGTATGCAGAATTGGCAAGTCGCTGCAGTATCCTTGAGCATGTTAAAGGATCTGCTACAATGAACATTAGACAATAATATCCAAGCATGTTTGTGGTCTTATTATTGCTCTGGTTTGCTAAAGTTTGCTCGTGCTCTGGAATGGAATTTACATATAAGATCCGACTTACACCAAAACTCGACTTACATCACCGGCAAGGAATGGAATTTGTACGCAGCGACTGCGGACCACCTGTACAGCCATGAGTAAACAAGTCCTGTTAGCTTTGTCTCCCCTTCTCCTGCTTGATGTCATTGTGGTTGTTTGCGGCCAACTGTTGATTCGGATCCCCTTGGAGCCGGGCGGGCGTGGGGCCTTGTGTACGGAGGCCCACCTTGCTGTCACGTCTCTTTCATCACCAGCCGGGCTTACAGATAAGGAGACAATGAGCGGGAGAGTAAGCAGCGGCAATGTGTAGCCACAGCCCCTGGGTCTCCTCCCTGCCGAGCACTTCAAATCCTCATTAGGATTTTTCAGCAAAGGAAGGAGGGATTTTGTTGGATTAGTGCTTTGTCACAGCTGGCCCCAGGTTGGTGTTTGTCATGCAGAGCGTTGCGGAGTGCTGACATCTCCCACCCAACCCAAACACAAACCACCTCTACCCCCAATCTCCTTTCACCTGGCTGCTGAGGGAGGGAATGGCATGCCTCCATCAAGCAGAACAACTCTGTTCTGGGTACTTGTTTTTGGAATATGTAAAGTCTCGGCTAGACGCAGTCCGGTCTGTCAATTGGTCTACAGAGGTTGAAAATAGGGCTGGGTTAAACGATTATTTCTGTAATCAATTAATCTAGAAACTAGTTATTCGATGCATCGATTAATCCCCCAAAGTCCCCACTGCATCGTTACCTTTTGGTAAGTATTCCCATACTTTGGATACTTTGTTGCACAATCTTTTCTTCTGGCCGGACTCACTGAACGGGTAAAAAGAACTAGTTCTTCTTTTGCGAACGAATGAAACGCCCATAAAATACCGTTCAGTCCGCCGGCCATTTTGTTCATGACCGACACAGCACTAGTTAGTGAGCTGTTGAGTCGGAACGAACGTGAACGTGAGTGAACGGACCGGCTCGACATGACTGACCGGGTGTACGCACAGGGGGAAATCACAGGCTAACGAGCTATTGACCGAAATGAACGGCTATTTTTACTGAATGAAGCGGAATGATGCTGTTCACTGAAATGAACGGTTTTGCAGTGAAGCCGCATCGACATGCAGTTTTTGTGTCGACCTATTTTTTCTGTCGATCTCATTGATATGTCGACACGTCGTCCTAGCCCAAATTGAAAATAAAAGGAGTGGCGGATTTGATTATGACCAGGTGACTCATAAGCCGTTTTCAACTTGCTGAATATTAGCATCCAGCACATCCCTGTGCTGAAACGCAAGTGACACCAACAACGGTCAAAGAGCACCTGTGATCCATGAGCTGGCTCGTCGCAGTCACCTTCAATAATGATGCCGTCCAGACAGGAACACACTGCTTTCTTTCAACACCAATATTGTCTCATGCGTTCTAACAAGAAAATTACAATTTGCTGCAGATGTCTCACAGACAGCAACTTTGTTTGTCAAAGTGTAGCTGAAGCTCTAATGCGGTTCTTAATTGGGTTTCTGGAGAGAAGATGGGTTAGCGTGACAGGGTTTCCATGTTGGTGTAAAAGCTACCTTCTCTCATCATTCTCTGCTGATCCTTGTGGATAATGTGCATTCAAGCCGGTCCCTCTAGGCCCTCACTGGGTGGGATCTCTGGCACTCTTGATTAGTCATCTACCCTCATCATGTCCCCGTCGGCCTTGTATTTTACCGTCACGCTTTGTCTCACTTTGTTCTTGCTCAGACGGAATCATGGGGCTTTCTAACAAGCATATCTTTAAGAATCTGTAAAACATGTTTTTATAACCCAATGACCGTGAATCCCAAATGCAAGCAAAGCAAGCATGTATGACGTATCTCCAAGCTTGTGGTCTACACCCAAATTCATGAAACATGTCTGAGATCTAAGGTTATGTTCTATACCTGTGACTAATTGCGGTACGGTTGATTTTACTCTATAAAAGGGCTTTAAAAAGATGCAGAATATAACTCTGCTTTTAAAACCAATGTGCTGAGGACATAAAAGGCGGCAGCAGATATGCCTTATATGATTGCTGATCAAATGCTCTCTGGAAAGGCATGAGGAGACTGTTTTTGATTATGTATTAGATGGTATTTCAAAACGAAACCAGCATGGAGGCTTCAAGCCAGACAAATGAACCAGCTCGACTGGGTCAAAGGGTAGATGTAGCTGGGTTTCCTGTTTGCTACTGTATTACCGTGGAATTTTCAAGGTAATGTTGGGGTCACATGGAGCTGCAGTGGTCATCTTGAGTTTCTTTGTGCTCTGCCAATTAGTGACCCGTACCAAGATAATAATGATGCAAATACTACACTGTATAGAGAATTGTTTGCTGTCATCACACAGAGAATCCCATGCATTTATTACAATTTACCCATCTGCTACTTTCTGCTTTCATTACTCAAACTGTGTTTTATGAAACAATTGGCTCATGCCTGCGAGTTTTCCCCTGAACGTGAGCTGTGAAAGCAAATTTAGGCACATGTCCAAGAGAGATGTTGTCACTGCTGTTGAAAGGTATTTTCATCCGAGTACATGGAAGTGCAATCAGTTTGCTGTTCTCTTTCTAAATGCAATACTTACACAGGATTCAGATTTAGCTGATTTTGCAGTTTGGATGCAAGATATTGAGGCTTTCCTCCACCGGAGTCCTCTTTGTCCTTTTGCTTTGCTTTGTCCTGATTTAGAGCAGCTATAAATCCAGAAGAGGCTCCTGTAAACGAGGGGTGGTGAAACCAAAGTCGTAAATATAAAAGAGGTAGTAGTAGACCCAGACCCGGAGCCTTAAGGAGGCAGTCTGAGTTCCTATTTAGGAAGTGTTTACAAGTTTTGTTGGTACATGGTAGGGACGGGCATTGAACAAATGAACATTAATGGTCAGTTAATCACATAATAATAATTGTTCTATGATATTATTGTCACTGGTATCGGGGGTTCTGTAATGTTTCTGTCTCTCAGATTCATGTCTGTAATGGCACTCCCTTTTACCTCACTTGCTTAGCCACAGGTAATCAACTTCAGGTATTCCATACACAATCGACTAAAATACAGAATGACCGATAAATTGGCCGATTCAGCTTTCACAACCCTTCAAATCTGTGCCTTTTTCATTTGGAAACCTGCCATTTGATGCTTATAATCTCCATAATCGGGCTGTGTATTGGTAGGATATGTATGTCAAGATCTTAACCCTTCATGGCCACCACAACTATGTTCTCTATGAACCAAATTACATAATAAACTGTAGTGCGTTCTTATGGTGATGTTCATCTACTCATTGGATTTGTTTACAAGTGACCATAGGCTATATCCTACAAAAACAAACAAACAAACAAAAAACATCTTGGAGCTCATTACACAATTTCACAAAGTCACCATTTTGAATAAAAGGTCATGAATTGTTGGTTTGCTTGCTGTCAGCTTCAACTTGTCATCCCAGGCCATTTGTCCTGTGACAGATGACTACGTCTTGACCCCATGTGACTCAGCTTTTGACCTTGTGAGTCATGATGACCCCTAAGTGTGTCCATATGTCAAAGGCTTGGCTGTCTTTTCTTTCGCCCCAAAAGTAAGCGATTGCCTGATGAAAAAAGCAAGCCGAGGTTTCCCATGTGGAAACATTACAAATCAATATCAATAGAGTAAGTCATCTTGAATTAACTTAGATAGATGTCCACTGGCAGACTGATTCGGCTTGACAGGATTATTATCTCTCTGTGTGTTACAATAAAGTCATTTCAATCATGTGGTTTACATATTCTGTTGACATCCAAAAGTATGTTTGAACATTGGAAGCTAAAACATCTCATCTAACACCTATTAGATGGTGAAAAAACCTTTTTTCACACATGTACAGCAAACGTGAATCTTAAATGCAGATATTATTTTTATGGACTGGACATTGTACCAGACTTTTCCTAATGATTTCTCAATCTGTAATGTCCATGTCTTTATAGACTGTGCTGGAGTGTATTGATCAATTTAACCTGCCACTGCGGGAGGCAGAGTCAAAAGTTCATACCACCCGAAGTTACTAAACTACTGTACTTTTTTAGGATGAATCGATCATTAAGAATTCAGTCGATTGTGTGGAATTGCTTGTTGATTAATCACAGCCTGAAGCAGGGTATGTAGAGTGAAGTACATGGCTTCTACCAGCAGAGGCGAGGTTGATTCAGTCTCAACTCACTTTTCCCCTCCTCACAATGACAGTGTTTCATGTCAATTTCCATTAAATTCCATATTTAACATTAGATTTTGCTATTCTTGGCCAATTCTGAGATTCTGTCCTCCATTCTGCTAGGAATCGGGAATTATAGGGCCCTGTTGCAGCTATGCATCTCATATTTCCATGTTCTGGTTTTTCAATTGTTTTTATGGTCTGAATTGGCCAAGCATTTCCTCCCGGTGCCTTTGAGACTAGGAAAGAACTTCACAGCCAGCAAGATTCCAACCCTTTTGATGGAAAATTGCCGACATGCTCCATAAATAAATGCTCTGGGACTTGGTTGTTTAACAACACAGATCCAAAATTTTGGTTCTAATATGTTGAACACACAGTCTACTGTTGTGATGTACTGTATAAAACTCAAACTGAAAACAACTCTTGGCAGTGTTTCAGTGAAACAGAAGATGTGTTTTTCAAGTGGTGCTTGTAGAAATGACTGACATACATTCTCAAATGAAGGTAATTTCAATCAAATCTGGGAGGACTAAGACTCGATTGTACTGAATGTAACATTTTTGATCCGTTGTGGAAAATACTAAGCTTTGTCTTAAGCAAAAAATGAGAAAAATATACACTACCGCTCAAAAGTTTGGGATTGCTTACAAATTTCTTTGTTTTCCAAAGAAAAACACATTTTCATGCATTTCCCAAACATTTTTTTCCATTTCCAATAGATGATTAACACAAAAACATTTCCAAGTGATCCCAAACTTTTGAGCGGTAGCATGTGTATATAGATGTATATATAATCGGGTCACAGTTGAGTCATCATGGCAGTGGTCAGGAGACTTCAATGCCAGGTGGGGGTCAGCGGAAGTTAACTGAATAATGTAGCACAAATTCATGCACATGAGTGTGTGGGAACAAGCACTGGTCTGCTTGAGGAAGTGCACCTCGGGAATGCAAAACCAAGCAGATGGACTTCTCTCATTTGTGTGTGCCGCCACTAGTGACCCACTGGGAAATGCTTCCTTATTGAATCAAGGAGCATCAAACGCTTCATTGGAGCACAGAAAGAACTGAGTTGGAGCCCGCCCGACGTATATGAGTTCATTTTTTCATCATTTGTATTGGAAACAATAGCAATGAGCTGGCAAACACTTCCTAAATCCAGTTTGAAAGGTCTTTCAAAGAAATTATGGCACACATCCTTATCGCATTTAAACTCCGGATCATCTGATAGAAAATGAAATATTGTTAGATATAAGGCAGTGTAATGGGGTCAAAAGTGCCTGCTCTCGCGAAAAGACTGAATTAAGCTTTGAGGGAACTGCTTAATATCTGGAGTCTGAAATAACCCCTTGGTTCAGTTAACTAGGAATTAAACACAAAAACATCAGAAACGACTTTAAAGACACGCTGTAAGTTTACGTAATGTCTTGCTGAAATGACTTCAAGAAACAAAAGTGCAATCATAGCTGAAAATACTGGGAGGTATTTTGTTAAGGATCATGGGACATAGTGTGATATCTGATGGCCATTGCAGCTATTTCATTACAAGAACATGTCCTTGCTTTTTTTGTATGACCTAAAAAGCACTCACCCCTTCTTTCTCTCACACACACACACACACACACACACACAGGACGGCCCCAGGGCGATCCGATATTGGACGGTGAGATGACAGCGTGTGCTTGTGTGAGTGCAGCCAGCCGACATGTGCTGATGATGGGAAGTCAATAATGCATTATGAAAAAAGGGGGGATTTATGACCTTGATGAGCTCCATTGAGCTTAATTAGGCTTAGAGGTTGATTTACATAAAAGTGTACATGGTGTCTGTCTGGTTAGGCTGTGTATTTCAGTGCACAGCATTTCTGTCTCACCAGCACCGCTTGGTGCCTTTGACTTTGTGTGAACATAAATATAGACCGTCATGAGACCACAACTGTTGGCTACAGTGGTACCTTGGTTATTGTTATTAATTTGTTCCGGAAGGTCAGACGAAAAAAACAGAAATTTAGCAAACTGAAAGCAATTTTTCCCTTCAAAAGTAATGTAAATCCAACTAATCCATTCCAGACACCTCCAAATATTGACACAAAATACTGTTTATAGACAATAATTATTTTTACACTCAGGAAACAATACGAAATAATTTTAAATGATGACTGAAGTTGATAGGTGAACATTTTACATCACTTTTACTTAAACCAAGACATGCTCAACCCGGTGTGTTCGAAATAATGTGATAGGAGATAATGTAAATACAAATAATCCCTCCTAGACACCCAAAAATATTACTAAAACATACATTTTATGGATAATAATTATCGTTTTAAAAGGAGAAAAAAATGCGTAATAATTTTAAATTTAAATTTTAAATCTTCTTTGAAGACTCTTGACAAAACCACGCATCATACAAAAACTGGAATTCGAAAATAGAAAAAAATAAATAGAAAACATGGAAAATAATAAATAATTCCAATTAATCGGCTCAAAAAATTTGTTCCAAAAATATTAACAAAACATACATTTTATAGAGAATAATCTAAAATAATAATAATAATTTAAAATAAAATAATTTTAAATGGTCACTGAAATGGATAAATGAACATTTCACCTGTATTAAAGACTCTTGACAAGAATTTTAGACAAAAAAAAACTATTATACGAAAACTCTCTTCAACTAGCATGCCACCAACTCGTTGATCTATGGGACGATCACTGTAGTACATTCCCTAATTATACATCTCATGTTTCATGGACTTCATGTTTCTTGCGCCAGGGACCTTGCGGGGTAGCTAAGGATCCTTTTTGGACCTTTCTTTCTGCTGTTGAAATTTGTGTATATGTTTATGTCCGTGTTGTTGACAAAATGTACGAGACAAATACATCAGACGTTAGATCAATCAATATCGATGTTCCATTGTCAATCTTGTTTAGGTTCATGGCTGAGACCAGGGATCTTGGGCTCATAAAGGTCAGTGACCGCAGAGCTAAGACCTACAGTCTGCCTGCATAATTATTTGGTTTAATATCTTATCTTATACAAATGTATCCCTACTTTGAGTTGTCTGACAAGAGTAAAGCCAGCAAGTACAAACAGAGCCAAGATCAGGTATCTCTTGTGTGCATTAATGGCATTTCCTGAGTAGGCTTTTGTTTCCTCAAGTGGGAGGGTGAAGAAGTGGAAGAGTGTGGTAACAAGTACCCGGCAGGGTACATACTTGGTAAAGAAGACCACCTTAACATCGAAAGTGTGTGCGAGCAGATAAATGACAGGCTGTAGTTCAGTCATGTAACTATATCAAAGATGCTCTTGATAGCCCCCCTGCTGTTGCTATGGAAGTAGCAGAAATGTAAATGAACTGAAGGCAGTTGGATGGTAGAGAATACAAATGAGGCTCAAACACTTGTTTCCCTGGTGCTCTTTGCCTCGCCGTCTTCCTCGCACACTATCATCTTTTTTTGGGTATCTTTCTGTCATTGCAAGTTTTCTGAAACGTGTACCACGACAAGAAATATTCCGTGATGAAATTCCAGTAAAATTTTAATTACATTATATTTCAGTAGTGCTAAACCTTTATAGACGTTCTCTCACAGGCATAGAACCACACTCCTCATAAAGTAAAGCAAGCATTGAGGCAAGGAAAAACACCTTCCAGGGAAGAAACCTTGAACAGAAACCAGGCTCTGTGGGGCGGCCATCTGTCTTGACCGGCTGGTTTGAATGGGCGGGATGGTCAAAATAGGTACAACAACAGTAATGATCCTGTGATGCCGACGCAACGCTGATAGGCTATATCAAGGGAGACCCACCAGTTTCTCCGAGGGAGGAGTCTCCCATTCTACTTTTGAAAGAGATTCTTGAAACCACAAGTAGGTGTGTGGGAACACAGTGTTCTGATTTCAAATGAGGTTCTGAGCAACAATCCACCATGTCACTAAGAAGAGCTCATCTCTTTTGAGAGACTTAGCTGGCACAAATCCACAACATTTAGTGCTTTTCTGACAGCAAGCTGTTGTTCTGCAAACAGTGTTGGCGTCTGGTGTGATATTCTCACATTGTGCCAGCTTTCCCTCGAATGTTGGTTTGGGTGTGTGACTACCTTCCTTGCCGGCTGCATGGAGGAACAATGGCCACCGTTATTTCATTTTGTTCCTCTAATTGGTCATATTTTTTTAATTTTTACTACTTATGCAGATGCTAAAGGCAGAACTACAATGTACCGGGAATGGACTCAAAAATAATCCAATTCAAACATGGTAGCATTTACTCTGAGAAGCTATGGAAATGTTGCCAAGACGGCATGTTGGATGCAATATGAATCGAGGACTAAAGCACCAGTTTTACCCTCAGACACCAGACAAATATGCCCCCTGTGTGAGTATTACGAGGCATAGGAGTCAAACAATCAGATACTTAGGCTGCATTTCTGACTGCTCGGTGGAAAGAAATATTCCACTTGGAACTTGAGCAGTCCGACCTCAAAGTAAATTGATTTCCATGCAGAACAAGATATGATAAAGGTTGTTTTAGTAGTCTATATTTATGAATACAGATAGATATAGCCTACTTTTTAAAGTGTATTTTTTGCACAAGTCAGGTTCCAATGGCTACCAAACCTAATTTCTGCTTTCCACTTTTCTGTAAAGCAGCGCTATTGATTGCTTTGATGCAATGACATCATTGGATCATTGTGTAGGGTCTTGCTTCATTCGGAAAAAAAACGAGTTCGGTATTTCATAACCAATGTGTTGTTCCGAAGAGAAGCCGTAGCACAAATGCCTCAAATCGGCTGCACATTTTGTTCTTGTGAATCAGTCGAAATCCCTACTAACAATCACAACTAATACGATTAAGGAAGGGAAAAATAAACAGTAGGATATACACTACTGCTCAAAAGTTTGGGATCACTTGGATATTTTTCGGGCCAGTCTGAGATATGGCTTTTATAAAATGATGAACTTGGATTAGCAGCCATACCAGGAGATTGATGCAGAGGACTGACAGTTGTTGATAGTAGGCCTCTATGTAAAAATGTACATCCTTCTTTGAACATCATCTGATTCATTTTCATTGTTTGTGAAATGGATACAAATGTTTGTGAAGTAGAAAAAATTGTTTTTCTTTGGAAAACAAATAAATTTGCAAGTGATCCCAAACTTTTGAGCGGTAGTGTATGTTGGCCTCAATCACACACACTAAAAAAGAAAGAAAGTGAAGGGAACATGTTTCATACCAAAGTTACAATTCATTCTCCACAATAGGGGCACAGAGTCAGTAGTCGACCTCATACCCTGCTGTTTGCACGTTATATGAAATATTTGGTTTCTTCACCCCTGGGTGGAACTGACTTCTGTTTTTGTAAAGGATATCTATGGATTATAGAATCAGCTCTGTGGGAAGAGTCTTAGCTTTAAGGTTTCATTTCCCTCATAGACTCCTTTTACTTGGAGCACAGAGAAAGGCTCGGGGTGGCAGAACTTGGAGGATTCAAGCTGTGCTTCCTGTAGCTCCACATTAATGCTGTGCGTTCTTTCACCCCAAATCCTCCCTCAGCAAGAGACCTTGTCCGCTCAAGATTGCCACATAATAGCCGGTCAAGGGGAGACACTTGCTCATTTAAAGGCAGCTGTTCAGCTCTCACTGGAAGGGAAATCAAAGGGTTACGCTAACAGTTGACGACAAGCATCAGGAGCGTCCGTGTCACACTTCTTGTGGGCTCTCGACTGAAAAATTATCTGGTTTCACATCAAAATAAGCTGGGGACCTTTGTGCTCTGGTCAGAGTGATGGTGAGGGTAAGTGGGTGAATAGGCCTTTTGATCAGCCTGAGGCCCTGGACTCTCCCTGGAAGCATGGGTTACTCAAGTTACAAAGGGTCATTTTAATAAGAAAACCTTTAGTGTGTGCAAAAAAGACCCGATCAGAAGCTGAATAGTAACCCATAGTTATTTGTGCCACTGAGGTTACTACGTATGTGTGAGTAAAAAGGGGAGTATTTCTTTTTTTGTTGTTGTTTTCGAAATGATTCACCAACAGAAAATGCTGTCTTACGTATGCTATGTTCATAGATGACAGTTACACTTTATCAAGACCCAATTGTTTTGGGTTTGGTCTAGGGATGTTCCGATCAAGGTTTCATGCTACTGATACCGATCCCGATATTCAGTGAGTCAAGTCGTCCGAAACCGATACCAATACTTAACACATACTACTGCATTAATTGGCTCTATACACTAGAAACCGCCCATGAATGATACGGGAAAAGGCCAAAATGATACTGATAAAATATAGAGTTTAACCATGTCCCGTATCAGTATCAGGCCCGTGAAACAACCAATCAGAGAACAGCGCACTAGCGTGTACATTCCTTATGCTTCTCCAGTAGCCAAAAAAAACCAAAACTTGATTAATAGAACTTTATTTGTAAGACATATTGATAAGATAAGACTGTTGATAAATTGTTGAAATATTGTTGAAATTATTGTTTTTACACTGTTTACATATGCATGTAATACATGTAATAAAATGAACAAGTTCTTGAAATAAAATGGTTTTGATTAAATAGTATGTGATAATAAGATCATCACATGGTTTGTCTGGTATCAGGCCAGTATCATGCCCCCAAGTGCCAGTATCAGCCCGAGACCGAAGACTGAGACTGGGCCTGATGCCAGACAAACCATGTGATAACCATGTGATACATTCATTCATTTTCTACCGCTGGAGCGGTGCTGGAGCCTATCCCAGCTCTCCTCGGGCGAGAATGGTCGCCAGCCAATCACAGGGCACATACAGACAAACAACCATTCACACTCACATTCATACTTATGAAACAACTGAGTATCCGGAGAAAACTCCAAACACACAAACTCTACACAGATGGCCGAGGGTGGAATTGAACTCGGGTCTCCTAGCTGTGAGGTCTGCGTGCTAACCACTCGAACACCGTGCAGCCTGATCACATACAAGCAGTGTAAATGTTTAAATGTACTCCATTATATAACAGGCTATAAAGAGCCCGTTTAGCTGGGTATGCGGTGGATTCTTTGGACGGTTGCAGATGAACGATGTGCGGGGGAAAAAAAAAATCTTTCATAGCTAAGAAACGTTGGTCGTAATTTTCACAGTGAAACTCGAGAAAAGATGAAAGTTATAACTGTTTTGCAATCAGAGCAAATATCAATCAATGGCTGTTAAACTGAATTATGCTTGTGTCATGCTGATAGCTGACTGCGGTGTAAATACACTCCAACTTTCTTCTTCCACCATTTCTTTCCAACACACAAACCTAAATCTTTTGTAACCGGCGCCTTGCCGACAACCTCAGGTGGACGTATGTTTTGCACGACATTCACTAAAATAATGAGCTAACCATTTAACATTGCATGGTGTAACTTGTGGTATTCTTATAAGACCACAAACCACAAGATAATTTTGGACATTAATGGTTCAGAGGTTGTTGCCTTTTGCTTTAGTATGTTCTCAATGTCCTTGGTATGTCCAATAATGAGTCATTCTGTGGGAGTACATGGTTTAAGATTTCTACATGGCCGATGAAGATCCTAATGACTCCCTATTGCCATGAAATAGGGAGGTGCTTTGCTCATTACCCCTGCTTCAGTGACACTCATATCCGACCAGATGGTCACTTTCCAATTGATTTGGCTCATCTGCAAAATAAAATCATTATTATATTATTGCACCAAAGAGACTGTGCATAATGGCTTCGTCTTACATGTGGGGATATCGTGCAGTTCCTAAGCTGCAGATTCCATATTGGCCTGATGTCATTGCAAAGGTGACACACGGTAATAAATGTCAACCAGGGAAGCTTTAAATAGAGGTTCCTCATTGGTGTAATAAAGTGCTATAACCCATGGAAATGGAGGTCCTTTGCACCAATCGAAGTCAATTAACAGCATGGTATAACAATATGTACAATAATGAGATGCCCACTTGAGTTGTCACACTGTGGACGACAATATCACTTAAATAAGAACCCTTCCAAGGCTCAAAAATGAGATTTTTGCTTAATCCTGATAGTAACAGATATACTTTATGACTGAATCACCATACAGAAATGGCTGTTTTATTGTTGGTGTAGATATGCGGAAATGGACATCCTACTGAGCCAAGTGGTTTTGGCTCTTCATTTAATTTGTCACCTGTCTCTGATGGAGAAGAGGCTTGAATGCTTTTCAAGTGCTCGGATGGACGGATTGACCAGAATGCCTGATTAGAAGGCATGTCGACAAGACTATGATAAGGATCTGGCCAGTTATCTCTGTCTCTCATTGATGCTGCGCCGAGTTGCCATGGTCACAGGGCTGTGCTTGCTTCATGACATTCTACTGATCATGCATTCGAATTAGGTGTTTGCAGTTTTAACACATCATGCAGACATGGTTTTTGTTTTACTGATGGGCATCAGTCTTTCATCAACATTTTTGTTTGGTGGTGTTAAATATATTTTCCTAGCAGTAGGGATGCTTACTGAAAGGCTGTAATGATAATAGAACAGCAATATTTCCAGGGATGACTGTAAACCGAAAAACACGCTAACCAGAGCGTACGCTAACCAAGGTTCTACTGTAGCTAATGCCCCCTTCTTACGACTGTGTTCCGCTCGACTCCAGCATGTAGGATTAACATTGCCACAATTGTGTATCAATTCCCAATATCTGCTTCAGTTGTTTTGCTGTTTTAGTTTTGACGATTTGTTATGAATTTGATTTCATTTTGGTGAATTGATTTTTTTATCAAAGTACCCATTTGGAACTGGTATTGGATAATTGAAGAGGCACAACAAACACAATGTCATGTTCTTCTTCAGCACTGTTTGGTTCTCATTGCAGTTTCTTCCCAAAAAACAGAAGCAGACGCAAACGCAGCATGACAAGTCACAATCAAAACAAAATGAACTGTTCTGATCCGTCTGGATGCTGAGAAGAAAACATTGTCAGAGCCAATATTTGAACATCAACTATATTGATATCCCTGACTTGCATTACTGTCACCATATGGAGAGTAAATTATTTTCATATCATTGACCTGAATAATTATGTTTATGATTCCAAGCGCAAAATAACTCTTAGTTTTATGGCTCATTTGCATAATGAAATTATTTAGTTAAATGAGACAGTAAGCACCGGGTTTGGTTTATGTGAGATCACACGGAGTGATCAAATTATCCTCTTGTAATTGCGATTCATGGATACACCAGTCCGAGACTGATGGTGCTGTGTCGTTTTCATATCTTTGGTGTGTGGAAACCGAGACCTGAATTACAGCCGCATAAAACCCCAAACGGCATTACACAACGTCAAATACTACATGCTGATCCCACATGGAAAGGTGGGCCTCAGTTCATTTGCAGGTCGGGACGAGGGACATACTTTTTAGTAGTAATGTAGTTAGGGCTGCAGCTGATGATTATTTTCTTAGTTGATTAATCTTAGACTTGTTGCTTTGATTAATCGAGTAATCTGTGAGGCCCGAGACAGACCAGTTGTTTGGTCTGTGACACATCACTCTAGATCAAGGATTTTTATATTTTTCAATCAAAAAACCTTTTATGGAATACGGAAATAGTTGACGATTAATCGGATAATCAACTCATTGATCAATTGTTGCAGCCCTACACGGCGGAATGTTGCTGGGATAGTACACCTGTAAAGGCGAGGGCTCAGTTCATTTGCAGGTCGGGACGAGGGACATACTTTTTAGTAGTAATGTAGTTAGGGCTGCAGCTGATGATTATTTTCTTAGTTGATTAATCTGAGACTTGTTGCTTTGATTAATCGAGTAATCTGTGAGCCCCAAGACAGACCGGGTGTTTGGTCTGTGACACATCAGTCTGAAATCAAGGCTTTTTATATTTTTCAATCAAAAAACCTTTTGATGGAATACGGAAATAGTTGACGATTAATCGGATAATAAACTCATTAATCAATTGTTGCAGCCCTGCACGGTGGAATGCTGCTGGGATAGTACACCTGTAAAGGCGAACACAATCCAACTACCATGTACATGAGTAAAATTACAACCTAAAGAAGTACCTGGAGTACTAGGTACCAACTACTGTTGAAATTAAAGCATCAAAATAATAATTTACAAAGCATTAGAGTCACACCTCAGTTTTTGTATGATTCAGTTTAGGACAAAAAATATTGTATACCGTCTCGGTTATCACTCAATCAAACACTTAGTTGCTTATCATTCCACAGAGAGAATGAATTGTCAAGTAAAATGGTTTTTGTTAACATTTTTGAATGTCTGGAATGGATTAATCAAATTGATTGTGTTTGTTGTATATTTGCTTCTTGTACGGATTGGTTTTTGTGAGACCTATTGGAACAGAACCGCTGATACCGATACCGATGTAGTTAAATTTAATGACTTTTGAGGAGAGGGCGAAAAGTTATAACCACGTGTAAAAGAGAAAAATAAAACACTATATAACTTTGACAACAAATGACAGCGTATATAGCTAGTAAACCTGCAAGACATTAGGGGCATTCCACTGCCAAGGCCCCAGCGTGATCCAGGGCTTTTTCTAAATGTAGATCTCTATCTAACAAGTCATATTCATGACCTCAACTAAATACATTTTCTTTTATTTCTGTATTGTGCATTAATACTAATAATAAGCATGACTGTATATAGGATTTGCAGTGTCTGATATACGATTGAGCATCCTTGGTGGAGGTCTCTTCTGATTTCCATTATAGTTGTGCTTAAAAAAAAAACAATCTCTAGCCTGCGGAGTTACTGATCTGTTGACTTTTCATTTGTCCCACATGTAGCATATACCAAAAGAATAAAACCCGACACCAGGCTGAAAAACTAGTCCAGCCTTGGGGCCTAATCAATGGAAAGAGGCTTTTTTTTGGACAATAATGTACCGAGACAGCTGAGGAATTTAGTTCATTTAGGGGACATCACATTATAGACAATGTCTGGATTTTAACCCAATAATCAAGCGTTATTACAGAGCCTGCGTGGTCGGAACTACGGTACTTCATATTACCGGAATGCATCAGGCTTATAGCGTTCACACGTGTCACTCTTACTGCTTGCAGCCTGTTTTCGTACTTAAGAAGAACGACTACGCATCCGTTTGGAATCATAAAACCAGAAAGAGATTTCAAAGGCTCTCCTGAGTGATTTAAGTATTTTAACAGCAATCGCTCCACGCTGAGCATGGGTGGGTTTGGCTGTTGAGTTGGCGATCAAACTCAAAAGTCCTTCCACGTGGCCACAAAAACCCGAATCACATGCACTGCGGGGCCCACAAAGAGAAGCTGAATTCAGGCTAGAAAATAACATGCTGCATCGCCCACATGTGCGTACTCTCCGAAGCCTTTTTCTAAATGTGAAATAAGGTTTTAGAACAGGTGTCTCAATCTCAATTTACCCAGGGGCTGCTGGAGGGGGAGTCTGGTTACAGTCCAGTAGAACCTTGGTTTTCATCATTTTCATCATTACAGTACATTACAGGGGCTACATTACGCTGATTTTGCATGTTTTGACTAAATAAGTATTTTCAAGCATAAAAATGGCCAAATAAAATAAAATACAAACATAAGGCACTCAGAAGATGCTAGTACTAGTGTAGTAATAGTGTAGTATTATATCCACTCTATCAGTTCATATATGTGTAAAAGTCACTATAGGGGTGTTATTTCATGTCTGGAAGGCTCTAATAATGTCAGGTTAAAAAAAAAAAAACACTTATCACAATCCGCTCTGGAACGAATAATTGTAATTAATTCTTCAGACTTCTTCTTAATTCTTCAGGTCAGACAGAAACCAAAACGTATAAAAGCCGTCTACTCAGGAAGTCATGTGAATCGAATGAATTCTTTCTCGACACCCATTTTAAATTTTTGGGTGGGTTGCAAAAACGTCCACATAGTGTTGCATGAGTAAATCCTTGCATCCACATAAGGAAGGATTACTGGGTGAAAAGGATGTAATACACAAGGCTACGTAGGCTAAGGGTACGTAGGCTACACCTACGTACACTACCGCTCAAAAGTTTGGGATCACTTGGAAATGTTTTGGGCCAGTCTGAGATATGGCTTTTTCTTGGCAGTCCTGCTATGAAGTCCAGCATCCTGAAGTCGCCGCTTCACTGTTGATACTGACACTGGTGTTTGACGGCTACTATTTAGTGCAGCTGCATCGTTTTTCTGTCCTTGTTAGACTCAGTTTGTGCTGCTCTCTGAAGGGAGTAGTTAACAGCATGGTAAGGGATTTTAGTTTTAGTTTAGATTTTTAAATGGCTTTTCTAATCATCTATTAGCCTTATAAAATGATGAACTTGGATTAGCAGCCATACCAGGAGATTGATGCAGAGGACTGACAGTTGTTGATAGTAGGCCTCTATGCAAAAATGTACATCCTTCTTTGAAAATCATGTGATTCATTTTCATTGGAAAACAAAGACATTTGCAAGTGATCCCAAACTTTTGAGCGGTAGTGTACGACAAAGTGAAATTATTAGAATAACACAACAAAATATCAGGAGAATGTCGACCGGGTTAGGTCATGTCGAAATATTCAAACATTCTGTTGGCTTGTGGTCAAAGTGGACTTTCTGGTCATGTGACGGTGACGGTTTGGTGATGTTATTGATTTCATAAACCACTTGTTTACACACAAACAAAAAGCTGGTGTTTTCAGATGTTCTTATTCTGGAAGAAATTGTCAAAAAAAATCTCATGTCAGAGCACCCAGAATGTCGTTTTTTCGTGTGGATGAAAGGCTGAAACGATAAAATAATTTTGACCGTATAACATTTCTGTACTTGTTACATGTTGTTCTGTCATTTTTGTGCCTACTCTGATTGTTGGTAGTGTTCTTTTTAGTGAAGCCCAGTGTTGAGTTCAGTGTTGGTTTTTGCTTGCCCAATTTAAGACCTCTTTGCTGTGCGCACTTAGACTAAACGTTGAAGTCAAGTCGCGGGTTACCCAACATCTAAGTATATCTAAATCTTTTCTTGAATTAGAAATAAAGCTTTTTGAGTGTCATGACTCTGGTAGCAGCAGACCTGATTCCACTGTACAGGTTAGTGTTTGCACATGAAATGTGGCACTGACTGATGTTGTACATCGGTCGTTCTCGACCGCAACGGCATGAACTCCAGATTGGCTGTCAAGCCCTGTTCCTAACACGCCATGTTTTCTTTTTTCTGTCTTCGCCGCTCGCAGATTTTTGTCACGAGCCAACACAGATGATAAATTGTTTAGCACCTTAAGCATTTCTTTTTTGACACATGGGTCACAAACATGGAACAAGTATCATGGTGCTTGTGTTGTTTGTAGAAAAGAGCCAGGAGAGTAAAAAAAAAGAAAAAAATCCTTCCTTGATTGGATGCCCCGAAACAAATGAAGTCTTAGAGAGGTTAGCAAGGCTCTGGCAGCTGCCCCCTTCAAACAAATATCTCCTTTGTTTACCTTGATCTCTCCGCTGAGCACCTTTAGAGGAAGAGCTTTCACCTGATTGGTGCACAAATGGGGGATCAGGCAATACAAACTGACATTTATCTTCCTTTGTGAAATACCACGGTAGCATTTTCGAGTGAGGGCCACAATCCAGCAACCTTAATCCCCTTTCAATGTAGCGTAGCATTTAATCAGACAAAGATAATTGCATTTTCACTTAATTGATGAAGTATCCAATAAAGTAAAATAAACTCAGCTATTCCGGGTGGTTTCAGCAGGGATGGAGTCAGTAGTTAAGGCAACTGCTGCCACATAAACAGATTGAAAGTCGAAAAAAAAAATACTTTCCAAACAAATGTATGTCTGGATTGGTCTCATTTGTCCAGGTGCCAATGCAATACAGTGGAACAAGTGCATGTAAGCAGCCACGAAAGCTCATTAGAGAGGCTGCGGCGCCGCGATGTAGCTAACAGCCAAGCTGCAGGTTACACACGCTGGCATTTATGGGACAAAAAAAAGGCAACAGATGCTGAAAAAATGGATATTATTATTATTCACTGCTGCTTGTGGTTGAGAACAGAGGAGCAGCTGGCAGTCTGGTTAGGATATACAGCGCCGTGCCGCAACACTTGGCACTTGGCGAGCGAGTGCGTTTCTATATGTTCACTTTCCGTTAAGAACTTGTGGCTTCACTCAGCTGAAGTTTTTTAATTGCATGTACGTATATAACGCTGATTTCCGCTTATTATTTTAAAATACGCTTTCTTAGTGCCTCGTATTGTGATGCAACACAGGACAGGAATTGAGGACCCACTCAAGCTGACCGTGTTTACAAAAAAAAAAAAATACAGATCCATATTTTGCTGGGCAGTTGTCAGATTGTGTTAGTTGTGTTTATGCGTGTTTGCTCATTTGGTGTATTGAAAGAACCTCCAACTGACCTGACCTTTTTTTAAGCCTACACCCAAACAAAAACATATTAAAAAAATCACATTAAAGTTAAAATATAACAAATTGTGGACTCTGTTTACTAATACTAATTGACAAAAATCTGAAAAACTTAATGAAGCTCAATTAGTGTCCACCCCAGTTAGCGTTTTTTTTAGTTGGCATGGAAACCGTAAGTCAGCTTTGTCGCCATTCCATTGCTGACTCTCAAAAATTGCAACACAAAACACATTTTTATAGTTTTACATGCAGAAAACAGTTCTAAATTATTAATTAAAGGAAGGGCTGCACGGCGGTTGAGTGGTTAGCGCGCAGGCCTCACAGCTAGTTTTCTCCAGGTACTCCGGTTTCCTCCCACATTCCAAAAACATGCTAGGTTAATTGGCGACTCCAAATTGTCCATAGGTATGAATGTGAGTGTGAATGGTTGTTTGTCTATATGTGCCCTGTGATTGGCTGGCCACTATCCTCGTGAGGATAAGCGGTAGAAAATGAATGAATGAATGACTACTAAGTACACAAAATGGAGTTGATTGTTTTCGTCAAAGCTGGTGAACTATAACTATACCAAGTGTGCCTAAGTATGTCTAATTGATGTGAGCAGAATACCGTATGTAAGACTACAGAGACATTCCCATTGCTACTGTCTCCCATGTTAGTGTCAGCCGAGGTCCGCATTGATTTGCTCTGATGATGCTCTCTTTCCACGTCCTCAGGCTTCAGTCGGGCCGCCCTGCCATTTGGCCTAGTACGGAGAGAGCTGTCTTGTGAGGGTTACCCCATCGATCTGCGCTGCCCAGGAAGTGATGTCATAACCATCGAAAGCGCCAACTACGGGCGGACAGATGACAAGATCTGCGATGCTGACCCATTCCAGATGGAAAACATCAACTGTTACCTTCCGGAAGCCTACAAGATCATGGCACAAAGGTAAAGTAACACCATGGAATCTGTACTGGATGTTGTAGTAGGTGTATGGAATTCTCTGATGCCTGGTTGCCCCGAGTAACCACCTCTGGATTGCTGTCAACTGGTTGTTTTTTGGAAAGTTGCCCCTTTTTGGCTGACCTTTTTTCAAAATCCCTCTGCTTCCTCGCTTTTAGAGGAAAATCAGTGTGGTTGCAGCCCGATTGATTGACTCCATCAAAAATAGACAAACTCAATATAGCTGTGGAGTTGGGGGAGGAGATCAGAGAAGGCAGTGAGATCACATCAGCATCAGTAACCTGCTAGGAAAATAATATCGACAGTTATGCTAGGGCTACTGTTTATGGTATTGGTAGAAATTTGTATTAATCTGTATTAATGGATGATACATTCAGTGTGGAAAGTAAACTCATCCATCCATATTTCAGTTGCCTTTTAGCACGTTTTTTCCCATTCAATATTTTTTTCATGATAAATGCAAACATAAGCAACATAACCCTCATACGGCCAACATTTCGGCGGCAGTACCTCAGCAGGTGGAGCAGGTCGTCCAGAAACCGGAAGGTCGGTGGTTCGATCCTCGTTCCCTCCACCCAGTTACTGGGCAAGATACCCACCAGTGCTGCTCACACTGGTGTACGGATGTGGATGAATGTTTGGTGGCGGTCAAATTGGCAGCCATGTTTCCGTCAGACTACCCCATGGCAGCTCTAGCTACAAGATGTAGTACCACCACCAGTGGTGAATGAATGATGGCTTCACTTCATTGTGAAGCGTTTTGGGTACTATATAAAATCGTTATATGAAATTTTAATTTTAATTTTAATTTTAATTTTAATTTTAATTTTAATTTTAATTTTAATTTTAATTTTAATTTTAATTTTAATTTTAATTTTAATTTTAATTTTAATTTTGCCTACACTAATCCCTCCTTTATCACGGTAAATTGGTTCTCGACCCGACCATTATAAGAAGTAGGATTCCTACTAAGTAGGATGTTAAAAATTTAATATTTTTAACATCCCCTAGACATGAAATAATACCCCTATAGTCACCTTTACAATAAAATCTGAGATTCCCAGAAGAGGGAAATTGGCACAGCCGCACTCCTATTTTAATTCCATTTCCACTTCCTTTAGGTCTTACGGCCAGGTGTCCTAATACCAAGCATGGTTTAGTGTGGAATTGAACATGTGGTGTGCCCATATGCTCCTGAAGGCTTCCACTACCAGCACTGTAAATATGAGTCCTTAAACATGAGAGCAGTTGTCACGTCGGGATGCCATCGCAGCCAAAGTGCACAAGATAGAATGACATATGAATGCCACCGAGAGATATTGGATGATAGAGGGGCGTCAGCAACTTTGGCAAGCCGCCTTGGGAAATGAAGGGGAAGAAACAATGAAATAAAACAGCAGATCCCGTGTATGCGGGGAGCTTATTGTCAAGCCCAGTTTGATGAAGTCAGATATCTGACTCACATTGTCTGTCTTGAAAGGCTGCCGCCTGCCTGCTTGCTTCTCGTGGCCGCGTGCCTTACGCAGGCCTCCACCCCTTCGTTCGGACAACAGAAATAGTCCCCTGAAACACAAATCCCGCCAGGAGGACTGCAGTTCTGGTCGTTTTGCACATTGCGAGAGTACATGTTATCGTTTAAGGCAGTGGCTCTCAACTGATTGGGCTGTTCTGTGCCGTTAAAATGGCCGTTGGTGCTCTTTGTTTGTGAGCTATTAATTATTATTATCATTCATTCATTCATTTTCTACCGCTTTTACTCACGAGGGTCGCGGGTGGTGCTGGAGCCTATCCTAGTTGTCTTTGGGCGAGAGGCGGGGTACAACCTGGACTGGTGGCCAGCCAATCACAGGGTACATATAGACAAACAACCATTCACACTCACATTCATACCTATGGACAATTTGGAGTCACCAATTAACCTAGCATGTTTTTGGAATGTGGGAGGAAACCGGAGTACCCGGAGTAAACCCACGCATGCACGGGGAGAACATGCAAACTTCACACAGAGATGGCCAAGGATGGAAATGAACCCTGGTCTCCTATTTGTGAGGTCTGCGCGCTAACCACTCGACCGCCGTGCATCCCATTATTATTATTATTATTACTTTTTTCTTCTTCTTCTCATTCTCATTCTTATAATTTTTATGATTAGAATAAGTAGTATTCTTATTTCTCGTCTTATTCTTTTTCTTATTCTTGATTTTTAAAAATTATTATTTCACACAGGTACTGTTATGCAGTTTTATGCAGAAAGAGCCTATAAGGCAGTGTGAACTCAGTCTGCCGACCCAAATAGGCAGACCAAGACCGCATGAGAAATGGGTCTCAGCCCGCATGCAATCTCATAGGTTATGTTTTGCCGCATAATTTAACTTGAGTACATTGATGCTGTACAGTATTCACAAAACATCTTGTCTCCGGAGTAGATTAAATGTATTAAGTACAAGCATAACACCAATAAATATTTTAGCTTTTGAATAGAAAATAACATTCTCTCACTTGGCACGGTTTTTCCCATTTCAGAATAGTATTATATTTCATTGCTGAAAATGTGTGATTCATGCTGCTGTTCATCTATATTTTAACGGAATGCATATTGAATATCTAAACGCAGTGTTGGTGTGAGCAATGCCAACACTACCCACTGTTAATTCTTAAAATAAATCAATACAAATAATTTCCAGTCTTGTAAAGTCACCTGTCAAATAAAAACGTAATAATTCGACCATGGAGTTCGTGTTCACACCCACATACAGTATCATATATGGTCAGGAAGCAAGAGGAATTGGAAGGAGCCTCCGCCATGTTTGATAGATCCTGTTGGCACTCCTAGCGTTTGGGTATATTCCATCCATTTGCACAATGCTAAAATAGGAATAGCTGAGGCTCAATTAGGACGTTCATTCATTAGCGATCAGGTGGCTGATCATCTCAAGGCCGACCCCAGCAGATGTGACGGTTCAATAGTTGTATATAATTCATATTTTAAAAATATAACAGAAAAAATATACAGCAGTAGGATATGATAATTATTGGATTTTGATTAAAATCCTGAACATTCTTAGCACAAATATTGTGTATTATGTGTTACTAACAATGTCAAGGATTTTGGTGATCATAAGTTAAGAATTATGAAAAAGTATTGCTTTACGGTACTATTAGATATGTTGATGACAATGCCATTAATGACAATGGTAGATCAAAGACATTACAAGAGAAACGATGAGGGCTCTGACTGATCAATCTCCCAACAATAGAACTCAAATGAGACAAGAAGCCGTCTCTCCACTTTGTGGAAAATGAAGAAGCAAGACTGGAAATAGAAATTACGGTAATACAGCAGCATCGAAGGTGTCGGCCATCAGGCCCCTCGCAAGTCGTCAATGACAGTGGCAATGTAATGCAAGATAATGAAAACAACCCGAAGTAACACTTGGAATAGTCCACTAAGTCAGAGAAATTGCAGTAATGCAGCGGGATAAAAGACGTTGTTTAATCAATGGGATTGCAAGTCAATAATGACTTGAATCTTGGGAAAAGGCTGGAAATATTCCAAAAAGTCATATTAATGAAGTTCTACAGCAGCATACAATGTTCCATATTATTAATGCGATCACGTCTTGATTTAAAAAAAAAAGAAATAATAAGAATAACTCCAGATAAGACTGGAGATAATCCACCAAGTCAGAGAAATTGCAGTAATGCATCGGGATAGAAGGCGTTGCTTAATCAATGGAATCACCCGTCTCACAAGTAATTAATAACAATGGCAATCCAGGGCAAAGGCTGGAAATATTCCACAAAGTAATATTAATTGAAGTCATAGAGCAGCACAGAATGTTCCATATTATTAATTTATCATTATCATTTATTAATGCAATCACCTGTCTTGTTTTTTTTTATAAATAATCAAAATAACTCCAGATAAGACTGGAGATAGTCCACAAAGTCAGAGAAATTGCAGGAATGCAGCAAAAAGTCAATCATGCAATTACCACTTTTGCAAGTCATTTAAGAAAGGAAATACCTTGCACAAAATAAACAACAGGATGGAAATAATCCACAATGTCGTAGAAATTGCATTTTTTTTTTATAGCAAAATAGAAGGTGTCATGTACGTAATTAATGTCATTGCCCTTTTTGCAAGTATTCACAACTGCACCAATCTTTTTAGAGAATGGCACCATCAGAAGGACTCCGGATAGGACTGGAAATAGTCCACAAAGTCATATTAATTGAAGTTATACAGCAGCATAGAATGTTCCATATTATTAATGCGATCACCTGTCTTGTTTTGTTTTTTTTTTAAATAAATAATCAGAATAACTCCAGATAAGACTGGAAATAGTCCACAAAGATAAATTGCAGGAATGCAGCAAAATAAACATAAGGATGGAAATACTCCACAATGTCATAGAAATTGTGTTGGATTTTTCTTTTCTTCAATTTTCTTGTGTTAGAAAACCGCACCATCAGAAGGACTCCGGATTAAGACTGGAAATAGTCCACAATGTCAGAGAAATTGTAATAAAATTTCAGAATAGACAGTGTCATATAATTAATGCAAGCTCTTTCTCGTAATATTCATGACGGCAGCAATCTTTTTGGAAAATGTATCATCATCAGGACTCCAGATAGGACTGGAAACGGTCCACAGAGTCAGAGAAATTGCAGTAAAGCAACGGAATAGAAGGTGCCATTTCATTAATGAGATCACATCTCTTCAAAAGGTGATTGATAACATCCACAGCAACTCTAACTGCGTTATCAGAGCATGGCGATGGTCTATTTTATGTTAAAGTATGAAGACATTGTGACGTAACCTCCGGAAGCGGGATTAAGAGGAGCTCTTCATGGCCTCCCAAAGGTTCTTTTGTATCAAGATCTTCCCCCCCCCAGCATTTGAACAGTCCCAGACCAAGCAGGGGGAAATATAATCACCTCTAATCAGACGTTGATGAACACAAATTAGGGCTGGAAAGGTTCCCACATGACATGCTATGTTATGCAGATATTCACCAAAGAAGTTCCCTCTGTCACGTGAATCACCCTTCGACACTTTTTTGCCACGCGTTAGAAGGTCAGCCCCGCAGAGCTCATCTCACCGAGTATTCTTGGCTTATTTTTAGTCGGACGCCATCTCTGGTTCAGGTGTTTGGCGGTTTACAGCCCTCAGTCTCTTGACATTAATACACATCCCGAGTGAAGCACATGAGGATACACAATACCAATAAGTGGCTTCCATTGATTGATTTGTTTTTGACTCACAAGCTTCATTGCGAGCATTCCATATCAAAGGCATTGATCTTGGCGCTCTAACATGGCTGAGTCGTGCCATGCCGGCACATCATCGCTTTTCCAGGAGGTGTATCATTCACAAAAATGATCAATGCTCATAGCGCTGTAATAGATGAGGTGAAAGTTATCAGTATGAACGTAAGACCCTTACGGCCTGGACTGACATGAAAATCGTTATTAATAATCATGCAAAGGAACATTGCCGTTCAATAAATGTGGCTGTAATAACATTCTGGGTATTGTTTGTACGTTAATCCCTTTTTCATTCATTTTCTACCGCTTATCCTCACGAGGGTCACGGTGGCGCTGGAGCCTATCCCAGCTGTCTCCGGTCGAGAGGCGGGGTACACCCTGGACTGGTGGCCAGCCAATCACAGGGCACATATAGACAAACAACCATTCACACTCACATTCATACCTATGGACAATTTGGAGTCGCTAATTAACCTAGCATGTTTTTGGAATGTGGGAGGAAATCGGAGTACCTGGAGAAAACCCACGCATGCACGGGGGGAACATGCAATTGGTGGAATTGAACTCGGGTCTTCTAGCTGTGAGGCCTGTGTGCTAACCACTTGTTCCCCTTGCAGCTTCTTATTAATATTATTCATTCATTCATTTTCTACCGCTTATCCTCACAAGGGTCGCGGTGGCGCTGGAACCTATCCCAACTGTGTCCGGGCGAGAGGCGGGGTACACCCTGTACTGGTGGCCAGCCAATCACAGGGCACATATAGACAAACAACCATTCACACTCACATTCATACCTATGGACAATTTGGAGTCACCAATTAACCTAGCATGTTTTTGGAATGTGGGAGGAAACCGGAGCACCCGGAGAAAACGGGGACAACATGTAAATTCCACATAGCTGTGAGGTCTGTGTGCTAACCACTTGACCACCGTGCAGCCCAATCCCTGGTTTATAATGCTAAATTGTTTCCAGTTACAGCCTTTTTGATGCTGCGTAATCCTCATTACAGTCACGGATCACATATGCTGGAGCCTATCCCAGCTCACTTTTGGGAGAGCAACACCAAAAGTGGGGCACCACTGTGCTGCTTCACTCTTGTCAATCAATCCGAGGCAGCGGTGGCGCTTAAATGATAGCGCCGGCACTATTTATATCGGTGACCGCGGCGCATGCACGGCTCTCTGAGGAGCTCCATTGTTGCCGCTTGACAGCGCAGCGCCTTGTTCCTCTCCGGCGTATGCACGGCGAGAGTTTTATTTAAAGCGAGGCAGATAAACATTTCATAAAGATCCACATGCAGCCCGGCTGTTGCAGAGGGGCGTGCACAAGTTCATGAGCCGTGAAACTGCTCCTCGCTCAACACTTTATTGATGATGATGGCCTCAACGCCAAGCATTTTAGCAGTCGTCTTGTTATTCTCAGCGGGCAAACGTCTGCTAATACCAATAAAAGATCACTTATGGGCTCAATATTATTCATTAAGGAGACAAGTTGAGGAGATTGAAGTCGGTGGGTGCTGCATTTGTCTTCGCTTAATGCAAATAAAAGTGTTGGGGCCGCGTCAACAATCAAACGCGATCCATTTTGCCATGCCTTGCCCTCTTTAACTGCAATCAGTCAACTGTATTTATTGTTGGCAAAGGAGTACCGTATTTTCTGGACTACGAGTCGCTCCGGAGTACAAGTCGCACAAGGCCAAAAATGAATAATTAGGAAGGAAAAAAAAACAAATAAGTCACATTTTTTGCGGGTAATTTATTTTACAAAACTACTTGACCAATACAGACATTACGTCATATTTTTCTAAATTGTGTATTTTGTACTGCTTAACTGATTCTGTACTCTTGCTGCTGTGCAATGCAAATTTCCCCACTGAGGGACGAATAAAGGCATATCTTATCTCTTACAGCCAACCTATGAAAAAAAGTCTGACTTATAGTTTGGAAAATACAGTATTAATTATTGTTTTTTGAAAGATGACAAACAATAACTTCCACTGCCAGGAATTCCTTTAAGACCAATGCTGGAAAATGGTACACCTGTCAATAAATGAAATGTGTCATTAATGGTGAAGAACGGATGTGAGTCAGACGGCATTATCCATGTTGTGCCAGTAAATACACTATCGCTCAAAAGTTTGGGATCACTTTTCCAAAGAAAAACACATTTTCATGCATTTCACTAACATTTTTTTCCATTTCAATTTCAACAATTAAAATGCATCAGATGATTTTCAAAGAAGGATGTACATTTTTGCATAGAGGCCTACTATCAACAACTGTCAGTCCTCTGCATCAATCTCCTGGTATGGCTGCTAATCCAAGTTCATCATTTTATAAGGCTAATAGATTATTAGAAAAGCCATCTAAAAATCCTAACTAAAACTAAAATCTCTTACCATGCTGTTAACTACTCCCTTTCCCTTCAAAGAGCAGCACAAACTGGGTTTAACAAGGACAGAAAAACGCTGCACAACTGTGCAAGAAGACAAATATCTGAGAGTGTGTAGTTTAAGACAAAGACGCCTCACAGGTCGTCACCTGGCAGCTGCACTAAATAGTAGCCGTCAAACACCAGTGTCAGTATCAACAGTGAAGCAGCGACTTCAGGATGCCGGACTTCATAGCAGGACTGCCAAGAAAAAGCCATATCTCAAACTGGCCCCGAAAAAATTCCAAGTGATCCCAAACTTTTGAGCGGTAGTGTAGTATATAAACACAAGCACATGACAGTAATTACGCCTTCCTAGACGGCCTTACCCGGATATCGGCTCAGGCTTAAGTTGAAAGCAGGATGCTAATGGTTAATTCCTAACAGGGTATTTCCTGCGACATTATTGGGCCACCCCCTGAGAAAAAGCCGGCGTTGGGGGGGTGACCGAGCAAGTGTGTGCACCGCATGGCGTGATTTGATTTTTATTTTTTTTTTAGTTCCAGCCCTGGAAATGATTTTATTGTCTCCGATCAACAGGCCAGACGCTTCAGAGGCATGTCTGCTTTGATAATTGCGCCTCGGACCTCATCAGCATTTGAGATGAAATGGAGCTAGACGGGTCACTTTGAGTTTAAGAGATGCTAATTTGATTGAAATTCAAACTGGGAGCGCCGGGAAGTAGACGGCGCCATTTCTGTTAAGCCCCCCTCCCCCATCTCTCCTGTGGTTGCAATTGCGATTGTTTTTCATCACCGCTTACTTCATGACTTCCAAATGGCCTCTTAGGATCTTATGGACTTTTGAAGGATGGAGGGGGGCATCTTCACATGAGAGGTATCAGATGAGCCACATGAGCGGCTGTTCTGTGTGTGTTGGGACGCTTTCCCCACTCCACAATAACGCTGATAGCTGTACATTTACTAGCATTGCCACAACAGTGTTAATGGTATGGAGCATTATGCTCAACAAAAATATCGTGAAGTCGCTGAAGTCAACCATGCAAAACTTTTACACTCTAGGGTGACTATAGGGGTGTTATTTTATGTTTAGAGGTTTTTTATGCTCCAAATACAAAGAAAGTGGAAGTATTTGGAAAATAATACAGCAAAAATGTGGGGAAAAGGGTCTAATGGCCTAGTTATACTAATAAAAGACTTTCGTCTACAGAAATATATATTTTTTCTTGAAAATATACACTGTAACTTCGAAGAAAATATCCAATTGGCCCCTGCTTCCTTTCATTTGCCACTATGTGGCTCTCAGTGGAGGAAGTTTAGACGCCCCTGATGTCGTCTTATTTACGCTATCAAACAACATTTTCCCCTTAAAATGAGTTTTCATTCTCCAGACAGTTCTTCTCCTTCTTCTACCGTCTGCACTTGTTTTCCTTGTTACTCCCAGACATTCCTTCATTTGAAAGTAAACTGTCATTTCTTGTATATTTGCCGTTTAAAACCTCCCCAATGTCAAGCGGGTATGTGGCGGTGTTGGGGATATCGTGTCAAGCCAAGCCTTTTAAGTGCTCTAATGACTGTTTGAAGCATTTTCTCACTCAAGGTAATGAGGTGCAGGCCACAGAGGCTGACTGGCCATGTAATGCCATTGTCAGTACCCCTGCCTCCACCCTTAAGCCGCAATGCCAAAGGCCGCTGAGGACTTAATTGAAAGTGTAACTGCGCCAAAACACAAGACCCACTCTTCCAAACCACTGACACCCCCCCTCCTAGACACACACACACACTTCCTTCCTTTATAGTTAGATTTAGGCCATTACGTCTCTGTCCAATTATTCCTCCGACATGCTTTATGACGGCGGTGGAAAAGGTTAAATTGCATGTGGATATGCGCTATCAGGAGAGGCATCAGTTACGTCTTGTTGGCACCTCATCACACTCTTACTTGGCAGTGCACACCGGATAAACCTTTGCATGCCATGCAAGCAGCTTTTTTTTTGGAGGTAGTTACTTGCAAAAAGGATGTACGAGAAAAAAAAAAGCATTTCCAATCATCAAACGCCAGAAGATGTTGAAGTGAGTAGACTTTGTCATTCACTTTGTGGTTTTGATTCCTGTTAAACAATTGGAAACTGCAAGCAAGATACACTACCGCTCAAAAGTTTGGGATCACATGGTAATTTTTTTGGCTAGTCTGAGGTATGGCTTTTTCTTGGCAGTCCTGCTATGAAGTCCAGCATCCCGAAGTGGCCGCTTCACTGTTGATACTGACACTGGTGTTTGATGGCTACTATTTAGTGCAGCTGCCAGGTGATGACCTGTGAGGCGTCTTTGTCTTAAACTACACACTCTCAGATATTTGTCTTCTTGCACAGTTGTGCATCATTTTTTCTGTCCTTGTTAGACCCAGTTTGTGCTATTTTTCAGGATTTTTTCGTTTTTTGTCTTTCATGATTACAGTCACCCCTGGTTCAATTAGTTGGTTACAGACCTGCCAGCGATAAATTGATTTCCACGATATAGATTCCAAGTCAATAAATTGAATATTTTTGTAGTTGGAGCATGGAAAATCTACTTATGACTCTGTAAATACGAGGGATTTTTGTTGCCGATTTTGATACCAATCATCCATGAGTGAAACTGACCGATTCCGACACCGATCATATGGAATAATTCTTGTTTGTTTCTTTGTTTCTTCTTGCACAGTTGTGCATCGTTTTTCTGTCCTTGTTAGACCCAGTTTGTGCTGCTCTCTGAAGGGAGTAGTTAACAGCATGGTAAGAGATTTTAGTTTTAGTTACGATTTTTAGATGGCTTTTCTAATCATCTATTAGCCTTTTAAAATGACAAACTTGGATTAGCAGCCATACCAGGAGATTGATGCAGAGGACTGACAGTTGTTGATAGTAGGCCTCTATGCAAAAATGTACATCCTTCTTTGAAAATCATCTCATTCATTTTCATTGTTTGTGAAATGGATAAAAATTGTTTGTGAAATGCATGAAAATGTGTTTCTCTTTGGAAAACAAATACATTTGCAAGTGATTCCTGACTTTTGAGCGGTAGTGTACGAGTCGATAAATTAAAGTACAGATAAAAGTTGTTTTTGCAGCAATATTAAACTTCTTGACGGTTCCAAATTTGAGAATACATTCCAGAAATGTTAAAATATGTATTGACATGCACAGTAAGATGCAGTTTATGATGGCATAATCATGAGGCATAATCCTGTAAATTTGCTGATTTTTTTTTTTTTTTTCTAAAACATTTTGGCTGTCCTTCAACATGCCTTGGTTCCTTGGAAATAGGCTGTTTTCCCACGGTAAACGCATCTGACTATCTCAACGCATCTCTTTGACCCCAAGTGGATCATATTTCAGAAATAGGTTATAATATCGTAAAACATACAGCATACATAAACCATTGTTATTCATGCTTCATTTTCCGGCAAGCTTTGCGACGTCACACTTTGTGGGGCGGTCCATGAACACACCATATCTCACATATTGAGTAATTAGTAAAATACCAAAAATCTGCAGCAATTGATACCGATGCCTTTTCTTTTATTCCAATTGTACATTAATTAGCATATGGCCTCAGCCGATGAAAAGATAGAGTAATATGATATCGTACATGTATTTAATTGGGGTGCACGCTGAGACCTGTGCCCTGGCAGGCTACTGCACTTTTTTTTTTTTATACCAGGGATTGCAATTACATGCACAATCACAGATTGCAAGCTCCGGCTTTGCATAGACGTCATTAAATCTTCTTCAGTTGGTCTCGGGAGAAGCCCGAGGTTTCACAGATGAGACAATCAGGGTCCCTCACTCCCATAGATCAGGACGCCCCGTCTCCACAGCTCCAAAATGAGGCCAATGCATCAGAAAGCTATCAACTCTTACGTCAACATTGTTACACAAATGGGAAGTGTTTTTTTTTTGTCTTCCTCCTTTTTCTGCTTATGTCCTCTTGTTTAACACGCATACCTCTGGAACAATTGCAAGACTCATTAGTGTCACCATTTTTATTTTGGGCATTTTTCTGTTTCAAGAGCCGTTAAAGCTGTAAGGCTCCTGTGCGACGAGCTTATGCATGAGCAAAGCTGGCAGCGTGGTCACAGTGACCCTATAAAGTATAGGCTATATACGTAGCAAGCACAGTCACGGCGTATTAAGCATTGTGTTTTATAGCTGCGGGTTGAAATGAATTCATTAAACGGGTTTCTTCATTTCCCTACAAAGCAGTCATAAAAGATATGATCTGTTATCACAGTAATGACGTGAAAGGTGCACACATATAGACTAAAGAAACAAAGCAGTAATATATGTTTGTGGTGTAATACATTTCTGCCATTACGAGTATATACGTACAATATGTATATTTTTTAAAAAAAGGCACACAAGGAACTAATTTTATTCCTTGTCATAAAAATGAAATTTATCATGTGCCAAGAGAAGAATATTCCCACCCTAAAGGTGGTAAAGCACGACATATTGCATCTATTCATGACTTTATGTAAAAAAAAAAAAAAAAACAGAAATACAGCTGCATTCAAATCCTCCTCTTTGTTCAGTTCCTTGACTGGAACCAAGCCGCCTCTGTTCCAATACTCCGCAGCACTCCCTAATATTATTTTAATAACATTTGGACACGGCAATGATGACTGCAGCATCTCAGAACAAAAGAGTGGGGGCACAATACGAGGCGGCCTATAATATACTTTTCAATGATGTGGTGGGGGGGGGGGACGACACAAATGTTATCTCCGTCGCCGCTAAATCAGCAGAACACCGTTATTGATCTACAGCGTTCATTCGCCGATAGAATTATGTGTCCCCTCGGCAGCAAAGATGGTTGGGTTTGGTGTATTGACGCCAGTTTCGGCGGTCCTCTGGGTCCTAGACAGTGATTTTTAGTGTAAGGGGAAACGGTACTGAAATCCTAGGTCAAAGGACACATGAAGGTCATATAAAAGGATGAAACGTAAGAATGCAATGAAAAAGGGTCCTCAAAGAATCATGCTTAACTTGCCACTGTCTCGTTTTCGTCGACAAAATAATTAGCATAGTCAATTATTTTGTCATTGTTGACGAAAACATCACTGCACAATTTAAATAATTTATTTAAACAATTGCGGGCTGCACGGCGGTCGAGTGGTTAGCGTGCAGACCTCACAACTAGGAGACCCGAGTTCAATCCCACCATCGGCCATCTCTGTGTGGAGTTTGCATGTTCTCCCCGTGGGTTTTTCCCCGGGTACTCTGGTTTCCTCCCACATTCCAAAAACATGCTAGGTTAATTGGCGACTCCAAATTGTCCATAGGGATGAATGTGAGTGTGAGTCTATACACTACTGCTCAAATGTTTGGAATCACTTGAAAATGTCTTTGGTTTCAAAACTAATTTTCATGCATTTGACAAACAATTTTTTTCCATTTCACAACATTTGTATCCATTTCACAAACAATGAAAATGAATGAGATGATTTTCAAAGAAGGATGTACATTTTTGCATAGAGGCCTGCTATCAACAACTGTCAGTCCTCTGCATCAATCTCCTGGTATGGCTGCTAATCCAAGTTCATCATTTTATAAGGCTAATAAATGATTAGAAAAGACATCTAAAAATCATAACTAAAATCTCTTACCATGCTGTTAACTACTCCCTTCAGAGAGCAGCACAAACTGGGTCTAACAAGGACATAAAAACGATGTTTCAGTATCAAAAGTGAAGCGGCGACGTCAGGATTCTGGACTTCATAGCAGGACTGCCAAGAAAAAGCCATATCTCAGACTGGCCCAAAAAAATTCCAAGTGATCCCAAATTTTTGAGCGGTAGTGTATTTGCCCTGTGATTGGCTGGCGATCGGTCCAGGGTGTACCCCACTTCTCGCCTGAAGTCAGCTGGGATAGGCTCCAGCAACCCCGCGACCCTTGTAAGCGGGAGAAAATGAATGAATGAATTTTTAAAAATTGCATAATGGTGAACTCCTGTCCACAGATGCAACAATCGGACCCAGTGCATCGTGATCACGGGCTCAGATGTCTTTCCGGACCCCTGCCCAGGGACCTACAAGTACCTGGAGGTCCAGTATGAGTGTGTACCATACAGTAAGTATATACAGTAGCCATACCTCCCCTCCACCTTGGTCATACATTGAAAAGTTGGAAAAGTCACCCTCCTCTTGTTTCCTGCTCGGCATCACCGTCCCATTTCTTGCCCCGACCTTGTCTGGATGCTCTGCCCGCTTTGTCTGCAACCCTTTCCCCTCCATCTCCGCTTCCGTCTGTGTCACGCCATGAACTTTTCATGAAATATGACCTGTGAAACACTTTGGTACTTTGCTGTATTATTGATGCGCTCGCCATGTTTTCAGCCAGTCCGACGAGCCGGGTTATGAGTTGGCAGAATGGAGAGGGAGGGGGAATGGAGGAAGTCATGCTGACTCTTCGGTAATAGCCAGCGAGCGTTTCATTACTCTAGCTCGGAGACGTCTGTCAGGCAAAAAGCGCAGCTCACCTTGATGGCTTAATAGAAGTCAATACAACAGGTGTGGAGGCACGCTAACAGATGTTTCATTATGTAAGAGAACAGAACGGCTGCACTCATAAGTCAGCGCCGTAATCTTTCCTACGAGGCAATATTGTCAGCATTTTTTTTTTACCTGTTCCCTGGTTGGTAAAATATTCATTGCCATTCAGCTCCCAAACAAAATTTAGATTGCCCTTTGCATTAAAAATCCCCGTTGTCCTTTGAGCTGTCATGTTCATTAGCAATTTGTGAAGAATATTCCCCCATGTAACCTTTACAACCTGATTAACGACATAGATTTACATGAATTGCCAGACTCGCTAATCAGGTGGAACTGAAATAATTAGAGTGGAAATAATGGGAAGATGATATTCGCTGGCTCTTTTCGATGAAAATGAATATTTTGCTCACCGGTGTCAAATAATGACACGGACGTATGCCGTATTTCTCTTCGAGATTCTACAGCGGGGCTGTCCAAACTTGGTCTACTGGAAAATTAAAGGATGTAACTTTGCCACTTTGATATTTGCGAAGCAACACTTGCAGATATGATTAAAAGTTATATATATTCCAAGAAAAAACAAAAACAGCATCTCAGCTTTGTTTTACAGGTGAAAAAAGCCTCTTCCCATTTTTACTGTATAGATTTCTTCTGAAATAATCTTTGTGACTTTTCTTTTTGTAATATTAGGACTTTATTTTCATAATATTTTTCAACTTAATTTCCATAATATTATATTTTACCCCCCACATAATTAAAAAAAAAAATCTCATTATTTTTTTTTTACTCTACGCAACTAAAATGAGATTATTTTTCCTCATTATATTTAGAGTTTATTCTCATTATGAAATTAGCAAAACTTTTTCCCCTCTTTTTTTGTCTTTTTTTCTTAGCATATTCCATTTAATATTTGGACTTATTTGGCTCAAAAGAGTCCAATTGTTTTATTTATTTATTTTTGTTACCGTCCGCACTTTCTTCTTGAAAGTTTGTTCTTACAAATATGACTTTATTGCCATAATATTTAGACTTTTTTTTACAATAACGGCAAATAATAATGACAAAAAATAACCTTTTTCCTTCCTAATATTTAAACTCTATGCAACTAAAATAACTTATTTTACTCATAATATTACATCTTTATTCTTGTAAAATTGCTATTTTTTTCTTATTATAATACAACTTTTCCTCTTAATATTTTTGTCTTCGTACTTTTTTTTTAAATTTTCCAGCTATTTTAACTTTCTTGTTGGAACTTTGTTTTTGTACTTGACTTTAATAATATTTTGTATTAATTATGAATTAATTACGGATTAATTACTAATTAATTAATTTTATTAAATAATTAATATGTTCTTTTTCCACAACCAGAAAAATTCCAACTTATTTGATTTACTAAAAAAAAAAATAATAATAATACAATTACTCTTTCTTGTTCTTCCTGTTTTGACTTAATGGAATCGAAATGATTATTTTATGATGTTATTCTCATAAAATTGCAGCTTTTTCTTGTTCGCATCCTTTTTTTTTTTACCTAATATGACTTTATTCTTGTAAAATTACTGCAGATTTCTCAATAGTTGCTGTTTCTTGTTAAATTTTGTTTCCAGCATGTGCTACCAGTCAGTGAAAAAAACAGCCAAGGGCCCCAAATGGCCCCTATGTCGCACTTTGGCCACTCCTGCTCAATAGGGTTAGCATTATTAGTGTACCTGTGTGAGCTGACCCCATTAGTATAGATTCAGATTCCATTGGTGAATATCATTAGATGGTGAACGTCTTGACAAGTGAACGCCCCACCTCCCCAGGGATTGAAGGACCTATGGTTCAAAGGAATGAGTCATAACGAGTCGTCAGTTCTTGTTCTTCAAATCAAATCCTGTTGGTTCACCTCAAACACGCATTTGTTGTTGTTGTTTTTTTTTTTAACCTTGCCTCATTATTAAGTATTGATGATATGTCTTCCTGTGTCACCTGAGGCCTTAACGCGGGGATTAGCTTTAGAAGCATTTGCCTCCACCCACTCTTTCGACGTGGTCTTTCTCAGAGGATGCAGTCAGGACTGCTCCAACACAAGAAAACAGAACCTCCTGAAGGATTCATGAGTTTATTCTAAATCTTCAATCTATGCATGTCTGTAGCGCCATGTTTTTGCCTCTCAAGGTCCATGCTCAACCAGAATAGGACCAAGAACACAGAATGTTTCTTATCGCAACTGTCCTGGTAAGTGTTCTTCCAGTGTGACCTCCCCGCAGTCAGTCCGCACGAGCCCGACTTTTCCCAAACTAGTCCGACTGGAAGTGTTTAGTGCTCTCCTTCAACCGATCCTCTGTTTCCTTTTGACCGTGTGTGTATCCCCCAAAAGAATCCTCGAAAGACTACCAACTGATCAGATAATCATCAGTCAAACATGATTCAACCCAGGAGGACCCTCTGAGGGGAGCAGTTTTGGCGTAGCCAAATACGTCAAAAGTGACAAGTGTAAAAACAATGGTGGTTCCCAGAGGTTTTGTCAGAACGGACGGTTCTTCCTCAAAGAAGAAACAGAAATGATTTATTTTCCTAATCTCCAGAATCTCAGTCAAACCAACGTTACATGGTATATGCGGACCCTAATAGACCGTTTCTGTTGGTTTTCTGGAACATATTAGTGTGCAACCTCTCGGGTCGAGCACAAGACGCTGGTTAACCTCTGCTCTGTTTGGATGTTGGAACCTTTTTTTCCCATCGGAAATAAAAAACAATCTGTTGAAGTCAAAACAGAATGAAAGAACGAGGGAAGGACAGAGCGCCAGATTGTTGCGGCCTCCGCATAGTCACCCACAAAACAGAAAAATTCAACTGTGCCGCAGAATCAGAATCTTTTGTGGACATAATATCCCAGAAATATAAAACAAACAGCAGAAAATTTACAAAAAAATGCGAGACAAAACGTAAACAATGTATTCCATAGGCTGTTCCCGATCGGAGGATTCTCAAGCTAACGTCACAAGAAGAAGAAAAAAATTTCACCCACAAAACAGTGATTATGTATTAATTGAAAAAAAACTTGATGCAGCGCGGAACAACTGTACCGCAGAATCAGAATTTTTTGTGGACATCATATCCCAAAAAAATAAAACAAACAGCAGAAAATCTCCAAAAAATGTGAAACAACAAAATGTAAACAATGTATTCCATAGGCCATTCCCGATCGGAGGATTCTCAAGCTAAAGCCACAAAAAGAAGAAGAAGAAGAAGAAAAAAAACCAAATGGCTAAATAAGTCAGCACAGAAAATAGGCCTTTCAATAAAATAACAAGATTAAAGGTAGTGTCAAGCATTTCCAGATCTTGGATCAGAGAATAACTCGGTTTGGACTGCATGAGATCTACCATCTAGTACAGGGGTGGGCAAACTTTTTGACTCGCGGGCCGCATTGATATGACAAAATTTACGGGGGGGCAGACTATATATTTTACACGTAACAGTCCACCTGGTATTATTGTATCTGGAAAATTGTCATGCAATCTGCTATTATTATTTATTATTTTATATTTATATTCAAATATTTTAAAAATAATAAAATATTATAATAATTACAATAAAATTAAAATAATAATTATTATTATATTATTATTATGTAAATATGCAAATATAACAATAATATTATATATAATTAATATAATAATTAGCATTAATATAATAATTATAATAATCATAATAGTTCTAATAATAATTATAATAATCTAATAATAATAATAATAATTATTATTATTATTATTATGTGCTTGTGTCCCTTTTTTCAGGAGCACTTTGTAAACAACAGACCATGTCAAAAAACGAAATTGATCAACGAAACGAAAAACCATCAAAAGGTTGGCTCAGGCCATGATGCCAGGTTGTATGTTGAGTTTAAATGAAATACTTTGGAAAGATTGGGCGGGCCGTATTCAAACACTTGGGCCGGATGTGGCCCCCGGGCCGTAGTTTGCCCACCCCTGATCTAGTACCATGCAGTTGTCAGTTGTTTGCAGACACTGCGGATCACATGCCAAATATCGAGATTTGTGATTAAAACATTACAGTGGCTCAGAGGCTTAGAGGCCGCTGGATTTACTGGGATACAAGACTTGAGAAGTTGATTTACAAGACAACATATTAAATCCCTATTAAGCTGATCAACGGCGGGCAGGGCTGCAGACAGTGTCCTCATTTCGACTATAGCACCCGCAGTCCCTCAAAAGCTTTCAGGCCGATGGAACAAATAATATGCGGTATTTAGCGGCCTACTCAATGTGATGGAGTTGGGAATTGAAGTTTTTGCATTAATGCAAAGCAATTTGGGGGATTTTTTGCGTATGTGCGGGTGGCCTTGGCAGCATGTTTCCACCATTTCATCCTTTTTGCTTGTCATAAAGTGGCCTCATTAGAGACATATCTTCCATGTTTCTGCCAAGAATGTACATTCTGATTTGTCTGAAATAATGGCTTGAATCGGGCAGCACGTAAGCCAAGATGTATTTTTATTAGGACTGAACTTTGCACACTATTTTCAGTTGGCAACAAAAAAAGACAAAGACGTCCCTGGTGATTTTCTGTGCTAATAGCGCTAGCAGAATGTCCTGCTTTTAGTGTTTTAGTGGGACTTATTTGCCAATTGATATAAATTAGACCTTTAGGTTCCCTTGGGTATTTTTGTTACTCAGTTATTCAACTGTGTGATATTGTATTGCAGCTTGCATGAACCCAACAAACTCAAAGGGTCCTTGACATGATTATCAACTTTTCTTCAATCTGTTATATTTTGTTTGTAATTATGTTCGACATTGTTACATTTTTGAAAGCGGATGCCAATTTTGCAAAAGTTCCATTTGTAGTTCATGGCGCGATCACTCAGCAACACAAACAGAGGATGTTTACATTGATTATAGTGAATATTTGAGCGACTTGACTATATTTTTTGAGGGGCAAAACAATTGGAAATGAAATGACTAAAGTCTTAAGACATGGAGATGAAGAACGGTGGCCTTCAAATCAAAGAATGGTAAGTAGAGTTGTTTATCCTTCAATTATTGTTTCAAATCAGGTTCTTAATGAACGCTAAGGGGTCTTTATATCTTAATTTATGTTATATTTTGCCATCCGCCCCCCCCACACAGTAAACATACATACTGTTTATATAACATGTATATAACATTTATATTAGAGTATCACTCGCACATTATGAACATCCAGCAGCAACACAACATTTTGGCATGACTACTATTATGATGATAAATATACCGAACCAAGTCCACCATCTACTGTTTATATAACATGTATAATGCTTTACAGACTTATCACTATCATGGAATATTATTTAGAAGACATTATGTAAACAAGACATGACAGATCATCAGGTGGGCATCCATCTGTCTCTCATCCTTTGCTCTTGGTGCATCCATTTTGTCTTAAACCGTTTTTTGGAAAAGACAAACAAACTTAGAGTATCACTCGCACACACATCCACAGACAGACAACATCCAGCAGCAACACAGCATTTTGGCATGACTACTATTTTGATGAAAAATATACTGAACCAAGTCCACCATTGACCCAGAGAAGCATTTGTTTACTCGGTTTTAACTGAGAGCTTCTGGAAACGGCGGGAGCGAGCTTGTCATTGTTGGCGCCATGCACTATGTCACATCTGTGAATTTACCATTCACGTTCAAATATGTTGCATAATTACAAAGAATATGTAACATATTTGAAGCAAAGTTGATTCATCATGTTGGGGACCTTTTAAGATCATTTAATTAGTTGTTCCTAGTGTAGTTTTTTAAAATGATAAATGGAGAAATAATTGTTATTTTTTCAGTGGCTAGTGGAAGCCGTTTAGAATCTCGGGTTGATGGCGAGGGATGGGAGTGTCTCGTGTTTCATTGTTGCTTCAGTCAAAGTAACTGACTTTCTTCCCTTCCCCTGTGCAATCCGCAGGAAATCTCCCCGGCTGCCTGATTGCCTCTTTTCATCCATTGATTTCTGATCATACTGATTCATCCTCTTTATATTTCTGACTAACCTCATTAGCTCTTCTGTCACGTGTGTTGTTTTCTTTCCAGACTCCGCTCTCTTCATCTAATCTAACGTGATCTAGTGTGATGTGGCTGAGGAGGATCCTTAGAACTTAACTGGTGTTACTTGGCTCATTTCCCTCGCTGTGTCTGTTCTCTTGGTTGCAACACAACGTGTTTTCTTCAGCATTCACAGATCCTGGCTAAACATGTAAAAAATAAACGTGAAGCAGAAACTTGGGAAATGTGTGCCTGGTAGATTATGTCTCTGTTGTAACAACGCTTCCTGCCTGGCTTGAGGAGTGGGATGCCATTCCACAGCATCGTGTGACCAGGCTGTTGTGGCTATGTGCGTTCTTCCAGCCAACTGCGTCCAAAGTACGAGAACGCAAAACTAAAGCAAACCATTGGTTATTGCGGATAATTAGATCCAGACCCGATTATGATCAATGAATTTCCGCAAAGTAGGATTCTGTATATTTTTTAAATAGAAAACATGTGTACAACTTTCTTTTTTTTTTACATGATTAGAGCTCTCTACACCTGAAATAGCACCCCTATAGTCACCTTTACACTTGTTTTACTCAATATAGTAGATGTTATGACAAAAAATAAGACATATTAGACACAATAAGACATGTTTTTTGTGAAAACATGTGTACTACCTTCTAAATTGTTTTTTTTACATTATTAGAGCTCTCTATACCTGAAATAGCAACCCTCTAGTCACCTTTACACTTGTTTTACTCAATATAGTCAATGTAATGACAAAAATAAGATTTTTTTTGTGGACAGCATTTTTACTGTGGTGGTTATTGTCTCACCGAGTGACCGGTGGAGAATACAACCTATCACATGTTTGAATGTGTCTTCTTAATGTCCTATATTTGTATTTTTGTTCATTTAGCCATTTCTATGCTAGAACATGCTTATAATATGTAAAATGTACTTAAATGTGCATATTTTTATACTAATGTTAGGCTGTAGTCATCCATGAAACAACGGTAATTGATTAATTTGTTTTGAAAAAAACACAGTGAAGCCCAGATGAAGTGGCGAGTGACGGCTGTATTCCCGTGCCTCCAAGGTTGTTGTATTCTCAGTGCACTGAATCAACGCCAACCGGACCGTTCAGGTTGTCTTTTAGTTCATACTCAAAGACTAGATAGGACAGCTCTAGTCTGAAGGGATGGGGCCGCATCCATAGTATTCACCCTCAAACATGGTTTGAGTTTCACTCTTTTGTGCTGCAAAACGTCGTTAAGGCTCCGACCCCTCGGACTACAGCTATCCTTGCTGGTCTCGGAGAATTCTGAAGAGTCTCGTCCAAATCAGTTTAATTCCTTGAGAGAAAACGCTATCAACACAACAGAGAAATAATCTACCAAATAAAATGTCAAAATATGAAGCACCTCTGTTCTGAACGAATGCAAACTGAAAACGGGGTGCTTTTTGGTGCCATTCTTCTGACTATCGTTGTCGACTTTTCATTTATTGCCTGTGGAATTTTGGCAGAAGGAGCAGCTAAGCAATTGTTAGTATGATATATGACTTGGGAGTGAAAAAGCACTGATGAATTACAAGTCGGTGTCAGACTAAAGCACCGATACCGAATGATCTTGCAGTCTAATTTAGACTTTGGACTTCAGGGTATCTTATACCAGAAATTAGAAACCCAACATGCTTTGTTTTTGCTCCCATCTTCTATGACCTTACAGATGTAAAACTTATTCTATGTACACAAAGAACGTCTTTGGGGCGGTGTTAAGGTTTTCAATTGTCGATTTTCTTAAGCTACACTTAAAGTGCTCCCAGTGAAACAAATTGTGACCATTTCTCTTTAAATTGGAGGGCATTCCAAGCAGATGGGGACGAGAAACTGAATCACTTTTGTCCCCATCTTCACCCCTTTCAGTTCTCACGTCTGATATTGCAGCATTCAATAATGTTCAATACTGATATCAGTGAGAACCATACATATTTTTATGACTTATTTTGATGTGTGCAATGTTAGAAGTAATATCACTCAAACAGAAAACAATAATCAGCAGTAGCAGTAGTAGGTATGACCAAATTTGCTTCTTTAAGAATCTGCGGTACAGTTTTATCCACAGAATAGCAGCAGCCAAGCATAATATAGCAATATTGGAGGTGCTCACCGAAGCGTTTCAACCAGACTTTATTCACCACCAACAAAGGCTGGTCATGTTTTCTGCTAAAGCTAATTCCGTAACACCGCTTCAAATGGGTGACAGATTTCAGAGAAGTATGCATTTTTTTGTACATACACTACCGCTCAAAAATTTGGGATCACTTGGAATTTTTTTGGGCCAGTCTGTGATATGGCTTTTTCTTGGCAGTCCTGCTATGAAGTCCAGCATCCTGAAGTCGCCGCTTCACTGTTGATACTGACACCGGTGTTTTTGACGGCTACTATTTAGTGCAGCTGCCAGGTGACGACCTGTGAGGCGTCTTTGTCTTAAACTACACACTCAGATATTTGTCTGCATCGTTTTTCTGTCCTTGTTAGACCCAGTTTGTGCTGCTCTCTGAATGGAGTAGTTAACAGCATGGTAAGAGATTTTAGTTTAGATTTTTAGATGGCTTTTCTAATCATCTATTAGCCTTATAAAATGATGAACTTGGATTAGCAGCCATACCAGGAGATTGATGCAGAGGACTGACAGTTGTTGATAGTAGGCCTCTATGCAAAAATGTACATCCTTCTTTGAAAATCATCTCATTCATTTTAATTGTTTGTGAAATAGATACAAATGTTTGTGAAATGCATGAAAATGTGTTTATTTTTTTGCAAAACAAAGACATTTCCAAGTGATCCCAAACTTTTGAGTCATAGTGTAAATAAAATTTTACATCTTTCAGCTCAGGAAAAATGGCGACAGAAACAAGTGTTGACACTTCTGCTGAGTGTATTGAATACCAAATGTATAAGATGGCATTTTAAAAGGTACCCATATACACGCTGTAGGTACAAGACGCACTGTGACTGTTCCTTATCATGATTGCATTGAAAAGGCCTTGATCATGCTAGATTAAACATGCAGAATCCAAAGGGATGCATGTTCTAACATGCATGGCAAATAAATGATTGAATATTATATGTTCCATTCATTCCCACTAATGACCTGCTTCCTCCTCTTGTATTTAGGTACACACCATTTTAAATGTTCATGAATCCTTTTTCACATATTGTACCCATATAAGTTCGGTAAGTGTGTGAGCGTTAAAATAGATCTTGACAGTGAAGTTGTCGGTCCATGTTTGTCCCTGTTGTCTTGCGCCTGTATTTTTTAAGCAGCAGTAAAACGGTGATGGGTGGATTACATTTTTCTTTGACTGCAGTCATGTAGTGCACAATTTAATTAACACCTATTTGGCACACGCTAATATAATTATGCTGGAAATTACACTTGAATAGTCAGTTGATCCAACAATTAGGTGCAATAAATGTCTTACATTTTTAAACAGAAAGACTGAAATTGAAAATGCTTGAGTACTAATCAGACATGAAAAACTTCATAATCCTCATAATCCATCCAGCACTGCTGTAAAGCAATTGCAAAACTAGCTTTTTTTTTTAATCTCATGTTGATACAACTACAGTGGGTCCCTGCATATTCGCGAGTCGGCATTCTCAACCAGGCAAATTTGTAGGCAAATCACGTACTTTTTTTGCAGAATGCAACCATCATGAATAGCAGGGATCTACTGTCCATATACATGTTCTAATGTTCTAATGGATGTCTCTATCTAAAACAGGACCGATACAAGGAGGTGTTGACTTTCTCTTTTTTTCTGATTAGATCAAGTCATCTTTGTTTGTGTGTCACCAGTTGTCTGCTTGTGTAACCGTAGCGATGAACATGAATACATATTAATCTTTTCCCCCCTCCTCCCATCCTTTTCATTCTCTCTTTCCAACGCTTAAAATAGAAGTGGAGCAAAAAGGTAAATAACAGACACGATCCGAACCCTCTAGCTCCTTTGTTTTGTGACTTCGAGTTGTAAACTTCTTATTGTGGTGGCTCCTACGAAACTTGTGGACGACAGTGGAACCTCTAAATTCGAACCCCCTTGAAGAGTTTAACCAAAAATTTTGACCCCCCCCCCCCAAAAAAAGAGGAGTAATTGCTATCATGCGTTTTTGTAATGCCAAAACAGAAGTGATGTCAAATGGGAAAAATATGATTATACTGGTAGCATTGGAACACACGTCTGTCCTGGCTGCTCAGTCTAACTCAGCTAAGTCAACAATAGACTAATAATAAAATGAAAATGGAATGTAAATATTTCATCTTCGGTAAAACTAAGCTCAGCAACTAAGGAATGCGGCACTGGTCAGTCATTTGGTACGCCCGCCTGTCCAGGCTGCTCAGTAATAACAATACTCAAATAATACCCAAATGAGAAGAACAGATTGTACACCTCAAAGTGAGCTGCACTTTAAATATGTATGCAAAATGACTTGCAGCATCCCTTTTCATGTTTTTTTTTTTTTGTTATTGTGTAAGGGTGAGCACACATGCATGTACGTACTGTCCATACACGTAAAGCTCTGTGTACAGTCAATGAACTGCATTAGATGGCTCACTCTACCGTGGTATCTCCGTTTTGGTTATTTATGCGTCCCAAAAGGTCAGATCAAAAATCAAATGCACACTACCACTCGAAAGTTTGGGATCACTTGCAAATTTCTTTGTTTTCCGAAGAAAAACAAATGTTCCTGCATTTCACAAACAATTAAAATGAATCAGATGATTTTCAAAGAAGAATGTACATTTTTGCATAGAGGCCTACTATCAACAACTGTTGGTCCTCTGCATCAATCTCCTGGTATGGCTGCTAATCCAAGTTCTTCATTTTATAAGGCTAACTACTCCCTTCAGAGAGCAGCACAAAATTGGGTCTAACAAGGACAGAAAAGCGATGCACAACAGTGCAAGAAGACAAATATCTGAGAGTGTGTAGTTTAAGACAAAGACGCCTCACAGGTTGTCACCTGGCAGCTGCACTAAATAGTAGCCGTCAAACACCAGTGTCAGTATCAACAGTGAAGCGGCGACTTCAGGATGCTGGACTGCAAAGCAGGACTGCCAAGAAAAAGCCGTATCTCATACTGGCCAAAAAATGTCCAAGTGATTCCAAACTTTTGAGTGGTAGTGTATGAAAACTTATGAAAAATGTTAATAAGAAAATACATTATCAGGGCATCCAATCGATGGCGACCGGTTTGTTCAGGTTGTCTTGGAAGACATTTTCCTTCTCAGTTGATGCCCAATGAGTCGGTGGGACAAACACTACCACCCCCCTAAAATATTCAATCATTGAGTCTCTAATAAATAACAATAATCTCTAATAATAAATAAGTGTGATACCACCCAAAACTCCATTGCATTTTAATGAGTGTCGTTTCATACCACAATAGTGCCAAACCGTTTTTGTCTGGACAAACCTCTACCTTTAGAGCACAGGGGGTCAAATTCGGCTGGAAAGCCTGCAAACAATGCACGTCAATTTCTCTGTCAATTTTCTCGGAAACTGGAGTTTTTGTGGTAGTTTAGCTGGGATAATTTTCATTCCGGACTTTCACTGGTAGACAGAGGTCTCACTTCACTGTATCTTAATGCCAATTTTCACTACCAATGAGTGAAACCTTGATTGGTGCTTGCCTCGACCTGAAATAATAAACGCTTAGATCTTGCACCATCCTATCTAGTTTTGAGCATGAACTATTAAAGTATATAACTGTTAAAGCCTCCATGGATAAGAGGCAAAATGTCTTCTAAGACCCCCTGGTGCGGCTCTCTGGGGGCGACCATAACTGTGATGTGGTCCGCAGTTTATACCAATTCGAACCAACCGCCAACTCCTGCCCCACCTAGTCAGCCAGGGGTGTGTCCCACCTACTAGTCATTGAGCTTAAAATCAAATCAACAGGCATCACATCTTCTAACGTAACCTGAACAGTCCATTTGTGATCGATTCAATTCCCTTTCAGGTCATTTTTACCAATTTGAAGACTCTTGTTCGGAAATTCTTTGATAGTCCTTCTCACAGTCTTGATCAGATTCCTGGCGTCAGCAAAGCATCCTTTCTTTGGGCAGCTGATTCTGCGGAATAATACTACACGGGGCAATAATGTAGACTACCGCTGAAAAGTTTGGGATCACTTGGAAATGTTTTGGGCCAGTCTAAGACATGGCTTTTTCTTGGTAGTCCTGCTATTCCAGCATCCTGAAGTCGCCGCTTCACTGTTGATACTGACACTGGTGTTTGACGTCTACTATTTAGTGCAGCTGCCAGGTGACGACCTGTGAGGCGTCTTTGTCTTAAACTACACACTCTCAGATATTTGTCTTCTTGCACAGTTGTGCAGTGTTTTTCTGTCCTTGTTAGATCCAGTTTGTGCTGCTCTCCGAAGGGAGTAGTTAACAGCATGGTAAGAGATTTTAGTTTTAGTTACCATTTTTAGATTTTCTAATAATCTATTAGCCTTATAAAATGATGAATTTGGATTAGCAGCCATACCAGGAGATTGATGCAGAGGACTGACAGTTGTTGATAGTAGGCCTCTATGCAAAAATGTACATCCTTCTCTGAAAATCATTGCATTCATTTTCATTGTTTGTGAAATGGAAAAAAAAATTTGCAAGTGATCCTAAACTTTTGAGCGGTAGTGTACAAAAACCTGAAATCTGAATCATACCAAAACTGGGGGGTTCGAAAACTGAGGTTTGACTGTACGTATATACTCACAGTCCACTAAGTATTACGTAAGACTTACTGTAAAGAAAAGATAGCAAACAGGCAGTGGGAAGATGTAAGTGGGGTACATTGGCTGACTTGTTGTCTCCTCATTCTGCCTGGATGCTTTTGCCATTCAGCAAAATTTGCCTGGCTTCCAAACCCCTTTTCCATAGCATGCCTCGGTAACAGTTGAAACTGTTGTTTTCTTCTGTCCCCTTTTTTCTCCAAGGCCTCTTTCCTTCTCACCTCCCATTATTTCTCACCTGACCACGTGCTGCTTCTTTCTCTGTTGATTCTTATGCCTTAGAACCCAGAACCAAAACACCTCAAGAGACTCTTTACAGAAAGTTATTTAAATTTAGTAGTGGTTGTGACGTTTGCATCACTTGCTAATGACAAGCCTCTCAGGTCTTTACCGTAGAAAAGGTGAGACGAGTATTTGACAGACGGCTGAGTCCTGCTCTCTCGTAACGTCTCATGTCTGTCACTTTAGTTGGCTTTATTTCTTTTAATTACAGGACTGTTTGAGTTGTGTTTCCTTTCTCTTCCCGTCATTTCTTCTTTATATTTCTTTATATTTCAACATTCTGCTTGACAACCTTCCTATTTCTTTTGTGTCATTGTTATGCACAAAGCCAAAATCCTTGTACTGCTTGTGAATATCGGAAATAGCTTCTAGTTGTTTCAGGCTACTTCTAAACATGTCTGTCCTCATTAATTGTGGACAACTCATAAGATAGATTTTGTTTTGATATTGCATGCACAGTGCTATTGATGACGTATTAACATTTCTGCTTCTTATTCTACTTTCTTCTATTACTAGTTTTTATTTGTCCCGGGACTCTGAAAGCCGTCGGCGAGCCCTCCTTTCAGTTCGAAGCGGAGCAACAAGCTGGCGCCTGGTGCAAAGATCCACTGCAAGCTGCAGACAAGATCTACTTCATGCCTTGGACTCCGTATAGGACAGACACTCTTATCGAATATTCCTCCCTGGACGACTTCCAAAATGCCCGGCAAACGGTAACCTACAAGCTGCCCCACCGGGTGGACGGAACCGGATTCGTGGTCTATGACGGGGCGGTGTTTTTCAACAAAGAACGCACCCGCAATATTGTCAAGTTTGACCTGCGAACTCGAATCAAAAGCGGGGAGGCCATCATCAACAACGCCAATTACCACGACACGTCGCCGTACAAGTGGGGTGGCAAAACAGACATCGACCTGGCGGTAGATGAGAACGGCCTGTGGGTGATCTACGCCACTGAGCAGAACAACGGCATGATCGTCATCAGCCAGTTGAACCCCTACACGCTACGTTTTGAGGCGACGTGGGAGACAACCTACGATAAACGCTCGGCCTCCAATGCCTTCATGGCCTGTGGAGTACTCTATGTGGTTCGCTCCACCTACGAAGACAATGAGAGCGAGGTCAGCAAGAGCATGATCGATTACATTTACAACACCAAACAGAACCGTGGGGAATACGTCGATATCCACTTTCCCAATCAATACCAGTACATTGCATCTGTGGATTATAATCCGCGAGATAACCAGCTCTATGTGTGGAATAATTTTTACATCCTGAGATATAATTTGGAGTTTGGACCACCGGATCCAGCTCATGGTAAGAACCTTTCTCTATTCCTTACAGTGTCATTGTTCTTTTCCTTTATGTTTGCTTCTCTGTCCCTTGGACATCGAAAAAACTATGTCAAACAAAGGAGTGCATTGTTTGACATAGTCTCCATTATATTTAATTGAACGATGGGCTGTACGGTGGTCGAGTCGTGAGCACGCAGGCCTCACAGCTAGGAGACCAGAGTTCAATTGGCCATCTCTCGGCCATCTCTGTGTGGAGTTTGCATGTTCTCCCCGTGCATGCATGGGTTTTCTCCGGATACTCCGGTTTCCTCCCACATTCCAAAAACATGCTAGGTTAATTGGCCACTCCAAATTGTCCATAGGTATGAATGTGAGTGTGAATGGTTGTTTGTCTATATGTGCCCTGTGATTGGCTGGCTGGCAACCAGTCCAGGGTCTACCCCACCTCTCGGCCGAAGACAGCTGGGATAGGCTCCAGCACCCTCTGCGACCCTTGTGAGGATAAGCGGTAGAAAATTAATGAATGAATGAAATTGAACGATCACGGACCAAAGACATACAGACAAAACCACCGACTGTGTTTGTTCCGTTTTTCTTTATTATCAAAAAAGAGGCAAAAAAAGTCCATCACTGTTTTCCAGAGTCAAAGCTAATGTTTGGGAATATCTTGTTTTGCCTAAAATCCAAAGATGATAGGTCTGCTTTCATGGATGACTAAGGAAATGAAACAAATACTCACATTTGAGATGCTGAAATCAGAGGATTTTTACATTTTTCAATTAAAGATGATTAAGTGAAAACCAAAGGAGTTGCCAATTAATTGGATAATCGATTAATTGTTGATCAATAATCCATTCATTGTTGAAGTAAAGGTGAGTAGTTTTCATAGTAAATCGCAAAACATTCCATGATTGATATGTTTGAGAAACTTTTGGGGCTCTGCGGTAAACAACACCTTCAAGGTACTTACCCTATCATCCAGAATCTGTATCTTGGGGATTTAGGGAGGTTTACCATGTGGGCATTCCCCGAGTCCCTCGTGCCAACGCTCAGGGGGAAACCCTCCAAGCCTTTCTTTTTTTTTTCATAACACAGAGATATACTCACAGCCCTGGAAACATACATGCCCAGACAGGTGCAAAGTCTGGCCCGGGGCAAGGTTAGCTCGTTCCCCCAAGTGATGCTGGAAATCTAAATCTCTACTGGCCATTAAATAAATACTTCACACACTGCGGTGGAGTGTAAGGATTCAATGGTCTGCATGAGAGACTGATCAACCATGCAGGGTCTCATAAGAAGCATGTGTTTTTAAATTAGCTGTGGGGAAGCTGAGAAGGGGGCTAGCCTCGACCTGTGATAAACCTTATCCTAAGAATATAATAACAGTAATTAACCTAATCCCTCCACACCCCGGGTCCTAAGTCTGTGTTGGGGCCAATGCAGTCAGTTAGGAGTCAGGGAGGTCAAGCAAGTTTTCCACAGATTATCACCGGGCTCAGTATTTGATAATGTGTTTGCTTGTGCATTTCTGAAGTGATAGGAGTAGGGCTGGGGCGGCTAATATGGGTTCAGCCGGTTGAACAACATTAATCAAGTCAAAGCCAAGGCCAGCAAAGATGACAATTATCAAGATTTGTGTGTGTGTGGATGGCAGGGAAGACTTTCAATATCATTGCAGACCTGCCAACATGTATGAATTTGTTGTACTCAGCATGTGATATCACTGTTGAATATACTTGTCTGTAGGCCTGTCAAGATAACAAATTTTGCTGATCGATAATTATGCTATTAATTATCGACCGATATTCAATAATTTTGACTTGAAAAATTCCCATTATCATTAAGATAATTGTGTCACATCACATTTGAGCCAATTGATGGTATCCAAAAGAACTATACACACAGCAACACAATAGGTGGTTGGAAACAGACAATACACTACCAACATATAATGCAGAATATTAACCAAATACTATGTTAGCGCTAAACATTTGCTTTGTAGCCCTCTTGTCATTAGACTTATATGTCAATTTATCCAAGGCTCATACATACCGACTTTTTTTTTGGTTTTTCTTTCCAAAAATTGACATCCATTATCATGACAGGCCTACTTGTTTGTCACTGCTCTCCAGTTGGTTGCCTTTTGCTGGTTTCATGAGGTGGGCGTGTTCCGTTTGTACCCCAGTGGGGGGCATGACAGGAAATAATTGCCAATGACTGAATTAGCCAGAACATAACAATTGGCATCAGACTCCAGATAGTGCTTCAAACCCAATTTGCGGGATTCAAACCCGCATCTGTGACATTTGAGTAGATTTTGCTTCGAAGGATTCACAACATTTGCTTTCCTCTACTGCATCGTACAAGGACTGGTATTAATGCCAGTGAGGACTTTCTAACAAATGAGGCGTTTGTGTGTTCTTGCTGCCGACTAATGTACGTACGTATGTAGAGAATCAGTCGATGAGCACAGGGGAGAATTGTCAGAGATGATCATCAAGATGTCAGTAAACTTGTCCTCCCACATGGATGATGATGATGATGACAATGATGACACATAAATGATGGGCACTTTCTTCCGCCTGTCACTGGACGGCCTCTTTGCGATATCTTCACGCTCGGCTCATTGCCTCCCTCACAATGGTACATCTTTTGAGCAATGATGTACAAAGACACAGCAATAATATTGTGGCTTTGCCGGAGCCATGAAATGCTGATGACAATGCGTTAACATGTAATTATGCAGAAATTATTCTTACATGGGCAATTATGAAGGTAATGATGATGGTAAAGCGACAGACAAACGATGAACTGGGTGCTTTAATCACAGCACACAAGACGGGGAGATACGGTTACGGTATCTGATGTGTTCAGCGCTCAACACCCCATTCGTCCCTTTGAACGCATTTGTCAAGTTGCACAAACACGTCACGTTACTGGTTCATCATGAAATCCAAGTGATGTTGGGACCTTCAGCGGCAGACAGTCGGGGTCTGCTCGAGTCCAATAACACCGCTCATGTTGAGGCGAGATCATCTCCTGTCGGATTACGAGGGAGTGGATGGGGTCGCATCCAACAAGCAGGCTCGGCTGGAAGTGGACATGAAGTGGGTCAGTTCGTCCGTCGCTTGGCTTTGACCAGCAGCACTATAATCCACTCATGTACGCACATGTGTCCTTGTGTCTTTGTTCCTTTCCTTGCATATGGGAGCTCGGAAAATAACATATTCCTCTAACTGAGATGATTAAATTGATTTAAATGCGCCATTCTCACGGAGATCTCATTATGCGGCGATTCTATGGGTAGTTTATTCACGCCGAGCTCTGATGTGTGGCATCAAACTGTTGAGTAAGCATATCAAAAGCCATTTTTTCGACTACAAATACGCGGAAACTGCCTATATTTGCTGCCTCGATGGGACACAGGTGAGCTTTGGAGGGATTTTTATTTATCCCGTGTTGCAGAATTAAATTCTGAATCACCCCCATACAAAAGCCCCCGGCGCCGCGTTTAATGCCCACACAAATCAAGACCTCCTCTTTTAATTGCTGAAATGTCAATACATTTGCATACAAGCGGCGAAGCACCCTCAAATTATACAACTGCAAGCAAGCAGGGAGGAGAAAGACCCAATTTATTCAAAAACGGGGTGGCGAGGCTCATGACTGCGGTTGGCCAATTACTTTACAGTGCTCCCCATGTGGGCTAAAAAGTTCCCCGCCGTTTTAGGTGTAATGGGAGTGCTTTACAACGTGCAAATGCCGCGTTGTTACAGATGCACAGACAAGCTCTTACCCCAGAGAGCCTCTTAGCGTTTGATGAATATAAAGCTTTCTGATAAGCACTGCTGTGATGTGTTCCTGTCTTCCGTGGCGTTTACACGGAGGTCAAACTTCCCATGGAAGCATTTCCAGGGAAAACAGAGACTTTTGAGGTGACTTCCTGCTTCTCGCAGGAGAGCAGCAAGCACACATTCAGATGCGTTTTAAAGCGGACAATTTGATTGTTTGCCTCGACAACACCCCGCCCCCCTTCTCTCCATAACCTCATGTCAGCTGTCCAAGTGCACACAGGAGTGAGAAAAGGAGTGCGCACTGATGTGGAAAATCACCCCTTTTGGTTTTGTTTCTTGGTCTTGTTTTGTTGCTGTCACTCTTTATTCCTCTCTGGTTCTACCATATCTTACTTATTGTGTGGAAATATGGGTTAACAACTATAAAAGCAATCTTCACTCGCTAAATGTACTGCAAAAAAGATCAGTAAGGATAATTCATAATGCCGCCTACAGAGAACATACTAACTCCTTAGTTCTAAAATCACAAATACTTGCATGAGGCTAAAAATAACCAATTAGCTAAAAATGTCATCCAATACTTCTCTACAAGAGAGGAGAAATATGATCTCAGAAAATTAAAATTAAAATTAAAATTAAAATTAAAATTAAAATTAAAATTAAAATTAAAATTAAAATTAAAATTAAAATTAAAATTAAAATTAAAATTAAAATTAAAATTAAAATTAAAACTATATTAGGAAAGCAGGAAGTGAACAAATGTAACTGTTACTGGTTGTAAAAGTACCAGATGGAGGGGTAGGATTTAATAAGCTTTGCTTCTTCCTACTCCTTTTGGACATGTGGAACTGTGAACTGATTATGGGATGCACTCTATTGTAATCTGGTGCATGTTCAAATGAAATAAAACCATTACCATTATCATTACCATGATACCCAGCCACCTGAAACAGGACAATTTTTCCATTCAAGATTACTTGGAAACCGACTGTTTGAGGACTACTTCACTCAAAAGTGAAGCCAACAAGCATGGGGGAGTAAAAAAAACTCTACGGCAGGGGTGATGAATGAAATAAAACCATTACCATTACCATTGTTCTCACTCAACTACCATCTTATTGTCCGCCTTTCACTTTTCTCTTTTCTCGTTCCTGTTCATGTGATCGCTCATTTCTGGATTTCATTTTAAGGCTACTCTAAAAGGTACAGCTTTATTTTAGGAAAATAATAGCTTGGGGGGAAAAATGCTAAAAATGGCTCTCTGGGTGTTGAATCATTGGCAGCCCATTAGTGTTGCTTGTACCTCAGAGGAAATGGACTCCTACTGTACCTCAGTTTCTGACACTGTTTGTCTTTTTCATTCAGGAGTCACAAGTACACACATCGGTCATTTAATGTGCTTTTGCTGGCGTCCATCCCGAAGTCAAGTCGTAAAGCCTACAGCCAGACTGTTCAAATCATACCAAATGAGACCACTGCGGACCAAATGACAGGATTTAAGTCAATCCTGAGCTGTGTCTTTGGGAAAATGTACAAAGAAGGTTCTCACGCATGTCAAGATTTCACATTGAAAGATATTTACTCACTGGTGGGAGAGTTTTATAGAGAGGAACGATTCCATTGAAACTTGAATATTGTGCTGAAACGGTTTTGCTTTAACTGAAGCGACTCTTCTTGCAATGCCAGTTTTAAATCTAAATGTATCACCACCAGTCATTCTCGATTTGTTTACTCCCTCCGAAACTTTTTAAAAAAGGGGCTTTCCCTTCTTGGGAAACACTGTGATTAAGTGGTTGGTACTGGTGCCTCACTACAAAAAGGCTGCGGGTTTGATTGACCTTCTGTTTGTTTGACTTCTCCTGGATACTTGGCTTTATAACATGGTCCAAGGATGTGAGACCCATTAGAGACCGGAGGTCTGAAGGTGAAACGGTTGTCAGTTTCAAATATGGTGGTTTTTGCACAGCATGGTTCTCGGTTTTTTTTCAAGTAAAATTTATCCGGTTTTCCTACATGTCAGTAGCCACGTTTACATGAGGAGTTTTTCTCTTTCCAAATGACCTTTCCGAAAGCAATGTTATACATGGAAAGGAATATTCCAATCGCGTGTCTACATGCACCGCTATAATCAACCAGAATAGTCAATGGGGCATGCCCAGTAAAGCGTAAACACCAACATCACGTGATACCGACTTCCTCAAGTTTTTTTTTCACTTGTTGGAATAACTCCGTATTGCCAGTTTTTCGTTCGTTCGGTCTTGAAATTTAGTTTGAATGAGAAACAAACTTTCCACAGCAGTCCAGTGCCGATTGGTCGCCTCCATTTTTTTAAATCGAAGAACGTCTCGAGCTGCGTGTTACGTCATATCCCAGCATTCGCTGAAAGAACGCACCCGGGAACAGGAAAAGATAAAATTCAATCTTGCTAATATTTTATAATTAAGCTCGGCACATGATTTATATAGATATGTACATATTATATATTATATTATTTTAATAAAACTGGACTTGTGAATGGCGTATAGAAGGGTTTAGATTCTGTTCCACAGATGGCGCTAATGCACACGAAAGCTGCTTGCCAACCGCCAATAAACAACAGAAGAAGAAAAACATCACGAAGAAGAACGCAGTCTGACAACTTTCCGTTTGAGCGGGTACAAGATACCTCAATCGGATTGGGGAAAGGAATATTCCACCCCTGGGAAGCCGATTATATATTCATTCTGATTGGCACTTTTCTTTCGGAATGAGGTGTATACAAAGGTTACATTCTTTCCGTTTGAGCAAATAACCTGAATGGAATTGGACTATTTGAGTCCATGTATACGTGGCTAGTGTTTGGCTGTCATTTTCGAACTGAGGTTCCACTGCGCAGTACCTACTTGGTTCTGCTTGCTATTCGGTACTCCAAGGCATCATTTCTTGTAAGTGGTCAGTCGAGGCTACTATGTTGCCGATAGCCTTGCCTAAGCGCCAGACATTGACTTAATACTCTAATCTATACTTTGCCGCAGTGATCCGTTTTCTTTCTGTGGCCAAATACACAAGACCCTTGTTTTCCTCTATTGCTGTTCTTTGTCTCTATACTATAGTCGAGTCCCGTAACTAATTGGTGATCATACCAGGGTGTGCCCTCCAAAGAAAGTGGATAGTCCAGCGGATTGATGAGCAGCATCGAAAACGACTGATGCAAGAATGTTCCCATCCCCAATAAAGGTTTTGAAATGCACATATGTCATCAGATCCGCAGTGTCGAAACCCCCCCAAGTGACCTAGAGTGCTCGACATGTTGAAGGCATCTAAGTTGCCACCTGGTGTGCACACATCACATGATGGGTAAAGTTTCATCTCAGCTTACGGAGATAGTAGCTGAGACTTGGAGGACGAGGCTGGCGATGTGAAGGAATGACTGGGTGAAGGCCAACTTCACCCAGCTATAACATTTTTTTGAGCAGGTTTCAAATTGTGAAGTCGTCACGCTAAGTTACGATGCAGGGGTGAAGTTAACTGAAGCGATGATCAAGGGGAGGAGGATTGGGGTCGGTCAAATCCCACGATGGGGATTTACAGTGCTGCTCACAGGTCTGTGATGTTGTGTTATGTTGGACGCCCCCTGCCACCCCACCCGATGTCTGCCGGCTTCAGCGTATCCTCCGTGCGTGAGGTGAGAGGGTCATCTGTTTCCTCTGAAATCTGATGATCATCTCCGCTGCTCTTTCAGCACGGAACATCGGAAGGCATAAAGGCCAGTTGTCGTTTGAACCCCCCCATACCACACATTCACGCAAAAACACCTCAGGATTTTTTCTCGAATTCTCAAGTGGCAAGTGACATTCGCCCAATGCTAAATACAACTTGGTCGAATGAAACGAACCCGGGGTTGAGATTTACATTCACAAAAGAGTTGTTGCACATGAGAGAGCGGAGTACGTGATTATAGTTTCACTGAGCTTTACAGCCGAGGGGATCCACGGTCTCTTGTTTGATTCCAGTCTGAGAGGGAAATAAGGCGTATTAAAAGAATTATTACTCAGACTTTACATCGGTCCCCTGTCACTCCCGACACACGCCTTTGAAGAGATTTACTCGTGCGGCCCTTATTGTCCTCGCTAATCTGCGTCCGTGCACAATGTCTTATTGCAAAAGGTGCGTATAGTGCATGCACGTCTGTGTCATGTACAGTCAGGCTTGAAATAGACCACCCCCCCCCCCAACCCCCTTACCCACCCACCCGACTACCCTTGTCTGCACAGCATTAAATATCAGTCTGCTTGGCACACTTCGAGTTAATACTTGAAATTTGAGACACGTACAGTACAGAGCAAAGCTGCAAGGGGGGGTCAGGGTGGGGGGGGGCAAGCTGTAGTCTGGCAGCTGCTGCGTCTGTTCCTTATACTTTGCTGTCATGGTCGAGATCACTGCGTACTCGTGTATGTGTTCTTATATATTACAGACAACTGACTACGGCTCTCAAAATCGATGCGTTAATCTGGATTGATCGCTATTAATCTCATTACAAATTCAAACACAGTTAACCCATAGCTCAAAGTCACTGAAATATCTGGGGCAGTTTTGTCCAAGTACAGTTGATGTGGTAGTGACAGACTCCACAATCAAGCTAAACCAGAGCTGCAACAAGTAATTGCTGATTAATCACTTATGCAATTAATCAACAACTATTTTGGTCTTGGATTCATTGTTTTTTATGTAAATATGTAAATATCCTGTAGTTTCAGCCTCACAAATGTGAATATTTTTAGGCATCCATGAAAGCAGACCTACTATCTTGGGGTTTTAGACCAAACCCAAACAAGATGACTTTGGAAAACAGTGATTTTTGTCTCTTTTCCGTTATGTCATGGATCAAACCACTGTTTGTGTTTAATTCATATTGATTCGGTCCATCTAGATCCTTACCGATTATTCGATTAAACGACAAACCTTCAATTAATTGAAAATAATCGTCAGTTGCAGTACTATGCTAAACAGACGGTTGGCCTAGTTGCCGGGAGCTTTCCATCCATCCATCCATTTTCTATGCCGCTTATCCTCACTAGGGTGGCTGGGGGTATGCCTATCCCGACAGGCTGTCTTCAAGGCGGGGTACACCCTGGACTGGTCGCCAGCCAATCACAGGGCACATATAGACAAACAACCATTCACACTCACATTCATACCTATGGACAATTTGGAGTCGCCAACTAACCTAGCATGTTTTTGGAATGTGGGAGGAAACTGGAGTACCCGGAAAAAACCCACGCATTAACAGGTTTTCAAGATGGAACAGATGACCGGCATCAAGTGAAGGAGTTTTTGTTTCATCGTAGCACTTCCATCTTAAAATACGATATAAACGCGGAGCTAGTCTGGGATTATGATAGCCCTTTCATTCTTGAATCTTTTTACTGATGCAATATGAAAACCAATTAGCGTAGACTAAAAATTAACAATATTGTTCGAACCTGCCCTCTTCCACCCTGTCCACCCTGATTTGTTTGCTCTACCAGCTGTGAAATAATGCTAATAGTCTCAAGTAATTGCAATCCAATATTAAAATGAGTAGATACAAATAATGACAATGCCAGCACTGAAGAGACTGGTCAACCCATCGGCCAAGGTCTTGGCAAGCTCTAAGTGGTGTCTAAAGTGAAACTTCCTCATATGCCTGCTGTGGAGGCGGTCTCCGTTAACTGTTTGTCTGGTTTCATCCAGTCATTGGCCGGGGGGCTGGGCGTCTCAGCCAGGAAACAGAAGAGATTAATTAAAAAAAAAAAACAGGGTGCCTGTTGTTCCAAGTGAAAGGTCTTATGAATGTGTCATCTGTGTTTTAGATAAGCCCAAACCATCGATACCAGAGTGGAAAATATTCCATTCCTAAATGAATCCCCAGGAACCCTGTGATTAATCTAATTTAAATTTTTAATCATTTGAGAGCCCTATAGTAGACAAATGACCTATTAGGTGATGTTCCCAGGGACGTAAACATGCGCCATACGTCACCTACATTGTGCCCCAACGCCAATGGGCATGGCTCATGGGAAATTATTTGATTTTTTTTTTTTTTTTTTTTTTGCTGTGCCTTCCTCATATTTCCTGTTGATTTGCAAGCAATCAAATGTACTCTTCCCCCGTCACATCTGCAAATGCAGCGGCGAGTGAAAGACATGTAATCCAATTTCCTTCGGGTATTATTGCTGTTATTGGCAGACATCAAAATGCATCACAAACATATTACGAATTACAGCACCGCTCTACCATCGGTGCCGGGTTATATCCAGAGAGGACTGAATTAAAGGTATGTCGAGATGGAAATGATTTACACATTTCTTTTTTTTCTTTTTTTTGATTCCACTGTTCAACACCTTATTTCAATTAACCCTCACTCTATGCTGCATGACCTCAGCGCTGATGGGGTTATTCATTTGTCATCCAGCTACTAGGCTCTCAATGTCCTTTCCATAAAGACAAAGCCTGGCTTTTCTCCGATGTCAGAAATGTCCCTCTTTGAGGTTCCTTTCACTTATTATACTTTCCAAACTCCTACCCCATTAGGAGGCGATTACCACCCGAGAGCATACAAAAAGTACAGTGAGTCTTTCACAGAATGGGAACAAGGAGGTAAAGCTTCTAAGCTTCCTTGCATCGCATCAGGAGATTACGCCATGCGACAAAGTCTCATTAGAATTTACCAGGGAATTTTATGCAGGCTTATGCTGTGTAATCGTAATAATTGCAGGGAAAAAATGACAAAAAAGCACATCCAAAAATAGTGAGTCGTAGACAATACTGATAAAAAAACCTCACACACACAATTTCACTGTGATTTTGAAATGGAGTTAAGATTAGGATTATCCTCCAGAAACCTTTCGATCTTGTTTGGGATGTATTTTTAAATTCTGCTATCTGGGATTAGTTGGACATGAGTGCAAATCTTTACAAGGAACTTTACTAAAAAAAACATTTTAAAAAAGGAATGAAAAAACACAAAATTTTATTAAAAAGTACATAATATATAACATAATATACTATAGAATTGATCAAACTATTTTGTTTTGTTTTTCATAATATTGCAATATTAATATATTATTTTTCCTATAATATTTCAACTCTATGCTACTAGAATATTTTTTTTTCCTGATAATATTTTGACTTTATTCGTTTAAAGAGAAAAAAAAATTAAGATTCCGGATAAGCAAGGAAAATGGATGGATGGATGGAAATATTAAGATTTTTTTTTCCCTCTTAATGTTTGGACTTTATTGTGGTAGAATTGTCGCTGTTTTTTTTTTTACTTTTACTTTCCAACTATTCATACTTTTGTCTTGTAAATTTGTTTGTCATAATATTCTGACATTAATTCCATAATATTTAATTTTTTCCCCCGGTCTAATTTTACAAACATAAATGTGTTAAGAAAAAACACTTTTTTTTCCTTTAATATTTCAAGTTCAGTTTACTCATTTGACATTGTTTTGTCTTAGAATATCACCATTTTATTTTTGCTAATTTTCTTGTTAGATTACTACTTTAGTTTTTCATTATGGTGTGACTGTATTTTTTTTCCATTTTTCCCAACTATTTAAATTTTCTTGTAAATGTTGTTCTCATAATTTGTTGACATTATCCATCCATCCATCCAATTTACTATTACTTATTTACCAACCTTTATTTTGTTTAGCTTTTTTTCATCATATTAGGACTTTTACAAAGTGACATATTTTTTCTTTTAGATTTCGACTTTCGACTGAATTTTTCTCAACAACATTTCAACATTCTCTTAATATTATGACTTTTCTCATTAGATTCCAACTTTGTTTCTTAATATTTAGACTTTATTTTTGTAGCATTGCTGCAGATTAATCCATTTTTGTGCGTGTTTTTGTTAAATATTTATTTTTTTTATTTTTGTGTGTGTGTGTGTGTGTGTGTGTCCCGTCCAGCCAAAATATCATTTAACCGCCCCAATGAGATTACCAATAAAGTCTTTGCTGAAAATTAGCTGCGTACGCTCACAATCTTTGACAACTAATTGAAGTTCCCCTCGGACTGAGAGCAGCACGGATGTGATCGTCAAGCATCCTGTCCCGCTTTAGTGGAATTTTTGTCCGACTCCCAGCCAACAGCAGCGTGACTTAAACGTGTCCATTTAGACATCTCTGTGGCTCTTTTAATACCTTTAGGTTAATTCCTCACAGCTTTTATTGGATTAAATTAAATCCAGCTCTGGCATAAAGGTAATAAGATTATTGTGCTGCCGGCTGGCTGGATTACAGGCGGGCAAAGTACGCAACGTACGGGAACAGCGGTGGTCATAGTGGCTGCATTGTTTATGCATGAATCTCTCCGGGCAGCCAACCCTGCATTTATATTTGCCTCTTTTTCACACAGGAAGAATTTGTCTTCATTAAAAAATCCCAAATGGAAGGCTTTGGCCTTTTTATTACTATTACTGATTTTGTACACTTTATCATTAATGAAGACACTTTGTGTTTTCAGCGGGGAAATCCTTCACCATTTAGATTAACTGAATAACATTTGGCTGGATGTCCGTGCTTACCGCCACAAAAGTTCGATCTTGCATAGGGCCGCAAATAATCAATATTTTCTCCATCGATTCATCTGTTGTTTTGATTAATCGAATATTCGAGTGCCCAAAGTGTGGCTCGGAAGCTGTTATTGGCCACAGCTATTTTCTTTTCTTTTTCACTGGCTCATGGCATATTGTAAAAAAACATAAAGCAACAAGAAAAGTGAAAAAAAATTGCTGGAAAAAAATAGAAAAATAAAATTTGTAATATTAGGAGGAAAAATCACATTATTTTAGTAAAATAAACTTGAAATATTAAATATTTTTTAATATTACATCAAAATATTAAAAATATTAGTCATATTATCTCTTATTTATGTGTTTTTTACTCATATTATGTCAACTATGTTGGGTAATATGAGTCTCAAGGTGAATATAGGGATGCTATTTCATGTCAACAGGGCTCAAAAAAACGTATCCAGTAGGCTTTCTTGACTTTCATTCATTCATTCATTTTCTAAAGCTTATGATCACAAGGGTCGCGGGGGTGCTGGAGCCTATCCCAGCTATCTTCGGGCGAGAGGCGGGGTACACCCTGGACTGGTGGCCAGCCAATCACAGGGCACATATAGACAAACAACCATTCACACTCACATTCATACCTATGGACAATTTGGTGTCGCCAATTAACCTAGCATGTTTTTGAAATGTGGGAGGAAACCAAAGTACCCGGAAATAAAACCCATGCATGCACGGGGAGAACATGCAAACTCCACACAGAGATGGCCGAGGGTGGGATTAATGTACTTAGTAGTATTTTTGTAATATATTTTACTATATATGCCATATTTTTCATAGTTTGGCTGTTTTTACGATTTATGCAGTACAGCTAATTTAACAGTTGAAGTCAGGGTGTGGTTGTTTTTTGGTGACACCTAGTGGCCACAGTCATTCATTAAGTCAAGCTTGTGACACAGGGTGGCACACACATTGAATGATACAGAGCATACTTTCTGTCTGTAAGTAATGTGCAATAATAATATGATATATGATAGGATTGATTCTAATGTGGGGCGGCCGAGTGGTTAGCACGCAGACCTCACAGGAGACCAGGGTTCAATTCCACCCTCGGCCATCTCTGTGCGTGGGTTTTCTCCGGGTACTCCGGTTTCCTCCCACATTCCAAAAACATGCTAGGTTAATTGGCGACTCCAAATTGTCCATAGGTGAGTGAATACGTGAGTGTGAATGGTTGTTTGTCTATATGTGCCCTGTGATTGGCTGGCCACCAGTCCAGGGTGTACCCCGCCTCTCGCCTGAAGACAGCTGGAATAAGCTCCAGCACCCCCCGCAATCCTTGTGAGGATAAGCGATAGAAAATGAACGAATGAATAATACTAATATGAGGCTGCACGGTGGTCAAGTGGTTAGCACACAGGCCTCACAGCTAGGAGACCCAAGTTCAATTCCAAAAATTGCGTGGGTTTTCTCCGGGTACTCCGGTTTCCTCCCACATTCCAAAAACATGCTAGGTTAATTAGCGATTCCAAATTGTCCATAGGTATGAATGTGAGTGTGAATGGTTGTTTGTCTATATGTGCCCTGTGATTGGCTGGCCACCAGTCCAGGGTGTACTCCGCTGGGATAGGCTCCAGCACCCCCCGCGACCCTCGTGAATGAATGAAAGATTGAATCCTGACCCAACTGTTCCCAAAGACACAAATTGGCAGTGAGATCAACACTTTCTTCTTCAATACCGCATTTCTGTTTGAGTTATGTTACGGGTTATGCCTTCAATCCAGTCGTGTTTGTAGCCAAACAGAGATGGCAGAGGGTGGGATTGAACTCGGGTAAAATTACAACATTTTTTGTGAGATTACGACTTCTTTGTGTTATTATTTTGACTTTATTCATGTCAAATTAGTGCAGATTTTTTTTTGTTTTTGACAATAAAAAAAACAACCGTGGGCCGGAAATGGCCCTCGGGTCAAAGTTTGGGCACCCATGTTCCAGGGCCTAACTGCTTCCTCAAAAAAAAGGTAGTCCTGCTTTACGATTCCAGCTTAGGTGAGCAACTATGGTTCCTTGCCTCATAAAGGACTGTGAGAAACACACTCGGTTTTTACAAGGAAGGGATAGAATGGGGGGGGGGGTGCTGTTCCTCAGCATGTGTATTGGATCAGGAGTAATGCAAACAATCATCTGAATATCTCAATGCAACACTCAATTACATTTTCATTGGCCGTATAGCAGGCGGCAGTAAAACATGTAAATGTGAAAACAAGCGAAAGGTATTTTACGATGAGATGTAAGCGGAGCGTACGGCTCGGCACCCCCCCCATAAGCCTGACAAGCGGCCAACCGGACGATGTTGACAAGATATAGTTGTAAAATTGACATGCCAGAGGAATGTACTTGGATTACAGCAGATGCCGCTGTGATTTACTGGCTGCAGTCGCCAGCCCCTTTATCTTAAATCATGCTGCCGAACGACGGATAAAGTTGCATTTTATTTCTGTCTGGATTCAAACCTCCCCACCCATTGAGACCACAGATCTTATCATCGGATACTCTTTGGACATTTTCTGTAGAGCGCCGGTCCAGATGTTCAAAAAGCCACCAAAATGAGGCGCGTCTCTCTTCCAGGTTTAAGTATTGTAAAAAAATATAAATCAACAAGAAAAGTGATAGAAAATAGAAAAATAAGTCAAAATATTTGTAATTTGTAATATTAGGAGGATAAATCATATAATTTTAGTAAAATAAAGTTGAAATATTAAATAATGTGTTTTTTAATATCACATCAAAACCAAACAAAACAAAATAAAGCTGTGATATTTTGAAAATTAGATTTGGGAAAAATTCATAATATGATGGGAATAATTTCTAAATATTCCAGGAAGAACGCTGAAGTAATTTGAACGTTTAAAAAACATTCAAGAGTAATTAAATCAGCAGAATTACTGTTGCCACCCGACAGAGAAAACTCATTTAGGGTGCGTGTACCCGCCATCTTGTCCTTTCGGTCCTTTCGGTGCGGGGGTGCTGGAGCCTATCCCAGCTGTCTTCAGCGAGAGGCGGGGTACACCCTGGACTGGTGGCCAGCCAATCACAGGGCATTACTTTAAGTATCGCTAGTGAGCGGACGCTAAGCACAGGTTGTCGACTTGAGGGTTTCGACAGGCGGCGCCTTCGTCGGTTTCTTTGTTTTGAGTAAAAGGATGCGGGGCTGTGGATGCGTGGCGGGAAGTCGAGGTTAAAGCAGACATCTCCAGCAGCTACCGCATGTCCGTCTTGATGTCAGCGGCATCATAAAAATGTGGACGTGCGCTGCACTGTGTTGCCCCCACGGATACGTTCCTGCAGGTCAACGGTGCCTTATTTGCCATGGGGGGGGCGCAGCCCACCTCAAACGGGGAATCAGTCAGCCTCATTATCCAATGGAGAGCAATAGACACAGAGGTGTTCCTGTCTCTCCTCCAATTCCACCCAAAGACAGAAGCTGTCTTCTTTGTCTCCGACTGGAGAGGAATTTTCTTGTCATCATCTCGACGTGCACTTCCTCAATGCCCCAGCCCCGACTCCCTCCTCGTTTCTCTGGCTCGCTGTCAGCTTGTTTCATCGATGTTTTTACGACAGAGGTTACGCCGCTGCGAGCGACCGGGCCTCGGCTGGCGTGCCGGGGCAGCGCCTCTCGCCGCACGCTCTGCAGGACGCCTAATGGAGGAAATCAAAGTACTCAAACGCAATTAGATACACCCTGCACATTGTATGCCAATTGCAGCCCCCACCATTGGTAAAAGTTGCCCCTTTTACACCCCAGCAGCAGAGATATGTTGTGTACAGATATTTAAATCAAGTTTTTTTTTTATTTAATCGAATCCTACCAAAGAATACAAAACATTTTTTGTACTTGTGTTCAAGCTGCCGTCACCTTTCCTTCTTTAGACGACAAATGAGTTCCCAAGTACTGCACACTGTTTTGCCTATCAACCTATTTTTTTAGCATCTTTTCACTGATTGGTTGAATATTATGCCCAAAATATTGAGGTATTGAACGTGTTTTTATTGTTAAAGTAGTAAGACGCTTCTCTGTCTTGTGGAAACAGAGATGAAAAATAGGATTCCTTATTTCTAAATTGAATATTTTTGTAGCATAGACAACATGTTTACAACCGTCTAAATCGGCTTTTTAACATTATTAGAGCCCTCTAGACATGAAATAACACCCCTACAGTCACCTTCATTATCCAATATCGTGGATATACAGTAAGAACAGAAAATAAGACTTTGTAGACGTAATCTAGACTCACACACATTAGCATTGGGAACGTTTCTTGTTTTCGCTTCCTGTTCTGTAAAGTACGTCCGCCTCAGCCATGGCGTGTTCGCCTCAGCCATGGAGTGCCCGCCTTAGCCATGGCGTGTCTGCTTCAGCCATGGTGTGTCCGCCTCAACCATGGTGTGTGCGCCTCAGCCATGGAGTGCCCGCCTTAGCCATGGCGTGTCCGCCTCAGCCGTGGCGTGTCCGCCTCAGCCATGATGTAGTGTCTGCTTCAGCCATGGCGTAGTGTCCGCCTCGGCCATGGCGTAGTGTCCGCCTCGGCCATGGCGTAGTGTCCGCCTCGGCCATGCCGTAGTGTCCGCCTCGGCCATGGCATGTCCGCCTCAGCCATGGCATGTCCGCCTCAATCTAAACCGCGATGTAGCGAGGGACGACTGTATTGTGTAAGTGTCTATTTACGGTTGCACCGTGAGTGAGCATTGCTAAGCTTCATGTAAAGAAGTCCTCCTCCAGCAAGGCGATGTTTCCCTCTGAGTAGCTTAACCAACGTAGGGCAAATGATACCGGCTTTCTTTCAATAAACGTCCTAATTATGGAGATTATATGCGCAAAATGGAGGGTTTTCCCACAGTTGGAACGTAATCATTGAATCGGTAATTCTGTATAAAGAAAAAAAAGCCAAACCCTTCCATCACAGTGTTAGGCATGGAAACTGGAAATGAATGTATTCTCAGAACGTGATAGCAATCGCATGATGTCCAGTGGGATACATGGCAGTTACGATATCACCTGGAAAGCCTTTTCCTTGTTTTCCCTTCATGTTAAACATAAGGAGTGAACTATTTTCTGGCTTTCCCGGGACCGAAGCGCATTGTTTTGGCTCGAGGCGTTGCAGCGAATGACTGCACCTTACCTGCTTTATCAGAGTTGCAGACAGTGAAATGGATGTGGAAGCAGCACGGCAACACTAAGAAGCGTTTTGTGAAACGCAATCATGCCGTGCCTCCAAAATCTGCGAGGCAGGAGTGATTGCCGGCTAGGAGGAATGTTGTAATTATTGTTTTGTCTGTGACAGACTGAGTGCCGTGGATAAGCCATCGTCCACTGGAAGGCAAATACGCTTGTTGAACAAAGCACTTAGCTGCAATTTACACAACAGGATATTTGGAAGTATACGCATTAGAGCGTTGAACATGACGAGGAAAAATGAGGTTGGGGGTGGGGGGGGTGTGATTGGGAAGTGTTACTTATGGAGGATCGCCATTAAAGCTTGGCTGTACACGGGGGCATCTGCCCACCAGAAGGTTGGTGTTGACTGGCTGATAAAGTTTTATGTATATACTTGATATATTCCACATTGGGACCATGGGGGGGCACACTAATGAGCTGACCTTAAGGTGCACCCGCACAGCATATCATGCTTCTGCAGTTTTGACTAATTCATGAGAATTGCACTGATATTTTTCTTTTTTTTTTGTATTTACTTGTGCATTTATTTTAGTCCAAAGTGGGTTAAAGTAAAAAGAAACGCAGAACAAAAATGAAGTATTTGGCAGTTCATGTATTTGACAAGGTTGTTATGACAAGGCTGTTATTAAGCCTGAACATCCAAACCGCTTGTAGATACATCACCTGCAAAACTATCAACTTATTTAGTTTTCTGCATGGTGAACGAGTGGTTAACACATATGCCTCACAGCCAGAAGACCCGAGTTCGATTCCATCCTCGGCCATCTCTGTGTGGAGTTTGCATGTCTATTTTCTCCGGGTACACCCACATTCCAAAAACATGCTAGGTTAATTGGCGACTCCAAATTGTCCATAGGTATGAATGTGAGTGTGAATGGTTGTTTGTCTATATGTGCCCTGTGATTGGCTGGCCACCAGTCCAGGGTGTACCCCACCTGTCTGCCTGAAGACAGCTGGGATAGGCTCCAGCACCCCCTGCGACCCTTGTGAGGATAAGCGGTACAAAATGAATTAATATTATTATTATTGTTGTTATTTTCATAATGGCCGCCCCACAACAGTGTTTTCTTAAAGTGGCTTCTTTTTCTGTCTTTTTTTGGGTTTTTTTTTTTGTTTTTGATTTATTATTATTATATTATATTATTTTATTATTTTGTTTTTTTTAGAAGGTCCATCCCACAAGAGTTGAGTCAGACAAATAATTTTCTGGCCCTGATTAGTACCTATATATTTTTTTTTAATTTAAGTATGCATGTATACTGAAGCTGAAACTTCTTCTTCTTCTTAATTTTTATTATTATTTTTATTTATTTAAATTTATTTTATTAATTTATTTCAGGCATGCATACTATGTTACATTAATGTATCCCACATACATATACTTACAATACAATACACTTACAATATCTATTTATATACTTACATATATATACACACACATACATACACACATATACATGCAGCATACATACACATATTCATACATATACGTATATATACACACATACATACATACACACACAACACCTCATTACTACACATGTCTGAAAAGGAGCAGGAAGAAGCAAAGTTCACTTTTATTGCAAAGGTTTAACGTCAATATGAAGTTGTCAGGAGGGTATGGAGAGGGGAGGAGCGAGACGTGGTTAAAAAAAAAAGATCATTTTCATGGCCGCATCAATTACTATTATCAGATTTTTGCCATTTGGTTCTGGAAGGTAATTTACTGCAAAAAGTGGGATCGACTGATTAAGAGTTTCAGTTTGTGAATTTAGCTTGGGAAATAGCGTCTTATTGTTATAATTTGTGCGATTTATTGTATGCTGCGGCTTGTCAGATTAGTGTGTTCATACTTTTGTCTCCCCATGTATAGCAAAAAAATCTAGATAATTTTTTTGAGTGTTTCTCAGATGCCTCACAGTGTAACTGTACCAGATCCTTGTTGTGTGCATGCACCCATAAATAAAACGCCAATTCGTGTCTCTCTTTGCAGCTCCGCCTCTGTCTCAGGCCACCGTGTCCCCCCAGCCCCTGAGAACGACAACCACCACCACCACCACCACAACAACGACGGCGCACCGAGGCGTGGCCAACACTACCACCACAACAGGGCCCAAGGAGGGCGGCAAGGGAGTGGCCAGGCCCCCTCCTGTGATGGCGCAGACTACTTCCCCGCCGCCCCTGGAGTCGTTCCCTTTGCCCGAGCGTTTCTGCGAGGCCACCGAGAGACGGGACATCATGTGGCCTCAGACCCAGCGGGGCATGCTGGTGGAGCGACCGTGCCCCAAGGGAACGCGAGGTAAACAGGGCTTCTGTTGTCTCAGTGCGTGTCGATATTCCAGAGTCACCTCTTTCCTCTAATGGGAGCGCCGGGAGTCGGTGAAGACGTTTTTTTCTCATCGCATGTCGCCGCGTCCAAATGTAATTAAGCAATCTGTAGCGGCTCCGTTGCAGGCTCAGCTGTTTTGGGCTGGGAAGTCGGCGTAGCAACGTGGCCCCTCATTGGACCGTGTGTGAAATTGGGCTCATTTGACACGAGGCTAATTAGGAGAGAAAAATGTCAACCCACGGTAACACCCCTTTTGAGTTGATGACACTTTCTGGTCCTCTTTTTCCCCTGACAGGCACAGCGTCTTATTTATGTGTCCTTTCCACCGGGGCCTGGCACCCTAAGGGCCCCGATCTCAGCAACTGTACCTCCCACTGGGTCAACCAGGTAGCCCAGAAGGTGAGTCTGAGCTCCTTATTTATGTTTTTCTTCTTAGTGGACTGTTTCACGCATGCCAAATAAGGACTGGAATGATATTTTCCGTCACAGTAAATACTGTGGAACTTCTGTTTATGTAGTAAATATAGTGTAGTATAATCTACAGCTTTTTAAATTTGGCAGCTTTACTCTATCACTGTTTTCAAAATTATAACAATTAATAAATCATGCTATTTCCAGGTTGTCAAGGTGGCCTGTTATTTGAACAAAAATAAGTTAAATTAAATTAAATTTAACAAATTTTAATTTAAATGTAATTTAAATGAATAGCAATCACTAAATATCATATTTTAATTAATAAAAGAATAATTAATGAAATAAATAATAATAATAATTAAAAATTAAAACATTAAAAATTAAAATCATAATAATATTGCTCAATTAATAAAAAAATAATTTAAATTAAATTAAACTAAATTTAAATTAAATTAAATTGTCAAGCATAAATGAAATAAAAATACAAATACAAGGCACTAGGTGTCACTAATCTTACTGTAATGTTGGTTGAGAAACACAAGCACCAGACTTAGTTTAAATGATCTCACAACAGACATAGCCATCCTAAACATGAGCTACTGTTTGGGCCTTAAACTCAACTTTGAACCCCCGGCATCACTTCCTGTCTGCCTCCAACTCAGCTCCCCAGCACGAGTCTTATTTGCTCTAATTATGTATTTGGTTATAGGAGTCTAAATGTGACAATAGCTGTGTTATTTTTGTGTCTAAAGAGAGAAAAATATTTGATTTATGAATCAGGAATCGTACCTCACGGAAGTTCACAGCCGTGTCTGGAACCAATTAACCGCAATAAACGAGGGATTATTGCAGTATAGTGTAGTAGAGATTAATCCATTAATCTAAACATAACATAAGACTCAAGAATACGCAGTGCGCTGGAACACCTTGTCAGTGTAGGGCGTCGTACTTTCTAGGGTATGTGCATGACATTATGGACTCTACCCCTGCCCCCCCCAATGCAGATTCGCAGTGGTGAGAATGCAGCTAACCTGGCTAACGAGTTAGCCAAGCACACCAAAGGCCCCATCTACGCCGGGGACGTCAGCTCCTCGGTGCGCCTCATGGAGCAGCTGGTGGACATCCTGGACGCTCAGCTGCAGGAGCTCCGGCCCAGCGAGAAGGACTCTGCGGGGCGGAGCTTCAACAAGGTAAGCCCACCCTCAAAAGGGCAAAGCGACTTGGAAGTGGAACCTCCAAAGTTGAACAAAATTTGCTGTTTTTTTGTATTTATTTATTTTGGAGTAGTTGAAAAACATAACGGGCTGCACGGCGGTCGTGTGGTTAGCGTGCATACCTCACAGCTAGGAGACCCAGGTTCAATTCCACTCTCGGCCATCTCTGTGTGGAGTTTGCATGTTCTCCCCGAGATGGCCGAGCGTGGAATTGAACCTGGGTTTTTTAAAGTTCTAATATAATGAGAAACAATACAAAAACAATGAATAAAGTTGTAATTTATGGAAACAATAATTTGCAAAAAATGTTAATGTTGCAAGAAAAAGTCAAAATATTATGGAAATTAAGTGATAATTACCAGAAGAAAATGTACAAGCAGAAAGTGGAAATAGTTGGAAAATTATTAAGAAAAACAGAAGCCATGGGGGAAAAAACTGTAATAAAATCTAAATGATTAATGAGATAAATAAGGGCAACAAAAAAAATACCAGAATATTTTTTTTTAATATTATAAATTGAAATATTAAAGATAAAGTTGTAATTTATGGAAAAAATAATTTGCGAAAAAATGTTAATGTTGCAAGAAAAAGTCAAAATATTATGGAAATTAAGTGATAATTAGCAGAAGAAAATTCACAAGCAGAAAGTGGAAATAGTTGGAAAATTATTAAGAAAAACAGAAGCCATGGGGGAAAAACTGTAATAAAATCTAAATGATTAATGAGATAAATAAGGGCAAAAAAAATGAATTTTACCAGAATATTTTTTTAATATTATAAATTGAAATATTAAAGTTAAGTTTTAATATGAGAAACAAACACATATATATATATATATATTACATTTCAATTACATTTCTGGGAATATTATGGTAAAAAAGTCAAATTATTATGATTTCACTCGAATTAACCTGTAATCGGTTTATGGTATTCATTATAATATTCCTTCTCACCCATGACGAGATTAAGTTTCATGGTCATCATACTTGTCAGCCGTCCTGTTTTTGCCGGGATTTTTAATAACTTCCCATATTTTAAACTTCATGAAAAAAATGAAACCTCGCACATCCTGTCGCCGATAAACTCGGGCTTTCAACGCATGGCAGTAAAATAACACAGCAGGAAGTTGGGTCTTTGACGCGATACCCGTGCCAAATCTTTACTTGAACAACAATGGAGGTTCCACTTTATTTTCAATATTTTGTTTAAAAAAAAAATTAATTTAATTTTAAAAATAAATAAATAGCTCCATTGCTAGTGTGACAGAGCCACATGTATGACTATTATTACTACTACACTACACATCATAAACACGATGCCTATTCATTCATCTCCAGGTAAGAACGTGAAATTTGTCGTCAGGCTTCGACATCAAATCATGTCTCTTTTTCTTATGTGTTCTTTTTCTTGATGAATTGTAACGAACAAAAAAAAAAGCTTCAAAAGCGAGAAAGGACATGCAGGGCGTACACAAAGGTACTGGAGCGATGCTATTGCCCCCATGCTCCCCCTACCCTGCTTGCTGCCAACCACTGTCCCGCCCCCCCGCCCCCTTTATGCTGTGTGCCCGGCTCACATTCAGCAGCATGAAGCTTCTTTTTTTTTTCTTGTTTTAACTGTCATGTACTCATTCCCCCGTGTGTTCTTTTTAAGTTCATTCCTTACAGACGCCTTAAAGTCAGCTGTAAGCCCGGGAAGCGGATCATAAACGTGTCTTTTTCATGTCTTAATTTAGATTACAACCCGAGATTGCACATCTGGAGTCATAAAACGCTGATGCCGACACCCTGCTCTCACATTTCTGTTTTGGGTTTTATTTTTTGGGCTGGCTTAATGTCTGTGTGGACAAGGGAGTTCATGCTAATGCAGGGGTGTCCAAAGTGCGGACCAGGAGTCATTTGAATACTGTCAAAATATCAAAAGAAAAAAGTTGTAATGTTGTCAGAATTTTATGAGAATAAACAAGTCATATTATAAGGAAAATTATATATATTTTACTAGCGTTAACTTGAAATATTTATTTTTTTTCAAGTTCTAATATAATGAGAAACAATACAAAAACTGAATAAAGTTGTAATTTATGGAAAAAATAATTTGCAACAAATGTTAATGTTGCAAGAAAAAGTCAAAATATTATGGAAATTAAGTCATAATTACCAGAAGAAAATTTACAAGCAGAAAGTGGAAATAGTTGGAAAACTATTATGAAAAAAAAGCCATGGGGGAAAAACTGTAATCAAATAATAAAATCTAAATTATTAATGATATGAATAAGGGAAAAAAATAAATTTTACCAGAATACATTTTATGATATTATTATTATAATTATTTTGTAAATTGAAATTTAAATTGTAAATAAATATATATTATATTATTTTATTATTAGTATATTATTTTATTATTATAATATATTATTATATTATTTTATAAATATTATTAATAACTTGCAATATTAAAGTTAAGTTTTAATATGAGAAACAAACATTTTTTTTACATTTCAATCGGGGAATATTATGGTAAGACAGTCAAATTATTATGATTTCACTTGAATTAACCTGTAAAACTGTAATTATGAGGACAAATTATTTTGTATTTTTGGAGCTGGGAGTTGAATTATTATTTTTTTTTCCGCTATGTGGCCCTCTCTGGAAAACATTTGGACACCCCTGATCTAATCCAAAAACGATCTAATCCCACTTTACAGTTTTCTTTTTCAAGGACCAACATCAACATCTGACTTTTTATTGTCCACAAAGTCAAAGCCGTAGCTTTAGTTTCACAATAACAGCTTTGAGGTCAGAGGAGTAATTGTTTTCTGTAAATGGGTGCAATTTGTTCCACCTGGATAATAGGGTTACTTTATTTCTTTATTTATTTCAAGCGCAAATGCTGTCAGGTTGTGTTCATGCATCAGGGTATTTTGTCCAAATATATCCCTCTACCACCACCACCAGGGACATCGGTGTCCTCCGTCTGTCACCAAAGTCAACACCCCCCCCCCCCCCCCCCCCCCGAACATCCTCCCCTGCGCCCCTCCCCGCTCGTAGTGCAGCTCTGTCTTTTGGGACGGTATTAAAACAGATTGAGCTAAGTCATGCTTTTAGGACTTTGAGGACTTAAAAATGCATGATGGGGGAGGGGTGACTAAAAATATGCCCCAAAATATTCTCCAAAATATTAGGACATGTCATAATTGAAGAAATACTGTATGTACTTGAACCTGACGCATACGTATATACATATATGGGCAATTTGGAGTTGCCAATGAGCCTAACATTTTGCATGCATGCTAACAGGCTAACCACTCCACTCCTCAAAAGTATGCATATATAAGTAAAGGGTGCATATTTGTGCAAAATGGCCAAATGAGGTAAAATACAAATATAAGGCATGTTGTGATAATATGTAGTACTCTTGGCAAGTAATGTTACTGCAATGTTCTCCAAGACACACAAGCAACAGACTCCATCCACGGAACAATTTTTATTGCAGGCTTGAATGATAACGACAACAGGCACAATAAAATCCATCATAAAAACACAGGCTACGTACCCTAAAAATCACTCCTCCCCCCCCCGACCCGCCTACAGCGACACACACAAGCGCACATCTTATTATGTCGTATTTTTTTCTCAATATGTCTGCTAATACACATGTAACGGTGACTATAGGGGTGCTATATCAGGTCTAGCAGGCTCTAATAATGGTTAAAAAACATATTTAGAGGGCCAAACCCCCCTACAGCAACACACACAAGCAGAAGTCTTATTATGTCATATTTCTTCTCAATATGTGTGCTAATACACATGTACCGGTGACTATAGAGGTGCTATTTCAAGTCTAGCAGGCTCTAATAATTGTAAAGCTTTGAATTGTCCCAAAGGTCTTGTTCAGGTGACTATTTAAGACCGGGAAGGTACAGCCCAACCCCTGATTGATGAAATAATTGATTAAGCGGACTGTACCAATAATTGAGTCTATATAGCGGTCGTGCTGTAGAAGATGTGAGACAGAGATTGATGACACGGCATTATCTGATACCTGCCATGCTTGATGCACACACATCACATTTATCCGCCCCTCCACGCACCGCATCCCTTACACTGCCCGTCCCTGGCATCGATTTCCCGATTAGACATATTGATCCGGTTATTTCCTGAGGAAAGACCAGCATCGCTTCAATCTGACGCCTGATAAAGTGAACACACGCTGAGGCTCAGGCCACCAAAATGTGTAGAGGTGCACCATCGTCCCTTTAACTCTTTAACTTGCTTTTTTACAGAATACGTTAATAAATCATCTCTATTATTCGTCAAAAAATACATATTTAACCACATTATATGAATATTTTTTAATTAATTATAATAAAATTATAATAATTATAATAATTAATTATAATAATTAATAAATCATGCTATTTCCAGGTTGACAAGATGGCCTATTATTTGAACAAAAATAATCATTTTAAAGCATAAATGAAGTAGAAATACAAATACATTATTATAATTTAAAAAAAATAATAATAATAATTAGTATTGCTCAATTAATACAAATTAAAATAAATTTAAATTAAATTAAATTGTCAAGCATAAATGAAGTAAAAATACAAATACAAGGCACTAGGTGTCAGTAATCTTACTGTAATATTGGTGGAGAAACACAAGCACCAGACTTGGTTTAAATGATCTCACAACAGACATAGCAATCCCAAACATGAGCCTTAAACTCAACTTTCAACCTCCGACATCACTTCCTGTCTGCCTCCAACTCAGCTCCCCAGCATGAGTCTTATTAGGTCTAATTATGTTTACTGTATTTGGTTATAGGAGTCAAAATGTGACTATAGGGGTGTTATTTTGTGTCTAAAGAGCTCTAATAACTTGATTTAGTAGGACCTGATCAGGGTTTTTTTTGTTGTAAATGCAAAAATATTTGATTTATGAATCAGGAATCGTACCTCACTGAAGTTCACATCCGTGTCTGGAATTAACCGCAATAAACGAGTGATTACTGCAGTATAGTGTAGTAGAGTATAGTATTAATCCATGTATCTAAACAAAACATAAGACTCAAGAATACGCAGTGTGCTCGAACACCTTGTCAGTGTAGGGCGTCGTACTTTATAGGGTGTGTGTGCATGGCGTTATGGACTCTACCCCTGCCGCCCCCCTCAGATTCGCAGTAGTGAGAATGCAGCAAACCATGCAGCCAAGCACACCAAAGGCCCCATCTACGCTGGGGACGTGTTCAACATTGGACACTAGGTGTCAGTAATGTTACATTGATGTGACAATAGCTACCGCAGGAAGTGCTGCACAGAACAGGAAGTATGATAAGAACAATAATAAGGAGTATAAATGTGACTGTAGGGGTGTTTATGTCTGGAGGGCTCTACTGGTGGTAAAAACTAGTTAGAAAGTATGTGATGGATATTTAAGGCAGTCGGAAAACATGTTGGCGTGATATGTAGTACTCCACCTTGATCACTAGGTGTCAGTAATGTTACCTTGATGGATAGCGGATGTAAAACAAAAGCAGTCCCCCCACTGCTAATGTGTCGGTATGTATTATGTCTTATTTATTATGTCTTATTTATAATGTCTACTATGTTGGGTAATAGGAGTGTGAAGGTGACTATAGGGGTGTTAGTTCATGTCCAAAGGTCTCTACTCATGGTAAAAGTTGTACTTAGAAGGTGGTAAACATGTTTTTAGAAATATCGACTCCTACTTTGGGGAAATGGATTAATCACGATTAACTGCAATAAAAGTGATAGGTGATCCCCCTGCTAAATTTGTGTCCTTGAAAAAGAAAATCTGCTGCAGTTGCAGTTCATGTATTTTTAGTACTCTTGTCGTTTTCATGTTATTTATCTTGATTGTGTCGCCTCTACTCATGCATGCACCTTCTCATGCTCTCACTATTTTCGTTTTTTCGTCCTCCACGATATGCGAGGGGTTTTTGTTTCTGACTTTCTTCTCCGCTTTGACGCAGGCGATTGTGGATACGGTAGATAACCTGCTCAGGCCGGAGGCTTTAAAGTCCTGGCAGGACATGAACAGCACGGAGCAGACGCACGCCGCCACCATGCTGCTGGACACCTTGGAGGAAGGCGCCTTCGTCCTGGCGGATAACCTGATGGAGCCCGCCATCGTCAAAGTTCCCGCAGACAACATCAGTGAGTCGGGAAGGATTCTGGACTGACACGGGTTGGGTTTATTTGATTTGACCGAGGGGGTGACGGGTGATAAGGAAACAGGAGCACGGCATTAAAAGGGGATTTTGTTTTCATAATAAGCATTTCGACCTTGAGGGAATCGAAAAAGAGTCTCATATTAGGTTTAACAAGTTGCTTACTGACAAAATGATGAATATCAGACAATTAAAGAGGCTGGAATCTCTGATTGCGGATGCTTAGTTTATAAATGCATGCGGCTAGACCTTGTAACTCTATACATTAATGTGAACATTAGCTCGCTGCTGCAGGGGATGTTGTTTATCCGCATCCTCTCGTCCTCGTTAGCGATATGGGCTCTTTTCCTTTTCCAAGTCGGCTTTGCAAACTCGCTCCCATTGTGTCGGGATTGTCTCCTAACTTGTTCTCCTTCTTCTTCTCACTTCTCCGCCAGTCTTGGACGTCTATGTGCTAAGCACCGACGGCCAGGTGCAGGATTTTAAATTCCCACAATCCAACAGGGGCGGCATTTCCATCCAGCTTTCAGCCAATACGGTCAAACTCAACAGTCGCAACGGTGAGCTGGGATCCTGGAAATACACGACCGGATACTGGATACGTGCTTTCAACACCACCGTAGTATTAATACTATCATATTGTTGTTTCATTAAAAGAGGAACACCAACAACAATGTAACTACTATGATTACTACTATGATTACTATTAATAATAATATTAATAATAATAATAATTATTAATATTATTATTATTAACAATAACACTTGCATTTTATGCATTTACTTTGTGTTAATATTATGAAAATGATCAAGCTTTCAGCCAATACTGTCAAACTCAACAGTAATGTGTGCATACATAACATACACATTTTCTGTCCTGAATCTTTGGAAATGGTATTGTCCCATAATAAAATAATAATAGTAACTATTATGATTACAAATTATTACTAAAATATTATTGTATACTTTCTATATTTGTATATGTTTATTTTATTGCCATAAGAGGTATAAATTAATTTTAAAAATACACTAATATTATTAATGATTATTTTCATTATTAATGATCAAAATACTACTACTACTGTAATAATAATAATAATATTGTATTATTATTATCAATATATGAAATATGAAAAATATATGACCAAATATTAACTTTATTATTATTAACTACTAATTAAATAAAATTAATTGATGATTAATGATAGCATTACTGATGAAAAAATAAAATAATAGATCACACAAATAAAAATAATAAAAATAATAATAATTAATAATAATTGTCATAATAATTATTATATTTTATGTTACATACATTATATGTTATTTTTGCGACTATTCATCATGGAAGTAAAAGTAATAACAATGATTATAAACAATAAATTACAGAGTTACTGTTGTTATTTTTATTTATTTGGATTTGGAAAGACACATTAAACCTCAAACGCTTACTCTATTCTACTCTATTGTACTTTATTCCTGTCTTTTGTGACTGTAATTGTTTATTTTGTTCTTTTGAACCGACTTTACCGTACTGTACTTTATGACCCAATCTGTTCCACTGCTTGTGTTTTGTCCTCCGTGCAGGCGTGGCCAAGTTGGTGTTTGTGCTGTACAAAAACTTGGGTCAGTTCCTCAGTACGGAGAACGCCACCTTCCAGATGGACAGCGACGCTTACGTACGCAACTTGTCAGTCAACTCCGACATCATCGCCGCCTCCATCAACAAAGAATCCAGCCGCGTGTTCATCAACGACCCGGTGCTTTTCACCCTGGAGCACATAGACGTGAGTGGAGGTGGAGGCGGTGGCGGTGGCGGGGGCAGTAGTACTTTCACAACAGACAGAAAAAATGCCTGCCGCAGTCAGTCTGTAGTTTATTTAAGTCATTGAACATCAAATTAAAGCAGTCTTTAGAGCCTAAGTGAATTCTTAATGAAAACTAATTCTTTAATCAACATTGGGATATAAATGATAGCCATTTTCTTTTATTGTGGGGGGGGGAAATTAACTCCTAGATTAGCTGTACAATCTAGGATAAAATTGCTGGAGCACCAATTATCTTTCTTTCTTTTAAAGTTGTCAGTGGAGTTCCCAGAGGGCTGTGCGGGGCTCCATTCTTTATCTGAGAAATTGTGCAATTCCAAAGACATGGCGTCAAACAATTACACCGGGCTGTTATTAAAGCCTCATATATCCGAGCGTGCCTGGCTTGCTTTGGCAAGCACGTGCCAAATGAGACGCGGCGTATGAATTGCTTCATAAGAGCCGTGATGTGAGAAATCCTCGTCCGTGTCGGTGCGGAAAAATACTTTGTACAAGCGGGGGGTAAATGGCTTCCGTGTTGTGCGTCAACTTCAATTCCAGGCAGTCACTTATTGGCACACTTTAGCATATCTCTTGTTATCTCGCAGATGGAGCACTACTTCAACTCCAATTGCTCCTTCTGGAATTATTCGGAGAGGAGTATGATGGGACATTGGTCCACCCAAGGCTGCAAGCTCCTGGAGTCCAATAAGACGCACACCACCTGCTCCTGCAGCCACCTCACCAACTTCGCCATCCTCATGGCCCACCGCAAAATCTCGGTACGTCACGCAAGTTGTTGTTGAGGCACGGGCGACATTCGGTCTCAAGGATTATTGTCAGTTGTGGTAATATTCAAAAAACACTTTTTTAATTTTGGTGGAATTTTCTGAAATTCATCCAATTTTTGATAGTAATGTTTAATTTTTAACTTAATCTGGACCTTGTATGGTTATATACCCTACCGCTCAAAAGTTTGGGATCAATTGCAATGCAAATGTCTTTGTTTTCCAAAGAAAAACACATTTTAATGCATTTCACAAACATTTTTTTTCCATTTCACAACAATGAAAATGAATGAGATGATTTTCAAAGAAGGATGTACATTTTTGCATAGAGGCCTACTATCAACAACTGTCAGTCCCCTGCATCAATCTCAGTATCAACAGTTAAGCGGTGACTTCAGGATGCTGGACTTTATAGCTGGACTGCCAAGGAAAAGCCCAAAAAATTTCCAAGTGATCCCAAACTTTTGAGCGGTAGTGTATTTTGGAAGAAAATATTTCCCTATCTTATTCTCCATGCTTCATGTTATTCCAAAAATTTTGTTTTTGCCAATGATGAGCATCAGCGCTGATTATTCTTTTAGGTGAACAGGCCACACGAGCTGCTGCTGACAGTCATCACCCGCGTGGGCATCGCCGTGTCGCTGGTCTGCCTCAGCATCAGCATCTTCACCTTCTGCTTCTTCCGAGGCCTGCAGAGCGATCGCAACACCATCCACAAGAACCTCTGCATCAATCTCTTCCTGGCCGAGTTAATATTCCTAATTGGTATCGATATGACGGAGCCCAGGGTAAGCGGCGAGGGCGTGCACCGTAATGATTTACTTTGCATTCATCCGCTCTCACTTTATCGCCGCCCCAATACGAGGCAAAAGACCCTTCAGAGTTAAACGGATGAGACTTTAAGTGTTGCTTGTTGCGTCCCTGACATGACATGAGTAGGACAGCACCATTAATATAGATTACTAAGGGGCCGCGTCGTCCACTTGACAGCTGCTTCTTTTTGTCCTCTTAAAGCTGCAGTCCAGCACTTCATTTCTGATACGGCTATCAAGCTGTACTGATCCAGGCAGTGGCTCTTCCCTTAAACTAAATGTTTGTGACAACGTAAGATATACAAAGAGCCCCGTATTTATTTGAAACAGTACACCAAATACCATTTGAACATTATTAGAGCCCTGTAGACGTGAAATAACACCCCTATAGTCACATTTACACTTCTATTACCCGATATAGTAGATTCATCCATACACTCCTCACAAGGGGTGCTGGAGCCTATCCCAGCTGTTTTGAGCGAGAGGCGGGGTACACCCTGGCCAGCCAATCACAGGGCACATACAGACAAACAACCATTCACACTCACATTCATACCTATGGACAATTTGGAGTCGCTAATTAACCTGGCATGTTTTTGGAATGTGGGAGGAAACCAGAGTACCCGGGGAAAACCCACACATGCACGGGGAGAACATGGAAACTCTAAACAGAGATGGCCGAGGGTGGGATTGAACTCGGGTGTCCGAGCTGTGAGGCCAGTGTGCTAACCACTCGACCGCCGTGCAGCGATAGAGCAGATATTATAAGATAATAAGACCTGTAAGATATGCTATACATGTTCGTATATCGGAAAACTGTAATAGAGTGAATCCGCGAAAGTTGAAGTGCAAGGTGGATAAATGTGGATAAATCTATCAATAAATCTATAAATCTCATTTTTATGCCAATACTAATTTTTTTGTCCTTTAAATCTTGACCTGATTAGGAGCTTTTATATTTCTGCTGATGCAAAACTCATCACTTCTTTTCCAGTTTTCACTCATTCATGAATTGCATTTGCACAACTTACACCCCTTTCCTTTTTTTAACATGGTTTGTTCCTACTCAGATCGGCTGCGCCATCATTGCGGGGATCCTTCATTTCTTCTTCCTGGCTTCCTTCTCCTGGATGTGCCTGGAGGGTGTCCAGCTCTACCTCATGCTAGTGGAGGTCTTTGAAAGCGAGTACTCGCGGAAGAAGTACTACTACGTGTCCGGGTACCTCTTCCCCGCCATTGTGGTCGGCGTCTCTGCAGCGATCGACTACGGCAGCTACGGGACCGACAAAGCGTAAGCGACTAACTCACCGGGGCCTACTTCCTACTTCCTGCTTCCTGTTCCTGCCAGCAGTGTTTCTACCTTGGTCCGTATGTGAATCCCCCGATGGCAACACCGGACCATTTGAGCTGCTCTCGGCAGCTGTTCAATTTTTCATGTCATTTGAAAGTGTCTTGACGGACTCAACACTGCGGTTTGTGGAGGGGGGGAACGGGGTGTGCAGCTACATTAATGCCTTTTTACTCAAAGACCCTCCTGTGACCTTTTGTTTGTAAAGGCCCTCTTAAAGAGAGGAACCCTGTGCTGTAAAGAAAAAGCTTTTTACGTAGATTAATGACCACACCGTAGCTAAGACTACCAAGTGAGGCTACTTAGCCCCCCCCCCTTTGTTCTGCATTAATGCTCAACTTGTGAAAGGAGCTCGTCAGGTTAAATATTGACGAGAAAGCATCCAATCAATCATCCAAAGGATAAGAAACAGGATACAAACGCCTAGCGATGGGCAGAATAATCCCCACTGATTAATCCCTGGCCGTTTTTTTCTGAAGACATCATGACGTCAGCCACCCAGGATTATTCTGCTCAGTACAAGCCTGGCATAGAAACAGGAGCTGAGAACATTCAGAGCAAGATTCCTCCCATTCCGTTAAAAATATGAAAATATAGGTCATTGCGTTCTCGGGGCACTGAATCAAATACTTCGGGGTTACTATAGAGAATAAATAATATAATCCCCCCCACCATCTTCAGTCTACAGCTGTCCTATCTAGTCATTTAGCATGAGGAGAGAGGCCAAACACAAAGACTGAATAGGCCGGCTCTAGTCTGAGAGGATGGTGTCGCTGAGTGATGGGGGCGGGGCTACATTATAGCTATGAAAAAACAAGTCTAATCATTCATTCATTTTCTACCGCTTATCCTTACAATAAGGCTCGCAGGGGGTGCTGGAGCCTATCCCAGCTGTCTTCGGACGAGAGGCGGGGTACACCCTGGACTGGCCGCCAGCCAATCACAAGGCACATACATTACCGCTCAAAATTTGGGATCACTTGGAAATGTTTTGGTCCAGTCTGAGATATGGCCCTCTGAGATATGTGCATCGTTTTTCTGTCCTTGTTAGACCCAGTTGGTGCTGCTCTCTGAAGAGATTTTAGTTTTAGTTACGATTTTTAGATGGCTTTTCTAAGCATCTATTAGCCTTATAAAATGATGAACTTGGATTAGCAGCCATACCAGCCATAGGAGATTGATGCAGAGGACTGACAGTTTTTGATAGTAGGCCTCTATGCAAAAATGTACATCCTTCTTTGAAAATCATCTCATTCATTTTCATTGTTTGTGAAATGGATAAAAATGTTTGTGAAATGGAAAAAAAATGTTTATGAAATGCAGGAAAATGTGTGTTTTTTTTGGAAAACAAAGACATTTCCAAGTGATCCCAAACTTTTCAGCGGTATTGCATAGACAAACAACCATTCACACTCACATTCATACCTATGGACAATTTGGAGTCCCCAATTAAACTAGCATGTTTTTGGAATGTGGGAGGAAACCGGAGTACCCAGAGTAAAAAAAAAACACGCATGCACGGGGAGAACATGCAAACTCCACACAGAGATGGCCGAGGGTGGGATGCAGCGAGTACATTTTTAGTAAATTTAGTAGGGCTGATATTTCTCTTTTCCCAAACTGAAGAGTGTATTTTGTGTCTTCTCCTTCAGGTGCTGGCTAAGTGTGGATAATCATTTCATCTGGAGTTTTATAGGACCTGTCACCTTTATCATCATGGTAAGCTTGAAGTTTTCTTTTTTTTTTATTTTTTGACTAGTGAGCGAGACGCTCGGTGTGCAAGATGAAGGAGATGCAGGGAAGAGATTAAGGAACTGAGATGGTTGTGGGGGGGTAAAAAAGGATTCAGCTGGATTTTCTTTGCTCCCAACCTCCTTGCGCCAAAGACATTTGGAGTCATCCAACAATAATCTCTCAGCAGCTGACACAGATCAGGGCGTCAGTGTGCCGGCACCTGGACGCAGATGCAAGCTGGAGAGCGACGATGCATTCACTGTCGCGTGCATACAGGTAGAATGGCAGCTGGGTTTTATTGCTGCTATCTTCCCGCTTTGCACCAGCCTCCTTTTCTGTTGTGTGTCAATGGTAAACAGCAGATGACAGCATCAGCGAGAGGCAGACAGCTTTGTTTGGTCAAGGGCTGTTAGAGGTGAAGGACATATAGCATACGTCCCATTGAGCCATGCAATTATTTACTGGTCATGACATTATTATCTCCCGCCCCAGACCAGAGTGCGCGTTCCCACCTCTGTGTACAAAAGAGAAAAATATATCATCCCTGCTTACCAGAGCATGTTTAAGCTTGCCCTCGTGCACGCCGGGAAATGAGGAAGCTCTGCAAACTTCTGGCGGCTTTGCCGGGCAAATGGGTTACATTTACAAAGCGCCGTCTTCATTATCCAGCATCATGCTGGATCTACACCGATAACCACCTCCTGTTGAACATCACACTCACGCAGAACATGTGCTACACAGATTGGGGGTGGGGGGCTGGGAGTTTGGCAACCATGTCAGATCTCAGCAAGTCTCCGGTAGACCACAAAGTGCTTTAAAAGCAGAGATACGGCACAGCGTTTTGTCTTTGTGTGAACGGAATAACAACACAAGCACGGAAAGGAAGTGCATTGCTCAGTTTTCTCACAAAGAGAGGGAATGGCTGCTCGCTGTACTTTTTAAAAAATGGAAGAGCTAGCCTGGAGGAGATGTACAGAGAGTTGATTTCAAATACAACATATTGGAAGACATTTTTGGGGTGACTCCGAAAACATCTCATTCACCTCAAGTCACCAGTAATCCATGAATACGTGATAGCACGGGTAAAATACACGTGAAACACGTTTACGTTATGTTTCACCAATTTTCACTTCGTTGGGCGGTTCATAGTTGCTGTGAGATGCAAAAGTAAAACTTCTATATTCTACCCTCAACACCAGTCCATGCTGAAAGACTACATAGGACAGCAGAAGGCTTCACCAGTCCATGTTCAAAGACTAGATAGGACAGCAGAAGGCTTTACCAGTCCATGCTCAAAGACTAGATAGGACAGCAGAAGGCTTTACCAGTACATGTTCAAAGACTAGATAGGACAGCAGAAGGCTTTACCAGTCCATGCTCAAAGACTAGATAGGACAGCAGAAGGCTTTACCAGTACATGTTCAAAGACTAGATAGGACAGCAGAAGGCTTCACCAGTCCATGCTCAAAGACTAGATAGGACTGCAGAATGCTTTACCAGTACATGTTTAAAGACTAGATAGGACAGCAGAAGGCTTCACCAGTCCATGCTCAAAGACCAGATAGGACAGCAGAAGGCTTTACCAGTACATGTTCAAAGACTAGATAGGACTGCAAAAGGATTCACCAGTCCATGCTCAAAGTGTTCAAAGACTAAATAGGACAGTGCAGTGCTAATCTGACAGTTCTACCTCTAAGGTACTCCATCAACAACTCTAATACTGGCCTATAAAGAGCTATAAAATCACATTTAGAATAATACATTAATAATAACAATAATTTAGAAGATTGTAAAATGGCTAGCTATGCTTTAAATATGAAAGTAGTCAATTTGTTTAAGAAAAATTCACTTAGTATATGATAAACGATGGATTGTTTTCAATGAAAAGTGGGACATTCAAAATGACTTTTCCATGTGTTGTCTCCAAATTGAGCCCTCATTGTTTTCCAATCGCATGTTGTCTGCGAAATGATTTGCATGAAAAATGTCTCCGCAGTGGAAATGATGATCAGGATCCCGGCGGTGATGACCGCGCAGATAGAATCATGACCCTGCAAGCCGCTAATGTATCGGAGCGGAGCTAACGTGTGACAGGAATGAGGTTTCGCAGAACCCGTGCCTCTGATTCCGTTGCAACAAATGACTCAAAAAGACAAAGTACCGTGGAAAGGCCGATCTCGGGGGAATGTGCGGGAGCAGGGTTTGCCTGCGCCACCCGTGACCCTGGCTTTCTCGACAAATTGGCTTCGTCCTTGTCGATGAGGGAGAGCAGAAACGGCAAGAACGAGCAAATGAGAGAAGCTGTGTTGTTGTGGCTAACTTCTACACCCCCACCCCCCCCCCCCCCCCAGCACATAAACCATGTTGGTTCATCAGTTTTCATCAAGGGTGGCCGTGCTCTCCCTTTGAATGCTCCTGCTCTTTTTGTCCCATTTGCACTAAACGCAGCAGTACTTCAAAATGTCCTCAATTTATTTATTGTTTTCTTACGTTCCAAAATAAAGATTAAATAATAAACATTTTACATTCTATATTTTATATCTATATTTTTATACCTGTTACATTTGGAACATGGCATAATGTTGCTGACTAACTAATTTAGGTTGTATAATGTGTGCAATGACAATAAACATCCATCTATTGATATTAAATACATCATAGCTATGGAAAAAACACGTCCAATCATACATTCATTTTCTACCGCTTATCCTCATGAGGGTCTCGGAGGGTGCTGGAGACTATCCCAGCTGTCTTCATGCGAGAGGCACATATACACAGTTTGGGATCACTTACACATTTTTTTTGTTTTTCCAAAAAAAAAACAAGTTTCCATGCATTTCATAAACAATTAAAATTAATTTGATGATTTTCAAAGAAGGATGTACATTTTTGCATAGAGGCCTACTATCAACAACTGTCAGTCCTCTGCATCAATCTCCTGGTATGGCTGCTAATCCAAGTTCATCATTTTATAAGGCTAATAGATGATTAGAAAAGCCATCTAAAAATCCTAACTAAAACTAAAATCTCTTACCATGCTGTTAACTACTCCCTTCAGAGAGCAGCACAAACTGGGTCTAACAAGGACAAAAAAATGATGCACAACTGTGCAAGAAGAAACAAAGAAACAAACAAGAATTATTCCATATGATCTGTGTCGGAATCTGTCAATTTCACTCATGAATGATTGGTATCAAAATCGGCAACATAAATCCCTCGTATTTACAAAGTCATAAATAGATTTTCTGTGCTCCAACTACAAAAATATTCCATTTATTGACTTGGAATCCTATATACTGGAAATTAATTTATCGCTGGCAGGTCTGTAACCAATTCATTAAACCAGGGGTGACTGTAATCATGAAAGACAAAAAAATCCTTAGCAATAGCACAAACTGGGTCTAACAAGGACAGAAAAACGATGCACAACTGTGCAAGAAGACAAATATCTGAGAGTGTGTAGTTTAAGACAAAGACGCCTCACAGGTCGTCACCTGGCAGCTGCACTAAATAGTAGCCGTCAAACACCAGTGTCAGTATCAACAGTGAAGCGGCGACTTCAGGATGCTGGACTTCATAGCAGGACTGCCAAGAAAAAGCCCCAAAAATTTTCAAGTGGTCCCAAACTTTTGAGCGGTAGCGTATAGACAAACAACAATTCACACTCACATCCATACTTATTTACAATATGGAGTCACCAATTAACCTAGCATATTTTTGGAATGTGGGAGGAAACCAGAGTACCTGGAGTAAAAGATGATGGCCAGAGATGGCCGAGGGTGAAAATACTATGTTAGTTTGGAAAAGTACAGTACTGAAAAGTACTGAAAATAGTAAGCGTGCAACATTTCTGACAGCCAGGTAACGAGTTACAAAACAAAAGTTACCATACTCGCCTCGGTTGGTCTGACTGCTGAAGATTTCGACCCTTCTTGTAAATTCCAACAACGTTCCTAACTTTTATTTTTTATTTTGATGTGTCGACCATCTTTCACAGTGACTCGTTTTATTGATACGCGAGGCTGCCACCACCGCAGCCATTTATCGTTCCCAACCCAACACACCGCTACAGCTTGCATGTTATGTTGCGTGGGGGAATTACACCCACAATGAAGACTGCTCAGGTTGGAAATTTAGTGGGGTCACGGCTTGGCATTGACGGGTGATTGTGAGCTTGCGGGTCTTTACCGCTGGTCTGTATCACCCTTGTTTGTTTCTCAGTGCCAGGCTGAAGGGAAAGCTGCTGGAAGGTACTTAGATCGTTGCCCTGTCTCCGGGCATGGGGCTGGGGCGGCGGGGGGGTGTATTAGCTCCATGAAAAAAGGCAACATGGAAGGAATGAGTGTGAGCAAGCCGTTAGTATGCTTGAGCTGCTTCTGAACACAAGGCCTTTTGGATCATGACACGTCGCAAGCAGTTCTTATCATGTGGACAGCTCCATCTGCACCTTTAATATTTTATCGCCAGCAGTTCATTTGGAGTTCAGTGTGTACACACGCAGTACACTTTGGACAAATGTACCGTAGAAGCGGGGGGGGGGGGGGGGGTTGAAAAAAAAAACAGCTTTCTCCGACTTGCCATCCCAGTGTGGTTAGGTTGCTTCTGCATGGCTTGCAGTGATGATTCCCAGACAGAAAAGACAAGAGCGAAGGATGGAGGAGGAGGGTCCCCCGGGGATGCGTGTCGATGGGGGTGGGGACATGTGCCGTGCGGCTAGGTTACTTTAAAGCTCCGTGTCACTCTCCTCTGTCTCATTGGATCCATGTCACCACTCCAGGCTGTGTGAAAAGGAGGTTTTCAAAAGTCCTCCCGTCTGTCTCCTCCTCCTCCTCCTCGCTCCATCCCAATCTGACTCATGCAGGCGGTGATGGAAATAACGTCTGATAGCTGCGAAACAAAACATAGATTCATCGCCGTTTGTGATATGAACCACAGCACTCCATTTTTTTTTCTTTATACCGCCTGCGTTATTGTGCATGGCACCACGAGTTGATTGCATGAGGAGGGGGTGATGTATCGATCACGGGCGATCTTTTCATAGCAGAACACACACACACACACAGAATGTGTTTAAGAGTGAGTGGCCAGGGTCTGAGTGGCACCCGCAAAGGTCATTTATTTCATTCCCCTCCACCAGGCAATGAATGCATCATCATTTCTCTCCTGGCAGGGTTTGTTCTGCCTTGGATAACCTAACTCTTTCAAGTTGCGTTTCAAAAGTTGGGCTACACGTGTTTGTCTTTGATGGCTGCACACTCCAATTCATCTTTCTCACATATTCCACGCTTTTTATTCATTTTTTATTTTTTTTTTTTGTCTGCCTGTTTGAGTGCATGAAGAAGCTAGGTCGGGGTCTACTTGAATATTTTTCAAAGTGAATTTATGTGAAGCGGCTCCCTCCAGGCTTTGTGTTTCTAAATCACTGTATTGATTTTTAAGGTAAAAAAAAAAAGAAAAAACTTGAGATTTCTTTTTTTTTCATTCTGATATGTGCCACTGATTCCCTTAAGGTTTAATACACTAAAATGCTGCCCCCCTCCCTGTCCCTATCCCATTCTCCTTCTATTTGCAGTCTTTTCTCTAGCAAATCAAAAACTATACCATGCTCCCCAAAGCCTTTTGTAGCTTGTTAGAATGTTTCACAACGTGCATAAAATGCTGCTTGTTTTGTACAACAAGAAGGTTTCTTATTACTCCTTCTCTTTCCCGTTCCCCTCTGAATTCCTCAGATGGAGGAGCTCCTTCTTCCCCCCTTCCCCCCTTTTTCTCTGATGGATTTTAATGCTTTCCCATGCTTTTATTGATATAGAATGACACTAAATTTGGCGCCAGTTGGCCTGTCTCCCCCCTCCCCCTCGACTGGAGCGATAGATGTTTATTGGATTAGTCTGTGGGCATGCTGTGGGCATGCAGGGGTTGGCAACCTTGCGTCTCTTTCTCACATATTCCATGCCTTTTACTCATTTTTTTGTCTGCCTGTTTGAGCGCATGAAGAAGCTGGGCATATTTTGGTGTTAGCCCCCCACCCCCCACTGGAGCGTTAGATGATTATTGGATTAGTCTCTGGGTATGCAGGGGTTGGCAACCTTGCATCTCTTTTTGTCCCTCGTTGAAACTTCGATACAAGGTGGACCGAGAAGTCTTTCTTCTGGGCGGTGGTGTGTTTCTGTGCAGTAACACCGTCTTTTCTCTTTTGATTGACAGCTCAACCTGATCTTCTTGGTCATCACGATGTACAAAATGGTGAAGCACTCCACCACCCTGAAACCAGACTCCAGCCGACTGGAGAATATCAAGTAAGTAACGCCTCCGATGTTAAATAGCCACATCGTGCTTATCAGCAATATAACGCTGCTGCTATTCCGCCGACACCCCCAGGAAAACGAAGGCCCCTTTAGTCTTGAGGTAATGATTTTTTATTAATAATGTACAATATGGGAGCAAACACATAGTGGACAATACACACATCAACGCCAAGAATCAGACCTGGAAAACAAATTTTTATCTTCAATAAATCATTGATATTACTTCATAGTTCATGACACGTTCACTGAAATTTGCAAGTCATCAGACTGAAATCTAAGATGGCTTCCGAGTCATTTGGTGATGCTGTCAGGTCGAGTCATGTCATCAAAATGGGGACTGGAGTCCGCACCTTTGCAAACTAACAAACATGCTAAACTATTTGCAATACTATGTTATATTAAGGCTGAACGGGGATCGAGTGGTTAGAACGCAGGCCTCACAGCTAGGAGACTCAAGTTCAATTGCACCAATTGCATGTTCTCCATGTGCATGCATGGGTTTTTCCGGGTACTCCGGTTTCCTCCCACATTCCAAAAAACATGCTAGGTTAATTGGCCACTCCAAATTGTCCATAGGTATGAATGTGAGTGGGAATGGTTGTTTGTCTATACACTACCGCTCAAAAGTTTGGGATCACTTGGAAATGTTTTTGTCCAGTCTGAGATATGGCTTTTTCTTGGCAGTCCTGCTATGAAGTCCAGCATCCTGAAGTCGCCGCTTCACTGTTGATACTGACACTGGTGTTTGACGGCTACTATTTAGTGTAGCTGCCAGGTGACGACCTGTGAGGCGTCTTTGTCTTAAACTACACACTCTCAGATATTTGTCCTCTTGCACAGTTGTGCAGTGTTTTTCTGTCCTTGTTAGACCCAGTTTGTGCTGCTCTCTGAAGGGAGTAGTTAACACCATGGTAAGAGATTTTAGTTTTAGTTAGGATTTTTAGATGGCTTTTCTAATCATCTATTAGCCTTATAAAATGATGAACTTGGATTAGCAGCCATACCAGGAGATTGATGCAGAGGACTGACAGTTGTTGATAGTAGGCCTCTATGCAAAAATGTACATCCTTCTCTGAAAATCATCTCATTCATTTTCATTGTTTGTGAAATGGATAAAATTTTTTGTGAAATGCATGAAAATGTGTTTTTTTATGGAAAACAAAAAAATTTGCAAATGATCCCAAACTTTTGAGCGTTAGTGTATATGTGCCCTGTGATTGGCTGGCCACCAGTCCCGGGTGTACCCCGCCTCTCGCCTGAAGACAGCTGGGATAGGCTCCAGCATCCCGGCGAACCTCATGAGGATAAGCGGTAGATCATGAATAAATGAATGAATGAATGTTATATTAAACAACATTCCACAAGGCATGCTGGGTAACTACCTGTTGGGAAAGTGTGCGTGTGGGCTTCCATGTAGCCAAGGAAACAGGGAAGTGACTACATACATGCGTCTGCCACTGCTGGAAGTGAAACTGGCTTTATGTTCTGGTGCTAAATAAGGCTTTAAAAAGCAGATAAGGTCGCACATTTCTTATGATACAAATCGAAATGCTGAGATTTACCCGCCCACACACCAGCACTCAGGCCAGAGGTTTAGAAATTCTGCTCTCTGGCAGAAAAGCTGAGTTTTTAAGGACAAAAACCTTTGTGGACGAGATCCGTATTCGTGCGGACATGGCCTAAATCTTTGCACTGTTGGCCCAGCTGGGGTGGGAAAGCTACCATATGTTCATTTTGAAGATGTCAGACTTTTTTTTTCTCGTTTAATCCGAGTTTCCAAACCAAGAAATAAATTCCAAAACACTTCTCACACGAGACGAGTTGTTTGCTCCTCTTCATGTTGTGCAGCAGTAATTGTTTTGTTTTCCGTTTGTATGAAAACAGTGTTTACCGGCGACTAATCAGGGGTTACACGCTTCCTTGTCGGACCGTAACATAGCACGTCTTCACTGCTATTCCCAGCCTGATTTCATTATTTACTTTTTGCCTAACGAATCCGTGCAGCATGGCACCACTGCGGTAGGAGTGCAATCAGGAAAAGGCCGTATTTACTCATCTTGGTGCACTTGAACCCTTCCACCGTCATGTCAGGGAAACCACAATGTGTACCTATGTGCCGGGAAAAGGGGTGTTTATTTCCTGTGGGGGTATTCAGTACATTAATAGCTGCTTTGTGGTCTTTTTGTTTGTGCTCACATGCTGCATGTTGCATGAAAAGGCAAATTTAACACACATCCTCTCCTCTTCTCTTCTGTCACTCTCTTCTCTTTCGCCTGCCAGTAATTATCACGTTTGTGACGGCTACTATAATACCGATTTGCCCGGGTAAGCTTGGACTACACCAAGGAAATGTAATTGAATCGTAGTAACTCTCAGATTAGATATCTCTGCATACTAACCCTGGCTGTGATGTCATTGTGCTTCTCTCTCCTCTGCTTATCATGCTTTCTAGCTATGAAGATAATAAACAGTTTCTCAAGTAAGGACACATTGCCCGGATTTGCTCATCCTCTCCTTAATTCTCTCTCTCCTGCTCCTGCCTGTGTAGCTTTCCTTACTTCCAGTCGTTCCCGAGTCGTCTGTCCCTTCCCGGGCAGCAACCTCTAAACTAACATCTGTCCTTGTGAATGCTTCCTCTCATTTGTACGTGATGGCTGTTGTGTTTGTTTGACCATTGGCGTGTGGCTTCTCTACATACACAATCCAGGTGGATTTTTGTCCTTTTTCCTTGAACGCCCCCCCCCCCCTCCCCCAACGCTTGTGGTCACCAGTATGGCTCGCTCAGACAGACGGAGAGATGCTGTAACTCGGACGGCGCTGTTTGTTTTTCTCCAACGTTGCAGGCTGTGAAAAAGGTCGATGGGAATTATTAGTTCCGCCAGGGAGGTGGGAGGGGTTTTGGGTTTCTGTTTGGGTTTTTGGAAGTTGCTTTGTGGTCAGTTATCAGGATCGAACAATTTTACCACTTATCAAGATAATGTAAGATGATGGTGCTATGGTGCGTTCAAGGACAAACAAAGTGCAAAATCACAACAACAACAAAAATGATTACTGTGAATGTGATGTGATTCCTGTGGTAACAAAAGGTCTATATTTGGAAGGTCCCATTTTGAAGACCTGTAAAATATATACTGCCGCTCAAAAGTTTGGGATCACTTGGAAATTTTTGGGGCTTTTTCTTGGCAGTTCTGCTATGAAGTCCAGCATCCTGAAGTCGCCGCTCCACTGTTGATACTGACACTGGTGTTTGACGGCTACTATTTAGTGCAGCTGCCAGGTGACGACCTGTGAGGCGTCTTTGTCTTAAACTACACACTCTCAGATATTTGTCTGCATCATTTTTCTGTCCTTGTTAGACCCAGTTTGTGCTGCTCTCTGAAGGGAGTAGTTAACAGCATGGTAAGAGATTTTAGTTTTAGTTAGGATTTTTAGATGGCTTTTCTAATCATCTATTAGCCTTATAAAATGATGAACTTGGATTAGCAGCCATACCAGGAGATTGATGCAGAGGACTGACAGTTGTTGATAGTAGGCCTCTAAGCAAAAATGTACATCCTTCTTTGAAAATCATCTCATTCATTTTCATTGTTTGTGAAATGGATACAAATGTTTTTTTGAAATGCAGGAATTTTTTTTTTCTTTGGAAAACAAAGAAATTTGCATGTTATCCCAAACTTTTGAGTGGTAGTGTATGAAATTAACAAAGAAACACATCATTCTTTTTGTTAACAGGCTGGCTGCAACAGAAGGACCTTATTACATTTCAGTCTGCCAAGCACGGCAGCATGGAGTGATTGTTTATTTGTTGATGGGTTAATTTTTCAGACATTTTTTCACCAAACTTTTCGGAAAAGGTGCAAAACTCTACCGACCAGGAAACTTATCGTGGTTTTACTAGAGTGTCTATGGTGCACTTCACTGTCTGTCTATTTGTAAGTTCTTATGCCATGAAACAGGAAGTAGCCTGCTTGCAGACACGCATCTGCTGTACTTCTACCCTTGGTCATACATATGGACTTCCTGTCACGTCACCTCCTGTTTGTGTCTTCCAGATCCTGGGTCATGGGAGCGTTTGCTCTGCTCTGTCTGCTGGGCCTGACGTGGTCCTTTGGCCTCTTCTTCATCAACGAGGCCTCCATTGTCATGGCGTACCTATTCACCATATTCAACGCCTTCCAGGGGATGTTTATCTTCATTTTCCACTGTCTCCTCCAGAAAAAAGTAGGTTTCGTGTCCCCCGACAGCACGCCGTAGAATGGATGGTGGTCCTTGCGGCATGCTGTAAGAGCTTTTTTGCTGAGTGCTGTCGTTTGTTTGCGGCTCTCTCAGGTCCGCAAAGAGTACAGCAAGTGCTTCCGCCACACGTACTGCTGCGGAAGGCTGCCATCTGAGAGCTCGCACGGGTCCACCAAGACGTCAACCACGCGGACGAGCGCGCGCTACTCCTCCGGCACCCAGGTAGACCTCTGAGCTCTCACAAGCAAGCATCCTCTAAGTTGCACAGGTTTCTTTCTTTTCTGTCCCGCCCTCTTTAGCTTTGTCACTTTTCTCACTAACTTCATGTGCATGTGGAACAGCAATGCACTTTTTAATAAACACTGCAGCGCAATTCACTGAGGGTCAAGCCAAAATTGATCACTGAGGGGCTTTGCATTGGACCTTCTTTAGGAAAGTGCAGGTTGAAAGTAGAAGAAAGTAGGGATGAGCATTTAAATGGTTCCTTGATTCATTATAGTACATAGCCTTGTAGTGGAACCTCCAAAGTCAAACACAGTCCTATGCACATGCATCTTATACACTTAACTAGATACATTTATAATATATAATAATCATCCCTAGAGCTACAGCTGTCCTATCTAGTCATGGGCATCCGTCCATGCTCATGGCTCGATAGGACTAGAGCTAGTCATCGTATCCCGTCATCCAAATTTAAGCGCACGTCTAAATAGCGCAGCTCTAGTCCTATCCAGTCATATCATGGTCATGACTAGATAGGACAAAAGCTATCTAGACAGGCTAGATAAGATATTTTTGTCATGAGCATGACTACATAGGATTAGAGCTGTCTAAGCCAGCCTTATCTAGAACGTAGGAATGGATCTAGATAAGACTAGATAGGACTACTTCAGATATTACCGCTGTAGTCCTATCATGCCCATGATTTGGTAGGAGTAGTATAGTCTTACCTAGTCCTGGTCCTGCCTAGTCATGAGCATAACAGGACTTGGTAGGACTCCTATCAAATCATGAGCATAATAGGACAAGAGCTGTCCTATCTAGTCTTAAGTAGTCGTAGTCCTACATTGCCTTGAGCATGATAAGCTGTCTTGTATAGTCATGTTAATAACTAGATCGGACATCGAGAGCTAGAGCATGAAGAGCTAGTAAGTACGCTCTAGTCCTACCATGCTCATGACGAGGTAGGACTAGAGCTGTCTTATGTAGTCATTTCCTAGGCTATAGTCAATTCCTAAACTAAACAGATTAGAGGTGCCCTATGTAGTAATTTCCTAGACTATAGACTAGACAGATTAGAGCTGTCCTATGTAGTCATTTCCTAGAATATAGTCTAGGATAGACAGATTAGAGCCGTCCTATGTAGTAATTTCCTAGACTATAGTCTAGGCTAGACAGACTAGGCTGTCCTATGTAGTCATTTCCTAGACTATAGTCAATTCCTAAACTAGACAGATTAGAGGTGTCCTATGTAGTAATTTCCTAGACTATAGTCTAGGATTACCAGATCAGAGCTGTCCTATGTAGTAATTTCCTAGACTATAGTCTAGGATTACCAGATCAGAGCTGTCCTATGTAGTCATTTCCTAGACTATAGTCTAGGATAGACAGATTAGAGCTGTCCTATGTAGTCATTTCCTAGACTATAATCTAGGCTAGACAGATTAGAGCTGCCCTATGTACTCTTTTCCTAGACCATAGTCTAGGATACAGAGATTAGAGCTGTCCTATGTAGTCATTTCCTAGACTATAGTCTAGGATAGACAGATTAGAGCTGTCCTATGTAGTCATTTCCTAGACTATAATCTAGGCTAGACAGATTAGAGCTGCCCTATGTACTCTTTTCCTAGACCATAGTCTAGGATACAGAGATTAGAGCTGTCCTATGTAGTCGTTTCCTAGACCATAGTCTAGGATATACCGATTAGAGCTGTCCTATGTAGTCATTTCCGAGACTATAGTCAAGGATAGACAGATTAGAGCTGTCCTATGTAGTCATGAGCATGAACTGACAAAAGGCAATGACCTGGACGAATGAGAATATTGACAGGCATCCTGATAAATAATAATCCCAATAATAATATAAATACTAATAATAACAATCCTGATAATACTCTTTATTAGTCAATAAAGGCCTGACTAAGTACAGTAACTCCCTGGAGATGAGCATTATCACCACGCTGCCTCACTCTAATTATAAAGTGAGAGAGAAGTGGTATGTGCACACAAACAACCGAAATAAAAGGAAGCCGAAAAAAGGAAATCTGAGCGGCGGGTTCATTTTCAAGTCCTAATGACTGTCCCTTGTTGACCTGACAGAGTCGAATCAGGAGAATGTGGAATGACACCGTAAGAAAGCAATCTGAGTCGTCCTTTATCTCAGGTGACATCAACAGCACCTCCACCCTTAACCAAGGTCAGTTCACACCTCATTTCTCTGCACGCACACCTATGCACACATTTCATCATCCACTTGAAAAATACCTCCTCCGCACCGCCACAAAGGATGTACCCTGGTAATGGTAATAAATGTCTCCGCGGTTAGGAAGGGAAAAGAAATGATCTCGGCCTTTCCGTCTCGTCTCCCCACAAAGGATTACCAAAATCCGTTGTCCAATCATCTGGCCGGGAACATCGGCCTCCAAGTGCTGCCGGTCCAAACGCCAACAGCATGCGTTATTGTGTTATTTTAAGAAAGAAGCCATTTGTTGCCTGGCATGTCGTGACCTCTCTTACCTTCAAGGGAGGCGGAGGAAAGAAGAAAAGACGTGTCATTTATTATTTAGCTTGAGCACAAATATGATGATGAGAAGATGATGTTCAACTCTGGCTGACCCGGAGCGCTTAGCGTGTTGCTCTGCTTTCTGCTGCCTCTTAAATGGCTTTTCGAGCATGCAAAGGAAAAGCGGGCATATTCCGAGGAAGTTAACATCTCGCCCTGCTCCGATGCCAATTCCTGCACTTCTCTGCCTTCTCTCTATTTTTTTTTTTTTTTTTTACTGTCACTTCCTGCAAGGTAACTCACTGCACCGCCGCCTCTGAGGCACATTTTGCCTCGCTCATACATCTCTGACAAAATGGAAGTAGAGCTTTTCTTCCCCGCAATGCCAGGTTCCTGGAGTTGTTAATGTAAAGGTTGGATATTGATCACTCCGGGGTGGAGAAGCCTAGTTACCCTGGAGAGTCCCTGCACTAAACGAGGGCTCTATCTCCTGGAAGCACTTCCTGTCATTAAAGCCATCCCTGAAGTCTTCCCAACGTGACAGATGGCATTTAACACGGGTGATTCATGACAGTGGACAGGCCGCCGTTCCTTAAAAAGCTGGTAAAAAAAAACAAAACACGACAAGAAGATGTAGTTTGGATCAGCGTTTATATAATAAAATTTGTTTTTTTTTTTTCATTGCTTCTGGTCACTGGTAAAACAAATGTGCTAGCTCAACACTGTATATTGTATTTTATTAATTTTTTTAAATGTAATATTAAAGATTTATATAAAAATGAGCTAATAAAGGAAGGCTGTGGTAAGTTTTGTGGGTAAAATTGCAGGTTATTCTATTCTCCATGCCTGCTAACTAACAAATATTAGCTTACACACTGATAAAAAAAATTATCAAGTTTGTTTATTATTAAAATGTAGTATTTATTTTTAATATTATTTTAAATGTATTTTTATTGTATATTGTATTTTTTGTAATTTCTTTGTATTAATGTTTATTTTTATTATTTTATTATGCCAGTTGAGGAGTGGAAAAACTAAATCCTGTGCATAAAGAAACGCCGTACCGTGATAAACTGCTGTCATGGTAGCATCCTTTTGCATCATTGGACTTCCAAAATAAAAGGAAAGCAAATCGAGCCGGTGCTTCCCATACATTCATTTATGCATCCTAACTCTGCTGCCAATATGAAACTGAAAGACAGGAAGTGATTATTCCATCACGCCATTACTCTATAATCAAATAATAATAATAAGGTGAAAGGTAAAGTATTCACAGGCAGGAGCGGAGATCAGGGCATGCAGGGCACCTCCACAAGTGGGGGTAGTGCACATTACCATCACACTTAATTAGCTGGAGTTTGATAAACCAATATGTAAACCAAGGGTGTCCAAAAAAAAAACATGCACATGTGCCACGCTTCCACTCCACTCTGCATCGCACCACCACACATATCACTGCAGTCACTGCAAGTCAAGTGTTCGTCTCAAATGTCAAGTCAAAGCATGAAATCTCTGCAAATGTCCTTCTTTTTATGACTTCCACTGTTGGCTGAGTGCACCTTCTGTTCTTCTTCCTCTCGACTCCAGGAATGACTGGGAATTATCTACTAACAAATCCTCTTCTTCGACCACAAGGCTCTAACAACCCTTATAACACCTTACTGGCTGAGACAGTTGTGTGTAACACCCCCACGGCTCCAGTGTTTAACTCTCCAGGTGTGCTTACTTAATACTGTCACCCGCTTTTCATCACTTAGCTTTTTTTTTTCCCTCCCTCACTCTTCACTCTTAGTGTTGACAGACCCGACAAAAGGCAGGATGTTCTACCGTGTCACATCATACTTGTCCACCTTCTGTGTGTCGTTCATTTCTCAACTTAAACAATGTGTAAAGGTCAGCTTGTTGTGTAAACTGCATGAGGGTATTGGCTAATTTTTCGTTTTTTGAAGGGAGCTTTACCCCGATGACCAATTCTCTCTGGAATATTTAGCGTTCAGGTTGTCCTTGTTGTCGTACATTTTCACAACCAGTCTGGCTTTTAAGCCCACATGTCTTCATACCCTGGCCACAATTGGAGTTGAAGTGATTTATTTACACTACCGCTCAAAAGTTTGGGATCACGTGGAAATTTTTTTGACGGCTACTATTTAGTGCAGCTGCCAGGTGACGACCTGTGAGGCGTCTTTGTCTTAAACTACACACTCGCAGATATTTGTCTGCATCGTTTTTCTGTCCTTGTTAGACCCAGTTTGTGCTGCCCTCTGAAGGGAGTAGTTAACAGCATGGTAAGAGATTTTAGTTTTAGTTTAGATTTTTAGATGGCTTTTCTAATCATCTATTAGCCTTATAAAATTATGAACTTGGATTAGCAGCCATACCAGGAGATTGATGCAGAGGACTGACAGTTGTTGATAGTAGGCCTCTATGCAAAAATGTACATCCTTCTTTGAAAATCATCCGATTCATTTTAATTGTTTGTGAAATTGATACAAATGTTTGTGAAATGCATGAAAATGTGTTTTTTGCACAGACATTTGCAAGTGATCCCAAACTTTTGAACGTTAGTGTATATGTTCATTCGGATTGGCACTTTTCTTTCGGAATGAGGTGTATACAAAGGTTAAATTCCTTCCGTTTGAGCAAATACACCGTTGCCATTGGAATATTTTGGGTCCATGTATATGTAGCTACTGTAGCAAACTTCGATGGCGCCCACCTCGTAGATTTGTCCAATTTTCACAACTTACCCGCACACTGTGGCCAAGCATCTCCATTTCTGCCAATCGACTTTATTGTTCCAGAGTAGTGCTGAAAGGAGAAGAAAGGAGAGAGTTCCGCCTTACGCAGTTGCCCACCGCCACTGGCGTACCCTTTCCTAAAACATGCATATCCAATTGTCTGTCTGAACGGTACAATTCCCAATTTTCAAATGCAACTCAAGCCTTGTTCGTATGTAGAACTTATGAATTCAATCGACTGCAGTCTGAATGTATAGGTTGCATAAATAAGACTCTGTGTAGCCCAAAGTTCTTCCTGTCAGTCGAAAATTTTGACGTGGCAGCAAGTTCTACATGAACTGCCATATCCAAAATTCTTGTCCTCTTTCTTCTTAATCTCCTACGTGGAATCCATTGGTTAAGAAAATGTTGACTCCTGTTGAAATTACCATAAACATGTTAATTGATATTTTAAGTATATATGCATCAATATCTCGCAAAATACAGGGTCAGGCAAAGTTATCTGACACATTTGTAGGTTAAATAAAAGGCAAATAAAGTAAAGAAACAAAAAAGTGTTTTTATTTTCGAAAAGTACACATAATGCCATTCTGTTTCATGATGTTTTCAAAATTAAAATCAGTCCCGGCGGTGTGTGGTCGGCCAGTTGATTTTGGTTTCGATGCAGATCCAGTAGCTGTGAAGTTGGTAACCCATAGCAAGATGGCGTTTGGAGCAGGGACAGGATCATCTACAGAGTTTGAAGTGCAAACGCAACGCTCGTTGTGTTGCAGTTACAGATTTGTTTGTTTTCCACAATGAAAGTGCGATGCTCACCAGTTTAATTTATGGCAGCAACTGAAAAAAACCCAATGGCATTATATGTACTTTTCGAAAATAAAAAAACACTTTTTGTTTACTTTATTTGTCCTTTATTTAGCCTACAAATGTGGCAAATGATTTGCATGACCCTATATAACACAACTTACTGTCTTTTGTTGCTTTTTTCTGACATTTCCAGTTAAAAGATAACAATTCACGCAGCTAAAATGACTTTAAACTCAAACTCTGGCCAAGGCATTCATGATTTTGGGCTTTGCCGTACATTACTTTTTTATTTTTCTCCAAATGCCATCTTTTATGACGTTTCTGTGCTCTTCCCTTGTGCTTCCCTCTAGTGACCTACAGAGAGACAAGTATGGGAGTAAAACTTAACTTTGCCTATCAAATGTAAATTTTTTTCAGCATGCTTACTTAAAAAAAAAAAAAAAAAAAAACATCCCACCCTACCCCACCACCGGCACTTTTACTGGTTACTTTAGGCCATAAACACACTCCATGAGTAAGTGGTTCGCAAAATTATATGTAACGAAATTTGGATTTTAATTTTTTTTTGTCATATTTTCTGTCCAACTGTGGCGCTCTGCAGCTTGTCGTGTCCAGTAGCGATGCCCTGATAGCTTTTTGAAGGTTAAAATGACCTTCTTGAAGTTCTAAAAACATGCTTGTCACAGCAGCAGCTGTTAGATTCCCCCATAATCTCTCATTTTCCTGCATTTTCTCTCATAATCATCTGCTTTTAACTTGATCCCCTTTTTTTTAAATAAAAAAAATCTTCCAGAATAAGCAAAACTTTGCAGTAAAAGCTCCCCCATTAGTCTTCCTGCTAATGTCCACATCTGTTTTGGTGCCGGGAGGCATTTTATCCTGTCTCTCCATCATGGAACAACTAATATTTATCCTTTTTCTAGGGCTGCTTTGTGTGACCTCTGTGCTTTGAGGCATTCTTAGCATGACTGCGTGTGACCTCTGCAGCGTTGGTGTTATTGCTCAGCTGCTCGGCCGGTGACTGGCGTCTCACTGGGAACTGTCACAGTGACGAATGCCAAACGCCGGGCTCAGGCAACCTCTAACCTTTGCCGGCTACGGGCGTGCAAGCTGCCGAGTTACGGACAGAAAGTATACCTAATTGGCCGTAAACAACTCCAAAAAGAAATATTTTAGTGACTACTTTTGTATTTATTTGCTGAACCCTTGCTCTTGTTATGTTGCTGTTACTTTATTTCTTTTTGGTTTGCTCTTGCAGTGATTCTTCATGTTCCAATAAATCATTTTTTTACTTTCTTTTGTACATCAGCTGCTCTTAGACCAGATAGGCTGAGCAGACAGACATGAAGTGAGTCTTTTCACCTGCTATGTGTGGTGATGGTGGAGTGCTGCTGTAGTCAGAACAAAGATGGACTTTCCCTTTTCTCGCCATTCCTTCCGTCTTTGTGCTTCTTCTCTCCCGCCCCCCCACACATCCCACCTATTCGGTGTACTGCAGCTTTCCCATCTGTAGACCTCCACTCTGCCCAGTGTGTCGTGATGGTGGTTACCGTTCCGTTTTCTTAATGTTGTTTGGGATCTGTTTTCATCACTAAAGGTTCTGTCCCGCTGCGTCCTTTCACGATTCCGTCTGAAAAACCGAGGCGTAGGTTTTTTGGACTTTTTCTCTTGGTTTTCCAGCTGGTTTACAGACGTATCTCGGTGTTCCAAACTTGGAACATGATGAAAATTTCCGACAGCCACCGTTGGGTAGCTAGACTGGTGGTCCTCGCATGTTACTCTGGCGGTTTCTTGGGCGGAATCTGACTGCTTTGTTGACTTTTATGGCGGTTGGGCAGGCAACAATAGCATCAAAAAAACAGTCATCTCATGCTATAGACGCACATACACTACCGCTCAAAAGTTTGGGATCGCTTGGACAGTCCTGCTATGAAGTCCAGCATCCTGAATTCGTCGCTTCACTGTTGATACTGACACTGGTGTTTGACGGCTACTATTTAGTGCAGCTGCCAGGTGACGACCTGTGAGGCGTCTTTGTCTTAAACTACACACTCTCAGATATTTGTCTGCATCATTTTTCTGTCCTTGTTAGACCCAGTTTGTGCTGCTGGCTTTTCTAATCTATTAGCCTTATAAAATGATGAACTTGGATTAGCAGCCATACCAGGAGATTGATGCAGAGGACTGACAGTTGTTGATAGTAGGCCTCTATGCAAAAATGTACATCCTTCTTTGAAAATCATCTCATTCATTTTAATTGTTTGTGAAATGGAAAAAATGTTTGTGAAATGCAGGAAATTTGTTTTTTCTTTGGAAAACAAATAAATTTGCAAGTGATCCCAAACTTTTGAGCGGTAGTGTATCTCATGTAGGCAAAGCTGCTTGTCATCACGATCCCTCTCCTGCAGGGCAGTAGTCACTTATGATACTCTGCAATTTCCTTATGCAGGACCTCTATGTGTGACAGTACTCCCAAATAATAGTATCCCAAGGTAATAGTCGTCTAAGTAATAGTACTCCAAGATAATAATGTTACAAATGATAGCATTCAAAGTCAATGTTCATCACATTAGTAGTATTGCAAGATAATAGTACTTCCAAAAGGAGTGAGGTGGATCACCCAGGAGATAGGACTGTAATGAGGCGATGGGCTGAGCTCGGCCTTGGCCTCAGACATTTTTCAGCCATTTATAAGGTAAATATTTAGACGCAGGCGGACGGAATGGATAAACGGTTGTACGGGACAGAGCCTTAAGTATCTTTGTGGCAGACTAATGCACAGACAGCTTACTTTGGATACATTTTGGCTTCAGCAAGTGAACAAAATAACATAATAATTTTTATAATGCATGCTGAGCATTGTGCCAAACTAACAGATTTACGGCATGGCTTTTTATTGGAACGCCACGCATCCTAAACAGCATTAAACATGGAATATGGCGTGTTGTTGAACCATGACGTAACATCAAGTTGTCTTTCCTTTGCAGGGCACTCACTGAACAATGCGGTGAGGGATACAAGTGCAATGGATACTCTACCGCTAAATGGTAACTTTAACAACAGCTACTCACTCCGCAGTGCGGACTTTGGCGACAGTGTACAGGTGGTCGACTGCGGACTCAGCTTGGACGACGCGGCCTTCGAGAAAATGATCATCTCCGAGCTCGTACATAACAACTTGCGTGCCTGCAACAAAAGCCACCAACAGCAACAACCGCCACCCCCTGGTTTACATCACCCGCCCCACCATCCGCACCAACCGTACCACACGCACCACCACAAGGCGGAGCGGGCTCCGCCCAAGGTGACGCCATTAACAGGCGGCGACGACCAAGACGATGCTATCGTGGCCGACGCGTCGTCTTTAGTGCATATGGCCGACACGATGGGCCTCGAGCTGGAGGCGCCGCTCATCCCCCAGCGGACTCACTCGCTTCTGTACGCCCCCGAGAAGAAGGTGAGGACCGATGGGGGAGTGGAAACCTTTGTGGGCCAGCTGACACCCAACAACCACGAGCAGGAAAATTTGCAGTCCCCGAACAGAGACTCCTTGTACACCAGTATGCCCAACCTGAGGGACTCTCCTGATCCCGAGAGCAGTCCGGAAGTCGTGGAGGACCTGTCCCCGTCCAAGAGGAGCGAGAACGAGGACGTTTACTACAAAAGCATGCCTAACTTAGGATCCGGCCACCAGCTGCAGGCTTATTACCAAATAGGCCGAGGGACGAGCGACGGTTACATCATCCCCATCGCTAAAGACGGCTGCATCCCGGAAGGCGATGTCCGGGAAGGACAGATGCAACTCGTCACAAGCCTTTAAACGCGTTTAGACGAATTCCTAAACTTCCTTCTCCTGAGCATTTGCAGCTGGATGGACAAGTTAGCAAAGAAGGTAGTGGGCGTGTCTTTCCAACGAGCCACATCTGCTTTATCCCAAACCTCCTCTCTCTTTTCAGCCATTAATAAAACTGTACATAGAATACAGAGTCACGGTTCCATTTTTAGAGACAAGCCAATTATGTATTTAAATGTGCTGCTGCTGCTGTCAAAAATGTATGGTACCATAATAGAAATGGAAAAATAACAAAAAAAACTTCTGAAAAGCATTTAAAAAGGTTGTACATACACTTCACCACCATCCTGTGTTTTTTAATTTTTTGTTTGTTTTTTTTGTAAGTAAAATGACACACCGACCGGGTCATGGACGCCTGTACAGACTTCCCATACCGCTGGTCATCCATCATCTCTCCCCATGCTGTTTGCATTGCATGGCCACTAGCAATCAAGCCTCTGGCCTTATATTTTCTCAAGTGTACATTGAACTGTAGTCAAGAAGAATGGCTGAAAATATATATTTTGTTGTATTGCTAGTGTAAAATACAAATTCTTTTGAAGAAACTGCAAAACTGAACATGTGAGAGATATTGTCTACTCTAGAGGTTATACGTACAGTACATAGTGGTTCCAACTGTTGGTTCATAGTGAGTTTGAATGTGAAAGGCCTATGAACAGAAAGAAAACACTTTATTACTCCCCCCCCCCCCCACCACCACCACACACACACACTTGTAAACAGTGTTTATACTGGCTGGGTTTCATTGGTGTTACCCATTAAAATATGTTTGTTCATGATCCCAGAGAGGGAGTGGCAGTACAGTGGAACGCTGGTTAGCATGTTGAAAATTTACGCCATCATTTTACCTCGGTTAGTGTACAATACTGCTCACTGCTTGTCACGTTGTTAATACACTCCATGGGTCCAACATCCTGTTAGCATCCTTAGCTTGCCTTAACAAAATACTCCGACAACACCCGTCTATGATGTCATCAACCGATGACTCTTGACAATGTTAACACGAAACAAGTCTTTGCAGTTTTACAATTGTACTTTTACATTTTGGACACATATAAATGACAAATGAAAGCGATAAATTCTCCATTCTTTATCAAAATGCTAGCACTTGCAAAAATCTGCGGCTCCCTTTTGGGTTATTGAGGTGAGAAACACACGCTTGAATTTGAGAAAAAACTCATGGGAAAACAGGAAGGTGGTGCTGATCTCACTGCCACAGCATCATTGGATGTCAAAGTAACCTTAAATGTTCATGTATCCCTTTCATTCGTCATGTATATGCATCGTGAATTGTTTTCTGCTTGTAAAATTATAAAAACGTGTTTTGTATTAACAATTTTAGCATTTCGGAACAGATTAATAGAGTGACATTATTTCTTGTAGGAATAATTGATTCAGTTCACTCTAACCAAGGTTCCACTGTATGTTTATTTCATTATGCCTGAGTGGCGTTACTTTATTCAGAATGCAATGGGTTTGACAATGAAGGGTTTTTTTTTGTTCTTTTATCATTAATTTACTTCATCTGCCTGGGTTTGAAAAGTTTATTTATTAAAATAGCTCCAAAAAAAGAAGAATGGGGAAATACGTGACTATTTCCCAGCACTGGTATACATACTGTACTGTAGCTCATGATTTTGTGTAAACATGTTACAACGGGCTCTCCACTCTTAAAGACTGATGTAAAGTTCAACACTTGTTTGACAAATGCAAAATAAATGTGAGATTTTTTGTCAAAATGAATGGTGTTTTTTGCTACTCCCATCAGATCAGTTGGACTTGATTTGGATAAATTTCACGTTTGACTCAGGTTATTCGTCCCTCAGCACCTTGAAAGGTAAACCGCTGAATTGATTTTTATTTGACTTGCTTTTTTTTGTCCTGAGCCACTGCACAGTTTGAAAGAGCTAATTTCACCACATTTGTTCAAAGAAGCAAAATCTGTCCATGTGATTCAAAGATGAAAAACTCAGGTAGGAAAAATGCATTGTAAATGCTTGTGTGTGGTTGTAACACAAATAAAAAGTTCAAATGACTCATTTACAGCATTCCATTTAGTATATTTTTGAATAAAATCATGTTGGATTTTGGATTTTATTAGGACAAATCTACCTTGGTTTTCATTATTCATTGAAAACCAAAATTCTTTCATGTAAATAATGTCAATCCAATTAATCTGTTGCACAAAGCCAAAAGTGTTAACACAAAACATGTCATAGTTTTCCAATTGTAGTTTTACATGAAAAATACAATTGAAAATGCATATAAATCGGTAATTAAACGGATAAATGAACAAAATAAAATAAATTTAACGTTACTTGACCCTTCACTGAAGACATAATTGCTGCCAAAAACCTGATGTGGCAGCAACATCAACACAGACTCTACCTTCTTGTTTTGCCGTGAATTATTTCCTAAATTCAGTTGTGTTTCTCATGTAAAATATCTGCTTTTATTTGGATTACGGCTGAAAAATGGAGCCCGAGTAAGTTGCAAATGTCATAATTTTGATAAAAAGGTTTGAGCCACAATTTAATTCAAGAAATAACTCCTGGCAAAACCAGAAGTTGGTGTCCGTATTGAAAAACGTGTTTTGTGTTTACATTTTTGAGACCTGTGGTGTAACTGTGTTAGCCAGCTAAGAGCTCCAGAGTCAGCCGTTGACATCATAGATGGGCAGAGTTGACGACATTGACTTCTGCTTCCTGTTTCCATGTATTAGCAATCTAATAGGATGCTGACAGGGACCTTTTGTGATAAAAGTCCATCAAGAACACAGTTACACTAACATAGTGTATGAATAACATGACAAGGCACGCCATATTGTATGCTAACCAGAAAATGTATGCAAAATTTTCAATGTTGACCAACAAACACACTAACCACGGTTCCACTGTAATGTAAATACAATTAATCTGTTCCAGACACCCTAAAATATGAACACAAAATATTGTATACACACAAATGAAATGAATCCCTTTTACCTTTATTGAAGGCTCGGCACGAACTCCACGAATGACTGGTATGTTGGCCACAGTGTTTCGAAATTGCCAATTTTAATAGGAGGATTTAATAAGATTTTGTAAATGACTTCTGTCAAAAATGCAATAGTGAATAAACGTTTATTGTTATACTTTTAAAGAGGAACCTATATTAATATTGATTCAAGCACCACTATTTAAGGACCAAAACAGTGCCTCACCAGCCATAACATTGCTGTGGGGAGCTAACAAGTGGTCAATGTTCCACATGGCTGTGCTCGTAGACACGTATATATTATACAAGAAGTGTCTGAGTAGATAGACGCACAGTTGCTCTAATTGTCTGCTACAGCTAAAGCCCGCAGTCAGTCCCTGCCCGTGTTCCGCCTCAGGTAATGCTAATTTACGCAGCACTGCAATGTAGCGCCGGTTGAGGCGGCGTGACAAGATCTCAGCAGGGTGGCTGGAAATTGCACTGATTAGCATTTGGCATTGAAGTAAACGTCTCAGGCCTTTGACAAAGAAAATGCTTTCTTTGTCAAAGCTGCACAACATAACAACGCCGTTTCAGACATAATGTAACTGGAGTACAATAGTGGGCCTTGGGACAGAAAATTCACGTAAGAAAACAATTATTTCATTCCTGAATATAATGCTGCATTCGACCAATTTGGTAAGATGGGAAATCCGATATTTTTTTAACACTGCTGGTGCCCACACAGATGTACTAAAAATAATTACATTAACTATTTGTTTTTCACACCATGTTAAGGCTGTGGGTGTCTACTTTTGGAAAGAAAACCCTCTAAGATTTGTCAACCTCAACAAACACACAGCAACATCGACAGAAGGAGTCCAAAAGCAAAATCACATAAACACCCTAAAACAATTAACTGTAAATTACATAAGTTAGCCATTTCTACCAGGATGTTTGCCAGTTCTATGAGGAAGTTAGCCAAAATACCAGGAAGTTGGCCATTTCTCCCAGGACATTAGCCAAACTATCACGATGTCAGCAAGGTTACCAGGAGTTACAATACGTTAGCCAGACCACAGCTCTGCTAGCTGGAAGTTAGTCAACCAAGCAAGAAATTAGCCAGGCTACCAGGAAGTTAGCAAGCCTAAAAGGAAATGAGCCCAGCTACCAGGAGGTTAGCTAGCCTAGCAAGAAATTAGCCACGCGACCAGGAAGTTAGCAAGCCTAACAGGAAGTGAGCCCAGCTACCATGAGGTTAGCTAGCCTAGCAGGAAATTAGCAAGCCTAACAGGAAGAGAGCCCAGCTACCAGGAGGTTAGCTAGCCGAGCAAGAAATTAGCCAGGCTACCAGGAAGTTATCAAGCCTAAAAGGAAATGAGCCCAGCTACCAGGAGGTTAGCTAGCCTAGCAAGAAATTAGCCACGCGACCAGGAAGTTAGCAAGCCTAACAGGAAGTGAGCCCATCTACCAGGAGGTTAGCTAGCCGAGCAAGAAATTAGCCAGGCTACCAGGAAGTTAGCAAGCCTAAAAGGAAATGAGCCCAGCTACCAGGAGGTTAGCTAGCCTAGCAAGAAATTAGCCACGCGACCAGGAAGTTAGCAAGCCTAACAGGAAGTGAGCCCATCTACCAGGAGGTTAGTTAGCCGAGCAAGAAATTAGCCAGGCTACCAGGAAGTTAGCAAGCCTAAAAGGAAATGAGCCCAGCTACCAGGAGGTTAGCTAGCCTAGCAAGAAATTAGCCACGCTACCAGGAAGTTAGCAAGCCTAACAGGAAGTGAGCCCATCTACCAGGAGGTTAGTTAGCCGAGCAAGAAATTAGCCAGGCTACCAGGAAGTTAGCAAGCCTAACAGGAAGTGAGCCCAGCTACCAGGAGGTTAGCTAGCCTAGCAAGAAATTAGCCACGCTACCAGGTACTTAGCAAGCCAAACAGGAAATGAGCCCAGCTACCAGGAGGTTAGCTAGCCTAGCAGGAAATTAGCAAACCTAACAGGAAGAGAGCCCAGCTACCAGGAGGTTAGCTAGCCTAACAGGAAATTAGCAAACCTAACAGGACATGAGCCCAGCTACCAGGAGGTTAGCTAGCTGAGCAAGAAATTAGCCAGGCTACCAAGAAGTTAGCAAGCCTAACAGGAAGTGAGCCCAGCTACCAGTAGGTTAGCTAACCTAGCAAGAAATTAGCGAGTCTTCCAGTGTAGCTAGACCTAATGGCTGTGCATCTTTAAAAACATGAGCGGGATGGAAGTTGGTGGAATAAATAAATACATTTGAAGATTTGATAAATCAGTTTATGTGATAGCAACATTTTTAATTTTAATCTTTTCCCCGCTGGATGTGTTTTTGCTTTTGGATCATTTCTGTTTTTGGAGCATTTGTACGTTGCTGCGTGTTTGTGACTGAACATAGCGGGCCGACAAGTTTGGTTTTTTACGCTTTAAGGACATGGAAATATGATCCAAGGTAGATCATTTATCTGTTATGAGGACTTTGCGTGCGGCCTTCTCGCCACGTGAGGCCTTCTCTAATTCCCCATCTCTTGCTCAGGGAGCAACTCTGCCTTTGTCAAACATCGATTGAGAAGTAGGCCAGGAGCCGGGGGGGGCGCCAGCTCGGATGTTCCCACAGACGAGAGAGGAGGCCAGCGCTGAGGAGCAGAGGTAGGCAATGTTGTCAGCAGAAGTGGGATGAACTTGATTTCAAACAATGGCTACCGAGCAGGGATGTGGTTGACTTTAGAATCTGCAAAGCCTTTGTTAGATATGATGCAATTGAACGGAAGACATTTTTCCTGTGTGTGTGATGAATGCGTGCGTCGCTGGGATCAATGAAACCGTTCCATATCGTCCAACAGATAGGCATTGATTATCCATTTAGAGCAGTGAAAAGCCCACACTGCCTACATGGTTCTTTCACCCCACACACACTTTCAAAATTGCAATATTGATGAAGTAAAGACGAGTTCAACCATTATTCACTCCCACGAGAGGCCATTTACTGCGATTATTTTCAAAAGAAAAGAAGAAAAAGTGCTTGTGTTTGTCTTTTATAGGTTTACATCACAAAGGCATTAAAGAATCTACAAACCTTTTGAATGGACTTTCAAAAGGATAGGGAGAATGTTCATTTATCCAATTCATTCCTTTTTAATAATTAATTTGCATTGTTTTATGCATGTAAAACTTTTATTATCCTCTATGAAATTGATTTTTGTTCATATTTTGGGGTCTCTGGGACGAATTAATTGGATTTCCATTATTTCCTATGGGACAATGAGTTAGTATTTGATTTTGGAAGGCTTTATACAATATATTACTAAAGTGTTTTTTATGTGTTGGCAAAAGGGTACATGAAACAGTTTTTTCTGCTGTTTAATATTTTTGGTGTATTTCAATGTCTTCTCAATTGTTTTGTTAAAACTCCTTATTTAACTCCTTATTCTAACTTAAATACTTAAACTTGCTGATATAGTTAATCTTCAAACAGCTAAAATAATGCATGAGGCTAAAAATAACCAATTAGCTAAAAATGTCATCGAATACTTCTCGAATACAAGAGAAGAGAAATATGATCTCAGTGAAGAACTAAATTTGAAACACTTCTATGCTAGGACTACGTTAAAAAGCCATAGCATTTCAGTATGTGGAATCAAACTATGGAATGGATTGAGTAAGGAAATCAAACAATGCACAACGAGGAGCCAATTCAAGAAACAGTACAAGCAGTTGGTGTTTGCTAAATACAGGGATTAAGAGTCTTGAACCAGTCATGATGTGCTATATATATCACTATATTGACACTTACTATGGTACCCATTATGTCATATCACCTCGTACTTCGGTACGGGACAAAAAAAAAAAAAAAAAAAACAACAACCCAAAAACGTAAACTATATTAGGAAAGCAGCAAGTAAACAAATGTAAGAGTTACTGATTGTAAAAGTACCAGATGGAGGGGTAGGATTTAATAAGCTTTGCTTCTTCCTACTCCTTTTGGAAATGTGGAACTGTGAACTGATTATGGGATGCACACAATTGTAATCTGATGCATGTTCAAATGAAATAAAACCAAAATTTCTATCTTTCAAAGTGTTGTAAGGTTGAGAGTTGGGGTTCTTTTCTTTCATTTTGTGAATAAAATATACGTAACGATACTGTCGTAACTTTGTTGTACAAAAACCAAGGCAACATATTTGGGGAAAACCAAGGTTTGACTGTATTTGCAAAGGTTTTACCTCCATCCCTTGCTGGATCAGCAGTCAATCGTTAATTCAACGGTACCTGCGTCTGTGAAAGGAAAAAACAGCGCCACTTCAAGATGCCGTCAGCATTGAAGAAAGCGATTGTGTTCTTAAGTTGGCAGCTCAAAAGTAACTTGAGTCAAAGGGGTAGACTTTAAGTGCTCAGTCTTTCTTTTGTCCTGTCCCCAACTTCAAATGCGCAGATTTGTGACCCATCGGCGACTTAGATTCGGTCCCGCTGAGGTGAAAAATCCAATTAACCTGCAGCTCGAGCTGCCTTCGTTATAATCCCCTCCCATAATTATGAAATAACCAGATGCAGGATTTCAAATGAAAAAGGGATGAGAGCGACCGGCTGAGGAAGAGAAGATGAAATAAAACCTTCTGTGCCAGTGGACTGAGTTCCAATTTAACCTCCAGGGGGGAACAGCTAATTCTTAAGACAGGTTTTGAAGGTGAGACCTGCAAAAGTCGTGGTAATCAGGATAAGAATGTCCTAATTATATCCTGACAAAAACAAGATGGTTGCATGTTACATAGTTAGACTGTATAAATCTTCCATATAAGCTGAGAATAAAGAGCGCAGGGGGAGGATCATTGTAAGTCTTCCACAGATGCTCAAAGAAGGCTTTAAAATGATTCCGCAGGAAAAAAGAAAATTAAAAACGGCTACAATGTTTCTTCCTCTGTCATATTGTTTGGAGTAGAATAACACCACAGTGTGGGGGGGTCCTGGGTGATAAATTACCTAAGTATAAAAACACCTTTAGCTCATCCATTTAAAAGCAATTATGGATGTTGTTGCAGCCATTTAGCAGGAGTACAAGGAAAACAAAGTTACACGTCACTTTTCAATGCCTCACATTTATTCACGTGTTTTTTCAGCAAACACGGTGTCCTGCCCGCTGTGCCAGTCTCTTTTATCTTGATTGATGGAAGCTTGAAAACTTTTCACGACAAGCATGAGGTTATTTACACGAGAAGTTATCTTGTCCATTACACAACCGAACCTTGGTTAGCGTTCGACCCCGGTTGCCGTGTTTTCCATTTAACATTGAAAATTCTCAACAAAATTTTGCCCCCGTCAGCTCGCATGCCTTGTTGTTTTATGAATGCACCTGTGTTCTTCATGGAGATTTATCTCACAAAGCATCATGTTAGCATGCCTGTTAGCAATTTGTTAGCATTGCTAACAAAGTGGCAACCAGAACAGGAGGTCAGCCAAATTTTTTGACATTTATTGTTTTTTGGGGTTTGTCTTTTTTTGGTTATTATCGAAATATATAGTGCCCTGTTTTGTTCATTGTGAGCTACCACATGCTAGCTGTTTTTTTCCTCTGCCTTTTAGAATGGGCATAGAGGGGTGTGGCTTGCCATGATGTTCATGCGTTAATTATGCTAAAGATGTCAAGGTAATTGGCTGCACGGCGATCGAATGGTTGGCGCGTAGACCTCACAGTTAGGAGACCTGAGTTTAATTCTACTCTCGGTCTTCTCTGTGTGGAGTTGGCATGTTCTTCCCGTGCATGCGCGGGTTTTCTTCGGGTACTCCGGTTTCCTCCCACATTCCAAAAACATGCTAGGTTAATTGGCGACTCCAAATTGTCCATAGGTATGAATGTGAGTTTGAATGGTTGTTTGTCTATATGCCAATCACAGGGCTGGCGACCAGTCCAGGGTGTACCCCGCCTCTCGCCCGAAGACAGCTGGGATAGGCTCCAGCACCCCCCGCAACCCTCGCGAGGATAAGCGGTAGAAAATGGAATTAATGGAATAATCCAAAAAGTCTTTAAGACTGCAATAAAATACATCTTGGGTGTTTTAGCCATCTTTAAAAACTTATAACCCACAGAAAATTCTGTGAGGGTGTTAGTACTAAAAATATGTATTATTTAAAGTCTTCATATTATATTTCCACATGTACTTCAAAAATGCAAGTCATAAGGATCTGGGAAGGTTTCATTATTATTAAAACATCAACGCCATCGCGTCTTATTTAAATACCACGGGAACCTCGGCCGTTCACACTCGGACCGGGATGAGATCCATAAAGCAGCCAGTGGACTCTGCACTATGTTGATAATTAATAAGAAGAGGGAAAAGAGTTGTAACCTTGAGTGCCGTTGAGCATTGACACGGAATATTGATTCACAATTTCCTTGCTGGTGGCAAAGGTGCTCTGTGAAGACAAGATAGAAAATATATTATGGATGTCTTTGTTGGACCGCACTTTCTCATTACCATTCCAAAGAGTCGGACAAGAGGAAACCTTGTCATGATGATCCCGGCCAAGTGGTCCCAAAGGGTCACAATGACCGTGAGCCAGTGGACAACTCAAAGGACAATTTCTACGTGTGATCTTTGCCACATGACTTGCACCGTGATGTCATTATCCTGCTTGGATAGCATTGTCTTGTTAGCTTGCACCGTTTCTTTAGCCTAGACTGCATTTTACCTTGAACTAAATGAACCGTTCTGAAGTACCGATACAGTCATCCCTGTGTTAATAAATGGAATATTTTCATAGTTAGAGCCTGTTTTTGACTTTGTAAATGCTGCTTTTAACATTAGCAAATGTGAAATAAGACCCCTATTGTCACCATTACACTCCTATCATTCTTTGTTTACACCAGATTGCACAACTGTCATGTTGGAGGGACTCGAGACGGCTTAAGGTTCGAAACACTCAGTTCAAGAAATAACTCATGGCAAAACAGGAAGGTGGAGTCCGTGTGGTGTCTTGCTGCAGCGTCTTACTAAGTCAAGAATCACATCTTCAGCGAAGGTAAACGTAAGCTTAAATGATCGTTAGGCTTTACATTCATCATATATATATATATATATATATATATATATATATATATATATATATATATTTGTTTACATGCATTTGGAGTTGTTTTGTTAGTTTATTTTGCATATAAATAACACAAATCTCATTATAAAATTGCAGAAGTAAAGAAAGTCTATTCTCATTTGACTTTTGGAACCTTAGAGAAAGCCTTTTTATCAGTCCTGATATATACGTACACTACCCCTCAAAAATTTGGTATCACTTGGAAATGTTTTTGGGCCAGTCTGAGATATGACTTTTTCTTGGCAGTCCTGCTATGAAGTCCAGCATCCTGAAGTCGTCGCTTCACTGTTGATACTGACACTGGTGTTTGACGGCTACTATTTACTGATGACCTGTAAGATATCTTTGTCTTAAACTACACACTCTCAGATATTTGTCTTCTTGCACAGTTGTGCATCGTTTTTCTGTCCTTGTTAGACCCAGTTTGTGCTGCTCTCTGAAGGGAGTAGTTAACAGCATGGTAAGAGATTTTAGTTTTGGTTGAGATTTTTAGATGGCTTTTCTAATCATCTATTAGCCTTATAAAATGATTAACTTGGATTAGCAGCCATATCAGGAGATTGATGCAGAGGACTGACAGTGGTTGATAGTAGGCCTCTATGCAAAAATGTACATCCTTCTTTAAAAATCCTCTCATTCATTCATTCACGACAGCTGGGATAGGCTCCAGCCCCCCCGCGACCCTCGTGAAAATCATCTCATTCATTTTAATTGTTTGTGAAATGGATACAAATGTTTGTGAAATAGAAAAAATTGTTGTGCAATGCATTATTTTTTTTGTTTGTTTTTGCAAGTGATGCCAAACTTTTGAGCAGTAGTGTAACTCATGGCAAAACAGGAAGGTGGAGTCCGTGTGGTGTCTTGCTGCAACATCGTGTCTTACTACGTCAATAATTATAATAATCTTCAGTGAAGGTAAACGTTATTTATATTAGTTTACATGCATTTGGAGTTGTTTTGTTGGTTTCTTTTGCATAGAAATCACACAAATCTGATTATAAAATTGCAGAAGTAAAGAAAGTCTATCCTCATTCGACTTTTGGAACCTTAGAGAAAGACGTTTTATCAGTCCTGATATATATGTATGTACTGTATACACATACACACGTACAGTATATAGCCTTTAGAACCTGCTTCCTTTTGAACAATTCACATCTGATGTCTTAGAGGGGACAATGGGAGGTCTTGCCAATCACGCAAAATTCCATTTCCTATTCAATGGATCTCAGCGCAGATAGCCGAAGGGAGAGGAGCATTATGTTGACGGGAAAAAAGGAGACAGCGGACAAGCAATTAATGATATCTGAGCTGAGGTTTCATATCGCCAGCAATCAAAAATAGATTTAAATGATCGTACGGTCGAATGTCAGGCGTGCTTGCTCCTTTCAAGCCATTCCCCTCTTAATACAGGGGGCTAAATTGCTTCGGCCATATTTGTGATAATCACAGCATTGAGAGTCAGCGCGATGAATGGTTCCTTTTTAAAAGTTCCAGCACAAGCCCTGGAAATAGACTTTTAATATGAATGTATTTCAGCAACCGCCAGTGTAATGGATTACGCTGGATGATTGATTTAGTTTCACTCTTTAATGTCCACCTGCATGTTTTTACAGGTAGTGCTTTAATAACGGTGTCTGGAAATGTAATGCATCAACTGTATGAGCAGTGTAATTATGCTCATAAACACTCGTGTTGTTTTTTATTGGTACCTACGATATTTCCTTCACGCACTTGCAGGGGAAAGGCAGGGCTGGGGGGAGAGGGGCTTGACAGATGCTGAATGGTAGTTTTGTCATGGGTGCATCAGGGATTTCAGCTTTAAGGTGAAATCAAACAGGAGCTGCATTACAGCTCGCTTTGATGCTATGGCTTCCAGCTGCGGCTGGCACACAGTGATGTACGGCTTGTGTGGATACGATGTCTGCAAGGACCTTAGTCTGGCCATATAGTCTTTTTACACGGCTGCTTCCGGGCAAACAGGGAAGAACACGGAAATCTTTTTTTTATGTTATTTTAAGAGCAAGATTAAAAGAAGGCAGGGAAAAAAGGAGAAGGTTAGCTAAAATAACACTGCCATTGAGATCAGCAGGTGGCCACGGTATTATCTTAAGGCCCAAGGGCCTAAACCAGGGCTTTCAAAGTGCGGCCCGGGGGCTGTTTGTGGCCCACAAACAATTATATTAATTTTTCATAATTTAACAAGAACACAAGCATAGAGTCAAATTAGGTACGAGAAAGATGTTGTCATCAAATGGGGAAAGAGGTATAACAAATAAAAGAGGAATAATATAGCATATATAGTATTATTATGAAAAACAACATAATTTTATTAGCAGAATGCTGAAACCTTTAAAAATAAATGTGTTTTTTTTATTTGTCATTCTGAGAAACTAAACAAAATAAAGTTGTAGTTTGAGGAAAATCAGGTTTCGGGAAAAGTTACAATATTATGGGAATAATGTCTAAATATTATGGGAATAAAGTCAGAATATTACAAGAAATACCTTTTCTCCACATTAACAGCAACTTCTCACCATCTTCCATCATTTGTGGTAGTGTCCACATTTTTATTAATACCACAAGAATCTACGAACCAAAGGGTAAAATTTTACAATGTGATACGTGCAATAGTGTACGAGAACAGAGGCAAAATTGAGTTGAAAATTTTTGTTGAAAACTGAATCATTTGAAAACCAAGGTTTGCCTGTACTTACAATACAGAATAACTTGATCTGGCAAAGGTGCAAGTTTGATGGAGATAGTCCACCCCGACAAAAACGATGTATTCGGCAAAAGGTAGGACGGAGCTGAGAAGAAGCACACTCTTGTGGAGTTCAGTAAATGAGGCAACAATCCGCCATTGCTACTGTGCAAAGCGCCAAATTCTCAGGATCAAAAGGAACAGACAATGAGGACAAAGAAAAAATAAACAACAAGCAATCCTCAACCAAACACAGAGGCAATGAGAAGTGTGACACTCCTCATTCTAGTACAACTGATGGAATACACTGTTTTCAAATGTATTATCACGACCATTTTTATTTTTTTTACTGAAGTTTGTGAAGGTCAATAAAGATACCAACAAAACACCGAAATGTTGTTTCTTTTTTCTAACATTGATTTTTGCAGCTCAGCAATTGGATAAAACACTCACAGCAGCCGCTCTGGCCTCTGTTAGAATTTATGAAATCTTAATTTCACTTCTCGGAATGCTTCTCAGATAGATCTTTGAAACGCGGCATTGGATTGCTGATCTTGCATTATTGTTGTCAGTGGCAGGTTAAGAATTGTTAAGGGGAGCCTGCCTTTTTATATTGTCATAAAATCTGCTGTAGTATCAGTCATTGCCTTTTTAGAATTTAGAGTCCAGACCTGCCAACGTGTACGGATTTCTGTTTGCTCTCCAGGTACGCATTTTGCTAAATTTTGCCGGCATTTGTCTGTCGTGTCACGTTCACTTAAAAAAAAAATCCTGAGCTGCTGCAACTTGGACCATTGTGATTGGTCATCTTGAAGTACATTATTTGCTCATTCCTCCGATTTTAGATCTACTGACTGGTGTCACGCATCGTCCACAGCACATTTGGTACTGGCCCGTTGCACATTGTAGAAATAAAAAAAAAAAACCAGCAAAAATGCCAAAAGATAGACCAAAAGTCATAATGTAACACAAAGCTTTGTCTGTAAATATGTATCATGTCCCGCATCACCCCCACCGACATCCTTTGATATTTCAAGTTGGCAGGGGGAGTACTCGAAAAATTCTTCAAGTCTTCAAGGTTGGCAGGTCTGTGAGTCAATCTGAATGCAGGCTCTTGTTTTGTAAGTCATTGAAGATCACCCAGATGACTAGCAGAGGCTACAGTATTTACATGTGTCACCCGTAGAGACGTGTCTATTTAACCCGTGCTTCATGCCGTGTGTTATTCCTCCAACTGTGCATTAATTTCCTGTCGGGTTCAAATCGTTTGTCACCCTGTGTCAGTCACATCGCCGCTTTGTGCTCAAGGATCTTACCGCCACATTTGCAGGAAGTGTTGTTGTCGCTGAATGGTACACCGGGTCACATGGTCGATAGTGGCAGAGGTCCTGTGGGGTCAAGGCAGCTGACAGGGCCCCCACGGTTTGCCACTGCATGATAAATGTTTTAGCTTTAATGGCGGGACTGCATCTTGGGAAAGATGTAAAAGATGCAAAGCAGAGTGGGTGGAGTCACGTCCTCTGGAATGTGTCACTCATCAATGACTGATAACTAATGAGTCTTGGAGATGCGGGTCAGTGAGGACAAACAAAGTCATGGGGAGAAAAACAAAGGTCCACTTGATTAAAACAGCACAGCAGATTAACCAGGCTGCCTGTACATATTTGCTCAGGCACATTAATCAACACTGGATAGACTCAGATTTGCTAGTGATTATGCTGCTTTGAGTTTGCAATTTTCCACACAATTCAGAGCATTTGCTAGTTTGCGAGTTGCAAAAAAAAAGATGTAATAACACCAATTGTGACACAATTGCAAATCAGTGAGCACTGTGCTTGATTTGTCTACAGTTTTGCACAGTCGACAAAACAAGATTTGACTCATAACTCGGTGACAGCCAAAATATCCATGTTAGTATTAACTCGTATTACATTTTTCAAGGTTGCTTGGCAATGGAATTTATCTCAGTGAAAATACTGCTAGGAAAGGGGTGAGACTAAATAATACAATTTAACTGCATTTTTTCTATTGTTTGCTATTATTATTATTTCAGTCATTCCTCGTTTATCATTGTTAATTGGTTCCAGGCCCGACCGCCATAAGTGAATTTCTACAAAGTAGGAGTCAGAATATCTTCATATAGAACATAGAAAACCTGTTTCTAACTTTCTAAATACGGATTTTAACATTATTGTTATGGGGTTTTTATTCTGTGTAGACAAGGAATATATGTTTTGTTGGGATCTGGGTGTTTAGGGGGGTGGGACGAGACAAGTCTTGACTTCTTCCCACTCCCTTTCAAACATGTGTACATTCATATATACATAGGTTTTTTTTTTTCATTTGTATTGATTTTGGTTGGTTTCTTGTGCTTTGGATGTTTTTCACGTTCAAAATGAACAAATGAATAAAAAACAAAAACTTTTTTTACACTCGATCTCAGCCATGGCATATTGCCTCGTGTGAAAGGAAATATAATCTCATGTCCAGTGGCCACAATACTAAAATCAACTTTTTTTGATCACCGCTTATCCTCACGAGGGTCGCGGGGGTGCTGGAGCCTATCCCAGCTGTCTTCGGGCATGTTTTTAGAATGTGGGAGGAAACCGGAGTACCTGGAGAAAATCCACGCATGCACGGGGAGAACATGCAAACTCCACACAGAGATGGCCGAGGGTAGAATTGAACCCGGGTCTCCTAGCTGTGAGGTCTGTGCGCTAACCAGTCGACCGCCATGCTTCTTTCAATATTTTTGACTAATAATAGGCCATAGTCAACCACGAAACAACAATCATTTAGTAATTGTTTTTGAAAAAACATGATATAGTGAAGCTATATTACACTTTTAGAGTCGTTCTATCAGTTTGGTGCATTGTCAGGTTAATTGTTTCTCGTAGAGGCCTTAGTGAGAGAGATGTACTTTACTCTAACTTGTTAAGCATATTCGAAATATACAAAACCATCATCATTCACATGCAAGTTATACTAAAATTCACTTGTATTTAAACCCACACCAAATGTGTGAACGTCAGCTACGTCAACAAATACGCTACCCTTTGTTCCGAATGGCATTTTAAAGCTATATTTTAGCTAGAGCGTCTTGACTTTCTGCAAAGTTAATGAAATACTGAATTATGTTCTGGTGTCTGGAAGTGATTAAGTGGGCGGTGGTCCACCCCTGTTGGCAACAAGTGCAAGATGTTTCAGAGAAATGCAAGAAAAAGCCAACAAGAAGCAATTTATTGTCAACTATTTACTTGTAAATTACAAGCATTCAACAGCGGCGCCAGCCAGAGGAAAAAGCATCGGCTTGTAATATCTATATACTGTAATTGGCACTCATTTGTAATCTGACACCTTTCAGTGCTTGTTGTTGCTTGACAATAGGGGAAATAATGACAAAGTATCACTTTAGCACATCCTGTAATTAACCTCATGAATATATATTGGCTTGTTTGTTTTTTCCGACGACATACATTTTCACCTTTTGCATTTCATCAACACCCTCAGAAGCAACTCAACGCAATCCAGCCTCAACCTGGAGGTAAAACTGCTGACTCATGTCTGGTCACAGTACCACCATATTTCTTTGTAGTTAAAAAGTCTCCTAAGACACATTTGATGGATTTAGTGACAGTTTCTTCTTACAGTTCCTTGACTCACAGGTACATTAGACTGGTGATCACTTTAAATCCGCATGGTTGGATTGCAGCAAAGTACTTGAGATAAGCACTAATTGGGGTCATATACTTTGTGCTAAATTAACATTTACAAGTAGCACGAGTCTATTGGTGTCAGTCAGTTAAATCCATGACATCACTCTACATTACACACTTCACAAAGCTGCTACACAACTCTAATGCGTGTCATAAACTGCTGTACCTGACGTCTGTGCTTTTTAAAAATTATAATTTGGTGCCACATTTAAAAGCATATACACTCCTTTGACCTTGCCATTTCTTGCATTCAGAGGATACGGTGCTACCAATGGTGACATGGATCAATGGTGACTTTTGTGGAAGATTGTCTGACTGAACAGTTGCATCATTTTGACTGTATTAGGCTGTATAATAGTTTCCCAAGCAGTAACTTTTTCACAAGGTATAAAAGTCAGACGAGAATGAAATAAATGGTTTTGGACGTTGTTATACTTTTTATATGGCATGTCTTACAAAAAGGCTATTTCTTTCCGATAATACCACAGAGTCATTAATTTTCATTAAGGTCGCTGGGGTATGCTGGAACTTATCCCAGCTCACTTTGGGCGAAAGGCAGGGGTTGCCAGCCAATACACTACGACTCAAAAGTTTGGGATCACTTGCAAATTTATTTGTTTTCCAAAGAAAAAAAAAATTCATGCATCTCACAAACATTTGTATCCATTTCACAAACAATTAAAATGAATTAAGATGATTTTCAAAGAAGGATGTACATTTTTGCATAGAGGCCTACTATCAACAACTGTCAGTCCTCTGCATCAATCTCCTGGTATGGCTTTCAATCCAAGTTCATCATTTTATAAGGCTAATAGATGATTGGAAAAGCCATCTAAAAATCTAAACTAAAACTAAAACCTCTTACCATGCTGTTAACTACTCCCTTCAGAGAGCAGCACAAACTGGGTCTAACAAGGACAGAAAAACGATGCACAACTTTGCAAGAAGAAACAAAGAAACAAACAAGAATTATTCCATATGATCGGTGTCAGAATCGGTCAATTTCACTCATGGATGATTGGTATCAAAATTGGCAACATAAATCCATCATATTTACGAAGTCAACAGATTTTCAGACTACAAAAATATTCCATTTATTGACTTGGAATCCTATATTTTGGAAATTAATTTATCGCTGGCAGGTCTGTGACCAATTAATTAAACCAGGGGTGACTGTAATCATGTCAGAAATCATGACAGAAAAACGCTGCACAACTGTGCAAGAAGACAAATATCTGAGAGTGTGCAGTTTAAGACAAAGACGCCTCACAGGTCGTCACCTGGCAGCTGCACTAAATAGTAGCCGTCAAACACCAGTGTCAGTATCAACAGTGAAGCGGCGACTTCAGGATGCTGGACTTCATAGCAGGACTGCCAAGAAAAAGCCATATCTCAGACTGGCCCAAAAAAGTGATCCCAAACTTTTGAGCGGTAGTGTACATACGTACAACAACTAAGACCAGCATGGCTCAGGTGAGAGAGTGGTGCTGAACGAGTGGTCGTCTCCCAACCTGAAGGTTGCGGGTTCAATCCATCGTCCTCCTGTGATCATTTTGAAATATCCTTGGGCAAACCCCAAGTTGCTCTTGATGTTGTGTTATCAGAAGGTAACTGTGCTAACTGTGTCAAAGCAGTTTGAGTGCCTTGGAGGTGGAAAAGCACTATATCAGTGAAAGACCAACCTTTCACACTCAAATTCCTACCTTTGGTATGTTTAGAGTCACCATTTAACCTAACATGTTAATGGTGACATTACATATCGTATGTCATCATGTGTTTCTCCAGAGAAAACCCACACACTGAGATTTAAACCCAGATCTTCCAGATCTCCTGACTGTGTGGCCGGTATGCTAACCACTAGCCACCATGCGCCTGTAATACCACTGAACACAGTTTAAATGATCATGCACTGAAGACATATCTAAAGTAGAGGTGGTCCTTGGTTTACAGTGTTCCGTGTTATGTCCCATGACTCTTGTCAAGGCTTCGAAATATGTAGATAGGAGACAAGATCATTTTGGCATGTTGTCATTGGCACAGTACGAGTGGAAAAGGAGTCGCTTTGTAAGTGTCTGCCAAAAAAATACTACCCTCACTTGAATATGAGCAAAAGCAGTGTGTTTTGGAGTGGCCATGGAAAACCAGATGAGTGGGGGCAGATCAGGTCACTTGAGCCCACAGAGAAGAGGGAGAAGGGTGGGGGGATGCAGGCTAATTCGGAAATGGAGTGTCATTGCATTTCACCTTCATTAGTCAGAGTCACCACAGGTTCTCACCCAGTCTTAGTTGGTTAGTTAGCCATCACAGCTGCTGCCTTGCATAATGACAAAGTGCAGTAAATGGTCAAAGGCACAGGGTGACTGTTGCCTTGCCAGGAATTGGCTGGTGGATAACATCACCCTTCACCACTCATTTATTTCCCATGGATGTCCTCACTGTGGGAGGGGGAGGAACCACGCAGAAACGAAAATTATTTTATTCTGAATATGAACTGGAGCACAAAGCTTCCCATGTTAAATGTTAGCGTGGCAAAAACAACCATAATGGAAACAAGCAACACTTTGTTTTGAGAAGCCAAACGCTTTACTTAAGTGGCCCCGCCAACTATTCCTCTTCACTGAAATCCAAACAGAATTCACTGTTGAGGCACTACACTGCTGACCGTCTCCCAACCTGAAGGTTGTTGGTTCGGTCCTACTCCCCTGACCGTGTTGAAGCATCCTTGGGCAAGGTACGGAAGCCTCGTTTTTTCCTGATGTTGTGTCATCAGAAGGTAAATGTGCTAACAGTGTCTTGTAGTACAAGGTAGAGACGTTCTATACAAGTGAACGTGATGCTTGACCTACAACCCTTGTGTATATGAGCCACCTGTATCGCTTTGTTGTCTCCCAGATTGCCTTTGGACTCCTTAGACAGCATTCAATCAGTCTTATCACATGATCTCACATGGCTTCCAGCCTGCATTTCCTTTTTGTTAGTTTTGTCTGCTTGAGCTATTTGTTTGCTAGATTTATTTATCTTCCACGGCTCTATTAAATATTTCTGGGGCCCTTTATTTTAATTTGTTATGTTTACTTTGCAGTTCTTTGCCCAGCATGCTCATTCATATAATTCTTGTAATTGGCATCCTTACAGGGACACATCAAAGCAGTTTCCTCATTCAAGTCTTCATTGTTATCAGTGCGTTGAATACAACGGAATGGAACCGCTTACGCCAAACTATCTAGATTTCCCACTTGTGATTTTTGAGAAAGTTTATCGAGAGGGGTCTGATCCCACCCAAAACACAGCAACATTGTCACTGAATTAGTAACACTAGCCACGTTTACACAAGGAGTTTTTCTCTTTACAAATGGAATCTTTCTGAATGACTTTTCCGAAAACAATGGTATCAATGGAAAAGGAATATTCCAATCTCTTGTCTACATGCGCCGCTATAATCAAACAGAATAGTCAATGGGGCATGCCCAGTAAAACGTAAACATCAACATCACGGGATACCGACTTTTCCGAGTTTTTCTTTCACTTGTTGGAATAACTTCGTATTGCAAGTTTTTCGTTTGTCCAGTCTTGAAATTTAGTTTTGATCAAAAACAAACTTCCACAGCAGTCCAGTGCCGATTGCTTGCCTCCATTTTTAAAACTGAAGAACGTCTTGAGCTGCGTGTTACATATCATATCTGAGCATGCGCTGAAAAAACGCACCCAGGATAAATGTAAACATTCAAAAATAAAATTCAATCTTGCTAATATTTTATAATTAAACTCGGGACATGTTTTATATACATATATATTTTCATTTTAAAATAAAACTGCACTTGTGAATGGCGTATAGAAGGGTTTAGATTCTGTTCCACAGGTGGCGCTAATGCACACCAAAGCTGCTTGCTAACCGCCAATAAACAACAGAAGAAGAAAAACACCACAAAGAAGAACGCAGTCTGACAACTTTCCATTTGAGCTGGTACAAGATGGCTCAATTGGATTGGGGAAAGTAATATTCCACCCCTGTGAATCTGATTATATGGTCATTCGGATTGGCATTCGGAATGAGATGTATACAAATGTTACAGATGTATACAAATGTTACATTCTGGCTGTTTGAGCAAATAAACCGAATGCAATTGGAATATTTGGGTCCATGTATACGTGGCTACTGATCTGTTGTCTAATTCCGAGACAGAACAGGTATGTATGAGGTGTGTTCCATAGACAGTCCCGTTATGTGTTTCCCAAATATCACAATTCAGTGTCATTTTATGATCCTTGAGATGACTCAATGAATTCTATTCTATTTACAGCTTCAAGAACTTCTCAAGAATTTATCAAATACACTGAAGCCAATACAGGCAGGGATTTAATAAGCGAGCAACAGCGATAAAAAATGTTACATGAAATTGAAAGGAGCATAACAATGAAGCAGGTGTTAACTCATTGTGATGACGGTAAAACACAGCGTTTAATGAAGAGCCCCCCCGCCCCCCATTTATGGATAGTTTTTATGGTGGTCTTTTATTGCTGCAGCTGTTGTTTTCCATGTCAGGTGTTTTAAGGCGTGAAGAAAGATCCTCTCTCATCATTGGACACAGTGACAGCGTGGTGACTGATAATCCCTGTGAATAATCTGAGAAACGCACACAATCTCTGCAGAAGATACGACTGATACAGAGTTCCCCGGTTTAGACGAGTCGTTTTGTATCGGGTGGGATCGTCCCTCGGTAATCTGGATTTGCTTGGTCTGTATCGACTATTACTGTGCATACTTTGCTTCCGTAGTGCGGGACTTCCACACCTATAAATCTTAATTTTGTTGACTGGGCTACACACAAAAAATGAAAGAATCCAATTTGATATTTTTTAAAGCATATGCTAATAAGTTATAATGACTGTATCTCAGCTTTTCCATGTAGGTAAAAAAGCATGTTAGTAATATCAGCTTCTGTATTTGCTCTGTTACCTTATGTTGTTTTTCCCCACAAATATTTCAACTTCCTTAAATATTTTTTTTGTAAATTTTCCTCTTTAATATTTTGACATCATTACCATAATGTTAAAACCTTTTCCCACAATATTAGGACTTAAAACTCTTTAATATGTCAACATTAGGCTGCTAAAATGACATTTTCTTCGGCACAATATTAAACATTATTCTCATAAAATTCCAAACTTCACTGCTGTGAGGTGGGGGGGACCCCTCAGCAGCAACAGGACAGCTGGAAAATACGTGCTATGACTTAGTATATGGCAAACCAATGCTTTCACTAAGTCTCTGACACTAAGTCTCTGACTACCAGTCCATACATTTTTTTGCTACTCACTTTTGGGAAAATAAGTCACCAAGAGGGCTACACGACGGTAGAGCGGTTAGCGCGCAGGGGAGACCAGGGTTCAATTCCACCCTCAGCCATCTCTGTGTGGAGTTTGCATGTTCTCCCCGTGCATGCGTGGGTTTTCTCTGGTTTCCTCCCACATTCCAAAAAATATATATATGTGCCCTGTGATTGGTTGGCGAGACCAGCTGGGATAGGCTCCAGTACCCCCGCGACCCTTGTGAGGATAAGCGGTAGAAAATGAATGAAACCACCAAAAGGGTTTGGAAAGTCACCGGATTTAGTGAGAAAATAGTTCAGAAAAATATCAGAGCATCCATCTAACCTTCTTATCCTCACTGGAGTGCGGGGGTACCCTGTCTTCGGGCCCCCTGGGCTGGTTGCCAGCCAATTACAGGGCACATATAGACAAACAACCATTCACACTCTCATTCATACCTATGGACAATTTTCATTCATTCATTCATTTTCTACCGCTTATCCTCACGAGGGTCACAGGGGGTGCTTGAGCCTATCCCAGATATCTTTGGGTGAGAGGCGGGGTACACCCTGGACTGATGGCCAGCCAATCACAGGGCACACATAGACAAGCAACCATTCACACTCACATTCATACCTATGGACAATTTGGAGTCGCCAATTCAAAAGGCTTACGGAGTTCAGTGTTACACATGTCCGTTGTCACACTTTGTTCTGTTGAATTCACTTGTAACAGGTAACAGGTAAAATATTTATTGATTTTTTTCCCCACAAGTTTATAAGCTGTGTAATGTTTGGTGGCTCAAGGGTTTTTTTTTTGTTTGTTTTACTGGAAGAGGAGGCATAATGTCTCTGTTGACGCTGAAGTTTGCCGACCCCTGGTATAGCGTATTCGCCTTGAGGTTGTATCAAATATGTCTTTTCCCCGTACTCCACATTTGAAGACAATTCATACATCCAACAGACCTGCTCTCCTCCGAGGCCTGCCCGAGATGAAACAAAGCATACACCTCAATAGGTCTCCATAGGACTGACCGCTCTCGGACTGGCGCCTGGAAGATTGACAAGTGAGCATTATTTTTCAGTGGAAAGTGGCAGGCGGTCCCTTATGTGATATAGAGGCATGTCAAGGGCTGCTCTCCTGCTATCTCTTTGTGTGTAACCCCTCCACTCCCCCCCTCATCCAACTCTGCTCTTCAAGCGTGCCTTTGAGCATTTAAATGATCAGAATTGTGCAACGAGGCTGTCTGCCCCCATGCTGTCAAACGTGGACGGATATGTTTCAGCAAGTAAAAGAGACGGACGTGAACGGTACACACAAATACACACTCTGCCGTTCTATATGTGAACACACACATTGGGCCAGCAGCGATTCTCCAGACAGGCAAACGCCTGTCGGCGTATCCGTGGGTTGATCCGGGCAGAAAAGTGGAAAAATGGGCTCCTCAGTGGAGATGCAGTCAGTCATAGAACTGTCCAAAGCCAACAGCGTTGTGTTTAGTGGGAGAGCAGAGGGTAAACAGCCTGCCTCCTTTTATTCCACCTTTGCTCATCAACTGTAAAGTCCCATTTTTTCCGATGGAGGAAACACAGAATGGACTTCCTTAACTTATTTTATTGGTAAGATGTTTAAATGGCCATGGTTAGCCACAGTATAAATGATAAAAATACTTATACACGTCATACTTTAAATTTTGTGGCTTCACTCTATTGTGATTATTATTTTGAAATCATGTTGTTTGGTCGTTGAATATGGCCAATTATTTCTCCAAAAATATGCATATTTAAGCAAATTTTACATATTTTTTTCCCCCAAGTTGAGCATAAAAATGATTAACGAAACTAAAATGCAAATATAAGGTATTGAGAATACATATGTATTATTCTACACTGGTCACAAGATTACGGTAATGTGACATTGATGAGACGATACCCTTCACAGGAAGTACTTGGTGATAATGAGACTCTCACAGTGGAAACATGTGTAAGTCTATTTTTTAAGTCTTATTGTTTCCTACTATATAGAGTAATGGGAGTGTAAAGGTTACTGTATTTGATGTCTAGAGGCATCTGATAATGTTAACAATTTAAAAGGTTGTATACCGGTTTTATTAATTCATTCATTTTTTACCGCTTATTCTCACGAGGGTCGCACGAGGGGTGCTGGAACCTATCCCAGCTGTCTTCAGGCAAGAGGCGGGGTACACCCTGGGCTGGTCACCAGCCTATCACAGGGCACATATAGACAAACAACCATTCACACTCACATTCATACCTATGGACAATTTGGAGTCGCCAATTAACCTAGCATGTTTTTGGAATGTGGGAGGAAACCAGACTACCCGGAGAAAACCCACGCATGCACGGGGAGAGCATGCAAACTCCACACAGAGATGCCCAAGGGTGGAATCGAACTCGGGGCTCCTGGCGTGCTACCACTTGGAGCAGCCCAAACAGGTTTTATATGCTGAAAAAAAATCTGATTTATAAATAAGGAATCATTCATCGGGCTGCATGGCGGTCGAGTGGTTAGCGCGCAGACAACTAAGCTAGGAGACCTGAGTTCAATTCCACTCTCGGCCATCTCTGTGTGGAGTTTGCATGTTTCCTTGTGAGGATAAGCGGAAGAAAATGAATGAATTAATAATTTGTCACCGTTGAGTCAAGAACCAATTAGCAGTGATAAACGATGGGATTGCAGTACCTCGGTTTTCATTTTTGATTTGTTCCAAAAGGTCAGACTAAAACTGAAACATACAAAAATATGCAACAATAAGCCTCCCATCCAAGGGCCATCCTGAGATGAGGGAGTTATTCCATCCTGCATTAGATGGGGGAAATGCACTGATCTAACCAACTGAAAGTGTAATAATGACAAAAACGTTAAGCTTAGCATGGCTCACCACCCATTGGATTGTGTCTGAAAAGAACATTTGTGTAATTATGGCTAAAGCTCGTCAGGTCCTGGCTGCCGTAGCAGGTGTCACATTTTCACTTTTAAGAGCTTTCCCAGTAGCTGCTGACTGCATCCAGTAGACAGGAACTGCCAGGTTTCTGCTTTTAATGAAACTTGGCCTGTAAGTCACTGTAAGTCCTGTTTTCTCTCAAGTCTGACAGAGGAACATGAAAAGTCTGTTTCGGGAGTAAAGAGTAGATGTGCCCACTGGCCACAGTCCAGTTCTGGTCACACTGGAAATCATAAATCATTTGGGTGATTTATATGCAGGCAGCTATTACGCCTGTATTTTTTCCCCCTCAAAATTATGATAATACGTTCCTGAAATCTGGAGCATATTTCATTTACATTTAGTAAATAGAAAAGTAAGCTAAGGTGTGTTTTGCTTGTTTGCCACATTAATCACATTCAGCGAGTTATCCAACATTCCTCGGTGGGGTGTTTCTTGAAATTGGATGTCAGTGAGCAGTGTCACACTTCAATTTGCTCCGTCAAGAAGCCGGGTCCAGTGGTTAGCCTGTCACCGGGGCAAAGGGCCACTGAGCATAATATGCCCACACCGAGATCTGAAGATTTTCCTGGTCAGCAGAACCCGTGTTTGCTTAAGCTGCGAGATGTCAGACTCTACCTTCCTCGGCCCTTCAAACGCGCTGGAAAAAAATTGACACGTCGGTCGCAAATAGATTCATCAGTCGGGGGAAATCCAATATCCCTTAGAAATCTCTGGGAATCATCCGTTTGACAGTGTACGCAGGGTTCAGAAGAGACCTCTGAGTCCAGAAGCGGGATATGTGAGCATTACGATGGCTATGATACACAACATTGACATTCTGAAAACAGCCTTTCTTTGGATTTTCACTGGGGTGAAATTGGACAAATCAAATATACGGTATCTTGACAGTGATCTAAATCCTCCGAGTCCTTTTCAAACTATTTGGAAATGAGATGCACCGCTAACTTCCAGTCCAAGTGCCTCCACATGTCACGCTGTTGACTTTGACCCTGTTGCAACCGTCTTAGGGGATAGATTGAGTTTCATTCGGTGGAAAAGTTCCATTTTGTGGGTGACCTGACGTCTCTTGTAACGTTTTGGAAGTTAATTCCACGTCCCATTATGGGCTCTATATTTGTTAGACTTGAATAAACAAGGAGTACATGTCTCCCATGACTCTAACGCAAGGCATTTTGGAGTTTCACATCCCTTGGCATGAATGCTGGCAGGGTTTTTAGAGGAGAGAACAGCTGCAAGCTTCCTGTGCGTATACAGTGCAGACAATGTGTGCAGAAATATTTACAAGGGATCTTCTCACTGCTGGCTTGCGAGAAATAAAGCACCCTTCACAGATAGCTCATAAAGAAATCAAGGTCCGACATGACTGATCTCGTAATTCTCCGACAAATACACTACTGCTCAAAAGTTTGGGATCACTTGCAAATTTCCTTGTTTTCCAGAGAAAAACACATTTCCCTGCATTTCACAAACAATTTTTTTTTCCATTTCACAAACATTTATGTCCATTTCACAAACAATGAAAATGAATCAAATGATTTTCAAAGAAGGATGTACATTTTTGCATAGAGGCCTACTATCAACACCTGTCAGTTCTCTGCATCAATCTCCTGGTATGGCTGCTAATACAAGTTCATCATTTTATAAGGCTAATAGATTATTAGAAAAGCCATCTAAAAATCTAAACTAAAACTAAAATCTCTTACCATGCTGTTAACTACTCCCTTCAGAGAGCGGCACAAAATTGGGTCTAACAAGGACAGAAAAATGATGCACAACTGTGCAAGAAGACAAATATCTGAGAGTGCGTAGTTTAAGACAAAGACGCCTCACAGGTCGTCACCTGGCAGCTGCACTAAATAGTAGCCGTCAAACACCAGTGTCAGTATCAACAGTGAAGCGGCGACTTCAGGATGCTGGACTTCATAGCAGGACTGACAAGAAAAAGCCATATCTCAGACTGGTCCAAAAAACATTTCCAAGTGATCCTAAACTTTTGAGCAGTAGTGTACAAGAGATGTGACTAAGGAGGAGGAGAAGGTACAAAGCCATCGAGCTTAAAGGGAAATTACAGCCATTTAGGAATTTTGAGACACGTTGTTCTCTTTTCTGTTGTGTTCTAAAGATATAAAAACGGATAAAAAGAGACAGCTCAAGCTGTCCCATTGAACATGAATTGACAAGTTCAATGTTATGGTGTAAATTTCATCTTACATTTAACATTACATGTAACGTTCTGCTTTTTCTGTGCACGGTCGTCTCCCAACCTGAGGGTTGCCGGTTCAACCCTCAGTCGGTGAATAGATTTCAGCACATTCCTAGGACATTTATACATTTCATTTGATTTTGCATTCACACACCATTTCTCCTGAAATTTCTTCATATACTTACAAGTATAATTAGGGCAAAATGACATTATGGATACAGCATCTTTGTATTTTTACCTACAGTATTATAGTATGCTAAAAGTGTTTCCAAGGTTTGTCTATCCAAATTCTACCAAAATTGTCTGATGATTTGCAGCTGAGCTGAGAGAAGTTTGGGGAAAGTTGCAAAGACCTCATTCCATAAAAAGTAATGTTTTGCTGCACTTAATTCGAGTCTCTCAGCGCTGTTGACTTCCTTGTTATAAGAAGATCAAAGACAAGGCGCTAATTAATATGTGTTCAGGAGTGTACTTTACCTGGATGAAAGGCTGGATGATTACAGCATTATCCTCGTTTCCAGCCAAGAGAAAGAGGATGCAATGCAGTGCGAAAATGTCGCACTGTCACGTTTACTGATGAGAAATAACCAGCAGTTTGCAGACTTTGAAAGCAAAAAGTGAGTATCTTATTAAATATGTGTTATAGAGATTCTGTGCTTATTTGCTTGCGTTATAAAATGCACATTTTTCTTTCCTCTGTCAGGGGGTCGCCACGGCGATTTAATTTGGTTTCGGCTTTTTTTTTTTTTTTCTTACACCGGGTTCCATTCCTGATGCAACCCTGGCCGTGAAAGGCAGAAGCGTGTACCATTACGCCACCAGGGATGGAATAAAAACTCAAAAATACTATTTTTAACAGGCAAATGCAAAGCATGTGGGTTTAAGGATGGCAAATGTCCTGAAAAGTGTTTCAAAAAGTGTCAAAAAAGTATATTCAAACCAAAGTCAAGCCAACATTCTTTTAGGTGTGATGAAATTCAAGTCACTTTGAAGGATGCACGGCTCATTTGTCTGACTCGGATTCCCGAAGCCTCATGTATACTTCAATCCAACTGAGCAGATCTTTTCCACAGCATGGGGGCTCTGGAAAAACTCTTAACAATGGAATCACAGTGGAAGGGGGACTTTTCCACTTTCCAGTATAAACTGGAGGAATGATTGCCGAGACAATTAAGTCATAGAGTATGTACATATGCACTCCTGAACTCCGGAGTAAGATGAATCATTGAGTGAATGATAGAAAACACTACACAGGCTGCCCTGGTGTCTATATCATGTCTCTAATCACTGAGCTTACCCAGTAACTTTCCAATGGAAGTTTATGATATTTTAAAAAGAGTGGGACATTTTTTTTTTGTTATTCATCAGTTCCAAAAGGTCAGACGTAAACCACAGGAATTCAGATTCAGCAAATCGTGGACGGTATGAGGTGATTCACTCATCGAATCTACCGAATGACGCTGGGAATGTCGAGAGTAGGTAGGATTGCAAGGTTTATAGTGTTTCTTTCTGTGTAAATATCCCATGTTACAGCTGTGACTTATTGACAAATATGGACTATACTGTATATGTACACATTTTAATCATCTTAAAATTTACAGAAATTATTTGTAGACACCCAAACTTAACAATAAATACATGTTAGTTAGAATAATTATAGTTGTAAATGCATAAAACAGCTTTCTTTGGCCCAGGTTGTGGGTAATTGATCAGAAGTCTATGACTATGCGCGGTCGTGAATGTCCAGGGATCCACTGTATTCCAATTAGAGCTTTCTACATTCAGGGTTTTTTCCCCCCATATTTTTCTCAACTTGTGGCTCATAAAAAAAGTAACCAAAGAATGATCGGACAGATTATGGGAGTGAGTTCCCGTCACACAGCTGCTATCGAGTGTACACAGTTTGCCAACACAGACAAGCAAAAAAGAAAGAAAAACTAAATTGCATAGTCTGTGGAGCGTGTGACTGAACTGTTGCGCATAATAATACTGGGACGAGATGCACATCAGTCTTATCTTCAGTATCGTGCACTCATCTAGTGCAAAGCCTTGTGACACAAAAGAAAAAGAGAGGGGGGGCATCAATTTACAGCTGCATGTCCTTCTTTTCCTGCTGGGTGTGCATGTGTAGCATCAATCCATTTAAAGTGGGGAGAATGTTGCACAGTCAACACATGCTGGGGTGGAGTATCAAGCACGCTCGATGTACATGTAAGACATTTTCAACCAGTTGCTAATAGAGCTGTTTGTCTGCAGCTCTTTTGTCACTGTTTATTATTCCCTTTCTTTGCCACTTTCCATGCCCCCCCCCCCCCTTTTGTGTGATACGTCAAAGCCTTATTTCCATGTCCTGGTGCCACTTATACTAGCACGAGCGGGTACTGCGTGTTGATGATTGTCAGCAGTGGCCATTCATCATCTGTCAGGCTTCTGTCCTCTGAGGAGGTAAATACACCCGGTGAATTATGGTTGTTTGAGTCTGGAGGTGGACTCTCGCATGACAGCCCGCAGAAGGCTGTGACAAAATCGTTTAAAAGGAAATCGTTTATCATAGCCATGGTAAACAGCGGCCGTCACATGTGAGCAGAGCAATGGCTCTTCTACAATGAGACATTTGGGAGATGAAGGCATGAAAGCATGGAGGGTGTTATTTGTGGGTTATGGCGGCATACTTTTGTATCGAAGTTAATCTCACTTATCCTTCCATGCGTTGGTCATGTGAGTTAACATAAATAGAATAACATAAATATTATGTATTGTCAATTACACTACCTCTCAAAAGTTTGGGATCACTTGCAAATTTCTTTGTTTCCCAAAGAAAAACACATTTTCATGCATTTCACAATTTTTTTTTTCCATTTCACAAACTGAAACATAAAATGAATCCCCAGTTCATCATTTTATAAGGCTAATAGATGATTAGAAAAGCCATCTAAAAATCTAAACTAAAACTAAAATCTCTTACCATGCTGTTAACTACTCCCTTCAGAGAGCAGCACAAACTGGGTCTAACAAGGACAGAAAAACGATGCAGACAAATATCTGAGAGTGTGTAGTTTAAGACAAAGATGCCTCACAGGTTGTCACCTGGCAGCTGCACTAAATAGTAGCCATCAAACACCAGTGTCAGTATCAACAGTGAAGCGGCAACTTCAGGATGCTGGACTTTATAGCAGGACTGCCAAGAAAAAGCCATATCTCAGACTGGCCCAAAAAATTTCCAAGCTTTTGAGCGGTAGCTTAAGTGCTATGATCAGTACATAAATATGGCTTCTTAAAACAAAACACAATCAGCTCTATTTTCAAAACCGAACCAAAGGAGATCAGTTTTTTCAAGTAGAAGTACATTTGAAGAACCAAGATATTCTGTAACATGGCATCACTCGGTTGTCTGGCTACACAGTTTTAATAGTATTTTCAGGTGAACATAGTAAAACATCCCAGGATTTGTATGAAGTGGGTTTCTGCCAAAAAGTGTTATCGTACTTTGAGGCGAACCTGCTTGGGAGCATTGGACTTTGTGGTGGAATTACTGATGGTTTCCCAGTTAATGAAAGGAATCTAGCCAGTTGTTTACGCAGTCAAACCTGGGTTTTCTACCATCTCAGTTTTTATATGATTTGGGGTTTCCTAACATGCATATTTATGGAATGTGGGAAGAAACTGGAGTACCCAGAGAAAACCCACACACCCATGGGAAGAACATGCAGACTCCACACAGAGACTCCCAAACGGAGATTTGAACCCAATCTCCTGACTGTGTGGCCCCCATGCTAACCACTAGGCCACCATGCAACCCTTAATACTACATTAATAAATTACTAATATTGAATCCTACTTCAGCTGCACTGTAGTCAAGTGGTTAGCATGCAGGCCTCACAGCTAGGAGACCCGAGTTCAATTCCACTCTCGGCCGACTATGTGTGGAGTTTGCATGTTCTCCCCGTGCATGCGTGGGTTTCCTCCCACATTCCAAAAACATGCTAGGTTAATTGGCGACTCCAAATTGTCCATAGGTATGAATGTGAGTGTGAATGGTTGTTTTTTCTATATGTGCCCTGTGATTGGCTGGCCACAAGTCCAGGGTGTACCCCTCGCCCGAAGACAGCTGGGATAGGCTCCAGCACCCCTGCGACCCTCGTGAGGATAAGCGGTAGAAAATTAATGAATGAATGAATCCTACTTCACAGAAATTGACTTATCATGGTTCGGTCTGGAAGCAATTAGCAGCCGACAACTGTATTAATAAATCAAGCTAGCACCAACCCAACTTTGGGTTTAAAATCCACTTGTGTGACTGATCAAGAGAGCTGAACAATCAGTCACTCTGTTTCACCAACCATGTCAGCCGATAACATTCAAAATAGCTGAGATAACCAATCATTTTAGAAAACGCTCCAATGAAGCGAGATTAGCCATACTGTGTAGGTGAGCAAATCAAGCTTGTTGTAACTTCCCCTGACCTCACTTGTAAACAACAGAACATTTTGCGTGCTAATTGTACCACTTTGTACTCCGCTTCTCCTGATTTCCATAGCGGGTAAACCGACTGCTTGGAGCATGTACCCAAACGTAGTGCACTTTACCGGGCCACCACAGCAGGTGACTCCCTGCGCTAAACGCTGGTTCTACTGATCGTAGGGATGCGGTAGTAGTAATGTCATGATATTTGATTGGGACAAATCAACAAGTACAAATGATCAAATCTAATGGTGTGAACTAGTTCTTTTTTTGTGAACGGAATGAACAAGGTCACCACCCCTAAAATACCCGTTCAGTGCATTCAGTTGCAAATGCCTTTTTTTGATTGGCTGGAGAGTCAGTTCACCGTTCCTTTTGCAGGGCGGGACTATCTCTGTGCTTGCCTGTCTTATCCTATCGTCGGGCTTTTAGTGGGTGGGGTTAGTTGACTGAAAAACCGAGACCGGGAGATTGACCGACACTGTCGGTGACCTCATTTATTCTGTTCACAAAAAAAGAACTAGTTATTTTGACCCGTTTGTTCATGACCGACACACCATTAGTCATCACGTGCGCTATGTTGTTGCGCTGTTGAGTCAGAACGAACGTAAACATGGACTGACTCGACACGGCTGACCGGGTCTATGCACAGGGGAGATCACAATTGACCGAAATGAACTGATCTTTTTTCTGAATGAACTGGAATGATCCAGTTCACTGAAATGAACGGTTTTGCCCACCACTAATCAAATCCTAATTGGTGCCAGTGCTTCTTGTGTGTGCACAAACTACTTTACATCTAAAGAAAAGAAGTAGATATAAAAACATTATCTGTCAACAGCACCATACTGGTCTTGAGAAGCAGAAAATTATCGGTATCAGTTTAAAAAAAGATATCATGCATCTCTCGTTCTGGCCCTTGCTGCTTTTTTTCTGAGAGCCCTTGGGCGATCCCAGCAAATGGCCTCTGACATATGGAGAAACATCCGTGCCAGGAAAAAAATAATTTAGGGTGCTGTTATGGAAGCCAGTCACAACTGTGGTTGACTGTAGGGGCATTAGGAATTTGCAGTTGTCAAATGTGTTAATCTGTGCCGTGGAAGTGAAGGTCGTAGATGGTCCTGCACCATCTGTGTGCATGAAGCCGGTTGTCATGCTGGTGTGGTACTGTGTGATGTCCAACTGGGCCACACTTGCGTTGGTAGTCACTCACCACTAAGTGTAAAGTCTCACAAAAGGTTCTGTGGAGTGACAAGAACTTGATTGTTTTTGTGTCTAATCTCCTTTTGGAACTGGTTCAAACCGTCCTGGAAGCAGTGGCTGAAAAAATAATGACTATTTCCTTCAGTCATCTCGTCATTTGGGCGGCACAGCACGCCGTCCGGCGCCATTTGTTTTGAAAAAAAACTGTGAAAGTCGCTCGTTTCTGTTTCAACAGTGCCTTTAATGACGGGTTGAAAACCGCATGGGCTGTCAAAGCCCAAAAATGATATTTCAGATGGGTGGGATCATTAATGATGATGGAATCTAATCAGCTGACCCGCAAATGTCGCGCTATTGGTCGGCGTGTCTGCATTTTGCCAAAAGAAAATAGCACATGCAGCCATTTGGATCACTTTATATTCCATTTAGAGAATAGAACTAGTCATGCATTGAAGGCTATGAAGCTGTCGCCCCTTTTGAAATGTTTTCAAACTCTGGAATATGTACAAATCAAATCACTTACTCTGTCACCCTGACTTTTCTTACGTACCTTATTTTTTTTACATTTAAAATTTTTTCCCATTATATGATATTAATTTGATCATGATTTGCATATACAGTAGAATATAATTCATCTGTACAAATTGCAATTTTAAGATGAATAAAATAGTGGAAATCATCAGTTCAACAACCGTAGTATTCCCACTTTTGTATTTTTCATTCAATGAATACAGTAATCGCTCATTTATCCCAATTATTTGGTTCCAGACCTGACCTTGATAAGTGAATTTTTGCAAAGTAGGAGTCCTTATTTATGAATGGAATATTTTTGTCTGCGATTGGCTGGCGAACAGTCTCCCGCCTTATGCCCGAAGTCAGCTGGGATAGGCTTCAGCATACCTCCGCGAACCTAGTGAAGATAAGCGGCATCAGAAATGATGGATGGATAGAACGTTTTTGTAGTTAGAGTAAAGAAAATCTGTTTACAACCTTCAAATTTTTTAACATCATTAGAACCCTCCAGATATGAAATAATACCCCTATTGTCAAACCTGTTGTGGCGATCCAGTCTGGTGATTGTATCTCACCACATTTACTGACATCAGTGTAGCATACTGTATATCATCAAAGTCTGAATGAATTTTCTTAAATGTTTAATTGTGTACTAATAATAAGCCGTATTCAACTGCAAAACAGCATGATTGATTGATTTTTGAAAAATGAAATCCCTTGTGGCAAGGGACGTTACTATATCATAAAACATTTACACATGCTAACATCACTTTTGTCAATGAACAATTGTTTCTAATTTTGCAAACATAAATTAGTGCTGATTTGCCATAAAGCTATAGAAAGGGGGTGTGGGGTACAAATGTCTATGTATCATGCTTTCAATGCAGCAATGACAAATATGCATTGCATCATTTTCAACAGTAACTGAGACTGCATTGCTAAGCACACCGTGCATGCCAAACATTTCAGCAGCAAATGCTGGCAAAGGGTGTTTCTCTCAACCAAACTGCGTAATGCGCATACTGCTACTGTGGTCCAAGTATCCATTATACCTGACACACAAATTCTGGGAGGTCTATTGACTCATTCCTGCTGCTACATCATCACTGGTGGAGCCGCTGGGTAATGTATCAGTGTTCCCAATGCGCATGCAACTTTTCCTTGGAAACGCACCAAAAAGTCTATTAAGAATAACTACATTGGGCCTTTTCTCACTAGGGTAATCTATACATAGCTACAAGTCCATTTTCTCTCGTCATTAAAGCTCAGATATAGGTCCAATATCTGCAGGCCACTTATCAAAGTCTAAATTTAGTGCACTGTTAAACTTTCCAGTTATAGTAATAACTCTTGTGGCAACGTCTGGCGAGTGGGAATTGGTAGTAAAGAAATTGAAATAGGTTTGCATTTAGAAAGGCTAAAAATACATTTAGGCTACGTTTTACATTTAATTGACCCCGTATTAGTGTTATACATTGTGTACCAGGGTGTATAAGTTAATTGTATTACTTATAAGCAGATGCCCCATAAGTTATCCCTGCCTAAACATCCCCTATTATACAAACCTATGATTTTTAATGTAAAATTTTACATTTAACAGTAGTAGTATTCTGCAGTAACGTCTCCCCAATTTATTTGCTCCACTTTTGCAAAGACTGAGAAGCTACATCAGGGGTGTCCAAAAGTGTGGCTTTTTTGGGGGGGACCTCGGGATTTTTTTCATTTATTTCATTTTTGATGTTTGTTTTCCCAAACAGTTATTTTGTTATTTATTTTTTTTAAGTGTTGATCTAATTTGTTAACTGTCTCTCACAGAGTCACTAACATTACATTCTATCCATGCCTTTTAATTGACTTGAATTCTATTAGTCAAATAGTAAAACATTCATGACCTCAAACAATGCACAACAATGGGCAAATTCAAGAAACAATACAAACATTTGATGTTTGCTAAATACAAGGATGAAGAGTCTTGAACCAGTCATGATGTGCTATATATATCACTATATTGACACTTACTATGGTACCCATTATGGCATTGGATGGTCATATTACCTCGTACTTTGATACGTGACAAAAAATAAACAAACAAATAAATTAATTAAATAAAATAGAAAAATAAATAAAAATGAACAGTTAGTGATTGTAAAAGTACCAGTTGGAGAGGTATGATTTAATAAGCTTTGCTTCTTCCTACTCCTTTTGGACATGTGGAACTGTGAACTGATTATGGGATGCACTCAATTGTAATCTGATGCATGTTCAAATGAAATAAAACCATTACCATGAAGAGAAACTATTTCCACTGCCGTCCTCACACATTTTTTGCTCTCAAAACGCAGTTTTTTTTTGTTGACGAGCCTTTTGTTAGCCACTCTTCTCGTTGATGATCAGGGATGAGGGAAAGAGCAGATAAACAACTTGTCAAGTGAGGTCAGCGTGGCTTTATATCACAGTGGTGCTGTTTAGTTTAAGATCTCTGGTTTTTCAACCACCAACCGGAGAATATAGGCCACCTGATTGTTTATTTTTGAATCTTGTGAGAGTTTTCTTATGCAAGGAGCCAAACTACGAACAGCGTGGTTTCTGTGGATGCTCATCATGCAATCAAAGAGGTTTCATCAGACTCCTCTGTAAACATTGGCATCCGTCAGCAAACCGCGCGGTGATTAGGACGAGTCTGCAATTTTTTTTGCAGACTTTCAACTTCTGCCAACTTTTTTAAAATGATCAAGAGAGGCATGTTATTTTCTTTTGCCATCTTCATATACTCTTCAGCCAGTCATTGAAATTAGCCCACCACCCTCAAATAATACTTGTAATATTTGTATTTGAAGGTCGGTTGTGTCATTGGCTTTTTGGTTTCAGCGTGTATTAGTGGCTAAGCAATAGTATGTGAGTCCCCGATGTTTTAAGAGCTGCACTGGATATAAGGTTGACATCCACCATAGCCACCATGTGTTGGGCTGGACTGAGCGGATGACCACTTTCACCCTGGCTCTAGATCCACCTTGAAATCATAATGCTGAATTTAAAACCCAAGTGTATCTGGTGAATCGATACTGAGCCGCTTAGTCATTTGGATCTGTTGCGTAACATCCTAAACCATTTTAAAAAAGGGAAGTTTACGCCCATTTTTACCACCTGGACATCAATCAAATGGCCGTGAAGTGTTCTTCCAAATTCCTTTGGACTCCAGGACTCATCTCAAAGCTGTTAGAATTTGAATATCTGGAGGGACTTCTACCTTGTTAAAGGGCCATTCCCAACAAGACAGTAGCTGCTGCAGGAAGTACGCTGTCCAGAAAAAAACAACAAGGAACTCTCCCAATGCTAATGTCGGCGGACGAGTGGTTAGCGTGCAGGCCTCACAGCTAGGAGACCCGAGTTCTGTGTGGAGTTTGCATGTTCTCCCCGTGCATGCGTGGGTTTTCTCCCACATTCCAAAAACATGCTAGGTTAATTGGCGACTCCAAATTGTCCATAGGTATGAATGTGAGTGTGAATGGTTGTTTGTCTATATGTGCCCTGTGATTGGCTGGCGACTAATCCAGGGTTTACCCCGCCTCTCGCCCAAAAACAGCTGGAATAGGCTCCAGCACCCCCGCGACCCTCGTGAGGATGAGCGGTAGAAGATGAATGAATGTTTGATTTTCTGTTATTGTGTCTACTATATTGGGTAATATGAGTTTAAAAGTGACGATAGGTCTGGAGCTTTACAAACTTTACAAGACTTCAACTCAGAAAGCATCACAGCACTAACTATATAGCATGTTTTGCTATTTTTTTTAACTCAAAAATCCCCACAAAGGTACAAACAGCTGAGTGCTAGTCAATTTAATGGCGAAAAACACGACATGTTGCAAAAACTTCACTAGACTCCGTATTTCCAATATTACCAGTAATGACATATGCTGTATTTTATCTCTATGAAAAATGATTACAGGGGATTAGTGATGTTTCCCTGCCTTTGCCGTCGCTATTTAGATGACTCATGAAAGAGCCATCCGTCTAAGATGTGTACTTTTGTTCTAATGGCCACTAATTTGGAAACTGTGGGTTTCCATCAGGCCTTGTTAACAGAGGCTTCAGGCTCAGTGAACTTTGCCATTGCAACACAAGGCAGCTCTGTCTTCCGAGGAAGAACAGGGCAGGGCTGTTGTGATGTCCCAGGGCTACTCCATTACATTCATACACAAAAGCAAGAAACTATTGGATAGCGTATACAAAAATACATTTCATCAAGCACTACTGAAGAAGTGGAACAGTGGGGAGCTTTTGCTTTTCCCTGAAAAATGTCCGCTGAAGGTGATCAATAGATCTTTGATGAAACCAACATGCCCCAGTGTGTGGTCTGTTTTCATTTACACAGGAACCGTGTTTTCATCTGAGGAGATTAATCGAATACACGGAGGAGACCTGCTGTGAGAACATCTTTATTGAGAATGGCTGCAAATTAATTAAGATGGGAAACAGTAAGTAGAATGGATAGGAGCGTTTGTGGTGACGTTGCATGGAGGTGGTGAACACTTCTCTTGCCGCTTGGGTTTCATGCGAATGGCAATTTAAAATGTTTCCTTTCCATGAAACTCTGCTTTAAGTAGTTTTGCTCCACATGTTGTGCACATTCATGAACCGGCAATCACATTTCATGTGATACAGTAGGATCCTCGCAGGGGTCGGGTTAATTGAGACGCTCATAAAAATGTCTATTTTTGATCCACGGCCCCTGCCTTCAAAAACGTGTTATGAGTAGTATTGTAGTATTCCACGCTGGTCACTTGGTATTAGTGTGTGTTAATGTGACTCTCCCAATGTGTCATATTTTCAGTTATAGTGTCTACTATATTGACTAATATGAGTGAAAATGTGACAATAGGGGTGTTATTTCAGAGGTCTCTAATAATAAAAAAAAATGCATTTAGAAGGTCATAAACAGGTCTTGTAGTATCTTTACCTACGGAAACATTTCATATATACCGTATTTTCTGGACTATAACAAGAAAAATATGCATAAAATGCATAATTAGATAGAAAAAACATTCATAAGTCGCACTGGAGTATAAGTCGTATTTTTTGCGGGTAATGTATTTTCCAAACTACTTGACCAAAACAGACATTACGTCCTCTTGGAATGCAAGTTCTAACAATAAAAGAATAGAGAACAGGCTGCATCGGTGTAAGATATGCTAACACAATGGTGATTCAGCTACACAAAAAATAAATAATAATAATGAACAGAAAAGGTGTCCAGTGTTTAGGTAACAAACACTTTTTTTCATTTATTTATTTCATTTAAGTCGCTCTGGAGTATAAGTCGCAGGAACAGCCAACCTATGAAAAAAAAAAGTGCGACTTATAGTCCGGAAAATACGGTAAACAAATTGACATTGTCCAGTCAGATCTGGAGCCAATTGACCACAATGAATGAGAGATGGCTATTTTAACCTGGGTTTTGTTATATTTAAATTTGCAACTACGGTGCATTGAAGAAAGTGCAAAATCTCAGCGCTTGACAACAAAACACACAAGTCAAGCAAAATGATAAACATGTAAAAATGTAAGGCTTTTTGAAATGAATGAAATCAAAGTTAATAAATTGAATATTTTTGTATTTGGGCATAGACAAGTCTGTAGAAAAGGCGGCACATTTCGATGCCATTGTGGAGTTTACATTAAAGTAAAGATACTTTCCACTGTGGAAACCCATGTGAGAGACAAAACAAGGATGGACGCCAATCAGTGCTGAGGATTTGAACTATAACTTTTTGTGCTGAATAGTACACATGTACCCAGGCTTTGTATTTTCTTTCAGTTAGTAATTTTTACGCTGGAAACCACAAAACGGCACCAAATATCCCGGAATTACAGGAATCCACCGTATATAACATGACTACAAACTACTACAGACTATTTAGTGTGTTGGTTTTATGTGTGAAAAGGTTGGCTGTCCAATTTGTGACACTTTAGCATCAAAGCTTCATTCATATACTCTTCTATGTGCAATGAACTGTTTTGTTTTTCAATGCATTCATCAGACAAATATATAAACATAACATAATATAAACATAACATGCCCACATACGTAACTTATGCCCAAACCGTTGCGGACCGATGCCTCTCTTGGGAGTGTTCACATGCAGGCTGGACGACTGATGGCTGCCACAGAAGCCCCTCTCTGATGGGCTTTGTATAAGCAGAGATTTGGTAAATAAAAGCTGTGAAGATATATTGCTGGCCACTGAATAGCTCACTTCTACAAAGGGGAGAACTTACCTTGCCTAAAAACAGAGTTCATTTTCACACTGATTACAAGTCTGCCTTGAATGCCCTCCTTTAACGACTATTTGAAAGCCAACGCACTCTCATTTTTTTTTTTTAAATCCTACACACCAGTATTTACATTTGTTTTTGTAAGTGTGTGAAATAAACATCCCGACCACCTCAGTTGGCTTCCTTCACTTTTCAAGACCAAAATACCTTTACTGTTTGTTTGGGTAAATCAGCCACACAAAGTTCAGCACCGGCACTGCTTTTACCTTTGACAGTGATTACATGTAACTTTGTATTTAACTTAAAGGAAAAGTGCACTTTTGGAGGGAATTTTGCCAATCCTTCACAGCTTCATGGTTTAAAATATATGAATAAAAAAAATGGTTTTGCTGTTTCGTGGTTGCATACGGTCTATCCATCCGTTTTCAATCAGACAGAAAATATATCCATTCATTTTCTATACCGCTTATCCTCATTAGGGTCGTGGGGGTATGCTAGAGCCTATCCCAGCTGACTTCAGAAGAGGTGGGATACACCATGGACTGGTCGCCAGTCAATCGCAGGGCAACAACCACTCACACTCACATTCATACCTATGGACAATTTAACCTAATGTGTCTAATTTGCCGTCTTTGAATGCCCCGTTTACACCAATGTCCAGCGGTTGGAGTTTTTTTTGTTAATCCTCCTGGAATGATGGGAAGCTCCAAATTCACAAGTTTCACTTGTTTTTTCACAGTAGCGGAGAGATGGGCGATATGTTGTTTTGTAGAATACCGATAGCACAGTACCTACCGGAAGGGTGGTGGAGGTTAAGCATACACTACGGCTCAAAAGTTTGGGATCACTTGTTAATTTCTTTGTTTTCCAAAGAAAAACACATTTTCATGCATTTCACAAACATTTGTATCCATTTCACAAACAATGAAAATGAATCAGATGATTTTCAAGGAAGGATGGACATTTTTGCATAGAGGCCTACTATCAACAACTGTCAGTCCTCTGCATCAATCTCCTGGTATGGCTGCTAATCCAAGTTCATCATTTTATAAGGCTAATAGATGATTAGAAAAGCCATCTAAAAATCCTAACTAAAACTAAAATCTCTTACCATGCTGTTAACTACTCCCTTCAGAGAGCAGCACAAACTGGGTCTAACAAGGACAGAAAAACGATGCAGACAAATATCTGAGAGTGTGTAGTTTAAGACAAAGACGCCTCACAGGTCGTCACCTGGCAGCTGCACTAAATAGTAGTCGTCAAACACCAGTGTCAGTATCAACAGTGAAGCGGCGACTTCAGGATGCTGGACTTGTGTAAAAAAAAAAAAGGTGAACAACAAGAAACTCAGGAATACAACCTAGCAGACATTCACTTGTCACGTTTGAATCTTGAACCAATTACCAGCGAGAAACAAGGGATTACAGCATCCACAATGGGCTGGGTACCATTTCCTTTAGTTAACTGTGTATCCGTCAGTGTTTCTGAAGTCCAGTGCTCTCAAGCAGGTACGCCTCATAAAAAATTCACAGCATTGTCCTAGGCAGCCATAGCCTGAGGCTCTCAAGGTTTGTCTTTGTAAGAGTTTGATAACGCAGGTTACATAGCACTGCGTGTCCTTGAGTGCCTACAAGGGCAAGATATTTGTTTCCCCAGTTCATATAGACACAGCAGGAAAAAAAAAACGGAACAATTACCCTCCATTGCAGAAATTTGCTGCAATTGTTTTGAGTGACAAGGTTGGGAATTCTCAGAGTGCTTTATTATTACCCTTCAGAAGGAAGCAAAAGAGCACTGGAGCAAAACATTTGTTAAAATGGCGGATGGACGGTATATAAAGCTCAGAATAAACATATGTAATAGCATCAGCTGCCATCAACATGCAGGAGAAATGATTTACATCACCGTTACATGATACAACGGTGTATTATTGGCTTTGTGAAATTCAAATGTGCATGCATTATACTGAATAGTCTGTGAATTGTCTCTAATTGTGTTTATGTGTGCATGGTATTTCCACTGTTAACCCTTACACCATTGCCAAGGAGAGCAGTTATCAGGCTAAGTGATGACTTTCTGAATTCACTCAGTCAGCCATTTATACAAAAGAATGTTATCTATTCTGCTTTACAATCACAGATTGCATTCATCTTTGTGCAACAAAAGCAGAGTGCCGTTTTTGATGAGTACAAGAAAACAACACGCTTCTTAGAATCTTATCAAGCTTTGGAAATGTGTGAACATTTTTTATCCTTGGTACGCGTAACGCCTCTTGGCATTTAGAATAAAATGTGAACTCTTGCTATTCTTACTGACCTTGAGATAAAAAAGAGGGAGAAGAGTCTACTGTATGACTGTCTTCTTATTCCGGAAATAAATCAATAAATAAGACAATATCATTTTTCCGGGCTAGTTATTAGCATGTCGGCCTGATACTCAGGAGGGTTGGAATCAAAATATGTCTGTATGATGTTTGCGTGCATGTTTACATGGGTTTCCTTCTATCAGTCTGTTATGGTAAAAAGGGAGCACAGCCAAAAGGCAAAGCTTTCAATTTACCAGTCGATCTACTGTACATTCCTATCCTCACCTATGTTGGTGACCGAAAAGACAAGATCGCGAGTACAAGTGGCCAAAATTAGGTTCCTCTATCGGGATGGCCAGGCTCTCCCTTAGAGAGACGTTTGGGTTGAACTACTTTTCACCCGATATCGGTGGCTGATGGATCAGAGCACCTCTACTTTTGACCAAATACTGTATTTTCTGGAGGATAAGTTACTCCCGAGTATAACTCGCACAAGGCCAAAAATGTATAATTAGGTACAAAAAAACAAACATAAGTCACACTGGAGTATACACTACCGCTCAAAAGTTTGGGATCACTTGCAAATTTCTTTGTTTTCCAAAGAAGAACACATTTTCATGCATTTCACAAACAATGAAAATTAATGAGATGATTTTCAAAGAAGGATGTACATTTTTGCATAGAGGCCTACTATCAACAACTGTCAGTCCTCTGCATCAATCTCCTGGTATGGCTGCTAATCCAAGTTCATCATTTTATAAGGCTAATAGATGATTAGAAAAGCCATCTAAAAATCATAACTAAAACTAAAATCTCTTACCATGCTGTTAACTACTCTCTTCAGAGAGCAGCACAAACTGGGTCTAACAAGGACAGAAAAACGATGCACAACTGTGCAAGAAGACAAATATCTGAGAGTGTGTGGTTTAAGACAAAGACGCCTCACAGGTCGTCACCTGGCAGCTGCACTAAATAGTAGCCGTCAAACACCAGTGTCAGTATGCCAGTCTATAACAGTGAAGTGGCGACTTCAGGATGCTGGACTTCATAGCAGGACTGCCAAGAAAGAGCCCCCAAAATTTCCAAGTGATCCCAAACTATGTGAGCGGTAGTGTAAGAAATAGAGAACAGGTTGAATATGTGTAAGATATGCTAACACAATGGTTATTCAGCTACACAAAAAATAAACATGAACAGAAAAGGTGTCTAGTGTTTATGTAACCTAGTTTTTCTTTTCATTTCTAAGTCGCTTTGGACTATAAGTCACAGGAATAGCCAACCTATGAAAAAAAGTACGACTTATAGTCCGGAAAATACGGTATTCCTTGTCCGGTGTCCAATACAAAACTATTCAAATCGTGTTTTCAAGCATTCTCTTTCTTGGTTTGCAGCATTAGTTGAAATGGTGAAGTCATAATTGCTCCAAATCAAGACTTTTTGTCCTTTTTCTTTGAGAAGGTTGGAAGTTAAATATCAGCTTGTCAGTAATTATACGACGTTCTCTGAGGAAAGGTTACGTGAATTTATATCAGTTTGATGAGCACGTCTGACACTTCAAACTGTGCATGATCTCTCCTTTTCCTGAGCTTCATTGGCAAACTTGGCAAACAATAGTGTCAAGTCAAGGTGAAGTCAAGTGGAAAAAAGCAGAGATGCAATTAACCTCGGGCATATTAGCTTGACTCTGTGTAAATTATGAAAATACTTCAATGCATGGCAACAAATGGCCTTAATACATCTCTGCGATGAAATGAGGTTCCACAATGTCAACTTGTTTTACGTTTGTGTTGTTTTTTTTTTTTTTTACCTTCACTTATTCCAACTTTGTGGAACTTTGTGTGCAAATTCTGGGATGGATTGTTAATTTTCTTTCTAATTCCCTTTGTCCTCAGGCTAAGAATGTTACTACCGATCCGTCTATGTCTCTCTTCTAAAAACCCTCGCTCCTCTCACTCCCTGTGCACATATCCAGATAATTAAACAAAGCAAACTATTTGATTAAACAAGTAAATGCGCTAATCTGCATTTGTAATAATTAGGATAAGCCAGAGTTTCTATAAGAACATTAACTGTGATGGATGCTTCATTGGCGACTTTGAGCAACTGTTCCCCATCAGCCCACGGGAATAAAGAGTTGCATTAAGATGCCAAGGTTGAATCTGTTTAGTAATCTTGACCCAGATGGCCCGGCGAGGCCATTTGGTGAGGATCAGCATTGTAGACATTGCATATGCGCAACATGTGCACGCTTATCATGTGGGCTGGGCCCTCTCTGGAACTTCCTCTTATTAACTTTACGGTGAAATCTTGCGATTTACGACGACAGCTGGCGAAACGGACGGAACCGGCAATTATCATTCCTCCACCAGTACTCCAAGATATGGGACTCTATGGTAGTAGTTGAGTTTATTTTGAACATGTATACAAGTTGCATTACAATACATCACATAGTACAATTCACAGTTCCACACGTCCAAAAAGGAGAAGAAGCGAAGCATCAGTACATATATATAAATACATTTGTTCACTTCCTGTATTCCAAATACTCTTTGCTAATTTTAAATACACATAAAAATGATAAGGCAGCGCTAAAGGAGCAAATGATATAAATAATATGACAGTCATGATGAAAGTCACTAATGAAAAGGTTAGTTGACACAAATGATCGGATGACGATTGAGTACAGACAATGTACTCGCAAAGAAACAGAAAGAGTTAACGTAGTAGTTGCAAAAATGCCAATTACACTGTTCGCTCTGTTTAGTGTGTTTGACTTTTCTACTGAATTCCATAACTTGATTCCACATACTGATATACTAAAGAAAAAAAGAACTAATCTAAAAATAAAACTGATTGTAACCAAAGCTAATTTTATATAATAATGTAAATCCAATTAATTTGTTCCAGACACCCAAAAATAGTAACACAAAATACATTTTATGGCAGTAATCAGGGGTGTCACTAGGTTCTGAGGAGGGGGGGCACTTAGACCCCTTGAGATGCACAGGATATGAATGAATGTAGTAGACATTACAAAAAAATAATAATAATAATAAGGAACAAGAACCAGGATATAACTTTCCGACAGATTTAGTAGAGATACTCAAAAGTTTTAGGCCACCATTAAATCATTAATTAGCCTATTATTATTACTATCATTTTTTTATGTAAAAAAAATTACTATCATCATTATTCTTTAAAAAAAAATCAAAAATGTCAAATTATTTAGGGGGGCGAGGCCTAATGACGCCACTGGCAGTAATTACTGTTTTACATGCTGAAAATAATGCAGAAATAATTACAAATGACAAATAAATAGACAACTGAACATTTAACATCACCTTTACCTTGTTCTGTTGAAAAAAAAAACATAAAGCCATCAATTAACAAAAAAAACACAAAAATAAACACGTTCTGCAACAACCGCAACATGCAAAAATGTAAACTATCAAGCTAAATGTTAACCTTCTAGAACCGTTTTATATAGAAAATGGGTGGAAACGAAACTTCTTTGTTTTTGTATACTGTTTGGTAATGAAAGCAAGCTGGTAGCTAACAGCAGTAGTCCACTGCTGGCACATTTTTCCCTCCGTATTCTTATTATTCTTATTCCTATCGTTTGTAAGATGAGATCGGGGGTTTAAAGGGAAAAGAGGAGGAAGGAAGGGGGTCGTCGTGTCCTAGGCAGGACTTGATTAAAGACAGTCTTTGTTATGTAATTAGCTCCAAGTGAAGAAGGCCCTGTCGCTGCAAGAGTCTAGAGCAGCTGGCCTGATGTTGTCTAATTGCCTGGTGGGACTCTTTCCATGCCTCATCCTCTGGAGTTTGTGGCGTGATGACACACACATTTACTGCTGGGAAGCCAAGAGTGTGCGTTTCTTCTTGTATGAATTTCTTCTATTGGTTGGATGTCCTTCAGGTAAAAAAAAAAAAATATCGCCTTTTATTGGCTTTACTTGAGCTTTCAGTGATATGACAGCATCCTTTTGACCTCCTTTAGCACCACATATTCAGTCCTTGAGATCAGCAGTGCAACAAAAATGTGACTTATGGGCACAAAAATGCACAGGCAACATTGAAGTACACGGATAGGAGAAATATAACAAGGTTTTTTTTTCAGGTAAGCATGTTTGTGGTGTGAATGCATTGCTCTTTTGAACGCATATTGTTTCAAGAAAGCAAACTTCTTACTACCTGGAACTACTTTCGTCATCATCCGACCAGAAATGGATTTAGGAGACCAAGTGGGGGGTGAGTCTCTGTTGACGGTGTCGTACAACTTCATGTCAAGAAATCCGGTTGACCATCACATGTATTTTAGGTTTCAATATGCCTACTTTTACATGAATGACTGATCTGGTAATGTGTGAAACAACAAAATAAAACAATGTGTGAAATGGACTTCCAAATTGTTTGTAATCTCAACCAATCCAGCAACCTGCGTGGTACAAAACCGTCTTCACATGCAAACTCCAAATATACTTTCTGATATATGCAAGAACGAAGCTGGTCTGTGATTTATTTTAATGCCGCAAATGAAGGTTGTGTTTATCTGGCAGGCTAATGTGCGGAAACTCGCGGAGGCGTGGGGCACGGGCCAAGGAAGAAGACATTTCATTGAGGTCAAGGTGTGGATACATGTTTTCTTTCTTTACCATACTTGACATTGTGAGAGAGCGCATAAAACATCTCTATGACATTCCTTGTGACTAATGCACTCATGCACAAAATTCAGTTGAAGACAGAGGTCTTTACTCCAATTAATACCATTAATTTCTCCAGGCAATATAGTGTGTCTGTGTTTGAGAATGAGATGTACTGTTGGTAGCACAGCGCTTTGTTGTGGGGGGGGGGGGGGGGAACATCCATCCTAACCAAAAAAATCACTGAAAAAAAATACATACAACTTTTTTTTTTAGTTTATTCCCTTTGCAAACGGCTCTGATAAAATACAGAATCCTTAGTGGGCTGCAGATGCCTGGGTCGAAACTAGAAAAAGTCATATATACATATACGTATATACACTACCGCTCAGAAGTTTGGGATCACTTGGAAATGTTTTTTGGGCCAGTCTGAGATATGGCTTTTTCTAGGCAGTCCTGCTATGAAGTCTAGCTTCACTGTTGATACTGACACTGGTGTTTGACGGCTACTATTTAGTGCAGCTGCCAGGTGACGACCTGTGAGGTGTCTTTGTCTTAAACTACACACTCTCAGATATTTGTCTTCTTAAACAGTTGTGCATCGTTTTTCTGTCCTTGTTAGACCCAGTTTGTGCTGCTCTCTGAAGGGAGTAGTTAACAGCATGGTAAGAGATTTTAGTTTTAGTTAGGATTTTTAGATGTCTTTTCTAATCATCTATTAGCCTTATAAAATGATGAACTTGGATTAGCAGCCATACCAGGAGATTGATGCAGAGGACTGACAGTTGTTGATAGTAGGCCTCTATGCAAAAATGTACATTCTTCTTTGAAAATCATCTCATTCATTTTCATTGTTTGTGAAATGCAAGAAAATGTGTTTTCCAAAGAAACAAAAACTTGCAAGTGATCCCAAACTATTGAGCGGTAGTGTATTATACATTATATATTATACCGAGGCATCTGCAGCCCGCGAAAGATTCTGTATTTTATCAGAGCCGTTTGCAAAGGGAATAAATAAAAAAAAGAAAAAATATATATATATATATGTGTATATATATGTATAATGTGTATATATATATATGTGTATATATATATATATGTATATATATATATATATGTGTGTGTATATATATATGTGTGTGTGTGTGTATATATACATATATGTGTGTATATATATATATGTGTATATATACTATGTATACTCAAACTAGAGTCAAACGTTTTTTGTTTTTGTCGAATAAAATAGTCGCGTAAATCTAGACTAAAATCTGGTAATGGTAGTATTTTATTTATTTATATTTAAAATGCTAAATGTGACTAAAACAACATGCATTTTCATCCAATAGACTACTGTGCTTTCCAAAAAGCAACATACTATAAAATGCTGAATGGGCCTGCCAGTTGTAGGCTGCTCGCATGTTAGCAGGGATTCCTAATCAAGTGGCCCGTTTGCAACTGTGTTCATCAGTTAGGCCGTCACACTTACACAGAACGTTATAAATAAGAATAAGATACAAGATGAAAAAATGATGCTTGATAAGTTTGCTGATGCGCTTTGCAGTGCCAGCCCATAATTAGACTTTTTTTGCAAAGATCATTTGCAGTCCCTCGTCCAAATTATCCAAGCACCGTCTGTGCTCATTTACATCGGTGTTTTGCATTCGCATTACACTTTTTAAGCCGGTGTGTGAAGTCCAAAACACACACACACACACTGCACCTGTTTGACAGAATCCAGCCAAACACCTGCATCCTCTTGTCTCCCCCCGGTCTGGTCTGCCCACACCAACTTTTATTTTTCTCATTTCTGTCTGACACACAGCTTGTAGGCCTCATATGAGACACATTTTGATGACCAAAACCAGCCTCCTACACACACACACACACACACACTTTAGTGGTTGTAGCTTTTGCTGACATTAAAAAAAGAGGCGAGAACCAGCTGGGTCTATGCAGAATAATGAGGTCAAAGCCATTCTAATAAGTCTGGGGGATGAGCCCGATGTGGATAGGGGCAAGAGGAATTAGAAATGAGGAGAAAAGGAATAAAAAGGGAAGAGCAGTGCTCCAGAACAAATAAAGCCACGGTTGAAGGCACCATGGTTGGCTGCCTCGTCTCTCTCGAGCTGCCATTGGCTGCGAGTTTGAACCCTCGCCTTCACTCACGCTTACTCAGAAAGACCCGAGATTGTTCCCGTCTGTGGTCATACTTACTTTAGGCTTCAATAACATTTTTTAAGAGATACACCCTGAAGATTTGGACCATCTCACAGAATTTAATGAATGTTCATTAGAATATTTTTATATCTTCTTCACAGATACTGCAATGAACGTAAAGGTACAAATATTTCCATGAAATAGACTATAGAAATTATTTTACATATCAAAATTGTTTTCCTGGAGCTGTCATATTTAATTCTGGAAACAAAAAATAATAATGACAATGTTTAATTTTTTTTTATTACAAATACTACACATATTCCTGGAAATAGACTCTTAAATTTAAATTACAGCTATTTCAAATGGTAATGTTTTTTTTTAAATGTATACAAAATATTTGTTTTTGTATATAAAAATACAAAATAATAATTTAAAATAACTCTACAAAGGAGTATTGAGGCCTTATTGCAACGGTGAAAATAAAACATTGTTATGAGAATAAAGATGTAATATTTCAATAAATAAAGATGTTTCCAGAGAAATACACATTTCATTTTTTTGATGTGTGTCAAAGTAGCGATAACTCCAATTCTATTTTTATCCTGATGTTACACACGTATAAATTCCATTCGGTCCATCTCAGGTCACCGCGTTTAGCGAATCCCCAAGGAATTAGTATTTCCCGACTGTTGTGATGAATGTGGAGAATAAATCAATGGTTAATGATAAGTGTTAATGATAATGATCATAAAGTGTCATCTCACGCAAGAATCCAACGCTGCAATCTGTCTCCTGCTCCGTAGCTCACAAGCTACTTCCGCATGCTTGGCTTGCTCCCACACACGTATTGTATGGTGGAATAGTATCATATAGTACCAACCATTTGTCATCTTTCCCCCAAAATGAAGTCTTTTGTCAGCATCTGCGGTGGAGCAAACAGCCTTTTGTTGCCTCGCAAACTGGCAGCCTGAAAGCCACTCTGCAAACCAAAAGTTGTACTCTGAAAAGGTTGATTCTCTCTGAATTGAGGGTGTAATTTACCCCGCGCCGACACTTTTGAATTATGGTTGTATTTGAAAGGATGGGCGAGGCTGTCAAATCCATCCCTGCCATGATAAATAGCCATTTACTGTGCCATGGCAGCGGGATGGAGCAGGTACACACCCTGAGACGCTCGCCGGGTTGTTTTGGAAGGTTTGTGCAGACAGGCGGTGCACTTAAACCCAGCGTCAGCCACACATGTCCTTTCTTCACACTTGGCAATTGCCATTGACTTTGACAGATTATCCTGGCTTTGGCAGTGGCGTCTGGAGATCACAAAACCTGCAGCTACATTTGTGCCACGCATCCACAAAACTCCATCTTAGCTGCCAAGCTAGCACTCTGGGTCCATGCGAGCTTCAACAAGTCAAATGTAAGAGTTTTAAAAACCTTTTAAGACAATAATAATATGATTTAAGACACATTTCACACCCACTCGGCCTACTTGAGTTCCATTTTGTAGTTTCCTCAAAAAACATTGAAAGCAATTCTGAGGTTTATGCATTTTTGAAAATTTCAAGAATATTGTAGACATTTTAATGCCTTAAAATGGCCAACATGTTGGCGATAATCTGTGAAAATGACGCATAAACCAAAGAGAGCGGAATGTAGCCACCAAATGCAGGAAACATTTTGGTTGCTTGTACCCACCATCTTGTCCTTTCAGTGACAACCGAACCTAGGTTTTCAGACCAAAGTTTGTGGGAGAATCTGTAAAAATGACGCACAAGCTGCTGCTACTCCATTGGTCTCCAACAGTAAGCTTCGATTTTGGGGAGCTGCTTCACGTCTTAGTATTTGTATGATTGTCCAGTTCAGACCAAATGCCTTTATTTGACACATTACTACAACATAGCACAAAGACAATGACCGCAGTCTTTGAGCGAATACCTGCTTCACTAATATAGTACCAAGGTTGCCAGTCGTATAAATAAAAATAGCAAATAGCTACACTACCGCTCAAAAGTTTGGGATCACTTGGAAATTTTTTGGAATACCGTATTTTAAGTTGCACTTTTTTTCATTGGTTGGCTGTTCCTGTGACTTATACTCCAGAGCAACTTATAAATGAAAAAAGTGTTTATGTTACATAAACACTGGACACCTTTTCTATTCATGTTTATTTTTTGTGTAGCTGAATAACCATTGTGTTAGCATATCTTACACCTATTCAACCTGTTCTCTATTCTTTTTATTTTTAGAACCTGCCTTCCAAGAGGACGTAATGTCTGTTTTGGTCAAGTAGTTTCGTAAATAAATTACCCGCAAAAAATACAACTTACACTACTGCTGAAAAAGTTTTGGATCACTTGGAAATTTTTTGGCCTTTTTTTTGGCAGTCCTGCTATGAAGTCCAGCATCCTGAAGTCGCCGCTTCACTGTTGATACTGACACTGGTGTTTGACGGCTACTATTTATTGCAGCTGCCAGGTGACGACCTGTGAGGCGTCTTTGTCTTAAACTACACACTCTCGGATATTTATGCAGCGTTTTTCTGTCCTTGTTAGACCCAGTTTGTGCTGCTCTCTGAAGGGAGTAGTTAACAGCATGGTAAGAGATTTTAGTTTTAGTTTTGATTTTTAGATGGCTTTTCTAATCATCTATTAGCCTTATAAAATGATGAACTTGGATTAGCAGCCATACCAGGAGATTGATGCAGAGGACTGACAGTTGTTGATAGTAGGCCTCTATGCAAAAATGTACATCCTTCTTTGAAAATCATCTCATTCATTTTCATTGTTTGTGAAATGGACACAAATGTTTGTGAAATTGAAAAAGTTGTTTTTGAAATGCATGAAAATTTGTTTTTCTTTGGAAAACAAAGACATTTGCAAGTGATCCCAAACTTTTAGTAGTGTATGTTTCCTTTCATTCTGTCAAAATAGACCTCATAGCAGTGAAAGTGGCAGATCCCCGTGGTAGCTTCTAGGCCATTTAGTTGTTTTAACACCTGTTTGGGATTTGTCCGGCTCTAAATCAAGTGGACAAAGAAGCATACTGTACAGAGAACCCTTCCCCAAAAAATGGCTTTCTCCTCTAAATTTATGACTTCCTGAGAGATGAATGCAAGCTTCATCCCCAACAAAACTCCGTTGTATTCAAGCAATGTCATCCATATAGCTGCTTGTGAAACCCAAGTCACCCCTTTCAGTTGATTAAATACCTGAAAGCATTACCCTGAAAAGCACAGCTGCAGGAATGAAATGTGTGCGTTCCATCTGCAGCCTCTAATTTGATGAATGTGCTGCATTTAATTATACATGGGTCAAACACCATGCATACCTTTTGTTAATTAGTTGAATCATCCGATGCTGCAGGAGAATCTAACAACATAGATACACAATTGTCTTGGTTATTAATGAGAGAAGAAAAAAGCTTCCCACATGTTAACCACTTTGACTGGGAACTTGTTAGGCGTAGCGCATCCTGCATTAACGTGGACGTCAGTGTAAATGTTGAAACTTTATATCTCCATTGCAGTATACATGTACAGTATATATAGTATAGATTTCAGTCTTGATAGGACTGGTTCCAGAGGCCTTGCTGTGCATCCCGCTGAGTCAGACTATACTATTGGTAGCTTTTCCATCTCTGGATCCCCACCAGAGAGAAGACACTCCAAGTACCAAGAGCTGTCTCCTGCAGCCGCTGATCGGACCACTGGATCGGTTCTCAGCCAAGTCTGAAGAGGCTGGGGTGAGAAGCAGCACCTTCAAGTCAATGGTTCTCGTCTGAAAAAGGGTGAAGTGTCATCTCCTGGTCAGGGATCAGATCCTGACCTAAGTAGAGGTGTTTCAGTACCTCAAAGCCTTGCTCAGGGCTGAGGGAAAGATGGAATGCAAGCTCATAACCTCACCTATGGTGATGAGCTTTGGGTAGTGGCCAAAAGGACAAGATCTTGAGTACAGGCAAACTAAATGGGGGGGCTGGGCTCTCAAGAGATGAAGTGAAAAGCACTTTCGTCTGGGTAAAACTTGGAATAGAACCGCTAGTTCTCCTGATTGAGAGGAGCCTGATGATACGGCTACAGCATCTGGTAAGGATGCCCCCTTTGGTGAGGACGTCCGAATTGTGGGAGGCCTCAGGAAAGACCCTCTTAACTGGCATGGGAATGCCTCAGGATCCGCCGGGAGGAGCTGAATGAAGTAGCCAGGGAGTCTTAGCTTCCCTCCTCAGGGTACTGCCCCTGCAACCCAACCTAGGATATGTGATGGATGGACTTCAGATAGAGATATAGATAGAAATTCATTTCACTAATTTCAAGATGGCTGCATGGCAGTTGAGTGGGTAGCACGCAGACCACACAGCGAGGAGACCTGAGTTCGATTCCACCCTCTGCCATCTTTGTGTGGAGTTTGTATGTTCTCCCTGTGCATGCGTGGTTTTTCTCCAGGTACTCCGGTTTCTTCCCACATTCCAAAAACATGCTAGGTTAATTAGCGACTCCAAATTGTCCATAGGTATGAATGTGAGTGTGAATGGTTGTTTGTCTATATGTGCCCTGTAATTGGCTGGCGATCAGTCCATGTTGTATCTCCGCCCAAAGACAGCTGAGATCCAGCATGCCCTCGACCCTTGTGAGGATAAGCGGTAGAAAATGAATGAATGAATAAATTCAAGATCAGCATTTAATCTAGAAATTGAATAATGTCTGGTATGTTAGCGTAACAAAATAACAGTTGTACACAAATCAAGAACAGGACTGGCTGATTCAGTCAACAATACAGCAAGCCCAACAATTAAATTACCAGTTAGCAACTTCAGCGAGTTCTCGATCTCAAGCCATGGTAATGTTCACTCCTTTTGTCATGACAGTCAGTATGAATGACATTTTAAATTGTTAAATGTTAAAACATCTATATTACACACTGGCAGAACCAGCCGAACTATGAAAGAAAGTGATATTTGTATATATATATATACATATATAATCATTTATAATATAATAATTTAGGGTGAATGGCCTTTTCTGCTAGAAAGAAAACAGCCTATTTTGAAAAGTGTAGGTTTAGACAAACTGCACTGCAGACTTTCTTGGAGCTAAAAAGTGCTCCAATGTAGCAAATATTCAAAGTGGTTCAATTTTAATACACAGTTCTTTCTCACGTGGTGGTCAAAATTGCATTTTATTTCCGGGAAGAAGTTACTTATAATACCATGGACTGCAATTTTTGCTTCATGATTATATTAAAAGGAAAATGTGTTGCTACCTTTGAGCATTTTCCTACTGTTACTTTTGAGTCGATTTAGAAAATATTACCTCAGATTGCAACATAATTCAATTCAGGATGTAAGATTTGATCAGATGGGATTTAAACTTGCATATGCTTTGGATTTCCAAGTCGGTTTCCTGGCCCCTATTTCTAGCCATGGTGTCCCCCGTGGTCTCCATTTTAATGGCAAATATGCCTACCAAATGTCTGCTGAGCCTCCCGAGGACGGAGCAAAAGCATTCCGTAGACACGTAGATGGGAACATTCAAGTGCGCGTGGGGCAGATTCGTGTTAGGCACCTTTTTTGTTTCAGACAGCTGCTTCTTGCACTACTGGAGCACATATGGGAGCCGCACGGTGTGTGGAGAGAATAGAGAGCACACAAATTTGCTGACAACTGTCTCTTTTTCTGTGTGTGAGTGGGTGGGTGGCTGGGTTGGTGGGGTTGTGTAAGTACATTTCCATATTGTCTTGTTGACAATGGCTTTTTATTGTAATGTTTTTCCCTGTTCTCAGACGTGAAATGATAATAATGGACGTATAGCGCTGTTGCCTGTCTTGTTGAAGGAGCATTTCAATAGCCACGTTTACATGACGAGATTTTCCTCTTTCCGAATGGAATCGTTCCGAATGACGTACCAGAAAACGGTGCATACATGGAAAGGAATATTATAGGAAGGAATAATAGGAATAATATCTCCTGTATGCACCGCTACGGAATAGTCAATGGGGCATGTGCAGTAAAACGTAAACAACATCACATGATTCATCAAAGATGGCGGACGAGAGTGTGATTACCACGGTTGTTGGGACAGTTGCTACGTTTTTTTTTTAAAGCAACTTGAAACCCATGCGATCCTGTGGAAAATGACAGCGAAGAAGAGATGTAAGGGGATGGGATTAATTTTTAATAATAATAATTTAATAACAATTCATTTTTCGGCCGTCCAGTCTTGCAATTACGTTCAGTTCTTTTAAAGTTTGTATTAAAAACGAACTTTCCGCTGTAGTCCAGTGATGACTGCTCGCCACCATTTTCAAAACCTGAGAGACATCTGCGTGTTACGTCACAGCTGAGCATGCGCTGAAAGAACCCTGACAACTTTCCGATTGAGCGGGTACAAGATACCTCAATCGGATTGGGGAAAGGAATATTCCACCCCTGTGAATCCGATTCAAAGTTAAATTCTTTCCGTTTGAGCAAATAACCCGAATGGAATTGGAATATTTGGGTCCATGTAAACATGGCTATTGTGAACTTTTCAGGACAAAGTGGATAAGACCAAAGCATTGTTCAGCAGAGAAGTGAAAAGCGGAACTTTGAATGCTGCACTACAACCATTCAGAAAATTGACTTTATTACAGATAATATAATCGTTCAAACTCTTAAGCCTAGGTTACAACCGGTTGCATGGGCTCCAATGGCCGGTCTACTTGCATTGCAGCCAAGTCTTCAGCCAATAAGGAACACACATACAACGATGGAAGTGCGGTGATACGATGGGAGGCCCCAACAACTCAGTGGGAGGTAAGTCGCAGTTTATGCACTACACCGCTGATGGGGATGGTGAGGTGTCACTATGGCAGTAACGTAGTTCTTGGGCGTAACAATGTTAATAACAATAATGACAATGTTGCTGTAGCTTGGTTGATATGCTTTGTTGACACGTTTTGGAGTTTTTTTCACAAGGGTGTAGGCTCATGTAAGGATTGTGGACGGTTGGCAATAATAATACAGGACAGTAGCCACGTTTACATGAGGAGTTTTTCCCTTTCCGAAAGGAATCTCTCCGAAAACAATGCTATACGTGGAAAGGAATATTCCAATCTCTTGTCTACATGCGCCGCTATAATCAAACAGAATAGTCAATGGGGCATGCCCAGTAAAACGTAAACATCAACATCACAGGATACCGACTTTCCCGAGTTTTTCTTTCACTTGTTGGAATAACTCCGTATTGCCAGTTTTTCCTTCATCCAGTCTTGAAATTTAGTTTGAATCAAAAACAAACTTTCCACAGCAGTCCAGTACCGATTGCTCGCCTCCATTTTTAAAACAGAAGAAGAAAAGCACGATGGAGAAGAACGCAGTCTGACAACTTTCCGTTTGAGCGGGTACAAGATACCTCAATCGGATTGGGGAAAGGAATATTCCACCTCTGTGAATCCGATTATATATTCATTCGGATTGGCACTTTTCCTTTGGAATGAGGTGTATACAAAGGTTACATTCTTTCCATTTGAGCAAACAAACCGACTGCAATTGGAATATTTGGGTCCATGTATACGTGGCTAGTGTGTCATTTTTCAACTTATTTTTTGTTTCTAAATTCAGCTTTTTAAGGGGGAGTTGTCTGTTTATTTTTTCAATGAATTCATATAATCTAATATCCTGCACCCAACATATGGATGCATCCACTGAGAATGCGTCAGCCGGGGCTTCCCTTTATGAAGCGGGTGGTGAAACGAGCAGCAGATGGACGGTAGAGTGTAATGTCACATGACAGCTCCGCATGTATGAGTAATCTATGACTGCTGCACTTATATAAAGTTTACGTTGATTTTTCCATCCGCCCATGTCAGAAATAGCGGGCTGTTAGTTCTCCAGTACATTCTCTTCGAGAATTTTGAGAATACATTTTCAGTATTCAGCAGGAAATATGTTAGCTCCTTGGGGGGAATCATTGCTCATGATATAACCAAAAGGTACAAAATGAAGGCAGTGAGTGAAGGATTTTCCGCAGCTCCACACACGCTATTTTGAAAGCACATACTAGAATTGCAAAGTAGTCGGTATACATCGCGATCAAATATTTTTGCTGCAACATTCAGTTTGGACACATTGTGAATTCCAGCAGTCATTTGTTACACATTTGAGTTTGATATTCACAACTCGGTCCTGGTCAGCTTCGGACCACCTGCTGTGGCAATGACGGATGCCAACGTAAGCGGCAGGCTCGTTGCCTAGAAGTACAGTCAATGACTCACATTCAGAATGTTTGCAAGTGTGTGAATTTGTCAGGGCTATTTAGCATCACCTGCTGAGAGCCTCGGAAGCACTGAGCACTTTCACCAACGCCAAAAAAGACTTTTTAGTCCTCTCACAAATTGCACAATGACAGTTTACATTTTTTTTTCATTTGTCACTTTTGTCAAGCAGTCTTTGAGAAAGAAGAGAAGAATGCCAAATGTGTGGACATAGTTGGTTCAGACAAGCATGAACAACGCCTGCTCGATTCTGACCCTTGCTTGTCCAATAATTAGCCAACTCAATGTAGAGGCATGCCCACACGGTGCAAAGTTTCCGTTTCAGTTCTAACAATGGCCACGGAGGCACCTGGACCCAAGGTGGCTGGGTCGTGTTGATTCAATAGAGGCTAAATGATGAATCCTTTTCGTAGGGATGGAAGAACAGCATTGTGGGTGAGATGTGTGGTGTTGCAGAACCCCCCCCCACCCCCCTCTGTTCAGATGTTGATGGCTTCTTCTACCGTCTGTCTTTTATACCGTATTTTCTGGACTATAAGTCGCTCCGTATTATAAGTCACACAAAGCCTCTAAAAGTCAATTTGTTTATTAGTTTAGCATTTAAGACTTCATAACATCGGCTGCACGGTGGTTGAGTGGTTAACACGTAGGCCTCACAACAAGAAGACATGTGTTCGATTCCACCCTCGGCCATCTCTGTGTGGAGTTTGCATGTTCTCCCTGTGCATGCGTGGGTTTTTTCCAGGTACTCCGCTTCACATTCCAAAAACATGCTAGGTTAATTGGTGACTCCAAATAGGTATGAATGTGAGTGTGAATGGTTGTTTGTCTATATGTGCCCTGTGATTGGCTGGCCACCAGTCCAGGGTGTACCCCGCCTCTCGCCCAGAGACAGCTGGGATAGGCTTCAGCACCCCCGTGAGGATAAACAGAAGAAAATTAATGAATGAACTTCATAACATAACACATCAGACAACAAGCATTACGGATATAAATAGAAACACATGAATTTATGGAAGACTATTCAGAGTGGAACCTCGTTTAGCCTCTTTCAGCGTGTTTTTCGGGTAATGTTGAAAATTCATGGCAAAATTTTGTCTCGGTTTGCAGACATTGTGATGTCGTGCACGTGATGTCAATCTGCAGTTCTTTACTAAGTACCGTATTTTCTGGACTATAAGTCGCTCCGGAGTATAAGTCACATAAGGCCAAAAAATTCATAATTAGGTAGAAAAAAACATACATAAGTTGCACTGGAGTATAAGTCGCATTTTTTGCGGCTAATTTATTTTACATATTACTTGACCAAAACAGACATTACGTCCTCTTGGAAGGCAAGTTCTAACAATAAAAGAATAGAGAACAGGCTGAATAGGTGTAAGATATGCTAACACAATGGTTATTCAGCTACACAAAAAATAAAATGAACATAAAAGGTGTCCACTGTTTATATAACAAACAGTTTTTTTCATTTATAAGTCGCTCTGGAGTATAAGTCGCAGGAACAGCCAACCTATGAAAAAAAGTGCCATTTATAGTCTGGAAAATACAGTATTCTTTGTCCCGTATCCAACACAAAACTATTCAAATAGTGTTTTCAAGCATTCTCTTTCTTGGTTTGCATCATTAGTTGAAATGGTGAAGTCATTATTGCTCCAAATGAAGATTTTTTGTCGTTTTTCTTTGAGAAGGTCGGAAAAATGAAAAAAAAAATGGTGACTTATACGGTATTTTTGGCCCTGCGGGAGTTCTGTTTCTCTTTAAGGTGCAGGTAGACAGCAGAGTCTTGACCTGAAGACTTGAACACAAAGGAGAAGTCTGGGACACCATTGACGTTGTGGGTGTCCGGCCATCCTGAGGAGGACATCCTGTGTTTTGGTCTTGACCTTAGCTTGTACCTTGGTCTTGATTCGTTGCCTACATGAGTTGGTCTTGCACCCTTTCTCACTAGATACACAGATAGACAGATAGGGGAGGCCGCTAGGGCACATTACCGCCTGCCCCTCTATCCAGCTAACCCTCATAATAGATAGCCTGTGTGACTTAGAAGCAGAAACGGGCAGGCTAAAGTTCCAAAAGAACTTGCCAGTATCAGCGCTGCATTTGAGTGAACAAATACGCTTGCTTTGCATCATAACACATCTCGTACAGCAAGCAGGACATGTGTACTGTGGAGGGGGGGGCAACATGTGTTGACAAACACAGGTATATGTGTGCTTTGCTGGCCGCTACCGGAGCTGTTTGCTGAGAAACCTGCTTGTTAGTTCTCCTGCTTTTTACTTCTCCAACATTCTGTCAGCGCAGACAAGGAGATTTGCACCAGACATGGTGTGTGTTTTTTTTTTTTTTTCATTTTTGGATGAAAAATGTGTTTGATGAAAGTATTACCCTGACAGCTGAGCAAGCTGTGTGCTGCAACACCCGCAGACAACTACTTGACTACTTTTTCAACATACACACCAACACTAATGTCATAAAATGCTGTTACTGAAGGCAGAAAAAATGTTTGTACTCGATCCCTGATTTTTCTGTGCAAAGCCGACTAGCTTTAAATTGTTTTTCTGCCACCCCTGAAAGAGATATTGATTTTTAAGACGGTCATTCACACTGTATCTGCAAGTTATCACATGTGGTGCATTCAGGGACGTATGGGTCGCTGATCGCTGAAACTTGATGAAACAAACCAACATAAATGTGCAAAATGTGTTTGTAAAATAATGGACCATGTTTCCAAAATTTGAATGCACATAGTCAGGAGAACTGGAAGATCTGGCTTGGAATCTCCGTTGGGCATCTGGTCTATTGTGCCCTGCCATTGGCTGGCGACCAGCCCAGGCTGTAGTCTACATCTGGCCCAAAGTCACTTGGAGATTGCGGCTGGAGTCTATCCCCGCAATCCATCCATCCATCCATCCTCGATGCCGTTTATCTTCACTAAGTTTTGTAGGGGTATGCTGGAGCCTATCCCAGCTGACTTTGGGCAAGAGGCGTGGTACACCCTGGACTGTTTCACTTATCTTGGTCTGGTCTGGAACCAAGAAACTGTTATAATTGTTGTAAAAAACAAAGCACCTACGAAACTAGCCTTTTGGCTCCTGTATCAGTTTGCGGAAGAGATTATTAATTCATTCATTCATTTTCTACCGCTTATCCTCACCAGGGTCGTGGTGGGTACTGGAGCCTATCCTTCAGGCGAGAGGCGGGGTACACCCTGGACTGGTGGCCAGCCAATCACAGGGCACATATAGACAAACAACCATTCACACTCACATTCATACCTATGGACAATTTGGAGTCGCCAATTAACCTAGCATGTGTTAGGAATGTGGGAGATAACCCATGCATGCACAGGGAGAACATGCAAACTCCACACAGAGATGGCCGAGGGTGGGATTTAACTCGGGTCTCCTAGCTGCAAGGCCTCCACGCTAATCACTTAGCCCGGTTGTAAACATTCATTCATTCATTCATTTTCTACCGCTTATCCTCACAAGGGCCACGGGGGTGCTGGAGCCTATCCCAGCTGTCTTCGGGCGAGAGGCGGGGTACACCCTGGACTGGTGGCCAGCAGGCCAATCACAGGGCACATAGTATAGACAAACAACCATTCACACTCACATTCATACAATTCAATTGGAGTCACCAATTAACCTAGCATGTTTTTTTGTACCCGGAGAAAACCCACGCATGCACGAGGGGAACGTGCAAACTCGACACAGAGATGGCCGAGAGTGGGATTGAACTCGGGTCTCCTAGCTGTGAGGTCTGCACGCTAACCACTCGACTGCCGTGCAGCCGCGGAAGAGATTAATAACAAAAAAAATGCTTTAGACTCCTTTGCCGATGGAAACCATATTCTTATTTCTGCATTACTGAGACACCTAGTAACCTCATGTTAATCCCAAGGGACGTAATATGGGACCTCAATCAATGCATCCAGCTGCATACATCCACCTGCTGCACGGAGATGTCATCTACCGGTGTGACCTGGTAATACCTCTAAGCTGTGTCAAGGTTCAGCAGCACTTGGTGACAGAGATGGACTGAGCTGTTAATCTCCCTAAACTGATCTCCTCAGACACACTCGCTCTGTCACCGATACCCCGAAGCAGGATCTACCTCTTCCCTCTTCCCTCATCTCTCCCTGGAGAGCAATGACAGGTGAAAGAACTGGATAAGTCTTATATCTCGCTATCTCGTCAGATCAGTCAGTATGGGGATGTGCGTCTGGAACCGAGTTCTGTCAAGGTCACTTTTAGCGTCACAATGAACACTGCTGTCGTTGTTCTGGAACAAAAACCCGGCTTGCATCGGCAGGGCCTTCGCTGCGGATGATATGAGGGCGTATGAAGAGGGAGGAGATAAGGAATTGTCACCATTGTTCATGCAGTCCACCGCAGAGGTTATGTTTTTGTCACCATTTGTTTGCATTGTTCATTCATTCATTCATTCATTCATTTTCTAACGCTTTTCCTCACGAGGGTCGCGGGGGTGCTGGAGCCTATCCCAGCTGTCTTCGGGCAAGAGGCGGGGTACACCCTGGACTGGTCACCAGCCAATCACAGGGCACATATAGACAAACAACCATTCACACTCACGTTCATTGTTTGCATTGTTTATTTATTAAATTATTTTAGTATTTATTCATTTATTATTTGGATATAGTGCAAATTTAGTTTTTCCAATTGTATTAACATACCATAATTACTTAGTGTGAAGGAATCCTGATTGAATTCAGGATACATGCTGGTAGAGTTGGAGCCATTTGCGGCTCACGGCACTTTTGAAAAATGAAGTAAATAAAGTTTTTTTTTGGCCCGTGGAACATTCTATAAATACAATTAATTTTAGATTTCTGGAGCTGATTCATTGGATTTAAACATTTTCCTTCAGCAAGGAATTAGTGATGCTAACAAAGGTTGTATTTTACACTATGTATATCACAAAGCTAAGATGCAGGCTTTTTTTTCTTTAAATAGAGAAACATCTTAGCAGATCTACTATTAGGTAAATTATATTATTATATAATTATATAAATACATATAGAAATATATATAATAAATATATTATTAAAATTATATTATATTAGTGTAAAATATCAAAGCAGCTCGGCCAGCCTTCAAATTTTCCCTATGTATTGTAGACTTTTTGTTGCTTCAATTTGTTAGTATTATGATATAGCATCCGAGGGGAAACGCCTTCCATGTGTCTTTACTGATACTTGCTGGTTCGTAACTGATTATAATTATTCATTATCCATGAACACTTGTGCATTCATCATGTGGCAAAATGTGTTTCGGTACTGATTGAAAATCCAGCATTTCGTCCACATGGTGATTTAGTCGTCCCTTGTTTAAAGCGATTAATTGGTTCCAAACCTGACTGTGATTAATTAATAGGATTCAAAGTTAATAAATGGAAAATTTTCATAGAGCATACATAATCTGTTTGACTTTCTAGATATGTTTTTTAAACATTATTAGAGCCCCGTAGATGTGAAATAACACCCCCATAGTCACCTTTACACTCCCATCATTCATTGTTTACAGCACCTTGTTCAACTCTCTTGCAGGGTTTCAAGATGGCCACAACCAAGCCAGTCCATCCACTTATACAGGTCTCAGTAGAGAAGTCCAGACTTCCTGGTCCCCAGCCACTTTTATCAGTTCCACCAGGAGGACACCAACACATTCCCAGGCCAGCTGTGAGACATAATCCCTGCAGCATATGTGGGGGCCTTCTCCCAGTTGGGCTGGTGAGTCCGGCCAATCTATGGAGGAAACTCATTTCCACTGTTTGTATCCGTGATCTCCCGCTTTTGGTCAAGATAAGCAGTCTTAGAATTTATTTCTTCTAAACTTAAGAAGCCAAAAACCTACCACTTCCACACTGGATGGGAGGATAACTTTTTTCTCTCATTTGTCCTGTTTATTTATGAATTCTCTAAATATTTCTAATTTTTACTTCCATAATCATTTTAATTTGGGGGATAACATGACTTTATTCCCATATTGAAACTTTTTCCTGACTGCCATTTTCCAAAAATGACAACTCCTTGTTTGTTTTGTTTGTCAGGGCTTGAAACTTGTTCTTCATTAGAATATGACTTTTTACTCTAAATATTTCGACTTCATTCTCGTAAAATGTTTGTTCTACTTCTGCTGGGGAAGGGTTAGTCATTTTCTAAGTATTTCAACTTCAACTGGAAAATTACATCCAATTTTTTTCTATGCCGCTTATCACCACTAGTGTCGCGGGTATGCTAGAACCGATCCCGGCTGTGTTTGGGCAAAAGGCAGGGTACACCCTGGACTTTTTTCCAGCCAATCACAGTCAACTGGAAATGATCCTTTTATAACTATGACTTTATTTTCACAATATTTTTTTATTTTATTTTAACATTACTATTAAATAATGATATTTATATAATAATATAATAACAATTATATAACAATATATTAATTTTAATATCAAAAGTACATTGTTAACATTATTGTAATATTGTGATTTTTTAAAATCAGATTACAATTTTTTACATATTTTGACTTTATTCTGGTAAAATTATTGCTGTTTTTTTAATTTTTGCTGCAGTTTTTTTCAGTATTGCAATATTTTTTGAAAGTGAGCTGCACTTTGGACACCCCTGGTTCACACCAAGCGAGCAGTAGCTGATGTTCAGAAGTCTCAAAGAACATTTACTTCAACAGTTAGCATTTTTCATAATTTGCTTCTATGTAATGACAAATGACCACAAAATAGCATTAAAAAAAACGACCACACTGATTGAGTGGAGAGCTGCTTGGTAAATAACGTATAATTTACATTTTAATTTCTGTTTCTCAAAAGAGCTGAAATGATGATGGAAGTTGGAGACTCCTGCTTTTGTGAGACACTTTAATTTCTCTGCCAAACAACTTTGCGTGTCACCTTCACTGGTGACCTCTGCCGATATATATTGAGCAGCATTTGAGGAGAGAGGGTGAGAACGCCTCTTCAAGGAAAATTAATATTCACAGAGGATGCCGTCCTCGGCTGCACTAATCTGCATGGGATCTCACTTCCTTTCATTAATCAAGACAAGCATGCCCCGGCGTATCTGACTTGTTTACCTTCACAGTTTGTTGTTTTCCCAGCCTGTTGACTTGCGGCAAACAACATAAATCACATGACAACACATGACTTAACTATCCTGGGTGGTGGCACATAAATGCACTCTCATATTGGGTTTTCAGGAACATATTTGTGTTTATTATGATTGTATTGTAAGGGCACTTGGTGGCCGGTTCACCCCGTAGAGCAGGATCATACAGCGCCGTGACCTTGACGATGCACAACCAACGAAAAGGTAATACATGCAAACATTGAATGGGCTGCAAAAATATGAACAATTTCTTCATTTTAGAACCACTGAAATGTGCCAGCATAGAACTACTACACCGCCCAGACTGTTCCGTTATCTACCAAAAATGTTTCCTCCATGCTTTTATTTTCAATAAATACAGTATATGTATATATATATTTTTTTAAACATATTTAAAAATATATATTTTAATCTATGTACATTTTGTAATTTTTTTTGTTCATAAACACTACCGCTCAAAAGTTTGGGATCACTCACATTTTTGTCCAGTCTGAGATATGGCTTTTTCTTGGCAGTCCTGCTATGAAGTCCAGCATCCTGAAGTCGCCGCTTCACTGTTGATACTGACACTGGTGTTTGACGGCTACTATTTAGTGCAGCTGCCAGGTGACGACCTGTGAGGCGTCTTTGTCTTAAACTACACACTCTCAGATATTTGTGCAGTGTTTTTCTGTCCTTGTTAGACCCAGTTTGTGCTGCTCTGAAGGGAGTAGTTAACAGCATGGTAAGAGATTTTAGTTTTAGTTTAGATTTTTAGATGCCTTTCATCCATGCGAGCTTCAACAAGTCAAATGTAAGAGTTTTAAAGACCTTTTAAGACAATAATAATAATACGATTTAAGACACATTTCACACCCACTCGGCCTACTTGAGTTCCATTTTGTAGTTTCCTCAATGGTTTATGCATTTTAGAAAATTTCAAGAGAATTTTAGATATTTTAATGCCTTAAAATGACCAACATTTTGGCGATAATCTGTGAAAATGACGCATAAACCAAGGAGAGCGGAAAGTAGCCACCAAATGCAGGAAACATTTTGGTCGCTTGTACCCACCATCTTGTCCGTTCAGTAACAACCGAACCTGGGTTTTCAGACAAGTTCGTGGGAGAATTTGTGATGTAATGTCTGTTTTGGTCAAGTAGTTTGGAAAATAAATTACCTGCAAAAAATACAACTTACACTACTGCTCAAAAAGTTTGGGATCACTTTAGGGCCTTTTTTTGGCAGTCCTGCAGACCCAGTTTGTGCTGCTCTCTGAAGGGAGTAGTTAACAGCATGGTAAGAGATTTTAGTTTTAATTTAGATTTTTAGATGGCTTTTCTAATCATCTATTAGCCTTATAAAATGATGAACTTGGATTAGCAGCCATACCAGGAGATTGATGCAGAGGACTGACAGTTGTTGATAGTAGGCCTCTATGCAAAAATGTACATCCTTCTTTGAAAATAATTTCATTCATTTTAATTGTTTGTGAAATGCATGAAAATGTGTTTTTCTTTGGAAAACAAAGAAATTTGCAAGTGATCCCAAACTTTTGAGCGGTAGTGTATACTCCAGTGCGACTTATGTATGTTTTTTTTTTCTACCTAATTATGCATTTTCGGCCCTGTGCGACTAATACTCCGGAGCGACTTATCGTCCAGAAAATACGGTAATTGGTCAAAAGTAGGTGTGCTCTGATCCATCTGCCACCAATATCGGCTGAAAAGTAGTTCAACTCAAACGTCTCTCTAAGAGAGAGCCTGGCCATCCGATAGAGGAACCTAATTTTGGCCGCTTGTTGCAGCCATTGCAGGAGATTGATGCAGAGGACTGACAGTTGTTGATAGTAGGCCTCTATGCAAAAATGTACATTCTTCTTTGAAAATCTTCTCATTCATTTGCATTGTTTGTGAAATGGATATAAATATTTGTGAAATGCATTAAAATTTGTTGTTCTTTGGAAAACAAAGAAATTTGCAAGTAATCCCAAACATTTGAACCCCCAAAAGGCTAGCCTGGCATGATTCACACATCCTTGATATTATTGGTGCATTATTATTATTATTATTATTGGAGCTCTCTAGACATGAAGTAACACCTCTACAGGCACCGTTACACTACGATTGCCCAATATAATAGATAAAATAAGAGCAAATAAGACAAAATATGCTGAGGCCAGGATAATTCAGGCACGTTAGCATTTGCTGTTACTTACTGGAATGGCTATTTTATGTTTTTTTTTATTTAAATTTTATGCTTGAAAATGATTACTTTCCGAAAAAATTCTAGGACCTTCTGAATACAGTTTTTAACATTATTAGAGCCCTGTAGACATGAAATAATACCCCATAATCACTTTTGCATACCAATTACTCAATCAAACGGACATAATAATAGACATAATAGAAAATAAGACATCATATAGACTCAAACGTTAACATTGAGAGAGCATTATTTTTTTCTTTACAGTGCTTCCTGCGGCGTCACTGTTATCTCAGTACAGTACTGACACCTAGTGACCAGTGTAGAATACTACATATCATCAGTGCACCTCTGAATGCCTTATATTTAATTAATTCTTAATGCTTATTTAGGCAAAGAAAATGTGCATTCATGTACATATTTTGGGATTTATAATTACGCCATGGTAAACCACGAAACAGCAACGATTTATTAATAAATATATTTTTGAAAATTGGAAGTGCTAGATGATGCATGATTATTATATCTAACTTTGTTTTACAAAATTAAAAAAAAAACATGGTGGCCCCCAAGTCGGCAGGTGTGTTCCTGTATTGACGCATTTATTTACAGATAAACCACAAACTGTATGAAGACTAAGACATCTTACATAAAGTCCTTGATGTTCTGCAAGTGGAGCTATTAAAGCGGCATATCTACAGTATGTCGCAATTTGTGTTTTCACTCATCTAGTGTCTATAAAATTCATTCTGACGTCTTTGCTACATCTTTTTTGTTTGAAAATACAAGGTTTCTTAATAATAAAAGTTGGCACTCCACAAAGAAAAGAGAGTTATTAAATGTCCTCTCGCTTTCTTTCCCAATGTAAACCTCTTATCTTCCTAAAGAAATCCTTGATTTTTTTTCTTTTACAGTACACACAGACTTTAACTTATTAATTAGACATCAAGTATAGTCATGTTTGTATAGGTGTTTCTTGTTCTAAGTGTGTTTTTATTGACTCTTTCATTCTTGTTTATAAAGCTTTTGCTGCATTCCGACAACATTACCATAATAAATACAAAGTTTAAAGGCCACAAAGAAGACGGCCAAAGATCCCACAATTTACAGAACATTCTGGTAATGGTAATAGTCATGGTTTAATTTCATTTGAACATGCATCAGATTACAATTGAGTGCATCCCATAATCAGTTCCCAGTTCCACATGTCCAAAAGGAGTAGGAAGAAGCAAAGCTTATTAAATCCTACCCCTCCATCTGGTACTTTTACAATCAGTAACTGTTACATTTGTTCACTTCCTGCTTTCCAAATATAGTTTCAGTTTTTTTTGTTTTTGGTGGTGTATCGACAAACAACCATTCACACTCACATTCATACCTATGGACAATATGGAGTCGCCAATTAACCTAGCATGTTTAAAACCCACGCAAGCACGGCGATGGCCGAGGGTGGGATTAAACACAGGTCTCCTAGCTGTGAGGCCTGCGTGCTAACCACCCGGCTGCCGTGCAGCCAAGCCTTCAGGGAAATGTAAGTTCCAATAGCACCAAAACAGCACGAAGTATCCAAAACAATGGTGCTATTGGTGTAATTACATTTTTTCCTGTCGGCGTCAAAATAAATCCTCCTATGAGTACGTAGTACTGCAAAGTATCAGATGAGGAGAAGAATGGCTGGAAATCCACAAACTACTTTGGTTTCTCTTCTGCTCTCGGGGTCAAATAGTTTTACCTACTCTTCACATGTGAGGTCTGTTGAAATCTAAAACCCACCTTAGTCTACTGGTCCATATTTCATAACAAAGTACACATGTGCGTTCCATTTAGCTCCCCATCCCACACACATATATAACACATTCACGGTGAGACAACTCGTGTATCCATCCCCAACCATCTCTCATAACGGAGGAGCAGTCAGAGACTATGACAACAAGACAATAGCGCTTTAAAAAAAGGCTAAGTCAAACCGGGTTTAAAAACCGTATGGAGAATAACAGTCCACTTTTTTTCCAAAAGGCAATACAAAAGCAGCAGTGTCATAGTAGCCGCAGGGAAATAATAGGATAAGTGCTTCTCTGTGAATATTGCCATTGATTTAAAGCATATGTGATATTTTCCAAGGCCTTGATATTATCTTGTAAATTGAACCACTTGTTATTGTTTTGACTCGATCTGGTTTGCATTGACTTTACGTGTCAATCATAGCAGCTTCTTTGCCCGCCCTTTCCAACAGAAAAACAATGAGTCACCTTCAACCGACAGTATGGCAGAATTACAGTCCTCCATACTGTAGGTGGACACTTGCTATTCTAGTATACTACTAGTCTGAACTAGTACAAAAACAACCATGGGGGGAGGGCGGCGCATGAGTACAGTGCCGTGTGGTGAGGCACCCTCTTGTGACTTTTCTCTGCTCGATCAGCAGGAATAATGATGCCGCACACTTAATTTAAAGAAATTGGAGAAAGTCATGGTGTATGAAAGGGGTTCTCAACTACATTTGTCCATGGGCTACAATTTTTTTCAATATATTTCAAAAATTGGTCTAAATCTGTGAAAGATAATCCATCCACCTCACAGGTTCAGATGCTGATTAGACATCGTGATTATTGCAAAGTCTGGCAACAATAAAAGGCCGCTCTTAAACAACTAGGTGATATTTGAAAACCTATGTGTTGGAAATGTTTTGGCCAGTCTGAGATATGGCTTTTTCTTGGCAGTCCTGCTATGAAGTCCAGCATCCTGAAGTCGCCGCTTCACTGTTGATACTGACACTGGTGTTTGACGGCTACTATTTAGTGCAGCTGCCAGGTGACGACCTGTGAGGCGTCTTTGTCTTAAACTACACACTCTCAGATATTTGTCTTCTTGCACAGTTGTGCATCGTTTTTCTGTCCTTGTTAGACCCAGTTTGTGCTGCTCTCTGAAGGGAGTAGTTAACAGCATGGTAAGAGATTTTAGTTTTAGTTAGGATTTTTAGATGGCTTTTCTAATCATCTATTAGCCTTATAAAATGATGAACTTGGATTAGCAGCCATACCAGGAGATTGATGCAGAGGACTGACAGTTGTTGATAGTAGGCCTCTATGCAAAAATGTACATCCTTCTTTGAAAATCATCTCATTCATTTTCATTGTTTGTGAAATGGATACAAATATGTGTGAAATGCATGAAAATGTGTTTTTCTTTGGAAAACAAAGAAATTTGCAAGTGATCCCAAACTTTTGAGCGGTAGTGTAAGTGTTACACAACTCTTGATTGTGCTATGTGAGTGTGTGTGTGAGTTATTAGATTGAAAATGGCGAATAATAATATCTAGAATAAATAATAATAATAATAACAATAACCATACCAAGGATGGTTAAGATGATTCAAAGTCCGACTCTAGCCAAAACGGACAGTAAGCTAATACATTTTTCCCATCAAAAATAATGTAAATCTCATCAATCTGTTTCAGAAAGCCAAACATATTAATACAAAATCTAATAATATCGTGGTGTGTCTGTGGAAAACAAAGACATTTGCAAGTGATGTTTTCATTGTTTTGCATCATACTTGGACTAGCGATTACCGTGTAGATACTTGACTTCCATTGGACTATATATTTCCCAAACCTAAATACAGTTATTTGGGTAGAGAAGCGGTATAGAAAATGGATGGATGGTGTTCGGATGTAGCCTTGCCATGATGATCAGCACTAACAGAACAACGGCACCAAAGTTCATTTCAGCCAAACTAAACCCGACAACACAGCCCAAAAATACAATTAAAAGCAAATTTAGCAGGCCCGCTCACCTTTATTCGATGCAGACAGCAACACATTCGCTCCACGCCCTGTTGGGCATGCCCACACAGGGATAGGCGAAGCCATTGTGTCTAATTGCAACGTTCCGCATTTTGATTACACTCTTGGCTTGAAAAAGCACAACACTGTAAAAGAACAATTGCTCAGAGAGTCCCAAGCAGCAGGTGGTGCAATTCCAGTCCCATCTTAATGAGGCAACATATCGAAAGGCAAAAGGAAGGAATTTATACTTTCATTCCATTTCTGAAGTCATAACATGGGCTGCCTTTAATTTATTTGTTTATTACAAGTCAACCAAAAGCCTTTTTGTCCTCTCGGTGTCTCGTCTTCTGTCCTTCCCTTGTTTGAGCATACTTCTAAAATGATTAAGCCCCCACCGGGGGGCTGAGTGATGTAATGGATTAATAAAGTCGTAATACGCCGGTTGTTCGCCGTCTCGAGGAGCGGCAAACCAGTCCTTTGAGCATCGCGCACACAAGGTCACACTTACATAGCGTGTTGTCTTCAAAAAATGTAATAAGTGAGTTACCGAACATTAAGAAAGTAAATAAAATACGGCTTCAATTAAGTACTTAGGTTCGGCAGGTAAAAATATCATCCACGCTGCATAAAAGGCCGATGTCACAACATAAGTGGGAAACATAATCATTTGGAAATGTACATGCCGTGCTTCTGTATAAAGCATGTTCTTTGCTTCAAAAAAGAAAAAACAAGCTTGGGTATCGTGCAAGACCTCATTATCACACTTTAGATTCAGTCTATTGAGTGGATTTTCAGTTGAATAGCTTCTTCTTGGTACACACACACACAGCACACTCAGTTACATACAGTAGAACTGATGGAAACATACTGGAAGAGGCAGACACATAAACGGTGCATTTTCTCACCGTCTTTCACTTTCTGAAAAGGCGTGGCAATTGCTTTATGCCGTCTCCCCTTGTTTAGTGCTGTTTCTAGACCCTACCTTGATGATGGATTTTCGCAAAGAAGAATTCATTCATTCATTCATTTTCTACCGCTTATCCTCACGAGGGTCACGAGGGTGCTGGAGCCTATCCCAGCTGTTTTCAGGCGAGAGGCGGGATACACCCTGGACTGGTAGCCAGCCAATCACAGGGCACATACACTACTGCTCAAAAGGGATCACTTCAAAAACACATTTTCATGCATTTCACCAACAATGTTTTCCATTTCACAAAAAATGAAAATGAATGAGATGCTTTTCAAAGAAGGATGTACATTTTTGCATAGAGGCCTACTATCAACAACTGTCAGTCCTCTGCATCAATCTCCTGGTATGGCTGCTAATCCAAGTTCATCATTTTATAAGGCTAATAGATGATTAGAAAAGACATCTAAAAATCCCAACTAAAACTAAAATCTCTTACCATGCTGTTAACTACTCCCTTCAGAGAGCAGCACAAACTGGGTCTAACAAGGACAGAAAAACGCTGCACAACTGTGCAAGAAGACAAATATCTGAGAGTGTGTAGTTTAAGACAAAGACGCCTCACAGGTCGTCACCTGGCAGCTGCACTAAATAGTAGCCGTCAAACACCAGTGTCAGTATCAACAGTGAAGCGGCGACTTCAGGATGCTGGACTTCATAGCAGGACTGCCAAGAAAAACTTTTGAGCGGTAGTGTATGTGCCCTGTGATTGGCTGTGAGTGTGCCCCGCCTCTCACCCGAAGACAGGATAAGCGACCCACGTGAGGATAAGCGGTAGAAAATAAATGAATGAATTTCCTTGAAGGCACAAGCCCAGGGGGTCAATTAAGTTCTAACTCATTTTATCTAATAAGATAGATATTGTAAATATGATATTACCATTTCGATCCCTTTTCAGTAAAAAATAAATATATATATATTTTTAGCTGCACAATCAAACATAAAATTGATAATTAAGTGTACAAACAACACACTGGAAAGGTCTCAATGATGGGAAGTGTTCTATTTATAGTTCGTTACAATCTTTGTAACCGTAGTGACGTAATTGACCAAAATTGGAAACTGGCCACTTGATTAGATATGACGCTTCAGCCCATACCATGCAAAAAAAAAGAAAAAGCCAACATGTGATATCACTGAAAAGAACTCGATGACAGCAAGTGTGCTATTTAAGGTTAGTGAGATTTCAAGGAACCATGGCAACGTAATTGACCAAAAAAGTTGAAAACAGGCCATTTGATTGAGAACCCCAACACAGTGTACGTATAGTTTGTGGCGATGTTACTGAGGAAGGAAGCTGAAAAATGACAATAAGGACAGCCCTATAATCTTTGGTAGGATTATCCACATCCATCGTCAGAGAAACGACAACAGTCCTGTTTGTGCAGGAATAATCCTAAAACCGGGCGAGTCAAAGAACATTCTAGCCATCAAGACGATACCAGCCATGCAGAGCAACAGAGTGTACTTGAAGATGCCACAGTATAGCGGTGGCAAACAGTGTTCTCTCATTAATATGCTGCTTTACTGTACCGCATGTCCAAAACTGTAAAATATGTTCTAGCTTCTGTTCAGACTTAATCATGCATAAGCAGGCTTGCTTGCTGAGTCTATGTAATGTTTTTAATTAGTGTCAGAGGAGAATTGTTGTGGTAAGGATTCTCTAAAGTCAGGGAGTCATGAAGGAGCCAGTAATGAACAATTGAATGAACACAACTTGTGCACACAGCCTGACTTCATGCTAATTAAGATCAAATTGCTCTGCCTGGCCTGCTTTTTATCCGGAATTTCAAGCATTTTTTTCCCCTCTGTTTAATGTTGTCTTTGTTGTTTTTCTATTTCCCTGTTTTTTTTTTGTTTGTTTGTGTGTTATTGTTAAGGCTGCTCTCATTTCTACCTGTTTCACTCTTCACTTTCTGACCTTGCGTGGTCTGTTTACTTGTTGGCTAAGTTACATATAATTTAATTTAGCATACCTGCATAACTGATAGCCCTGAAAGCCCAAAGAGTTCACTGGAAGCGTGTATTTTAGCATCAAATAATTCATGATGGCGGTTCACTATCAAAGTTAATTGGTTCCAGACCGACCATAATTAGTCTCATTCCAAACTCCTGTTACCCAATGTAGTAAACATAAGAGAAAATAAGACTCGTGCTTGTGTGTGTCATCATAAATGTGTTCCTTGGGGGACCTGAAAGAGAGGCAGACAGGAAGTGATGTCAGGGGATTCAGAGTTGAAGTGGAATCTGGTTTTTGTAGGCGTCAGTTTTGTATGATTCCTTTTTTTTTATTGTCTTGATTTTGGAAATACATCTCTTATTGTTGGCGTAGCTTTATATATATATATATATATATATATATATATATATATATATATATATATATATATATATATATATATATGTGTGTGTGTGTGTATATGTATATATATATATATATACACGTATATATATATGCATATACAGTGCATCCGGAAAGTATTCACAGCGCTTCACTTTTTCTACATTTTGTCATGTTACAGCCTCATTCCAAATTGTATTAAATTAGTCTCTTACCTCAAAATTCTACACAAAATACTCCATTATGACAATGTGAAAAAGTTTTTTTTTTTACTTTTTTTGAATTTATTACAAATAGAAAACAAAAAAATCACATTTACATAAGTATTCACAGCCTTTGCCATGAAGCTCAAAATTGAGCTCAGGTGCATCTTTTTTCCACTGATCATTCTTTCTACAGCTCTACAGCTTAATTGGAGTCCACCTGCAGTAAATTCAGTTGATTGGACATGATTTGGAAATATAATAACTGTCTATATAAGGTCCCACAGTTGACTGTGCATGTCAGAGCACAAACACCAAGCATGAAGTCAAAAGAACTGTCTGTAGACCTGCGAGACAGGATTGTCTTGAGGCACAAATCTGGGGAAGGATACAGAAAAATTTCTGCTGCTTTGAAGGTCCCAATGAGCACAGTGGCCTCCATTATTCGTCAATGGAAGACGTTTGGAACCACCAGGACTCTTCCTAGAGCTGGCCGGACTTCTAAACTGAGCGATCGGGGAAGAAGGGCCTTAGTCAGGGAGGTGACCAAGGCCCCGATGGTCACTCTGTCAGAGCTCCAGCGTTCCTCTGTGGAGAGAGGAGAGCCTTCCAGAAGGACGAAATCCACTCCTTAGTAAAAGGAACATGGCAGCCCGTCTGGAATTTGCCAAAAAGCACCTGAATGACTCTCAGAACATGAGAAACAAAATTCTCTGGTCTGATGGCTATCGTCTGGCCACTCTACCATACAGGCCTGATTGGTGGATTGCTGCAGAGATGGTTGTCCTTCTGGAAGGCTCTCCTCTCTCCACAGAGGAACGCTGGAGCTCTGACAGAGTGACCATCGGGGCTGACTAAGGCCCTTCTTCCCCGATCGCTCAGTTTAGAAGTCCGGCCAGCTCTAGGAAGAGTCCTGGTGGTTCCAAACGTCTTCCATTTACGAATAATGGAGGCCACTGTGCTCATTGGGACCTTCCAAGCAGCAGAAATCTTTCTGTATCCTTCCCCAGATTTGTGCCTCAAGACAATCCTGTCTCGCAGGTCTACAGACAGTTCTTTTGACTTCATGCTTGGTGTTTGTGCTCTGACATGCACAGTCAACTGTGGGACCTTATATAGACAGTTATTATATTTCCAAATCATGTCCAATCAACTGAATTTACTGCAGGTGGACTCCAATTAAGCTGTAGAAAGATCTCAAGGATGATCAGTGGAAAAAAGATGCACCTGAGCTCAATTTTGAGCTTCATGGCAAAGGCTGTGAATACTTATGTAAATGTGATTTTTTTGTTTTCTATTTGTAATAAATTCAAAACATGTCAAAAAAAACCTTTTTTCACATTGTCATAATGGAGTATTTTGTGTAGAATTTTGAGGTAAGAGATTAATTTAATTCAGTTTGGAATGAGGCTGTAACATGACAAAATGTAGAAAAAGTGAAGCGCTGTGAATACTTTCCGGATGCACTGTATATATATATATATATATATATATATATATTTTTTTTTTTTATTTTTTATTTTATTTTATTTTTTTATTTATTTATTTTTTTTTTACTAAGTTTGTGCAATCTGTCTGTTTCCGTCATTGTAATATCCTCACCTTGGGGTGCCAATAGCTCCTAGGTGAAGGCTTTCTCGTCACATGTTTTTCGTTGCCCCATACTGCATGTAGGAACACAACCAGGCACATCACAGCTTTGGTCTCTAGTTCCAGACGGCTCTTTTTCTCTGACTGCAGATTTCACCTCCTTTGGCAACACGGATCTTTCTGATGGAGATTTTTTTTTCTATTTTTTTACAAACTGTTGCACCGATTTCCCGGAGTTCTTTCAATTTGAACTCATTATTGCCTTCCGACATCAACAAGGATGTCAATTTTGGGTCTTTTCCGTTTACCACCATTAGTTAGAGAGGGCCTATCAAGGCAATCACTACCAGGGCTTTAAATCCACCAAAGATATCCAGGGGATGGCGAGGTAAATGAACCAAGACGACCCATGAATCAATCCATAGCTGCTTGGGTGTTTACGTGCATTGGCTGTACGGATGAAGTGACAGCCGTACATCTGAGCAGCATCGGGTTTTCAACTTACAGCTTGTACGTCGGGTGTGCGGTGATCTTACTCCTTCATGGTAACCACAACTAGGTTTTAAAAAAATCTAAAATCACACAGACAAAAAATCCTACATCCGGTGGTGACCTTGGCTTTCCGAAAAAATGCCACTTTTTCAACTTGATTGACATTTTTGGAAAGGACGCCAATTTGTAGTATAATATATTTAGAATGTGTTGCGTTCCATGAAAAAAAGTCCCCACCTTGGACTCTTTGGTATTTGCACAACTCACATTCAAATACACTACCGCTCAAAAGTTTGGGATCACTTGGAAATTTTTTGGGCCAGTCTGAGATATGGCTTTTTCTTGGCAGTCCTGCTATGAAGTCCAGCATCCCGAAGGTGGCGCTTCACTGTTGATACTGACACTGGTGTTTGACGGCTACTATTTACTGATGACCTGTAAGGTATCTTTGTCTTAAACTACACACTCTCAGATATTTGTCTTCTTGTACATGCATCGTTTTTCTGTCCTTGTTAGACCCAGTTTGTGCTGCTCTCTGAAGGGAGTAGTTAACAGCATGGTAAGAGATTTTAGTTTTAGTTATGATTTTTAGATGGCTTTTCTAATCATCTATTAGCCTTATAAAATGATGAACTTGGATTAGCAGCCATACCAGGAGATTGAGCCAGAGGACTGACAGGTGTTGATAGTAGGCCTCTATGCAAAAACGTACATCCTTCTTTGAAAATCATCTCATTCATTTTCATTGTTTGTAAAATACATGAAAATGTGTTTTTCTTGGAAAACAAAGAAATTTGCAAGTGATCACAAACTTTTGAGCTGTAGTGTACATACACGGGCAGACGTGAAAAGGCCATTGAGTTCAGTTCGTATACAGTATGCACACACTGCATTGCACACTCTGCAGATTGGCTGTAAAGGGTCGACACGCTGGACAGAATTAGATACGGATGCCATCTGTGCGGCACGTTCCTCTGGCATCTGACGGGACGCCCCCTTTGCCACTCGTGATCTCCTACAATGATGGACGTTCGGCATGCGAGGGACTCATTTCCACATGCCGCTGGCGTCTTCATTCAGATGTGTGAACAGGGTCAAGGAAGTGGTTAAGCAAGTGCCCCACCCGTGCATTTCATCCTTGATGGACGCTCCGTATCCGAAAGGCATCACGGTTTAAATTAAGAGGAGACAGCTTCCACCCCCGCCTGGAAAATGTGATGTGACAAAGCAAACAAGTGACAGTTAGGGACGTTGCTCGTGTTAATTTAACAACGTTGCGGCGCCGTGATAGCGAACACCTTTCAGTTGATGAGGAGGAAAGCGTAGTCTGAACACGGACAAAATTGCTTGACGTGTGTTCGACCATGAATGTTTGGCTAAAACAAGGCCAAGAGATAAGCCAGTGATCTTCTTCGTAAAATGTTAGTAGCTCAGGTCTCAAACTCAGACTCTATTTTGTGGCCTCCTACTTGACTTTAAAGTTTATTCCAAGGGCCAGTTATATTTTTTTTCCAGCAATCTTCAATCCATCTATGAGCCACGGACCACAAATGACACCCAGGCCACACTTTGGACACCCTTGCCCTACTCTAACCCATAATCAATGAATAAATCAATTAGTTTTTTGTCCCAATACCTTTGTCAATATCGAGTGACGAAGCCCGAATGAAAAAAATATGCCAGAGATGAAGCAGCACAAAGGATGATAAAACGACAAAACAAAAATAAGCGCTAAAGACTGGCACTGATGGGGGGGGGGGGGTATTGAGTGGTGTTATCTGAGCCCTCGGAGGGCCTTTAGCAACGCACAGCTGAATGTTTGCATGCTGCCCCGAGCATGTCTGCAATAATTGAGTGAGCGTAATTTGCACCGTACGCCAAGACAATAATAATAATCAACAAATAAATAACATCATTATTGTAATTGCTGCACCATTATTAACAGTCTTTGACTTACTCGCAGTATTATTATTTTTTAAATCATGTCCAGAAGTGATGTATTTACCTGTAAAAAAAAAAGGTATGTATGGTAAACAATTTCTTTTACAGTCCAACAATTTTCAAGTTTATATTTAATCTCGTTTACACAGATGATCAAATGGAGTCCTTCATAGGCTATGAATATTCAAAAAATTCATGACAACAATTTTTTTCTCTTGCTTCAAAGTCCAAATGGACAATAAAGGCTATTTCTTCTCTTTAGACTTTTTTTGGTTTTTTCCTGGTTTTCGACTTTTTTTATTATTATTATTAATTAGTATTATTTAATCTAGACTTTGAAAGTTAAGCTTGTGTCTAAGTGAGTTAAACTGCGTCTGCTTCATCACAGTTGTTTTTTTTTTCCCATCAGTCATATATATACTACCGCTCAAAAGTTTGGGATAACTTGGAAAGGTTTTTGGGCCAGTCTGAGATATGGCTTTATCTCTGCAGTCGTTTTTCTGTCCTTGTTAGACCCAGTTTGTGCTGCTCTCTGAAGGGAGTAGTTAACAGCATGGTAAGAGATTTTAGTTTTAGTTTAGATTTTTAGATGGCTTTTCTAATCATCTATTAGCCTTATATAATGATGAACTTGGATTAGCAGCCATACCAGGAGGACAGTTGTTTATTGTAGGCTTCTATGGAAAAATGTACATCCTTCTTTGAAAGTCATCTGATTCATTTTAATTGTTTGTAAAATGGAAAAAATTCCTCATGAAATGCATGAAAATATGTTTTTCTTTGGAAAACAAAGACATTTGCAAGTGATCCCAAACTTTTGGGCGGTAGTGTGTTACGCAACTCTTGATTGTGCTATGTGAGTGTGTGTGAGTTATTGGACTGAAAATGGTGAATAATAATGATATCTAGAATTAATAATAATAATAATAATGATAATAATAGCACCAATTGGTTAGGATGATTCAAAGTCCAACTCTAGCCAAAACGGACACGAGGCGAATACATTTTTCCCATCAAAAATGTAAAACTCATCAATCTGTTTCAGAAAGCCAAACATCTTAATACAAAATCTAATAATATCGTGGTGTGTCACCCTGTGGTTGATTGGTGATTCCTCCAGGTTCTAACAACCCTACTGCAGTGGCGCGGGCCCCCACGGGGGAATGCGCTGAGGTGATTGGGGGGGGCCCTCGACCCCATACAGATAAAGCTTGCGAGCTTATTGTCTCCCCCCCTAAAAAAATGAAGAAATGAGAGCCACTTTTGCACAGCGGCGTAATGAGCTCGGGCTTCAGTCGAGCATTTCAAGCTGAGGAGGCAAAGTCAGCTGTCATCCTTTGTGGACTCTAACAATGAAGGTATAAGCAATACAAATGGCTTCCCTCTTCTAACGAGACGTTAGCCGGGTATCACACGCAGCTTTTAATCGTCCGTAACATGCTCTGTGGGAAGATAAAGTGCGATAACAAGCAAAGTGTTGGAGCTGAAAGGGCGCCGTGCAGAGAGTGTCGCGCTATGATCTTGGCGCAAATGCATCGGCCTTTTTTGCCAATTCATCTCCAGCATTTCACATATCAACAGTGTTTTATCCGGCATTGTATGATACGAGTCAAATTAGCTCTGCTCGCTCTGAAAGCAAGTGTCAGGGTAGTAACATTTATAAGTTCACTTTCCGCAAACGTCCGCTCCCGGCTTTGTTTTCCACCCCGCGCTGAAAATAAATTAATGGGCTCCCGCAACACTCAGCACTCAGCCTATGAGTGGCACCCCATTGATTTCAAGGTGTACTCTTCTGCGTATATGGCTCTCCGAATAACCCTTTAAGGTGCAGGAAGAGTGCTCAGACGCTTCACCGCAAGGATGAAGCTCAGTCTGGATAAATATTTCAACACTCGGATTTTGCTTATTGATTAGGGCAGTCATTTCCACACATGCCACCCCTGGGAGACCGCCGCTAATGATGGTGGTTCCACCAAGTCCAGCCGAGGCTTTCATTCACTCCACAAGTCCTGAGCTTGTCAAATGTTGTGTTAAAAACCTTGCAAGACTCGGAAAGTTTTGTGGGTGCAAGTTTTGTTTTTGTTTTTTTCATGAACTATCTCTGTACTTTGGATAGCCTGACTTTATGTTTATTTGTGTATCGTTTCAGCCTGGATTATTTTCTATGCTGGGTATTCCTACTAATATCTGGTGAGTATCCAGTTTAAAATGTTTTAATTTTTTTAGAAGAATAGTAAGGGCCAAAGGCAGTGATGTCTCATTCATATTAGATCCAGATTGTATGTGAGTGAAGTGTTAAATTGGCACTGTCACAGTACACCGTTGGGTTGGGGTGTATTTCTTGATTGATTTCAGCTAGGGCTGTCAAATGATTAGTCAGTTTTTAATTTAATTAATCACGATTAGGCACCATTTCCCTGTATCTATGTCTGAAATATGACAATTGTTCCTGTATTTTATTAAAAGAAAGATAAATGACAAGACAGGATTATTTGTATTTGTGCACATTAACAGCTCCAAATGAACTGAACATTCATATCAAGCTAGTCTATTGTATAGTGATACATTTGAACACACTTATTAATTATGAGCAATGAGAGTGGCGTTCAAATACATCACGTAATATAATTATATTCACGTTTTAGTGTATAGTCTGGCATTTCCAAATACAATTAAATGTTAAAATTTATTTCATGTTCTTCTTTGTATGTCTGTTTATTTCGTTTAACACACACACACACATATATAGCAAATCTGTTGTTGTGGTGTTGGAACTTCGGAGGGTTTCCTGAATGCACCTCAGGAATGAGGAAGTGTTTCCAGGACCAAAACAAGAGTCGACAAATCTACATGTTGCCACGGTCCTCTAAGATTGCGTCTTTAAAATGAATCATTTCAGAACAGAACAACAACACAAGTAGTTTTTTTTTATCTGTAACGCGATTTGTAGTAGTCTTTTGCCAATTTATTTTGTCGTTCGTGGTGTCATGACGCGCACCTTCGCGACGTGCGCAACTGCGCATGCGTACAACAATGAACCCTTTTTTCGGTGTACTTTCTAACGGCATCATTTTTCGAAGGACTCATACAAGTGAGTACAATCTTTACAGGAAATGATGTAATAGTGTGCGTTGCCGTTAAATGTACATATTTTGCACTACAGCATGCAGTGTAAATATACAATTTATACAAATATACAATTTATTAGATAATGATAATAATGTGGTTACAGATTAAGTTTCCAGATTGATTACAGGGCTGCTTAACCAGCTGAAATCCACACAATAATAATATGATGACGCCCATTCAGCAAATACAAATTCTAGTCTTTGGGCACACAGATAGCAATTCAACAAATAAAAATTCATTTTAATTCATATTTTTTGGGCTGACTTGGACCTTATTAAACTCCACTATGAATTAAATGGGCTTAAATTTGAGTTTCACCTGCAATATTTCCTTCTATATCCCTAGCTATATCCCTATCCCTTTAATTCCTAATATCTTATATTGTCGTCAGATCAATCACATTCTTTTAAGTGCTTTTTCTTTTGTGGGATTCCTTATCTATTTCCCCCACATTCTCAAACCATGCATGGCAAATAAAGTGGGTGAAATGTATTCTCCTCACTGTGCAACGTTAGCCCTTAAATTGCAGCAGGTCATTTCCTTCCGTTCCTATTGTCTCCGAGCCCGCGGCATCGCCAGCGCTGATGCGTTTGCCCAAAGCATTCTGATGGCTTGTCACTTTTCTTGCCTCTGGCAGGAGGAAGCGCTTGAAATCCCAGTTGTTTGTATGGAGTGAATGCCTCCGCCTCTAAAAGCCAGGTTGTATTGGATTTTGCGTGTCCCCCCCATGGACTCCATAAAGTGTAAAATATCTCATGAAGACGGCAGCCACATGCTGCGAAATAGTGGTTTAATATATGTTGTTGTGTCTCACGTCCTCCGGGGTGACGAGGTGATGAGAGCTTGTTTCCCACCTGTGGGGGCCACAGTATCAATTTGTGCCAACGCCAAGTCGAGCTGGGCCGGCCTTGGCGGCAGGAGAGCTGAGAAAGGGAGCGGCGATGTGCTAATTACCTCTCCGTTAATGCGCACGCTGACTTCCTCTCGCTCTTCTTGGCCTGGCGCCTCACACCATCAGCATAATGAGAACATAACTTTTTACTCTGAATACCTAAATATCTTCTTAAGTGATCGATAATGTACATCATCATAAATCTCACCAGGGATGGCCTGATATTATTCCAAAAGTCAATACCGAGCACTGCCAAAGACTTTGGAGAGCGACTAATGGTGAGCTATGGCTGCCTTTGGGAGATATGAGCAATCTTCATGCATATGTATGGTGCAAAGTTTCTCACCCCCGAGCAGGAGTGCCCGGGGCCCGCTGCGTGGCATCCGGCCCAGCAGGAAGAGCCGTGGAACTGGGGTCTGGTGGCGGGGCTTGGCCACGTCCATGCCTCATTAATTCTTACTGCAATTAAGACGGTGTCGAGAAGAAAAATGACGAGAGCCTCCGTGCTTAGCAAGCCCGGAAAGTTGATTGTTTTACTTCTCTACAAATGGCACCGGCCCACGCTAAAACGGAGAGAGAAAAAAATGACAACGGAGAAGAATTACAAGAATAAACATGAAATATTACGAGCTAGATATTAGCTGGGGCTCCGACTAATGGTTATTTTCTTTCATCTGAAGCTTGTTTGGATTAATCGAGTGATTGGTAATCTTGTTTTGCCTAAAACACAAAGATAATCGATCTGCTATCAAGGATGATTAAGAATGTAAAAAAACATTCACATTTGAGAGGCTGAAATTAGAGGATATTTACAATTTAAAATAAAAAATATGATGAATGCAGGACCAAAATAGTTGTCGATTGACTGGACAATCAATTAATCTGTGATTTTTTGACTCATTGTTGCAGCTCTAACGTGCATAGATACTGTAATATCGTATAAAAGCAAGTTTACTTATTTATATTGTAATATCCTGACATGTCTGCTATAAATAAAATACATTCATGCAAATGTTAAATTCAGAACTTTGCGAGAGTTAACCTATATTTTTCCGAGGAGAAACGGGAATGATCATAATGTTTTGTAAAGAATTCCCAAACGTAAGTCACTTGGCAACATCTTAACACAGGCATATGTTTAGGCTAATATTAGAGCTGCAACAATTAATCAGCTATCCAATTAATCAACAACTATTTTGGTTATGGAATACTCTTGAAAAATAGTCTGGATCCGTAAAATATTACTGAGCTTACAAACTTCTTCCAGCAACATAATTTAATTAACTGAATGTAAGCCTACTTTGAAATCATGTGAACACTTAACTTTTTGAGTTGTGTAAAATTAAAACTAGATATAGTCAAATTAACTCCACTCTTGTGTTTAAAAAAAAAAAAAAAGTGAGCTCGACGAAGGGAGCCGCAGCAAGGAGGCTCCACTACGACTGGATCAATTGAAACAAAATCAACTAAGAAAATAATTTTATGAATGTAAATTTGTAAGCTTTCATTTTATTTTTGGAGGAATCTTTTGCAAAATATGGAATCGAAGGCATACCATCTAACAATAATAATCTAATTGTCATAATTGGCTATGGTACATGTTTTACATCATTTTTTGAAATGATAATTCTATTTAAAACAAATGATTGTGTTATTATTAGGTATTAGTATCAGGAGCTCAACTCATTTGTCATATGACTGGCTGCCACAATTCAATGAGAAACCCTGACGTGTCAGTATTTCATGTCATGTAACGTATTGAAACAACTGAAAGCACAATCTTTACTGCCAATCTGACAGCGTAGTGATTGTCGACGGCATGCGAGAGGATTTTGTCAGTACAAAGCAGGAAAAGAAGTGCGCTTGCCTCCTTGGTATGCACATTCCATGGCAATGTACTTGGGAATACAGCTGCGGACGCACCTGCATATGCATTTGCAAGCCAGCATTCAAAATCTCAAAGGAATCATTTCCAACTCCTGATTGGACACCTGTCAGCTCTCTCCTTCCTTGTCAAACTGTAGCTAATGATTGGTTAAACTTCCGGCCAATCATAGGGATTGACGAGAGGACCTCATAAAGGAAAAAGAAAGCGTGTCAGCTCTGCCACGGAGAGAAGGTGACGGCTCAGTAAATTAGCGTCTGTATGGATAATACATTTGATCCTGATTAGCGTATGGGACGCGTCAGCACTTTTTGAGGAATGCTGACATCAAGCAGAACATCCCATCAGTACCGTCACAAAGTTTTTGTGTGGAAGAAAAAAATACTTAAACAGAGTAAAGTATACATAAAGTGTACACGAGCAAGGTAGTTGTGGGGTGTTTTTTTTGTGTACAGTAGTGACGTGACCCTTCGAGGGCTGCCAGCTATACGGAAAAACTGCAAGTAATTGACTAAAACTTATTGTCTTAGGCGATTAATCTAGATTAATAATTAAATGTGTTGTTTCAATTAATCAACCAAATCAAAATTAACCAAACACAAACACTAAGAAAATCAGATAATATTTAGTTAATTAGTTAATATTTAGGTAAGATTTAGTTTAGAGGTGCTAATTAAACGATTAATCAAAGATCAAAATAGTAGTTGATTAATCAGTGATTAATTGTTGCTGCTCTAGTGTCTACTGTCGTGGGTTACATTCCAGAACCACAAGATAATGCGAAAAAATTGATGCTAGTGCTGCAACTAGGAGTTGTTTTCTTAATTGATTAATCTGAAGCTTGCTTTGATTAATCAAGTCATCCTTTCGGCCCTAGCCAAACTAAATCAATATGAACTAAACACAAATCCAAAAATATTCACACTTAAGAGGCTGAGGCTGATGAAACGATTAATCGCAGACAAATAGTTGGCGATTAATGTCGATTAACCAAATTCTCCTGCTGGCTTGACATTGACCCTCCCCTTCTTTCTTCAATTGCCATTGACCTAAATATGCCACACACACTTATTAGTAAACACATTTACAGGATAAAATGTATCATTACTCACAGGTATTGAATGAACACAATGTGGCCTTTGTCATGTATTTATGAATTATTACCAATTTATGGTGAATGACAAGTATTTTTGGCAGCTAAAAAAAAGGCCTATTTTCTGGACCAAAACTCAGCAAAAATGGACTCGGGAGTGTGCAGGGATTTACTGTAAGTGTGTGTGTGTGTGTGTGTTCCTTCTGATCCCGATGGGGGGGGTGCTGAAGAACAGGCCCTTTTTGATAGGCTGCGACGCCGAGAACTGTCAGCCCCTTCACAATGGCCGAGAATAAGGAGAAAGAAGGAGGAGGGGGGGGGCTGGGAGAGGAGCAAAAGAAGAAGGTGGGGAAAGAAGATGGGGGGCTTTCGAGGGGAGGGGCTTTTTGCGTTTGGTCTAACAGGAGACCAGCGTTGAGCTTCTCCTCTCGTAAGAAGAGACTCTCTGGACAGTTAGCACAGCACTGCCTCGCAAAGATTTCCTGTCAGATGATGTCTGTGAGAGCAGTGAGCCCGTCGATAGAACGGGCAGGAAAAGAGCAATTGAGGGCACGGGTGGGGGAACTAAAAAAAAAAAAAAAGCACCTGGAAATATGGTACGCCTCCATGAAGATTGAGTGTGAAAGTTTTGCCATCTCTCACTTCAAATAATAAGGAAAGGGAGCAGATAAAGGATTATGAAGCCAAAGCAATTAAGAAAAAGAGTGATTAAGACGATGCAAGTGTTGGTGTGTTATTATGACCTGCAGATATATTTCATTTCCCTCACGCAAATCCAGAAGGGAGATTTTCAGCAGCAGGAGCGAGAGCAGGAATGGTTAAGTGCGGATGTATATGAATAATAAACAGACCTGATAAGATGGACTGGAGATGAAATATCTGCCGCTGTACATTTTTCATTGCTGCTCATCCATCTAATGTGCTTTGAATATATTATACCAGTCATGCTGTTCTCTGGGTCAAGTCAAGCAAAATTTCAATATATATCGGTTTTCCATTCATTTCATTGCACATCCTTGCTTTATATTGGATGGAATTGAATCAGGTAATAATGGATGAAACATTATGTAAATATGACTGGACTTATAGGGCTGTTTTGTTTGATTTTTTTCTTTCCGATATAACAATAAAAAATAAAAGAGTCTTCATGGAGATATTTTTTTTAATCAAAAAATATTTACATAATACATAATTGACTGATTCATTCAACAATGTGCAATGCATAGCTACAGCATGCATAATACATAATTATACTAATTAAGGAATGAGGAATACATTACATTTAGAATAATTTATCTTTGAGGGAAATGTATTGGTGTTGTTTTTCTTCTGTTTGAAATGCATTTATAAAAAACAGTTATCCAGTATAACAAAATACAAATTTGCTGAAATACAATGTATTGTTATTTACTGGAGCATTGAAACAGCTGGAATAATTTGTGCTTTCAGCAAGCGTACACACACACACGCACACTCACACACACACACACACACACACACACACACACACACACACAGTAACGATCCCGACTGCTGTGGGTTTTATAGCACCGTAAAAGACATCCTTGATCCATAATCAACCTTCCAACGTACATAAGAAGCACCAGACACGTGAATTATTATACATTATTATTAAAACTGCAACAATTAATCAATGATTAATCAGTTATCACGATATCCCGATCCAATTAATCGACAACTGTTTTGGTATTTGAAAATGTAAATAGCCTCTGATTTCAGCCTCTCAAATGTAAATATCTTATATTTTATCCACTGTGCGGCCCACTATTGTATATATTCTACATATTTCCAAAAGCACCACCTCTTGATGTGGTGAGATATGCTAAGATGTTACATATATTTCAAGAAAAAAAGCATATCATTCATATGTCATATTTTTTTCCCATTGTTGCTGTTTGTTTTAAATTTTTCCAAATATTTCAACTTGCATCCTAAATAAATCATTAAGTCATTTTATTTTTGTAATATTTAGATTTTATTTCCATAATATTATCTTTTTCCAAAATTGCAACTTTATTTTGAAAAAATAAAAAAAATGTGAACCTCGTGAGGATAATAAGCGTTAGAGAATGAATGAATGAATGAATGAATGTTGCTGTTTGTTTTAAATTTTTCCAAATATTTCAACTTGCATCCTAAATAATATTAATTAAAACATTTTATTTTTGTAATATTTAGATTTTATTTCTATAATATTATATCTTTTTCCACAACCCAATTTTCCCAAAATTGCAACTTTATTTTGAAAAAAAAGAAAAAAATTAAGTAAAATATTTTTCCTCATGGTACAAGCTTATTTTCGTAAAATGTGACAGTTTTTCTTGTTGATATACTTTGACAGTAAAACTACAATATAAACATTTTCCAGGTATTTCAACTTTCTCCTTGTTTATTTTTTGTAGTCATAAAGACAGCTGGGATAGGCTCCAGCACCCCCGTGACCCTCCTGAGGATAAGCGGTTGAAAATGAATGAATGAATGAATGTTGCTGTTTGTTTTACATTTTTCCAAATATTTAAACATGCATCCTAAATAATATTCATGAAATCATTTTATTTTTGTAATATTTAGATTTTATTTCTATAATATCATATCTTTTTCCACAACCCAATTTTCCCCAAATTGCAACTTTATTTTGAGAAAAAAAGAAAAAAATTAAGTAAAATATTTTTCCTCATGTTACAAGCATATTTTTGTAAAATGTGACCGTTTTTCTTGTTGATATACTTTGACAGTAAAACTACAGTATAAACATTTTCCAGGTATTTCAACTTTCTCCTTGTTTATTTTTTGTAGTCATAAAGACAGCTGGGATAGGCTCCAGCATGCCCGTGACCCGAGTGAGGATAAGCGGTATAGAAAATGGATGGATGGACTTTATTCTCAGAATATCTTTACTTTATATCTCATAACATAATTTTCAAAAAATTAAAAATTTATTCATTTTGTTTATTTCTCGTAATATTCGGATTTTTTGGGGGTTTGTTTTCGTGTTCATTTATATTTTTTCGTGTGTTGCAGGCCAATACAAAAACAGCCACGGACCACACTTAGGACACGTAGTCTCGGGCCTAAACGATTACTCGATTAATGGAAACGACAAGCTTCAGATGATTTGATATGAGAATATAATCATTAGTAGCAGCCCTAATTGTTAGATTTTTGTCTAACCTGGCTTTACGAGATAGTGTTGACCTTCAGCCCGTATGTGAAACTACCTTAATTGATAAAAAAGTTAATGATTACTCATTATGTAAGTGATGCAAATGTCAATTATAGCACAAACGGTAGGCGACCCATCCTGACTCTTGGCTTTTTCTTAATCTATAGCTAATTGAGGTCCTCCTCCCACCAAGAAAGGGCTTTAAAGAGCCCTCACTTAACAGAATAATACCCTTTATTGCAAGCAGCAAAATGCCACCATTAGCATACCTTGCTAATTCCGCTCCTCATTTTAAAATGAGGAGTTTTCACAAATATTTCTGAAGTCTTCTTTTTTAAAAAAATTTGTTCAAAGGACAAAAAGAGTGCATTGGCGTGATCAGGCTGAATTAATGATGAGTGGGTGCAGTCATTCATAGTCCGCTTCCTGCCAAGGCTACGCGGACAAATATGTTTCACCCAATTAGTGACAGTTGCCGCGGAACATGTGTTGCAGCGTCGTCTGTGAATAGACGGCATCTGGTTGCGTCTTTTGGATTGCTTAAGAGTTCATGCGATCCAAAGATTAGATAAGAGCACCTCCATGCTTGACTGCATCAGCTTTATTCCTCACGTAGGAGCCAGGCCTCAAGACCTCATTGTGATTGGATGTAATCTTTGATCTGGGCAGGCGAATGGTTAGATCGCAGGCCACACAGCTAGGAAACCAGAGTTCAATTCCACCATCGGCCATCTCTGTGTGGAGTTTGCATGTTCTCCCCGTGCATGTGTGGTTTTTCTCCGGGTACTTCGGTTTCCTCCCACATTCCAAAAACATGCTAGGTTAATTAGCGACTCCAAATTGTCCATAGGTATGAATGTGAGTGTGAATGGTTGTTTGTCTATATGTGCTCTGTGATTGGCTGGCCACCAGTCCAGGGTGTACCCCGCCTCTTGCCCAAAGACAGCTGGGATAGGCTCCAGTACCCCCGCCACACTCGTGAGGATAAGCGTTAGAAAATGAATGAATATACACTACCGCTCAAAAGTTTGGGATCACTTGCAAATGTCTTTGTTTTCCAAAGAATTTTTTTTTTTCCTGCATCTCACAAACAATTTTTTTTCCATTTCACAAACATTTGTAGCCATTTCACAAGCAATGAAAATGAATGAGATGATTTTCAAAGAAGGATGTACATTTTTGCATAGAGGCCTACTATCAACAACTGTCAGTCCTCTGCATCAATCTCCTGGTATGGCTGCTAATCCAAGTTCATCATTTTATAAGGCTAATAGATGATTAGAAAAGCCATCTAAAAATCTAAACTAAAACTAAAATCTCTTACCATGCTGTTAACTACTCCCTTCAGAGAGCAGCACAAACTGGGTCTAACAAGGACAGAAAAATGCTGCAGACAAATATCTGAGAGTGTGTAGTTTAAGACAAAGACGCCTCACAGGTCGTCACCTGGCAGCTGCACTAAATAGTAGCCGTCAAACACCAGTGTCAGTATCAACAGTGAAGCGGCGACTTCAGGTTGCTGGACTTCATAGCAGGACCGCCAAGAAAAAGCTATATCTCAGACTGGCCCAAAAACATTTACCAAACTTTTGAACGGTAGTGTATAAGGAAAAAATGCAGATTTTTGTTGTGTATTTTGCTTAATTGCTAAAAAACAAATGGCCAACGGGTCATGTAGCATTTATAGCCCGCATGCCTTGTTATCCAGCATGCCTTGTGGGTTAAAAATTAATATAAAATAATATTGTAATTCAGCTTGCTTTTAGAATGTGTGTGGGAATGTCTCTTTCTATTAAATAATACATGGGGGGTGTAATACAATTTAGCCTGAATTGCCTGTGGATGTGTTTTTTAGGGAAGCGTTGTCAGCCTGCAGGCTTTGGCGCACTCTCACCCCTCAGTTAAGTGGGAGGATGTAGTGTAGACTTCCCGGGCAGCCCATCATTCGCCTCCCACGGTGTTTCTCTTTCATGAGGGCAAAAATTGCGTTATTGCATTTATGAATTTGTTCATACATGCCACCTTCCAACCTCATTTCATCAGTTTTTCCTCACGTGGTTGTGGCAGTAAACGTCTCAACATCCACAAAGGGGCAACGTAGACGTGGCTCTGTTACATTGGTTGTCTTGGAGAACATCAACCTTGTGCTAGCAGGACAAAATTTGGATGGGGAGGTGTGAGCTTGTGTCCATAAATGTATCGGTTACCTGCTACTGCTAAACTATTTTATGGTCCTACTGTGAAATTATTATATTTTGTATCTATACCTTTATAGAACAAAATGTTCCTTTGTTGCTTGTTATTCTTTGATAACATTAATTTCTATGACAATTCATGCATTAGTTTCTCTGAGGAACCAAAAGGCTTACTGAATGACTGGGTGGTAAATAATACAAAGTACTTTGATTTAGATAGCGACTGATATGTCCTCGTCATGTAGGTTTTCATAGGAAACATTTTTGTTCCAATGCAACCTTCGGCTCTGAACCTTTTTTTCCCTGTGTTTATGCCTCAAGTGTCAATGAAGCTACCGTGGCAGGGACTGTAATGAGGTTTATATTTAGCTGTTTCCCGTGTTCTGTGTTCTGCCTTCACTTGTTTGAGTGGCGCAACAATCTGTCAAAACAAAGAAGGAAGTATTTTTTGGTTGTTTTTTTTGCATGCATAAAGTGTACTGATGCCATTTTTTTCATTGGTCTTCGGGGCCACAGATTCTTCCCACGCAAACAATTATCCATTCCTGTGCTTCTACATTATTGCTAATATTGGACGTCATTATGTGAAGTTTTATAGTGAATTATGAATGATTTGTGTCAAAGAAGAAATAGCCATTGCACTTTCAAACAGTAACCACCAATACGTGGATCCAAATATTCCAATTGCATTTGGTTTATCTGCTCAAACGGAAAGAATTTAATGTGTATTTAACATGAATTTAATGTATACACCTCATTCCGAAAGAAAAGTGCCAATCCGAATTACCATAAAATCGGATTCCCAGGGGTAGAATTTTCCTTTCCCCAATCCAATTGAGGTATCTTCGCTCAAATGGAAAGTTGTCAGGGTGCGTTCCTTCTTCGTCTAGATATGACGTAACACACAGCTTGAAACGTTCTTCAGTTTAAAAAATGGAGGCACTGGACTGCTGCGGAAAGTTTGTTTTTGATCCAAACCAAATTTCAAGACTGGACAAACGAAAAACTCACAATACAGAGTTATTCCAACAAGTGAAAGAAAAACTTGGGGAAGCCGGTATCACGTGATGTTGGTGTTTAAGTTTTACTGGGCATGCCCCATTGACTATTCTAGTTGATTATAGCGGCGCATGTAGACACGTGATTGGAATATTCCTTTCCATGTATACCATTGCTTTCGGAAAGGTCATTTGGAAAGATTCCATTTGGAAAGAGAAAAACTCCTCATGTAAACGTGGCTGTTGTGATATAGGTGAAAAAGTCCATTATTAGCATGATCTTTCAAAGCATACAAATATTGTGTTTTACGGCTATTTAGACATGGAACCTACCAAAGGAAACATTAGACTACCGTCTTTCATCAGAAGAAAAATGTTTGTTTCTTCCTTTTTCCATTCTGTAATAATCAGCAGTAGAACATCGGTAAGTTTCAAGAAAATATCAGTTCCCAACAAAAAGGAGAGAAAACCAACTTTCACTTTGATGCAAATATTTTTTGCTTTTGTGTTAGCACCAATATGTAAACAATTATACCAACGCAAATAACTTGAAAAAGGGGGTTCTTTTAGCTGAAACTAACTATATTAATTTATAATAATAATAACTAAAATAATAATAACTAATAACTAAAATAATTTATTATTTTAGTTATATAAATAGCTAAATAGCTAAATAATTTATTTTCAAATATAACAATGTAGACAGGAGATTGGAATATTCCTTTCCATGGATACCATTGTTTTCAGAAAAGTCATTCAGAAAGATTCCATTCCGAAAGAGGAAAAACTCTTCATGTAAACGTGGCTAATGAGACAATACTCTGGATTTCCTGCTTTTATAGTCTAATTTGTGTCCCAGCCCAGTCTTTCTCCAGCTTTTTCAGACAAAAAGGATAACTTAAAAATCGGAAAACCACCTTCGATAAATGATGCAAAAGCAATAGGCCTGCCAACTACGACACCAGCAGCCGATGGACAATAAGAACTTCAATGGTTGAACAGTGAATACTTTGGAAAATGGGGTACACATGTAGAAAACAAATACAGAACCTAAGACAGATCTACCAGTCAATACTTTGTTCATCGCAATTTCCTTTGCTTTTCATGCCAACATGTGCATTTGAAAATAAAGGAATCCATTAATTGTCATGTCGTTTGGCCTGACCTGCGTCACGGGGGTAGAACGTTTTCTGCAAAAATAAGGTAAATTCACCAGATTTTCCACCAGCTTTATTTTACAGGCTACAGGATGTTGTCCGATGTTGTTTTTTCATGAAAAAGAATGTACGCAAAACTATTAAAATGAGAGTGCGCCAGGAAAGAATAATAATAATAAACTCTATTTAAAAAGCCACAGCATTTCAGTATGTGGAATCAAACTATGGAATTGATTGAGTAAGACCCTCAAACATTGCACAACAATGAGCCAATTCATGAAACAATGCAAGCAGTTGATCTTTGCTAAATACAAGGATGAAGAGTCTTGAACCAGTCATGATGTGCTATATATATATATCACTATATTGACACTTACTATGGTACCCATTATGGCATTGGATGCTCATATCACCTCCTACTTCTGTAAGTGACAAAAATAAAATAAATAAATAAATTAGGTAAGCAGGACGTGAACAAATGTAACAGTTACTGATTGTAAAAGTACCAGATGGAGGGGTAGGATTTAATAAGCTTTGCTTCTTCCTACTCCTTTTGGACATGTGGAACTGTGAACTGATTATGTGACGCACTCAATTGTAATCTGTGTTCAAATGAAATTAAACCATTACCATAATAATAATAATGCATTTTATTTGTATCGCGCTTTTCAAAGTACTCAAAGACGCTTTACAGTGAAGAAAAAGGAAATAAAAAATAGAGTTTATTAAAAAACAGAGTAAACGATGCATTATTAAAATACAAACATTAAAATACAATATCCACACATTCATTCAAACAGCAGTCAGGTATAAAAAGTTAGACATTAAAAACAGATTTCAACAGGTGGGTTTTAAGTTGTTTTTTGAAGGTGGGAAAGTTGGGGCAAGGACAGAGTGAATGGGGCAAAGAGTTCCAGAGGGAGGGGGCAGCGATGGAGAAGGCTCTGTCTCCCCAGAAGTTTAAAATCTGTTAGTTTCGAGAAAAAACGGGATCCTTGGCACATATCATGTATGCACACTTTGAGGAACACCAAACCAGACCATCAATATTTTGTTTCTGAGCAGCACTGAAAATGATGTCCGGATGTCGCCAACATCTGCAGCAGTGACATGAACATATCCTGCATCACCGGCAAGTGTGCAGTGTTGATGTCGTTAAGTAACACCTCTTTAAACACCGTCCAGGTGTGGAGCTTCCTTGTCAACACCAGCTTCCTTTTTCATGTGGAACACCGCCGTTCTTGCCACAAAAGCCAAAAAAAGACGACGACAAGCAACGTCTTATTGTACTCCACTACTATATTATCATCCCGCCACAGTTTCCCCAGCATTTGAAGAAAATCACAGTCCAAACTTGGACTGCGCTGAGCTACAAAGCAGCTGTTGGGAGTCTCGCCACCTGGTGAGCGGCTTTGAAGAACACTTTGAGGCTTAAATTATTCATTTAGGATGGCAACATTATTCCAGCGTGCTTTAGTTCCATCGAGAAGATTTTACCTCCCAGAGCTCAGCTTTTCTGGGATACTTTTTGCATGCCCCCACTTCACACCCCATTGCAGTCTTTTTTTTTTTTATTGAGCGGCTAAAACAGCGTGTATTCAAAGATGATAATGATTGTCATTATCTAACAAACTAATCCCGTGCAGTGTGGCAAGATAGGCGAGAGCAGATCGATGAAGATTATCAGCGTGATAAAGACGGCCATGAAATGCAGTGAAATGTATTCATTAGCATTAGCCTGGTGCTTGCCAGACATAGCACATGTTCAAATAAAATAAGTTGCAGCTTTGACTTTCAAAGCTTGAGTGAAATGTGGGTACCATCCCCAGCTAACAAAGGGGGGAGGGGGGGGAGTCTGTTTGACTTTGACTTCAGCGGCAGCACTTTAGAGATAAACTGTTCTTCGGGTTTGAGGCTACAAACAGAAAAAAAGCAATTTAGATTTTATTAAAAAATAGAGATGATTGACAGGAAATTAAAATGGGCTTGGGCCGGACCTGTCAAGCAGGTCTGAGAAAAGGAAAACTATTATTCAAACACTGAATATGTTTTGTTGTTTGAAAGTCTCCCCCATCACTGAGTTTTAATTTCCTTGTCATCCACATTTGCTTATGACTGCAGTTGTAAGAGTGACAAAGTGTGCAGTACATACAAAAGATCCCCACTCTTGAAACATACACAAAACAGCCTATTTTTGACAAACGGCTCGCTCCTCCCCATCCAAATCCACCGACTAGCTTGACGTTGATGTTCTCTGATTTTGGATCTGGATCATAATGCGGGTATAAGCCCTAAATAAAAAACTAAATTTGCTCCTCCAGTGCTAAAGTATTAGCACTGTACAGTATATTCTGGTAATGGTAATGGCAATGGTAATGGTTTTATTTCATTTGAACATGCATCAGATTACAATTGAGTGCATCCCATAATCCGTTCACAGTTCCACATGTCCAAAAGGAGTAGGAAGAAGCAAAGCTTATTAAATCCTACCCCTCCATCTGGTACTTTTACAATCAGTCACTGTTACATTTGTTCACTTCCTGCTTTCCTAATATAATTTAACGTTATTTATTTATTTATTTATTTATTTACTTTTATTTTTTGTCACAAACTGAAGTATGAGGTGATATGAAGCATACAATGACATCATGGGTACCATAGTAACCGTCAATATAGTGATATATATATATAGCACATCATGACTGGTTCAAGACTCTTCATCCTTGTATTTAGCAAACATCAACTGCTTGTATTGTTTCTTGAATTGGCTCATCGTTGTGCATTGTTTGAGGTCCTTACTCAATCCATTCCATAGTTTGATTCCACATAATGAAATGCTATGGCTTTTTAACGTAGTCCTAGCATATAAGTGTTTCAAATATACTTCTTCCCTGAGATCATATTTCTCCTCTCTTGTAGAGAAGTATTGGATTACATTTTTAGCTAATTGATTATTTTTAGCCTTATTTTGCATTATTTTAGCTGTTTGAAGATGAACTATATCAGCAAGTTTAAGTATTTGTGATTTTATAAATAAGGAGTTAGTATGTTCTCTGTAGGCGGCATTATGAATTATCCTTAAAACATCTGTATGATGTCTTATGTTCTCTACTATATTAGGTAACAGGAGTGTAAATGTAATTATCTGGGTGTTATATCATGTCTGGGCGGCTCTAATAATGTTAGGAAACATATTTAGAAGGTCGTAAATAGAGCTTCTATGCTGTGACAAGCAAAATATTTCATTTATAAACAAGGAATCTGTGGAAATTCACTTATCATGGTTGAGTCTGGAATCAATCGATAACCAAGGGATTACTGTAATAAACAAATATTTCAAACATTCCCCTTCAAGGGGAAAGTTAAAACATTGTTTATTACAAGCCAGTGTGGATCCTGAAGTTGTTATTTTAGGCTCCAATGATTAATATTTGCTTGAAGGGTGCACTAAATTGGTGCTATATCTTTCCCCAGCATGTCACATTAATGGTCACGCTTTGTACAGTCCATGAGTATGACTCCAAGACGGTCCATTGAACATGATGTTGAAGGCCAACCACATTAACGGGCTCATCCAAAGATTACTCTGCGCACATGTGTGTGTGTGTGTGGGGGGGGGGGTGTTATCTGACAAACCACGTTGAGATTGACCAGTATCCGCTGCCGTTAATATTCACCATGCCCTAGATTTGTCATAGACACTGGCTCTGATGCCGCTCCAGGCTACTTCAGCGCGGCACAGATTAATTATGAGGTATATTTAGACATATCGACTGATTGGAGGAATAGAAAAAGGCAATATAGAGTCCCAGTATGCCAAGATGAAGCGCAGCTGCTGTCAGAAAAAAGAATATTGTATGGTTGGGTTAACCTAGTGTGATCTGCGCGGCTCTTGACAGGCCTGGACAGGTCTCCACTTGGGTTAATTAAATTAGGCTGTCATAGATAGCTGCCAACTGGAGAATCACAAGTCAAACTGCACCTCTCGACTGATACAAGCGAATCCTGAGCTTATTGTGACGGTCCATCCGAATAAGACCGACACGGAAGGCACCATATGTTTAAATATCCTTGCAAAGTTTCCTGCTCGGGAGGGGAAATAATTGAACTTGTCACATCTGCTCACGGATCAGCCCAGGAGGATTTGTCATTAATTGAAGTGCTTTCTAAAGCATGGGAATGACACCCATCAGGCGGGTGTAATCTTTTTCCCGTAATGCCGTCCGTACCACAGAGGACCAAATGCTGCTCCAAAGGGGAAGTGGGCAGCAGGGTCTAAACGACCATTGCAAATGGGAAGTCAGGGCTGTTTAAGGCAGGGGTTCTCAGACTTTTTTTTATTGCCACCCTTGAATTGAAGTACTATTGAGAAGCTTTAGAGATAACCTAAATATTTATTTATCTGTACAAACCACTGTATGAGTGGATGGCACCAGCATTCTGCATACATTTGACTGATTGTCAAAATAGATAAGTGTCCAAATTCAATTCCATAAATTCATGTTCGTAAAAAAGGCTTCTTATTGATAAAATATGGGATGAGATGCGATTGGATCAGAAGCCAAAATGTGCCAAAATCCATTTTGGCTTCCAAAGGGGCACGCCCACTCCGCTGTGATCGGTCAAACGACCAAAGTGCTTCCTCATTATGAACCATATGAGGAAGTCCTTCCCTCTGTGACATCACAAAGGACAACACAACAACAAAAATACACTACCGCTTAAAAGTTTGGGATGCACTTGCAAATTTCTTTATTTTCCAAACAAAAACACATTTTCATGCATTTCACAAACATTTTTTTTCCATTTCACAAACAATGAAAATGAATCAGATGATTTTCAAAAAAAGAATGTACATTTTTGCATAGAGGCCTACTATCAACAACTGTCAGTCCTCTGCATCAATCTCCTGGTATGGCTGCTAATCCAAGTTCATCATTTCATAAGGCTAATAGATGATTAAAGCCATCTAAAAATCTAAACTAAAACTAAAATTGCTTACCATGCTGTTAACTACTCCCTTCAGAGAGCAGCACAAACTGGGTCTAACAAGGACAGAAAAACGATGCACAACTAGACATAGACACAGACTTTCTTTATTGTCATAGCACAATAACACAGCAGTGAAATTGCCAACGAAATGTCGTTGCCTGGCTCCCGTGTAATAATAAACAATAATGTGGAGAATAAATAGCTGACATCAAATATGAACAATGTACAGCGTAAACAGTAATTTGTACAAATAATTTAAATACTTTAGAATAAATAATAATAATTTAAAGTTTTGTTTGTGTGTGTGGGCAGGTACAGGGTTTATTTGGCATTGAGCAGTCTGATGGCCAGGGGGAAGGAGCTGTCTCTAAACCTGGTTTTTCTACAGCGGATCCTGCAGAGCCTTCTCCCCGATGCCAGGCGAGAAAACAGTCCATGCTGGGGGTGTGTGGGGTCAGAGTAGATCCGACGGGCTCTTGATACGCAGCGGGTGTTTGCTATGTCCTTAATGGGGGGAAGCGGGGTCCCAATGATCTTCTCCGCTGTCCTCACCACTCTCTGCAGTAACATCCAGTCCGAGGCCTTGCAGCTCCCAAACCAGACGGAGATGCAGCTGGTCAGCAGGCTCTCGATGGTCCCTCTGTAGAAAGTGGTCAGGATAGGAGGGGAGAGGGAGGCTCTTCTCATCCGCCGCAGGAAGTGCAGTCGCTGCTGTGCCTTCTTTGCCAGAGAGGAGGCGTGGAGTGACCAGCCAAGGTTGTCTGTGATGTGCACCCCCAAGTACTTGGTTGCGCTCACAACTTCTACGGCTGTGTTGTTGATGCAGAGTGGAGTGTCGCTGGGTCTGGATCTCCTGAAGTCTAAGATATCTCTTTTGTTATGTCAACATTCAGGACCAGGTTGTTCGCATTGCACCAATCCACGAGGTGTTTCACTTCCTCCCTGTAAGCCAGTTCGTTGTTGTCCTGAATGAGGCCCACAACTGTTGTGTCGTCTGCGTACTTCAGGATGTGGTTGCTGCTGTATCTGGGGCGACAGTCATGGGTCATCAGGCTAAACAACAGGGGACTGAGAACACATCCCTGGGGTGAACCGGTGTTCAGGGAGATGACACTGGATGTGTTGTTGCCCACTCTGACATACGTACTGGGTTCTATTCGTGAGGAAGTCAAGCAGCCAGTTGGACAGGGAGGTCTTGAGGCCCAGCGGCTCCAACTTGTGCAAGAAGACAAATATCTGAGAGTGTGTAGTTTAAGACAAAGACGCCTCACAGGTCGTCACCTGGCAGCTGCACTAAATAGTAGCCGTCAAACACCAGTGTCAGTATCAACAGTGAAGCGGCGACTTTAGGATGCTGGACTTCATAGCAGGACTGCCAATAAAAATCCATATCTCAGACTGGCCAAAAACATTTCCAAGGGATCCCAAACTTTTGAGCGGTAGTGTATGTGTACCATGAATTTTTAATGTAAAAATGTAATCATATAACATTTTTACAATTTCACAAAAGATCCAATCTGATTTTGTTTTCCAAGTATTTAGAGTGAAACAACACATCAACAAAATCGAAAAAACTACAACAAAAAGCAGCCTCCATGTAACTGCTTTTTCTAACCTTAAGTGAAGATTGGCATTCAGGAACACAAAAAACTAAGAAGAAAAAAAAAACGACGGCTTGTTCACTTCAATGAGCCGACTCTAACTATCACTTGTTACCGACAAACTGTACAAAATAATGTTTATACAGTATTTGTCACAAACACGAATACAACTGCATAAAAATGGTCATACATTTGAATTTGGCCAAATAAAACAACATTGATGGCTGTGCTGTTTCTAGCAGAGTAAGATAATTAGTCTTTTTGAGGAAAAGACAGCCATTAGTCAGGAAATCCAGCAGTATGTGGAAAATGAGACTGATACATGTTTGGAAGTGTTCCACCATCTGTTAAGGAAATTTCATACACCATCAGTCTTTATCTTTCAGCATAAATTATGAAGGAGTAGGAGGAATAAAGTTTTAGAATTGCCAGACAAAAGTTGGAATGGCACGGAAATAAAGAAAAAGTTGTCATTTTCAAGGAAGAGAAAGCATCATTTCACCGGAATACATTTCTAATATTGAGGAAAAAACATCATTTTACGAGAAGGAAGTGGTAATAATGCTCAATCATGGAACCAGATTGCTGGCCTTGGGTGTTTTTTTAAGGAAGTTATTATTGTTTTTTCAAATTGCAAATTTCTTTTTATTATTCTAATGTTGCAACTTTTGTTTCATAACATTCCTAGTTTTAGTCTTGTAATACAGACGTTGGTATGGAAATGAAGATATTCTATAAGTGATGCCTGATTTTTTTTTTTTATTAAGAACCCAGTTCCAAGCATCTCAGTTCCTCTGAATCATTTGCCAATTTTGCAAACGGTTCCCTTATCGATTCCAGTAGGTGCGAATGACACTTGTCCTGTACAGTGCAATATGTATTGTGTGTGCTTTTTTCCTAGTAGTTCCACTTGAAAATCTCCTAACAAGGGCAATAAAAATAGAATATGAGCTGGGATTTGTTGCACCGAAAGGAACAAATCTTGTTTTTTGTATGATTTTATTGTGTTATTGCTGGTTTCATTGACAAAACAGCTCTTGTTACTCATAATTCCCTTCCATCCAACATAAATACGATGCTATTAGTGGAGTTTCATAACACTGTCATGAATTATTATTTATTCTTCATTTAATTTCAGTCACCAGAATATTTCATTCAGAAAAAACTAAACTTATTTACTTGGTTTTCTGTGGCATTATCCCTCGACTGCTCTTGTTTCAGTCTCTAAGCTGGGACAGATTAGTCGATGTATTCATCACAGAGGATGTTTGTTGTCGATTGCAGTGCTTAGCCAGTGTGATTTATGTTGCATTTGTGTCACTACCAAAGCAAACACAGGCTGGCCTTTTTAAAAGGTTTCCATTCTCCTCTGGGGATGCATTGTAAAGCTATACTTACATGTCACACAGTGTTTGGCTTTTTCCATAAATTATTTGTCCTTTGAAGCCCAGTGCTTTCTATTTTCTATAATTCCCAACATTCTATTTTTATATATTCTTATATTCCATTCAGCTGTTACATAGACAAAAGTTGGCCACATCTGTTTTGTAAAGTACATTTATTACAGATGTTTACAGAATATTATTACAGAAGTGCGCCTTCTGACTGGCCACAATAAAAGGCCACATCAAAACGTGCAATGTATTTTTGTTGAGTATCTGTCAAGGGAGCAAATGAGATGCAAGATTCAGTTACAGTTTCGGATGTGTTGAGACTTGGATTCTTTCATTTTCTACTGCTTATCCTCACGAGGGGCGCGGAGGTGCTGGAGCCTATCCCAGCTGTCTTCGGGTGAGAGGCGGGGTACACCCTGGACTGGTCGCCAGCCAATCACAGGGCACATATAGACAAACAACCATTCACACTCACATTCATACCTATGGACAATTTGGAGTCGCCAATTAACCTAGCATGGTTTTGGAATGTGGGAGGAAACCGGAGTACCCAGAGAAAACCCACGCATGCACGGGGAGAACATGCAAACTCCACACAGAGATGGCCGATGGTGGGATTGAACTCGGGTCTCCTAGCTGTGAGGTCTACGCGCTAACCACTCGACCGCCGTGCAGCCCCTGTAAGAAATATATCAAAATAAATAGAATGTTGACCTGAACATACTAAAATGTTATATATATCTATATCTTATATCTACATACAGCCTATGATATTAGAGCCCTTTAACACCCCTATAGTCAACTTTGCCGCTGTATTACCCAAAATAATAGACATAATACCATATACCACATAGAAAATAAAACATTTAAGACATAAATAAGACTTGTGCATGTGTGTGTTGATAGGGGAGACAGACAAGAAGTGACATTGAGGAATTATTAGTGAGATCATTTAAACCTGCAATAAAAGCCGGTTGTTCTGGCAGTCGCTTTTGGTGCCTGTGTGTCTCACTGAAACATTGCGGTGACATCACTGACACCTAGTCATCAGTGAAGAATACCATATGTCATTACGACGTCTATCAATGTGTCTTTATGTATATTTGACTTGATTGAGCTATTTTTAAACTTGGAAATGGTTAATTTTGAAAAAGGAATGTGTAAAATTAGCTATGAAAAACTGTGAAGCCACAAAATTTGATGCGCTAAGTGGCAAGGTATTGTATTGTATTTCCTTGTGTTTCTTCTATTATATCATGTCTAAAAGATTATATACACTACCGCTCAAAAGTTTGGGATCACTTCCAAAGAAAAACACATTTTCATGCATTTCACAAACATTTTTCTCCATTTCACAAACAATGAAAATGAATCACATGATTTTCAAAGAAGGATGTACATTTTTGCATAGAGGCCTACTATCAACAACTGTCAGTCCTCTGCATCAATCTCCTGGTATGGCTGCTAATCCAAGTTCATAATTTTATAGGGCTAATAGATGATTAGAAAAGCCATCTAAAAATCCAAAGTAATTTAAAGTAATTAAAGTAACCATGCTGTTAAGTACTCCCTTCAAAGAGCAGCACAAACTGGGTCTAACAAGGACAGAAAAACGCTGCACAACTGTGCAAGAAGACAAATATCTGAGAGTGTGTAGTTTAAGACAAAGACGCCTCACAGGTCGTCACCTGGCAGCTGCACTAAATAGTAGCCGTCAAACACCAGTGTCAGTATCAACGACTTCAGGATGCTGGACTTCATAGCAGGACTGCCAAGAAAAAGCCATATCTCATACTGGCCAAAAACATTTCTAAGTGATCCCAAACTTTTGAGCGGTAGTGTATATATAGTAAATAATATTATCATATCATATTAGAGATGTTGGAATGCCACAATGTGCTTGCACTGCTCATTTATTAAATTTATTTATTTATTGAGATGATTTAAATTCATAAAAAGTCCAGGTTCAATGGATAAAATCACTACACAAAAATGCTATATAAATATAACAGTTTATAGTTATTGGTTACACATTAAATCAGCATGATATCCAATTAATAATGAATTAATTCAATTTTTACAGTATGCTGAGTGTAAGTTGAGAAGGCAATTAGCTAAAAGCCCGGGATGTCAACTCGTTCAGCGCTGTTCCTAAGGTGTCAGGGAGTAAGGCTCCTCTATCGTAGGTCCTCCATAGTTATGGAGGAGGTATATGGTCCATCCAGTTTGTAATCTAGTAATAGTCCTTACGTCTTGTACATAGTGTGTCTGTATTTCATAATGTGTGCTCATGAATGCCCAGCGTGTTTTCAGCCAAGTGTTTAGCATTGGAATGCGACAATTCCCAGAGGCCAGGGTCTGCTCTCCACCTCAACAGCTCTCTCAATGAAAGAGAGGAAGAAGGCCTGTGCAGGAGGTCAGCACCGAGCTGTTGACATGCTCCCTGCTTGCCTGTGGTTCTGGGCAGATGCTCATTATCACAGGGTCCGCTTGGTGGAGAGTGGGCTTTGTTAGGAAGCAGCTGTTTGTGCTGAAGGGGTGAAGGCAGAGGGGAAGAGCAGATAAAGTAAAACCTTCTCTGTGGTCCATCACAGCGGTGCTCAAGGGCCAGTTGGCTGCTGTGTTATATGATCTGTTCTTGACAGTTTGTGTCGCGGTGAATCCTGAACAGGTACAGTCGGTATAAAAGTAGGTTGTTTGAATTGCTTTCTTGTGTGTTGTATACCTGTGTGTTACATAAATAGGATTCGCCAGAGATATGTCTGGGTTTCAGTTCGCTACAGTGGTACCTTGGTTAAAGTCTGCCCCCGGTTAGCATGTTTTTTCATTAATATCCAAAATTTTGTTTGTTTACGTAGCCATCTTGGACCACATCCAAAGATGAAATCTTGCGATCGTTAACCACGGCAGCCTGTAAGGCAATGAAGTGGCCAAAACAATGACCCCTGTTAGTGCATTTTTTTCAGTGAGAGAACTCAGTGAGTCCAACGGACGTTGCAAACGTAAGCGGTGATAACAAACCATTGAAGCTGTTGCTGTTGTGGATCAATGGTTTGGGAGCTAAGTGGAGCGAACCTGTTTCAGCGGCAAGGTTGCTCGATCTAACATAGGAAAACGCTCGCAGCGAGTGAGTCTGTTGGTGAATTCAAAGCAAGCAGAGACTGGCTTGAAATTTGGGGGTGGAAAAACAGGCATAGACGGCATCGTTTACAGTGCAAAAGTACCTCCAAACTTTGCTATTTCATATATTTGAATGTAAAACTGTACGTTTAAAAGCCTTGAACAAGCCTCTCTGCTTAGATGACTTGTGCAACAAAGCTACACCTAGCGTTAACCGACATCAGCGCCGATATGTAGTGTTACATTTCGCTAGTGCCCTGAGGCATTGTGAGTGACTGCGTGGCGAAGCTAGTGGCTAGCCAGGTGGGGTGTCACTACACCAGAAACGTAGTTCTTGGGCGTAACAATATTAATAACAATAATGATAACAATGTCGCTGTAGCTTGGTTAACATACAGGCCATATTTTGTAAATGGAGCATTGTTGTTGTTTTAGAAGACTTTATTGGTGGAATAGGTGCATTCTTAGCGGACTATTTTTAGCTGTTTTTGTATGTTTAGAACACACAGAAAAGGATTGTGGATGAGGGCACTTTTTCTTTAACCATCCTGGTGCTTCTATTACATATAACTGTATATAATTGCATAATCTGCAGGTAACCCCAGGTCAGCTAGCACACAGGAAATACAATATGGAACAGTTCAATTATAAAAATGTTGAACACATTGTATTTCCATTATCATAAAAGACAAAGTTAAAGTGTTCTCATGTAAATGTTATGAAAATCCTGTTAAAGTTGCCCAGGAATAAATCACTACTGATGATTCTGTTCGATGTCAGCGGTAATTGATGAGCCACCGGGAGAATGAATGTAATAGAAAATGCTCCTGAATGCATCTACCGGGATGACATTTAAATCAACAATTTTGCTCAGAGAGCAGCCTGTAACTTCACTTTATTTCATATTATTCACTTGAAAAGGCAAATAACTTTCCCTTGCATGAGAGCCAAAAGGAATAACAGCACGGGGTATATCTGAGGAAAGGGCTGGGGAAGAAAAATAATCACACATGCGGAAAGCCATTTTTCGATCATTATGGGAAAGCCGATGAAATGTACAGTGGAAGTCTGCAGCTGGTGTCAGGTTTCATGTCTGTCACACTCTATCAGTGAGTGCGGCTAATGAGATGCTACATTCAACCCGGGACTCAAGCTGGAAAAGTGCTGTTAGAATCTGGGGAATTCCAAAAATCTAGCATCTGGCGAAAAACAGAGGAGCCCTCTGTAGCACAGTGGTCATTAACGTCTGGGATTTACTGAGATACGATACCCTGTTGAGAAAAAGTTTCCACGCTGATGAGAGCGCTTTTTCCCTGACTTCACCAATCTTCTGCCCAGCGGAAGCAACACGAGCCAGGGAAGGAGCTGGCAATGTCCATGTAATGGATATTATTTGATGACATACGTTTAAGTATGTGCGGCCGATTAGACTGCACATCATTGAGTTGTAAAAACACAAGAATTCATATGAAGGATTAGCTTGTGCAAGTTGGGCTTTGAAATGTTGGTTTTCTTCGCAAATGGTCTAATTCAATGTTATATTTGGGAGATTTTAACTAGTATTCTGTTTGCAAATGTATATGCAATTATGTAGACATTTCAAGCCATTAAAATGTACAGTCTCCTTGGGAAACAGGATTACAAGGACCATGAGGATCCTTTTAGATCAGGGATGTCCAAACTTTTTACAACAATGGGCCATTTCGGGAAAAATTAAAGAATGCAACTTTGCAACTTTGATATTTTGTAAAGCACAACATACACATTTAGAAAGAAAAAAGGCATCTCAGCTTTGTCATATTATTCACAAATGTCACAAATATTCACATATTTATCCTTAAAGTCAGTGAGCCAAAAACAGGAGTGGACTCAAGAGAATCCTCACCAAAGGCACAGTGCCACATCCCAGGGAATACTCGGCGTAGTTGGAAATCCAGTAGTCTAGTTGCTGAGTCCAGTCACTGAGCTCCTGCTGTTAATCAATAGGGATCTTTCATAGCAATTTCCAAGCCCTCCATTAGTTATTGATTTCAGTAAGCAAACATTTGACTTTGATCATTATGATCCGAGTGACACTTCCTGTGGCTTTTGCTCACCACAAGCTTGCAATTAAGCTACAGAGTGGAACCGAGTGGAGACTGCTACGCTGACCACGGACTAGTTGCTGTTCTTCCAAGTGGAATAAGATAACCTGCTTCCACAGTTCAGTTTCGTGGACCACTTGTCTCACTTCTGCACAACTGGTGTGGGATTAACTAGTGACTGGTCAAGACTGTAATCCCCCTTTCGTCGGTAAGTCTGATGTGCCCTTGATGTGCCCCAGCCCTTCCCCTAACCCTGGGTTGACAGGGTTGATTGGGATAGATTGGTGGGTGGTAGAGAACCTAATCTTGGGAGACCCTACCTGAGGACACAGCTTCCTGGAACACTGGGTCATACAGTCTGACCCTCACACATGTTGGAGTGACAATTTTCACTTCCTTTCGTTACATTGATTTGCTCCATGTGACGTGTTCACAGAAAAAAACTAATGGAATTGTACCTGTCATTAACAACTAAACAAAGACTCAAGACTCGAGTTTCTGTGCAAGTGCACTGTGACAGGTGATGTGAGCATCTGATTCACTGCACTGGAACTTGTTGCTCAACTGGAATTGTATTGGCTTTTCTTGGTGCTCGACCAAGACTTGCGTTTCAGTGACTCATGGGTGCTCCATGAAAACTCGAGTTCCACTGATTCACAGGTGCTCAACCAAGACTTGAGTTTCAGTGACTCACGGGTGCTCAGTGAAAATCGAGTTCCACTGATTCACAGGTGCTTGAGGAAGATTAGAGTTCCAATGACTCACGGTTGCTTGACGAAGACATGAGTTTCACTGACCTCATGAATGCTCTGCAAAGTACTTTACGTTGAGTGATGGGTGACTCGAGTGAATCAAGTAGCCGATTCACAAGGGAGGAACCTGTTGCTTCCTCGACTCCCAGGTGCTTGTGGAAGAATCGCGTTTCACTGACTCATTGGTTTTTGACAAAGAGCTGACTCATGGCTGCTCAACCAAGACTCAAGCTTCACAGACTTCACAGAGTTTCCCTAACTCACAGGTGCTCGATGAAGACTTGAGTTTCACTGAGTCACGGTTGCTAGATGAAGACTTGAGTTTCACCGACTCACGGGTGTTTAACAAAGACTCCAGTTTCAGTGACTCACAGGTGCTTTTTCGCAGACCGGAGTTCCAGTGACTCGCAGGTGCTTGCCGAACTGCTACAGATCAGCCTCCAAACTTGTTGCACCTGTGCAAGTTTCTGTGCACATGTTCTGTGACAAATGATTTGAGGAGTCGATTCACTTCAGTGAGTGACTCATAAGAAGAATAAGAATCTAGTTTCCCATCACTGTTGCTCAGCCAGCCGGTATTATGTGACGGGAAGAATTCAAAACACAGGGAGCTCTTGAGACTAATTACAAGTCCACATACTTCCAAATCGGATGAAAGTCTTGTGCCAACACACAGAGTCAGTGACCCAGAGTCTCATTTCATGTTTCTAAAGATATAATAATGTTCAGTGAGTTATGTTAAGAGCAAAGGGGGCACAGGAGCAGGAGCTGATGGATGAGAAACATGATACATCCTGCAGGCACTGATGCGGCCATTTAGCATTTTTTTCTTTCCTTTGCTTCTTACATTTGTTTTTCTTAGAATATGCTTTGCTTTAAATAATGATAATTGTTGCACTCCTCCCACGTTACTCTCCCAAATCAATTGCTCGCTGTCCTACAACAGATAAGCATTACTTATTAATGTAGGTGGTGCAGTGGTATGCCTTTGGCTGGCCACAGTAAAAGGCCACACCAAAATGTCTACTGGTTCATGCAGCTGGTGTAGGCTCAAGCCAAGTCATGATATGAGGGGTTGATTGAAAGCCGGTCTGATGTTAGCATGATGTTAGCAAACCCTAATCATCAGTAAAACAAACTGAGAAACTATCTAAATGTTAAGTGGAACATATAAGATGTAAAAATGTTGCAATTTTATGTGGGAAAATGTCATTTTAGCAAAATTAAGTTGAACTATTAAAGAATAAAGTCATAATACATATTTTTATAGTCAGTGAGAAACAAAACAGCACATAAAGTTGTAATTTTTGGAAAATTAGGTTGCAGGAAAAAGTTACAAGAATAAAGTCAAAATACAAAAAAAAACATTTTTTTCAGAATAAAGTTGTAACATAATTGGGAAAAAGTTGATTATTTACAAGAATGAATTTGCAATTATCAGGAAATATGTATGAAAGCTAAATAAAGTTGTAATTTTAGGAAAATTAGGTTGGGAAAAAATTACACTATTATTGTGGTAATTGAAAAAAAAGTGAAAATATATTTTGAATAAAGTCAGACAATAGATTTATGAAGGTTATTTGAAATATTTGTCAAATTAAAAAACAACAACAACAGCAATATGAGGGGTTGATTGAAAGCCTGTCTGATGTTAGCATAATGTTAGCAAACCCTAACCATCTGTAAACTGAGAAACTATCTTGTAGAGCCACTTTCTATGAAGCTCGTCCTTAAATTGACAACGTTTTCCCAGGCGCTGATGAGGCCATTTAGCATTGTTTTTCTTTCCTTTGCTTATTACATTTGTTTTTTCTTCGACTATGCTTTGGTTTAAATAATGAATTGGTGCACTCCTCCCAGGTTACTCTCCCAAATCAATCGCTTGCTGTCCTACGACAGATAAGCATTGCTTATTAATGTCGACTCTTTAACGTGTCGACGGGACCACCGGCGGCACTGCTGAGTCCGTTGATAATTGACGTTTTCTTCAGATATTCTTTCACTGGCTGTCGGCAGCCCCTCACCTCCCTATACAGCACTGTGAAAGAAACAAACCAAGGATTTAGTTCCCTGTATCCAGTTATCTATGCAGTATTTATGTCTCCTTGTGAGATAAAAGTTGTGTTTCTTGAGGGAGACAGGGCGCGTTTGAAAGCAGAGCACTGAGCTGAATGCAGGTAAGCTTTTGAAAGGGCGATATGTAGAGACTGACCTTTTTAAATCGCAGTAATCTCTATCTTTTCTTCTTTTCTTTTTTTTTATATACGTATATTGAATAACTTGGTAGGTTCCTTTTCAAACCCGCTTGCATTCACGGCAACTTGTGTATTCTCCAGAGGTTATTGGAGACGTGCAACAGAGTGATATTATGATACATAAACTTGGTTCAGCAATAAAATTAAACTTTAAACATAACAATTGACATTTAAATCAGGAACTAATTTCACTAGCCACGTTTACATGAGGAGATTTTCCTCGTTCCGAATGTAATCTTTCCAAATGGGCATACCAGAAAAGTCTTATACATGGAAAGGAATATTCCAATCTCTTGTCTAAATGCACCACTATAATCAAACGGAATAGTCAATGGGGCATGCGCAGTAAAACGTAAACAACATCACGTGATTCATCAAAGATGGCGGACGAGGGTGTGATTACCACGGTTGTTGGGGCAGTTGCTACGCTTTTTTTAAAGCAGCAACTTGAAAGCCTTGCGATCCTGTGGAAAATGACAGCAAAGAAGAGGCGTGTTACACCCAAAAATATAATAACTGCCCACAAACGTAATAAGAATAATAATAAGAATAAGATAAGAAATAAGAATAAGAATAAGAATAAGAATTTCCTGCAAATGTAATAGTTATTACATTGATAATAACTAATAGTAATATCAACTAATGTAATAGTTATTACATTTACAGGAAATTCAGTATTACGTTTGCAGTAGGCAAATTTTATTACGCTTGTGGGAAATGTATTTGGGGGGTTATTACATTCAAAGCTGCAGATTTTTATTACGTTTGTAGTTTATTACGTTTGTGGGTGTAACAAGTCGTAGAGGGGATGGGATTAATTTTTAATAATAATACGTACATTAAATAATAATATATTAAAAATAATAAATTTTTTTCGGCTGTCCAGTCTTGCAATTACGTTCAGTTCTTTTAAAGTTTTTATCAAAAACAAACTTTCCACTGTAGTCCAGTGATGACCGCTCGCCGCCATTTTCAAAACCTGAGAGACGTCTGTGTGTTACGAACATTAAAGAACGCACCCTGACAACTTTCCGATTGAGCGGGTACAAGATACCTCAATCGGATTGGGGAAAGGAATAATCCACCCCTGTGAATCCCATTATACGTATATTCATTCTGATTGGCACTTTTCTTTCGGAATGAGGTGTATACAAAGGTTACATTCTTTCCGTTTGAGCAAATAACCCGAATGAAATTGGAATATTTGGGTCCATGTAAACGTGGCTAATGAGTCCTTGAGTCGGTAGTAGCAGCTAAACAAGTAATGACCTGACAGTGATGGATAGAAAGGTTAGAATAGAGCAGGGGTTGGCAACCCGCGGATCTTTAGCCTCCTTGTTTTTTTTCTTGACACCACATATACTAGACTATTTGTTTGTCTGTGAATCCATCCGGTTGCATTGTGAATGGCGATTGGATGAGCAAGGGAAAGCCGTTGCGTGCGGTGAAGTACTAGCGAGAGGTCTGTTTTCATCAGATCATTTAGAATGCCAAAACTGAAACCTCTCAGAAGAAAATAGTCAGTTCCATTCTTCAGAGACAGATTCCTTTGTCATCTGGTTGACAGCTGTATGAAGACTACATTTCTTTAGCGTAAGAGAGGGCAAAATGGCTCTTTTAATAGGAAAGGTTGCCGACCCCTGGAATAGAGGAAAGTTTCCGGAAAGTTGACTCTTTGCTCCTCGTACACTGCTGTGTTTCCCTTCAGCATTTTAAAATATCCCTAACTGTGTGTCCACAGAATCCAGACTGTGTGCCAGTACGGCTACCCTATGTGACTGTTAGCATGCTTCAAATATAGTATGAATATGGATTTTCATTTTTCATCATTATTTACAAATGTCCCGTTATGGATGTGTCTTTAAGGAAACAAACCCTAATCATCTGTAAAACAAAATGAGGGGTTGATTGAAAGCCTGTCGGATGTTAACATGATGTTAGCAAACCCTAATCATCCGTAAAACAAACTGAGAAACTATCTTGTAGAGCCACAAAAAAAACAATAGCAGAAATGAAAAATAACAGCTGTAATTTTAAAAGAATGAAGTCAAAATGTTAAGAGAACATATAAGATGTAAAAACGTTGCAATATTATGAGGGAAAATTTCATTTTAGCAAAATTAAGCAAATTTATCAAAATTGTTTTTAAGCAAAAAAACAAAACAGCAAATAAAGTTGTAATTTTTGGAAAATTAGTTTGCAGGAAAAAGTTACAAGAATAAAGTTAAAATACAATAAAAACAGCTGTACTTTTTTCAGAATAAAGTTGTAAAATAATTGTGAAAAGGTTGATATTTTACATATTGATTATTTACGAGAATGAATTTGCAATTATCAGGAAATATGTATGAAAACTAAGTAAAGTTGTAATTTTAGGAAAATTAGGTTGTGAAAAAAATATATTATTATTACGATGAAAATATATTTTGAATAAAGTCAGAAAATAAATTCATGAAGGTTATTTGAAATATTTGTAAAATGAAAAAAACAACAACAATGGCAATATGAGGGGTTGATTGAAAGCCTGTCTGATGTTAGCATGATGTTAGCAAACCCTCATCAACCGTAAAACAAACTGAGAAACTATCTTGTAGCGCCACTTTCTATGAATCTCATCCTTAAATTGACGACGTTTTCCCGCCATCATCAGTGGCACGTGAAATAAATCACAACACAAGCAAATGAAGAGTTACGGAGTACGTTCTGTGATCTATGGCTGCAATAAGTCCTGCGTATGAGAATGAGATGGCCATTGCTACATTTGACACACTTGCTTTCATCCTCATCTGTCAAGTTCAGCATCAGATTACGGGATGACGTGCGCAGCTTAATGGAGGGGATGTGACAACTTAAAGTTCTTAATGCAGTCTGAGTGATTCCAGGTCACACTCCGTTCAGGTTGAAGCGCAGCGGAAGCCCTCATGTGCGGTCAGTGCATGAAAGCTGAAGGAGCTAAACACTGCAATAAAAAGGAATCTCACTCCATAAAACGTCTCTGTGCAACTCGGACTATAAACCCAGGAACATTTATACATTCATATACTTTAAGTGATTAAAAGAGCTTTGGGGCCTAGTCTGTGTTGGCTAAGGTAACACTTAACAGCTTTAAATATGACGACTGATTAGTTTCAACAGCTTCTTAGTGCTATTCATTTGATGGGGTTATTGTATACCATGCCTTCCTCTTTAAATGTATTTACAGACAAATCCCAATGCTGTTTATATTGCCAACATTGCAAAATCTGCATCAAGTTAAATCAGGGCTACCTAACGTGCTTTTTTATCATTGGATCGCTACATATTCTAAAAATTGAATTTAACAAGAAAACTGAAAACAAAAAAAAGGAAAAATCAGCAAGAATGAAGTAAAAATATTAAGTGAAAAAATAGAAACTGAGAACGTTCTTTTAAAATTAGTTTTAAAAGTGTAGGCTTGATTGAAATATTATTATAAATATTATAAAATTACAAATTATTATAAATACATAATTTTGTATTTTAAAGATTGTAATATTCTGAGACACAAACAAAACAAAATAAAGTTGTAATTGTTGGAAAATTAGGTCACAATATCTACGGGAAACACAATAGTACGAGAATAAATTTGAAATAGGATAAAAATAATAACAATAAAAAAACATTAGCAGAAATGAAAAATAACAGCTGTATTTTTTAAATGATGAAGTCAAAATGTTAAGACAAGATGCAATATTATTAAAAGTTGCAATATTATGAGGGGAAATGTCATTTTAGCAAAATTAAGTTGAACTATTAAACAAAGTCGCTATATTTTTTTAAATATAATTTAAAAAATATATATATAATTTTTTTTAAATATAATTTAAAATATTTTTTTAAGTCAGTGAGAAACAAAACAGCAAATAAAGTTGTAACTTTTGGAAAATTAGGTTGCAGAAAAAGTTATAATGTTACAGGAATAAAGTCAAAATACAAAAAAACATACAGCTGTAAATGTTTCGGAATAATATGTAACATAATTAGGAAAAAGTTGATATTTTACGAGAGTGCATTTTCAGTTATCAGGAAATATATGAAAAATAAATAAAGTTGTAATTTTAGGAAAATTAGGTTGGGAAAAAAATTATACTGTTGCGGTATTTGAAAAAAGTGAAAATATATTTTGAATAAAGTCAGAAAATAAATTTATGAAGGTTATTTGAAATATTTATAAAATAAATACAAAACAACAGCAAAATGAGAAAAAGAGCAAAAAGTTGATACTAATGCTACTACTACTACTTTAGTGGCAAAGTTGCATCCTTTATGTGCATTCTTTCATTATGTGGCCCTGACTGGGAAAAGATGCCATCTCATGATTGTAGCGATAATCTATGAACATTTCACTGTGTGCAGTGATGACGCAAACATGGCGAGGGATTAACTGAGCCTGACATTATTTAGTTTAACTGCTGTGCTCCAACCCACTGCTGTGGTTGAGCTAAATAAGACTTGCTTAACGCCACACTTTCTTCAAGTGCGTCGCAGTCAATGGCCGCGATAGAAATGTCTTTGTTGTGTAATCCGTATTACCTTAGCCACAAGCTATGAACACCAGCATGACACTGCGTGACTAAAAGGCTGAAAGACAATTTTCTTTCCCTCAGTCAGATTACATTACAAGACTTCATTAGCATTGCCCTCATTTAACCCCACATCGGGAGAATGTAGCCAGTCGTGCATATTTGTTTTTTTTTTCTTGCATACCGCTCAGCAAGGCACTGCTAAACAGTACTGTACTGGCAGTAAAACTTTTTTTTTTTTTTAGAAACAAGGGACTTGAAGCGCCAACTGCACAATAAATGGAGGAAGCCAAGGTACTTGGAACTGGACAAGTATTATTGATGACAAGTAAGATGATTTGGTCTCGGCAACTCATTCACAACCAGACGTTGTTATAAACCCGAATGCCAGATACCAACAACATATTCATACGTCTTTTACGTTTTTGTCTGTGAGAGCCTAAAAGAGGTGATGACGCAACCCCCCACTAATGGATTTCACTCCAGAGCAATTTTAAGCCATAAAAACTGATAAAAAAATTTTTTTTCAAAACACACATACTGTGTGGACAATTTGGAGTCGCCAATTAACCTAGCGTGTTTTTGGAATGTGGGAGGAAACCGGAGTACCCGGAGAAAACCCACGCATGCACAAGGAGAACATGCAAACTCCACACATGATGCCCGAGGGTGGAATTGAACTCAGGTCTCCACGGGCACTAACCACTTGGACACCAAGCAACCCCGACAGGTTTTATATGCTGATAAAAAAAGATTTATAAACAAGGAATCATTTATCGGGCTGCACGGCAGACGAGTGGTTAGCACACAGACCTCACAGCTAGGAGAACAGAATTCGATTCCACACTTGGCCATCTCTGTGTGGAGTTTGCATGTTCTCCCCGTGCATGCGTGGGTTTTCTCTGGGTTGCTAGGTTAATTGGTGACTCCAAATTGTCCATAGGTATGAATGTGAGTGTGAATGGTTGTTTGTCTGTATGTGCCCTGTGATTGGCTGGCCACCAGTCCAGAGTGTACCCCGCCTCTCTCGCCCAAGGACAGCTGGGATAGGCACCAGCACCCCCGCCCCCCCCTGCGAACCTCATAAGGATAAGTGGTAGAAAATGAATAAACACATGACGGCTGCACGGCAGTTGAGTGGTTAGCGCGCAGACCTCACAGCTAGGAGACCAGAGTTCAATCCCACCCTCGGCCGTCTCTGTGTGGAGTTTCCTACCACATTCCAAAAACATGTGAACAGACACTACAAGGTTACACACATGCACATTCATAGTAAAATTGTAAATACTGTAGTTCATGGTGGTGTTTATTTATTATTTTTTCATGGTGTACCTGGGCCTTAGTGGGGATTTGACCTGGCAGTATTTTTCTTGTTAGACACTGTGAGAGCCATTATTGTTTAAAAATCAATCATCTTGGATGGCAACCCCCCACTTTCCTTCACCTAGGAGTAGCATGTTTAAAAAACTTGAATTTAATACAGCATTTCTTTGTGTTGCTTGTCCTTGTTTCCTGTTCTGTACTCCTATTCAACTAGCATGTCCTGTTTTGTGCTGTTTTCATTCATCTTTACCTCTTTCTGAGAAAGCTGCCAATCACAGCTGGGCCTCGTTTGTAATTAGTTGGCTTCTTCAGGAGAGTGTGTGGCTTTTGTTGTTTGCTGCTGCATTGTCGTTTGGTTGTTGGACTGTTGTGATGGTATGAAGTATGAATCCCGCTGCTTCACCTCTTACTACTGGTGTGTAGTTTTTTCCTCCCCACAGTGCTGCCTTTTTTTTGCACTGTTACTTTTTGTTCATGTTTTGCCTGTTTGCAGCCTGGTTGTGCAGCAATTAAAGACCTTTTTTTTTTACCTGCAATACACTCCTGTCTCTGCATCCTGGGGTCACGGCCATGCCTACACATGACAGACAGAGCATGTTGAGTTTTGGGGGCTCATGATGTGATCATCCTTCAAACGCCAAAACACTCAGACATTTAAAAGGCTACACAAATAACCAAAGAAGTCATTCAGTTAATCCGACAAGATGACCAGCCTTCATCAGCCGTGGATTTGTCTCACTTGGAACCCACCGATGTGCGATCTGGAAGTCCACCGATGTGGTGTCACATCCAAAGACTCCTTAAAGACGGCGTCTCATCCTCTAAGTTTTTCCATTGATTTTGTTCACCTAAAAAGCTGTGTCAATCATGTTTTTTTTATCAAAATTAAGCAAATTTTGAGCCCTGGCAGAGGCTTTCTCGACCAGACCAGTTATTTGTATCTACTGTGGCTGTCAGAAGGTACTGGAGCATGTATTTTTATATTGTCATTTGTATAAAGTAGTAGTCGTAGTATCTGGGCATATAGGTGAGAGCTGTCTCGTGATAGATTTTTTTCATTCATTCATTTTCTACCGCTTATCCTCATGAGATTCGCAGGGGGGGGCGGGGTGCTGGTGCCTATCCCAGCAGTCTTCGGGCGAGAGGCGGGGTGGCCAGCCAATCACAGGGCACATATAGACAAACAACCATTCACACTCACATTCATACCTATGGACAATTTGGAGTTGCCAATTAACCTAGCATGTTTTTGGAATGTGGGAGGAAACCGGAGTACCCGGAGAAAACCCACAGTAAGAACATGCAAACTCCACAGAGATGGCAGAGGGTGGAATTGAACCCTGTGATGTCTGCGCGCTAAACACTCGACCGCTGTGCAGCCTGATGGTTAGGGGCTTGTGTCAATGTGACAATGGTGGACGTGAGCGAGTACACAGCACTCAATAAAATGTTAATAAAAGGCTTGCATGGGAATTGATAAGCTTTTTTATGGTTACTATTATTTACTTGTGTTTGTGCTTGAGTTGTTTGTCAAAGATGACAGAATCAAAGTTGCACGTTGAAAGACCCACAATCTCATATGTTCACTTTGCTGAAGTGGCCAGACTAAGCAAGAAAAGGCTGTTAATGAGCGTATGTCTCTATAAGAGTGTTTGGAAGTGAAGTACTACAATATAGTATATGGGTGCAGTACTACTACTACTGTAAAATGCGGACTGTTGCGTCACAATTATATTTCGCTTGATGATTCGCTTGAAGAGAAGGATGTAAGAGTGATGGACAGTTTACTTTACCAATGTTTACATGTACATTGTTTGTTCTTTATACATTGAGCATTTTGGGTTGAGCTGTTTAAAAAGTGTATGTTTTTATGGACTAAAACTTGTTTGTGATTAATGGCGATTAAATACAAGTTAGCTATAGACTAAAATTATTCATCAGGATTAAATAATTTAATTGATTGACATCCCTAGTACCGTATTTTCCGGACTATAAGTCACACTTTTTTTCATAGGTTGACTGTTCCTGCGACTTATACTCCAGAGCGAATTATAAATCAAAAAAACTGTTTGTTACATAAACACTGGACACCCTCTGTTCATGTTTATTTTTTGTGTAGCTGAATAACCAAATGTCATAGTAAGATCTAACAGTGTCATTATTTTAGTTCTTGATATTTTATTTGACTTCACTAGGAATGCACCACCCCATGAACTATGAATGTGAACAATAAAACAAACGGAACACACCCATTAAGCGATATGTATATTTCAACACAACATGCGTGAGTGGCCACGTTCACGTTGGCCGCAACCTTCATGACACAAACAATGAATAAAAGATCTTCCTGCTGGTAAATTTAGCCGCTGAAGGACGGAAAACAAAACTGTGAGAAACACCAGGCTTGTGGATTAACTTGGACGTAATCCCGCCTGGGCCTGAAGACTTGTCTTCTGTGCTGCTGTTTATGACTTCATGAGGAGCGTGATGGACCATTTCATTGGTAGTAATTAATGCACACATTTATGGAGCCTTTGATTAATTGCACGGGCAAGTGCAGCCATAGCTATTCAAATAGGGAACCCTGATAGAACTGTCCATATGTCTATTGCAGTAGAAGATCTTGAACACGGGCGGAGTGACGGTACGAGGTGCGCTCAGTGTGTTCCCGCTCCGCTGTTGCGTAATGAGGCCAAGGATATTCAACTATATATTCAAGTCCCATTCAACTACGAGACGTTGCAGCAACTATGTGATGGGTATTTCACGCATGGATGATCGGTATCGGCAGCTTAAAACCCTGATGGGAACGTCCTAAGTGGAGACTAATTTGAATTTCAAAGCTTGGTGCATTACTGCCAATGATTCATGAAAAATGTGCAGAATTATATTATCATATTATCAATCATATTTTATGTACGTATTTTTGGCCTAAAATAAGAAGAAGTATAAAAATGGCTCTGAAGTAGAATAGAAATACAGGGTCATCTTCTATCATGGAAAAAGTTGCAATTTTACGAGAATAAGGTCGTAATGGGGGATGGTGGGGGTGTCATTTTAGTAGCAAAGTTGAAATGTTCCGAAAAAAAAATTGAAACCAGATAAAGTTGTAATTTTTATTTTTTTTTTGGTTTGTGAAAATATTACAGGAAAAACAGAAATGGGAAAACACTGCTGTAATTTTACAAGAATGAAGTCAAAATATTACAAGTAAGCCACATTCTAGCAAGAAAAAGTCACATATTACTATAATACTATATTACTATTAATACATAATATATAATAATATTATCAGGAAAATGTAATTTTAGTCACATGCAAACTTGCAATATTTATTTTTTTAAGTCATATAAGAAACGAAATAAAATAACACTGTATATTCAGGAAAACTGGGTTGGGGAAAATGTTATATAATTATGGGAATGAAGCCATAATATTACAAAAAGGAAATGTACAAGAAGAAAGTTGAAGTAAACTAAATATCAGCAAATATGGAGCAGAAATAGCTGTAAATTTACAAGAATTAAGTCAAAATATAAGACAACCAGGTCATATCCTAATAAAAAAAAGGTGCAATTTTCTGGGAATAAGCTTGAAATATTCTGAAAAATCGCATACATTTGAAATATTAAACTTTTTTTTCCTGAGTCTGAATATTTTGAAAAACAAATTTTAAATTGTCATTTTTGGAACAGACAGAATACTTTATAAATCCCTCTGGGATTCCGTCTGGGAAATAGGCATTAGCTTGTCAGGCAAAACGATCCGACACATTTGTAGGTTAAATAAAACGCAAATTAATTAAAAAGGAAAAAAGTGTTTTCATTTTTGAAAAGTACATATAATGCCATGAATTGGACTGGTGAGCATCGCGCTTTCATTGTAGAAATGTTTATCAAAACAAACGAATCCAGTGTAATGCACTTCAATCTCGGTAGACATGATCCCGTCCCAGCTCCTAATTCGAAAATAAAAACCTTTTTTTCATACTTTATTTGCCTTCTATTTAACCTACAAATGTGTCATCATTTGCCTGACCCTGTTTAAGGTATTGTAATATGGATAGTATTCTACACTGACCACAAGGTGTCAGTAATTTTCCACTGATGAGATAATAGCCACCGCAGGAAGTACTGTACACAACAATAAGGAAACTTCAAGTATCGTTTGAATATTGCTGAGTGTCCTGGTAATTACCACAGAACCATCACGTAGTATATAGATGGAACTTTCAACAAAGAACTAAAATATGTTGTGAGATAATGGAGTTTATGAAAGAGAAAGGCCTACCCAGATGGAGAAAGACTCAACAAAAAGCACGTTTTCACAGCGTTCACAGCTTTTAAAGTTTGTGTGATGACAGCTTTGTGCTGATAGTAGAAGGTGAAGAAGAGGTGCTATAGCCGTGCTACTTTGGAGTCAGCTTCATCATAATCGTCATCATTTGTAAATAATAGCAGAGAAACTTCATGACGGTGGGTTTAGTCTTTTACGGGGGAAAAAAAACTGCATGGCAAATTGGCAAGCTTTCTGCTCTCAACAATGACCTGCATGTATGCATATGGGATTTTCTTAGCCGCATTGAAAACATGACATATTATTGAGAGGACCACCTTATTCATCTTCCCTGCACCCAGGTGCTACATCACAACCCCATCGCCCATAGACTCATGAATTATTTCCCAGATTTTGCCCCTTGATCTCTATCTCTGTCAAGGCGGAGGATCTGAGATGATGTAACTAATGTAAAACAAGGCATACTGTCAGATACAAGCCAGTCCCTGCTCGTGCACTCCGGCACCCGCCATCTCAAGGCCTAATGATGCATGGCCATCACACTCCAGCACTGTCATGGTTGTGTGTTATCCCCTCGTGTGTTGTGTAGAGTGGAGACCTCTGCCAAGGCTTTAAGATTTGTCATCTGGAATGTTTGCATGTCATTCCCAGTGAAAATGACGGATCTGGATGAAAATGGAGCTCTGCATGTTGGAAGAGGAGTGGACCAACATTGCAAACGCAGAGTTCTGTGTGGCCTTTTATTGTTGCCAACCATAGAACACCTTGGTAATGTCCTATCTAATCGGCATCAACACAAACAATATGTGGGAGAAATGGGCTTTTTGTGTACATAGAAAAACCTTTACCACCCAGACGTCTCTTTCACTCGCAACTTAAGAAATCAAACATGGACACACTACACCAGTGGTGTCCAAAGTGCAGCACGGGTGCCATTTCTTGTTGAGACGCAATAGTAAGAAAAAAGTTTTTAAAATTTGAAAATAAAAAACAGAAATTTTAGGAATAAAGTCAAAATATTAAGAGAACAATGTCATTTGGAAAAAGTTGCAATTTTATGAGAATAAGGATGTAATGGGGGGTGGTGGGGGTCATTTTAGTAGCAAAGTTGACATGTTCACAAAAATTATCTTTTTTTTTCAAGTTATGTGAAACCAGATAGTTTCCAGTTTAGTTTATTTATTTTTTTTTGGGGGGGGGGTTGTGAAAATAATACAAGAAAAACAGAAATGGAAAATACAGTTGTAATTTTACAAAACTGAAGTCAAAATATTACAAGTAAGCCATATTCTAGCAAGAAAGTCACATTACTAGTATGAGTTTTTAATATTATCAGGAAAAATAGTCATTTTAGTAGCATGCAAACTTGCAATATTACTTTTTCTGAAAGTCATAATATAAGAAACAAAACAAAATTACATTGTAAACGTTGGAAAACTGGGTTGGGGAAAATGTTATATTATTATGGGAATGATGCCATAATATTACAAAAAAGAAATGTACAAGAAGAAAGTTCAAGTAAACTAAATATCAGCAACAGCAAAAATAGCTGTAATTTTACAAGAATTAAGTCAAAATATAAGACAACCAGGTCATATCCTAATAAGAAAAAGGTGCAATTTTCCGGGAATAAGCTTGAAATATTCTGAAAAATCGCATAAATTTGAAATATAAAACTCTTTTTTGAGTCTGAATATTTTGAAAAACAAAATTAAGTTGTAATTTTTAGAACAAAAAGAATACTTTATTAATCCCTTTGGGATTCCCTCTGGGAAATAGGCATTAGCTTGCACAAAAAGTTTTACTATGGGAATAAAGTTACACATAATAGTACATATTAAATAAAAAAAGATATGACCATTATTTAAAAAGAAAATTGAAATACTTAAAGAATTACAAAATTCAAAGTAGTAATTTTTTTTTCCCTCAAAATAAACCTTAATACTTCTACACGTGTTGCATACAAATAATCAAAGTGCCAAAGTTGCGTCCTTTCATTATTCACAAAGTTTTAATGACACCTCCAACTCTGTCTTAGTTTTATTAAGTACTTCGATGGGAAGAGCAAGATCCCAAAATATCTGAAATGGAAATTGAGAACCAGTAACAATATGTTATCTATTCAGACAAAGCTATTTATGTAAGAAATCCCTCCTTTTACACTTTCGGGTGAATAACAGTGGTGTTTATAAACAAAGAGGGGAAAAATAATTTGTCGCAACCGGCCCAGATATGCGGTGCTGTTCCTCTATTTGTCACTGTCAGCCCTCCAGACTGAGGATATGAGAGAAGGGGAGCGGCGATGAGAGGAGGGGAGTGAGAAGAAAACGCTGAAGTATGTGATTAAGAATAATGAGTAAAAAATTGCATAAAGCCTTCTCCCAAATCACATATCAACTCTGCGGCTGGCATTATCCCTGAAGCATCTCATCAGTCCTGGACCAAGTCCCTGTCGCTCCGAGAAGGACATGCGCGCGCGCGCACACACACACACACACACACACACACACAAACACACAAGTCCATTAGCAGCAAACACATGAGCCAACATCCAGTATCTCCCTTGCTCCCTCCACGTCCGTGCATCTTTCCCCGCGTCTCTGCTGTCAGTAAGAAACTTAAAGTCCTTTTTTTCCCAAACGCCATGACCTTGCATCCTCCACTGGCGGACCTGCATCTTATCTTCTAACCATTGTTTGGAGAGGCATCTTTATCAGAACAGTTGGGAACCATCCAATGCATAACAATTGGCTGATTTGGACTTTTCTTTTTGTTTTTGTTTGTTCTGGCTACCCATAATGCATGGAAATGACAGCAAAGGCCATCCTACTGTAGGAATACTCCAACCAAACGCTCAAGTTCTCTTTGGCTTGCTCGTTAGATGCATCAGCTGCGTGAATAGTGTGAGCACAGATGGACGGCCTACGTTTTAGTTTTTTCTTCTTCTTGGCATTAGGCCGTTTGTGACAGCATGCAAATACGCCATCAAGAGACTTAAAGTAAGACTTGAAGTGGTTGGTAACCTGTTTGGCCTGGTGAGACCCCCACCCACCAAGAAAATATTACACCTAATAAAAAGATACATTTGCCTATGGAGGGTGTTTTGAGGAGTATTCACTATAGTCCTGCTATGAAGTCCAGCATCCTAAAGTCGCCGCTTCACTGTTGATACTGACACTGGTGTTTGACGGCTACTATTTAGTGCAGCTGTCAGGTGACGACCTGTGAGGCGTCTTTGTCTTAACCTACACACTCTCAGATATTTGAGCAGCGTTTTTCTGTCCTTGTTAGACCCAGTTTGTGCTGCTCTCTGAAGGGAGTAGTTAACAGCATTTTAAGAGATTTTAATTTAGTTTAGATTTTTAGATGGCTTTTCTAATGAACAAATGTGTAAGAGTTGTAATATAATAATATATAAATATATGAAATGAAATTATGTTTGATATTTTCACATCATTTAAAAATATATATTTTTACATGAAAATAAATAAAATAAACTGCATATATTAAGTGCAAACCTGACAATGTCTGTGTTCTTAATCATATCTTGTATTTCAAATGATATTCCTAAAATGGCAAACCCACAGCACACTCGCTCTTCCTCGACCACATTTTTTTTTTTAGTAATAAAGACATGCCATTCAATTAACACAATCGCTCCTCTCTCAAGTAATTAAATAAGACTGAAAGCCATCCACAAAAAAAAGTAATTGCGGTAAAATAGAAGTCATTAAGGCTGTCACAAGATCTCGCAAGATTAAAGTGTGACAAACGTTCAGAGAAAAAAATTACTTCTGACCCGGGAATGAATTAATTCTACAATAAGTGAAAATGAACTGGATAATTTTGCCGGCCTTGGTAGATTTCCTCGAGCATGTGTATCTGTTTTCCTCGTCCCCCGCCTCCAAACACGCAGGAAACGGTTTCACACTTGCATTGCCTTCAGCACCTCAGCACATTTGTGTCACAATGGCTTGGTCTCAGTGGGGGGAGGCGGGGTCGCTAGCATACACACAGGGTGCAGCACCACATGTAGCAATGCAAGGTAACGTAGTAGAAATTAAATTGATAGATTGCAATACATTGTGATATTTTTTCCATTGTAGTTTTCTTCAAAGTAATATTAAAAATCTTACTTTGAAGACCCAGAGTCATGTATCGTCTGGAGAGGTAATGGGACACGCACCGAGCCATGCTCACGCGGTGAATGACGCACATTGCTGAAAAAAAACGCACGAAGCAAAGATGCTTGCTAAGAATGTTGTTTTATCTCTAAATAGGGAAATGCCATAAGTTTTCCTGGTGATGTTCGACGTGCGTACCACTCCAGCGGGATAGCAGGTGGAGGATGAAAGCACACGGAAAGCCTCTAAAGAGGAGCTAACTCTGAGTGACAGGTTTATATGGAGAGCTACATGGAAGAAAGAGGCCCTGATATTTTCATTAAAGTGCTGTCACTCGCCCTCTCCAGCGTCGACCTCTTGTCTTGTCACACGTCCGTGCACACAGCGGCTGGAATACGGGAGGGAGGACGAGTTCGAAAACCATACCGAGCGTATAGATGAGGGCCACTGTGCTATGTGCATGAGACCCGCTTTGACTTTGCTCGTATTGTTGGGTTTGCGTGACTCCCAGCGGCTTGGTGGGAAAACGACATGGTCCAACGTGACTTAGGACGTGTATCTGATCGGTCAGTTGATGCCGCGTACAATTTTACAAAGGACCCCTTCATAAATTCGGCCAATTTTGACTGATCTTTTAAGGCCCACATCATATTGTGTTTCATGGCTACGGTATATGAACATGGAACCTACAAACATACCAATGGAATGTTTTTCCATCAGAAAAAAAATATTTTCTACCTTTTTCCATTTTTTCTCACTATAGGTGAGTTTCAAGAAAATATCATCATAAATATGTGTGCACGCGTTAAAATACACTGTTGTTAGGTGGTTAGGTGTTAGGTCTGGAAGGGATTTGTGACGCTAACCAAGGTTCCACTGACAAGGCTACGATAGAAGAAGTGACTGGCTTGGCGTGTATTTTTTTATTTTACTTTGACAGCATTTCCTGTACATCTATTGATTTCCCCCCCCACCCGTTGACACGCGGAGCTGATCTCCTTCGACTAAGTGGCAGAACATGTTTGGAGTTGGCTCGTGAGTGCGTCTGGAAGTCAAGGTCGGCCATCAGAGGCTGTTCTTAAGGATGGTTACATTATTTTTCATTAAGGAGGAACAAAATGAATTTTTAGTGCTGTTCAACACGCACACACCATTTTTTTATTTATTAACAAAAATTGGGCTGTTTTTGTATCAAAGTAAGCTCTAATTTTTTGTCAATCGGAAAAAAAATCCACTTCAGAATCAGAATTGGATCAGAATCGCCTTCATTGTCATTGTAATTGCATACAACAAAATTTGAGTGCAACTCCAAGGTGCATTTTGTAGAAAATAAAAATAAGGAAAATAGTAAAAATAAAACAAGGAATAAGAATATAAATATAAAAATGGCAGGTGCTGTTCAGAATAAGTGTAAATATGTACATCAAAAACAATAACCTAATAACAATAACAAAATGTAAAGTTGCAGTAAACAAAAGGTAGTATTGCACAAATTGTACTGTAAAATGGATACAAATGTTTGTGAAATGCAGGAAAATGTGTTTTTCTTTGGAAAACAAAGAAATTTGCAAATGATGCCAAACTTTTAAGCGGTTGTGTATACTATTTGCAATTTGACTGCACGCAGTGCACAGTTCTTGAGGGAGTAACTGGTGCAGATGTAGAACAATAGAACTAAACAGAAAACCATAGCTTTTACTTAAGTTGCTGGTAACAAAATAATGCTCCCTTTAGGTGCAAAAACCAACCAACCAACCAACAGGCCAGGAATTACAGCATTAATAAGATGCGTACGTAAAATTGTGGCTAAATTGGGGGATAAATAAATAAACCCTCATTGCATGACTGTGTCCTGTATGTTCCATTTAACGGAACATGATTCCGCTTGTCATTTGGGGTTGTCTGTGCGTGTTTGTTAGATGCGTATGATTCAGGAAGCAATGTGTGTCAGCATCTGAGACACTCTGTCGGTTCCCTCAGCATGTCGCTGCTGGCATCATTGGCTGGAAAGGTTTCATTTTCACTCGAACATGAAGCAAGACAAGCAGCTCAAATGCTTTGTGAAGTCAAACATTGGATAGACAACTACTATTTAATGCAGCTGCCAGGTGACGACCTGTGAGGCGTCTTTGTCTTAAACTACACACTCTCAGATATTTGTGCAGCGTTTTTCTGTCCTTGTTAGACCCAGTTTGTGCTGCTCTCTGAAGGGAGTAGTTAACAGCATTTTAAGAGATTTTAATTTAGTTTAGATTTTTAGATGGCTTTTCTAATGAACAAATGTGTAAGAGTTGTACATAAAAGTGACAGCTTCGAAATCATGTGGAGGGGAGAGTGTCTTGGAAGAAGAGGATCTGTGTCATTGCCATGGCAACCCCGGATCAGCTGCGGTAGTGGTCTATAATATTGATGGACCAGCCAAGACAGCGCTTTGTTTGATTGTGTGTGTGTGTGTGTGTGTGTACTGTAGGACAAACAGTTTAATCATGCCTGTAAACCCTAATGCAGCGCATCCAAGCAGCAACCCGTCGTACAAAAGTCCGTCTGGGGAACCCGGACTCCCGGCTGCGTCTTACATGAGCAGTCCGGTAAAATTAGTTGATTGATCCTACCCTAGTGGGAATGCAGTGCTTTTATTCCTCTCTCTCCTGGTCTAACTTCTAAATAAATATTGTAAATAAAAGACATTGACTTTGTAGGCCCCGTGTAGCAGTAGCTGAGGAGCGGGGAGAGTCAAGTGTTGCGTGCTGCGCTTATCTCTATTGCTCCCCAAAGGCCCGCCTTGTCAATGCGTGGCGCGTCAAGACACGCTTAGCCGTCTCTCATATTAAAGTGCGCCGTCTCTGAGGTAGACATTTGGGAGGCTGGCTGCTTTCCATAGCAACAAAGACAACCTGTCTTTTTTCCATTCAATATTCAACAATTATTTTTGATGTTATTTTTGTATTTTCTGGACTATAAGTCGCTCCAGAGTATAACTGCAAGGCCAAAAATGCAGAATTTTAATGGGGCTTTTATATCTAACCCACACCAATTGGAAATCCCAGAATAAAAGCTTTTGTGTAAAAAAAAAAAAAAATTCAACACAATAAGACATTTCATTCTCAATTACCGCATTTTCTGGACTATAAGTCGCTCCGGAATAAAAGTCGCACGAGGCCAAAAATGCATAATTGGGTAGAAAAAAAAACATACATAAGTCACACTTGAGTATAAGTTGGATTTTTTGCGGGTAATTTATTTTACAAACTAATTGACCAAAACACGTCCTTTTGGAAGACAAGTTCTAACAATAAAAGAATAGAGAACAGGCTGAATAGGTGTAAGATATGCTAACACAATGGTTATTCAGCTACATAAAAAATAAACATGAACAGAAAAGGTGTCCAGTGTTTATGTAACATAAAGACTTTTTTCATTTATAAGTCGCTCTGGAGTATAAGTCGCAGGAACAGCCAACCTATGAAAAAAAGTGCCACTTATAGTCCGGAAAATACGGTATTTCTTTCCTTTTCCTTAACACTGCATTAGCTACAGTTGTATGCAAAAGATTGGCCACCTTTGCCAATTCCTATCATTGTCATGGATAGATAAATACTGTATTTAAAAGTTTTTTTTTTTTTTTTAGTTTTTAGAAATAAACTTCAGGCTCCCTGGTTAGCTCACAAGCTCGTGGCTAACCAAAAAGGATGCAAACAATGAATAACAGGAGTGTAAAAGTGACTATAGGGGTGTTATCTCCTGTGTAGAAGGCTCTAATCATGTTAAAAGCATATTTAAAAGATTGTAAACAGGTTTTGTTTTTTAATCTGTTGCAGACTCCCAAAAATATAAATGAAAATATTTGTATTTATTGAGAATGTATGCCGGAAACCATGCAAAAATAATTATTGGCAAGGAAGCGAACATTTAACAACAATTTAACAGTTACTTAAGACTTGTTTGCAAAGACGACAGTGACCAGAGAGAGTTGTTCCAGCCTGAAGGTTGCTGGTTCGATCCTCCATTTGGTAACCGTTTTTCAAAAGTGAACGTGACCCCCGCCAACAAAAACAGAGGTTTGACTGTAGAACACTTCCAAAAATAATTACACATGCTATAAAGGGATTTTGATGAACTAATGTTCGGGTAAAAAAAACAAAACAAATCTGATAAAATCATGTGCTCCGCATGCACCAATTAAGCCGCAATTACGAAAGCATTCGCTGTTATCTGCACTTGCGTGCGTCCAGTGGTCTGTTAGATATTTATTAAAGTCAACTGTCTATGCTAATCAATCTAATAGCGGCCGGGCTGATGTTAGCGGCTTCCTGCTGGGCGCTAATGTCTAATTACACCGGAGCCCATCATGACGTGGAAGGGCGCCCTGCAGCCCTCTGGCTCTGTGCGCCGCGATGCCGCTATGCCGCTATGCCGCTATGCCGCTCCATCCTCGTCTAATCACACGGCGGCCTGTCAGGCGCGGATCACAGCCGATGACGAATGAGAAGCAGCTGATCAAAGCCGGCAGAAAGAACGGGATCAAAAAGACTGTGAGATGTGGAGGGGGGGGAACATTCCAAGGAGATCATGTTATTTTTTCTTTCCAAGATGACCTTGATACCCTAAAGGTTCTCTTCCATGGATGGGCACATGCATGCTTTTTACAAGGGGAGGCTGATCTCATGGGAATTCAGTTGTGGTCCACCGCATTTAGCGTAGAAAGCAGATATATATTTAGAATTGGGAGAAGAAAGTGTTTTTGTAGGATGTTGAGGAAAATTATATGTCCGAGTTGTTATACCCGAACCAGAACGGTTGTGGAAAAATCGCATTTTGGAGAAGACCTGCAGTAGTTTACACATGGACGCCATTTTCCACAGGCCCAAAGGCTCCTTTTCCAGCATAATTCCAAATGAACACTACGGTCATCACTTGTTCATTGCGGGTAATTCGTTCCAGACCCGACCATAAGTGAATTTCCATAGTGGAGTGGTCGTCTCCCAACCTGAAGGTTGCTGGTTTGAATCTCCATCCAGTAACCTTGTGGAAATTTATTAAAAAAAATGAATGAAAAGTGAATTTAACCTCTGAATATCTATGTAATAACAATGACATGGTTCAGGTTGTAGAGTAATTGTCTCCCAATATGAAAGTTGCTGGTTCGAATCTCCATCCAGTAACCTTATGGAAATTTATTTTGAAAAATAAAAATAAAAAGTGAATTTGACTATGCAATCAACAATGACATGGTTCATGTCGTAGAGTAATTGTCTCCAAACCTCAAGTTTGCTGGTTTGAATCTCCATCCACCTTGTGGAAATTAGTCAAATTCACTTTTTATTTATATTTTAATATGTATGTAACAACAATGACATGGTTCAGGTCGTAGAGTGATTGTCTCCCAATCTGAAGGTTGCTGGTTCGAATCTCCATCCAAACCTTGTGGAAATTATTAGTAAAAAAAATTAAAAAGTGAATTTGACCTCTGAATATCTATGAAACAACAATGACATGGTTCAGGTCGTAGAGTAATTGTCTCCCAACCTGAAGGTTGCTGGTTCGAATCTCCACCCAGTAACCATGCTGAAGTTTCCAAGATACTGAACACCTTTGTTGCTTCTTCTCGCACTGCGACTTGGGTTGTAACTTGCCACAACAGTGGCCCGCAATCAAGTCTGGTGCTTGTGTCTCACCAAACATTACAATAACATTACCATCAACTAGTGACCAGTGTATAATACCACCTATCATACACATACTGCATCTTCTGAAGGCCTTATTTTACTTCAAGCAAAAATATTACAGTACTGCAAATCTTAGGCCACTGTTATTTTTGTTTGAGCCAATACTGTACTTTAATGACTATATTTGACTAGAACAACTTTTTTTTACTGTGTCCAAATGACCGCCATGATAAAGGTCATTAACCCTGTCAGACCCACTTTTAGCTTTCCCAAAAACAAACCTGAAAATGTTATTTTTTTTATTAATAAAGACCATTAAGACCTTTATATCATATGTATACATCAGTACTGAAATAAGTCAAACCCTACAATCTCTACAACAGATAAATACTAGATTATTGTGCGAGGCATGTGTCAAATTAGAGGGGGCGGGAACGGTAGTCCAAATATCCGCTGGATTAGTTCATTAATCTTTTTCATATTTCTGTAGTTATTTGTCCAGTAAGACTTAAATAGAGCTATTACCTTCTTTACAAAACAATATTTCTCATGCAGAAGAGACATTATTTCTATCGTCATTTCATTCCGTAGATTTAAAAATGATGCTTGCATTATTGAAATGTATCAAATAGATGGTACTTGAGGCATAATAAAACATGTGGAGTAACCTCTGAGAATTGGTGTCACCGGGTATAGATTTATTTAGTAATATAACCGTTTTCTAGGAGGCGTACTTGGAACTTCATGCATCATTTGAAGATCTCTTTGCCAGGCTGAGCGTCCTGGTTTTTGAGAAAAGCAAAAATTACAATAAAAAAAGAAATTGGTGTGACCTTTTTTGCGAAGTATAATACCTTGGTTAAATTCAGGACTTGAATAACACTCAATTTAAATTGCTGCAATATAACATAATGGGAAAAATACTACAAATAAATTTACATAAAAATATTTTTCACAATTTTTTTACTAACCGGTGTGTGTGGAATTGACCTTGGCCACAAATAAAATACTCCAATTTAAATATCATCTTTTTGTATAGTTTTCTACTAAGAAGTTGTTTGTTCCTCAACTATCCAAAATGGAACATTTCCATCATAAATGTGGTGGTTAAAAATGTAAAATCATCCAAATATGTTTGGCATAACAAACATGATGATTTGATTTTTATATATCAAGAGATAATTCACTTAATAATGAAATATAATATAAAAAAATAATAGTCACATGAATGCTGAAAAAATACAAACAAAAAACATGTTCTACTATTATGACTATAATATTATAATATTATTATGACAGAGCCTTCTCCATCGCTATTTTAATGCATCTTTTACTGTTTTTTACTTAACTCTATTTTTCATTAGTTTTTTTCTTCACTGTAAAGCGTCGTTGAGTACTCTGGAAAAGTGCTATACAAAAAAAATGTATTATTATTATGCAAATAAAACATAGTCCAGTGTAAATATACCAGTAACTTTCTGAATGTTTTTCCACTAATAATAGTGTTTACTGCTTTGTTTTTTTTTTAAAGAAACATATCAATCCCAAGTAGAAGAATTTGTATAATTAGCTTTGACTTTACTCTGTTAAATCTAGCTCAAGGCACGTTGTCCCCTCATAGTTTGCACGCTAAAATAGTACTTCTCATATGCAGATTTGTGCGTCTTCCACGATTGTCTTCTGTGGAAATAACGTGAGTGCCAATTCCCCCCCCCCAAGGCTGATCATTACAGGAGGTTTGGTAGAGTGATTTCATGGCAGCCGCTCGGAAAATGGCCCTTTGTTTCAGCTGCATTTCCATAGAGAAATGCTGATGGTTGGCAATAACAAATGCGGCACGGTCGACCGAGAGTTGCCAGTTGTCTTTCACTGACACTTGATATAGTGCATGTACAATTCTGCATAATGCACTAATGGTGCTTTCTCATAAAGTGTCAGAGAAGCTGCGGGTAAAGTGTTTCCTTTGCAGACAACTTGATGCCGCACCGCCGGCCTGCTTCGTTTTCGCTGACGCCAGTACCCTTGGCAACAACACACAATAGCACCCGATCAGCTGAATGTCTGCTGCGGCCATCCTTTCAAAGTTATTGAAGAAAAAGCTGTGGATGGAGTGTCATGAGTTTTATTTAAAAAAAAACAACAACACCAACCTATTACCGTCTGGTTGGTACATTCCAAATGAAATTCAAATGTTTCTCTTTGTTTGACAGAAGTGTGGAAAGTGAAGCCACATCAGCACATTAAAGCATTTACGGTGATATATATTTCATGCCGACCAGTCCATAAGGATTGTAGTGGCACACATTAATGGGGAGGAGCAACCATTACAACAACAACCTGATAAAAAATGCATGATGTTTTCTTGCTTAACTCTGTTAACTGACACTAATTAGCACCAATAGTTGGACTTTCAATTATAGGGAAATGTTCAGGATTCAAATTATGGGGTGATAGTAGTAAACAATGTTTGAACAGATTTTGATGATATTGGATGTAGAATACCGTATTTTCCGGACTATAAGTTGCACTTTTTTTTCATAGGTTGGCTGTTCCTGCGACCCCAGAGCGACTGATAAATGAAAAAACTGTCTATGTTACATAAACACTGGACACCTTTTCTGTTCATGTTTATTTTCCATGCAGCTGAATAACCATTGTGTTAGCATATTTTACACCTATTCAGCCTGTTCTCTATTCTTTTATTGGTAGAACTTGCCTTCCAAGAGGAAATACATATTTCAGAAATGAATGAATGAATAATGGCTGTTTTGGTCCATTGTTAATCAAAACATATTGAAATCCAAGTGATGTGTTGCATGGTGGCATGAATTTACATGACATACCTTAACACTGTGGCTGCACGGCGGTCGAGTGGTTAGCACGCAGACCTCACAGCGAGCAGACCAGGGTTCAATTCGACCCACGCGCGGGTTTTCTCCGGGTACTCCGGTTTCCTCCCACATTCCAAAAACATGCTAGGTTAATTGGCGACTCCAAATTGTCCATAGGTATGAATGTGAGTGTGAATGGTTGTTTGTCTATATGTGCCCTGTGATTGGCTGGCCACCAGTCCAGGGTGTAACCCCGCCTCTCGCCCGAAGACAGCTGGGATAGGCTCCAGCACCCTCGTGAGGAAAAAGCAGTGGAAGCATGTGGAAGTGGTTTGTTTTTGGCTTAAATTTAGAGGAAATAAATTTGAAGCGGGCTGGCTGCTCGCAAGCTAGCGGGCGGGCTGCTCGCAAGCTTGCGGGCGGGCTGCTCGCAAGCTAGCGGGCGGGCTGCTCGCCCGCAGATGCACAGTCAACCCTCTTGTTATCCAGCATATTTGGTTGAGAGAGCGAGAGAAAGCTAAAAAAGGCTGGGAAAATGATCCAGTTCATCTTATTCATCGTGTAATTAATTGATTTGATTATCGTCATTTCATGACGCCATGAAATCCATTGTCGGTCTCCACTGAGCAGCTCTGCTTTGCTGAAACGAGACTTTTAAGATTACTTAGTCGTTTTAAACTTTCATTTTGCTTTCTAAAGCATTTCTATGAGCTGTTGCTTCTACAAGTTAATTTGTACTTAAGGGTGGGGGATGGGGGGGCAATTGATGCGATAATTAAATGTTTTAAACATGGCCGCCGGCGTTTCCTTGCTTGGTGAACAAAAAGGCACTCTGGGTGGCCACAAAATCAGCAAATTAGAAAGAGTATTTATTTATTCTGGGCCTGCGTCCCCCCCTCCTAAAACAAGCACAGGGACACTCTGAGGGTGTGATGTTCCTCAATAGTTTCCCGGTGAAAAACAGCTCATCCCAAACAGCTAATCGCGTGTAACTTGGATTGAGTGAGTGGACTAAGTCACACTTGGTTGCACTTTACAGAAAAAGAAAATAACCATGACTGATTCCCCGCCTGGCGTACGGCCATTCGCTTCAAACTGATTGGATTTCCAATGAACAAGCACCTCATTGCTTCTTAATTTAAGATTAACTTTCTCTCGGCTAAATTCAAAGATTAAAAGTGGAGTCTTGCCTGCGGGACGCCTGCAGACTCCGAGCGGGGTTTTTTTTTTCGTTCGTTGCGTCGGTTTCATGTCGTCAGCTCGCGCCCAGTGACATCCCACTGTTCGCCGCATTGACTGGCAGGTCGTGCAGCGAGTTGAAGCAGGAAATCAATAGCCGAGGACCTCCAGAGTGTACTGGGGGATTCTTGGAGGAAGCGGCCCGCTGGACACTGCCAATCAGCAAGCACAAAATGTAATGCCAGCCAGCCATGAACTAAGGCTATCTATCACCAGGCAGACGCATCGGCTCGGATAGAAGATGAATTTATGTTTAGGGAAAAGTTTCTAGCAGGGAATGAGACGGGAAGATGGAAGTTTTGGAGATGCATTTGCATTTCTTATGTTCATTCATATGCTAAAACTCAAGCGGGATCCAGGACCTTTGGGATTTGACTCTTTATCTTAACATGCAGTAGCAGCAGGTCTGACAGTCTAAGCATGACAGAGCAGGCTTATTAGCATCAAGTCAGTGGGAGATACAAATGGAATACACACACGGCTATATTCACCCGCTAGCCTCCTTAAAATATGGCCTGAGGGACCTTCCGGGCTAGGGGGGGTTACGTTGTGTCCTTCCTGGTGAGGTTTCCCACTTTTCTCACGTTGGATGCGGTTGGCGCACCTTCAAAAACAAACAGCTGACACTAGTGACAATAAATCTATGAAATGTACACTCGGGTCTCCCTGGCTTCACTTCTGTTCTTGGAGGACACAGTCATGTTTTTGGGCCCCCGCCCCTCATCTTTTTGTATAGTTTTCTACCAATAAGTTGTGTGTTTGTTCCTCAACTATCCAAAATAGAACATTTTCATCATAAATGTGGTGGATCATCCAAATATGTTTGGCATAACAAACGTGATGATTTGATTTTATTAATGCAATATCATATTAAAAAAATGTTTGAATTTTACTTCAAGCAGAAAGATATGTAGAACTTACATTACTGCAAATCTTAGGCCACTGTTATTTTTGTTTTGATTGACTGTATCTGACTAGAACGTCACCCAGTGGAATTTAAATTGCTGCAATGTAACATAATGGGAAAAATACTACAAATAATATGTACATGAAAATATGATACAATTATTATATTATATTTTTATAATTTTTATTAATATATGTATATATAATTTAATTATATAATATAATTATTGTATAATTATTTTTTTTTAATAACCAGTGTGTGTGGAATTGACCATATCAATATCAATACCATACCAATATCTTTGAATATATATTTTTGTATTGTGTTCTACTAATAAGAAGTTGTGTGTTTGCTCATCAATTATCTAAAATAGAAAAATTTCACCATAAATGTGGTGGTTTAGAAACTAAAATCATCCAAATATGTTTGGCATAACAAACATGATGATTTGACTTTTAGATATCAAGAGATAATTCACTTAATAATGCAATATAATATTAAAAAAAAGAAGTCACAAACGCTGAAAAAAGTCATTTTTTGGGTCCCAATTCTCAGAGACTGCTCCCATTTCTCTTGGACATGAACTATCTTTCAAGCCCCCCCCTCCCGTTAAAGCCAAGATCACGCTGCACTCCTTCTCATTGTCCTTTTGGTTTTTCTGTATTTCTTCACCCGCCCTCCCACCTCTGGACTGGCTCATTCATCCCGCAGGTGGTACGATAGCAGGATGATTTATGGAGAACAAATCTCAAGGGTAAAGGATGTGCTGAATGCATCAAGGTTAATGCATTTTTTTTAACACACAAGCATTGAAAAACACCTCTTAATTGATCGTATAACACACGGGTGTCTGAAGTTTACCCCAGCGAGGGTCATGTGATGTTTTCTAAAGCAACGCGTAGATATCGGAAGTCATTTGTTCAGAAAAAGCATATTTTTATCCTTATTTCACATTTTTTTCCAGATATTTCAGCTTTCCTCTTAAGTGGAAGAAAAAAATTTCTCCTAAAATTATGACTATTAACTTTTCAACGTTATTTTGTTTCTTACATACTACAACTCTTTTCCACTTAAAAAAGCTTATAAAAAGCAATCTTCACTCGCTAAATGTACTGCAAAAAAGGTCAGTAAGGATAATTCATAATGCCGCCTACAGAGAACATACTAACTAATTTCTACCTGTGGAACAGCCTGCCGGAGAACCTCAGGACTGCGAAGACAGTTGATATTTTTAAAAGAAGATTAAAGACGCACCGTTTTAATCAGGCTTTTAACTAACATTTTTAAGCTTTTCTTATGTTTTTATCCTTTTAGTCCGATTTTATGTTCTTAGTCTTCAGCTTTTAACTCCAGTGTTTTGTTTTTGTCTTTTTAGTCATATTTTTTGCTCTTGGTCTTCAGCTTTTAACTCCAGTGTTATGTTTTATCTTTTAGTCCTATTTTATGCTCTTAGTCTCTAGCTTCTAACTCCAGTGTTTCCTCAGGGGGGTCCTCCACACTGGGGGCTGTTCGGGTCTGCTGAGGGGGTGCCATCCTTGGGTCCCTTCGACACGGCCGGCTGGGGGTTCCTCCCTTTAATGTGGGGGTCTGCCCGTCTATCGGAGTCGGGGGGCCCGGGTGCTGGTCCTCCGATGGCACGGCCTGCAGCTCCTCCCAGTGTGGACGGCCCCGAAGGTGGCGTTTCCTTGTTCCTCAGTGCCATGCCATGTCTCCCTATTGTGTGTGATTGTGTGATTGTGTGTGTGTGTGTGTGTGTGTGTGTGTGTGCGGGTCTAGTATGGAGGGTGGGAAGGAGGGGCTTTCTTTTTGCTTTATTGTTTTCCTTTTAATTGTGGAAATTGTTTTAATTCTGTAAAGCACTTTGTGTTGCATTTCCTTGCAGGAAAAGTGCTATACAAATAAAGTTGATTTGATTTGATTTAAAATCACAAATACTTAAACTTGCTGATATAGTTCATCTTCAAACAGCTAAAATAATGCATAAGGCTAAAAATGTCATCCAATACTTCTCTACAAGAGAGGAGAAATATGATCTCAGGGAAGAAGTACATTTGAAACACTTCTATGCTAGGACTATGTTATGCTAGCCATAGCATTTCAGTATGTGGAATCAAACTATGGAATGGATTGAGTAAGGAAATCAAACAATGCACAACGATGAGCCAATTCAAGAAAAAATACAAGCAGTCGATGTTTGCTAAATACAAGGATGAAGAGTCTTGAACCAGTCATGATGTGCTATATATATCACTATATTTACACTTACTATGGTACCCATTATGGCATTGGATGCTCATATCACCTCGTACTTTGGAACGTGACAAAATAAATAAATAAATACAATTAAAAAAAACAAAAAACAAAATTATATTGGGAAAGCAGGAAGTGAACAAATGTAACAGTTACTGATTGTAAAAGTACCAGATGGAGGGGTAGGAATTAATAAGCTTTGTTTCTTCCTACTCTTTTTGGACATGTGGAACTGTGAACAGATTGTGATGCATTCAATCGTAATCTGATGCATGTTCAAATGAAAAAACTATTACCATTAATATTTAAAGCAACTTTTTTCACTTAATATTTTGACTTTATTACTGTTTCTTTTTAAAAAAAAATTCCAGCAGTTTTAACTTTTTAGTTTTTGTAACATTGACTTTATTCCAGTAATATTGACTTTACTGGCAGTGGAAAACTGAGATGTGTGTACCAGGCAAAGCAAAAATAATAATGTAACACATCAGGCCAGCGTAGGAAACAGCGTACTCACACTGACGCATCAACATTACTGTACACACAATCTCCCTCGCATCACCGCCTCACAATAAAAGCACTCGCGTTAAAAGTCTTGTTTCATCTTTTTACGATCTTTTACCTCGCCGGTACTTACATTTGGAATATGGACCGTTTGGGAAATGAACTGACATCAAATGACATCGCTCTCTCAACAACATTTGGAATGGCATCTTTGCCGTCTTTTCACCTCAATGACTTTGTTCTACCTGTTACCATCTTATGTCACATTCAACTTGGAGGGGGGGTACTGTCGTTCACATGCACCCATTAAACAAATATTTTTTCCCAGTCGTGAAATGATACCTCAGGTCTGGATCAATTGTATCTTTTCATTTTCACTATGTGGCCCTAGCTGGAAAGAAGTTTGGCCCGCCTCCTCCCTGGAAGATTATGCAATCGGTTATTGAATATTATTCAGATGTGCGGGTTCAATATCCATTTTTATACAGCTTTAATACAATGATCCAGCTGGCTGATTGGTTTCATTTATGGCTAATTTGTGTTTTTATATTTAGAGTGCAGCTGTGCCATCGAAACTATTCTATCTGCATCTTTGACAAGATGACGACTCGTGTCGATAACACAACAGTTGCGTTGGCTGCTTTCCTGATGTTTACACACGTGCTGCATTCCCAGTCGTTTTTCCTGCAACAATGCATTAGCTTTTAGTCTTCCTTGTGATGGTTCATATGATGAGGGTAACGGAAGACTGATCGCTTTCGTTCAAACAAAACAGCATCAGGTGACAAAGGAATGAGCCGGTTGTCAGTCTTTAAATTGTCACCATCCTCTGTTCTTGGCAAATTCGAATAGATAATGGAAAACTTTCATGTGTGGGGTCTGCTTCTATCAAGTCAGTCCAGTTCAGCTTAATTTGTTTTGTTTTTTTTTTAAAGCAGCAGACTCCCTTTATTGTCCATTTGGAATTGGACCAGTCTGTCCCGAGAGCAGGCATTCTTCAATTGGACTGTGTCAAAGACATTTTTATTCATCATGCAATCAGATTTAAAGACATTTTGATGTGTAGCATTCTACACTGGTTACTGTAATGTGTCTGACATAATCTGAAATTCTAAAATAATAATTATATTTATAATTAATAATAATTATTATTTTTAGTAATTACAATTACAATAATAATAATCTGAAATAAACTGCAAAATTTACTTTTGTAATGTTATTCTTATTATATTTTGACTTTATTCCCATCTTGCGACTTTTTCCCCACCCAATTTTCCAAAAATTACTGTGTCTCCTATATTGAGTAATAAAAGTCTAAAGGTAACTGTGGAGGTGTTACTTCATGTTGTGAGGGCTCTAAAAGGGCTCAGTTAAAATCCACATTTAAAAGGTTGACAAAATAATTGGTTTATAAATAAGCAATTCTACTTGACTTATTCTAATATCCTAATTGGCTTATCACAGTCTGCTGGGTTTAAATGTGTTTAATAAGTGTACTTCAATAACCTAATAAATGAAATAACAGTCATAAAATCACCAAAATAAATTTTGTGACCTAACTATGGTAATAATTAATTTTGAACAGGCATGCAAGTTACATTGTAATACATCAGTATTCACGCAGTACAACTGACAGTACTACATGTCCAAAAAGGAATACGAACAAGCAAAGCTTATATAATGCTAACCCCCCATCCATTTCACATCAATTCCAACACATTTCTTCACTTCCTGTATTCCAAATGTACTCTTTGCTCATTTAAAATGCATAGCAAAATGATAAGGTCATACAGCAATATGGTAAAATAAGAGCCAAGGTTGTTATCACTGTGATATCTCAGCATAACCAGCGGTAATACACAACACAGAGGATGTGCAAATAAACAACCTGCATGATGTTCCGAATTCCATTGTTCGTGAATGCATCTCACTCACCGCCACTGGTGGATAATGAGGAATGTTGCTGTTGGAATGTTGAATGTTGGAACTGAGCACTGCTGTTGGTGTGTTTTTAAAAATTCTGCACAATGTTACTTTACTCAGACGTTACTTGGTTTTGGCGACCCGGTAAGTGTTCCACATGACACGTTTACCACTAAGCCTTTTCAATGTCAGTAGAGCCGCAACACTTGGTTACCATTAAAAAAAGAGACTTGATTGTGAGTGTTGGTAAATAGTTTGCTAACTTAATTGGTCATGTTTATTAATAAGTTATAAAAAAAAGCATTGATTTTTGAGAGCACGACAGGCGTCTTGCTGTTTGATAGCTCATGCTCACGCTGCTTCCTGTGAGCAGGACTTTCGCTGTGTAGCAGTGATTGCAACATATCCTTCTGATTGTTGTCACTGTTATTAGCTGCAGGCGTCTACGGGCTTCATAGGAATATGCAAAGTGCTTCGGCAAATAAACCATCTTCAACACGAATGGCCCCGCTGCAAGGTTTTGTGGGCGTGATTAGAAACAAATGTTTGTGTATCAAAGGTAGTGGACACGACATTAGCGATGGAAACACCAGCATGACCTTTCACCCAAAGATAATTTTTCTTCATGCCATAGCCTGCTTCTCTCGAGACTTAAATACATGTATGTAATTTTCTTCATAGTTTTCAAATGATTCAATGATTTTCTATGACATTTTTTGCCTATGGGAAATGCTATTCCTTTTACTGACTCACATTCTCATGAATCACTCATTGAAGTGAATCGGGTACTCAATTTGCCCGAGTCACTAGTCATTATTTCTTATGGGAGTTCATTTCATTTAGACGCTAACTGTACTTAATTTAGTCAAATAAGAATCAATTTAGATGACCAAAGTAGGACTAAAACTATCATAAATTTTAGTCCGAAGACTAAATGAAAAACTGTTGTCAAGATTGAAACTGGTGTTAATGAAACGGATCACAAACAATGAGATGTTGTTGGTGTGGATCGGTTCTCTGCATTGTCAAGAAATTTTTTTGTTCAAATTTTAAGTGTTTGGAATGGATTAAGTGGATTTCCATTAATTCCTATGGGGACAAAAAAGAGCTTCAGTTTTCCTTGGACCTTTCGGAACAAATTAGTAGCAAAAACCCAGGTAGCGCTGTAATTAGTTTTGTACGCCAACACGGCGTAGAGCTTCCCTCGTCACAAAAAAGAACCCCCCCCCCCCCCCCCCCCAATCTCTTTCCGCCACATTGCTGAGCAGGTTATTACTCCTCGCTGGCCTTGCATTGAAAAGCTGTCATGCAGCTGTATCTTTAGCAATAAGGCCATTCATTTCAGAGGCTATGCAACATCATCTTCGTCCGCCTCCACCGCCAATTCTTTGAGGATTACATGCTCACTGATTCCTCACTCGACATGGAGCCCTGAGTGGATATTTTCATTTGCACAATGTGTGTGTCCATTATAGAGGGGAAAAAACATGCTGTGGATTTTTTCGCACTGGGTCGGGATTTGACATTCTTACATGACAGAGTGATGCTGTGTCCCTTGTCGACGTCGGGATTTGCTCGCTTAAACCAAGGGGTGTCCAGGCTTTTGTCAGTGAAAAGTGAAAGGATGCAACTTTGCCACTTAGATTGTTTGTAGAATCTCAGCATTGTAAAAAATATATTTGTACGAAGTTCGGTCATTTCCCTGCCATATTTACTGTTGTTTCTTTCTTCTGAAATAATATTTGTAAGATGTATTTTTGTAATGTTATTTTATTCTTAGAATATTTAGACTTTATTCCCATATTGCGACTTTTTCCCAACCAAAAAAAAAAAATTTACAACTTTGTTTTGTACTAAAATTGTTATTTTTGCTCATATTACAAGTTTATTCTCGTAAAAGGACATCTTTTTTCCCCATGTTCTCCGTTTTTGTGTTATAATTTCCCAACTATTTCAACGTTGTTCTTGTAATATTATCACTCTCTTCCTGTAATATATTCTTTTTATTCTTGTGACATTCTTTTTCCACAACCTAATTTCCCTAAAATTAAAACTGTATTTTGTTTTGTACTAATGACATTTTTAAATTAATTATTGTAAAACCTTTTTTTTAGGTTGAATATGACATTTTTCTCCCAATATTTTGACTTTTTTCTCGTAAAATTACAGCTTTTTCTGTCCGTTTTTTTGTTTTTAATTTTCCAACTATTCAATTTTTCTTCTCATAATTCTGACTTTATTCCCATATAAATTGGAATTGGACCAGTCTGTCCCGAGAGCAGGCATTCTTCAAAGTGTCAAAGACATTTTTATTCATCATGCAATCAGTTTTGGTCAATTGTTTTTTCAATTGTTTTGTACTTATAATGACATTTTTAAAATTAATTCTTGGAAAACCTTGTTTTCCAGGTAAAATACGACATTTTTCTCCCAATATTTTGACTAAAACTACAGCTTTTTCTCCCCATTTTTTTGTTTTTAAAATTTTATCAACTATTCAATTTTTATTCTCATAATTATGACGTTATTCCCATAGTTTGGCTTTTTTTCTGCAAACTAAAAATTCAACTTTATGCTACTAAAATATCATTATTTTTCCTCATATCATGTTATTTCCGTAAAATTATTTTTTTTGCTGGATTCCACCTTTTTATGTTAATATTTTGATGTTATTCTTATTATTGATTTATCTTTTCCATCTTGAATGATATATATGGTCTATAGGTACTTTGGACACCACTGCACTAAACATGATATTCCACCAATTCTAAAGGTAAACGTTCGTCTGATATAGCTTGAATATAATGCTGCTTACACAATCTGAAATCAATTATTATGTTGAAAAGGTTGGGTGACCCATGTGTATCTCCTTGCCGGCTTCACGTTGATCTGGAGGCCAATTTGTTAATACTGCCAGCTGGAAAGGCGGTATATCTTACAATAATGCAAACAAAAACAGGATGTGTGTGGGGGGGGGGGGGGGGGGCAGGAGGAAACATTTAGCGAGACTTCTGCAAGGTTAATTGGCAGGGTTACATCCAATGCTGTAAGCCACGTAATTACCAAAGTACTTTCTTAGCTTAGACTATTGCGATGCGTGGGGTGGGGTTGTTCATAGACATTATCCAAACATATCATCTTTGAAGTAGTTGGCTTTGCAGTATGTGGGATGTTGAATTCCTGACCTGGGAGACGTGTTAGCATTTAGTCTCCTCGTGCACGGAATATGATTGCTAAATTGCACCCATGTTTTCTTACATGCATTAAAGTGATTGATGTTTGAAAAATAACTATTTACCTTGCATTAAAATGATTACACGCTGATGGAGAGTAACAAAAGGAAATCCCAACTCAATTCTGGCGCGTTTTACTATAAAATGAAATAATTAAATCAACAGAACACAAACTGAGGGTTTAACTCCCTCCCACAAATTATAATCCAATCTTGGAAAAATTGTTATATCCCTCTGAGACCAAGCAATAATTTTGTCCTCATAAAGGACCAGCAATTCACAGACTTCTTTCCAATCTATATCAAAGAAACTGTCATTAGTCGCTACATTAGCCTTTTGTTAGTAATGGTATAACTCTGTGAGAGACTGTGTTTAGCCGTTTAGCCGCATTTGGAGTGGATTATGGTAGCAACAGTAGCCCTTATTAAGAAATATTGTTTCCAACAAAGTCTGGTGCTTGTGTGTCTCACCCAACATTACAGGAACAATACTGACACCAAGTGACCAGTGGATAGTACTACATAGCATCACAACATAGTTGAATGCATCTTCGAAATGCATTATATTTTTATTTCAGTTCATTCATGTTAACAGCATGTATTCAAGCATGAAATATGATTTTTAATATAAATTATAAAAAAAATGTGACAAGTTGTGAATTGGCAACAAATATTTATATTATTTATTCACCATTATTATTATTACTTGTAATAATGTAATAATATATTAAAGAGACTGATTTAATTCCGAAAATGCAACTTGTATTTTTCTGGCTCTCTGTGTGAGAAAAGTCTCTAATCTTTCATCAATACAGGACATTTGGGGCTCTGCAGAAAATGGCAACTCTGTGATGATGGTCAAATTTACGTGGTTCAATGGAGGCTGAATATGAAATCAATGTCTCTTTTACAAGTTGAAAATGGACACAGGCTAACTTAACTTAGTCAACTATAACTGGGAATAAAAGGTGCTTTAAAGAATTTTAAAAACCTGGTCTGCGTCCCTTTTCTCTCCCTCACACACACATAATAACAATAAATATAAAAAATAATTAAAACAAATAATTTGACAGTCATTCAACTCACCACTGTTAATGGCTATGATATTTCAAAGTGAAACTAATACATAAATGTATCCGACGCTGCCACAGATAGCCGTGTATTTTTGCTTTTCTTCTATCCTTGTTCCCAAATGCTAGCGCTTTGCGTGTGTGTGAATCCATAAATGTGAGCTTTGATGGCGTTTTGTGTTTTGTGGTAATGTTAGCTTAACCGCACTTGCTCTACTGCTAACCTGTCCAACCAGGCGGAAGGAACCATTTAGCATTTTTGGGGGTTTGTGTGTATGTAGTCTTGTGGTGTTCTAATTTGATAACCTCATTATTGAACTTTCTCAGCTAAATCTACTATATCTTAGTTTTTAAAATGTTCACATAAATGCTGACACATTTATTCACAGATCGTCACCCCCTCCTCACCACATTCACACTTCCACACCCACTGGCATGACCAATAAATGATGTTCAAATGTGTTGTTCTGACATCTAAGTATTAAGTTTGTAGACTTTGGCAGTTTTTACACTCATCAGAATGCTGAAATGTTACTTTAATCATCACATTGAAATACAGCTGACTATATATGCACTACCGCTCAAAAGTTTGGGATCACTTGCAAATTTCTTTGTTTCCCAAAGAAAAACACATTTTCCTGCATTTCACAAACATTTCTTTCCATTTCACAAGCAATTAAAATGAATGAGATGATTTTCAAAGAAGGATGTACATTTTTGCATAGAGGCCTACTATCAACAACTGTCAGTCCTCTGCATCAATCTCCTGGTATGGCTGCTAATCCAAATTTATCATTTTATAAGGCTAATAGATGATTAGAAAAGCCATTTAAAAATCTCAACTAAAACTAAAATCTCGGTCAGTATCAACAGTGAAGCGGCGACTTCAGGATGCTTGACTTCATAGCAGGACTGCCAAAAAAAGCCATATCTCAGACTGGACTAAAAACATTTCCAAGTGATCCCAAACTTTTGAGTGGTAGTGTATACATATATACAGTATCGGCTTGTGAATTAGTTTTCATGTTATCTTTTACTGCTCCTCCTTTTATCCATGTGTGGTCCATGTTAGCGCCCCCCTGACATTTTTTGGAGTGGGGGTGTCTGGTATCCAACACATGAAGTTACACCTGACCTGGGCACTCCCTTCAAGTCATTACATTGAGCAACATATTTAAGCCGCAAATAACCGTATCGACATCTTGAGCTCATCTTTTACCATCTGGAGAAGTCGTCACGCATGGAAAACACGCATGAAGCATGAAGGGTGAAACGTACCGGCCATGTAACTGTACAAGCATCTGCTCGTCAAATGCCGTTTCTCATCAAGGTATCGTCTTTCCCGAGCGAACGTCGTCTTTTGTGTTGTTTAATCATCAAATGACACTAACCGTCCACAGCCTGCACTGTGGGCCATTTTTATTCCCGTCGGATGATATGGGCGGTCTGTGATAGCGTGCACGTCTGTGATGATGCTCTCTTCTTGAAGCCACTGGTATGGATTCAAGACTTATCAGAACACAACTACGTCATAAAACATGTGAGGGATTTACTTTGAAAAACAAGAACATAAAGCGGGGCTCCGGCCTAACTTTATTCCAAGGAGCACTTTGGTCCTTAAATTAAAAATTTGGTAGGCACACACAGAAGTGGACTTGCAAAGTAAACATTGACATTTCCCAGCCTTTTCACTGTATTACTGATAAATACTCAATCGATGATGGTCTTCTCTAGCCAACCTATTTCTGTCACTAACCTGGAGGGCCTCATTGGTTGCAAAAGTTTCCCAATTCCCCTTGAGGAAAAACCTACATTTTTCGCCTTTTTTTTCTTCCATTTTTGTAGCAAAAAAATATTTTCTCCAGTACAATGCTGTTCAACTGATGTTCACCAACATACACTACTGCTCAAAAGTTTGGGATGACTTGGAATTGTTTAGGCCAGTCTGAGATATGGCTTTTTCTTGGCAGTCCTGCTATGAAGTCCAGCATCCTGTTGATAGTAGGCCTCTATGCAAAAATATACATCCTTCTTTGAAAATCACCTAATTCATTTTCATTGTTTGGGAAATGGATACAAATGTTTGTGAAATGCATGAAAATGTGTTTTTCTTTGGAAAACAAAGAAATTTGCAAGTGATCCCAAACTTTTGAGCGGTAGTGTATAATACCACAGTGTGACACTACCACTCAAAAATTTGGGATCACTTGCAAATTTCTTTTTCCAAAGAAAAACACATTTTCATGCATTTCACAAACATTTGTATCCTTTTCACAAATTAAAATGAATCAGATGATTTTCAAAGAAGGATGTACATTTTTGCATAGAGGCCTACTATCAACAACTGTCTGTCCTCTGCATCAATCTCCTGGTATGGCTGCTAATCCAAGTTCATCATTTTATAAGGCTAATAGATGATTAGAAAAGGCATCTAAAAATCTAAATTAAAACTAAAATCTCTTACCATGCTGTTAACTACTCCCTTCAGAGAGCAGCACAAACTGGGTCTAACAAGGACAGAAAAACGATGCACAACTGTGCAAGAAGACAAATATCTGAGAGTGTGTAGTTTAAGACAAAGACACCTCACAGGTCGTCACCTGGCAGCTGCACTAAATAGTAGCCGTCAAACACCAGTGTCAGTATCAACAGTGAAGCGGCCACTTCAGGATGCTGGACTTCATAGCAGGACTGCCAAGAAAAAGCCATATCTCAGACTGGCCAAAAAATTCCAAAAACTTTGAGCAGTAGTGTACATCCGTTTAGTTGGTTGGACCAATTAAGTAAAGAGTTTGGCTTCTTAAAAACATGTTTTCAAAAAAAGATATACATTTGCATCACACAGAATCAGACATCACAAAACGCTGTGTTTCTCTCGGTTGGTATCACTGCACGCCATTTTCTGTCCGAGATCCAACAGAGCAAAATTGCAACTTTTCAACCAGTGTTTCAGCCCAGGCGTTTTGTTGCATGCACGAGCAACTTTCCTCCACCCAACATACTTGCAGCTCTTAGCTAAGCAGCAATCAATCACACAAGCTCTTCTGACATTAACTTTTTTGTCAATGCCACTGTCTCCAGTTTGTCTGCAGCCTGAAAGATTTGAGAGCCACTTTTTATTTGCATGCTTTTAACTCCGCCCAGTCAAAGTAATGGAGCTGCTCGCAGGCAAGCAATTAATGCAACCGCAAGGCCAAAAGTGGTGATTTGTCATATGCTGCTGATACATAATCATTAGACGGAATGTGACGCCGCTCAATTTGATTGGTAGATGTTGGGATCAGATTTCAATATGGTCTTGCTCGGAAACTCCCGTTTCACCTGCTATGTATGCCTTTTTTACGACGGCCTATTACATGTGCATGGACTGACTCCAGTGGAAAACAATAATTGTTCTCTATGTCTGTCAGTCATGGCGAGTAATTCCCTGCAGACGCGTGCTACGTGTCTAGAAAATGCATCCTGTGTTGTTGCTGCTTGTCGTTTTTTTTTTTTTTTTGACAGAATCCGGCATATGGGCCATTTATCATACCTCTAATTTTAACTCCCAGGACCCTCTACCTCCTGTCTACGGTTACCCTTCATGCAAAGGCTTTTCAATAGCAGTGAAGCCCCTCGGCTGACAAGTATGAGATTAGTATGAATGTATTAGCCCCTCGGGTGCCATAGACTGTAATAAGTTCCACATTAATTGCATCCGTTGGGGCAAATTTGTTTAGGCCTTCATTATGTAATTATGTATCATTAAAATTGCTCTTCATTTTCAGGGATTTAAGCTTAAAATGAGTGGGTTTTTTGGTTATTGTGTAAATACTCTAAACCGTAAGAACTGAGCCTTCTTTCATCAGTTTTGAGACACAGGGATGGCTTGGACACGCTTGTTTACGCCTACGTTTCCATTTAGTTTGCCATGGAAGTCATGTATTTGTGAAAATGATTATTTATCTGGAGAGCTACACAGTGTTTTTACCAAATTTGCTGTTTAAACAGATTTTATTTTCATGTGCCCTGTTCTTATGTTGGCATTGTGTAGTTCAGGGGTGTCAAACTGGTTTTCATCATTATGGTTGCCCTCAGCTTTACCTGAAATCTGTGGACAACTGGAGTGTTCAGGTGTTCTGAGACATTTTGTGCTTCATCCAAACGGATGAGGCATGCTCAGTGACTAGGTAGGACAGCTCTAGTCGGCAGTCATTAACATACAGTGGAATGACCACAAAAATAATATGTTTGCATACAGTAAAAATTTTGTCCGAATTGCAGTTTTCCCAGGTTTCCTGGGCCACATAAAACGATGCCGTCGGCCCTTGAGGTTGACACCTGTGGTCTCGTTAATTTATGGAATAATACTGACTACTGTCATAGAATACCCTACAACTGAGAAATGACTCTTGTCTTGCCATAACGTATTTTTGCCTCTCACACAAAAAGTATACGTATCTAAAAGATCTATAAATATCTCTGTTAAGACTTGTAATGAACTTGTAATAAACATATAAATACATCTTTGACCTGCCACCCTCAGGCAGGCGTTACAGGTCACACAAAACCCAGACAGTCAGACTTGGAGACAGCTTCTTTGCCAAAGCCATCACTGCAATGAACAATCATGAATGAACATTACTTATTTTTGCCGTACTAAAACACTCCTCACTGTTGTGTACAATAAGCTTCAAAATATGTAATACGGGACTTATGTGAAATTAATCCAAGTGAAATTCAGGTACAATATGTGCAATACTACATTTTGGTTACTGCAATTCCACATTTTGGTTACTGTATATTTGATGTATATACACTACCGCTCAAACATTTGGGATCACTCGCAAATTTTTTTGTTTTCCAAAGAAAAACAGATTTTGATGCATTTCACAAACATTTGTATCCATTTCACAAACAATGAAAATGAATGAGATGATTTTCAAAGAAGGATGTACATTTTTGCATTTTTAGGCCTACTATCAACAACTGTCAGTCCTCTGCATCAATCTCCTGGTATGGCTGCTAATCCAAGTTCATCATTTTATAAGGCTAATAGATGATTAGAAAAGCCATCTAAAAATCCTAACTAAAACTAAAATCTCTTACCATGCTGTTAACTGCTCCCTTCAGAGAGCAGCACAAACTGGGTCTAACAAGGACAGAACATTTATTCTGAACAGCACCTGCCACTTTTATATTTATATTCTTATTCCTTTTTTAAAAAAAATATCTTTCCTTATTTTTTTTTACATTTTTACTTTCTACAAAATGCACTGTGGAGTTGCATTCCAATTTCGTTGTATGCAATTCAATGACAATAAAGGATTCTGATTATGTATGAGTTAATATCATGTGACCGTCCATATCCTCCCTTAAGGTTTTTTTCCCTCATCAAAAGAAGACTTCCAAAAAGGATGATAATTCTCCTAACAGTGTTTGAGTTCCAGAGCTATTGTTTTCTTGGAAAAGACCAGCGAGGTTAATGTCTCCCAAGGAGGTGAAGAGGTGGTGACCTCCAACCGCTAATTCCGATGATATGATATTCAAAATATCCGACTGGGAAATATATATCCTTTTTAAGTGCTCTCTTGAGGCTCATTTTACACAACTTTTCTGTGTTCCCGTCAAAGCTGAGCGTGCAGGCTTGCACCAGTGAATATCACAACCATTGTTGGAAAATAATTACTTAGCCACATGTCATTTTATTACAATAATATGATAACAATATGCTTCCTCAAATATACTTCATAGCTCTTCCTCTTCGTCACGTCACATATTTCTTCGAGATCTACTCTCATTAAGACTTGGGGCTTTTTGTAAGAAAGTTTATTTTTGCCTGGTGCTGTGTGAATAATTGACCGTATTGGAACTAAACAGCTGACTTTGAAGCCGTGTCAGTGGCGCCCATCACTGATGATTCCCATTCTAATAAAGTCGAGGGGGGGGGGGGGGAAGATGACGTGTACCAGCTGCAAAATACTGCAGGCAGTGTCAACATTTATTACACTCATGCCTGTGCAATGTCCTCATGTTCTGTTTACACTGATGTAACACTAATGTAATATGCCGGCAATATGGGCGTTTCCATCACATGTAATGCATTCCATTCCATCAGGAAAAACACTACACTCCATGGTTATTGAGTCTAGCGGAGAAACTCCACTCACATTTGCCTTTCTTTTACCAACATAGTGTGTGTACTTTTGGGACAGTAATAAAATGCAAAAACACTTCCATTTACTGTATTAATGCAAAACATCAATGGCCATGTTTACCCCATAATTCATAAAGGGATTGAGCTTGGCTAACTTTTTGTCCGATATTTTCTGACACACCCTTATTTTCATTCATTCATTCATTTTCTACCGCTTACCCTCACAAGAGCCGCGGGGGTGCTGGAACCTATCTCAGCTGTCTTCGGGCAAGAGAGGCGGGGTACACATTGGAATGGTGGCCAGCCAATCACAGGGCACATACAGAACTGCTCAAAAGTTTGGGATCACTTGGAAAAAAAATTTGGCCAGTCTGAGATATGGCTTTTTCTTGGCAGTCCTGCTATGAAGTCCAGCATCCTGAAGTCGCCGCTTCACTGTTGATACTGACACTGGTGTTTGACGGCTACTATTTAGTGCACCTGTGAGGCGTCTTTGTCTTCAACTGCACACTCTCAGATATTTGTCTTCTTGCACAGTAACAGCATGGTAAGAGATTTCAGTTTTAGTTTACATGTTTAGATGGCTTTTCTAATCATCTATTAGCCTTATAAAATGATTAGCAGCCATACCAGGATATTGATGCAGAGGACTGACAGTTGTTGATATGCAAAAATATGCAAAAATGTACATCCTTCTTTGAAAACCATCTGATTCATTTTCATTGTTTGTGAAATGGATAAAAATGTTTGAAATGGAATAAAATTGTTTATGAAATGCAGGAAAATTTATTTTTCTTTGGAAAACAAGGAAATTTGCAAGTGATCCCAAACTTTTGAGCGGTGGTGTATTTGTATATTCCAACACTGAATTTTTAAATTTCGACATTTCAAATTTGTGTTCGCCTACAATGTCACTTATCAACCGCTTCAACATTCCAATATCAAAATGTTCAGCGCATTCAAGACGTGTAGGCCATGTTTCAGGACTTATGTAAACAAATCACACATTTTCATTGACATTTTCCTACCTGATACAATTTAAATTCTGCCCTCTGTTGGTAGGAATTCATTTAGATTCAATGTTCCATACAGGATATCGTTCTGTGCATGGTGGCATGGCTGAGGACATAGTGGTCATCTCTGAACCCAATGCTTGCTGGTTAAAAACCAAAATGACTGAGTTTCACTAATGTTACTGGAGAATTGAATTGTTTTCCAAGCAAATTACTTTCTGTCTAAGAAGCCCACAAGACTGTTTTTTGCATGAATACACTGGAATTCACTAAAAAGGGACACAGTTTCAGTGGGAACTTCTTGATTCTCAATTTGCAATAGGAGGGCACACGCAGCTTCAAAAACAAGAAATAATGGCTCACATATAACAAAAAAAAAGCTCAGCGGAGCCAATCAAGTCACAAATTGATGAGCGATTACGTAGTTTAATTGTCTTGGCTTGGCTTATGTTTTACAAGCTCAGATGCTCCCAATCGTCTGATGAATTATCAAGTCAGATTGCAGCGACCAAGCAGTCCCAGGTGCGGCTTTCTAAAGTCGAGAATCCTTTTTTCCTGTGTGTTTTTTTTTTTTTCAAGTAACATTCACAGCTTGACATTTTGTATTTTTCGGCTAGAGATGAGACCTTTGAACGGCCGAATGAAAAAGACATGATGTTTCAGCTTCTCGTCTTTAGTAAATCATATGATATCGCCGGAAAGAACCTCCGCAGTGCTCTCGACATGCCGTGTGTGACGGGAAAGAAGCTGTGAAAAGGTTACAGCTGACAGCTTAGCAGACTGTTTGTTATGCCGAGTGCCTTCTGTTGGAGTGTTGCTCACATGCTAAATGCTAGCAGCAAATGTAAACATTGTGGAGTGCTGCTATTTAAGGTGTAATTAGCGAGATTCAAATGCTTGAAGTGACCAGGATGCTCGTCAAATCTGCTCACAAGTAGAGATGCTCCATATTGGCTTTTGAGCAGATATCCGTTATTGTTGGGGGTGGCCATATGTTGATTTATGTTTAGTCAAAGATGCCTTATGATATCAGTACATTTAAAGTACACCTACTCTGTATGGACAGAACATTTGTAAATGAGAAAATACTATCTATTCTTCACAAATTACCAGATGTCAAATTTTTTTCTCATTTTAAAATAATTGTATTAATTAAAATTTAATGTATAATAATGTATGTCATTAAAGTTAATGCAAACAAACATTTTATGGTCCCCGCTGATGTGGTTTGGAGTGAATAAGGACAAGAGGCAGTTTTTTTTTTTTCTTCACCCAGCTCATCTTTACTTTACTCAACACTCAAACACAACACACTTTCCGCCTTCAAATAGGAACACTGTTGTCACATGTTGTCTAATTGTATAAACAAAATAAGGGTGGGTCGAGTGGTTAGCGCACAGGCCTCACAGCTAGGACACCAGAGTTCAATTCCACCCTCTGCCATCTCTGTGTGGAGTTTACATGTTCTCCCCCACATTCTTAAAAACATGCTAGGTTAATTGGCGACTCCAAATTGTCCGTAGGTATGAATGTAAATGTGAATGGTTGTTTGTCTATACACTAAAACTACTACACACTGTTGAACAATTACGCGATGACTGAGGATCGAACCAGCAACCATATTGTTGGGAGACGACCAATCTACCGCCTGAGCCTTATCCTCTGCGATAAGTGACATAAGTGAAATGTTGGAAAGTAAAATTGCAGACCTGATGTAGAACTGAATCATTGATTTGAATGATTACAGTGGAATCGAACCAGCTACCAACAGCCAATCTACCTTCTGAGCTATGTTGCCCTTTAAGAATAAGAAGAATGTCTCAGTATTGCAAAATGGAAAATTATTTTCCACTGGTAAGGGTTGCCCAAATAATTGCCTGTTCAATTTCAGACGGAAAATTGTCAAGGAAAATATGAAACGACAAACATGAGGATTGGCCACTGTATCCTCACCATCTCGGGCCTAACCGATTATTCGATAAATCAAAACAAGCTTCAGATGAATCAACTAAGAATACTTAGTTGCAGCCCTATATTCAACCAATGCTTCAGTTGGATTTTTTCTTAGTTCAGTTGGTTATTATTCATAAGGACACGCTGAGCATACAACTTTCTTGAACAGGATTTGAGCTTTTCCCTCCTGATATCTCCCAGGAAGACTACCAGGTAGACACTTAAGTGCAGTCATGAGTTTTTTAAGGCTCATTATCATGACATAATGATTTAACTTCTGTGTAAAAACATCACAGCAGTGGATAATTTGACAAATAAGTCTTCATCTTGCCATACAAGATTAATTCCCATATCTCATAGTATTTCCCTGAAGACGCTTCCTTTCAGTTAGAAAGCTCTAGGTCATAAAGGTACACGGAAAAGCATGGAGGAAGAAAAAATGGAAAGCAAATACCTTACCTACCCTACCTTAGAGGTCCTTTCCAACTAACTTTTGTAGAAAGTAGGTCTTCAACAAAGTTTTATCATTTCCATTCAACTGACCCTATAGCCCACAAATACGTACAACACTCTCACAGTACCTCACAAACCAAAAATCCCTTCTCTATAAAACTGGATGAGTCTGAGATGTGGTTCGGTAAAATCCAACAAGTGATTCAATCGCTTCAATCAATTTGATAAGCTATTCCTGTCTTTTCCAAATAACTGGTTTGACCTACATTACCGCTCAAAAGCTTGGGATCACTTGCAAATGTCTTTGTTTTCCAAAGAAAAACACATTTTCATGCATTTCACACAACAAAATGTTTCCATTTCACAAACAATGAAAATGAATAATGATTTTCAAAGAAGGATGTACATTTTTGCATAGAGGCCTACTATCAACAACTGTCAGTCCTCTGCATCAATCTCCTGGTATGGCTGCTAATCCAAGTTCATCATTTTATAAGGCTAATAGATGATTAGAAAAGTCATCTAAAAATCTAAGCTAAAACTAAAATCTCTTACCATGCTGTTAACTGCTCCCTTCAGAGAGCAGCACAAACTGGGTCTAACAAGGACAGAAAACGATGCACAACTGTGCAAGAAGACAAATATCTGAGAGTGTGTAGTTTAAGACAAAGACGCCTCACAGGTCGTCACCTGGCAGCTGCACTAAATAGTAGCCGTCAAACACCAGTGTCAGTATCAACAGTGAAGCGGCGACTTCAGGATGCTGGACTTCATAGCAGGACTGCCAAGAAAAAGCCCCCCAAAAATTCCAAGTGATCCCAAAATTTTTTGAAACTTGTAGCAAATGTAAAAGATTAATTCAGTTTACAGTTGAATTTGTAACCTCACCACTGCTTGTCTTCTCTATTAATTACTCCATGACCAAAGATGAGACGAGATGAGTGTTTTCTTTGGTCGGTACCAATCGGAGCATTGACAAGAGGAAGCTGATAAACGCATGCCCCCCCCAAACCCCCAGAGAAAAATATTTATTGAAAGGTTGACTGTATGGTAACAGCATCGTCCGACCTCAGGTTCATTTGTAAACAAAAGATAACCTCAACTCCAAGGACTTCTCAGACAGGAGAAGAGTCAAGGTCGTAGTCTATACGTATCTGTCATTCCTCTGTACCTGTATGTGTGTATGGCTTTCATCCGTTCTGGAATGATATCCTATACTATCTAGTCATTCAATTGGCAGATAACGATAAGACGTTGAATTTGTCAGAGCCAACGCAACAATTTAAATACTTTTATAATGTCAATAAAATCATAAGAAAGTAATACATTTGCTAGTATGAAGTAAAATCAACAATAAATTTAACATATTTTTGAGAACAAACTACATACAAATGCCCAGTGGAGAATCGAACCCAGGTCTTTCTGATCTCCTGGCTGTATGGCCTACATGCTAACCTCTCAACTATCATGCACCGGATACTGTTACCTAGGAGTCCAATTATATTGGATGACTGTTATCTTGGAATGTTATTTTGTAATATTTGATATACGAATTCTATAATTTCGATTACTATCTTGGAATACTATTATTTTTGCCGACGTCGTGAGAACAGCCAATTGCTACCCAAAGTTGGCCATTGGAAATTTGGAATATGCCCAAAGTTTGGAACGGCTAACACCGTTTGTCGGAAAAAACACCATTGTTTTGCACACAGAATTGTTTGCACACAAAATTTGGGACATTTGCACACAAAATACGCCACTGTTTCATATTTCCCTATCCATCATACTACACATTTTTACTCAATCCGTGTTCTGCATTGTCCAGGCTTTATGGAAGGGTCTGCTGTTTCTGTTCAGTTTTGAACCCAGGCCACATGGCCCACAGCAACATCAGGAAGCTTCGCTGATGTTGAAGTGAACATCCTCCTCCGGGAAGAGAGGTGAAGGAGGAAGCAAGCAGACGTTCTTTGAGAGGCATATAGTATGTAAATATGTCAGTATGGAGATGTGTAAGCCCTGCCCTTTTAATGCTCGGCGAGATGAACGCGTTGCGTTGGTGTTTAGTATCACTGATCCCTGGAAGAGGATGCCAGAAATGTAATGAGGGCTGATAAGTGCTTGATCAAGTAATTGTAGGCGAGAACTTGGAATGTGAAATAATGTATGCTACCAACTGGATTTTACGTGTTGCTGCATTAGCTGACGTTAGGGGAATATAAATGGAAAGTTCAAGATTTTAGGTGTAAAAACTGCTCCATTTACAATAAAACACAACATATAAACATTGTACTGACTGTAATGGAAAAACAACGCAATACAAATAGCTCTCAGCGATGGAAGCCGGACACATATTGATTGTTTTACCTTAATTCCATTGTGGAGTCATAAAAACTCTGTCAAAGTCAAAATCCTGGTGGATTAACTGCATTACCTGAACCTGATGAAGCACATTTATAAGATTTGGTTGCTAAACTTTGACACTCTGTCATACAATGAAGGTTCTGCTCCACAGCCTGAAGTACGGAGTAGACAACACTGGCGTTTTTAAGTAACACAGTTGTAGACATTAACGTCACGTGTTATTACACACCTCTAAACTTCAGTCGCCAGAGTCTTATTCCTTCATTATGGGCCTGCAAAACCAAGCGTAGCGGCCCATTCTATTAATAACCCACCAATAGGTCTTGTTGTGGGGAAGAGCCCCATTTGTATTTGGAAACATTTGTGAAACCATGGCGATGTAATTGATGACCAAACTTGAAAATGTGTGTTTTATTAGGAACCCCCTTTCAGGTTGTACAACACCGGGTCAAAGGTAAGCAATAGGCATGCCGATTTCCCAATATTATTATATGTATCACTGGATCGGTATTAGAATACAATTTCTAGTTTGTAACATGTTGTGTAACCGTGGCAATGTAATTGACGCACAAATCCGAAAAAGGGCCACTTGATTAGGAACCCCCCTTTCAAGCCGTACAACACCAGGTCAGACGTAAGCAATCGGCAGGCCGATTACCCCATATTATTATCCGTATCACCGGATCGGTATTAGCATGCTATTTCTAGTTTGTAACATGCTGTGTTACCGTGGCAATGTAATTGACAAACAAATCGGAAAACGGACCACTTGATTAGGAACCCCCCCTTCAGCCCATACTGTGCGAAGCACCCCAACAAACGGGGAAGAGCCCCATTTGTATCTTTGTAACCATGGCGATGTAATTGACAAACGGACACTTTATTTAAAACCGACCCTTCAGGCCATACGATGCAGGCCCATTCAGAATTTCCACCGATTTTTTTTTTTTTTTTAATTTCATGTTTGCATCCAGGCGCCAGTGCCCCCTATGGTGCTTTGTCAGATCATGTTCCATCCTCCCGGTCAAGACAAAAGTCACACCCCTCCCATTACATTGTGTGGCATCTCATTCTTCCTGTATCTGTGAAAGCAAATGTGCTAATGAGTGAAATCCCACAGATGGACTCTCGTTGTTAAAATGCTTAAGCAGTCGAGGGAAGCCTCGCATCCCTGGCTTTGCACATGACGCTGGGGTTTGTGTCATTTGGAATTATCCCAGGGCCAAATGGAACTCTGGGGAGTCGGAGTAAATAATAAGGCAGTTGTTCTGTCCTTGGCCTCTCTGATTTACTATTGTACCATTAGTGAGTGAAACCTAAAACAACTAGAAGAACATTGGGCATGTTTGACACTGACACATTGACTACACTGGTAAACCTTTGATTCAGCTCCTTTGTGCTGTAAATTGTGTTGTGTTGCGGTATGCAGCGGCGAGACCTGGGGTTCAATGCCCTTGTTTACTTTCCTCGGAGTTAATGATGTAGTTGTGCAGGGAATACGCCGGGTCTTCGCTCCCCTTTTATTCATCTTTTACTTTGCTGTGCTTCATCTTTAACACAGTCGTCGCGCTCAAAGCAAAACACAGTAGAGGAGAGTTTATTTATGGATTCACCGTGACGGGTTTTGTCCAGTTCCGCTATGGGCACTCAGGCCACCAGTGGATTTATTCCTTTGCTGCCTAAAAATGATGACATACGCCCTGCTTTGTTGTCGTAGAAGTATATTGACTATGTTCTGATTTACTCCCTTTGTGCAGTTGTTCGATCTGACCTCCATTCCCTGTCTGTGACATACCATTAACCACCACACGTGGATCTACTGTATATCCCTGGTTTGCACCAATGGTAATATATTTTCTTTTGGTGGCACTGCCACCACGCTCAAAGTGGCTGGATCCACGCCACAGCTAACAGTATGCTAATGAACCTAACAGATGTCCTGCAAGCGGTGTGGAGATGACTGCTCTTTCAGAACTGACGTTAGCCGCTGTCAGTTGCAATTAAGTGGAAAAAGTAACATGCTGTTGCTTTTCCTGTCAAAGGTCACAGGTACGATGCTTTCACCTGAAAATGGCTGGAGGGTTCTGGAAAAGTGGTTACAAGTTTTTTTTGTTTTCTGATTCGGTGTAGAAGTTGTGTACTTTTCTTTTGAATCATCCCAAAGCATTGAGTCTTTGTTTACACTAATTCCTGCTCTCAGCTGTTAACATAGGAAGGATTGCGGGTACAAGCAGCTGGAATAATGTTCCTCCGTAGGGTGGCTGGGTTCAGCCTTTAGAAATTGGGTGAGAAGCACCGTCTTACAGGAGAAACTTGAGTACAACCGCCTGGGGAGACGTTCAGGGCACGTCCGATCGATTGAAGGCCTGGGGGATGACCCAGGACTGTCTCAACTGGCCTGGGAATACCTCGGGATCTGTCAGCAGGAGCTGGACAAAGTGGCCAGGGAACTGCTGCCGGTGTGACCTGACCTGGGATTAAGAAGTAGATGGATGGCTGGCTTAAAAAAAGTAATACATATTTCAAGGGGACTGGGCTGGGGCTGTGGGGTGCGTGACTGAATAACGGGGGTGGGGGCCCATTGATGTGGTAATGCATTTATTTTTCCAAATATTTCTGGGATCAACCGGCAAATATCCAAATAGTAACTGGCCAATTGTGATGGATGGTTTAGGTCCTGTCCAACTGGAACAGGTATTATTTCACCTTTATATCCACACAGCATTGTCAATCAATACATTGTAGATGGTGGACCGACATCAATACTAATCGTGGTGCCAACTGTGGGCGGTCACGCTGCGTTTCTGTAGTCATCACCTCATATGTTTTGTTGCACGTCGCCTCGCTGTCAAGAGATGACTGCAAAGCCATCTGACACTCAGGCTGAGATTTAATGTAAAAGTGTAATAGAGATTTGAAGAGCCAGTGCCCCCTGTCTGAAATGCATTCCCATCAGGTTTTAGTGTTTTTGGAGAGTATTGTTATGGGTTGTTGAGGCCTCGGCGCATTTTGCCGGAGAGAGTGGCATCCAACATATTGGCCTGTCGTCGTTGGTAATGATGGAGGCGATATTTTATGGGAGTTGTGTTCCGTGTGAAACTGAGTGCGCAAAGTGGGAAATGGAGGGGGCGTGGGGTCAAAATGATGGGCCCTTTTTATTCCCTGCTGCCAATTTCACCTTTTGATATGAGTATTTGGGCCCTTGTGTTGTCACACACAGCAAAATGGGTGGGAAAGCTAAATCTTCACTGACATTTACAACAGTTGCTCATATTTAGAGGACATTATGTAGAGTTGCCAGGTGTAGTGTGGGACTATCTATTTTTTTTTAAACAAAAATTTAGATTCAACAGTAGTTTATGCACCCCTGGAGTTAAAGACTTCAACAAATTAACATTTGACCAACTGTACCCGTTTTGTCATAATCAGATATCATGACATCACTACTATCAGCATGGGAGGAGCCAACTGGCGTGGCCCAGCAAGGTGCACTGTATTCGGGCACACGCTCTGAGCATTCTATGGTAATGGTAATGGTTTTATTTCATTTGAACATGCATCAGATTACAATTGAGTGCATCCCATAATCAGTTCACAGTTCCACATGTCCAAAAGGAGTAGGAAGAAGCAAAGCTTATTGAATCCTACCCCTCCATCTGGTACTTTTACAATCAGTAACTGTTACATTTGTTCACTTCCTGCTTTCCTAATATAGTTTATAGTAAGTAAACTAGTAATTTTTTTTTTCTTTTGTATTTTATTTATTTATTTTTATCAATATTATATTTTATTATTATGTATAAACCATACAATGACATAATGGTTACCATAGTAAGTGTCAATATAGTGATATATATAGCACATCATGACTGGTTCAAGACTCTTCATCCTTGTATTTAGCAAACATCCACTGCTTGTATTGTTTCCTGAGTTGGCTCATCGTTGTGCATTGTTTGATTTCCTTACTCAATCCATTCCATAGTTTGACCCCACATACTGAAATGCTATGGCTTTTTAACGTAGTCCTAGCATATAAGTGTTTCAAATGTAGTTCTTCCCTGAGATCATATTTCTCCTCTCTTGTAGGTAAGTATTGGATGACATTTTTAGCTAATTGGTTATTTTTAGCCTTGTGCATTATTTTTGCTGTTTGAAGATTAACTATATCAGCAAGTTTAAGTATTAGAAAATTAGTTATTAGTTAGAAATTAGTTAGTATGTTCTCTGTAGGCGGCATTATGAATTATCCTTACTACCCTTTTTTGCAGTACATTTAGCGAGTGAAGATTATAGGTGTAGGATTCTATAGGTAGCAGCAGTTCACCATGAAAAAAAAAATCACCATGGATACGCTCCTCGTGCTTTCATGGATTTATTCCAGGCACTCCGGTTTCCTCCAAAAAACGCATTTTAGTTTATCTGGAAAATCTAAATCAGGGGTGGGCAAACTACGGCCCAGGGGCCACATCCGGCCCGCCAAGTGTTTGAATACGGCCCGCCCAATCTTTCCAAAGTATTTCATTTAAACTCAACATACAACCTGGCATTATGGCCTGAGCCAACCTTTTGATGGTTTTATCAATTTTGTTTTTTGACATGGTCAGTCGAGGCCAGTCTGGAAGAATAACCTCCGCTTCTGATATCCTGGTAACAGCGCATGGAATGGAATGTCGTGACAGTTGAGCAGTTTGGACCAAAAGAGCTTTTCAAGATGCTCAATTTCATTTCATTTTGTCATGGATTTCCTTTTCGTTGGCACACTGCAGCTTGGGAGACATACAATACCGATCAAAAGTTTGATCGGTTCACTTGCAAATTTTGGTTTTCCAAAGAAAAACACATTTTCATGCATTTCACAAACAATTTTTTCCATTTTACAAACATTTGTATCCATTTCACAAACAATTAAAATGAATGAGATGATTTTCAAAGAAGGATGTACATTTTTGCATAGAGGCCTACTATCAACAACTGTCAGTCCTCTGCATCAATCTCCTGGTATGGCTGCTAATCCAAGTTCATCATTTTATAAGGCTAATAGATGATTACAAAAGCCATCTAAAATTCTAAACTAAAACTAAAATCTCTTACCATGCTGTTAACTACTCCCTTCAGAGAGCAGCACAAATTGGGTCTAACAAGGAAAGAAAAACGATGCACATATCTCAGCGGGCCATATCTCAGACTGGCCCAAAAAAAATTCCAAGTGATCCCAAACTTTTGAGCGGTAGTGTAATTAGGCGTAAAAACTTAACTAATATCAATATATGGAACAATTTTTTGTAACTGCCGTGAGTGAGTACATAACCACCGAACATCTCTAACACAAGTCAACAAGTCCAGGCCTGAAGTCCGCTAGGAAAGGCTCCAGCTCACATCTGACCCTGAAAGGGAAACTCAGTGGAAAATAAGTCAATAAATGAATGTTTCTTTGAAGGATATTGTATTTTTGGAAGGACAAGGCGCCACAAACAAGTCAGAGTTAGTGCTAAAGGTAATAGAAAAGTTAAATTACTGATAATCTTGTTGCTCGGCTCCAGAGTCCATCACTAAAATGGACCAGAGTTGCTACTCTGTCAATTTCTGGCCTGTCCTAATCTCATTAGAGCACTTGCTTTATAGATTATTTGTGACTTCATGTTGGAAACAAAACGAAACCAACACACACAGCTTTTAACTCCTGTAGGCTTGTTGCTATATTCGGAATGCATAAAATAACAGAGGAAACCAGTTTACAGTTTAAAAGAATTGGATATGTACTTAGCATAAACAAATTAATTCGGTTTGCATGTGCTTCACCAGATTTTGTGTTCGCATTAAAAAAAATTATACAAAGAAGCAAATGGATTGGGCTATCTTTTAATTAGATTTTTTATTGTTTTGCATTCCACTGTGGCTCAGATACTGGCAAGAAAAAGGGTCTAAAAAAATGTTAATCATATTTTCATACCCGGGAAGTAGTGCTGAGTACAAACTGGGTGAAAGTGAGGTCTTGAATGTCGGGAATATGAACAACTCTTCAGGCCGCCTGTTCTCCTGCAGTCATGTAAATACATTAGATGTCCTGCTGAACCCCACCAGTTGCTCCTGATGCTGCGTCATCAGTAGGTAACGTGTACTGACGGTGTCAAAGTGCCTTAGAGGTGGAAAAGCGCTATACAAGTGAAAGAACATTTACCATTAGTTAAATGTGTTTAAGTCTACATTAAGGTGAGGCATCTTTGTTTTAAACTACTCACTCTCAGATATTTGACTATTGATGTTTGTTTTTCTGTCCTCGTTAGACCCAGTTTGTGCTGTAGTGCTTTAGTTTTAGTTTAGATTTTTAGATGGCTTTTCTAATCATCTATTAGCCTTATAAAATGATGAACTTGGATTAGCAGCCATACCAGGAGATTGATGCAGTTGTTGATAGTAGGCCTCTATGCAAAAATGTACATCCTTCTTTGAAAATCATCTCATTCATTTACATTTTTTTGTAAAATGGATCCAAATGTTTGTGAAATGCAGGAAAATGTGTTTTTCTTTGGAAAACAAAGAAATTTGAAAATGATGCAGAGGACTGGCAGTTGTTGATAGTAGGTCTGCAAAAATGTACATCCTTCATCTGATCCAATCATCTGACTCATTTTCATTGTTTGTGAAATGGATACAAATGTTTGTGAAATGGAAAAAAAAAATTGAAATGCATGAATATGTGTTTTTTTTGGAAAACAAAGAAATTTGCAAGTGATCCCAAACTTTTGGGATCACTTTGAGCGGTAGTGTATGTATGTTTGTACAATAATCCCTCGTTTATCTCAGTTAATTGGTTATAGACCAGACTGTTAGAAGGCAATTTTGGAAATGGAATATATTCATAGGTGAAGCATAGAAATCCTTTTCACAGTCTTCTAAATACAATTTTTAAGATTATTAGAGCCCTCGAGACATGAACTAACACCCCTACAGGTACCTTTACACTCGTATTATACAATATTTTTTTACTTAGTTGTTGTTTATCAATGTGAGTGTGAATGGTTGTTTGTCTATATGTGCCCTGTGATTGGCTGGCGACCGGACCAGGGTGTACTCCACCTCTCACCCGAAGACAGCTGGGATAGGCTCCAGCAACCCCACGCAACCCTTGTGAGGATAAGTGGTAGAAAATGAATGAATGAATGAATGTTGTTTATCACCGAAATAGTAGTAATAGTGGATATTGATGTCATGCGTTAACTTGCTATGGATGTGTTGTTTAGTTTCGTTGCACCGTGAGCAAGTAGGTCATTCTGTTTGTAAATGTAGATCCTTCTTTGAAAATCATCTGATTCATTTTAATTGTTTGTGAAATGGATACAAATGTTTGTGAAATGCATGAAAATGTGTTTTTCTTTGGAAAACAGACATTTGCAAGTGATCCCAAACTTTTGAGCGGTAGTGTACAGTAATTACATGTTTATTTGGGTGAATTATTTTCAGACCCAACCGTCATAAATGATTCCTTAAAGAGAGGGTGTGTGTGTGATTCCACGGCCTCTGGTAATGTAAGAGTAAGACTGGAGCGCAACGTCGCCTGGCAAAGAAAGACATATACACAAGAACAATGAAAGGTCTTCAGTGCAATTAACCTAAACGCAAACTCAAGTCAACCATCAGCTGCATCTGAGCTGGCAACGTGGCCTTGACAAAGCTCTGACAGAGTGCAAAGAGAGGCGAGGTATAGAGGTGGAAGGCTGGCAGTGGTGCGGCAGGGGAGCAGAGAGTCAGAACTGGTTCTGCCTTGTTGATCCAGTATGACATTGATAGACAGCAGCTGACGGAAAGCTGCTAACCATGTTTGGCATTGGTTTTTGTTTTTTTTTTTTCTTAAAGGACGTATGCGACTGCCGATCCAAAGTTGACTGAGCAAGGATTCAGCAGGCAGTCGCCCCAAGTGGTTGTGCTGAGGAGATGTGAGGAGGGGGAAACTTCCACATGCGGCGTGACTCGCTTGACTTTCCATCTTTTTCCGCCGCGCTCGTTTCCTTCTTGGACCGCTCGCTATTTTTACATGTGGAAATAACATGGCAGGACTTGCAGCTCTACCCGCTGTCAGGATGTCCAATCTTTGAGGCAACATGTCAAACCCCCCTGTTGAATTACCTTGTCTATTCTTTATATTTAGAGGGAAGTTCTATTATAAACACAACATTGTTGGTCAATGCTGAAAAGTTGACTTCTTAATGCTGTTCTTCTTCTTCTTCTTGTCAACTCACTGCTGCTTTTTCAGCATACATTCTATGTCTTTCATTTATAGAATTGCCAAATTATAAAAAAAAATATTTAAAAAAATGTAATTATTTAAGGGGGGCTCTAAATAATTTGATATTTTTTATAGATTAAATTTTTTTTTTTCATTTATAGAATCGCCAAATTATATAAATTGATATACGGCCATCTGCAGACATGCATGTTGTAGAGCCGACTGCAGTGGTGTCATTAGGCCTATTTTAGCGGGGCTTCAGTCCCCCTAAAATGTTCTTGAGACCCCTAAAATAATTGTATATATTTTTTTATAGATTTAAAAATTTTTTTAGGGCAAAAGCAGGTTAATAAGCAAGCCAATAAGCAGGCTAATAGTAGCCTGCTACTACAACTAATCAGAAAAAGAATAATGATAATAGTAATAATAATAGTAACATTTTAATAATAATAGTAATAATATGCTAATTAATAATATACAAATGATTATTGTGTAATTGATCACTGTCCACTGGACAGAATGGTTGCAGAGCTTGGGCAGTGTTTTTGCAGTGTAGATTGTGTGTACTTCTGTGAATTTACTGGTGGCACATTCAGCACACAGGGTACATATCAGGAATGTTCTACAACCTGATGGTTGCTGTTTCGATTCCCGTTTATACATGTCAATGTGCAGTCTGCATTTAATTTTTCCCATATTTCAATTTATGCTGTTTTTAGTCAGCTCATTCAGCACATGGAAGCTACATATCAGGGATGTTCTACAACCTGATGGTTTCTTGTTCATTTCTCAGACGCTTCAGTTCAGCTTTGGCATTGACACGGCTACTTCATGCGGTCATTTCTCCGTATGAGGGCAAGTGATCATTTGTAAACGTGTGGCATCGCAGAGACAGAAATGACATTCTGTCATGTAAAAGAACAACGTATAGACCTGTTCTAGAAAGGAAATGAATAAATAGCAGTGTTCAATCCCCACACTATGGTCGCAGGCTTCAGACACAATTGCACTCATGCCAAGGTGCGTTCACAAACAGTCGAATTCCAAACACAGTGTTCAGCACAACCACACGGTGAGAGTATCCTTAAATTACTTCTATAGTGATCAGGCATTTCTATATGTAAAAAAAAAATACAATTAAAATACAAAATTCACCATCTTCCTTCTAAACAAACACAATATTGGAGCTCCAAGTAACATGAATAATGAAATGTGTATTACTATAGTACGTCTATCATTTTAATTTCTTTTTGTGGGTCTGCAGCAACTTCGCTTCCAATGTAATTATCATCAAACTCGTTTAAAAAAAACAAAAGCAAACTACTAAAAGCCTTTGACAAATGAATCGTCAATTGGGACTGAAGGCTTTTGTCTTCGGCCATGATGTTTCACTTCTGTTTAATAGACAGACAATGTCACAATCAATACGCTGTTTTTCTGCAGAAAACACTGCTCATCCACCGCAAGTCATTTGTAAATAGCTGATGAGAACTCATGTACAGCATACGTGTACCACCATTTTTTTAAATGATTTTTTTACATGCTTAACCGTTTATGCTTTTTTGTCAAAAGTTTTCTGCTGTCCTTGAAGGCACCGTAGTTGTGTGCTGTAGAAGAACTTGCAGCAATGTGAACACAATCTAATACGGTTTATAATGGCAAGTTGTTAGTGGAGTGACAGGTTCAAGTAGTGTGGATAACATGACGACCAGGCTAATGGCAACACCGTGCCTCGGTAGTGGTGACCACCTCTACGTTTTATACTTCAAATGTGTTTAATAAGTGTGTCAGGGATGTTTAAGGCTGAAAGGGCTTGTCATGAGTGAACAATGGCAATTGGAGAGAGAAGGGGATATAATTACTTTTATTGCAAATTGTCAAGGGAAAATCTTCTAGCTCCAAAAATAGACAAGAGACGAGACAAGCTTTTGTAATGATAATGGTAATGGTTTTATTTCATTTGAACATGCATCAGATTACAATTGAGCGCATCCCATAATCAGTTCACAGTTCCACATGTTCAAAAGGAGTAGGAAGAAGCAAAGCTTATTAAATCCTATCCCTCCATCTGGTACTTTTACAATCAGTAACTGTTACATTTGTTCACTTCCTGCTTTCCTAATATAAATATTGTTTTAATATATATGTTTTTAGAATATTTTTTTATAATTTAGTTAATAATATGTTTTATATTTAAATTTTTTATTTATTTTTATTTATTTATTTTGTTGTTGTCACGTACCAAGGATATAGTGATATCTGATTCTTCATATTAAAATGAGAGTTGATGGAGGAAATCTCAGATGCGAGGAGACGGGTGATCTCCTTCTGTGAAGGATGGAGATGATGAAGGGGATACTGGCATCCCGAGACCCCCAAAGCTATTTGAATCAGGTGACAAGCATGTAAGGGACTTAGGAGACAAGAGGCTTGTAACCTCCAGCTGATAACCATAACAAGTCAGTGTGACATTGTTTATGTAAAAAGAACTACATACAGTGCATCCGGAAAGTGCATAATAATCAGTATCAAATCTGAGAAGGATGCCATTAAGTGTTACACAGCAGTCACTTGTTTAACACAGTTAATTGGTTCCAGACCTGGTGATGAATATAAGCAGAATTATATAAGCAGGATTATTTATGAATTTAAATATTAAATATAGTTATATATACATATATATAGATATATAGATATATACATACATACATATATATATATATATATAGATATATAGATATATACATACATACATATATATATATATACATATATATATATATATATATAGAGAGAGAGAGAGAGATAGTGTTTTATTTTTATTATTTTATATATATTATTTATGAATGCTGTATTTTATTAAAGATTTGGCTATCTTTTAAAAAATATAATATTTTAGTTATAACATAGAAAATCTGTTCTAAACACAGTGTTTAACATTAGAACTCTCTAGACATGAAATAACACCCCTATAGTCACATTCATTTTGCCAATATAGTATACATAATAAGAGGAAATGAGACTCGCTCGTATGTGTTGCTGTAAATGTGAGTTGAATGGCGGACAGGAAGTGATGTCGGGGCTTTAGAGATGTCATCTTGGCAAGGTGGGCTTTCAGTCTGGATTTTAATTAGGGATTAGATGATTCAAACTTTTGTTTTTCCAACAATGGATCGTTTGTGGGCGTCCAGAACATTGCATTAACATTAATGAGGGTCTAGTGTTGAATATTGGTACATATCATGCATAGCGTCTTTGAATGGAATGCCTTTAGAGATGTATTTCCATTAATTTAGACATTTTTATGCATGGCAGTGTGTGATTTAGGTGAAAAAAATGGTTAAAATTTGCTTCAATATACATGTTATTTTTACTAATAACCATAACACAGCATGATTTATTTATTTATTTATTTATTGAAGCCGTGGAAGTTGAAGCGCAAACTGGCTGGAATGAATGGAATATTTTCACCAATTGCAATGAATCAGAGGTTTGATATTGGAAGAGTGTACACACACTATGCCTCTGGTTGCTGTGATTTTTTTTCTTTTTTTTGCATGTTTGGAGCTGCTTTGGAGTCGTTCTCTGTAATAATTTATTTGTTTTGAAGAATTCCTTTGTAGGAAAATCTGCCTCTGCTGTTTTGATACTGTACTGTGCTAGTGCGGTGAAAGCCTTTTCTTTCTATTCTTGCATTTCATATTTAATCAAAAGCTGTTGTGGGGGGGGTTATGTCTTGGGATAACACCGCCTACAGTGCTGCTGTGTTCTCCTGGGAGTTTTACAATGCCAAGCCAATTGGCAGATTGATGATTCTGAGCCAAGGGAGAGATGTCTAATGGGAAAAAAAATAAAATAAAGACAAAATTAGAGACAGCTCACTAAGTGAGTTGTGCTACCTCATTTTTACCGAGCCTTGAGTTGTTGAAGACTAATTAATTCAAGCGCAAACGTCCCCAAAGGCTGCAATTAATGATAAACTTATTAGACTTGATGGTGCCCATGAGGTCCAGATTTCACGGCAGCGTCCACGCTCCTGGTGGGGCTGCTTCGCCAGCTGTCACTTAAAATAGCGAAAGGATAATGTGTGTTTGGAAGTCTGGAGCTTTCCAATTCAATTTTTCAAGACGCAGTCAGCCCTAATGTAATGCCTCCCTCTCGTTCTATCGTTTGACATTTGACACGAGCGTGTTAAGTTGTTATCGACACCGGGGGCCGACGGTGAGGTGAGGGGATATAAATGTAACATATAGACTGGTGGTGTGCACGCTCTCTAACAAGTCTGTCAAATCCTCACTCCCGGGAGAATGGACCTACCTCACGCGGGCTCACGGAGACTGTCAATGCTTAAAAAAGCAGGAGTGATTCAATGACCTCCTTTTTATTTTTGCTCACTCTTTCAGGCAGAGGCCATTTACAATTTAGTTAAAACGTCCCCCGGAGCATAGTCACCCTGCCTTGCCATGCTCAATAGAGAGGTACTGTCAACGGGCAGGTGTGTGTGTGTGTGTGTGTGTGTGCAAGAGAAAGGGAAAAAGTCAACCGGGTTGCGTTCAATGCCCCACGCTACAGCAGTTTCACTTCAGATTTAAAATAAGTGAGTTGTCAATGTAGTTGTAATGCAGCGCTTAAAACTTTTTTCCTCTCACTCCTGAGACAACTTTGTTAAATTCCGCTCCTGTTGGAGTTTCATCCTACGTTCATGAAAGGCTTTTACTAAATTAAAAATTAAATTTAAATTTAAAAAAATTAAAAATAAAAAAATGCTGAGATAGTTGATCTTCAAACAGCTAAAATAATGCATAAGGCTAAAAATAACCAATTAGTTAAATATTGTTAGCCAATAGTTAGCATCCAATACTTCTCTACAAGAGAGGAAAAATATGATCTCAAGGAAGAACTAAATTTGGAACACTTATATGTTAGGACTACGTTAAAAAGCCATAGCATTTCAGTATGTGGAATCAAACTATGGAATGGATTGAGTAAGGAAATCAAACAATGCACAACGATGAGCCAATTCAAGAAACAATACAAGCAGTTAATGTTTGCTAAATACAAGAATGAAGAGTTTTGAACCAGTCATGATGTGCGATATATATATCACTATATTGACAGTTACTATGATACCCATTATATCATCGTATGGTCATATCACCTCGTACTTCGGTACGTGACAAAAATAAAATAAAAAAGTAAACATTAAAAAAAAAAAACTTCAGAAGACACATTCAAAGACGTTGGTGAAGTGTAGTGTTCTACACTGGTCACTAGGTGTCAGTAATGTTACTGTAATGTTCAGTGAGACATTACATTACGCCATGCAGGTTTGAATTATCCGAGAACAGGCCTTCATTCATTCATTTTGTACCGCTTATCCTCATAAGGGTCGCGGCGGGTGCTGGAGCCTATCCCAGCTGTCTTCGGACGAGAGGCGGGGTACACCCTACACACTGGTGGCCAGCCAATCACAGGGCACATATAGACAAACAACCATTCACACTCATTCATACCTATGGACAATTTGGAGTGGCCAATTAACCTAGCATGTTTTTGGAATGTGGGAGGAAAACCGGAGTAAAACCCACGCATGCACGGGGAGAACATGCAAACTCCACACAGAGATGGGCGAGGGTGGTGGGTTGTTTATATTGTTTATTTTTTTATATTGTGTATCTTTGTACTGCTTAACTGATTCTGTACTCTTGCTGCTGTGCAATGCAATTTTCCCCACTGAGGGACGAATAAAGGCTTATCTCATCTTATCTTATCTTATAGCCTCTGTGAGCTATCATTGTGTAGAAACATACTAGCATAAAAGCGATCCAACTCTGAGGTCTCCCATAAGACTTGTAACGCATGAACTACTGCAGCAAAGTCAGCCATCCCCGAAGCGGCAACCAAGGTCCCATTCATGTGACATCATCCCAAGACTCTCGCATCTCCTCCCACCAATTACGCAACACTTTGTTGGCCTTTCCAGAAGTTGGGTCTCCACTTCCCACCTCCTTGCTTCCGGGCTGCTTGAGGGGGGAGTCACTATTTTCACTGCTAAATTAGGCGTTAGACTATTTGTGGGCAGGGCGGATGTGGTTGTGGTGGATTGTACCGTTGCCAAAGTGTGTTCGGACGACGTATTAGCTCATGATGCAAGACGTGTCTGGGTGAAAGTGTGATGCCGGTGTTTGGCAGCCCCGCACACTCGACTGCTGAGGCACAGCTGCACCACAATTCTAATATGGATTCCCGATGGCCATTCGCTATGTTGCTTCAATTCATATCATTTTGTTATTTATTTTCACATTTTTTTAATGAGTTGAGGTTGTTTTGTTTATACGGGTTTGCAACTACTCTGTTCCCTTTCTCTCTTCAATTGCCATCATTCATTCATGGCACAGGCTATGTTTAAGCCCTAAACATGCCTCACACACTTATTAAACCCATTTAAAGTATGAAATGTATAGCTAGTCACCACTAATACATGATAATGTAAGATGATCCATGAAAAGATGGCATCGGAGTCACAGTGCAGCCTTTAGCCTGGTGGCTATTTCAACAATGTAACAGTCCACTGCATTTATTTTTTTAATAAAAATGTACACTACCGCTGACAATGGTGTTTGACGGCTACTATTTAGTGCAGCTGCCAGGTGACGACCTGTGAGGCGTCTTTGTCTTAAACTACACACTCTCAGATGTTTGTCTTCTTGCACATTTCTGCATCGTTTTTCTTTCCTTGTTAGACCCAGTTTGTGCTGCTCTCTCAAGGGAGTAGTTAACAGCATGGTAAGAGATTTTAGTTTTAGTTTAGATTTTTAGATGGCTTTTCTAATCATCTATTAGCCTTATAAAATGATGAACTTGGATTAGCAGCCATACCAGGAGATTGATGCAGAGCACTGACAGTTGTTGATAGTAGGCCTCTATGCAAAAATGTACATCCTTCTTTGAAAATAATCTGATTCATTTTCATTGTTTGTGAAATGCATGAAAATGTGTTTTTCTTTGGAAAACAAAAAAATGTGCAAGTGATCCCAAACTTTTGAGCGGTAGTGTATACATTATTAAAGTTGGCTCTTGTTTATTGCGGTTAACTGGTTTGAAGCCCTTTAGACATGTTTCCATGTCCTATTATTGTTGACATAAAAAAATGTACATGCTTCATGATGACTGCAGGGACAAAAAAAATGTCCGCCGCATAGCAAGCTACCGAGCTTACTAGGAAGTCTCTTATATTCACTTATTCTAAACATAAAGTGTTTCAAGCAGTGGGGAAGAAGGACAACAATGCTAAAAACTTACCACTTCCACACAAAATGAGAGGGGGAACTTTTTTTTTTTTTCACTGGATCTCAGCCATAGCATGTCGGCTTAGCTCTGCTGGCCCAGTAGCCAGTCTCCATGCACTGAGAGGTAATGTAATCTAACGTCATGCCTCATAACATTACTGATTCCTAGTGACCATAATACTACATAAATATTTTTACTAATAGGCCATAGTCAACCATGAAACAGCCATTATTTAAAAAAAAAACGCAATATAGTGTGTGCTGACTGTTTATATAATGAAGGGTCATTTTGTCACTGATTTTGATGGACCACCCGACAGTGTAATGCATGGGCAGTAGGTAACAGCTGCTCAACATAACATAGATTAGTCCCACTGGGAAGAGAAGTGTATGGTGGGTGTGCACACGTGTGAGTATGTGGTTGTTTATAATCACATGTTAATGAATGTATTCAGCCGAGTCACGAATGGAGCAGCGGGCGTTGTAGCGATGGAGCCGTTTTGCCCATCAGATGTGCAAAGCCACCTGCCTGGCTTTCTTTACACGCCAAACAGAGTTGTCAGGGGATACTGTTTGTTGTGTTTGGCTTGCAAAAAATATGTACAGATATCATTTCCCATCAAGCTGTAAGCAGCTGCAGATCCTTTTCATGATGGAGACTTTTAATGTGACCACAGAGAAAGGATGCACCTGTAAGGGCGCTCATCTGCTCCCAATAAACAGCTGCTTCCAAAAGCAACTCAGCAGTCCTGCAGTGTTGTAATGAGGGCGTCACGGGGGAAATAGGACAGCAGTTTACTAATCTTTAATGTCTACTGTCCAAAATGTAGACACAGAAGGAGAAAATCAGATTGATTTTTAAAAAAAAAGTCATTTCACAATATTAAAGTATGGCAATACTGTAAGACCAAAAAAAGGCAAATTGCGCTTGATTTTCTCCACAATATTAAAGTATGGCAATACTGTAAGATTAAAAAAAAGTCAAATTGCACTCGATTTTCTTTTGCTGTCTCCGTCAGGACAGCAATTGACAGCAATTTACTAATCTTTAATGTCTACTGTCCAAAATGTAGACACAGGAGCAAATCAGATTGATAAAAAAAAAAAAAGTCATTTCACATTATTAAAGTATGGCAAAACTGTAAGACCAAAAAAAAAGGCTAATTGCGCTCGATTTTCTGCAAAACTGTAAGACCAAAAAAAAAAAAATTGCGCTTGATTTTCTTCACAATATTAAAGTATGGCAATACAGTAAGACCAAAAAAAGGCAAACTGCTGTCTCCGTCAGGACGTCTAGACTTTCCTGATCTACGGCCCCCTTTTCCAGTCTTTCTTTCCAGCTGTGAGATATAATCCCTCCAGCGTGTGCTAGGTCACGCACCCTCCCGGATACGAAGCTCCTCACCTTATCTGGTGGTGCTTCCGGAGCCCCATAAACCCTCCATGCTTGATCGGATTCCTTCAACATGACGGAAGCCCTGACCTCTGGTGTCCAGGAGCCATTGTTCATACATACAAATAAATACAATTGTGTCCTGTCATTGATCTTTTTGTTCATAAAATACAGTAAAACATATTTTACACAGTAGTGATTGACTAATTTGAGATCTTGTGAAATTGCAATAATTTGACAGCTCTACTTTACAGTCTTTATTACAATCTATATTATTATATGAATGTTAGCCTTTGAATGACCTGAAATACTTCACCTTTAGTTTCTAAGATGCTTTCCATGTATGAGGCAGCGTCCCAAAAGCATGAGCATGAGTGGGAGTGGGCGCACGTGCACGTGTGCAGCTTTTCCTCACAAGGGCGTGTTTGGTGACCACCAACCACTGTCAGCTTTTATGCGGCCCCAACAGTAACAATAATCACGGGATTTGATGGCTGGCTCCCTAACCTCCTATAATTGATGACTCCAATATTTACTCTGTTACCTGAGCGTTGTAAACATTTATTATTATTCCTTCCTTGTCGGCTGAGCTCGGGAGAAGAACGGTCCGGCCCGCAGGGAACAGCTGTCAGTTTGAGTAATGACACAAATGAATAAAACCTCGTAATTACTTTAGGAAAAAAAAAACGTATCCAGGGTTAATATACATTTTAAAATTTTTCGGCAGGTTTATTAAATTTCAAGCCGCCTCCACCGCCCTGCCCATGTGTAATACATTACATACGGAGGCAAGTTCTCAAATTTCAAATGTAATTTTCTATTCCCCATACAGGCTGCGTGATTAAATTAGGATGTGATTGTGTTTGTATTGACATTAGCATTGTTATTATTCCAAAACTTTGTAAATATCAGTAACTCTAGCTTGCCTGGTTGCTTTGCAGAGGAATTATTTTTGCTGTAACGCAATCAAAATGATATCTCATTATTTGAAGATGCTGTCTGGAAGCACTGATGCATCATTATTTTAATACAGAGCTCCACATTTCTAAATTAAATAGACTTCCTGGGGTTTTTATTGTGGTGTTTTATTGTGACACCCCGAGCAACCTGCTGTATGCTACACGAGCCTCGAAATGGGATATCAATGAGACACATCCAATGTGCCATTAAACGGAAAGGCGCTGCCTTTTAGGTCTTCTTGTAGCGAGTGTAATTGGATAAGTCTTCCGTTGGGTGCGTGTGTTTTGAAATCAGCACATTGTGGTTCGCCGGTCTCAGGAATAAGGAAGTGTAAAAGCTCTCAGCCAAATCAGGTATTCCAGATGGAAGGATAGAGGGATGGATTAATGGCAGAAGAAATGGAGAGGTGTAGGGGCGGGGGTAGCGAGGAGGATACACGTGTGCGATGTACGCAGTACACTCGACTTAGACAAGACGACTCCTCTGTGCCGTTAGACGCCACAGAGACTGCGCCAGTGCTGCTGTGGAGAAGTAAAGGGAAAAGTTGATTAAATAAACAAGCTTGTGTAGTGGACACAAGTATTGGGACACCAGGCCATTATGACTCGATGTGAATCTTTTGAGTGTGTCTGTAGGAAGTCTTCCCACACTGCTTTTTGAAGTCTATAAAAAAGATGTGGATGAGTTGGATGTAGAACTCGAATGCTTAGGCCTCAACACCACCATACATTTTTGAGATTAACTCAAATAGAGTTAGAGTTAGAAAGTCTTCCCAGACCAACTTCTTTTTAGGTCTACAGAAAAAAACCCAGATGATCTTCTGGAAGAAAATGAGAGCTCTGTCCTCAACCCCACCAAACATTTTTGAGATGAACTCAAATAGAGTTAGTTAGAGTTAGAAAGCCTTCCCAGAGCATTTTTTTCAGGTCTATAGAAAAAAAAACCAGATGATCTTCTGGAAGAAAATGAGAGCTCTGTCCTTCACCCCAGCAAAAACTACTTGGATTGACTAGAATAGAGACTGTGAGCCAGCAGACTCTCAAGTCCGGCACAAATTCCCTCTGAAACACTTGAAAATCTTGTGTAAAGTCCTCCCAGACCATGTTTTTCAAGGTCTATCAAAAGAGGCATGTGGATGAGCGGGTTGTGAGAGACCGGAGACCTCAACCACACCGGGCTAATTCCTACAGTCACACTCAAAAATCTCGTACAAAGTCTTGTGCCAGACGGTGTTTTTCAAGGTCTATCGAAAAGATGTGAATGACTTTGTTAGGTAAGAACTTGAGCGCTTAGACCTCAACCCCACCGAACATTTTTGAGATCTCAGCTGTCTTCGGGTGAGAGGCGGTGTACACCCTGGACTGGTCGCCAGCCAATCACACGGCACATATAGACACCGGAGTACCTGGAGAAAACTCACGCATGCACGGGGAGAACATGCAAATGCCACACAAGATGGCTGAGGGTGGAATAGCTGTGAGACCTGCGTGCTAACCACTCGTCCACCGTGCAGCCCCACATTGTATATATTAATAGAAAACATATTTAATAGACCATCATGCTATGTTAGCCTACCCTATTACTGCAGTAGTACTCCACAATCTCCTCTATGCTGAAGGCCCATTTTCGTGTTGTCCTCAGTCTCTTCTCTGACAAAATGTGTCATGAACACCTACCAAGAAGTAAATACAGGAGACCCCCGTTCTCCTCCATTGTCGTTTGCTTGTCTCCTTTTGACCGTAAACTGGTCAAAGTTCTCAATATTCCTACCAAGTTGATTCCATTTGAGTATATACATACGCGCTAAAGTATTTTGGGCTGGACCAGAACCGGCATAGAAGTGTGTAATAAGTTCCACATTTGTCTTTATGGAGGCGGAGAGCTGATCATGTCTATTTGTCATGCTGTCAAGTTCATTAGCAGACTGAAGAGAATGAAATTACTCTCTCACCTTGTACTTGTTAAGCAGGAGTACAAACACACACACACGTGTGTGTGTACACCATCAAACTTAACAATACCACTGAAGAAATGAAACTAATGTTGCACGTTTTACGAGCAAATCGTCTCGATGTTTCCTTCATCCTCACTCCTGTACCCTTTGGGACCGAGCTCTTTGCCACGAGTAATCGTTTGGTGCTTGAAGTTTGTCTCTGAGCTTGTGTAATCAAAGAGGACGCGGTTTAAAAGGAGAGACAGATCTTTAGCACGTAATGAGCTGAAGTACTTTGGGCAGCGAGGTGGATTTTCCCAGTAAATGATGGCTTAGGGAGAAAAAGAAAAAAAGCCAAATCTTTCAACTGCAGACAGCCTTTCATCTCCTCAGGTGAATCTTCTCTCACTGGGCACAATTCAAACAAGCTCATTCAAGAATTATCTAACTCATGTAGAAACCTTAAGGGTCTCTGAGATCAGTCCTTCGGTCGATACCCAAAAGTAGGTCTGGGACCCGTGTTCACTGGGTACTGGTCTTAGGCAAAAACAAACTCATACAATACTGTAACGACTAGGGATGTAAATATCTTTGTGGTTGGTGATTTGACCCCAGATTGGTTAGGATTAGGATTAGGGCCATGGTTAGTCCAGGGTTAGGGTTACAATTGTACATTTTTTTTAAACAAAAATTGGCTAATTTTCTGGGCCTAGAGTATGGAATCGAGGCTTAGGTAGGGATCCACTGCAAAGTGAATTTAAAAACATTGCCTGAGCAAGGGTACCATGCAAGTACTGGAGTTGTTATCCAGCAAATTTGGAGTGATTTGTTCACCTTCTTCGGAACACACTTTTATTCTGTGATACCTTCTGCTTTATGAGCATCTCACACTCTCCGCAATCACGTTTTAAAAGCTGAGGTATGGCAACACAGCGTGACAGACCCCAGATTGGTTCGGATTAGGGTCAGGGTTATGGTTAGTCTAGGGTTAGGGTTACATTTGTACATTTTTTTAAAACAAAAATCGGCTAATTTTCTGGGCCATGAATATGGAATCGAGACTCACGCAGGGATCCACTGCAAAGTCAATTTAAAAACGTTGCCCGAGCAAGGGTACCATGCAAGTACTGGAGTTGTTATCCGGCAGATTTGAAGTGATTTGTTTACCTTCTTCGGAACACACTTTTTAATTCTGTGATTCCTTTGCTTTTTGAGCATTTCGCCCTCACTGCAATAGCATTTTAAAAGCTGAGATATGGCGACGCAGCGTGACGGACCCCAGATTGGTTAGGATTAGGGTCAGGGCTATGGTTAGTCTAGGGTACATTTTTAAAAACAAAAATCAGCTAATTCTGGGCCATGAATATGGAATCGTGACTTACGCAGGGATCCACTGCAAAGTCAATTTAAAAACGTGGCCCGAGCAAGGGTACCATGCAAGTACTGGAGTTGTTATCCAGCAAATTTGGAGTGATTTGTTTACCACCTTCAGAACAAACTTTCCTTTCTGCGATACCCTTAGGTGAGATGTGATGAGGCGGCGTGACTCCCTCCAGCTGGCCCGAGTTCTGCAAGAGCGGCCTCGGTGACATTACGGCAAGTGACGCGTGACAAAACCACCGGCGCGCCAGTCGTGACCCGCAAAATAATCTCCGACAGACGAGGACAAGGGCCACCTTGGCTCGCACTCTCACCTGACGCCCTTTTCGCCTCGTCCTACCCCGGCCGCCCGGGCTCTCGGTAAGGTGTTAGATGAACAACGCGCATGGGCAAAAAAGGAAAGTTGCTTCCTGTCAAGTGATGACAAGTAAATGTCAGGAGAGGAAAAATGAAACACATCATCCTGAGGTTTTCCCTCTCATGCTGTCAATTAGTCTCAATCAAGTGCGTGGTTCCTGTTTAGGGATGTTATGACAATCCGGCTCCATCTTCCCAATCTGTCAAGGTATAATAAACCTACACTACAGTATATGTTATCTCAACACTTCTGTCAGCCGTCAGCAGCAGGAGCTTCCCCTAATTGCGTTGCCACGCTGGACAAAATGAGCGCTGAGGCATTTGATCAGGACTTTGGGCGAAACAAAACCTTGACTTTGTTTGTCAGGATATCTTTGATGGGAAGTGTCCGAGAAAGTTCTCTTCTGGAATTTGATTGGCAGCTAATGTGCAGTGTTTTAGTATTTAGCAACGAGGGGGGAGTGGGCCGCCATGTATTATTAACAGGTGACTTGGAGCCGGCTTGCTTGGCTGGAAAGGACACAAGTGAAGTGGGAGCAACAACTGTCAATCTCAGCCTTCCTCTGAGAGTCAATTAGGAGATAAACAGGCCGATGTGTCTTTGGAGGCGGGTGATAGACTGTCCCGTGAATGTCCTGGGGCAAGGTAAACGGGCAGTAGAGTTTTGCCAACAGGAATACGCACCTTTGGAGGAGGTCGTATGTGTTTTCATGTCAGCATGCATAGACTGTGTGGTAAATGTGTGTGTGTGTGTGTGGAGAACTGAATGTCTGTTCCAAGCAAACCCAATTGATTTCATGTTGCTCTAAATGCATTAATTCTAATGTACTGCAGCGTATACGTATATCTTGTACATGGGGGAAAAATCTATTCCACAAGGATGCTTGACTTCCATGTTCTATGTTCCTCCTTGGCATATTTTCTCATTTCCGTTCCCAGACTGATGTAAGTGGAGTTTTTGTGTACGTCAGAACCTAAATGATATCCTCTGTGGTTGTCCTGCTGGAAGGATCTCCTCTTCTCTTCCAAAATTTTTCCATGTAACAGCGCAATGAATCCATGACCCCTCTAGCATTCATTAGCATTGAATCATCTTAATCCTCAATGATTTTTTGATTAATCGTTAATACAGTCATCCCTCGTTTAATACGCTTTATTGGTACCTGAAATAGGATTCCTTAGTTTTAAATTGAATATTTTTGTAGCATAGAAAATCTGTTCACCTTCTAAATACAACAGAACAGCCTTCTACCTATGGAATACCACCCTTTCCGTCACCTTTACAATCATGTTACCCAGTATAGTCGATATAATAGGAGAAAATAAGACACAATTTGACATAAATAAGACTTATTATTCAAAGCTGCAATAAAAGCTTGATCAAGTCTGGTGCTTGTGTGTCTTACCAAACAGTAACACAACTGACACAATACATCTCACTAGCCACGTATACATGGACCCAAATATTCCAATTGCATTCGGTTTATTTGCTCAAATGGAATGAATGTAACCTTTGTATACACCTCATTCCCAGGTGTGTTCTTTTAGCGCATGCTCAGATATGACGTAACACGCAGCTCGGGACGTTCTTCAGTTTTAAAAATGGAGGCCAGCAATCGGCACTGGACTGCTGTGGAAAGTTTGTTTTTGATCCAAACTAAATTTTCAAAGCTGGACGAATGAAATGAGTTATTTATTATAAGTTATAAGTGAAAGAAACTCGAAAGTGATGTTGATGTTTACGTTTTACTGGGCATGCCCCATTGACTATTCTGGTTGATTATAGGGGTGCATGTAAACGAGATTGGAATATTCCTTTTCATGGATACCATTATTTTTGGAAAGGTCATTCGGAAAGAGAAAAATTCCTCATGTAAACGTGGCTAATGTCTTTGAATGCCTTATAACTGTATTCTACTTCATTCAGCCATTTTTAATGCTTGAAAATACTCAATTTATGTTGAAAAAATAACAAATCTGCTAAAATATACAGATTTTTTACTCTACCCTGAAACAACGAAATGTTTCCAAGAACAAAATGCGGCAGGATCACTATTTGTATTTCCCATGACATATTTCATATATTCCATTTAAATATGCATGCAAATATGTATAAGGTTTATTATGTATAGAGTCCTTTCAGGTTTGGTGTACAGCAACCCGGGAAAATATTGTTTCATCAATGGAAGGTAATTAATGCCCTGATTATTTTCCCATTAGCACACCATCAGCGCCACACATAAAAGACCCAAATAAAAAAAACACCCTCTGCTAATGTGGTGGGAAAAGAAACAAAAACAGTATTGTGAGGAACAAAAAAACACAACAGTCCTTGTCAGGGACCGCAAAAAAAAAACAACCACAATGTTGCGTCTGTTTTTGTTTTTTTTGTTGTTGTTTTTTTTACATAGAAAAATATTGAGAGAAACAAAATGTATATCAAACCGTTCCTGTCAATCAATTACTCGCAGGTAATCACCTATTCCTCCCTGTACAAACGGCAATGACCTGCATCCGTGCGATGTTTGACCTATTTATGCTGTTCCTGTATAAAAATAAAAAAAACAAAAAAACGCTGTCACTTTTTTAAGTTGGCAGTGTTATTTTGGCGCCCGTCATGGGGTGCCTATGGAGTGTGAAATGCGAGTGGCGGACGACTGACAGTGTCGCTTGGTTTTCCCCACCTCGCCTTGTGAAGGCTTGCTCGGTAAAGACAGGCGAGGAGACGTGCGTGGATGGAGACATGCCTGCAGTGAATAAACCTCCATGCTAACAGCTGTCACAGCTGAAGACGGCGTCCGCCCGGTCCTCATCGGCTGTGATGGGTGGCCACCCCGAGCTTCCTCCCAGGGGTCTCGGCACCCTGGCAGTTTTTTGTTTACGGCACGGCTCTGTGCTTTTATTCCCTCCTAATGCAGATTCCACGCGCAACAGTGCGGAGCATAGAGGCCGGGGACGCCGCCTTTGTTGGCGTGTCAGTCGCCAACGCAGCATCTGTTTTTGCTGTCTGCTGCCTGACCTGCAGGTTAGATGTTTTTTTTTCTATGTCCTGGGTGGGAGCTTGTTCTTGTGTGCGAATCACGCTTGATACTGTTCACGCTGAAAGGAGAGCGCTTTGACCTAGACTTAACCTATGACAGTTTTTGGACAGATTTGATGTTATGAATACCAAATTAAGTGTTTTTCCCCCTCTTCTCCAGAGAGGGATACTTGCTTTTGTTTTACTGCGCCCTTTTGTCATTCAAATACAATTTTCTGACAAACAGGAAAGTACGGACCCTGCGGGGATGCAATGCGTCTATGGTATATTCGGTACGGACAAAATCATCATTCCAAGACAAAAATCAAGTTCAAGAATTATATTTTTAAAATAAAAAATATTGAGTAATAAAAAAACAGCTGTTTTGATCTTTTCATTTTTTACAAGCATTGCAAGCATTTTAAAAAATGATTTACTCTAATATTTGTAATATATATTTTTTTGGTCCATTTATTTACTCATTATTTACTCATTAGCTACTTTAAATTTAATAATTGATAATATACAATATGTTCTTCCATTATTCATTCATTCAAACAGTTAAGTAATATTTTTTAATTATTTCATTTATTTAAATTCATTTCTATTTTTGCTTATTTTTCAATAATGTGATTATTTTAAATGTGATATGATACATTTAACGTTTAAATGTGATACATTCAGTGTTCCCTTCTTTTTTAGTTTTAATGAATTTAATGATGTATTCATTCAACAACAAATGTGTCACGATTATTTTGTTTTGTTTTGTCTTTAATTTAAAACATTTTTAAAATGTGGGCAAAAAATAAGTAAATTTTTTCCAACTAATATTTTTCTAAATTAAAACACATTACTGTAAATCAAACAAATGATTTCATTCAACAAAAGCTATATTTTTTAAAGCAGTATGTTAAAAAATTGTCATACAATTTTTATTAAAATTAAAACTGCTCATTATTAAGCAAATGTCATTTTATTGATTTATTTATTAAATGTGAAAAGTTGAATGAAACAATCAGTGTATGTACTCTTTAAAAAATCATAGTAAAGTAATATGTTATCTGTAATGTTTTTAATATTGATGGTTTTCAAAATCATAAATGCTCACAAATTTAAATATGTTTTATTTCATTTATTAAACAAAAATGTGAAATGAAAAAAGCAGGATAGATAAAAAGGAAAACATAACAAAATGTAAAACATATATTTTGCATCTAAAATGTTTAATATTCATTGTGTCCAAATGAAAACTGCTCACTACTGAGTCGGCACATCATATAGTATTTGATTATGTATTTATTAAACAAGAACATTTTAATGAAAAAATGTGCTTTAAACGATATATAAAATTGAAATAGCTCACTAATTAAATCCACCAAATGACACACGTTTTGTTTAATGTATTTATTTTTTTCAAACAAAAACTATTGTTTCTTTAAAAAATCTTAATAAAAATGTATTATATATGGTATGCATTTTAATTTTTTTTTTCATTTATGGTTTTCAAAACTGGTCATTACTTTCATCAAATGTTTCACTTTTTTATTTTATGTATCAAAATGAAGACTGCTGACGACATAGGATTCCTAGAAATGGATAGAAGTGACTGATTCCTGCAGAAAAACAAGCTGTTTCATTTCCTCATTGCCATATTTTTGGCACTGGACGTCTCATGTTCACATCATCAACCTCAGCATTAAACCTTAAGCCAGGCATTCTTTGCGTCATAACAGATCAAGTATGATGAAATGTCTCCTGGCTCGTTGAGCCGATAATAAACAAAGAGCGGAAACACGGAGATGGGGTAAAACACTTTTGCATGTAAACAAATGATATGATCAGAAGGATGCGGAAACAAAAGCTTGTCGTGACTTGATGCAGAATTGCAAACATATGTTCTACCGCCTTTCCCTGTAGCTCTGTTTTATTAAAATCCTTTCATATTTACTTTGAATAGCCCGCTAAGAATACCTCACGGTAAACAAAAGACAAACCAAACCTCAGAGGCAGTGCTAACATTTGGACGTTTCTTCTCCACTATTCCAAACCTCACTCCTCCTGGCTGGCCTCGATCCCTGTCAGGCGGCCATGATGATGACCTTCCCTTTCCCCTCCCATCAGCTGGGAGTAATGGCCACCATAAAGGCCGTGATTGCAGCCGCCGCTGCACAACGCTGCTCCACATGGCACAGAGGCGCTCCAGAGGCGCTCTAGCCTCCTTCAATCATCAACTGGCCGGCTCTAATACAGAAAAAACACCTCAATAACCTCATGCCCTTCCATCATAGCACAAAATGTATACATAAAAACATCTGTTTAATTTGATGCTTAGTTGATTTTTTAAATTATTTCGTTAAATTAAATATTATTTCTATATTGTAAACAAATAACAAGGTATTTTCCAAATATTTCTATTTAATTGAATTCATTCAAAGACATCCCGGAGGCAGAATTGTGGGGGAAATACCTCTATTTATGTTAATAAAGCCACAATAAGTAAAGTGGCCATGCCACAAACTTTTGTTTTGCCATTAACACAGAACACAGAATCATCTATTTGGTTTTTAACAGTGGACCAGCCAGGACACATCTTGTGTTGCTTACAAAATAAACAAAAACTAACAATATTAACCTTTATTATTATTAAAGAAGTTACCAAATTAAAATTAATAAAATAAATGAAATATATATTACATAAAATTGCACTCAATAAAGCTACAATATGTAATGATTTTATTCCAACTAACTTTGTACAATAACTTATAATAATCTGGAAAAACACATGTATTTTACATAATGTAGTATAATATAATAATGTTCTCACCACGGCAACACCAAATCACCTACTTTGGTGTTTAATAGTGGACCACCCAGGATACATCATGTGCTGGCAGTGTTTCCACAAACTTAAAAATATATAAGTACAAAAACAATAATGCTTTACAAAACATTAAAATGTTAATTATTATTATTATTTATTATTTTTATTACTATTACAGTAATTTCCTTTTTGAAAATGAATCCAACAAATATTGTTGGAAGGAGCAAGGTATGTGAGGGGACAAGCCGTTCTGCCATTGAACGGTGGACCAGCCAGGACACCTCATGTTGTAATACAGTAAATATCAATAAATCAAAGTTTATTTGTAGAGCACTTTTCATATATAAAATGTAGCAGAAAGTGCTTTACATGTTAAAAAAAACAAGACATACATATATTCACACACATACACACACATGTTTCTTTGCCTGAGTACAGAGAAAATATAATAATAATAATAATAATAAGGGCAACATTAAAACGTAGTATTATTCAGTACCATTACTATTACTACATTACTATGCAAATGCAGATCAAGTCAAGCATAAAACTACAAAAAGTATTTGTTGCCAAAGCACACATCAAACAATACAGTACATCAAATTGTAAGCCTAAATGGAGAGAATCAGTGGTGGTAAGAGGATAATATCGGCGTGGCGTGGCAGCAATCTGGAAGAGGTGTCCCGCTCGGTGTAGGTGGCTTCCAATTTAGCGGCTGGCCATATTCCTTTCCAATCAGCCCCATAATTAAAGGGGAACCAACCCAGGAATTACCAATCAGTTCATTAGCAGGATGCTGCACAACAAATCCAGCTCCTGATTGGAGCCCGCTGGCCGCTTCTTCCGCAGCCTGAGGCGTCCAAAGGGAAAGCAGACGGCTCTGAGAATTGACCCGGCAAACACGCCGTGCCCGTTGGCAGCCGGCGTGGCAAACAATACGTCTCACATATTTTTAAAGTCGCTTTACGAGCGGCGGGCTGGTGAGCGTCCAGGTTTCAAGTTGCGGTTTCCGGCCGTGCAGGCGAAACAAGCCAAGTCAAACCACCCAACCTGCGATTAACTCCTACAGGCTTTTGGCGCTTTCTTTGTACGGGGAAACGCTTCACTTGGAAAATGTTTATGGTTTAAAAAGGCAAATAATCTCGGAGCTAAGTTCATTTTACAAACAGGATGTTGAAACGCTTAAGGCTGCCTCCCATATGCTAAAGCATCGAGGGCCGTGTACCAAAAAAACAAGGATGGATGGGACACGTTGTTTACATTTTGTAAAGCAAACCATGTACATATGCTAAGATCATATACCGTACATACTTTGATGCATATGAACATTTACATTTTTTTATTGAAAATTGTGATTTTATTCCCATACTTTATTTATTTTATTTTTTATTATTTTATTATTCCCATAAATTATTCTTATATTTTCCCAACTTCATTTTTGTGTGTTAGCATTCATAATATTATGACTTTATTCTCCTCATATTTTCGCTTTATTCTGGGGAAATTCTTTTTAACAAATATATAATTTTTACATTTTGTCAACCAATCCAATAAATTGTATACATACCATATATTTCAACATTTACATTTTCATGTAATGTTATGACTTTGTTCCGATAATATTTTGACTTTATTGCCGTGCTATTATAACCTTTCCGCAATCAAATTTGTGATTTTATTCCCATAATTTATTATTTATTTTATTTGTTTGTTTATTTTTTTTACATTTTTAATAATTTATTATTCCCATAGTTTATTCTTATATTTTCCCAACTTCATTCTTTTTGTGTTAGCTCTCATAATATTATGACTTTAATCTCCTTATATTTTTGCTTTACTCTTGGGATTTTTTAAATTAAATATATAATTTTTACATTTTGACAACCAATCCAATAAATTATATACATATCATATATTTCAACATTTACATTTTCTTGTAATGTTATGGCTTTATTTGTATAATATTTTGACTTCATTGCTGTGATATAACCTTTCCACAACCAAATGTTCCAAAATTGGGTATATTCTCTAATATATCAATGTATGCTTCTAAAAATGACGTTGTTCCTAATCAAATTATGACTTTATTCTTGTAAAATGACTTTACTTTTCCCACAAAGACAACAAAACCGCCACATGCTGCACTTTGGACACCCCATATGCTAAATGGAAGCACACTAGAAACGGTGAGCTGTGACCATTAAAAAATGAGCGGTAGATACAATAGAATATATTGAAGCACATTCTACATGAATAAATTTGACCTGTTATTGGGATTCTAGTTTTCTTTGTGGCCGTGAGGAGCAGCTGGTGTCCTGGTGAATTCTCCAAGCGTGCAATGCAGATTGCAGTGTGGCGTACAGCTGGGCATCATGTAACTGCTTGATGTTTCTGGGAATTGCATCCAAGCAGGGATGCTGCACCAACACAGTTAGAATCTGGACAAGGAGGGTTTTTGGCAGGCATCGGAGTGTGAAATGTACAGAAATTCTTGTGTTGGCGTACACGGTGGCTTCTGTTTGCACCTGTTTATTGACAACGCTAAAGCTTGGCCAGACCACTTGAGCGCTGAATGGAGGACATACTGGTTTGTTGTTTTTTTTTTTACAGCAGATACCCTTACACCAGGAAGGAGTCCACTCCTGTGGTGAATTGGTTATTTTCAAAAGGCTCATCATGTCTAATTGCTAATTAAAAATATATACACTACCACTCAAAAGTTTGGGATCATTTGGACATTTTTCTTGGCAGTCCTGCTATGAAGTCCAGCATCCTGAAGTCGCCGCTTCACTGTTGATACTGACACTGGTGTTTGACGGCTACTATTTAGTGCAGCTGCCAGGTAACGACCTGTGAGGCGTCTTTGTCTTAAACTATCAGATGTTTGTCTTCTTGCATAGTTGTGCATCGTTTTTCTGTCCTTGTTAGACCCAGTTTGTGCTATTGCTAAGGAATTTTTTGTCTTTCATGATTACAGTCACCCCTGGTTTAATTAATTGGTTAGAGACCTGCAGATATTTGCTACGCTGTCGTACAAAGTGTAAACAAAGGTAGCTGTGTCAAACTGATGACAACATGCAGCATACATCACTTGTGTAGAAGGCAGGACTATAACATTTTACAGTCACATCACTTTTTTCTTGCAATACTTTCTCACAATAGTTTTTCAGGCTCTCGCAAAAGAAATTATCGGGATCTATAGAAAGAAAATACTTAATGGTCCCAATAAAACAGAAATTATATTTCTTAAAACTCAAATCAACAAAAAATGTTTCTCTGGATCTCGCAAAAAATGTTACTTGCGATCTTGCACAACTTTCTCAAGATCTCAAAAATTTCTCAAAAGCTCTTAAGGTTTTTGGGATCTCACTGAAAAACTCTGTGGATTTCTTTTTCTCATCTTTTTTTGCTTCTTCCTACTCCTTGTCTGTGAATGATTGCAGAAGGAGAATAATTCCAGGATGTATTTCTTTCTCACAGGATCATGATGTCCAGCCGCGTGGTGGTTGCATGGCATCTTTATTTATTTCCTTCATTAGCATGACATCTTTTCTTCTTTTTTTCTGCACCGGGATTTAGACAGCCCCCCGCCCCATCCCATCCCATCCCATTCAACCATCACTCAGCACAGCCCAATTTCAGCCTGAGCCGCTGCTGCGCGAGTGACTGCAACGCAAGCCTCTCCAGATTGTAATCAAAGAGAAAAATAATAAGTGATGCTATTACTTGAGTAGAATTCACATTGCTCTGCTTTTGTGTTCTTTCAAAGAGTGGAGGGTAAGTCAAGCAAACAGCCAGTAAAGTGTGGCTGCAAGAGAGTGAAAGCTTAATAGAAAACAAAGAGTGAGGGGCCTGTGTTTGCCTCCATTGCTGCAACTTGCAAATGGACTCATCACCTGAGGGGATCCAAGCACACACCTTACAGCCATCTGTACTCGTGTGTGTGTGTGTGTGAGAGAGAGAGACCCAACTGACCGAGGCCAAAACAAGAAGGCATCTGTTGTAGCAAACATGGCAGAGATGTTTCAAAACGAGCCCAGCATGCCGTGAGCCTTTTTCACTCTCTCTTTGCAATAACAAACAACTACATTATTTGTAGAGAAAACACAGTTGCAGATATTGGCTACGCTGTCGTACAAAGTGTAAACAAAGGTAGCTGTGTCAAACTGATGACAACATGCAGCATACATCACTTGTGTAGAATGCAGGACTATAACATTTTACAGTCACATCACTTTTTTCTTGCAATACTTTCTCACAATAGTTTTTCAGGCTCTCACAAAAGAAATTATCGGGATCTATAAAAAGAAAATACTTAATGGTCCCAATAAAACAGAAATTATATTTCTTAAAACTCAAATCATGTTTCTCTGGATCTCGCAAAAAATGTTACTTGCGATCTTGCACAACTTTCTCAAGATCTTAAATGTTTCTCAAAAGCTCTTAAGGTTCTTGGGATCTCACTGAAAAACTCATCTTTTTTTGCTTCTGCCTACTCCTTGTCTGTGAATGATTGCAGTGGGAGGTCTTTTTTTACAAACTTTTTGGAGATCTTGAGAAATGTTTGCAATGTCCCAAGAAAGTTTGCAAGAGATCAAGAAACTTTAGCAAGATCCTGAGAAAATCTTACAAGGTCTCAAAGTATTGCGAGATCCTGAAAAAGGTTTCCAAGATCCAGAGAAACCTTTGTGAGGCATTGAGAAACTTTTGAAAAGTGTTGCGTGATCTTGAGTGAAACTGAAAGTTCTACAAACTTTTGTGAGATCTTGAGAAATGTAATATCCCAAGAAAGTTTGCAAGAGTTAAAGAAACTTCAGCAAGATCTTACAAGATCCTGAGAAAATCTTACAAGATCCTAAGAAGGTGTTGTGAGATCCTGAGAAAGTTTTACAAGATCCCAAGGATCCTTTGTGAGGACCTGAGAGAAATTTGCAAGATCCTCAGAAAATGTTTTGTGATCTACAGAAATTTTTGCAACGTCCTGAGAAACTTTAGCATGATCTTGAGAACCGTTTGCAAAATCTCCATAAAATGTTACGGGATCTCAAACTTTAGCAAGATCTTGAGAAAATATTGTGAAATCCTGGAAAAACCGTACCAGAGACTTGAGAGAGTACTTGAGTACAAGAGTACTTGAGAGATGCTGAGAAAAGTCTTGAAACTACTATGAGATCTCAAACTTTTGAGAGATCTTGAGAAACTTTTACAAGATCCTCTGAAAGTGTGGCAAGATCTTGAGAAATTTTTACAAGATCTCGAGACAGTGTTGTGAGATTCTGAGAAACTGTTGTGAGCTCTCAAAATGTCACCAGAAACCGTTGTGAGATTCAAAGAAAGGTCTCGAAAGTATTGTGAGATCTCAAACTTTTGAGAGATCTTGAGAAACAAAATCCAAAGAAATGTTTGCAAGATCTCAAGAAAGTGTTGTGAGGCCCTGGGAAAATTTTGCAAGATCCTCAGAAAGTGTGGCAAGATCTTGAGAAACTTTTGCAAGATCTTGAGACAGTGTGGTGAGATTCTGAGAAACTGTTGTGAGATCTCAAATGTTTGTGACATCACCAGAAACTGTTGCGAGATTCAGAGAAACCTTTGAGCCAACTCAAGGGAAAGTTTTGCGAGGTCTTAAAGTATTGTGAGATCCCCCACAAAAAATGTGGAAGAGTCCAAGAAACTGTTGTGAGATCCTGAAAAACCAGCATGTACACCAGCTCATCTTGATTGATAAGCAATCAAGTTTACAGCATCTTTCAGACTGGCAATACCAGTCCAATACTGGAGAGCTTGCAAAACTTTCTCAATCTCATTTCAAACACAATTTTTTTTAATGTTAATTCACGTTAAAAATTAGGTTGACTGGAGACTCAAAAGTGTGAATGTTTTGGAAATCCTAATGAATTATGAGTTGGCATGCTTCATAATAGTAAACATCTGAGTTTTATGCCTTACACAGTATATCAGCGCCAAAAGCAAGCCAAGTGGTCCAAGGGAAAAGTTTACAAAGTTTCAAGCTCAACAATACAGTAAAAAAAACAAAACGAAATGCTGCATTTATTGTTCTCAAGAGCACACTAACCTTAACAAATGTTGTCTGTAGCGGTTAGAGAAAATGAATATGTCTATGCTCCCTAACCTTAATGACCCCCCTAACAAAAGTGACAAAATTAAGCAATTATGTTGGAAAACATAACTTTTTTATTTTTGTAAAAGTCTTTTCACTGCATCGTTTGTGACACAGAGCTCTAAGGTGTTCATATGGTAGACAAATTTATGGTAGCATTTATGGTAGACAAATGTTTTTTTTCAAATATTTTTGTTTTTTTGTCTGAAAAGGGTCTTTTTTGTGCAGTAACCACTTCTCATTCACCCACAGTTGGTAGTAATTATGTGAGTGTTCCTCCCGTTCTGTGTGGAAGTGGTACTTTGTTGACTTAATTTAAAGTAACAATTCAAGGCTAACTGGTTAACTCGCTTGCTTGCTAACTAGCGGGGATGTCGATATAAACAATGAATGATAGCAGTGTAAAGGTGACTATAGGTGGGTTATTTCATGTATATAGGACTCCAATGTAAAAAAAAATTGAGGAACGAATGTATTTTTTGGCCTGAATTACTGTATTTTCCGGACTATAAGTCACACAGGTTGGCTGTTCCTACCACTTATACTCCAGAGCGACTTAAACTGTTTATGTTACATAAACACTGGACACCTTTACTGTTCATGTTTATTTTTGTGTAGCTGAATAACCATTGTGTTAGCATATCTTACACCTATTCAGCCTGTTCTCTATTCTTTTATAGTTTGAACTTGCCTTCCAAGATGACGTAATGTCTGTTTTGGTCAAGTAGTTTGTAAAATAAATTACCTGCATAAAATGCGACTTATACTCCAATGCGACTTATGTATGTTTTTTCTACCTAATTATGCATTTTTGGCCTTGTGCAACTTATACTCCAGAGCGAAAATACGGTAATTAATTTCACACATAAGTGGTTAAATGAACTACGGCGATGATGTGCAGTATTCAACATATATTATTATATTATTATTATATTGCGTAATATGAGCGTAAAGGTGACCATAGGGGTGTTATTTCATGTCGAGAAGGCTCTAGTAATGTTAAAAAGAAGGTTGTAAACAGGTTTTCTGTGTTCGAACTACAAAATATTCAATTTATGAATAAATAATCTTACTTTTTGGAAAATCATTTCATCGCATTTAAATGTATTTGGTGTGTGAGGGATATTTAGCGACTTTTATTGCAAATGTTGAGGCAAAATCGGTTTAGAACATCAAGTCAAGCCGTGTGTCCAAAGCAAACATTTTCTGGGTGTCTCAACTACTCGTGATTTGGTGATACAACATATAGCCCAGAATATACATGTACTTTAATTAAAGCAGTCTTAGTTACATTTTGACATCCCTCCTCCCCATGTTTTTCAATTAATGGCCCTTTTGTGCCTGCAGGACGCAGCACAGAATCTAACACGGATGGCGGAAAAGTATCATGTGACAAATGTGGATTTTCTTCCCATGTCGCTTGCGTGGCTTTAATCACCAGCCTGCTTCACGCTTTGCAGCGCATACGGCGGCTGCGTGTCCCCAGTGATGTGGTCGGGGTAACTAATTAAAAAAAAAACACATAACAATATTATGAGCTGACCTAACGCTTCTCTGGGCGGTGATGAGTGAGGGCAAAGTTATTATTCTTTTGAACTCCTGCAGTGTGGGGGGAAGGCGGCAGACATTGAAAGCAGCATGACGTTGGCTGTTTGTTTCTTTTCTACTTTTTTAATTCCTTCCCCGCTGATTTATGGCTTGATAAGCTCATCTAATTGTCTTTTTTTCCCCAAATTGGGAATAATTTAAATACACTTAAAAGGCAGGGAGCGCTTTTCCCTGCCTTTACTTTCTATTTTTTTATTTCCAAAAACATTTAAAAAAATTTTAGGGTCCACAGAGGAAATGAAATATTTTACATGCTGAGACACTTGGACACATTTGATTTCAATCTTTTGAAAGACAACAAAGCGGTCCATTTTTAAAAGCTTGTGTCGTTTCCCCAAACTGGGAGTGTGGAGTGTACTCGTGTGTGTACATGTGTGCACGTGTGTAATGAGAGCAGTAAATAAAACATGGATACGACCGTGCTCTTTATTTTTTATTTAATTTTATTTTTTTAACAGGAGACGTTTCACCCACTTGCCTCAGAGTTTAACCTCTTTGTCAAAACTTTTCATCTTTCCATCTTCATGTTCAGCCATTTGTTTCTCTTCCCTGTCAGGCATAAACGCCACACAGCTCATCCGTATAATTAAAACGCCCTTGGAGCAATTTGCTGTAGAGATTCTAATATTTTATATTCCTGATGCTGGTATGCGGCACGTCAGTGTGGGAAGGCGGGCATGACAGCATCTCGCCGCTATTGTTCATTTGGGGAGAAAATGGGCCCAGGTAGTCAGGTTGGTGATGGAGCTATCGGCCAATTTATTCATTCAAGTGTCAGTTATACAGACAAATATGTGGGCCAGCGTTTTGGAGCCGTTACAGCCTGTCAACATAGCCAGAGTGCATTTGATCACAATGCCATGCAGCAAACCTCCACTTTTTCTCCACTTTGGATGTTCGCGTTTGAACCCGCTTCACTTATTGGGTTAGTGTGGACCAGCGGAACCAAATAGGGGGCCGCAGGCCACATCTGGCACACCAAAGGTGGTCGTTTGGCCGTCCAAACATTACCCACTTACGCGTCGCAAATTTGGGGAAAAAAGTGGTTTGGCTATTGCTCCCTCGCTATAGAAAATCTTACAAGATCTCAAAGTATTGCCAGATCCGGAAAAGTTTTCCAAGATCCAGAGAAGGCCTTGGGAAACTTTTGAGATCCCCTGAAAGGGTTGCATGATCTTGAGAAACTTTGAACCTGACAATTTGTTTGCAAGATCTTGGGAAACATTTGCAATATCCCAAGAACATCTTGATCTTGCGAGATCTTGAGTGATCCTGATAGTTTTACAAACTTTTGTGCGATCCCAAGAAACGTTTGCGAAATCTTGAATAATCCTGAAAGTTTTACAAACTTTTGTGAGATCTTGAGAAATGTTTGCAATATCCCAAGAAAGTTTGCAAGAGTTAGAGAAACTTCAGCAAGATCCAGTGAGATCCCAACAACCTTAAAAGATTTTGAGAAATGTTTGAGATCTCACTAAAGTTTTGTGAGAACGAGAAATTTGTGTCAGAACGCAAGTAACATTTTCAGCGAGACCCAGAGAAATATTTATTGTTGAGTTTTAAGAAATATAATTTCTGTTTAATTGGGACAATTAAGTATTTCTCTTTTTTTTTTTTTACAGATCCCAATAATTTATTCTGTGAGAGCCAGAAAAAACTATGGTGAGTATTGCAAGATGCAAGTATTGCAAGTATTGCTGAAAAAGTTTTACAAACTTTTGTGAGATCTTGAGAAATGTTTGCAATATCCCAAGAAAGTTTGCAAGAGTTAAAGAAACTTCAGCAAGATATTACAAGATCCTGAGAAAATCATACAAGATCCTGAGGCTCCTTTTTGAGGCCCTGAGAAAGTTTTGCAAGATGCCCAGAAAGTGTTTTCTGATCTTCAGAAATTTTTGCAACAGCCTGAAAAACTTTAGCATGATCTCGAGAAACTTTTGCTCCCTGCTATATCGCAGTTCATCAGAAAGAAATTAATTGATAAATGATGGCTGATTTGGTGGCATACTATGGTCTATTATTAGTAAAAAAATATATAGAAATACAAGTGGTATGTAGTATTCTGGTATGTAATAGTACATATATAAGGTAGTAGGTACCTTAGATCCTCGGTTCCCAAAGTGAGGTAGGCATTTCCCCAGGGGAACAGCAGTTGTCATGGGGGTACGTGAATAACAATGAAAAACAACTCGCATCCAACACTCACAATTGTGTTACCTGAACGCCTCATAGAGCAGACAGAGCATAAAGTTGTTCATTGCTCTGTGAGTTACATGAAAGTCAGTAAGTTGGATGATTATGTGTGTAAGATTAAAAAATTATTTTATATTGGTTTTCGTTTTATATATTTATAATTTTATATTGGTGAAAACCTGTCAATGCACATCAAAAGATACGCAGGACCAATACTCATCTATTTCAGTGCTCATACCAAAATTTGACCATGCAAAATACACATCTTTGAATCACAATTATTTACTGTCAAATTAATTAACCAATTAATCATGGTCAATATTTCAAGTTATCACTAAAAAAGGTTTGTTTTTGTGTGCAGGCGTCGGTCTTAATGTCATAAACTACATGAAGTTATGAAGTCAGCCACGGCATGTCCAACATGATGGAGTGGAAGATGTTCTCCTCCCATTCTGTGCGAAAGTGGTAAGTTTTTGGTTCTTTTTTAAAGGAAAAGTGCACTTTTTTAAAATTTGCCCATCATCTATAATCTTTGCAGTATATGAGAAATGAACACATATCCTTTCTGTCTCCTAAAGATATAAAAATAGATAAAAGAGGCAGCTAAGGATGTACTGAATGGGATGCACCTATTCCACCAAAAAGCCTTCTGAAAAAACCTCCAAAAAGCGCCAACAATGTTCCATTTACATAATGCGACCTGCATATGAACTACAACAACATTATTATAAAAGTACGCACTCTGAGCTGATAAAATAAGTCTACAAGGTACATTTAAGGATATATATATAACGGAAGAAAATGAATTTGGTAAAAAAAAAAAATACAAGTATTTTATAGGGCCCTCTGTAAATGTGTTTTACCTGGGGCTTTGCAGTGGTATCAATCAGTCTGGGGCTGCATGAGTGCTCCCGACGCTGGGGAACTGCGGTTCATTGAATGAAACCTAAATTCCAACATACGATGACATTCCCTTCGGAAAATGACAACATAAGTTACAGTGAGGTTTTTCCAAAACATTTGAGGTTTTGTTTCGTGTATGATGAAATATCTCTGCAAGATCCTGCTATAGAGCTGCGTATCTTTTGTTGTGCACCAATTTTAGCCTGAGAGGCATGCAATAGCAGGCGGTGCACACCATTGTCTTAACCTCAGGTGCTCCCTGTCAGTGAGAGTTTGACGTAACTAAAGACGTAACTAAAAGACCAACACAACGTTCCTTTGCACGGGTTGCAACACCAACCATCAGATGCAAAAGTGCTCTGTGAAGTAACATATTGACAGACCATAAATTGGTTAAAATACCTCAAATACTGCATATGCTGTCCTCCATTCACCTGTATCTCAACAAGGAGTTTTTAGTACTTTGAGGTAATGAAAATGATACACAAGGGGATTTTTAAGCATGTAACGTAAATCCCAGTATTTCCTTCCAAATATAAAAGTTGGTTTGGCCCACCATGGGCAAGCAGCTGCTCAAGGAGAACCAGACCGACTTTCACGCAATAGGCCTCTTGGCGTCACTCCATCAAAATAAAGTGCCACATCAAAGTGGGAAACTGTTGTCTACAGTGTTTGCAGGGATCTGGCTGGAAGTATATAATTTACTACCGCTAGGTTGTATTTTCATTTAGCGGGGGGGGGGGGGGGTGTTTTGCCATGAATCAGGCCGTTTACATCAGTAGAGAAAGTCTGGAAGGTTTTTTGTTGTGACAAAGGTAGATTTTCAACCATCTACACATGCAATAATTATTGTTGTGTGCGCAGTCAGAAAGCTGAGGTGTTGTGTGCTGGGAGCTCCAGCCTGGTTTTGCGGATTATGCTTCTGGCTGGAGTTTGCAGGTTGCATCCTTGGAGTCAGTGAGGCATATGAGCCCCCACGGAGATTCAACCGTGTGGCCAACATGCTAACCAGTAGGCATAGTATATTGAGTTTGCCTTTTGGCTCAGATCCCTCTTCACCATGACAGTCTTTATCACTGCAAATTCCGCACCAATCCACCTGTTGTTCTCACCTTCCATCCATCCCGCACTCGTGACCAAGACCCCACGTTACTTAAAATCCCCCATTTGGGGCAGGATCACATCCCACTCCATCCCACTCCAAGCAGGAATCATATACGTTTAGTACTCTACTTGGCATACATTTATGCTATGGAGGTAATGTTTGCTGAAGAAATGTTTTTAAATTTAATTACATTTTCTACGACTTATCTTCAGGCGAGAGGCGGGGTACACCCTGGACTGGTGGCCAGCCAATCACAGGGCACATATAGACAAACAACCATTCACACTCACATTCATACCTATGGACAATTTGGAGTCGCCAACTCAGGTCTCCTAGCTGTGAGGTCTGCGCACTAACCACTCGTCCACCGTGCAGCCAAGAAAAGTTGTGAAACTCATTTTATATTCACACACATACACTACCACTCAAAAGATGACTTGGCTTGTCTGAGATATGGCTTTTTCTTGGCAGTCCTGCTATGAAGTCCAGCATCCTGAAGTCGCCGCTTCACTGTTGATACTGACACTGGTGTTTGACGGCTACTATTTAGTGCAGCTGCCAGGTGAGCTGTGAGGCGTCTTTGTCTTAAACTACACATTCTCAGATATTTGTCTTCTTGCACAGTTGTGCATCATTTTTCTGTCCTTGTTAGACCCAGTTTGTGCTGCTCTCTGAAGGGAGTAGTTAACAGCATGGTAAGAGATTTTAGTTTAGATTTTTAGATGGCTTTTCTAATCCTAATCATCTATTAGCCTTATAAAATGATGAACTTGGATTAGCAGCCATACCAGGAGATTGATGCAGAGGACTGACAGTTGTTGATAGTAGGCCTCTATGCAAAAATGTACATCCTTCTTTGAAAATCATCTCATTCATTTTCATTGTTTGTGAAATGGAAGAAAAATGTTTGTCAAATGCATGAAAATGTGTTTTTCTTTGGAAAACAAAGAAATTTGCAAGTGATCCCAAACTTTTGAGCGGTAGTGTATGTCACAGCAGGTCCAGGTTCAGGGTTTGTTGACACAATGCAGAGTGGCCTTGAAATAAAAAGCATTTATATTTTTTTATTATATACTGAGTAGTAGTCATGTTCATCGTCATACTGAAGGATTTAAAATAAGCTTCAGATGTTTGTAATCAGCATCAAACCAAGCATATCACATCTAGCTCAGGGCTAAATCTGTGATAAGTCACTTGTTGATCGTTCCCGGGGAGAAAGAAGCATGCAGGTTTATTTTGGAGGTAATAACTATTGTTGTATTTTCGGTACCTCTTCCATTAGAGATGAGCAAATAAATACAGAGCAAGGTAGGAACTCGTCAACTAATTGGTTGAAGGGAGTAAAAAATAATGATGGTTGTTTTTCCCAGGCCAGTGTTGTGCTTTGACTCTCGCTTCCAGTTCCAGAGAGAAGCATCTCTGTTCACTTATTGGAGCCAAATGAGGTGAGGTGGCGTGCTGACTTGATGATGGAAAGCACCGCGGCCAGCAACCGGTAGTCTGGCTAATGACACCTTCAAGGAAATGTGCCACCAATTATGAATTGAGTTATAGCATCCATGGCTGCAGACTGAAAATGAAAGTCTTAGCATGTGACATTTGGCACACCTTTCCTTCATATCCTGACACTGTGGGGAGAAAACCATGCCTTGCACTCTCCTTCTCATCCTTCGGTGACTGATGCAGAGGGGGAAGTGGGACCCTGACCCACTCTTGACTTGGGGAAATTGCTGTGACCTCTGTGCACTTTTGGGAGGAAGCCAAAGCTGGCACGTAGAGGCCAGAGCGCTGTGGTTGCCTCCACTCACCCCGAAGACCTTTGGCAGGCCTTCAGCCAATTATACAAACACATACACACACTCCTGTTGGATGGATTGAGTTACCGCCCTTTTAGAAGCAATGTCTGCCTCTGTTTTGCATCCTCTCCCCATTTGCATCATGGGAGCAGAAGAATGTCCCACTCATTAACACCATCAGGCTTCTCGTACAAAAGGTCTGCATTCATGAGTCATCCTGGAGACCAGATGTTTTTGTCATGTGTGAATGTGTGCGTATTTGGTGGGTGGAGAGGCGTTTTAGGTGTTGAGGCCCGATGGATCAGCCCATGTGTGTGCCTGGGCCCTCCGGGGCTTTGGCGGTGCACAGGTCACCATAGAAAAGTGGAGGTGGGAGGACCAAACACGCTCCTGCAACACGCTTGGGAAAACATGTATGTGCATTTAACATGTCATGTGATTAATGTTAACCTGAACAAGCCATGCTCTGTGTATTTTTCTTACATTCAAGCTGAGAAAATATACTGATTTGAGCATGAATGCAAGTACACATATTTGTCTAAGTATTTTGGCCTTTGGTCCACTTGGATACATTGTTTCTGTACTGTGAAGACCGTAGAAAGAAAACCGTCAGCGTGATTAAAGGTGCATGGTTCAGACAATGGAGGCTGTATGCATGAACAATATTTAAAGTCCGATTGACTCGTTCAGTCATGTTTGTTTGGGGGTGGTAGGCTGTGGTCAGCTTATGGGACACTCCCCAAGCTTCACACAACCGGGACATCAACTGACTAGTGAACTGGGGGCCACGGTCGGACACCATGTATTTAGGAACCCCCCATCGGGTGAAGATGTCGTTCTTCAAGATTTGGCATACCTTGGGGGTTTTAGCATCCCTCAGTGCAAAAAGCTCCACCCATTTTGAGAAGTAGTCCACCACCACCATCAGTACCGAGTTCCGGGCCCTGCTGAGTGGGAATGGCCCCATGAAGTCCACTCCAATCATCTCCCCAGGGGCCTTGACCTCAGGGGACTGAAGATGTCCGGCAGGCTTGCTGTTAGGGCTTTTGTACTGTGACACATACTACATGCCCTGACTTGGCTCCAAACATCTCCTCGGACCGTTGGCCACCAAGCCACTTCCAGAACTTTTAGGAGGGTCTTTGTCCTCCCCAGATGGCCACCGAAGGGGCTGTTATGGAAGTAGGCCAGGAACAGTGGTACCAGGGTACCGGGCACTACGAGTTGGTACTTGAAGCCACCGTGCTTCAATGGTACTCCTCGGTACCACACACCTTGTTGAAGTTGATAGTGGATGCGCCCCGGCTTAGGATGGTCAACCGAGGGTCCACACTCCAGGCAAGTTGGATCCATTTTCTGGGCTTCCGCAATGTCTTGGAGCGTACCTGGGAGGTCCGACCATTAAGTTTTTGGGACAGCTAGACATACTTCCCCTTCTGATGACTGGGGTGCACGGGACAGGGCATCGGGCACCACATTGCAGCATCCTTTCTTGTAATGGACCCTGAAGGAGAAACTCTGCAGCCTCAGAGTCCACCGTGAAAGCCGAGGCGACGTCTTGGGGCAGTTGAATGCCCATGAGAGGGCGCTGTGATCTGTGAACACGTCGAAGGTGGTCCCCTCAAGAAAGTGTCTCCACTTTTCAACAGCCCAAACAACAGCCAGGCATTCCTTTTCTGCAGTGGAGTAACGGACTTCCGCACCATGGAGGGCTCTGGAGGCAAAAGCAATGGGCCGTTCCTCGCCTTCCACGCCCTGCATCAGGACCGCTCCCAGGCCTACGTCGCTGGCATCACAGTGGACCTGGAAACTGACGTGTGGATGGGGTTGCGCAAGGACTGGCGGTGACTGCAGCAAGGCTTTGAGGTGGTTGAAGGCCTCTTGGCAGCTTGGGCTCCATTCCCAAGGCACATCCTAGGCGCTGCGAAGTCAGCCAGCCTGGGGATGAATTTGTGGTACCAGCCCACCAACCCCAGAAACCTCTGGAGACTTTTCAGGTCCGTTGGCGGCGGGTAGGCAGTAATAGCCGAGATCTTAGCTGGATCCACCTCCACCCCTTTCCCGGAAATCAGATGTCCCAAAAAGGTGAGCTGGCGTTGGAGTAAGTGGCGCTTTTTTACATTGAGAGTCAGGTTTGCTTGATGTAATTTTGCAAACACAGCGTCAAGGTCGAGGAGATGTTGTTCTTCTGTCTTTGAGAATACAATGATGTCGTCAATGTACACGAAACAGGTCCTCCCTCTCAGCTCACCCAAGACGGTCTCCATCAACCGCTGGAAGGTATCCCCGGCGTTCCGCAGTCCAAAAGGCATAACCTTGAACTGGAACAAGCCTAGGTGGGTGGTCATGGCAGTCTTCTGCTTGCACTCCACATCCATAGCCACTTGCCAGTATCCACTCTGCAAGTCCAGGGAGCTGAAATAGGTGGCACCGAGCAGGGACTCCAATATCTCATGGACCAGGGGCATGGGGTATGCATCATGCAGTGTTTTGGCATTGAGGCCCCTGTAATCCACGCAAAACCGGGGTGTCCCATCCTTCCGGGGAGTCAGCACTACAGGAGATGCCCACGGTGATGTTGATGGCTCGATTACCCCATTGGCCAACATTTTCTTGATTTGCTCTTCGATTATCTGCTGTTTTTGGCAGGACACCCTGTAAGCCCTCCGCCTCACCGGCACCTCATCGGTCGTCCTGATTTTATGGGTAATGGTCCGGGTGGCACCAGTGGTCTCAGTCCAAACGTTTGGCCACTTCTGCAGCAGCGGCCTCACAACTTCAGGCTGAGCCTCAAAGAATGGAATGTTGGATGGGTGGCCTTTGGGCTCCTCGACAACAGCCATGTAAAAATTCACAGAAGATTGAGTGTGATTCCAGTGTAGTTTATCTCGGGTTTTGTTGAGAAACCTAAACTCTTTCCCACCTGACATAGCATATTTGTGGAGATGAGGTTTCAGTGTTATCTCAGTCAGGGCCATGAAGTCAAGACCTAGGAGCAGCGGCATACACAAATGGTTGTCAGGCATCACATGCACTACCAGTGTGCCGTGGAAGTCCTGCAGGGTGAGGAGCAGGGTGGCTTTTCCAAGGGCCCTGTTCTCTTGCCCATTGGCCATGATGAACCTTGGAATTCCGCTTGGCTCTAGGATTTCCCCCTCCTTCCTTATTGCCTTCCACAAGGAGTGACTCATCAAGGAGTAGGAGCACCCAGAGTCAAGGACTGCATCCCCATGCGACCCTCACAGGCTTACAAACACGACCAAAAGGGCTTGTTCTCCAACTGCAAAGGCGAGGTCGGCTGCTGTGCTGCAACTTGACCCCTGCTCCGCCTTCTTGCCCGGCCTTTTCACTGGGTTAGCCTGTTGTACACGACTCCAATAGTCCTTGGTGTTACTCCAGTCGCTCTCAATCAGGGAGCCAACCTTAACCATCTGGTCCACTGTGGATACGATACCCCGCAATCCGCTGGCCACTCGGGTTACAGGCACCGAGTATGCGCCGCACGATTTCCTCTTCCTCCATGTCGGGTCTCCATTTCAGGCACAGGGCGCGGTAATCATACGCAAAGTCACGCAAACACTGATTGGGGGTTTGCACATTGGAAGGGAGCTGCTCTTCGATCTCAGATTGGTAGTCCGTGGGTAAAAAAGCCTCAAGAAAGGACTGCTTGAAGGTAGCCCAGCATGTTATTTTACTGCGGGCAGCCAACCACCAGCTCCGTGCAGGTCCCTTTAGGACTGCATTGAGGGTTCCCACCAGTTCGGCATCACTCAGAGGCCTGAGAGCCAGGAAGTTCTCACATTGCTCAATGAATTCTGTTACATCAGCGGAACTCCTGGACTCTCCAAACTGGGGAAACTCCATCCTTATAGGGGGTCGCGCTGTGACCGCCGGCGGAATGGGAAAGGTGGCATCGATGGCGGGTGGCTGGTTGCTGCCTGACGCTGGAGGTGCAGGGGTGGAGAAGCTAGCAGGTCTCCAAGGCAGGCGACTCTTGGTCAGGGTCTTCTTAAGTGCTTCATCCCACCTTGCATCTTGGCGTTTCAAGCAGGCTAAGACAACTTGATCAAAATGTTGTAGCTTGGTGCCGTCATTCTGCCGTCATCGTCTCCATTGCCGCTCTAAGCCCCTCCTCTCGACTGAGTGTGCTGTCCACGGCCTCCTTGAGCCTGTTCTCCAACACGTCCACCTTTTGTTGGAGGGCCTGAAAGTGTTCCATGTACAGCCCTGTTTCGTCATCGCCCTCATCAGCCTGTGCTGCGTCCTGATCTGGCTGGTCCAAATACATGGACCCTAACAGGCTGGACAGTTCTGTGACTGCTGTGTGGCTATGCCTGTAAGTGACATGTCGGCAGGGCTCAAGGAGCGGTGTCAGGTCCTGGGCTGCTTCAGCCCCGTCCACCCTGTCGTCCTCGTCTGACCCCTGCTGGCTGGAAGCTGACATAACTCCGGTTTATGTATGCAAATGTGTTGTGCTGTATGTTAGGCTTTATGTAAAAGTAGTTGAGTGCCAATATGTGTGGATGGAAAAACAGTGGAAATACCTAGGCCAAAATTGCTTACTGTATAAATTAGCCTTGTACAAAATGCGCGTTCCCGTGAATGAGGGCGCAAATGCCCGTGTGTGTGCGTGCGTAAATGTGCGCGAGCTGATCTTGTTCCAGAACACAACTAGTCGGAACGCAGCGCGCGCGTAATGTTAACCCTCCCCAAATGTATATACAAGAAGCACTGAAAAACTTATGAAACGACAAGGAGCGCTGATATCAATACTACTACAACCCCGGTCCCCCGTACTAGCCACCACTCTGTAACGATCGCGCCCTCCTATAGAGGTAACGAGGCTACAACGCAAGAAGGTCACGGGGGGAGCGGATATCAGCTGTAAGAAAAAAGGAAGGACTGTCGAAAATGTTGGGTTGCCACACCACGGCAGTTTAATTGCACCAAAACAAACCCCGCATGTCATCCCCTCCCAACCAACCTAACTGACTAACCAACTAACTAACTAAACATCCCTCCCGCCAACAAAGACAATAATGAAACACCCAAATTAATCCCGAAAGTTTACCCCCCACCCCGCAAATGTCCCAAAGTTCCCGAAGAGTCAGTGCTTGTCTATAAAACAGAGGTGAAAGCCGCAGTTCCACTCACGGGCGCGCATCCACTTCTCCGTCCGATCCCTGGGTCCGGAACCTTGCCCACAGTCCAATTGCTCAAGCCAGGAGGGAAAAGGGAATCCCGTCAGGTGTCGCTTGACAAAGTTGGCCCTCGTGGCTAAAACGCCGGCTCTCAGCATCCATTTACGTGTGTGACATCACATTTTTTCCTCTTCCTCCAACCACCCCGGCGCGCTGGAAGAGCCTCCTTAAATACGCTCCCCCTACAGGCAAGTCTGCTCCCTGCAGTCGCTCTTGCCGATGGGGAGGATGCATGATAACAATGATTATGCACGTACATATGGCCCTGTACCTGTTCCCCCGAACACATATCATGACAGTAGCTTTCTTACAGCAGATATATTGTAGCGACGCACTTATGGACCCCACTACCTCTGCTGATGGACTTCTGTGGCCATTACACTCTTACCATGCTGTTAACTACTCCCCTCAGAGAGCAGCACAAACTGGGTCTAACAAGGACAGAAAAACAATGCACAACTGTGCAAGAAGACAAATATCTGAGAGTGTGTAGTTTAAGACAAAGACGCCTCACAGGTCGTCACCTGGCAGCTGCACTATATAGTAGCCGTCAAACACCAGTGTCAGTATCAACAGTGAAGCGACGACTTCAGGATGCTGGACTTCATAGCAGGACTGACAAGAAAAAGCCCAAGAAATTTCCAAGTGATCCCAAACTTTTGAGCGGTAGTGTATGTCATCAATCAAGTATGTATATAACGGTATGTTTTCTCATACAGGTGAGATAGGGGACATTTTTGTTTGTTTTGGGGTTTGAGGGACCCCCAGTAGGGGGAAACTGTATGCTTGAATGATCCCAGTGCTGCGGATTAGCAAGACTTAATGGCCACAAAGCTAGACAAGCACCTAACCAAACAATTCAATACTGTTCGAGAATATTTTAATAAAAGTCACCTCAGCACAAGGATATGTGACTGATAAATACACGTCATTGTCATCTCTTAAAGGACTTATATCAATGAGAACAAGATATCACTACTCCTCCCTCTGACCGTGATGCTGTGTCATTGTATATGTTTCAGTAACAAACCATATTTTCCTGACACCAAGCCGACTTCATCAGCATATGCTGGAAGACTAGGTAGGACAGCGCTAGTCTGAGGGGATGGTGCAAAAGTATTTTTTAAAAAAGCCATATCTCAGACTGGCCCAAAAAAATTTCCAAACTTTTGAGCGGTAGTGTAGGTCCCGATGAGTACCGTAATGTTGAGCACCTTAACTCTCACTTTTACACAAACATAACTTTCACTTTGTCCCTCCATGTTCCCCATGAATAAAATAAATGGAACTGTGTGATGGATAGATTACTTCTCCAAAGAGACAAAGAACCAGGAAGAAAGGCCAAAGAGGAGATCCATTATGAAGTGCGTCCAATATATGTGCTTTGGAGTCTGATGGAAAAGAAAACGATCTTTGAGACATTATTTTCCCTCATTATACAAGTAGTGGAATAAAAGAACAGAAGCAGCATGTGCTTTCCTCCAATGGGCCATATTGCGCTGACACGTTTCAGTGAACCCATGATGAAGTTCACCGCTGAAGGAAGGAGTCGGTCGCCGCAGCTAACGGGCCTCCTGCGCTGTAATCGAGCTGTTGATAAGGAAAGCTATCTTCCTGTGCACCGCTAAGCAGTTACCACATGATTTTATGAGAGCCACGCTCATTTATGAGCGCAATCAGTTGCAAGCCAACGCCCCACAGGATGCCAGCGTTAGCGCCCCTCTTTGTGCTATGATGATGGACCGGCGGTTCAACGGCGTTATTGAAGCGCTAGTGGCTGTCCAGGGAGTAATACATTGATAACAATATCAGCTCATAAAGACCGGATGGTGTGGTAAAGGTCACTCCCGTTGCTTGCCTGTGCTCGCTATCTCCGACCCGACCTTTCTCGTCTCTCCGGCAAAGCTCTAGCTTTGCTGTTGGAGTTTTTTAAAAAGTTTTTGTTGGGAACATTCCCGACCATTACTTGTGTCAGCCCCTCGAATTACTCTGCTGAGAACTCGGACTTATGGTGAGAGATTATATTCACTATAACAATTCACTATATATATATATATACTACTATATTCACTATAACAATAAAAAAATATATATATATATATATATTTTTTTTTTTTACAACCCCAAAGATTATATTGATTGATGTTCCTCACATAACGCAAATCATCAAATAGCGTCAATAAAAATATAATATATATATATACGTATATATATACAGTATATATATATATATATATATTATATCGATATCGGTCGATGAATTACTACTTATTACGATACTATTTTCATTTCCCGGCAAATTTCTAGTCTTTTATGATATAATTAGTTCCGTTAGTAGATACCCGGTTATTATGATAATCCGGTTACTACGATGCCCTTTTCATCTCCCGCCAGCCAATTTGGTCTGCTTATATCGATACAAAAGCAGCTTAAATCAATCTTTGCTTAAGGATTTCAATACCAAAAAAGAACACGGCGAACGGCTGCTTCCAGTCAACTTTATTTTTCACACTTCCACCACCAGAGCGCAGCACACACACCGATTCCCGCACTTCCTGGTTCACAGGTCATGCTCAACCCGCCCCACATAGCTGGCCAAACACATGCCTGAACAGAAGAACCAACTGACATAGCATACACACCTATTCCAACGAAGACACAAGCGTACAAATACATGTATTTAATTGTGTTGTATTCAGATATCTTTTTATCGCTTGCAATAATCACTGTTTTTCATATGTACATGCTGGCGTTCGTTGGTTCTTCTGTTGCACACCAGGGTGTACCCCGCCTCGCCCAAAGACAGCTGGGATAGGTTCCAGCACCCCCCGCGACCCTCGTGTGGATAAGCGGTAGAAAATTAATGAATGAATGCTTCTTCCTACTCCTTTTGGACATGTGGAACTGTGAACTGATTATGTGATGCATTCAATTGTAATCTGATGCATGTTGAAATGAAATAAAATCATTACCCTTACCATTACCCGTCACCCTCAGTGAGTTTCTCCATCTCGCCGGCTCAGGGTGGCGAAGGCTGCCCTCTCGATTTGCAAGGAAGAGGGAATGTCATGTTTAAAGTGGAGTTAGAGGTATGGTGACAGGCCAGACAGAGGGAACAGATGGCGGCGTGACATGCCCAAGGACATCTGGCACGCCGCTGTCGGGAGCGCTGGATTTAAAACCTGACACTTTTTTTTTTTTAATTTTTCCTTCACTGTCTTTCTTCCGTTTGCTTCTCCTGCGTCTTTCATTGATGATTTCTCCTTGAACTCTCACTTTTTTTCCTCTTTGGTAATCTCTGGACTTCCCTTGTTGATCACACTGTCGCAGGGTGGCAGAGGTTGCACTTATGTGCTGCTAAGATTAGCTTCAGCACAATGCAACGGCCCTGACTATAGAAATATATCCTGACGGTCGAGTGGTTAGCCTCACAGCGAGGAGACCAGGGTTCAATTCCACCGTCGGCCATCACCTCCCACATTCCAAAAACATGCTAGGTTAATTGGCCACTCCAAATTGTCCATAGGTATGAATGTGAGTGTGAATGGTTGTTTGTCTAGATGTGCCCTGTGATTGGCTGGCCACCAGTCCAGGGTGTAACCCGCCTCTCGCCCAAAGACAGCTGGGATAGGCTCCAGCATCCCTGTGACCCTCGTGAGGATAAGCAGTAGAAAATGACTAAATGAATGAATGAATAATCATAACATTGAGGAAAAATAATTTTAGCAGCATAGTTAACATTAATAAGTATGTAATAATGACTTCATTAGGACTAATAAGGCAGTGTTCCCACTTTAGATCCAGTAGCTGCAGGGCAGCATTGTTAACATTAATACAGTAAATATAAGCTTTTTTATTAGCATTTATATAGCATTATTAATACTAATAGGCATATAAGAATCTCATTTAACAATCTTATTAACTTTAATTACTACTTATTAAGGCTTATTACAAGCACCTTAATGTAAAGTGTTACAGCATAGTTTAATTATTAAAGAAAACACTTTTTTAAAAACATAATAAAGTAATGTAGCTTTTGGAAACTTGGGTTGATTCTAGTAGTATGAGGAAAAATGTCATTTTAGTAGCATGGAGTTAAAATATTAAATAATTTTTAAGTTGCTGTATTTTCACAAATAATGGACAATTATGTTGGGGAAAATGATAATATTATGGGAAATTTCCAAATGTTATAATATGAGAAAATATTCTGCTTCTGTCTCTGAAAATACAGTGCTATTTTTTATACATTATCTACACATGTTTATGTATAATATCATACATTTCACGGCAATGTAACCTATGTACATTGTGGAGCAAATGGGAGACTAGAATAACCTGTTCAATAGAATATTCTCAGTGCCTTCTTTTTTGAACCCGCTGTCCTTTAGTGATTGCCCAAATTCTTACCTGTTGTTCCTCAAAAAAGACATGCCCACTCTGCACAGCAAACACACATATTGTTTCCTTTCCTTGCCATGCTCTATTGGACTCCCCTGCAGTAATGTTCCATGGTAGACTTTGCCTCCAAAAGTCAAAGAGTCCTGCTGGAAGCAATGTATAAAGGATCCAACTGACTTTTAATTACCTGTGCAGCCATGCCTGCAAGGCTGTGCATTGCAAATCCTGACCAGGAAGGAACAGTATGCATGCCATGTCGCATCACACAGCGTCTTTGTCTTGCGGCTAATTTCCAACAGAAGCATAAAGTCAAGACGGAGAGAGAGAGAGAGAGAACAGTAGGTCAAAAATGTTTCTTATTTACCAACTGCTGAGGCCTTGGAGCATCAGCTCAAGTGGATCGGGACAGAACCTGATGTTCCCTAAACCTTGTCAGAAGGCGTCATCTCAGCAGGAAGAACCGTCGTAATGAAACAACCTTGACTTTTTGGCTTTTTGGCCAGATATGGAATTTGGATTTAATTCTATTACATTTTTTTCTTGGATTTCATTTTTTGGGGAAACAAGGTAGCGGGTAGCCCAGTGGTGCTATTTCATCGAGTGTCCAGCCGACAGGCTCCAACTGGGCCCCCACTCAGGGATACGACTTCCACTGCCTTGTGGTTTACCATTGGTTTGGGAAAGGCTAAGAGAGTAAACCCTAAGAGAAATCCAAAGTGGAGCCCCTGAGGTGGTTTTGCTGACAGTAACTGTATTGACTCATCCAAGGACAAGTGGGGGATTCTGACGACTAAGCACCCCAGGATCACCACAACCTTCAGCCTTGCATGTTGCGGACATTGGCTACACACCTGTAGAACATCCCACACTGTGCTACAAAGATATCTGTAAACGGGCAGGCGGCATGGATGCAGCAAACCTGGAAACAACATCCTCAGATCATCAGTTGGCGGTCCACCGAAGAAGCAGAACTGAGGAGAGAGACCAGTTGGGAAGAACAGAAGTTCAGGGGACAGCAGAGACTACATTCTGCACCCAGTACCACCCAGGCCATTTTCATTCCAGCAGGACTCTTTGACTTTTTGACTTTTACCTCCAGCAACTGTATCTGTACCTGGGACTGTAGCTACTGCCCAATCACAGTACAGCACTACCCTGGACTTCTGAGACTGACGGATGCCAACATTAAATTGAGCAACATTAGGACACTCACACTCTGATTCTTGCCGCCTTGAAGTCTCGTAAATTTGGGGACAATGTGCTTGATGGTGGTTCTCAAGTTTTTGGACTAATTTTCATGCCGGTTTTTCAACATTCATTATTCGGACTGTCTTTGGTTATTGATGTTATGTTATATTTTGTAATACAATAATATTCAAGGGCTGCACGGCGGTTGAGTGGTTAGCGCACAGACGTCAAAGCTAGGAGATCTGAGTTCAATCCCACCCTCGGCCATCTCTTTGTGAAGTTTACAGAAGTTCTCCCCGTGCATGCGTGGGTTTTCTCCGGGTACTCTGGTTTCCTCCCACATTCCAAAAACATGCTAGGTTAATTGGTCACTCCAAATTGTCCATAGGTATGAATGTGAGTGTGATTGGTTGTTTGTCTATATGTGCCCTGTGATTGGCTGGCCACCAGTCAAGTGTGTACCCCGCCTCTCGCCCGAAGACAGCTGGGATAGGCTCCAGCACCTCCGTGACCTTTATGAGGATAAGCGGTAGAAAATGAATGAATGAATGCCTGTTCTGGGATAATTCAAACCTGCATGGCGTAATGTAATGTCTCACTGAATATTACAGTAACATTACTGACACCTAGTGACCAGTGTAGAACACTACACTTCATCAACGTCTTTGAATGTGTCTTCTGAATGCCTTTATATTGTTATTGCATTTAATTTACATTTTCATGTTTGAAAATGCTCATTTTCGACCAAAAATATATAAAATGTGTACATTTTTGACAAATAATTGGCAAAATCTAACCACAAAACAGCATGATTCATTTATTAGTATATAAGAAAAATGTAGATGTTTGTGTGGAAAATTGAATGTGAGTGTGAATGGTTGTTTGTCTATATGTGCCCTGTGATTGGCGGCGACCAGTCCAGGGTGTACCCCGCCTCTTGGCCCGAAGACAGCTGGGATAGGCTCCAGCACCTCCCGTGACTCTCATGAGGAAAAGTGGTAGAAAATTAATGAATGAATGAATCATTTTCAATCCATACAGACGAGCTATTCTATATTGAAATTAAAGGCATCTTTGAGTATCTCATTGAGTGTCCTGGTTTCCGATAATCGAAAAACGGTCAACCTTTACTGAATGAGAGTTTAACAGCACTCGTCTTTGAGCTAAAAGTCTGGGTTGTCAAATTGTCATGTTCAGCAACACCAGCTTGCATCTGTAAACCTCACTCTTATCCAAGTGATGGTGGCCACCCACATACCCACTGGTTTAGGGCGGTGGTCACCTACGTAACCCGCAGAGCTCAAACTGTTGAGCAGCGCGAGCCATCTAGCTAAAAGCCCAAGCTCTCAACTCGCTGTCTAGCGCAGCTCTGAAGGCACCAGAGAGTGACCAGCTCATCCGTCATGCTTGTAAACAGAAGTTGCAACATTGTCCGGTCGGCCCGTGAGATCCAAAAATGCGACATTTACAAGCCCTTGTAACAAAGCCTAACCAGGTGAGAGTCGCCATGACAACAGCCTCCTGAAGTGACTATCGCAAACAAACACACAAACTTGGCTCCCATAAACCTTGTTTAAGGTCAGAGTCCAACCCCCTACCTCCTTACTCTCGCCGGTCTCACAGCCTGTGTTGTGTTCATTAGCATGTGTTTATTTGTCGACACCGACGCAGTGTTTGTCATTGCTGTTGCTCAGGCTCCGTGATTATGCCTGTTGTTGTGGGCTTTTTTTCCCTGGCAGAGGGTGGTCTGAATATTAACAAGATCACAATGCAAGGCCTGATTAGTATTGAATGCAGCGTAGACGGCAGTTCTCTATCCAGGGTGATGCCGTTGTAAAATTGCGATGAAAGTGAGCGAGGGAGCGTGAAGGAGGGCGGCGCAGAGGGAAAAACACTTTCAAATCTTCTCATCTACAAAGGTTATTTTGTGAATAGTAAGTCTTTCAGCATAAAACCGCGTGTTTTTCCTTGAATAGAAATATGCCTCGCCACAAACGGTGCATATGGATGTATTTACAGTTCCTCTTTGTTCTTGCACTGTTCAGTGTGTAATGTTGAGACTTGAAAAAATTTCGCGGAGGACCCGAACAGAATCACAAGTAAAGAGGAGCATCATCTTTATACTTCTATTACCCAATATAGTAAACATAATAAGACAAAATAGGACATACTAAACTTAGACAACCTGTTTACCACCTTCTAAATACAATTTTAAACATTATGAAAGCACTCGAAATATGAAATACACCCTACAGTCATCTTTATACTCCTATTATCCAATATAGTAAACATAACACAAAATAGGCCATCCAAGACTAAACTAAACTTGGCTGCTAATCCAAGTTAATTGTTTTATAAGGCTAATAGATGATTAGAAAAGCCATCTAAAAATCTAAACTAAAACTAAGATCTCTTACCATGCTGTTAACTACTCCCTTCAGAGAGCAGCACAAACTGGGTCTAACAAGGACAGAAAAACGATGCCACAAACTGTGCATATGGATGTATTTACAGTTCCTCTTTGTTTTTGCGCTGTTCAATTTGTAATGTTGAGGCTTAAAAGAATTATTTTCATCCCTGACTGCTGTTAGTACATACTGTGTTTGCAACAAAAATTAAAAAAACAAAAGGCTAATCTTGTGTGTGCGCGCACGTGTGAGCCACTGCAGCGTCAAGGACAGGTTGCAATTTTGCGGGGGGGAACCCAAAACTGATGAGTTTTCACTTTTACTGCACTTGATAGTTCCAAGCGCTTGTTGGAGGCATCAAAATTGGGCTGCTAATGACACGCCGGGGGCTGCCTGCAGGAAAAGTGGCGTTTTCATCATCCAACTTGCGAATCCGCGAGGACTTTGGGTGCAACAGCGTCGGCTGACTTGGAATTTGGGTTTCTGTTTTTGCAAGGTTGTTTCACAGTTGGAGGACTCCTTAAGCAGACCCCTTCGGGTGCCGCCAAGAGGACTTGAGAGTGAAATATACATGTATCCTTTTTGATGGTACTTCTTCTTTTACGGTACTTTGGTTTGGGTGCACTGAGAAATGATTGTATGTCGTTAGTGTTACTAGTGTTTTCAAGCGGAACCTCAGTTTTGGTAATGGTAACGGTTTTATTTCATTTGAACATGCATCAGATTACAATTGAGTGCATCCCATATCAGTTCACAGTTCCACATGTCCAAAAGGAGTAGGAAGAAGCAAAGTTTATTAAATCCTGCCCCTCCATCTGGTACTTTTACAATCAGTAACTGTTACAGTTGTTCACTTCCTGCTTTCTTAATGAAGTTTTTTTTTGTAATTTTTTCAATTTTATTTTTTTTATTTTTTAATTTAAATTTTTTAATTAATTTTTTTTAAATTTAATTTTCTTATTTTTTTATTTTTTTATTTCGTAACCAAGGCATTCATGTACGTAGGATGAAACTCCAACGGGAGCGGAATTTAACAAAGTTGTCGCAGGAGCGAGAGGAAAAAAGTTTTAAGCACTGCACTACGACTACATTGACAACTCACTTATTTTAAATCTTTAAAGTTTTTTGGGTTTTTTTAATTTTATCTTCTTCATTTTTTGTCACGTATCTTAAGTACGACGTGATATGACCTATTTGGTTATTTGTTTGTTACAAAAGAAGCATTTATTCCTGTAAGAAATAACATAAACCAAATTAACATGATCCAAAAACCCCAAAATATGAACAAAAAATTTTTTTTATAGACTTGTTCCTTTATGGAAGACTCTTAATGGAGAAAATGGTGAGGAGAAGAGGGGCTGGGGTGCCATCTTTGTACTTTGCGTTGACGGCACTTGCAATTTAGTTTGGTCCCATGGCAGGTTATTTAGCACTCACACAAATACGATTGAATGATAGATGATATATCTATCATTCTAACAATTCAAATTCTGTAATTCTAATTGTTTAATAATTATTTGACTAGCTACAGTAACAGGTAATCTAAGAAATTATTTTCACACATTATTTCACATTTTACTAATTTTATTTTTTATATATATTAAAAATTTACAGTAATCATTTCTAATTGTTACTGACAGTATAATGTAGTTATCCTCCATTCGTTTTCTAAGCCGCTTTTCGGTAATCAGGAAAAAGCTGAAAGAAACAAACTAAATTAAATATATTATTAATACCTTATTAATATTTAAATAATGATTTTTTTTATTTTATATATTTTATATTTTATTTTATTTTTATTTTATATATTTTTTTCAAATATTTACTGTTTGTAATTGTTTTTTAATTATGTGGCTTGCTACAGTAACAGGTAATCTAATATTATTATATTCATACATTATTTCATATTTTACTAGTTTTCATTCATTCATTCATTTTCTACCGCTTTTCCTCACGAGGGTCGCGGGGGTGCTGGAGCCTATCCCAGCTGTCTTCGGGCGAGAGGCGGGGTACACCCTGGACTGGTCGCCAGCCAATCACAGGGCACATATAGACAAACAACCATTCACACTCACATGCAAGCTCCACACAGAGATGGCCGAGGGTGGGAATTGAACCCTGGTCCTCCTAGCTGTGAGGTCTGTGCGCTAACCACTAGACCGCCGTGCCGTGCCCCCCATTTTACTAATTTTATTTTTTATATATATTAAAAATTTACAATAAACATTTCCAATTGTTATGGTGCCTCATGTACATACCAGTTCGCTTATTTTAACAACTTTGTGTTAATATTTGGCCTTGGAAGCATCTTATTTTTCCCAATTCCCATTCCCCGACTGGTCTGACTCGCCATGCATTTAAAAAAACAGAAAAACACAAGCCTGGGGAATAATAACAAATAGGTGTTTCCTTTTTTTCCGACCTGTTTCCACTTTGAATGTACGATGGTGATGACTTCATACAAGCAGCTCAAGGTCTTATGTTACCTCGGATAATGATTTCAGTGCTACTGTACAGATGTAAACATGTGCGCAGAAGCGAGATACTCTCTGGGCGGCCCCCCTTGCCTCCTATGTCGGCTTTCATGCATGCAGAGCTCGTTTTTAATATGGCAGTACACCCCGGGGGTCCCAGTGCAACAATAAACTTTACCTTCAACTGTCAGCAGGTCTTAATCACTGCCGCGCTAAATGTTGGATTCCCGTTCATATTCCTGTTGGAACAGACGTGGAGGAGATACGCATCGCCCTGGCTTCAGTATCTCATTGTCATCACTTGCAAATATGGCCCAATGCAGTCAATAACCGTGGAATTCTTTACCCGACGCCTTTCTTTTTTAAATGTACAATTGGAGAGGAGGGGTGGGATCTGCGGAATTGTTATTTGCTGTCCCGTGAGGCACCATCTCCGGAGCTCAGCGAGGCAGCTAATGGAGCTTTAGAGACCTGCAAATGGCAACAAGAAGCATCCCGCTGCCTCTGTGGGCAAAATGGATTTTGTAACACTTTATTTGGACGGGAACAGGAGAGAATGTATGCTAGGATATTTTCCTGTTTGGTTTTATACTTTGTTTTATCAAAATTAATGCATTTTAGTTTAAACTAACTTTTGCTGAATTACGTGTAAATAATAACAGCTGACATTATCCACTCATATACAATTTTTGGGCAAATCTGCAGTTTTGGACTGACACTGTACTGTTAGTTATTTATGTATTATTTCTATTTATAAATATTTTACTAATTATTTTTTTCACAGTTTGTTTAATCTTACTAATTTACAATAAGGACGGTTTCCAGTTATTTTAAATAGTTAATCTAAAGCACATGCAGTGTTGCTACCAGTAACAGGTAATATACATATTTTATACATTATTATCTGCTGTGGCGACCCCGTAATCAGGAAAAAGCTGAAAGAAACAAATTAAATTAATTATATTATTTATACATTATTGATATTTAATAATGCTTTTTTACTAATTTTATATTTTTTTCAAATATTTAGTAATACAACAACTGTTTAATTGTTTTATAATTATTTGGCTAGCTACAGTAACGGGTAATCTAATCAATTATTATATTCAGGCATTATTTCATATTTTACTAATTTTATTTTTTAATATTAATCATTTACAATAACCATTTGTAATTGTTACTGGCAGTATCATGTAATTATCCTCCATTCGTTTTCTAAGCCGCTTATCCATAATCAGGAAAAAGCTGAAAGAAACAAACTAAATTAATTATATTATTTATACCTTATCAATATTTAATGATTTTTTTTAACAAATTTTATATATTTTTTTGAATATTTATTAATACAATCACTGTTACAGTAACAGGTAATCTAATAAATTATTATATTCATACATTAACAAAAACCCACGCATGCACGGGGAGAACATGCAAATTCCACACAGTGGCGATTCGAACCCAGGTCTTCCAGATCTCCTGACTGTGGATGCTAAGATGCAATCCCCATCATATTATCAAAACTATACTAATTTAAATGCTACAATGCTGTTACCATCATCGTCCGTGAAGTACAGCGTTATATGTGGCTTCAGTCGCCATTGTTCATGACTGCTACTACACAGGAAGCTAAACAGCTAGTCAATGAGAGTGGTGGTTGTGCACTGTCAGGAAAACACTGCCCCCTGTGTTGTGGTAGAGAATTGCAAGCCACAAGCTAATTCCATGACTAATTCAATGACCATAATTGTATGATCATATTACCTTAATAAGCTTTGCTTCTTCCTACTCCTTTTGGACATGTAGAACTGGGAACTGATTATGGGATGCACTCAATTGTAATCTAATGCATGTTCAAATGAAATAAAACCATTACCATTACCGTTACCATTACCATGACTTTTGGGAAGGTCAGGCCATTGTTAGCCCAATGCTGCGTGCAAACTACAAGAATACAACACAATAAAAAGTGTCTGTTGTAAATCGGTTACAAAGCAATATGATGAAACCACATTATCTTTGTTGTATTTTGTTATGTTGCTATGTTATGTTGTAGCTGGTGTACTGTATAATACTTCCTACAGAATCCTGACACTTGAAATGAACACAAAAGTGGGTATCATGCATAAATTCAAACCCCACCAGGAACTCAGCGTGCCGTTTCAGCTGCTAAATCCGTGCTCGGCTGCATGCTAAATGTTTTACCGTCGCTCAGCTGGGCTGGCTCGAGCCTGCGGTAGCATGCACCCGATCGGCCCTTGAGACCGGCATTGGATTAGAGGCCCTCTCTGTGTCTGTGTGCTTGTGTCGCGTTATGGGCAAGAAAAAGAGGAAGGTTTAAACAATTCAAGAGTCTCTTCAGGGACCAGTCAGGGCGGGGGTTAGGTTGGTGCATTTTCAGTATTCTGGGAGTCAGGTGAATGAATCCGTATGGGACAAGGCTGTGATTGTGCCATCTTGTTGGCAGTTTCCACATGGCAGCCTCATTTGTAGCAGAACCAAAACAAATGGGAATGCTTGAACACATTCACATGCCTGCCGTCCTCAAACTGGAACCACGTGGTCATTTTCTACGTGTCCCATGCATATTTGTCAGATTTTTTTTCCCACTTCAATCTTGCAGAGTTGAGCGAATATTATCAGACAGGCTCGGCGTCGTGCAGCTAATGAAATTGCCGTGAATCCTGCAATTACAACAACATGGATAAGCGATGGCAGCCTTTATTGCAATTTCCACGGCTGTTTGAGTGACTTGGACTTTTACGAGCTGCAGAGGCAGGGAAGAGGATGGAAGCTGGGAAGACAATACGGAATTGATTAGCAGGCTGTGGAATAAGGACCTCTTCGGAGTCAGTTGGTGATGTGAAATGCTTATCCATGAATTCAGTAGTGGGTTCCTGTATTGATATATTTTTTACAGTGTTGAGCTACTACATTCCTTATGGATTATTTGGTTTTTAATACATAAGATCCCATTTTTTTCTAGACATATATTCTTGAGTCTGGCTTTTTGGGAGGAAAACATATACAAATAAATAATATTAATGAAGACAAACACATTTTGGGATGAATATTAAACACATTATTATAATGAAACAATTTCTCATACATGATACAAATATTAATAAATGTAGTTATCTGGAGGGAAAATATACACAATTAATAAAGACAAACACAATGGTATGAATAGTATAATTTAATTGGTAAGATGCTTTCTGTTATATATTAAATGTGTATTTTTTTACCATGATCTAGCGTATATTATGTATGTAAATATTTAATGTGGACTATTTTGAAAATGCTACATTTTGCCACAATAATTTAATAAAATAAAATTTAATAAAATATTTTTTTTAAAGATATTCTACTTCTACGAAGTATGCTGGAACATGCAAATTTCCCCATGAGGATGAATAAAGTACCTATCTACCTACCTACCATCCAATATAAATCAATCAATTATGGAAATAATACGAATAAAATGAAGACATTTAAATTAATAACATATACAACAATAAAACACCAATGTACATGTGTTCAGTATTTTTTACATTTATTTTTAAAAAATTTATTTTGTATCAATTCATACTGAATGTGGGTAGACAGGCTTTGTTGTTGGCATTTGTGCCGAGAGATAAAGATTCCAACATACTAGCTATAACTGACACATTTTGTGTGTTTATTTTTGATGAATAATTCACTTTCATTTGCCATATTAAAGCTAGATGCTAAAGTTGTTGTTACAACACCGCGGACATTTGTGAGTGTCATTAAACACAACTCTCGAAGCGAGAGGGAGGGACCTACGCCAAAACTGGGGCACAGAGCCATAGCCAATGAAAACTTGACTAGTACGATGCAGCTGTCCTATCAGGTTGCTGCTCCGGGAATCCCTCCAAATTGTACTCCCCCCTCCCTCCTGATCTCCATGCCGGTCCAGTGTTGCTGTGACTGGAAGTGAGCGTGGCTGCTTTTGCACCGTGTTGCTCTTAGATGCTCGTGTCCCCTGAGGAGCTATGGCCGACTCCTGGAAGAAAGCCTCTGGTGGCTGCTATTTATAGAGGACGACACACAGGCGCATTTACATCTGCAGCTTATGGGAAAGAAAATGGGAGGGATGCATGAAGGATGTATGTTTTTTTTTATGAATAACTTATCCTGTAACCAAAGTCATGTATATATTGGGGGCAAATAAAAGAGGGGTGGTTAGCTTTGGAGGAGTTGTCCAGCTTTAAAACACCTCATGGAAAAACAGACTGACCTAAATTTAATTAAATTTGCATTGCCGCATTGGTTTTCGTGATTAATATGTTGATAAAAAATCTACATATGAAAACTAAAACAATTTTTCCCGTAGGATATCTAATTATATTTATAAACTAATTAATCCACTGGAATGGAACATTTTGTAGTTGGAGCTTAGATAACCTGTTTACAGCCTTTAAATATGCTTTTTAACATTATTAGAGCCCTCTAGACATGAAAAAAGACCCCTATAGTCACCTATATACTCCCATTACCAAATATAGTACAGATAATAAAGGAAAATACGACATATAGACACATGATCTATACACAAAAAATGGCAACATTTCCTACCGAGTTAATCAGAACAAAAACTCAAACCCGGACAGGCTGACATTCGACTGAAATGCTGTCGCCAGCATGCTAACTGTTAGCAGTATACCACACTGCTAACGTGGTAAAAATGTTGGCATGCTAACTGTTAGCAGTATACCATGCTGCTAACGTGGTGAAAATGTTGGCATGCTAACTGTTAACTGTTAGCAGTATACCACGCTGCTGACATGGTGAAAATGTTGGCATACTAACTGTCAACTGTTAGCAGTATACCACGCTGCTAACATGGTGAAAATGTTGGCATGTTAACTGTTAGCAGTATACCACGCTGCTAACATGGTAAAAATGTTGGCATGCTAACTGTTAACTGTTAGCAGTATACCACGCTGCTAGCATGGGGAAAATTTTGGCATGCTAACTGCTAACTGTTAATAGTATACCACGCTGTTAACGTGGTGACGTGCTGTTATCTTTTTCCATGTATTAGCAAGGTAGTCGGCTGCTAACAAGGACATTCTGTGATAACTTACATTAAGAATGCAATTGGACTCACATAGCGTATTAACAACACACCATAGCATATGCTAATTGGAAAATGTAAGCAAACCAAGGCAACGCTTTTGCTGTGAAGCTGAAGAACACGCTAACAAGGGCATACGCTAACCAAGGTTCCACTGGGTCTGGATGCTTCAGTGACAGTGTGGCCTCCATGGGTAGCTTGGATTCCAAGCAAAACAAGCAATTACGGAAGCTTTTAGATGCGCTATCATCTGTGAATGGGAGTCCACACGCACGCACATCAGCAGCTAGTCGGTCCTTCCTGGAGGAAAGGCCTATTATTGTGTTAGCATTGGTTTTGGCATTCCTAGCATGCTAACAGTTAGCATTTTACCCATTTTCATATACATAAACTTGTATATTTAGCGTGGTATACTGCTAACAGTTAGCATGCTGGCTACAGCATTCAAGTTGTATGTATTTCTCGCCTAAATGAAGCATTTACATTGGTCTCCTAGCTGTGAGGCCTGCGTGCTAACCACTAACCACTGTGCAGCCTCATATTACACCCTGGACTGGTTCCCCAGCCAATCAGGGCAGGGCACATATAGACAAACAACCATTCACACTCACATTCATACCTATGGACAATTTGGAGTCGCTAATTAACCTAGCATGTTTTTGAAATGTGGGAGGAAACCGGAGGACCCGGAAAAAACCCACGCATGCACGGGGAGAACATGCAAACTCCACACAGAGGGTGGGATTGAACTTGGGTCTCCTAGCTGCTAGATCTGATGTCTGCACGCTAACCACTCGACCGCCGTGCACCAATGCTAACATGTGAGTCTATTATTTTCTCTTATGTCTACTACACTGGGTAATAGGAATGTAAAGGTGACTATAGGGGTGTTATTACCTGTGTGTAGGACTCTAATATGAGGTCACATGTTGGAGGTCATAAGTGGATATTCACAAGTGGATATCACTCACGAAGAACATTTTGATGCATTTAAGCAAGCTTGGAAATTCCCAAGCGTGTACTGTACATCCACACTCAAAATGTGAATTCATCATAAATTACGTGGTGTCTTTGAACACAACCCTTCATTACTCATAATGTGGTTAAACGTGACAAAGGTTACTGTAATACTACTAGAAGGAATAATAACTATGTTAACGCTAAGTAACGTTGGGAAAAATAAGTGCCGCAAGGCATGCTGGGAAGCCATAAGCACAATTCTATACTTTTATCTTTGTTTTGTTAATTTTTTTTAATTCTTGAAACCCTTTTTGCAGAATACTTGCTCGCTTTCCAGTTACGCTATAATGCATGTTTTGGGAATGTGGGAGGGAGCCGTACCTGGAGAAACATTTTGGTATGAATAAGGGGGTTTTCGGAGCAAGGGGGGTGGGTTGAAATGTGTTTCTTAAAATACCCAAGTAGGTTTAGGCGTAGGCGTGAATAAACAGCAGTGATGGAGTGTGATAGTTGTTGTTCTCCAGGCTTTCAAATGAGTGCATTTACATCACTGTTGTTTTTGCATTTATTTGCTGATGGGTAAGATATAAATATGTTAATGCATGTTTACCCCCATTCACCGCAAGGCCATGGGTGCGGTACGGAGGGGGAAGGAGGGAGTGCGGGAAAAGAAGCTGGGGCGGAGTGGGTTAGGAGGAGGGCGGTGGGGTGTGGGGGGTATACATTATTAACTATGACTTCATCACATGTTCACCAGTTTCTCGGGGACTTATTATTCTGAGGCGATATAATGAATAACAAGAGGAGAGGGCAGAGGGAGTGATTGATGAAGCAAGTGCAGACACCGCCCCCAGCTGGCTGTCTCCAATACTGCAGCAAAAGCTGTATGGGAGACAATAGCAAAAAAAAGAAAAGAAAAGGGTGGGGGGCAAATACCTTTTTTAGAGTGTCCCTGACATTAGCATCTGGCAAGGCCTCTGTCTGTCTCCATGCAAATAGAATAGATGAGAATTTGCTTTGTCAAGGTCATCTGCCAAGTGCATACCTGACAGCCTGATACTCTGAGCCCTGTGTAGGCGGGCACACACTTAAGCCTCCCTGTGGGGGTGGGTAGGCGGGTGGGTGGGGGACTTGTTGTGTATCGGAGGCTCTGGATGTTTAGTGGTCATGTAACATCAGAGTTGTTACAAAGCAGTGAGAGAAGGGCATCCGAAAGACGAGCGGACCAACTGGAGGATGCACTACCACAGTTTGAATTCAGGGAACGACGTGATTGGTAACCTGTGTGCGTCCTGCTGCTGTTGTAGCAGCATGTCGACATCGGCTTTTACACTTTTATCCACTCATCTCTCCACCTGATTCCCATCAACCTTCACATCTAACCACCACCCCCACTCGCACGCTACACCACTTTAACCTCCTCAAAATTTGTCCACCGATGAATTGCACATTGTTGATTATATGACTGTATTTTACATGCATCTGTACAGTGCAATGAGATCCTATTGTCTGTTTTAGGGCTGCACGATTCTGTCTAAATGTCTAACTGAGGCAAGCTGGTAAACCAGTAGTGTTCTATTGACCCGTAAATAAACTAAGCTACAGCCATTACTGTTATCGTCGCAGCTAACAAGAAAAAAAAGTATTTATCTGGCGGAATAAAACAACGCCTCACTAGCCGCTCGTCTCACAGACGGAACACACAGCTACTGGCTCTCAATTCTGCTACGAAGACTCTGCAAGATACTCATTTGCTGTCACGTGCTGGAAGACACAGCCATCCCAATGGGAGCGGACATTGCAAGTGTTGTTGTTGTTGTTTCTATGCTGATGTTGTTGACGGAAGTAGCGTAAGCTCCTGGTGTAAATCAGTGCGCCAAGGAACGAAGGTTCGGTAATGATTTAAATCGTTAAAATACGGCAAGATAGTGGCTGTTTGAAACTGCATACTAACTACTACATACTTTCATGCACATAGTATCCATACTCCATACTGCATACCCAATCCATCAGACAGTATGCAAAGCGTTTACATTACAGCGTGCTACATGATAACCCACAATGCATTGCGCTCCTACCTGAGTTCCTACCTGATTTCACTTTACCTCTAAACTCTTTAAATACATCACTTTATTGAGATAAAAAAAAAAAATCAGACGAGAAAGTGGCCGTTTAGATCCCAAGTGTCCCACCCCAATTCTGGCCTCCCTGCATTGATTGCCTGTTCGCTTTAGGATTGATTTTATTGTTTGTTTTTAAGGCGTTGAATGGGCTGGCCCCCAAATACATCTCAGACCTCATCCAAATTTACTACTCTCCAGCGCGGTCACTGGGGTCAGAGGGCCAGCTCCAACTTGTGGTGCCCAAGACATGACTTAAGACCAGGGGAGGCCGAGCCTTTTATGTGGTTGGCCCCAAGCTATGGAACTCTCTCCCCTCCCAAGTAAAAAAGGCCCCCCAACATCGAAAGTCTCGTCTTAAAATCCACTTTTATTCTCTGGCTTTTAACTCTGAGTGAGTCATATGGTCCTTTGTCTTTTAGTTCTTTCTTTTTATTTTGATTGGTTTTATTTTTATATTTTTATTGCTTTGCTTCCTGTTTTTAATATTTTAATATCTATTTTACTATTTTATTTCTTAGTTGATCTTTTAGTTTTGGATTAAATTCAATTGGTACCTTTACTTATTGTATTTTATTTTTATTTTAACTCTGTTTATAAAATGTGCTATATAAATGAAGTGGATTGGATGTTTTTGGAATGTGGGAGGAAACCGGAGTACCCGGAGAAAATAATACAATAACATTTAAGCAACATTGATAGATCATGCCAGTGTATTCGGACCCATCCCAGTTTGCTCTTTGCGAACACGTTGAATAAGATCTCGGCTTGTTCTCAGTGGGAGCCGGGCCTGCGATGCCAGTCCTGATTAGAAGCTGCGTCCATGTCAGATGTTAGTGAAATGTGATGTCTTGTCAAAAGTGCAAAGGCTGAAAACCTCTGACAGTCTCTTTCCCACAAATGACCACAGTCTGGCCTGGTCCTCGTCATCTTTATTTGGTAACCCAAACCCCATGTGCAGCTGCTTTTACAGCCCTTTGATTTCCCCCTTTTTCTCCCCGACCAGGAGGCCAACTGACGCTGAGCTGCACTAAAGGCTGCTCCTTGTCCGCTCTGATGTGTGACAGCTTAACCGTTTCGCTGCTCGGTCAAGAGCGCCAGCGGCAGAACTAACAGCAAAGTCACAAGGATTCAGTTGGAGTAACCGTCAGCCGGGCTTCATAGGCAGGGCTGACCTTGTTTATTACACCGGGTCAGAGTTCATGCGAGTTCTAATAGCCGCAGATGGAACATGGTGTGGCGGCTGGCAGGATAAGCAAAGGTGGCGTCAGACAAGAGCGGCCGTCGCTCCTGTTTCCTCAAGAAGAATAAAGAAAGTTTGGAGCGGGAGTTGAAGTTGGAGACTTTGGGGAGTTGCGAGACTGTGCACCTGTAATGTGTCACTCAGAGCTTGTCACCACCAGCCTGAGCCATTCATCATTCCTGTAAAACCATTAATCTCCTTTCTGGTCAAGAGCAACTGGCTACAGATGGGATCCAAACCTGTCTTGTTCCACTTCATTCGTTCGGGCTCCACCGCCAGCCATCTCACGTCTGAGATGACACGTTAAAGCCTGCATGGGCTCTTGGAAAACTTCTCTCTTTTGTCCCAGGCTCGCCTCCGAATGTTCAGACATAGAGACGTAGCCGTGGATGCTGCAGGTGATGAAAAGCGCAATGAGTTCACAACACGCTGCTTCCAGCTTCCATCATCCATCACAAGGGGTGTCCAAAGTGCAGCCCCCGGCTGTTTTTTTTAATGGCCCGCAGCATAGTCGACAATATAATTGAAAAAGAAAACAACAACAGCAAAAATTTAAAACTGTGCAGTAATTTTGCAAGAATAAAGTTTTACAAGAACAAACATATCGTATTTTCTGGACTATAAGTCACTCCGGAGTATAAGTCGCACAAGGCCAAAAATGCATAATTAGGTAGAAAAAAACATACATAAGTTGCACTGGAGTATAAGTCGCATTTTTTTGCAGGTAATTTATTTTACAAGCTACTTAACCAAAACAGACATTACGTCCTCTTGGAAGGCAAGTTCTAACAATAAAAGAATAGAGAACAGGTTGAATAGGTGTAAGATATGCTAACACAATGGTTATTCAGCTACACAAAAAATAAACATGAACAGAAAAAGTGTCCAGTGTTTATGTAACATAAACACTTTTTTCATTTATAAGTCACTCTGGCGTATAAGTCGCAGGAACAGCCAACCTATGAAAAAAATGGAATTTGTTATAATTTAATGGGAAAGAAGTCATCATATCACAATAATGGAAAAAAAACAAAAACAACATACACTACCGCTGAAAAGTTTGGGATTTTATTTTTTGGGCTTGTCTGAGATATGGCTTTTTCTTAGCAGTCCTGCTACCTTGTAGTCCAGCATCCAGAAGTCGCCGCTTCACTGTTGATACTGACACTGGTGTTTGACGGCTACTATTTAGTGCAGCTGCCAGGTGACAACCTGTGAGGTGTCTTTGTCTTAAACTGCACACTCTCAGATATTTGTCTTCTTGCACAGTTGTGCAGCGTTTTTCTGTCCTTGTTAGACCTGGTTCGTGCTGCTCTCTGAAGGGAGTAGGTAACAGCTTGGTAAGATTTTAGTTTTAGTTTAGATTTTTAGATGGCTTTTCTAATAATCTATTAGCCTTATAAAATGATTAACTTGGATTAGCAGCCATACCAGGACTGACAGTTGTCAGTACATCCTTCTTTGAAAATCATCTGATTCATTTTTATTGTTTGTGAAATGGATAAAAATGTTTGTGAAATGGAAAAAAATGCTTGTGAAATGTATGAAAATTTGATTTTCTCAGGAAAACGAAGAAATTTGCAAGTGTTCACAAACTTTTCAGCGGTAGTATACGTTGTTTTTATTTTTCTTCCCATTATTGTGATACTATGACTTCTTTCCCATTAAATTATAACAATTTCCCAACCAAATGATGCAAAAATGGCAACTTTTTGTTTTCTTTTGGTTGTTTTACATAACCAAATGACTTGAAAAAAAACTAAAAAAAATACATAATACAATGTTTTGACTCTATGCTACTAAAATATAATATTTTTTTAGATTTTTTAATAATTTATATCATTACCATATTTTCCAGACTATAAGTTGCACTTGCAGCGGTAGTGTATATAATATACTTATATATTGAACTTTTTTTCTTGAAATATATAAATAAACAGGATTTTTTGGCAGACATGAGCAACTAGCAGCGCTGTCACCTCGAGCAAATAAACACTCCGCCATTTTAGTAACCACGGATCAGTGGAATGGGCAACAGCCTGCGTTAGCCATAACAATATTTTATAAAAATTGTGATTGTTACGCAGTTACGCAGATGGAGTGCCGGCATTTTTATAACTTAGAACCTGACCAAGAACTGTAGATGAGTTAAAACGGAGAATTGAATATGAATAAAATATTTGTCTTCCGTCATTCTTGCTTTTATTTGGTTGTTAAAGTTCCCGTTTTTGTGTCACCCTACACCTTACACCGTGTTCTATCGTGTTGTGGTACCAGATCTGACTCAAGGATCCCATGCAGAAACGAACAGATTTTCGAGTGGGCTGCAGTGGAGCTAATCCCCAAAGACTTTTGTTTTATTACCTCCACCCGTCCAATAATGATGCTAAGACTCAGAGCTGCTTTGGGTTGCCGTGCTCCAGAGTCGACCTGCGTTTATCAAACAGGAACAAGGCAATATTGGCAAGACTGCACTCAACTTTCACATCCAGATTAAAAAACAAAACACTTGTTTCGGAATTGAAAATAATGCATACCCTCGAGCTTTATGCGGATCGAAAGCATTTTCATTAATGTTCTCCTTCATTTCAGACGCTCTAATGGAAGGTTGGAAGTGTATGGTATATAGATCTGGCGGCAACCAAGGCTACCTGTTGCATCACCACGGCGACAAAAGTTGCACTTGAACAAACACGAAAGTCAAATTAGCGTGGGTAATTTGTATGAACACAAAGATAACATTCTCCCATACTCTCCAATATGGACATATTCATCAGAGAAACCATGTGACTAAGTAATTGTAATAACTGCGTGTGGACTTCCCAGCATGCTTTGCGGATTGTAAAGTTGTATATATTTGTTTGTTTTCATTTTCAAGCCTACAATTGGCTGAATGAAGCAGAATACAAATATAAAGCATTCAGGAAACGCATTCTGAGGTCACACAGGTTCTCTAAGCAATTTTGGGAGTCAAGCACAAGACTTGACTGTCAGAACGACAAGCCTTTACTGCAGGATTGAATGATCTCACAACAGGCGCAATGATCCCTGGCATGGGCTACTTTTGCGGCCTGAAGCTCAAACTCCACCCCTGATGTCACTTCCTGTCTACCCGCAACTTAGCTCCTATAGCATCGGAAAACATTTACACTAACACACACAAACACAAGTCTTATTTATGTCCTAAGTGACGTATTTGTCTCATTATGTTTTGCATTGGTTAATAGGTGTGTAAAGGTAACTATAGGGGTGTTATTTCATGTCTACAGGGCTCTAACAATATATTTGGAAGGTCATAAACAAGTTTTATCTGTGCCAACTATGAAAATATTCCATTTCTAAATAAGGTATCGTACTTGACGGCAATTTACCCGTCACCATCAAATCTGGAACCAATTAATCACAATGAACGAGGGATTTGTGGATACATATTGTCCCAATGGATGTCATGGTGTCAATGATTTCGATTTGACGTACACATGAAATTTTAGTTCTGTTAAAAAAGGTAACTGAAGCCCTGAAAGGAAGTTCTGACTTTGATTTGTTTTGATATAGAGCAGATTTAATTAGTACTAATGAATCTAATGAGGACTTTGCATGATGCTATCGTAAACAAACACAAGCAGCATACTGATGCAAAACAAATGTGAGTTAGTAGTTGAGATGAGCTCATCGATACAAGCAACCCAAGACCTAAGAAGACGTAAAGCCGCTTGCATGGCTGTGATGTAAATAACAAGAAGTCTTTTTCTTCCTCTTTTAGCTAATAAGGCTTTTTCAGCTTAGTGGGACTCCCTCGTGCCCTGAGATAATTAGCTGAAGCTTTTGAACGAATGGATGTCATCAGAAATGAAGTTGCAGGCCAAAGCGAGGTCAGCGGGAGTGCACGGCTGTGACCATATGTCCTCTTCTTCATGCGTTCTCCTATGAATTCTCCGGGCATTGGATTGATCGCACTTATTTCATAGTTTGGCTGGTCCTGTGACTTAGATATGAAAAAACATATATAATCGAATATCACGTGCTGCCTTTAGTGACGGCAAAAATTCATGGAGTTGAGCTTGTGACGCAGTTAGGCACACAAATTGACTGATAAGGAGCATACCAGATGCTTTTTTGTGATGAAATACTATGCTATACTATGCTATAATGTGCAACTACAGTTATGTGATACAGACATCCCTCGTTTATCACATTCAATTGGTTTCCGGCCTGACATTGATAAGTGAATTTCCGTGATGTAGGACTGGAATATTTTGAGCATAGAAAACCTGTTTGCAACCTCCGAAAGACACTTTTTAACATTATTCGTTACATTATTAGTCCTCTAGATATGAAATAACACCCCTATAACCCAAGATAGCGGATAAAATAATAAATAAAATAAATAATAATAAATAATAAAATAGAAAAAAATAATATAATAATAATATATAATATAATGTAGACTCACACATGTTGACATTGGGAGAGTTCCTTATGTCCTTTAAAAAAATAGTTTTTAATGTTTAATAGAAATTGTATTGTCTATTATTGTATTGTATTGTCTACTATTTTTACTATTGTCTCATCAATGGAACATTGCTAACACCTAGTGGCTAGTATAGGATACCATATATCATCGCAATATCTTTGAAGGCGTTTTCTGAACGTCTTATTTGTATTTGACCTAATTTAGTCATTTTTATGCTTACGTTGTGTTTAAAAAATGCTTTTCTTTTAAACTAGTAAACTAATAGGATGTAGACAATTGAGAAATTGGTATTTTAGACAGCACTGTTTCATTAACAGTGATTATGTCGAGCTTGAAAAATGTAGCTACTGCATCAGCCACTGAAAAATATAGACAGTAAAGTCTCGTTATATTGATATTCTCGGGAGTCGGAAAAAATACCGATATAACCGGACTATCCATATATCCGATCCTGCGCCGAACTGCATTAAAAGTGGGCAATAATGCACTCGACATTGTTCTATAGTATAGAACTGCCCCCCATTGTTCTATAGTATAGAACAATGGGGGGCAGGGGGGTGCCTCAGACCTCCCCCTCTGTTCAGAGATGGTTTCTCAACCTTGATGCTCCGCTTTGAATATATCATGTCCCACCAACTCATCGTTCCTGGACTCTTTGGGGGTGGGGGGCTTGTAAGAGCACTGCGTGTACACTCTCTCACACACACACAACATAAACACACAGACCCGAATTGGGTTCAACAGTTCACACAGCCACCTTGCGAACTGTAGCTCAACCCCCTGCTCCCCATCAGCGGTCCCCGGACCCTCCTGAGCAAAGGGAGGACTTAAATCAAATAATAAATATCCACGGTATGACTCCCACTTGCACACCAAGCCACTGTGACCCCTCTCAGGACCCGCTAAACCAGGCAGGAAGAGCCGGAATGAGGCCGGGGTATGGAGGTGACCGGGGGAAAGCTCGGAGAAAGCAGGAGACCATCGGATTGTATCGAGCAAGCGGCTGAGGTGAGCCCACCTAAGCCGAGCAGCCGGGAGAGGTCTCAGGGAAGAAAGAGGTGCTGATCTTGTGTGAAAACACCCGGGTGATGGGAGATGAAATTAGAAAAGCAAGAGAGATTCCATTTTCATAAACATAAGCCCCAAAGATCCGCTCATACTTAACATTTTTACACCCAAAGTGGTCAGATGGAGCACACCAGCGCCATCCCGCTTGTACGTAGCTTCTCACAAGAACACTCCACTTCCCGCGCCTTGTACTATATTATCTTATAGAAGTGATAGATGGTCGCTCCTTTTTGATCCTCCAGTGTGTCCTTGACCCTAAACAGGACGCCGAAGGAGTGACGCGGGCACGTCCAGATGCTGCGGCCTGTGAAAACATGGCGTGGGCGAGCCCCTGCTCTTTCAGGGTTGGGGTTCAGTGCTTTTACAACATTCGAGGACCGGCCCGGGCCGCTGAGAGGCTGCAGCTGTGCAACATGTGAGGGAGGAGGAAAGCTTGAAGAAAGCTTGATGAATGGAAGGAGGAAAGGTCATTGTTGAGATGACCCTCACTCTATTTGCATACCCTCTTACACTTTATGTATTTGAGTGTGTGTGTGTGTGTGTGTGTGTATTAGGAGGAATAATGGGAAAGCTGTTGTTTTTGTAGCAGGTTGGCTTTGTTGGCCCTGACTGTGAAAGTGTAAATTTAAATCCATAGGAGGAAAGGAGACACACTCAGGTGACCTTGGCTGGATAAATGCACACAAAGAAAGTGGAATTCCAACAGTTTGAAATGATATTTAAAGGAGATCTATTATGCTTTATCCATTTTTCTGACCTATAAATGGAGTTAGAATGTTGTATTCAGCTCACTGTGAAAAACAAGTCAGCCGGACCGGGCACAAGCTGTGGGATAGGTGCAGATTCTGGACGATCTAGAAAGCTTTCTGTGCTGGGTTATTGTGTGTAGCTACTCTGTAGGAGTCCTCAACTTGATAAAGGACATTTATGTGCTGTGCTGAGTGGGCGGGCAAAAAAAAAGGTCCATTCATCCAGCTGCTATATTTGGTTATAGGGGAGTTATTTGCTGTCTAGAGGACTTTAAAAATGCTAATATATATATATATATATATATATGGTTTAACTGTGATAATATTTGATTAGCTAAGATATAATTAGCTGTGATAAATGAGAGATTACTGTATACGCAACACTGTCTAATATGTTTTAGTGAGCATTCATAATTCATAATGGTATTGTGAATTTTTACATATTTTGTCACGTCTTCTGAATGCCTTAAACTACCGCTCAAAAGTTTGGGATCACTTGGAAATGTTTTTGGGCCAGTCTGAGATATGGCTTTTTCTTGGCAGTCCTGCTATGAAGTCCACCATCCTGAAGTGGCCGCTTCACTGTTGATACTGACACTGGTGTTTGACGGCTACTATTTAGTGCAGCTGCCAGGTGACGACCTGTGAGGCATCTTTGTCTTAAACTACACACTCTCAGATATTTGTCTTCTTGCACAGTTGTGCAGCGTTTTTCTGTCCTTGTTAGACCCAGTTTGTGCTGCTCTCTGAAGGGAGTAGTTAACAGCATGGTTTGAGCGGTAGTGTATATTTGGATTTTACTTTAATTTTCATGTTTGAATATGCTTAATTTAGGAGAAAAAATACATATGTTGCTTAAATATGTATCACTAATCATAAGCCGTATTCGACCACAAAACAGCAGGAGTTATGAAAAAAATATCAAATGTATCAAAAGTTTTTAATCTTTGAGTTATGCTCATAAAATGTGAGAGCAAAAACAAAAATGTCGGGTTGATATTTTTGCTGAGTATATTAAATAAATAATTGATAGGATTAGCAATAAAAAAAAAATCCCAGCCTCTGATGTGCAGATGAAAAACATTCTCATGTTTGTCTCACATGATCACATGAACACTTGTGTGTGATGTAACCTATTTGGATTACTTCTTCCGTTCCCATTGGTGGACTGGCGGAATGAAGCAGGATTTAAGATGAATGGGAAACGGGAACATAGTGGTTGCATGGACGGTCCAGCTGAGCCGGCTCCAAAGCCATCTCTTTGCAAGAACGCAAGCCAGCGATTTAGCATCCAAGTAGTCCACTGACAGATCATTTTCATCCAAATATTCAAATCAGATTCCCTGTTGTGTTGTCGCTCCCAAATTGGCAAAACAAAACAACGGAAATTCTCTCATTTTCACTCATGTTAAAAAAAAACGGTGCTATTTAAGTCAGCGAGGATTGTTTGATTGCATTTGTGATCTGTGATGAAACTAGGCTTCATCATCCTGTCCTTTCTGGTCCCTGTCTGCTGAAGGCGCTCGGGGACAAGCATCAGTACATTGCACATGTCTGGACAGCCTGTCTGTGGGGTGTTGGAGAGGGTGTTAGTTTGTTTAAGTGTCCCAGCAGGAGGGCTGATGGGAGTCGACCTTGGTCAAGGCATGGTGAGGCTTCATCGGAGGACTTTGACAGAGGGGCGTGGCCTCTATAGACCCCACAGATTGCTAGTTCAATAAAGGTGCCCGGCATCGCGCTGTAGTGTTTGTATACCCTTTGTAGAGGACAAGCGCAGCCAAACATGGCTCGGCTTGTTGGTGCTCTACTTTTAAAGAAGTGCTATACTTGGTAGTGTCTGGGGCCTCAAATGCGCTCATTTAGATTTATTTTCGATTTATTCAGCCTGGGAAAAGGTACAGAGAGTCAAATAATTATTCTTTTGAGTTACATTTACTGACACTGTGAAGAGAGAAGGCTCCTGAAGCTGTTATTGTTGAACTTCTGTATGTATCCATCCATCCATCTACGTCAGGGGTCTCACACTCAATTTACCTGGGGGCCACTGGAGCTGGGGTCTGGGTGAGGCTGGGGCCACATTAGGTTTAAAAAAAACGCATTTATTAAAAACTGAAAAAAGCTCAGATAAAATATTCCACTGTTCTCAAATATCTTAATTTTTATTTAGTACACAAAATAAGATGAAAAAATAAATCAATACAAAAATAAAATCAATCATTAATAAATATATAAATAAAATAATATAAATAAAAATAATATCATAATATATAAATATGAAAAAAATAAAGAAATCATGTTTAAATAATAATATAAATAAAATAATAACACAGCAAATAGGGAGGACTTAAGAAACCACATATAGTTGGTGGGTAGAGAAATTATTCTTATTCAAATTCAAACAGTATTAACAGTTATTTAACCTTTGTCATGAACATTAATGAAACCATTTTACCCAATTAGCAAGTTAGCATCATTACATCTGGGAGCAGCGTCGTAACTTTGTAACAAAATTGTGTCAATTGTGTCCGTGCACACAGCTTTAAGCTATCATTTCTGGGTACATGATACCATACAACATCCATATCAAACTCACGCAGGCCGCACTAACATTAAACGTTCATATCAAGGTGGGGGCCTCAAACTAGCGTCTAGAGTTTGAGACCCCTGATCGACAATATCCATCTGCCTACACTACCTCTGAAAAGTTTGGGATCACTTGGAAATGTTTTTGGCCAGTCTGAGATATGGCTTTTTCTGTGCAGTCCTGCTATGAAGTCCAGCATCCTGAAGTCGCCGCTTCACTGTTGATACTGACACTGGTGTTTGATGGCTACTATTTAGTGCAGCTGCCAGGTGACGACCTGAGAGGTGTCTTTGTCGTAAACTATACACTCTCAGATATTTATCTTCTTGCACAGTTGTGCATCGTTTTTCTGTCCTTGTTAGACCCAGTTTGTGCTGCTCTCTGAAGAGAGTAGTTAACAGCATGGTAAGAGATTTTAGTTTCAGTTTAGATTTTTAGATGGCTTTTCTAATCATCTATTAGCCTTATAAAATGATGAACTTGGATTAGCAGCCATACCAGGAGATTGATGCAGAGGACTGACAGTTGTTGATAGTAGGCCTCTATGCAAAAATGTACATCCTTCTTTGAAAATAATCTCATTCATTTTCATTGTTTGTGAAATGGATACAAATGTTTGTGAAATGCATGAAAATGTGGGGGTTTTTTTAAAGCAAAGAAATTTGTAAGTGAAACTTTTGAGCAGTAGTGTATATGAAGTTGGGTAACAGGTGTTTCCAACCTAGCTGAGAGACCAAGTCTTTCCAGTGGGTCTTGGGTCTTCCCCAAGGCCTCCTAACGGTCGTATTGTCCGGTTGGCATCCTGACCAGATGCCCGAGCGACCTCGACCAGCTCCTCCCAATGAGGAGCAACGGATCTCTCAGGGAGAGATCTGCCATTCTAATTTCGTCCACTTGTAAGTGTGATCTTGTCCTTTGGGTCACTCGGCTAAGCTAATGACCTTGGACGAGGGTAGGAGGATAGACCGACTTGTAAATTGACTACAGACGCTGCATCAATCCGCCGGTCAATCTCACATTCCATCCTTCGAATAACCCAAATATGCTCACTCTATAAATTTTTTTATATAACCCACAGTGCCAGTTGAGTTGACCATAAAAATTCCAGTCATGTAAGTCGTCTCCTGTGCATGTGAGATAAGGACAATCAGATGTTGTTGGATGATATTCTTCATGTAGGAACCATGGTTGAGGACGCAATTAAAAAGCAGCAGCAATGCTGGCAGCGTTCTTCACAAAGTTCTTGGCATTGTATTAGATGCTGTACTGAGGCCAGCTTCCCTTCCATTGTCTTCCTCCCCAGGAGGACACATGAGAGGCCTTTACTGACATGTCCAACGGTTCTTGGCAGATGCGAGCGGGTGGACTGTGCGTCAGCGCCACTTCCAAAAGCCTTACAGGTGCAGTAAGGGGCCGCCTCGCTCCTAATCAGCCACTGGGCTATTTTTAACAACCTCAACGCGCCTTTGAGGTGTCCACAAAGGCACATGTTCTCCCCCTCTGAAACACGTACACGGGTACCGTCGCATAACTCACATTCTCACATGGGGCGAGCACATGCACCATTGCAACTTGGAAGATACTTTTAGTGGACATGTTTTTAAAATCGGCCTTACTTTGGATGTGTATGTTCTGCAGGTGCCTCATTCTTGGAGACGTATTCTAAAGTCATGGCTTGAATTTGATAGGATGCAGTCAATACAAGAAGCCCTTGTGTGTCTAATTTAACAGACGTGTTCCATGAGGTCTATTTACTGTAGGTACCGGCAACAATGGTGTCTTAAAATGGGAAAGAGGCTAATAGAGTCGTATCGTACAGTGGAAAGGGCTGATGATATAGTTTAGTGTTTGAAATCCCATAAAACAGCAAGGTTAAAGATAAGAACCATCCTCCCACTGAAAAGGATTTATTACAAGCATGGAAAAGAAGCGAGACGAGGATGGTACGGAGTAGAACGGCGATTCTCCACTGGTGGGATTGTGGACGGTTTATGATATAAATAATTTATAATTTATGATATAAATAATGGCAGAATAAAATGTACATATAGAGATATAAAATAAAATACAAAATAGAGCTATAATAATTTAATCTCAATAATTATATATATATGTATATATAATTAAATATAATATAATAAATATATAATAATATAATAATAATAATATAATCTATACCTTAATATAATAATATGATATAATAAATCCACAAAAAACACACAACACGAAATGCTGCACATATATATATATACATATATATGATTATATTATTATATATGATTATATAATATAATTTAGTATTAATTTGTATATTTTTAAATATATGCACAAAAAGAAAAAGAAATAAAAATAAAAAACAGATATATGCATATACAATAATTTAAGGCAAATAACTTCATCACTACATCACTACAACGGCTCAACCAAAAAAAGAATAAAAGGAAAAGCAAGAAAATAATACACCAGGATAACAACCAGGACCAAATCCATAAAATGACAAATTAATTCCAATTTTATTAAACACATTATTTTACTTTATTCATTAATTTTGCGCATGCAATTATCTTGCTGTTCTCCTCGCGATTAAAATGTGCAAATACAGGAGATTAATTCTCCTCCGTTGTTGTTGTTTATTTGCTTGTCTGGTTTTGACTGATGATGTGTTCAATGAGCTCTGGTCTTTGCAAATATAGCAACTATCTTGTTTTAAAAAGGGAAACTACAGATGAGTGTTATAGAAATGTTGAGCTATAAAGCCAACGTTAAAGATAAGAACTAGGTACAGTATATTTTGATATACTTATATCGTAAACCAAAACCGAACAAATACTAGTAGTCCCTCGACAAAACAAAGTTGGTTTATTGCTGAGAAAGTGCCGAGGCCTGGTGTGAAAGGTTTTGCAGGCAGCATTAGAACCATTTGTCATGCCAAAGTGATGGAGAGGGGAAAAAACCATCATATGCGCTGACAAGTGCAGTGTTTCAAACCACCTATTTCTGCCCGTCCCTCCCACAGTGTGTGTTTCTTAGCTTGACTGACACTGTCAACCAACACACCGCTGCACAAAATGACACCTGGCAGACGTCTTCCAGCTGGCGTCCAAATCATAATCCTGTCACCTTGAGGGAAGTGGATGCAGTGTGAACGTTGCCATGGTAGCAGCTAACATTTTATCTTGGTGGACCTCCATTTTGCCTTCCCGTCGCCTACTTGAGTATCACTCAAGGCTTAAGGTCCTCTGAAAGACGGCGACAAACAAAGATATTGTTCAGGTTTCTCATGCGAGGATTTGTTAACATCAAACATGGGAGCTATTTCGTACAATGGCAAACGATGAAGGTTTATTTGTTTCTTTAGATCTGTTCAGTCCTGCCCTTTGACCTGGGCGGGACTACCTGGGCAGTCCAGGGTCTTGTGATTGTGTGTTGGCGTGCTGTTGTGAACAAGTGCAAATATGTTGCAGTACTTATTCTTATGCAAAACACAGTGGGAAATATTCCATTCCTAAGATCATCAAAGATCCTTTTAAACAAAATGTATGGAACTCATTTATTTGCCTTTCATTGAATAAAAATTAATAAGCAGTAATATTAATATGAGGCTGCACGGTGATCAAGTGGAGAGCACGGGGGCCTCACAGCTTGGAGACCCGAGTTCAATTCCACCAATTGCATGTTCTCCCTGTACATGCGTGGGTTTTCTCCGGGTTCTCAGGTTTCCCCCCACATTCCAAGAACATGCTAGGTTAATTGGCGACTCCAAATTGTCCATAGGTATGAATGTGAGTGTGAATGGTTGTTTGTCTATATGTGCCCTGTGATTGGCTGGCCACCAGTCCAGGGTGTACCCCGCCTCTCGCCCGAAGACAGCTGGGATAGGCTCCAGCACCCCCCCGCGACCCTCGTGAGGAAAAGCGGTAGAAAATGAATGAATGAATAATATTGATATGAGGCTGCACGGTAATCGAGTTGTTAGCACGCAGGCCTCGCAGCTTGGAGACCCAAGTTCAATTTCACCAATTGCATGTTCTCCCCGTGCATGCGTGGGTTTTTTTCCGGGTAGTCCGGTTTCCTCCCACATTCCAAAAATATGCTAGATTAATTAGCGACTCCACATTGTCCATAGGTATGAATGTGAGTGTGAATGGTTGTTTGTCTATATGTGCCCTGTGATTGGCTGTCCACCAGTCCAGGGTGTACCCCGCCTCTCGCCAAAAGACAGCTGGGATAGGCTCCAGCACCCCCGCGACCCTGGTGAAGATAAGCGGTAGAAAATGAATGAATAATATTAAAATGAGGCTGCACAGTAATCAAGTGGTTAGCACGTGGGCCTCACAGCTTGGAGACCCAAGTTCAATTCCACCAATTGCATGTTCTCACCGTGCATGCGTGGGTTTTCTCCGGGTACTCCGGTTTCCTCCCATATTCCAAAAACATGCTAGGTTAATTGTGGCCACTCCAAATTGTCCATAGGTATGAATGTGAGTGTGAATGGTTGTTTGTCTATATGTGCCCTGTGATTGGCTGGCCACCAGTCCAGGGTGCACCCCGCCTCTCACCCGAAGACAGCTGGGATAGGCTCCAGCACCCCCGTAATCCTGGTGAGGATAAGGGGTAGAAAATGAATGATTAAATTAAATTAAATTAAATTAAATTAAATTAAATTAAATTAAATTAAATTAAATTAAATTAAATTAAATTAAATTAAATTAAATTAAATTAAATTAAATTAAATTAAATTAAATTAAAATATGTGGCTAGCACACAGGCCTCATAGCTTGGAGACCCAAGTTCAATTCCACCAATTGCATGTTCTCCCCGACATGCGTGAGTTTTCTCCGGGTACTGGGGTTTCCAATGTGTTGCCAAATGTTGTTAGCTGCCTTGTTAGCATTTAATGGTGCCGTTATGGCTGCACTGTTGTCATAGGACATATTACTCACGTGGAGCGTCACCAAATGGGACCAGAGTTTGTTCATAACTAACATCATATTTGAACATGAGTCCACTTGGCACCATAACACAGTAGACCTTCATCTGTCTGTCTGTCAAAATTATGTTTTTGAATCTCATCCTAATGGAAGCTTGTGTATTGTTCAAGCAGGAATACCATACAGTACATGAAGGCCAAGCATGAAGACACCGACACTGAAAGTGCACCCACCCCAGGGAGGCACGCCCCAACCACTATTTGAGGAGCGCTGGAGATGATGTAGAACATTGCGGTGCATTTAAAAGCCAATGTTATGACATTTCGCTCGGCGTCACAGCCGCTGATGAGACGAGATGCCATTTTTCACCTGGAGTAACTCTCCAAGCCAACAGTCGTGTGCTTGGAGTGCAGACGACTCATATTTTTGAGTTGAGAAAAGAGACTTGACATTCAAATACTGTATGTTCGAATCTTTAAAGCAAATGAAAAATGAGGCTTTTCATCGGACAACAGCGGTTGGCGGCGGAGACCAAATGTGAGTTTTTTATGTTACACTTTGCATGGCGGCTATACAAAAGTTACTTTTTAAAGTGCTTGAGCCTTGGGTGAAGTGCTTTGAAATGTTGCTAAGCGTGAGATAGGACGTGAATATTTTTCTCATCAAACAGAGAAACAAAACGTTGGATTTATTCTCCTTCTGCCGGCACAAAACGGGATTGTGTCTCCATGCATGTAGAGGGAGGTTCTTTCATCTTTACATTCCGACAACATGTTTGGTTGATTGGACCATTTCAATGATCTGTGAGTGTTTCCTGTTGTGGTCTTGTTGTGGTCTGTTGTGGCTTATTAGCCTGCTGTTGCCCTATTATATGAAATGTGTCAGATTATTTTTGTAAAAAATAAAAATAATTTTAAAATCAATAAAAAATATAAAATTATTTGGGGGGGCTTAAGAACATTTTGGGGGCCTGAGGAGACAGAGCCTTCTCCATCGCTGCCCCATTCACCCCGTGCTTGCCCGACCTTCCCACCTTCAAAAAACAACTTAAAACCCACCTGCTTAAGTCCGTTTTTAATGTTTAACTTTTTATTATTATTTATTATTTATTATTTATTATTTATTATTATTATTATTATTATTATTATTATTATTATTATTATTATTATTATTATTATTATTATTATATTAGCCTTGTTTTAGCTCTGAATGAATGTTTGGATATTGTATTTTAATGCATCGTTTACTCATGCTCATCACGTTTTTACTCAACTCTATTTTTATTTCTTTTTTCTCTACTGTAAAGCGTCTTTGAGTACTCTGAAAAGCGCTATACAAATAAAATGTATTATTATTATTATTATTATTATTATTATTATTATTATTATTATTATTATTATTTTCAGATTGCACTCGAACGCCTCATGTGAACACACATTGGTTATTTTTAGCCTTATACATTATTTTAGCTGTTTGAAGATTAACTATATCAGCAAGTTTAAGTATTTGTGATTTTAGAAATCAGGAGTTAGAAAAAAACAATGGTCTTGAAGAAGAGGTGTTGTCCTTTTCAAACAAAAAATTAAAAGAGTAAAAAAAAACATAAAACATAAATAAAAAATTTAAATTAAAAAATAAAATAATGATTAATAATAATAATAATAAAGAAATGAGAAGTTAGTATGTTCTCTATAGGCTGCATTATGAATTATCCTTACTGACCTTTTTTGCAGTACATTTAGCGAGTGAAGATTGCTTTCATAGTTATTACCTCATATTTCCACACAATAAGTAAGAAATGGTATGGTAGAACCAGAGAGCAATAAAGAGTGTGGAGACAAATTTTGCTTTGTTCAATATTGAAATATTTCTTGCCACCTTATGTTGTATATTTGTAATATGAGGCTTCCAGTTCATAGTTTCATCTATTGTGATTCCAGAGATGTATTTTCCTGTTTTTCCTGTTGTTTAGCTACATGCCTTCAACAGCACATGAAGAAAAAATGTTACTCGTCATATTAACAAGTAGCTTACCACAGCTGGGAACTCGTTGAATCCGATGTCATGTTTTGTTACAAGTTCCATAGAGAGGCGTATAAAAGAAATGTCCATATCGGAAAGAAAGATCTGGCTAATTGCACCTCGAGTAAATCTTTAGCTTGCTGATAATTCCCATTTACGAGGCGGCCGTTGTGACGTTGCCGTTGGCATCGGGTTGAAGGCTGAGGCTGCGCGAGTGGCGGGATGCAAATGCACGCCAGTCTGAGAGGCCACTTATTTCCTGTCTCAAAGGCTGCAAGAATACTCGTCTAATTACGGAGGAGCCGGCTCATTTGGCAGGCTGAAAAGCTGCAGATACTTGAAAACAATTTGCTCCCACTGAGTACCCAGAGTAATTAACGTTGGCCTTAGTATTGAGAGATTTTTTTTTTCTTTTAAAGTCATTGCCTTTCTTGTATTCAACACCTCAACTTCAAAAGTGTTTTCAGCCACGACGATGCGAGTTGAGTTGCCGCCGCTGAAGGAAACTTTGAGGGACCTTGAGTGGCTCATCTTCCTGCGGGCGCGTCTTTAAAAATGTCAGCCTCCGAGCGGCTGGCTTCCTCAGACATAATGGGAGCAAGATAACAGCTATATTTACTTAAGTGTTTTCATGCATTACCACAGCGCCGATGAAACACAAACAGCCATTTGCCTAAATACACAATACACAACGCCGGGTAGCACATGTTCGCTTGCTGTGTGACGACAGGGAGCATGTGACGCATGGTGAACAATCAGAGATGTGCCATTGTCAACAAATTTAGCGTAGAATATCAAGAAAACTGTATTTAAATAAAAATGAATTAATTAATAGCTAATAATTAATAATAATAATCATTATTAACTATTAATTAAATTTATTTATAATAATAATAATTATTATTATTATTATTACTACTACTAATAATAATCACTATATATCTCAGTGGAAAGTCAAGTAAAGAGGCATAATAATCATCATTTTTACCAATGGTCTTGAAGAAGAGGTGTCGCCATATTCAAACAAAAATTTAAAAAAGATGAAAATAATTTTGAAAAATTCTAAATAAAATATAATGATTAATAATAATAATAAAAATATATTAAGAAAGTGAAGTCATGATGTTAAGAAAAAATTGCATGAGGTTAAAAAAATTTTTTTGTAAGATTGTAAGATTTGTAAGTATTTTTTTTGCGAAGAGCCCCACGGTCTGAAGGGGGTCCTGTTTTACACAAGGAGGGGGGAACAGTCAGTCAGTCCCAGGTAGTGTAATGGTACAGCTGCTGCCTTTTAAAAGCAGAGGGCATGTGTTCTATCACATTTTTAAAATTTTAAATCTTGATAGCTTTTTTGTGGGTGTAACCCCTCCCTCTCGCTAACCGCCCCCCCCCCAAAAAAAAATTAACATCACTGACCGGAGCCTGAAAATGGAGCCTGTGAACCACAACAAAGAGCCAGATACCAGATTTAAGTCAAGGAGGAAAAGAAGGGGAGAACAGCAGCTTGAGGGGAGGGGTCACGGGGTGGTCGGTTAGATTTTCTCGTATTTGATGAGGCATGAGATCATAGCTGGAACATAGCTCCAGAGACGAGAGCCGTGGTTTTTCTTCAGGTCGTCGTTAACCTCCCGTGTAAGAGTGCAGAAACGGACCGGCCACAGGTCGTTCCCTGGGATTCATCAAGGGTAAAGATGAGATCGGGGATGAGTTGGATGGCTGACTCGTTGCTATGACAACGGAGGAAGCAAGCTAAAACAGCAGTGAACAGCGGCTTTGTCCGTCTAATACCCCAAATCGTCACGCTCCCCCTGCTGATTCTATTTATATCAGTGGAAAGTCAAGTAAAAAGGCATAATAGTCATAATTTTTACCAGCGGTCTTGAAGAAGAGGTGTCGTCCTATTCAAACAAAAATTTAAAAAAGAGTACAAAAATAAAAAATAATGATTAATAATAATAATAATAATAATAAATAAATAATAATAACAATATATATCAGCGGAAAGTCGAGTAAAAAGGGCTAAAAAGGCATAATAATCATCCTTTTTACCAGGGGTCTTGAAGAAGAGGTGTCGTCCTATTCAAACAAAAATAAAAAAAGAGTGAAATATAAAAATAAAAATAAATACAAAAAGAAAAAATAATGATTAATAATAATAATAATAATAATAATAATAATAATAAATCAGTGGAAAGTCGAGTAAAAAGGGCTAAAGAGGCATAATAATCATCATTTTTACCAGCGGTCTTGAAGAGGTGTCATCCTATTTAAACAAAACTAAAAAAGAGTAAAATAAAAAATAAACAACACAACTAGGACAACACACAACACACAAACCATAAAACATAAAACATTTTTTTATTTTTGGTCATTTTTGGCCAATGGCACTCATCCTAAATAAGCTGGAAAATGTTTTTGTGCAATTAATCATTTCTGTGAGTGAGTTGCATTTCTGTTTGGTGTGCTGTGAGATGTCTGTCGTGAAATCTGCACCTCGGCTCGATTCTATACTGTATTACAGTATATAATATTTTTCCCATCCAGATATCATGGTTCATTCTTGCCAGTCCAATATTTCCATTCCACCACCCAGTTAGGCTGAGAGAAGTAATAACTCATCTCGGTACTGAAGAAGCTGCACATTTTGTAGTTTAATTGAGTTGGAATCCATAGAGATATGGTGACGTTGTCACACGTTACAGTAAAACGTGAGGCAGAATAATAATCATAAGAAAGCTGCTTTTATCAGGCGCGTAACTGCTTCCAACTAGCAGAGGTACATGTACCGCACCAATGTAGGAGGTGCAAGGAAGGTAAATCAGGGGTCAAACTCCCGGTCAATTTCTTATTTTTTTGGTGTCGTTTGTTCAAGTAAACAACCCGTGTGCAAACCACATCAACATCAACTGCACTTTTATAACGGTATGATGATAATTATATTATATTATATACGTAATTATGATAATGATATTAATATTATATTATATATTTCACATATTTTCACCCTTCTGCGGGTAGCGCTTCAGAAGAAGAAGAGTGGTCAAACGGTGGGGCGGGTCCCCCTAGGGTGTACGGTCAACTTTTGGTGTTCTCCCCCACCCACACCCCATCCCTCTCAACTCCTTGCAGCTCCCCCTTCAGCAGTGATTCACGACTGGTGGGCTGAAACCCAAAAGTGGGTCGTGAAGTTGCTTTCAAAAAGACAAATGTAATAACCCAATGTCCATGAATGCATCCTGCGTTTTTGTCTGTGCTATTCGCTTGCTACGCCGCCATGGGATGCATGCCACGTTTATTGGCAGCTTTGTCAAGTTTGAGCAGGAGGGAGTCTGTCCGAGACACAGCTGCACATATCTGCTGGAGAAAAGAGATCACATTGTGTTGCAAATAATCCCTTCATGTTTTTTGAGCTGAAAAATATCTGCAGTTTGGATCGCCGCTTGTCATTGAGTGGTACCAAAAATATTCCAAGCAATGTTGATCTAAACAATGTGTATAATGAATGTAGCTTACGTACAGAAAGTGGTCTGAGCCGCATCTTTGGCATCATTTTTCCTGTTCAGCTTGAGAATAAAATAGTTAAAGAATAATAAGCAGGAGTCACTGACTTCCCCTCCTGTTTCCCAGGCTGCCCGGGGGGGGGGGGGGGGGGGGGGTATTGATAACATCACATTCTGCAAGGCTCCACGCGTCCCCTGGGGCTCTCTGCAGCAAATGGATGAAGAGTCCCGGGACGCTCTATTGGCTCCATAGCCCAACTCTGCCGAAGAAGAAAGGAGGCAGGTACACACACACATGCCACATGTTCCCCACACCTCATTTATTCTCATTGTGCCCCCCCCCCCCCCCCCCAAGACTCCACTCCACTCCACTCCACTCTCACTGGCTGCTGAGACCAATGATCACAGGGTGAAGGGATGGACAGTCAGGTCGTCTACCATCACATGTGCTAATGCAGCGAGCAGCCCGACTTGTTAGGAGCCCAGATGGGAGAGAAAGTCACTTCCTGGCCTGCGTGTTCCCTCTCGTCAATCCTTTACTGATCGCCTTCATGCGCTACACACGCACACACACACACACAGTCGGGGTAAGACTGTGTTGTGAATGATGGTCATATGCAGAGCTGTGCTTGTCTGCAGCCACCCCCACTCCCCACCCGCCCCCCATGGTGGGAGTCTTTGGGTGTCAAGAGCAAGGTCACTGAGTGAAAGCCATGCAGGCAAGTACGACCCTGCAGCTTCAAGGGCGGGGTCAAAAACCATCAAAGTTAGTCAGGTGACTTTATGGCTGCAAGGCCATGGCTTTCAATATAATAATAATAATAAAGAAATCCTACTTCATGGAAATTCACTTATCACTGGAATCAATTAACCATGATAAATGAGGGACTGAATGAATGAATGAGTAATTAATCAATCAATATAAGTGTATAACGGACACTGAACGCCATTTTTTCACCACTAAAGTCTTATTGGTTTTGTTTTTTTTAAAGTTGAAGTGCAAGTTTATTTTAATGCTCTGCAGATGTAAAAAACAACGTCTAAACCTCACTTCCTGTCCGCCCCTCACTCAGGGAATATGATGTAATATTTAGTTAGAAACGCATCGATGATCAAACAAACCCAACTAACAAGTCCAATTTGTGCTCTCTGTATTTGTTTTCTCATAATATGGTGGTTGCAAGTTCAATCCTTGAGCATCTCCCGCATTTAACCTGAACTATTAAGATACTACATACGTATAATATATAATACCACCAGCTGTGTTTGGTAAAAATGTCCCAAAGGAGTTTATGACATAAGCATCCTGGAATTGTGATTGGATCTTATAAATATTGTAATGGAATGTTAACAGCGTGGGGTTCGAATATTTGCCATAAGTAAGTGCATACGTTTGCAAGGGTCATTTGGTGAACGCGTATGCAAGCAGATGACAGTAAATAAGCACAGCCCCCCGACTGTGACGCCTTTGTGGCTCCTCGGCATGTTGCTACATGAGTTGGTCCGTCGCTCCAGGATTTTTTTTGGTCTAAAATCTTGGATTTTGAAGCAGTTTGTGATGTTTGGAGGCTCTTTTAAATGTATACACTACCGCTGAAAAGTTTGAGATAACTTGGAAATCATTTTGGCCAGTCTGCTTTTTCTTGGCAGTCCTGCTATGAAGTCCAGCATCCTGAAGTCGCCGCTTCACTGTTGATACTGATACAGCTCTCTGAAGGGAGTAGTTAACAGCGTGGTAAGAGATTTTAGTTTTAGTTTAGATTTTTAGATGGCTTTTCTAATCATCTATTAGCCTTATAAAATGATGAACTTGGATTAGCAGCCATACCAGGAGATTGATGCAAAGGACTGACAGTTGTTGATAGTAGGCCTCGATACAAAAATGTACATCCTTCTTTGAAAATCATCTCATTCATTTTAACTGAAATGGAAACAAATGTTTGTGAAATGCAGGAAAATTTGTTTTTCTTTGGAAAACAAAGAAATTTGCAAGTGATCCCAAACTTTTTATACATATATATATATATATATATATATATATATATATATATATATAAAACGTTGCTTTATTACAAGAATTCAACAAGTCTATTCATGCCCCAATTTTTTTTTCTTAATGGCCAAATTACAGGAGTTGATATGTCCATAAAAATGTTACTAATAGTACCAAGTTAACATGAGAGGTTTTAAAAACTCCCTCCACACTTCAGGCTTCACATTTTACAGCCTATTATTAGTCCAAAAGCATTTTTCAGCCTTTTTTTTTTACACATTGTTTGCCCAATGCATTTTCAAGCATAAATGAAGTAATAATGAAGTAAAATACAAATATAAGGCATTGTGGTATGTAGTATTCTACACTGGTCACTAGGTGTCAGTGACGTTACTGTAATGTTGGGTGACACACAAGCACCCTGATCCCTGACACGAGCTACTGCTGGAGCTAAAACGTCTAAACCTCACTTCCTGTGTGCCCCTTAAGCACTGATACACATTTGCAGCAGACCACATGTCTTATTTATGTCTTATTTATTTATTTTATTTATGTCTACTAAATTGAGAAATAAGAGTGTAACGGTGACTGTAGGGGTGTTATTTCATGTCTAGAGGGCTCTAATTATGTTAATAAAATCCTATTTAGAAGGTTGTTGACAGGGTTTCTATGCTCCAAATATTCCATTTATAAATAAGGAATCCTACTTTGTGGAAATTGACTCGGCATGGTTGGGTCGGGAACCAATTAAAAATGAGGGATTACCGTAAATCCAACTGCTAAACCAATTTTAATTTGGTTTTATTGGTTTAATAAACTAAAGGTGAAGGAAATCTAAGCGTTTTTTTGTTTGTTTTGTTCAATTTCATGATAATGGCTTTCCTTTTCTTTGGCGCACTGCTGTTTGCGAGACATAATGGTTTGCTGCGATGTTGTGGGAGCGAGTTCCTAATCACAGAATGTCGTAAACGGAGAACTACACTGCATTTGACATATGTGAACGCATGGTGCACCATATAGGATTTATCATTACACTCAACAGGGAGCAGAGATACACAAGCTGGACACACAAAATAGTCCTCTGATAAGAAAGTGAAATCACTTGGCTGGAATTTTGTCGGAGGGGAGGGAAAAAGAAGGGAAGCCATGCTTGGAAAAAACATGTTCATAATGACAGAACAAATCACAGTTCTCTTCCCCCCCCCCCCCCCCCCACCCCACCCCGTGTCAACTGAAAATGGCGGATTAAGAAACAAAAGAGAAGGACATTTTGGAAGTCCGGCCATCTGTAGGAGCTTTCGTGCTACGTTATCCCAGCCATCCACCCCTCACAGTTCCCAGGCCAAGGAGGTCGGCCTTGGCCCCTGAAATGAGGTCATATGGGTCTTGGTGGATACTCTGCTGTCTGGACTTTGCTGGGATTAAAGAAGCCGGGGTTGGTGGTTGGTGGCAGGGGAGCGTGATGAGTGGAAAGGTCAGGACGGAACAGTGCAGCCTCGTTGCAGGGGGACGCTTTTGGACGGCACGCCAGGCTCACAGAGTCAGACTGTCAGTCTCTGCTCTGTAGATGTCACGGTTGGGGGGGGACGGGTGTACAGTAGATCCTCCATTTTTGCTGGGGGGGGGACGGGTGTACAGTAGATCCTCCATTTTTGCTAGCATTATGTTCCAGGACCATCGGCTAATGATGATAATGATACTGTCCTCTGATTTTGGATCAGCATTTACAATATCAGTGACTGTTGAAATTAAATACACCCAAACAACACAACATGTCAACACACGACACACAAGGTAACCTACACGCAATACCCATGCCTAAAAAACACTGGTATATTTCTGCTGCAAGGCATTCTGGGTAGTTTGTGGTACTCTCTCTCCCAACATTTTGCCATAAATTTTTTCTAGATTTCAAAATACATTATTTTATTAGTCACAGCTCATATTGTCATTGCATCTGGACTACCCAGCATGCCTAGTGGCCATTTGGAAATCACACGTTACGTGATTTATGCAATGCATTAACTTGCTGTGGATGTGTTGGTTTTGTTGCACCGTGAGCAAGTATGTTGTTCTGCTTGATGCCACCTATATCTACAAGCCCCCCCTTGTTAATCAAACAAACATATCAATAGGCCCTTTCGTTCAACTCCAATGACAAAACAATGACTTTTTTTTAAACATTTTATTGCTCTGTAACCTTAAAAATGGCATTCCTCCATTAAAACCTGCCTTTGAAATAACACATATCCTGTACATAGTCCAGCAAAGCTAAGTATTTGGTGTGTAAATTGTAGTCCGAATATGAGGGGAGTCGAAAACGACACTGCTGTTATTTTACTGTTTGGCACACTGAGTCAGAGCTGCTAAACTACTTAACACACAACACGTCTCTCCAAAAACAACATGTTTATTTCTTTTTTTTACCGTACTTCAATGAAGTACTACGCTGGTTTGTGATATATTAGCATTTACACGTGAAGTAGGTGTGCTTCTTACTGGCACACTCCTCCGTGTTTTATTCATTTTTAGTATCTGGGCTGCGGATCCCGTTCAGTCAACGAGCTGCACACAATCCATGAGTGAAAAAACACATCTTCATCTCAGCTGCTCCTCTGCTTACAGTGAAGAAAATAAGTATTTGAACACCCTGCTATTTTGCTATTTCTCCCACTTAGAAATCATGGAGGGGTCTGAAATTTTCATCGTAGGTGCATGTCCACTGTGAGAGAGATAAACTAAAAAGAAAAATCCAGAAATCACAATGCATGATTTTTTAACAATTTATTTGTGTGATACAGCTGCTAATAAGTATTTGAACACCTGAGAAAATGAATGTTAATATTTGGTACAGTAGCCTTTGTTTGCTATTACAGAGGTCAAACGTTTCCTGTAGTTTTTCACCAGGTTTGCACACACTGCAGGAGGGATCTTGGCCCACTCCTCCACACAGATCTTCTCTAGATCAGTCAGGTTTCTGGGCTGTCGCTGAGAAACACGGAGTTTGAGCTCCCTCCAAAGATTTTCGATTGGGTTCAGGTCTGGAGACTGGCTGGGCCATGCTAGAACCTTGATATGCTTCTTACGGAGCCACTCCTTGGTTTTCCTGGCTGTGTGCTTCGGGTCGTTGTCGTGTTGGAAGACCCAGCCACGACCCATCTTCAATGCTCTGACAGAGGGAAGGAGGTTGTTCCCCAAAATCTCACAATACACGGCCCCAGTCATCCTCTCTTTAATGCAGTGCACTCGTCCTGTCCCATGTGCAGAAAAACACCCCCAAAGCATGATGCTACCACCCCCATGCTTCACAGTAGGGATGGTGTTCTTCGGATTGTACTCTTCATTCTTCTTCCTCCAAACACGCTTATTGGAATTATGACCAAAAAGTTCTATTTTGGTCTCATCTGACCATAAAACTTTCTCCCATGACTCCTCTGTATCATCCAAATGGTCATGTGCAAACTTAAGACGGGCCTTGACATGTGCTGGTTTAAGCAGGGGAACCTTTCGTGCCATGCATGATTTCACATCATGACGTCTTAGTGTATTACCTACAGTAACCTTGGAAACGGTGGTCCCAGCTCTTTTCAGGTCATTGACCAAGTCCTGTCGTGTAGTTCTGGGCTGATTCCTCACCTTTCTTAGAATCATTGAGACCCCACGAGGTGATATCTTGCATGGGGCTCCACTCCGATTGAGATTGACCGTCATGTTTAGCTTCTTCCATTTTCTAATGATAGCTCCAACAGTGGACCTTTTTTCACCAAGCTGCTTGGTAATTGCTCCGTAGCCCTTTCCAGCCTTGTGGAGGTGTACAATTTTGTCTCTGGTGTCTTTGGACAGCTCTTTGGTCTTCGCCATGTTACAAGTTAAAGTCTTACTGATTGTATGGGGTGGACAGGTGTCTTTATGCAGCTAACGACCTCAAACAGGTGCATCTGATTCAGGATGATACATGGAGTGCAGGTGGACTTCTAATGGGCAGACTAACAGGTCTTTCAGGGTCAGAATTCTAGATGATACACAGGTGTTCAAATACTTATTTGCAGCTGTATCACACAAATAAATTGTTAAAAAATCATGCATTGTGATTTCTGGATTTTTCTTTTTAGTTTATCTCTCTCACAGTGGACATGCACCTACGATGAAAATTTCAGACCCCTCCATGATTTCTAAGTGGGAGAAATAGCAAAATAGCAGGGTGTTCAAATACTTATTTTCTTCACTGTATGTATGATTGCCGTTCCTAGGCGGTGATTTTTGGTAAATGAACTCCAATGTCAATCACACGGTCCACAAAAAAGACAGTTTAGTTGTTTTACGGGGCAGATGGTTTGCCATGCTACTGTAGCAACATGACTGTTGTGTGGAGTGTTGATGTTGCTGATGTTGTTTGGGCCTGTTTTGTTTGTACCAGCATGGTGAAAAATGAAAGGCTGAAACAATTTTATGCCTTTGTTATATACACTCAAGTGAAAATGTGTCGTTCATATCAACGTTCCCCCATTTTTCCTTGTTTTTTTTTTTAGATTTTACAAATATTTCAGCTTTCTTCTTAAATAATCTCCATACCTTTTCTTATTGTGACTTAATTCCCATAATATTTTAATTTGATTCCCCCTTTTTCTGCAAACAATTTCGACCATTTTTTCCTTGTAATTTTGACTTTATTCCCATAATAGTTTGATTTTATTCCCATAATATTTTGATTTCATTACCATGATTTCTCCCCCAACCTAATTATCCATAAATTTTACCTTTATTTTGTTTTATAATATTACAGCTTAATTTCAAAATATCATAAAGATTTCAGCTCTAAGCTACTAGAATGACTTTATTTTTCTTCATATTACAAGATTATTTGTGTAAAATTGTGACTTTTTCTCGATAGAATGCAATGTTTTTTCTTAATATTTGGACTTTGTCGTAAAAGTACTGTTTTTTTCCATTTTTGACATGTTTCTTTCAGAACTATGACGTTATTCCCATAGTATTTTGACTTTATTCTCCTCTTTCACAACCCTAATTTTCCAAAAATTACATTATTCATCATTTTGTTTTTTAATTATACAGTATTATAACTTTTAAAAAGTTTTTTCAAGTTTTTTTTATATTCTGTCTTAATAGTAAAATGATGCAATGTTATTTTTTCTTGTTAGATTACAACTATTTTTTTTCTTGTGTTTACGAACCGAAATTACCGTATTTTCCGGACTATAAGTCGCACTTTTTTTCATAGGTTGGCTGTTCCTGCGACTTATAAATGAAAAAACTGTTTATGTTACATAAACACTGGACACCTTTTCTGTTCATGTTTATTTTTTGTGTAGCTGAATAACCATTGTGTTAGCATATCTTACACCTGTTCAGCCTGTTTTCTATTCTGTTATTGTTAGAACTTGCCTTCCAAGAGGTAATGTCTGATCTGGTCAAATAGTCTGTTTTGGTCAAATGCGACTTATACTCCAGTGCGACTTATGTATGTTTTTTTCAACCTAATTATGCATTTTTGGCCTTGTGTGACTTATACTACTGCTCAAAAGTTTGTGATCACTTGCAAATTTCTTTGTTTTCCAAAGAAAAATAAATTTTCCTGCATTTCACAAACTATTTTTTCCATTTCACAAACATTTGTATCCATTTCACAAACAATGAAAATTAATCAGATGATTTTCAAAGAAGGATGTACATTTTTGCATAGAGGCCTAAAGGCCTAAAGAAAAGCCATCTAAAAATCTAAACTAAAATTAAAATCTCTTACCATGCTGTTAACTACTCCCTTCAGAGAGCAGCAAAAACTGGGTCTAACGAGGACAGAAAAACGCTGCACAACTGTGCAAGAAGACAAATATCTGAGAGTGTGTAGTTTAAGACAAAGACGCCTCACAGGTCGTCAACCTGGCAACTGCATAAATAGTAGCCGTCAAACACCAGTGTCAGCATCAACAGTGAAGCGGCGACTTCAGGATGCTGGACTTCGTAGCAGGACTGCCAAGAAAAAGCCCCCAAAAATTTCCAAGTGATCCCAAACTTTTCAGCAGTAGTGTATACTCCGAAGCGACTTATAGTCCAGAAAATACGGTAAGTTTTTAATGATCTATGCATACAGTATGTAAACATGGACAGTCGTAACCCGAGGACCTTCTGTAAATGTTAAAGGGAAATGTTTGGAGGGGGGGGGGGGACTAATTTCAAGTATCATCCCAACTCAGCTCCTCTGTCTCGCAGGCTAAAGTCTAAGCATGCAAGCACGACTGCAAAGTGAACCCATTAAAAAAATGTTCTCATTCTTTTTCTGGGACAAACTGCAAAGTGCATATTTGGAACTAAGTGCTCGGCGAGACGCCGTGTTCTCTATGTGGCAACACACTTACAGTACATTCTGTTGTTGGAAAAAAAACAAATCCACACTTAATAGGATGTCCCCTCTGCAAAGTGGGTCATAAAGTCGCTATAAAGATAAAGACTCAGAGAAAAATAAGTAAAATTCCATGTGAATAGAGAAATAAAACATTGAAAACAGCCAGCGAAAAATAAGATTTGCAACTCATAGCTCTGTGGTTATCATTCCATAACGACATTCTGCGTCCGCATTCACTGCATTCGTGGAACATCTGAAAAAAATAAATAGATCCATAAATAAAATCCTTGCTTCGTTAGATACGTAGGTCCAGTTTCCTTTGTCGGTACCAAGACTGGTCACTGCAGTGCGTTGTTAAAATAAAGCAATTACAATTTGAGCGGTCTGCTGTTCTTGGGGTGAAGGCAACGTTCAGGTGGTCTGTTGGCACCGCCGACCTAAATGAAAGCTTTTTTCGTCGCAAACCCCCTGGCTTGTTCTTGGTCTTTCTCTTTGCCTGGCGTTCATCAAGCTCCGTCAGGTACTCCGAGTTAAAAAAAAAAACACACTGAGATCGTCCAGAGTTTGGCTGGGAGAAAGTCAAAGGCAGTGGCGGTGACCTCAAAAGCGGCCCATCCTGGCGGCGAAAAGGCTGCGTGAGCGTGGCGCGGCTGAGGTGTTGGATGAAGGCCACTTCATGATGAACTGGGAGGTCACTGGCAGGAGATACCTGGACAGACGGCGGCACGGATGTAATGAGAGGATTAGCGATGCGAGGAGCCACGTTTAGAGGTCAGGATGCTCGGCACTGACATCCAACCTCTCGGGTTTTCCATATTCCGTAAACGCTCCGATTATACCCAACCTTTATTTACTTAACGTTGGATGTCCGAGTTTGAAAAAAAAATGTTGTTTTACAATATTTCACTCAGGGACCAAAGAAAGTTGTGGGTACAATTCCTGCATGTATAATAATTATCTATTAATGTATTTTTGTAAATAATTTTGGCTGTCTGAAACAGATTCAGCGGTTTTACATTAACGTCCCTCGTTTAATTGGTTCCAGACCCAACCCCGATACATTTCCAAGACTTATGATTCAATGTTAATACATTTCATATTTTTGTAGTTAAAGTATAGAAAACCAGTTTATGACTTTTGAAATATGTATTAGAGCTCTGTAGACATGAAATAACACCCCTATAGGCACCTTTACACTCGTAGCATTCACTGTACACTATACAGACTGAACTGTCACAACAATATTTAGATTTTATTCCTATAATATTTAGACTTTATTCTCATAATATTTTGATTTTATTCTTATAATATTTTGATTTTATTCCCATAATATTTTGATTTTATTCCCATGATTTTCCCTAACCTAATTATCCATAAATTTCACACTATGCAAAACCTATGAGCAATGCTTGCTAATTTATGCTAAATTAATTATTGTCTATAAAAGTGTTGGATTTTCAGGGATTTCAGATGGTCACGAGCTGACAAGCTAGCAATATAAACTTAAAAAGGCAAAAATGTACCACTTCCACACGAGATGGGAGGATTTTTTTTCACACATGCCATGGCTGACAATATGACTTCATGCAGCGTTTATATTACTGATTTTATTCCCATAATATTTAGATTATATTCCCATAATATTTTGATTTTATTGCCATAATATTTTGATTTTATTCCCATGATTTTTCTCAACCTAATTATCCATAAATTTCACCTTTATTTTGTTTTATCATATTACAACGTAATTTTTAAAAAAGCATAAAGAAGCATATTTTTTATTTAATATTTCAGCTTTAAGCTACTAGAATTACATTATTTTTCCGCATATTACAAGATTATTTATGTAAAATTATGACTTTCTCAATAGAATCCAATGTTTTTTCGTAGTATTTGGACTTTCTTGTAAAAGTACTGGTTTTTTTCAATTTTTGTTTCAGAATTATGACGTTATTCCCATAGCATTTTGACTTTATTTTCCTCTTTCACAACCCAAATTTTCCAAAAATTACATTATTCATCATTTTGTTTTTTAATTATACAGTATTACAACTTATATTACAACTTAAATATTCTTTCTTAATAATACTAAAATGATACAATGTTCTTTTTTCTAATGAGATTATTCTCATAAGATTACGTCTTTTTCTTGTTAGAGTGCAAGTTTTTTCTCCTTTTTTGAGCCTGGCCTAAAGTAGACTTTACCATACCGTTTTTAACCTTCGTTGCTGTGCGGATCTCGTTCTCGAGCAAATCTCGGATTTACTAACCAAAATTAGGTTTTTAACGGGATTTCAGATGGTCACAAGCTGACAAGCTGGCAATATAAACTTAAAAATGCAAAAATGTACCACTTCCAAACGAGATGGGAAGAATTTTTTTTCCACACATGCATGGCTGACGACATGACTTCATGCAGTGTTTACATTACTGACGCCTAGTGACCAGAATACTACATATCACTTGTATTTCAGTGTTTTGACAAATAGGCCATAGTCTACCACGGCACAGCCATAATTTACTCATTAATTCATTTATTAGAAACCACAATATAGCGAGGGAACGATAACCGAATGGCAATATTGCATGGACTAGAGGATAATAATTGGAGCATTTACGGTATCAACTCTACTGTTATGGCCGTGTAATGTATTATTCGTCTACTCTATTATTATTCTACTCTAGAAAGAAGTACTGTATGTCCGATGTTTATAATACTAAGACCTTAACATGATCGAGAAATCCTCACCTATCATTCGGCGGCGGCACCGACGTCAGTACCTCTCTAAGACCTTCCTATGACACCTTCCACCGAGACAGAGCAGTGAGGCAGCTCCTGCTAACAGCGTTCCAGTACCTGAGAATGAAACCAGCGTCAGCTTGAAATGCCGCTCATCTGACAGGAAATGAGTCAGATATGGTTGTCAAAGCAATGTCAGATGAGATGATTCAATCCGGGCAACCTTGACCGTGAGGAATATTTCTTCCAAACGATCATTTTGGAAGAATTGCTCACATTTGAGATCTGCGACATATCAGAAATCTCCACAATCGGAGATCTTTACTTTAAGTGCGGCTTTCTTTTAGTTAAACAAACAGTCAGGAGAAATAAGTTCCTGAGGAGACGTTTCCGTCAGTCTAATGAAAGAGGGAGAAGCGGGCGCTGAGGATTACACAGTGACGGCTCTCTTTCCTCAGCAAATAGCTTTCGGACAAATTTGCTAGGCCGGTGTCTTCTAATGTCGACCGGCAAGAATAGAAAGCGTGTCGCTGAGGGCGTTCGCTGCAACCCCCGCGCCCAGGAGAGTTAGGATGGATTCAAATTAACTTCACTCCGTCCGACGAGTGTCCTTGAAAAGGCTTCAAGTGGGCCGTAGGAATCGGTGTGGCGCTCCCTCTGCTGTCATGAACTCCACCAACATCTCACTTCAGCTTATGTAGATCGAACGTATACGTAGAATTACAGTTTTGCTGTTTATTATAACTTTTTATGCCTGCTCGGCACCATATTGCATCACTGTCCGGTGATCAAACTAGGGATGCACGGAATCTCATTAACTCGTTCAATACCCAATACTCAACCCGAACACCAGATTCTGACAACATATTAATACGTCTTTTATGGTTTTTGCTTATGAGGCTAAAACAGGTGATACTTCACTAACACATTTGGCTTCAAAGCAATTTTAAGCAATACAAATGGCCACTAGGTGGCAGGAAGTGGGAGAGTGTGGTGTGGAATCTTACGCATGGTAGGGGAATTTTAACTCATGCATAGTTCAGTCGAAAATATAAAAAATTGTACATTCATTCATTTTCTACCGCTTACCGCTCACGAGGGTGGCAGGGGGGTGCTGGAGCCTATCCCAGCTGTCTTCGGGCAAGAGGCGGGGTCCACCCTGGACTGGTGGCCAGCCAATCACAGGGCACATATAGACAAACAACCATTCACACTCACATTCATACCTATGGACAATTTGGAGTCGCTAATTAACCTAGCATGTTTTTGGAATGTGGGGAAAAAACTAAGTACCCGGAGGAAACCCGCGCATGCAAACTCCACTCCGAGGGTAGAATTCAACCCCGGTCTCCTAGCTGTGAGGCCTGGCCACTAACCACTCGTCCGCCATGCAGCCCAAAAATTGTAAATTCATAAATAAATTATTTTGATGTAAAACAACCCCTTGTTTGCCTAGTTTATGTTGGTATAATTGTTGCTGGTTTTCCTGGTTTCTTGAAAACGTACCTTTATTTTACCGCTGCTCAGCTAAAATCATCTACTAGTAGTCTTTGGGAAAATGGCTGCTATTGAATGCGCTGGTATTGAAATCTGGCAATTGAATAACTGCGGGAATATACACTACTGCTCAAAAGTTTGGGATCACTTGGAAATGTTTTTGGACCAGTCTGAGGTATGGCTTTTTCTTGGCAGTCCAGCATCCTGAAGTCGTCGCTTCACTATTGATACTGACACTGGTGTTTGACGGCTACTATTTAGTGCAGCTGCCAGGTGACCACCTGTGAGGCGTCTTTGTCTTAAACTACACACTCTCAGATATTTGTCTTCTTGCACAGTTGTGCAGCGTTTTTCTGTCCTTGTTAGACCCAGTTTGTGCTGCTCTCTGAAGGGAGTAGTTAACAGCATGGTAAGAGATTTTAGTTTTAGTTACGATTTTTAGATGGCTTTTCTAATCTTCTATTAGCCTTATAAAATGATGAACTTGGAACTTGTACATCCTTCTTCATCTGATTAATTTTCATTGTTTGTGAAATGGAAAAAATGTTTTTGAAAATGTGTTTTTCTTTGGAAAACAAAGACATTTGCAAGTGATCCTAAACTTTTGAGCGGTAGTGTAAGTGTTACACAACTCTTGATTGGGCTATGTGAGTGTGTGTGAGTTATTAGACTGAAAATGGTGAATAATAATAATGTCTAGAATAAATAATAATAATAATAATAACCATACCAATTGGTTAGGATGATTCAAAGTCTGACTCTAGCCAAAATGGACACTAAGCGAATACATTTTTCCCATCAAAAATAATGTCAAATTCATCAATTTGTTTCAGAAAGCCAAACATATTAATACAAAATTTAATAATATCGGCGAAAATACAGGAAAAAAAATTTTTTGACGAGTGTGTCTCCCTGTGGTTGACTGGTGATTCCTCCCGTACTGCAGTGGCACGGGATGAGCTGAGGTGATTGGGGGTGGCCCCTAGACACCATACAGATAAAGCTTCCGAGCTTGCCCCCCCCCCTCAAAAAAAGAGTATACTGTAAGTGCGGAAGCACGCACCTCATTTCACCCCGGAAACATCTTTTTGGAGGTACACGTCAACCCAGGCCGACTGAACTGAAACTGAAATGAGTAAAATGCGTACCTAGACAGAAACAAGTGTATACGTGTATTCAATAGACGGAAAGAATCACAGCAGTGGTAGTAGTGAACATCTTCCTCTGTTACTGCCGGCTACATTTAATTGGAAACCTCATTCGTCATATTCAATGTTAGCCATCACTTTGATCACGAAGAAGATCTTGAGTGGGAGGTTGAACCTTCTGCTTTGAAACCCAAATCACCATTGCTTACCTCCATGTTTACACACTAACAGCAGTCGGGCTTTCTATGCCACCGCCATGCTGGATGGGCAGGTCGGACAAAGAGACTTGTCGTCATGAGGGATGCGGGGGGAAGGGAGGTGCTACAAAAGCTGACGCAATCACAGACCGACAAGTACAAAGCGCCTTCAAGGTTATCTGCGACCGATACTGGACTCGACACCCCAATTAACCCTAATTACTTCTCAGTCCGATGAAAGCTGACAGAATCTGAAACTTCTTGTCATCATGGTGAAAATTGTCTTGAGGATGGAGACACTTCATTTCAGGCTTAACAAGGAAGTCATTAGTGGATCCATTTGGCCACTTCTTCTCATCCGCCCACACAGACTGAAGAACTCGCATGCCTGTTGACACACCCAGTTAGGGTACTCCGTGGGGGAGTGATGCTTGAAACAAGGTGGCAGGTGTGGGCAACAGCAGAGAACCTACACACCCCAATGGCAAAAGCCTTTGGATGAATGCCCAAGCTCTTGGGGCCTGTTTGTGTGGGGGTGGGAGTGAGTGGGGGGTTGGCGGGGTGGCGGTGCATGCACCAGAGATGATTTGTAAATGTTAAACGCATTTTCCTTGTCTCTGATTTCTAATTACACAGAGTGGTTTATGAGAGTGAAGTCACTCGCCGAAGTGAATCGGGTACTTGAATCACTGGTCACCCGGGACTCAGTTAAACTCGAGTGTTAGCTGGGAGTCCATGAGTCCATGAAACCGGAGTCTTGATCTATTACCCATGAGTCAGTGAAACCGAGTCTTTATCTATTACCCATGAGTCAGTGAAACCCGAGTCTTTATCTATTACTCATGAGTCAGTGAAACCAGAGACTTTATCTATTACCCATGAGTCAGTGAAACCCGAGTCTTTATCTATTACCCATGTGTCTGTGAAACCCGAGTCTTTACCTTAGCCGGCCCAATTTTAGTCTGTGTCAACCCGTGAGTCAGTGACAATCCGGTCTTTGTCGAACACCCGTGAGTCTTCCTGAACTCGTTGGTCAATGATATTCGCCAGCCCAGTGAATAGTTTGTTTTGTTGAGTCTGTGATGAATCTCAGGCAGGAGGGGCACAGGAGAGTTGATTTCATCTGATACAAATGCAGTTACACAATTAACTGTTTATTTTTTTAATTAAGGTAGCATGTGTAACAAAGTAAATGAGTTATCAGAGATAAGTAGTTGTGAGTCCCCTTGCAGTAAAACAAAACAACCATTGGAATGATTCGTTCATGGCTGGCATATCTCCACTGTAAAGGACTGTATCATTGGATTAGACTCCATTTTACTTGAATGAGAGCTGGTGCTTTTGTTTTTATTAATTGCATTTTATAATATAAATTTACGCTTCGATCGCATTGGTAGATTCAATAACTGAGATTTTGTTATACATCATTTAGTGTAAAATCCACCCAATATTCTTAATTTTCTATTTTGGACACGTCCAACAGTTTGGTGAAGGGACCTTTCTGTTGTAGTGTTGTAGTGTTGTAGTGCTGTGGTTCCATACAGGCACATTTGGATGAGTCCGGTGTCCAAGAACCCCATCAATCATCTTTGGGATGAACTCGGCCATCGCTTTGTCATCACTCACCTCTGACTACAGTAAGGACAAAAATTCCTGTAACAATCATTCTGAGCAGAGTTGAAGCCATTATAGACCTCAGGGGACCAACTCTATTGGGTTCAATGTAAACAAATATGCCTGTTTTACTCTGACCCATTGTTTGCCTGTTTTCTCTCACACTGGGTCCCCCCCTCAATCCATCCATTGTCTTCCGCTTACGTGGGGACAGCAGTCTAAGCAGGGAAGCCAAGACTTCCCTCTCCCCGGCTAATTCGGCCATCTCTCGGGCATTCCCAGGTCAATCAAAGACATTATTTCTCCAGTGTGTCCTGGGTCTTACCAGTCGGACGTGCCCTAAACACCGGCCCAGGGAGGCATCCGGGAGGCATCCCGATCAGATGGCCGAGCCACCTCCTCTGGCTCCTTAGCAGAGGTTCTCCTGGATAACAGTGCTTCTCACCTTATCTCTAAGGCAGAGCATTCAGAACATTCAGCAGCTTGTACCCACCATCTACCCAAAACGCATGACCATTGATGAGGGTAGGAAGGGAGATCGACAGGTAAATGGAGAGATTTGCCTGTCGACTTGCTCCCTCTTCACCACAATGGATTGATGCCGAGTCCACTTGGGGCACCCCACCATTCTCTGGGTATGAACAATGGACTCGGATTTGGAGGTGCTGATTCTCATCCCAGCCGCTTCACCGTTTTTCCTCCAGGTTTTGTAAAAGAAGCATCTCTAAACAGGCAGACTTGATGGGAACACGCCGTCCATACAGAGTTAGGACAGAATGTGCCTGGAAGAGTTCATGCTTGGGAGAACTAGCTAGAGTTCCGCCATGTGACACAAATACTCTTTATTAATACTATTGATGTGCAAGTAGGCCCTTTTTTAATAGAAAGTGCACTCAGGCAAAGAAGCATTGAGTGAAAAGCTGAGTTTTAGCCATGTGGCAGCAGGGTGACGCACAGCAAGCCAGGCCGAAAGGTTGCAGCATCGATAAACTCCAAACAGTCTCTCCTTCCCTTCAAAAGACTTACAAACACAATTTGGAATTGATTTCATCCAGAATGGGCCCTCATTTGATTGCACATGAGAGGAAGGAGAGGAGAGCATGCTCGACTGTTCTAAGGCAGTGGGCAAGCAGAAGGCAGTGAGTTAGGGACAGTTGCTGAAAGATGGGGGGGGTTGGGGTTTAGCACAACTAAACCAAGCAAAGACCTGAATCGGGGGGCGAAGAGGCGGAGGAAGAGGAAGCGGCAGCGACAGCAGCAGGGGTGGAGCCATGGGTAGAGGCTGGTCCAGCAGCAAATGGTACGCTTTTTTTCACATATACAAACACAGAAGAAATAAGGAGAGACAGGCACGTGCATGCTTGAATAGACTCTCAAGGTTACTACACTTGTTACACAAACATGGACTTTTATCATGCGTTACATTTACTTCTTAAAGGGACAGTTGGGATTTTTTTACATGAATTTGTATGACATCCCCATCAGCACCCCCCCCCCCCCCTTTTGTCCTGTGAACCGAGTTCTGGGTGGATTGTTGGTTGTTGAAGGAAGTACCGTACTTTCTTGTGAAACTTTGAACCCTGCCGCAATGCGCCATATGCAGCCACAAATTTGTGACAATTGTTTAAATACTGAGCCGCTCACGAGTCAGTGAGGAAATGGTAGCCTTTTTTTTGGCAGGAGCCAATCACAAGCTGACGGTGTGACAGCAGTCCAACCCACAGTGTCATTTTTCTAAGAATGCTTTACTAACACTAAATTCATCAGACAGCAACTTAACACTCAATATGTATGGCTCAAATATACAAGCATCTACAAATATGAGTTGGAAATGCAAAAACACGCTTGGTTTTCCCATAGAGCCTTCTCCATCGGTGCCCCCACCCTCTAAAGATGCCCCATTGATTCCGTGCTTGCCTTTCCCAGTTTCAAAAAACAACTAAAAACCCACCTCTTTAAATCTGTTTTTAATGTCTAATGTTTTATACCTGACTGCTGTGCCCCACTTTTACCCATGTTTTTGCTGTGTATATACGAATGAATGTTGTATTTTATTGTATCTTTTATTCTGTTTATTGCTTTTATTCAACTCCATTTTTCTGTAAAGCGTCTTTGAGTATTTTTGAAAAGCGCTATACAAATAAAATGTATTATTATTATTATTATAATACATAGCGTATGAGCAATGCATTCATTGTGGCGCTATAATGACGTCAGCCTCCCTCTGGCCTCCGGGTCCTCTGGCTCTCTCTGGTGGACCAAAGCAGCATTGCAGCACCATCCACCATTTTCTATGCTGCTTGTCCTCCAATTAAATGGTTTGAACGAAACATGTACAAATCATATTTGTACATGTTTCTATATTTCTGAGGTATACACTTTGATTGTCAAGATGCTGTGTGATGAGTTTGTTTGTAAAATGACACCGTGAGTCAGACTGTTTTTCAGTCAGATATCATTCAAATATAACAAACACCAGGAATTATGGCAGGGTCAAATCCTCCCCACACATCGTAACCAAACGAGAGTCGACCACGCTAACCAGTCAGCTAAAAGCGGGGGAGTGAGTTTTACTCAACGTACTATCCACACGAACTGGTGTCCGTTACAGAACACAAAGCCCACACACTTCTTGGGTTTTTACACTGTGGGTGCTAAGTGATAGCCTGTTAAAATATGCGTGAGAGTTATGAATCATGTAAAATGAGGCCCCGGGAAAAGAGGAGCTCTCTCTCTCTCTCTATCTCTCGCTCATAAGGTCATTTGCTGCACAGGCTCATCTGGGCTCTAATTGAATTAAGCAGGCCTCAGGGGGGCCCCCCCAGCTAACCTGAGCACTAATCTGTGGACCATTTTTTCCTATTAACGGCAGACTCGCCCAACCCCCACCCCCCTACTCCATGCTCTCTCCTGTGTGCTGGCCCAAAGCATGTGCACTTTAAAAGTTCACTCACTAAATCTGAGCGCCTGCTTCCTGCAGGGCTGGAGCTGAAAGAGGATGATTTTTGGTGGCCTTTATTAAATCCTTATTGGGTTTTGTGATGGAGATGATGGCTTGGAGCGCTTTGAAGGAGATGTGACAAGTGTTTCCTGGGAAATTAAATTGTTCAACATTTTCTTGACCACGTTTGGATATTTGTTCATGTATTCCCTGCATTTCATGTGATATTTCAGCGCCTGATCAAAGGGGTTTCAACCCGGTTAGTGTAATCTGAATAATGAATGCTTTCAAGGAAAAGTGCACTATGTTTTGGAATTTTGCACATCATCTACAATACTTTTATGAATCATGACCACATATCTTTACTTTCTCTGTGCATTCTAAAGAAGGAAAAACAGCTAGCATGTGGGAGCTACAGGACACACCCTAAAAATAAAACCCAAAACACGGCAAAAATGTTTGAGTTTACATGACAAGAGACTCATTGCAAGTTATTGCAAATCCTTGATTGCAGTTGCTTCTGCAAAGTGTGGCCAAACTAGCTATTACGTAGGGGGACAATCACTTTTTCATGCAGGGTCATCTAGGTTTGGAATTTTTCTCCCTTAATAATAAAAAGTTTCATTTAAAATCTGTTTAGTGTTATTAAATATTTCAATTAGTGCACTATTTTGTGGAATTTTGCACATCATCCACAATCCTTTTGTGAATCATGACCACATATCTTTACTTTCTCTGTGCATTCTAAAGAAGGAAAAACAGCTAGCATGCAATAAAAAGTTTCATTTAAAATCTGTTTAGTGTTATTAAATATTTCATTTTGTTTGATCTGAAACATTTTGGATGTGGGCAAACACTTTTTCACATGGTGACGATAAATCATCGAAGTTCCTTTATAAGCTTTATTCTAGGTGAACTTTTCAAGAGTTTAGACTAGTAACGGTCTTCCCGGAGGTAAAGCTCAATATCTCGTGCCAGGATTTGTGCAACCTGAGAGCAACTAGTAGATTAGACTTCTTAAATCCTTTCGAATGTATCCTTCAATCTTACCCGGCCACCCAGATGGGGAAGTGCGTTTACAAAAATAAGCTTCACAGGACAAGGGAAACTTCACAGGGATGTTATTTTGTCCTCACCTGGTGTCGTCCCATTCCGGGCTGAGCCCAGTCAAAGAGCCCCGGGACTCGGAGACAAACTTGTAGACGACCAATAAACAGTCTCGACACAGCTGCACCAGCCTGCGGCAGCATTGCAGTTCCTGAGGCGAAACCACCTCACTGCTCTTACTGAAGATGCTCTCCCATGATGAACTAGAGGAGGGCAGCGGAGATAAACAAACAGTTTAGTTTGCGGTTCAGGTCACATTTTAGACATATTAATTATTAGTATGGAGACGAGGAAGGCCCTGCATGGATGCGTTCAAACACTTTGACATGAACTGGAGTGGAGACAGTGTTCATCAGTGACCTCACATATGTAATTCCTCAATAATAACCTAATAATAATAAATTCTTCCCAGAAGAACCCAATTCAATCCCTCAATTTCCTGTCGGTGTAATTGGCCTCTCAGCTGGCCCAAGACGTCAGGCCGTATCAGTTTATTTATTGAATATGTGGATTTTACAAAGACTGAATTATACCCTAGTTCAGGGGTGTCCAAAGTGCATTCAGGGAGCCATTTACGGCCTGCGGCTGTTTTTTTTGTTGGGTTTTTTTCAGTCGTAGTATGAAAGGAAAATGTTGTATTCCAAGAAGAAACAAAAACCTGTGATATTACAATAATAATAATAAATGATGATAATAATAATATACAATAACAAATAACAATAACAACAATGATAATATATGATAATAATATATGCCCTGTGATTGGCTGGCGACCAGTTCAGGGTGTACCCCGCCTCTCGCCCAAAGACAGCTGGGATAGGCTCCAGCACCCCCCGCGACCCTCGTGAGGAAAAAGCGGTAGAAAATGAATGAATTAATGAATGAATGAATGATAATAATATATAATCATAATAAAATAATAATCATAATAATTTTAAAAAATGGAAGTAAACAAAACACCGAATAATGTTGTAACTTTTGAGAACTTTTGAGTTGGACGATATAGAAATATGGATTTTTGGAAAAAAGGGTACAGGCCTAGGGTAAATAAATAAAGTAATTTTTTTAAAATAATATATAATGTATTTGTAAATCTATTTTTTAGTAATTTTATGAAATTAATTTATACATGTATAAATTATAAAATAATAAAATAATAATGTATACAATTATAAATATAATGTAAAAAGATATACAATTTCTTTTAAAATAATTTTTAAAATCCTTTCTCATTTTCCAATTCAGTTTCTGTCTTTCGGGGATTAAATTCACCTTCCAAAAGAGGCCAAAGTCATGCATCTACTACAAACAGATCAAGGACAGCTTTCATTTATTTTGGGTGCGACTTTTTTTTTGCCGATTTCGCCCAAAAACAAATCCCAGAATGTTACACTTTTGAGTTCGAAATCACACATCCCTTCCGTCACACAGACGGACAGATGCACAAAAAGGAAGGGTGAACCAAATCCGAGTACAGTTAACCCCCTTTAAAGCCCAGACATACCGCTGACTGAGCGAGAGCTTCAACAAAAGAGCCGCACAACCCTGGGTGATGCGTTTGATGTCTACCCTCTTGCACTCCTTGGGGGGTGGGCGCTGCCTCGTCTGAAAGGTTTCAAAACTCTTCCATCCCCTCCTTCTTAAACATTTCCAAAGCCTGTTGAATGCATTGGCCACAATGCAGCTGGGCTGTTTGATTGTTGCTAAGTCCCTAAGATAAAGTATCAAACACCAGAGAGGAGCGGGTCAGAGGGGTTACACATGGATTTGTGCTGCTCTTCTTTACTGTAGCCGCCCCCCGCCCCCGGGAGTCTATCCATGTTTGGGCCATGACACGCTGTTGGGAGGTCCTGCATGGACAATATGGATGCAAGCTAGCTGGATTAAGCAGGTCATGCTGTGATCACAAAAACGCTCCATGAGGTGCAGCTGTTAGTGGTAGCATGAGAAGCTAAGCTAATCCTTGTAGGCCGCTGAGCCGTCCACGCTTTCTCTGCCCGTTTTTGTGATGTCTCACTTTGAACGACTTCAGCTTCAGCTTCAGCAACCTTGACTGCTCTTCTGACATTGTGAGTGTCAAAAAAGTAACCTGGGAGTTGAAAATAACTGTCAAGTCTCCCCTTTTTGCTGGGAAACTCTCGTAATTTGCCGCTGCCATCCCATTTAAGGAGGACAATTCAAGATGTCCCTGATCCATCCGCTTATCCGAGGTTGGGTCGCAGGGGCAGAAGGAAAGCCAAGACTTTGTCCAGCTCCTCCCGGTGGATCCTGACGTGTTCTGGGTCATCCTCCAGGTCTCCTACCATTCGGATGTGCCCTGAACACCTCCCCGTGGAGCCATCTGGGAGGCATCCTGTCCAGATGCCCGAGCCACCTCATCTGGTTCCTCTCAATGCAGAAGTTCTAATCTGAGTTTCTCTCAGATGACAGAACTTCTCACCTTATCTGTAAGGCAGAGACCAGCCACCCTGCAGAATAAACTAATTTTAAACTTGCTTATACCCGCCATCTTGTCCTTTCGGCCACTACGCAAAGCTCATGACCATAGTTGAGGGTAAGAACATAGATTGACGGGTAAATTGGGAGCTTTGTCCTTTGGCTCAGATTCATTCATTCATTTTCTACTGCTTATCCTCACAAGGATCGCGGGGGTGCTGGAGCCTATCCCAGCTGTCTTAGGGCAATGTCTTGGGGCGAGAGGCGGGGTACATCCTGGACTGGTGGCCAGCCAATTACAGGGGACATATAGACAAACAACCATTCACACTCACATTCATATCTATGGACAATTTGGAGTCGCCAATTAACCTAGCATGTTTTTGGAATTTGGGAGGAAACCGGAATACCCGGAGAAAACCCACGCATGCACGGGGAGAACATGCAAACTCCACAAAGAGATGGTCAAGGGCGGGATCGAACGCAGGTCTCCTAGCTGTGAGGTCTGCGCACCAACCACTCGACCACCGTGCAGCCTGGTGCCAACTTTGCACCTGAAAAAACACTTGAAAAGGGGTCTCAATAAAAACCTGTGGGCGTTAAACCCCCCAAAACCCCCCAAAATGTCAACTGCGCTAAACTGGAAGATACTGACACTTACTGACACTGACACTTCAATCTGGTTCCTATCCAACAGCACTAAACCCAAAGAGAGTAATCCCTCGTTTATCACGGTTAATTGATTCCAGACCTGACTGTGATAAGTGAATTTCCATGAAGTAGGATTTCTTATCTAAATGGAATACATTTGTAGTAACAGTATAGGTTTTCTTAGCATTTTTAGCGTTTTTTAGCATTACTAACCATGAAATAACACCCTCAGTCATCTTTACATGAATTTCTGATGACCAACCACAAAACAGTGACAACAGAAGGATCCAACAGAAACACACTTTGTCAACCAACAAACGCTAAAAATATGAGGTCGTCTGAAAAGCAACGAGAAACAGCTCGAGCAGCAGACGGGTTTGTTTAGGAATGCGATATCAAACTGCTTTTGTGTTGACTAACTTATTGTATGATTATTATTGTATACCATCTTTGTTTTCTGATTTCACATTGGAAAGGACGTGAACCTGCAGTCCTTGCAGTGACTTCTACCACGCTTTGTCACATCAACAAAGTATGATAAGAATAAGCTTTAGGAAATACATTTCAGAAGCCTTCACAGTTTCCCATAACAAGCTCGAGCAGAGGCAGTAAAAGGCCGTCAATCACTTTTACGTCTCAGTGTTGGTCTCTATTGCTTTCACCTGTGAATGTGTCCCGAGACAGCCCCCCCGATTGCTGACCTTAATTTGCACTGCGTCGCCACACAGTTTCAGGAGAGTGCAAGTGGGGTCGGATTGGTTTTGTCAGTCACGTTTTGCCATTTGCTTCCTCAAACATGTCAAAGTGTCACTAGTGTCAATAAAAGTGGAAAAATTATGAATAGATCACAGGGGCCTGCGGACATTGTACTCTCGGGGCACTGAATACGTCACAACTGGACTGTTCAGAAGAAAGGTAGTCTGTAGCCACGTTTACATGGACCCAAACATTCCAATTCCATTCGGGTTATTTGCTCCTCATTCTGAAAGAAAAGTGTATGAATATACAGTGAAGAAAATAAGTATTTGAACACCCTGCTATTTTGCTATTTCTCCCACTTAGAAATCATGGAGGGGTCTGAAATTTTCATCGTAGGTGCATGTCCACTGTGAGAGAGATAAACTAAAAAGAAAAATCCAGAAATCACAATGCATGATTTTTTAACAATTTATTTGTGTGATACAGCTGCAAATAAGTATTTGAACACCTGTGTATCATCTAGAATTCTGACCCTGAAAGACCTGTTAGTCTGCCCATTAGAAGTCCACCTGCACTCCATGTATCATCCTGAATCAGATGCACCTGTTTGAGGTCGTTAGCTGCATAAAGACACCTGTCCACCCCATACAATCAGTAAGACTTTAACTTGTAACATGGCGAAGACCAAAGAGCTGTCCAAAGACACCAGAGACAAAATTGTACACCTCCACAAGGCTGGAAAGGGCTACGGAGCAATTACCAAGCAGCTTGGTGAAAAAAGGTCCACTGTTGGAGCTATCATTAGAAAATGGAAGAAGCTAAACATGACGGTCAATCTCAATCGGAGTGGAGCCCCATGCAAGATATCACCTCGTGGGGTCTCAATGATTCTAAGAAAGGTGAGGAATCAGCCCAGAACTACATGACAGGACTTGGTCAATGACCTGAAAAGAGCTGGGACCACCGTTTCCAAGGTTACTGTAGGTAATACACTAAGACGTCATGATGTGAAATCATGCATGGCACGAAAGGTTCCCCTGCTTAAACCAGCACATGTCAAGGCCCGTCTTAAGTTTGCATATGACCATTTGGATGATACAGAGGAGTCATGGGAGAAAGTTTTATGGTCAGATGAGACCAAAATAGAACTTTTTGGTCATAATTCCAATAAGCGTGTTTGGAGGAAGAAGAATGAAGAGTACAATCCGAAGAACACCATCCCTACTGTGAAGCATGGGGGTGGTAGCATCATGCTTTGGGGGTGTTTTTCTGCACATGGGACAGGACGAGTGCACTGCATTAAAGAGAGGATGACTGGGGCCGTGTATTGTGAGATTTTGGGGAACAACCTCCTTCCCTCTGTCAGAGCATTGAAGATGGGTCGTGGCTGGGTCTTCCAACACGACAACGACCCGAAGCACACAGCCAGGAAAACCAAGGAGTGGCTCCGTAAGAAGCATATCAAGGTTCTAGCATGGCCCAGCCAGTCTCCAGACCTGAACCCAATCGAAAATCTTTGGAGGGAGCTCAAACTCCGTGTTTCTCAGCGACAGCCCAGAAACCTGACTGATCTAGAGAAGATCTGTGTGGAGGAGTGGGCCAAGATCCCTCCTGCAGTGTGTGCAAACCTGGTGAAAAACTACAGGAAACGTTTGACCTCTGTAATAGCAAACAAAGGCTACTGTACCAAATATTAACATTCATTTTCTCAGGTGTTCAAATACTTATTAGCAGCTGTATCACACAAATAAATTGTTAAAAAATCATGCATTGTGATTTCTGGATTTTTCTTTTTAGTTTATCTCTCTCACAGTGGACATGCACCTACGATGAAAATTTCAGACCCCTCCATGATTTCTAAGTGGGAGAAATAGCAAAATAGCAGGGTGTTCAAATACTTATTTTCTTCACTGTATAATCGGATGCACAGGGGTGGAATATTCCTTTCCCCAATCCGATTGAGGTATCTTGTACCCGCTCAAACGGAAAGTTGCTGCGCGTTCTTTCAGCGAATGCTGAGATATGACGTAACACGCAGCTCGAGACATTCTTCGATTTAAAAAAAATGGAGATGAGCAATCTGCACTGGACTGCTGCGTAAAGTTTGTTTTTGATTCAAACTAAATTTCAAGACTGAATGAACGAAAAAATGGCAATACCTAGTTATTCCAACAAGTGAAAGAAAAACTCGAAGTCGGTATCACGTGATGTTGATGTTTACGTTTTACTGGGCATGCCCCATTGACTATTCTGGTTGATTATAGCGGCGCATGGAGACACGCGATTGGAATATTCCTTTCCATGTATACCACTGCTTTCGGAAAGGTCATTCGGAAAGATTCCATTCTAAAAGAGAAGAACTCCTCATGTAAACGTGGCTAGCGATTGTCCGCTTATACCCACTTTCTTCATGTGTCGGCATCATTAGCCATGTTTACATGAGGAGATTTAGCTCTTTCCGAATGTAATCTTGACGTACCGTCTGGAAAGGAATATTCCAATCTCCTGTCTACCTGCACTGCTATAATCAAACGGAATAGTCAATGGGGCAACGTAAACATGATTCATCGAAGATGGCGGACGAGAGTGTGATTACCACGGTTGTTGGGACAGTTGCTATGCTTTTTTTACAACAGCAACTTGAACTTTCAGTTCTTTTAAAGTTTGTATCAAAAACGAATTTTCCGCTGTAGTCCAGTGATGACTCCTACGTCACAGCTGAGCATGCGCTGAAAGAACAAGTTTCCATTTGAGCAGGTACAAGATACCACAATCGGATTGGGGAAAGGAATATTCCACCCCTGTGAATCTGATTATATATTCATTTGGATTGGCAATTTTCTTTCGAAATGAGGTGTATACAAAGGTTACATTCTTTCAGTTTGAGCAAATAACCCGAATGGAATTGGAATATTTGGGTCCATGTAAACGTGGCTACTGTAAGACCAAGTAATTCAAGAAAACAACCATGTTGTATTGTATCTACACTACTGCTCAAAAGTTTAGGATCACTTGCAAATGTCTTTGTTTTCCAACAAAAAACACATTTTCATGCATTTCACAAACAATTAAAATTAATCAGATGATTTTCAAAGAAGGATCTACATCCCCATGCGTAAACAAGTAGGTTGTCTCTTTATAGAAACTCTAATTACAATTAGTTATTATTAAAGCCACAACAAAAAGAAACCAATCATATTATGAGAATGATGAGATGTTATTTCACGTAGAACGGGCTTATCATGTGAAAAACTGTATTCATAAAATCGTAAACAGGCTTTTTAAGCTCTAATTTATGAAAAAAGGAAGCCTACTTTGTGGGAATTCACTTATCAAGGCCGGGTCTGGTACCAAATAACTACGATAAACAAGGGGTTACTGTATGTGCCCTGTGATTGGCTGCAGCCCAGTCCAGGGTACAATGAATGATGTTCGAAAGCTGAAGTTTTCTTTTCGTTCATCATATACACTGCTGCGCAAAAGTTTGGGATCACTTGCAAATTTCTTTGTTTTCCAAAGAAAAACACATTTTCATGCATTTCACAAATTTTTTTTCCATTTCACAAACAATTCAAATTAATCATATGATTTTCAAAGAGGGATGTACATTTTTGCATAGAGGCCTACTATCAACAACTGTCAATCCTCTGCATCAATCTCCTGGTATGGCTGCTAATCCAAGTTCATCATTTTATAAGGCTAATAGATGATTAGAAAAGCCATCTAAAGATCTAAACTAAAACTAAAATCTCTTACCATGCTGTTTACTACTCCCTTCAGAGAGCAGCACAAACAAGGACAGAAAAACGATGCACAACTGTGCAAGAAGAAACAAAGAAACAAACAAGAATTATTCCATATGATCGGTGTCGGAATCGGTCAATTTCACTCATGGATGATTGGTACCAAAATCGGCAACATAAATCCCTCGTATTTACAAAGTCATAAACAGATTTTCCGTGCTCCAACTACAAAAATATTCCACTTATTGACTTGGAATCCTATATCGTGGAAATAAATTTATCACTGGCAGGTCTGTAACCAATTAATTCAACCAGGGGTGACTGTAATCATGAAGACAAAAAAAATCCTTAGCAATAGCACAAACTGAGTCTAACAAGGACAGAAAAACGATGCACAACTGTGCAAGAAGACAAATATCTGAGAGTGTGTAGTTTAAGACAAAGACACCTCACAGGTCATCACCTGGCAGCTGCACTAAATAGTAGCCGTCAAACACCAGTGTCAGTATCAACAGTGAAGTGGCGACTTCAGGATGCTGGACTTTATAGCAGGACTGCCAAGAAAAAAACCCAAAATTTCAAAGTGATCCCAAACTTTTGAACGGTAGTGTATGTCATCAATCAAGTATGTATGTTACAGTTTTCTCATACAGGTGATATAAGGGACATTTTTGTTTTTTGGGGGGTTGAGGGACCCCCAGTGGGGGGAAACTGTATGCTAGAATGACCCCAGTGCTGCGGATTAGCAAGACTTAAAGACCACAAAGCTAGACAGGCCGCTAACCAAACAATTCAATCCTGCTCGAGAATATTTTAATAAATGTCAGCTCTTATATCAATGAGAAAAAAATATCACTACTCCTCCCTCTGACCGTGACGCTGTGTCTGAGTGCATTCTTCTGATATTCCACAACATTGTCAGTGAATATTTTCATTCCCCAAGTCACTGTATTCTCAGAACATTGAATCGATCACAGATGGACTGTGAAGGTAGTTTTAGACGTTGCGCCTCTTGTCAAGGGGAAACTTTCTGCTGACTTCAAAATAGACAAGAAAAGTTCTTTGAGAATAATAATGGCACAATTTAATTTCAAGTAGACGGATCAATACAACCTGTCTATAACTTCTACAGGAAAAATATGTTGCTATTTAGAATATGCATATGGGGAGAGGGGAGAGGCTAAAGCTATCTTAAAATGCCCACACACCCATGGATGTAGAGTAGAGCATGTGAAGAACTTGTTCTAGGGACAAAAGGCGTCTAGCCTGGATCAGATAATCATAGCAAGTCTGTGTGACATGAATCACAGCAAAACAAATGTATGTTAGTGCTTATTTATAACTATTACTAAAATGGACACTAAACATTGTATACGTATGTTTCAGTAACAAACCATATTTTCCTGACATGTGTCATCCAAGCCAACTTCATCAGCATATGCTGGAAGACTTCGTAGGACAGCTCTATTCTGAAGGGATGGTGCAAAATTCGAAGTATTTATCCTAGAACGATATTCACTCAGAACCGCTACAGAGAAGCCTCTGCCAGCCGATGTCGGTCATTAGCGTTTGTATTTCATTCAGTTGTAGGAATGGCGGTATTGATGAGGTTTGCGACACCACCTTGCTCCCATTGCTGTCATTTTACCCTTTCCTAAAGAAAATCACTCATAAATAATTTGGTTTCAGGTGCATCCATACCCATTGTCAAGCAATGATGATCAACAATTAATCAATTGTGGTGGCACCAATTAATTGATTAATTGATGGTTAATCGATTATTCAATAAATAGACTATTTTGGGAAGAGAGTCATCATGATTGTTGGTGTTTCTGCACTGATTTGCTTTGTGACTTCCAATTTATTTCTTAATAAAGCGACTGATTTTTTTTTGTTAATCGATTAATCTAAAAATTAATCAACTGAATAACTGATTAGTTGTAGCCCTACAATCAATGTCAACTTTTTTTTTTTTACTTTGAGGCACGGTCAAACCTACCTGGAGTTGGAGAAACAGTTCCACAGTCCCTGGCCGTGACTCCAAAGTAGTCGGTTGAAGACGCGGTTAAAGAGGCGGCACAGGTGAAGACTTTCCAGATCGGGCTCCTTCCAGATCCGCTGCAGTGCAGAGCGCACATTGGTCCTCACAATGTCCAAAACCTAGAAAAGAAAGGAAAAGGCTCAGAAGAAAATCGTAGTAATGGTAATGATAATGGTTTTATTTCATTTGAACATGCATCAGATTACAATTGAGTGCATCCCATAATCAGTTCACAGTTCCACATGTCCAAAAGGAGTAGGAAGAAGCAAAGCTTATTAAATCCCACCCCTCCATCTGGTACTTTTACAATCAGTAACTGTTACATTTTTTCACTTCCTGCTTTCCTAATATAGTTTAAGTTGCAATTAATTAGTTTGAGTTTTTTTTTTTTTTTTTTTTTTTAATTTAATTTAATATTTTTTGTCACAAACCAAAGTACCAGGTGATATGTCCACACATGACATAATGGGTACCATAGTATATTGACAGTTACAGTTACTGACAGTAACTTTCAATAGTATATTGACAATTACTATGGTACCCATTATGTCATTGTATGGTCATATCATATCATCATAAATAAAAAAATATTCATTCATGAATGAATTAATATTTTTTATTTTATTAATTAATTTTAATGTATTTTATTTTCATTTCATTCATGAATGAATTTTTTTTATTCCTTTATTTTAATTTATTTTATTTTTTATTTTTTTGGCCCGTACCGAAGTATGAGGTGATATGACCATCCAATGACATAATGGGTACCATAGTAAGTGTCAATATAGTGATATATATAGCACATCATGACTGGTTCAAGAACTTCATCTTCATCCTTCATCCTTGTATTTAGCAAACATGTGTGTTGTCATTTGTTGTAGAAGTTGTGGTGTTTTTAATCATTTTATAAGCTTAGCAATGACTAAGAACTAATGCATATGTTCCATCCTGAACTATATGCCGCATGTTTAATAAGCCATCTCGCATATCTCTGCATGTTATGTTCACACATAGTATATGTCTGGTGTGTGTGTGTGTGTGTGTGTGTGTGTGTGTGTGGAAGAGACGATGGGAAGGCGTACCAGGGCTCGGACTAATTGCTGTAACCACGTCAATCTTGGACAGAATGTGTCAGAATGTGAGGACACCTTCCATCTTATCCTCCTTTTTTCGTCACCTTTTCCCTTCCTCTTTTCCACCCTCCTATCAGAGAGCCGCGCTGTGGCTTTTTTGGACTTTTGATTCCTCGCTCCTCATTACTGACGTGCCTGTCAGATTGTGCGGGCGTGCGTGTGTGTTTGCGGTGGGACGAGCCAAGATTTGCCTTCAGCAACGCGAGGCGAGCGAGACATGCGTACACGCTGTCAGACAAACTGATAGATGAGTACACACACACACACATAGGCATGTTTTGGTATGGTAATCAGATGGCAGAGCGGTGGGCGCTTCATTCCTGACCTCTGCCTGCTGCTCATTAGGCTGCTCCACTCCAAATCAAACATCAGCACCACCGCAGCCCACAACAAAGCCGAGCACAGCGGGTGGCTGAGAGATGGCATCATTAGGGGCATGCCATTTCAAAACTCCCCCCCTCTTCTATTTTGTTTACATCCTCTTTCAGGTTCCTTGATGGCATGGTAATGAGCCTCATGTTGGTCTGAGTTTTTCTGGTTTGATGTTACATTGTGTTCATGTAACACATGGAGAATCGTGTTATAGATTTCGGCGCGATGCTGAATATCCTCGCACATTGGCCATTCTGAATTGACCGCACCGTAAATTAGAGATCCAATAATAAGAAATCATTTTAAAAATGTATATTTACAAGGCCATAAGTTTTTCAATTAAAATATTCCATTTGTAACTGAACATTTGAACTGGTTAACTGTGATGAATGATGATATACCAGGGGTGGGCAAACCTTTTGACTCATGGGCCGCGTTGAGTTAACAAAATTGTGCGGGGGCCAGAACATTTATTTAACACACACACACACTATTTTACACTCTAATTTTATTTTATAAAAGTGTCATACTATCAGCTATATGTTCTCATTTCCCTCAAACAATGAAATTTAATTTTAATTTTTTTTTACTGATAAGACATCATGTTAAAAGTTGAAATACTCTGAAAGTAAGTATATACGTACACTACCGCTGAAAACTTTGGGATCACTTGGAAATGTTTTTGGCCAGTCTGAGATATGGCTTTTTCTTGGCAGTCCTGCTATGAAGTCCAGCATCCTGAAGTCGCCGCTTCACTGTTGATACTGACACTGGTGTTTGACGGCTACTATATAGTGCAGCTGCCAGGTGACGACCTGTGAGGTGTCTTTGTCTTAAACTACACACTCTCAGATATTTGTCTTCTTGCACAGTTGTGCATCATTTTTCTGTCCTTGTTAGACCCAGTTTGTGCTATTGCTAGGGATTTTTTGGTCTTTCATGATTACAATCACCCCTGGTTTAATTAATTGGTTACAGACTTGCCAGCGATAAATTTATTTCCACGATATAGGATTCCAAGTCAATAAATAGAATATTTTTGTAGTTGAAGCACGGAAAATCTGTTTATGACTTTGTAAATACATGGGATTTATGTTGCCGATTTTGGTACCAATCATCCATGAGTAAAATTGACCGATTCCGACACCAATCATATGGAATAATTCTTGTTTGTTTCTTTGTTTCTTCTTGCACAGTTGTGCATCGTTTTTCTGTCCTTGTTAGACCCAGTTTGTGCTGCTCTTTTCTAATCATCTGTTCGCCTCATAAAATGATGAACTTGGATTAGCAGCCATACCAGGAGATTGATGCAGAGGACTGACAGTTGTTGATAGTAGTGTCACGCCCTGTGTGGGTTCCCTCGTGACAGTTTGTTTGGTTTCCTTTCTGGACTCTTATTTTGTATTTAACGTCCTGTTTTGCCCTGTCTTCCTTGGTTGCCTCACTCATCCACACCTGTCCCTAATTTGTATTGGTCTATTTAGTTCAGGTGTGTGCTTCTCCCTGTGTGGGATTATTGTTGTTTGTCCGTCAGCGAGTTGAGTTGCATTTTCTTCTGCTGCTATTATAGCGAGAATAAATATTGTTTTACCTGCATTTGGTCCAGCTCTCTGCATCCTGGGGTCGCACCGCAACATTGACATGCCGTACCGTGACAGAATAATCCCACCTAGTGACAACGACCTCGCGCAGAGTGATTTTTGGACCTGGCAGCTCCTCAAGGCCATGGAGGACGAGGAGATCGCGATACCGCCATAGGAGATGGAGGACTTGGTGCGCGGTCCGGACGACACGTTCGTCTCTACGGCGTGGCTGTATCCCGGACCCACCGACGACACTCCAAACCCTCTGTGACGCCGACGCAAGCCGCGGCGCCAAAGAGCGACGTCACATTCGTTCTCTCCTCCACGCCAAGCTAAGGTGCACCCGCCCTCATGCCCTGCCGGCTTCGACGAACCCGACGACGATCTCGCGGAGCTCGACGAATGGACCTGGCAGTTCTTCAAGGCGATGGAGCAGGAATGTGCATGGTACACACCGGAGGAACTGGAGACCATGGTGTGGGGGCCGGACAGCACCCTAGTGCCCATGGCATCGGTGTTCCCTGTACCCGCTGCACACCCCCCGACGCGACGGCGTCGCCAGCGCGCGGCACGTCGCCAAGAGATGTGGCCGCCCTCTTCCGCCTCGCCATGTCACGCCACGCCACGGCACAGTTCAACCCTCTCGCTGTTGCCGAGTCGCAGCCCGTCGTGCATTCCCCGACGGCTTCCGTGCCAAGTGGCGAGGCATCCCGAATTCCTCCAGTGCCCAAGCCACGCAGCCCCAGGGGTTTCCAAGACCCGGCTCCCGTGCCAAGCTGCGTGGCGTCACAGATTTCTCCAGTTCCCAAGCCACGAGGCCTCTGGGGTTCCCAAGACCCGGCTCCCGTGCCAAGCTGCGTGGCGTCACAGATTCCTCCAGTTCCCAAGCCACGCAGCCCCAGGGGTTTCCAAGACCCGGCTCCCGTGCCAAGCTGCGTGGCATCACAGATTCCTCCAGTGCCCAAGCCACGCAGCCCCTGGGGTTCCCAAGACCCGGCTCCCGTGCCAAGCTGCGTGGCCTCTCAGATTTCTCCAGTTCCCAAGCCACGCAGCCCCAGGTGTTCTCAAGACCCGGCTCCCGTGCCAAGCTGCGTGGCGTCAAAGATTTCTCCAGTGCCCAAGCCACGCAGCCCCAGGTGTTCTCAAGACCCGGCTCCCGTGCCAAGCTGCGTTGCCTCACAGATTCCTCCAGTCCCCAAGCCACGCAGCTTTAAGGTTCCTCAAACCCCGGCTCTCGTGCCAAGCTGCGTGACTCCACAGATTCCTCCAGTCCCTAAGCCACGCAGCCCCAGGTGTTCTCAAGACCCGGCTCCCGCGCCAAGCTGTGTGGCCTCACAGATTCCTCCAGTCCCCAAGCCGCGCAACCCCAGGGGTTCCCAAGACCCGGCTCCCATGCCAAGCTGCGCGGTGTCCCTGATTCCTCCTGTGCCCAAGCCTCACAGCTTCAAGCCCAAACAAGTGGCTGCAGCCGGGACTGCTGACCTGGAGGAGCCAGTGACCCTTCTCCAAGCCTCCCTCCTCCCTTCCCTGGTTTCGGCTCCCTCTGATGACGGCGTCTGGGATCCGCCTTCGAGAGGGGGGGCTAGTACCACCAGCTGGGCTATGCTGGAAGCACAGCCCAGCCCGCCGATGGAGGGGGGGATGGCGCCACCTGCTGGGGGAGTGAGGAGGCACAGCCCACTCCACCTGCAGGACGAGCAGCAGGGCTTGGTCAGATGGAAAGGCTCTGGCATGGACGACGCCTGCTGCTTCACCGTCGCCGCGTCAGGGACGGACGCCTGCTGCTTCACCGTCGCCGCGTCAGGGCCGGACGCCTGCTGCTTCACCGTCGCCGCGTCAGGGCCGGACGCCTGCTGCTTCACCGTCGCCGCGTCAGGGCCGGACGCCTGCTGCTTCACCGTCGCCGCGTCAGGGCCGGACGCCTGCTGCTTCACCGTCGCCGCGTCAGGGCCGGACGCCTGCTGCTTCACCGTCGCCGCGTCAGGGCCAGACGCCTGCTGCTTCTACACTTTCTGCCGGAGCCCAGGTTCTACACCCAGGGCGGCGCTTGGTCGAGGGCGCCCCCCGGAGGGTGTTTACCGACCCAACCATTCCCTCCATCACTTGGAGGGGTCTTGCTGGCTCCGCCAGTCCTGCCGCCCCGGCCGACCCCCTGAAGGGTCCCGTCGGCGACCCACCTCCGGTCCCCCCACCACCCATCCCTTTTTGACTTTTAACTGTCTTGGACGTCTGGGATCCGTCCCTGAGGGGGGTGTACTGTCACGCCCTGTGTGGGTTCCCTCGTGACAGTTTGTTTGGTTTCCTTTCTGGACTCTTATTTTGTATTTAACTTCCTGTTTTGCCCTGTCTTCCTTGGTTGCCTCACTCATCCACACCTGTCCCTAATTTGTATTGGTCTATTTAGTTCAGGTGTGTGCTTCTCCCTGTGTGGGATTATTGTTGTTTGTCCGTCAGCGAGTTGAGTTGCATTTTCTTCTGCTGCTATTATAGCGAGAATAAATATTATTTTACCTGCATTTGGTCCAGCTCTCTGCATCCTGGGGTCGCACCGCAACATTGACATGCCATACCGTGACAAGTAGGCCTCTATGCAAAAATGTACATCCTTCTTTGAAAATCATCTGATTCATTTTAATTGTTTGTGAAATTGATACAAATGTTTGTGAAATGGAAAAAAAATGTTTGTGAAATGCATGAAAATGTGTTTTTCTTTGGAAAACAAAGACATTTACAAGTGATCCCAAAATTTTGAGCAGTAGTGTATATCCATATTATTCATTGGATATGTTTTTCCTCCAAAAATAGCTCATTTTTAATTCTTAAATATATTTATTTTAAAAAGAGGTATTTCTAAAAATAAAAACTGTTCCCATTTTTTTTATTTCTCCACACTCTACTAGTGTATAAATAGGTGATTATACAGGTAAGCTACAAATACTGTCCAGTACATTAGCCGTGTGCTATACATGATGTTATGTTGTTATGTTGACATTGGTGATAGTGTGTTTAAACATGAGGCATTAGCTTCCCTTTTCAGCGCCAAGAGACTATCTAGGCCGCATTAGCACATCTCTGCCGACAGCCTTTCAGCCTGATACAGCTGTTGATTTAAATGAGCATATTCTTGCGTTCTGCTCTTAATTATGCATGCATTGACCACAAGACGCAGCGATGTAATAGATCCACATAATTGCAAATATCAAGAATGTTGTATGAGGCAAAACCGGAGGCGATATTCTCATAAGAGCATCAAGCGAATACTTGCACTTACCTTCCGTTGTTTGGTGGAGTCCAGCTTCACGAGCCAGTAGGAGGCTACCTTTGGTTTATGGTACTTCCAGTTGTCAAGGATCTGTTATGTAAAAAAAAAAAAGTCAATTGTTTGATGGCTTTGCTTGTCATGAACTCCACTATAAAAATGCCCGTTTTATATACTTCTGTTTCTTCAACTATTATTTCATGATGAATCGGAAAATGCAACCGTTGCTGAAACCTTTTGAATGTTGCCTTCACATTGGCTGCATTGTCTTTTGCGTAACCATTTTCAATTCTCGTATATCGATAATGTTTGATCGCGAATGCTAACCGGACGTAATACAGAAACTGTGTGTCCTAATGAATGCTATTTAGTTATTTTTGACTGACATATTATCATGTGTACTTACCTTTATTGCCGTAGTGAATATAATTATGATATCAACTATTTGAATTATCTGTCAACTTTGAATTTTAAACTAGAAAAGTATTTCAAATTTTACTGGTTAGATTTTACATATGTTATATGTTATGCTGAAAAGTATACACGTGTGTACACTGAAAGTAACCTGCATGTTTTCTGAGACACGGGGCTTAGGTATCAAGTAAACACAGTATGTTTGCTCACTGTATTGAATGTAATTATGATATCAACTATTTGAATTATCTGTAAACTTTGAATTTTAAACTAGAAAAGTATTTCAAATTTTACTGGGTAGATTTTACATATGTTATATGTTATGCTGAAAAGTATATGTACACGTGTGTACACTGAAAGTAACCTGCATGTTTTCCGAGACACGGGGCTTAGGTATCAAGTAAACACAGTATGTTTGCTCACTGAATCTTTCCAGTCTGTTTGCACCTCGTCTGGTGAGCCGCGTGCTCATTTGTCACGTTGGTTATAATAGGCACACAAATTACCCTCAATTAAAGCATAAAAAAACACACTTGATGCATTTCACCTTTCAATGGTTGCAACCAAAAGCGGCTTTTGCGCGTGTGACAAAGGAGGTAATTAGTCCAACAGGCACACACGTCGTTAGCACAACTTGATCTCAACTTGAAACCATGGGGGACGTCAAACATCGAAGATTGTTTTCATGCTAAGTGCGGGCGGAGAACAGAGCCTTAGGTGTGTTTCTCTGGTGATATCATGAAGTACGCTGGAGCCTATCCCTGCTGATTTTGAAGGAGAGGTGGGATACATTTTTCTCAAAAATTCCTTTCTAAAAAAATGCTTTATGCTGCTGAGGGTACATTGATAACACTGGGGAACACTCAAAATGTTGCATTTAAAGTAAGACTTGTTTTTAGTCAATTTAAGTGTGCTGAGTTCAAATCTGAAGTTAGTTTTTTTCTGCAAGCTACAGATTTTATGCAATCTTTAATTTTTATTAAAATTATTATTATTAAATTATTATTATTATAGGATATTGCAATGTCAGCCACAAATCAGTATATTTAACAAGGCAAAAGAAACAGAACATTAAAATGTGATTTTAGATTAAAGTACACCATTGTTAGAAGTGCCATATGTTTTTCTGGAAGCGTTTCTCAGAAAACAGTCTTTATCGAAACGTGAGATAAGCATAATTTACAACGTTCTTCAGATAAGAGTCAATCACAGCTAATAACGCTTATCACTTTCTGTCAGTACAGTATTTTATGCCCCGTAAACATTGCCATTATGCAAAAGAACACACTTGAGACTGCGTTTAGAACTGTCTATAAAGAGCCGCCATTCAGTTGGATCATAGTGAGGAACACCCAGTTCTTTGAGAAGACCTGGGATATCATGGCAGTAAACAAACTGTCTTCAGAAAAGAAGGTCACAAAAAGCTGGTCGCGCTTTCTGTAATATGACACTTGACACATGACACATCACAGTGTGATCAACAAGATTTTTGCCTTGTAATGTTGATGCCAAAAGCTCAGCTGCTTTCTTTGAAAGACCTAAATCCCGAACTAAGTCATTCAGTTCAGTTTGGTGAAGAGGCTTGGGGACTGGGGGAGATTCAGTCTCTGAAGAACATTCCTCGGATTGTTCCCACTCAGTTTCTGGCAATTCATTGTCTCAACTGTCTTCCTCGTTCGTATCATGTCCAATGTCTTTATCGTTTAATGAAGGCAAACCTTTGAAAACTGGAACAGGAACTTCTTCAGAGTGCAGAGCAGGCCGAATAGCTGAGGGAATGTTCGGATATACAATCTTATGTCTGTTTTTCTTGCCCACACCCGCTGTGTTTACCATGCAAAAGTAGCAATCAGTCACATGGTTGGTGGGTTCTCGCCAAATCATTGGAACTCCAAAAGGCAGACCATTGCGTTTTCCTTTGGTCCAGTTTCGGAGCATTTCCTCACAATTGTGGCACACAACATGAGGAGCCCATGGCTTGTCTTGGTCACCAAGATGAACGTCAAAATAAGCCTTGTAGGCTCGCTTCACAAACAAGGATATGTTACGTCTCTGATGATGGAGTGTGTAGCAACCACAGATGTAACAGAAGGCATCAGGCTTGTTTCTACAGTGATGTCTTGATGAGGAAGCCATGTTTGACCGGGAAAAAAGAAGCATGATAAAAATATTAGAATCTATCTATGTATATAATCTCAAAACGCATAGATTTGGGTTATGTAAGTTCATATATTTAGACTATTTCATCTATCTCAAATTGCATGAAAACTAGAGCTTATGGAGAAAAACTAATTTCAGATTTGAAATCAGCGCCTAAAAATCATTCAAAATCAGTTAAAAAATCCAATGCAACAGAAAGTTGAAAAAATTGTGTTCCCCAGTGTAATACAGCAATAAAGTTATTGTTGAGAGTGTTAACAGTTTTAATAAAAAAAAATAACAAATTTACAAAAAAATGTCACAATTTTTTTATTTAAATATTAATTAAAATGTATTAAAAATAATTTTTATTATTTTCAAAATATACAAGCTATTGCCTGGAAATGTTAAATTCCTCTTTGCCTGAGGGTACATTGACATTACAGCAACCAAGCAAAAACAGTGTTAATTTTTTTAAAGAATCCCACATTGAGAGAAACTTAAAAATATATTATATATATATATATATATATATATATAGATAGATAGATAGATTTTTTTTAACAAAAAAGTAAAAAGTGAAAAAACAGTTTAAAAAAAAATATATATTTATAAATATATATATATATATATATATATATATATATTTATTTATTTTAAACTGTTTTTTTCACTTTTTAATTTGAAAAAAACATGTTGCATGCAATGCAATGTTTTCGAATGTCCATTGACTTATGCTCGCTACAAACACTTGGTCGGCCCGTGCAGAGAAACTACCTCTATACTAACAAATCAGAAGAGAAGCATTTGCGTATTTAAGCGGTGATCAGCATCAAAAGGCCACAGCAGCCGCGTACATTATCAAGTTCTAACTTTGACGGAATGTTGCTCAGATGTCCTTGTCCGCTTGTCTTTGTCTGACCTTTCCAGATGATATCCCATCCCAAAACGCTTTGCAAGACTAGACTTGAAATAAGTCACTGAACAAATTTCACCGACTGACCGTGTTGTTTTGCTGCTAATTTGTACGTGAAGGTTGGGGAGAGTCCGGCATCGGGCTGTCTTTTCAGCACCACCGGGGCTTTGGTGCTGAGCGGACAGCTGGTTCTGAGGACAGCGATGCCTTTTAAGAGGGTTTGAGTCTGAAAATGAGACAGATGGGTGCTTTCATTGCACTCCCAGGCATATTTATTGGACCGAGGTGCTGTTGACACGATACTTCTCAAGGATTTTCAAAGTTGTTTCAAACAGAGTTCCGGCAAGGATCCGTCCGAGGATCATTTTTTACCAACTTGTATCCAAAAAATATGAAAATATAAGAACATGAAAAATGCGGGCCCAGGGAATCATTTTCGGTCCGTACCTGTTCTTTTATTGGCCTGTGGCACATTCTAAAAATATAATTTAACGAGAAAAGTGCAGCAGCAAAAATGGAAAATCAGCAGTAATTTAATAAGAAAATGTAAAAATAAAAATATATGTAAAAATATGAATATAAAAAAATAATGCAAAAAAATCATTACGAGAATAAACACATGAGTAAAAATAATTAAATTTTAGTAGCATAGGGTTGACATATTAAAGAAAAAATAGCTGTCATATTATGAGAAAGAAACAAATATATATGGCTGTATTTTAAGTTATAACAAGACAAGAAAAGATTATTTAAGAAAGAAAAATAGTGGGGAAAAAGAGCAAAGAGTGATTTTGAAATTAATAATGTGAATTTTCACCGATATGACAAAGATGTAGTTTGATGTAGTTTTGATCATTGATCTATATATATACAGTAAAGTCTCGTTATATCGATATTCTCGGGAGTCGGAAAAAATACCGATATAACCGGACTATCCATATATCCGATCCTGCGCCGAACTGCATTAAAAGTGGGCGGATCTTTGATATGACATGTAATTTTCTCCTTGAGTTCATGGATTGCGTATCTAGCATGCTTTTGTACTACAATAAATTGTGTACTACAGTAAATAAAAATAAACTTACGCTGTAATGATAGGTTACCGGGACATAATTCACCCCGGAACTATTGATAGGGAAGGTGTTGCCACCCGGAGGGGTAGGCGCGAGGGACGGGGGTTTTCCGCTTCCTGTTGTGGCCTTCATGTCTTTCATGCCTTTACGTAGCAAGAGAGTGCAAGTTAATGTTGGCAAAAAAATAAAGTTTTCTCCCAAATTCGACACTCCGCCTCAGACTCCAGTTCTTCGGCACTTCAATGCATTAAATAAAAACGTCTTTACACTTTTTTAATGACTATTTCTTTTCTAAAATTCAACCAATGCAAAATCCTCACCCTTCAGCAGACAAAACCATAAATATTGTTGCAAAAAATGATTGCATTCATATACATAACACAATTCGGTTAAAGTCAGATGGGTCACATTTTTTTTCAACATTTATTATTTTCATAACGCACTTTTGCAACTCAGTACATGTATGAGTACATGTATGGAAAACAAAAACTGCAACGTTTACATTACTATTATTGTACTTATTCTGCAATACGTACTTTAAAAAATCTTCCATCTTCTTCTGCTTCCTCTTTTCACCTTTTAACACAAACGATTCAATATTGTTTAACATTTCTAAACAATCTGATGCATTTTCTCTCGACTCTAAGTAACCTCGTAATTCCATAACACTTTGCAACGCTTGTGTCTTCGTTGGAATCGGTGTGTATGCTATGTCAGTTGGTTCTTCTGTTGCAGGCATGTGTTTGGCCAGCTATGTGGAGCGGGTTGAGCATGACCTGTGAACCAGGAAGTGCGGGAATCGGTGTGTGTGCTGCGCTCTGGTGGTGGAAGTGTGAAAAATAAAGTTGACTGGAAGCAGCCGTTCGCCATGTTCTTTTTTGGTATTGAAATCCTTAAGCAAAGATTGATTTAAGCTGCTTTTGTATCGATATAAGCAGACCAAATTGGCTGGCGGGAGATGAAAAGGGCATCGTAGTAACCGGATTATCATAATACCCGGGTATCGTACTAACGGAACTAATTATATCATAAAAGACTAGAAATTTGCCGGGAAATGAAAATAGTATCGTAATAAGTAGTAATTCGTTATAACCGATATCGATATAACGAGACTTTACTGTATATATATATATATATATATATATATATTATACTACCGCTCACAGTTTTTTCCATTTCACAAACAAATAAAATGAATCAGATGATTTTCAAAGAAGGATGTACATTTTTGCATAGAGGCCCACTATCAACAACTGTCAGTCCTCTGCATCAATCTCCTGGTATGGCTGCTAATCCAAGTTAATTACCCAATATAGTCAACATAATAAGACAAAATATGACATATAAGACATAGACAACCTGTTTACCACCTTCTAAATACAATTTTAAACATTAGGAAAGACAAAATAGGACATACAAGACTAAACTAAACTTGACTGCTAATCCAAGTTCATCATTTTATAAGGCTAATAGATTAGAAAAGCCATCTAAAAATCTAAACTAAAATCTCTTACCATGCTGTTAACTACTCCCTTTAGAGAGCAGCACAAACTGGGTCTAACAAGGACAGAAAAACGATGCACAACTGTACAAGAAGACAAATATCTGAGAGTGTGTAGTTTATGACAAAGACGCCTCACAGGTCGTCACCTGGCAGCTGCACTAAATAGTACCCGTCAAACACCAGTGTATAAATATATATATATTAATTCTTAGCATATATATCAGAGCGGCCCTTGCATCCTTTCCTTTTTCACTAAGTGGCCTTTGTCCAGCTCCGCTTTAAGCCAGGAAGGCGGTGATTGATAGAAAGCAGTATGGACTCGGTAAAGACGCAAACATGGCACCACTGTACAAAGACAATGGAAGGTTAGGCTTGGTATTGTGCAGGGAAGCATCTGGCCACAGAGGAGCTTGTGGGAGAAAAACGGGGGCCTGGATTCACTCTTGGAGCTCTTCTTCACTCCCACACACTTCCTATTATTTCCATCTTTTCTCTTTCATACACACTCTGTGCTTCTTCAAATTCTGACACGAGTATAGTCAGAGTTGGAAAAGACACCCACCTCATCCAGCACCGCCTCGGCCTCTTCCTCCGTTTTGCCAGGAAATCGGATCCTCATGGCCATCAGCGCAATCAGTGTTTGACGCACGAGTTCCGCCTCCTGCTCTTTACTCCTCAGGTTAATTAGTGGATCTCCCTGAGCACCGTAAGAAAGGAGAAAGTCGAATGAAATTCAAAGGAGGGACTTGGTCCGCATACAGGTTTGCTTTAAGTCCACTTTTATTGGAAGTGGGACCCCAAGTCCCACAAAATGTACCCACACAAAGTCGTGCACGACGTACGCAGAACCCAAGAAGCGGCTTGGCCCGAGTGTTGATCATAACATGTTGAATTTCCCTTCTTTTCACTTTCACTTTCCTTTAACAAGGTGCATATAACCATTTGTATACTTCTGTTTTGATTGTCACTACAGGACTATTTGAGAGGTGGCATTTCCCTTTGGTTCCAGCCAACCAAAGATGGAAGAAGCGTTGGCCGCATTCACGTGCGGCATGCGTCTCGTGGTAAACCTACAATAAAGTAATCCCTCGTTTATCACGCTTAACTTGTTCCAGACCCGACCAAGACAAGTGAATTTCCATCAAGCAAAAATTAGTTTTTGGTGAAAACCTGTTTACTACCTTCATTTACATTATTAGAGCCCTCTAGACATGAAATAGCACCCCTATAGTCACATTTACACTCAGATTACCCAATATAGTAGACATAATAATAGCATTTCAGTATGTGAAATCAAACTATGGAATGGATTGAGTAAGGAACTCACACAATGCACAACAATGAGCCAATTCATGATGTTTGCTTGTTTGCTTTGTTTCATGATGTACTATATATATCACTATATTGCCAGTTACTATGGTACCCATTATGTCATTGTATGGTCATATCACCTCATACTTTGGTACGTGACAAAAAAAAAACCCAAAAAAACTTGAACTATATTAGGAAAGCAGGAAGTGAACAAATGTAACAGTTACTGATTGTAAAAGGACCAGATGGAGGGGTAGGATTTAATAAGCTTTGCTTCTTCCTACTCTTTTTGGACATGTGGAACTGTGAACTGATTATGGGATGCACTCAATTGTAATCTGATGCATGTTCAAATGAAATTAAACCATTACCATTACCATAATAAGCAGAAATAAAACATAAATAAAACATTTTTAGGCCAGATCGGGGCTGTGGAATCCGAGTGTTACAGCCAAAAGGAGAAGAATACAGATTTACCCTCTACACAACTTTTATTTTTTTTTATAAAAGTTGTTATATTTCATGAAACAAAGCTTGCTATAGGGTGAACAAGTGGTTAGCGCGCAGCCTCACAGCTAGAAGACCCGAGTTCAATTACCCCCTCGGCCATCTCTGTGTGGAGTTTGCATGTTCTCCCCGTGTATGCGTGGGTTTTCTCCGGGTACTCCGGTTTCCTCCCACATTCCAAAAACATGCTAGGTTAATTAGCGACTCCAAATTGTCCATAGGTATGAATGTGAGTGTGAATGGTTATTTGTCTATATGTGCCCTGTGATTGGCTGGCCACCAGTCCAGGATGTACCCCGCCTCTCGCCCGAAGACAGCTGAGATAGGCTCCAGCACCCCCTGTGACCCTCGTGAGGATAAGTGGTAGAAAGTGAATAAATGAGCTAGTTCACTGCTGGGATCCAATATTACTTTAAAATCCCAGAAACGAGCAAGATAGGCCACCTCTAGGAATTGTTAGTCCCAATATTACTGAAAAGCATCATTTCTTTTTGAGCGTCTACGTTTTCCAGCCAGTACCAACACAATTGTGCAGCAGGATGGCGAATGGAGGAGGCAGGCGTTAAACAACAGATGGCAACATAATAGACAGTCATTGTCACAGAGGACAGTTGGCCGTGACGCTAGTTTTTTTTCCAATAGAAAAGTTGTAAAGTAAGAAAAAATCCAAAGAATTGTGGGTTGGAAAGCTTAATGGAGGAAAAGTACATTACTTAGTAGAAAGTCTCAGAGCGGAAGATTTCCACATTCCGACAAACTGAAAGGGAATTTACTCCACTTCCTCTTGACTGACACCTCATCCCGCTTGGAATATCAAAAAGGTTGCGAGTGCGTGCCTGAAATCTTACCATGCTGGCATGGATGGTTCCCAAGCTGTTGCTGTGAGGCACGCGGTGGGCGGAGCCACTGCGGCTCAGCGAGTGAGAGCGTAGCGTGGCGGAGCTGGGCCGGACAAGGGTGGTGATGACAGGAACATTGGGGGAGGGCCTTGTGGACAGAGCTCGCACTTCACTGGGCGACGAGAGGGAAGCGATGGAACGAGGACAGGAGATGGAGCGCCTGATTGGGCCTGAGAGAGTCGGGGAAGCGGAAGGGGCCGGACCGGTTTTCATCGGCTTGACTGCTGGCTTCCAATGCATTCGGCCTGGGAGGGGAAAAGGAGGTGCAGGAACTGTCAGTTTGAGATGTGCAGCAAAAAAACAATGTGCAGTACTGTTGGTTGGAAGATGAATTAAAAACATAATTTAATAATAGAATAATTTTAAGGTACCACTGGTACGCAGGTTCCATCTGGTGTATTCGGAAACACCAGACATTTATTTCAATACAAAGATAAATTATATTAGAGATCTATCCAGTACATACTGTATGTAGACAAACCTTGTTACTAACTCACTGACCGTGCATTTTTTAATTGAGTCCAACTGCTAAATAATTAAAGTATCCATTTGATAAAGAAACACTTGAATACAAGAAAAAAAAATCGCATAGTGCAAAGATAGTGTCACCTCCCATCCTCTCTCGTTGCTCCTCGCCGTGCCCTCCAACAAGAGTCTTCAATCAATGTAAAAGTCATGTGAGATATTATCATTTTTAATCTTTTAAGGGGTGTTTGGAAGCCAGGTGCAATCATCCAAAGAGCCATATCTGGCTCCCAAGCCGTAGGTTCCCTACCTCAGTCTTAAACCTTCCTCTCTTGGAAGACAAAACCAACTTACAGTGTCACTGGGAAATGAACATCCAGCAGCAACACAATGTTTTGCCATGACTGCTATATTGATGAAAAATACACTGAAATAAGTCGACGCTCGACCTCGAGAAGCGTTTGTTTACTCTTCTTTAGCGGTGTCACCCCGATTACATCACTTCTGGAGATGAATGAATGAATCCTAACTAATGCATTAAAGAGGACTACAATGTACAGAGCAGTAAGATATTGGAATAAGTTTCCACTACATTTAACCATGATAAATAACAAAGCAAGATTAAAAAATAAATTAAGAGAAGCAATATTTAGGGTTAGGGTTAGGGTTAGGGTTAGTCAGTTTCTAGTTGGTTGATTTATTCTGAAATTCTAAGTGTGTGAATTGGAATAATTTTTGTTCTGTTTCTGGTTGGCCTCATTAATTTTAAGGGTTGTATTCCATTACATCTCAGATCATTTTTGTTTACATTTAGTTATATTTAATTGTAATGACTGTTTTTATTGTATTATGTTTGAAGTTTGAAATGTAATTGTTTGGACCCCAGGAAGAATAGTCTTCATTCAGTGAGGAGCAATGGGGATCTGTAATAAACAATAACAATCCCAGCTGACCCCGGGCGAGAAGCGTGGTAAACGCTGGACCCTTTAAATGTTCATTTATCCCATTCTGCATGTAAAACTATAATTGCATAACAATGCACAACGATGAGCGAATTCAAGAAACAATACAAGCAGGTGATAAATACAAGGATGAAGAGCCTTGAACCAGTAAAAAAATAAAATAAAAAAATAAAATTTAATAAAATAAAAAAACAAAAAACATTTATAAAATAAAAAAAAAACAAAAAAACATTAAACTATATTAGGAAAGCAGGAAGTGAACAAATGTAACAGTTACTGATTGTAAAAGTACCAGATGGAGGGGTAGGATTTAATAAGCTTTGCTTCTTCCTACTCCTTTTGGACATGTGGAACTGTGAACTGATTATGGGATGCACTCAATTGTAATCTGATGCATGTTCAAATGAAATTTTACCATTACCATTACCATAACTATAAAACATATTTTGTGTTAAGATTTTTGACTGTCTGGAGTGGATGAAGTGGATTTATTTATGGTTAGACCCTTTAGAACCTATGATGCTAACCAAGGTTCCACGGTAACAATAATAACAATGGTATTTTTTAGGGGCGCATAAGCCCTAACAATTGACCTGCTTGCATCTCGCACACACCGAATCCACACTCTCTGTCGCCCTTGAAACTCCTCCAGCTTGTCTCGCAGCCAACATATGTGCGTCTTTGCTGTATATTTGCTGTGTGTGTGTGTGTGTGTGTTGAGGCATCCAAGGTTTGCATGCATGCCAAACGAGCGCATGATGGGGCTTAGTCCTTGCAGCCCTTTGATAGCTTGGTGTGGAGTCGGGCTTGGCAGGGTGGCTGTGTCTCCGTGTACACACATCCACGTCCACACTCGTTCACAGTCCAAATGTTTCACGGCTTTGTCGGCTATTTCATGACAAGCACAGCAAGCTCATGCACGGATCCTTTTCTTCCTGCTCCAACAAGGTCGACATACGGACCGTGATGAAAGGTGCTGTCTTTACTATTTGAAATACAAGAGACATTTAGGCATATATTAATATATATACAGTGCATCCGGAAAGTATTCACAGCGCTTCACTTTTTCTACATTTTGTCATGTTACAGCCTCATTCCAAACTGAATTAAATTCATCTCTTACCTCAAAATTCTAAAAAAAAAAAGTTTTTTTTGGACTTTTTTTTTATTTATTAAAAATAGAAAACAAAAAAATCACATTTACATAAGTATTCACAGCCTTTGCCATGAAGCTCAAAATTGAGCTCAGGTGCATCTTTTTTCCACTGATCATTCTTGAGATCTTTCTACAGCTTAATTGGAGTCCACCTGCAGTAAATTCAGTTGATTGGACATGATTTGGAAAGGCACACACCTGTCTATATAAGGTCCCACAGTTGACTGTGCATGTCAGAGCACAAACACCAAGCATGAAGTCAAAAGAACTGTCTGTAGACCTGCGAGACAGGATTGTCTTGAGGCACAAATCTGGGGAAGGATACAGAAAAATTTCTGCTGCTTTGAAGGTCCCAATGAGCACAGTGGCCTCCATTATTCGTAAATGGAAGACGTTTGGAACCACCAGGACTCTTCCTAGAGCTGGCCGGCCTTCTAAACTGAGCGATCGGGGAAGAAGGGCCTTAGTCGGGGAGGTGACCAAGGCCCCGATGGTCACTCTGTCAGAGCTCCAGCATTCCTCTGTGGAGAGAGGAGAGCCTTCCAGAAGGACAACCATCTCTGCAGCAATCCACCAATCAGGCCTGTATGGTAGAGTGGCCAGACGAAAGCCACTCCTTAGTAAAAGGAACATGGCAGCCCGTCTGGAATTTGCCAAAAAGCACCTGAATGACTCTCAGACCATGAGAAACAAAATTCTCTGGTCTGATGGCTTTCGTCTGGCCACTCTACCATACAGGCCTGATTGGTGGATTGCTGCAGAGATGGTTGTCCTTCTGGAAGGCTCTCCTCTCTCCACAGAGGAACGCTGGAGCTCTGACAGAGTGACCATCGGGGCCTTGGTCACCTCCCCGACTAAGGCCCTTCTTCCCTGATCACTCAGTTTAGAAGGCCGGGCCAGCTCTAGGAAGAGTCCTGGTGGTTCCAAACGTCTTCCATTTACGAATAATGGAGGCCACTGTGCTCATTGGGACCTTCAAAGCAGCAGAATTTTTTCTGTATCCTTCCCCAGATTTGTGCCTCAAGACAATCCTGTCTCGCAGGTCTACAGACAGTTCTTTTGACTTCATGCTTGGTGTTTGTGCTCTGACATGCACAGTCAACTGTGGGACCTTATATAGACAGGTGTGTGCCTTTCCAAATCATGTCCAATCAACTGAATTTACTGCAGGTGGACTCCAATTAAGCTGTAGAAAGATCTCAAGGATGATCAGTGGAAAAAAGACGCACCTGAGCTCAATTTTGAGCTTCATGGCAAAGGCTGTGAATACTTATGTAAATGTGATTTTTTTGTTTTCTATTTTTAATAAATAAAAAAAAAGTCCAAAAAAAACTTTTTCACATTGTCATAATGGAGTATTTTGTGTAGAATTTTGAGGTAAGAGATTAATTTAATACAATTTGGAATGAGGCTGTAACATGACAAAATGTAGAAAAAGTGAAGCGCTGTGAATACTTTCCGGATGCACTGTACGTATACATGTGGCCTACGCGTCGTTTAATAAATAGGCAACATTTCAGCATTAAAGTTGAGGTTGTTTCAAGATCAAATAATTTTTTTTTCTTCTTCTAAACTTTTCTTCCAATGAGATTCCTTGTTTTGAACATTTCTGACGCTACTTTCACCTGCGACTCTTAGGAACTGCGCTCTTTCATCTCCTCGAGTGCTTTCTAGTGCTTCAACAAGTGCCTATGCACACTATGTACGTACGCACACTTGCAATTTATTTGCCATATCAACAACTAAGAGCCACACATATCGTGCCACTTGTATTCTATAAAGTGGATTCAAACCTTCCTCCTTCTATAATGATACATTCAAAATGCCATCCATCCGTTACAGGTTCGAGTTCCTAATGACTGCAACATGAAGGATAGTAGTAAAAGTACAGTAGTTAACACAATGAAACTACTTCATTGGCAAACTTGTGCAGAGAGTGTTTCCATCAGCACACACTATAAGGTTGCAGCTAAGAATTATTTTCTTGGTCGATTAATCTGAAGTTGTAGTTTTGATTAATCTAGCAATCAGTTGGGCCCTAGATCAGGGGTGACCATTTGCAGGCCGCTGCTGTTTTTTAAATATTTTTTTTTTATTGGCCTGCAGCACATTCTAAAAAATATATTTTAACAATAGCAAAAACTAAGAATCAGCAGTAATTTTACAAGAATAAAGTTAAAACAAAGAAAAAAGTTACAACTTACAATTTCAAATATGAGGGAAAATCATTTTAGAATCAAAGTTCAAATATTAAACATTAAAACATTATTTGCAATATCATGAAAAATAAATCAACTCAAACAATGAATGAAGTTGTAATTTTTAGAAAATTAGGATGCAGACAAAAGAAAAAGGAAAAATATTATGGCAAAAAAGTCTTAATTACGAGGAGAAAATTTTAAAAGTAGTACCAACAAATAGTTGGAAAATAAAAAAAAACAGCAGAATTAAAAAAAAACGGCTGTAATTTTAACAGAATAAGGTCAAAATATTAATATAAAAAAGTCCAACTCTGATGAGAAAAAAATTCTATATTTTCCGAGAACGCACTTGTAATATTATGAGGAGAAATACCGTACTTTTAGTATGTTATTTACAAGATATACTAAATATCGTAATATTAACACGAGGTTAACTAACACAAAGATAATGGTCTGCCTATATGGATGACTGAGGAAATGTAAAAATATTCACATATCTTGTCAATTATTTGGATATTCATAGATTCTTCGATTAATTGTCGCAGCTCGAAACTACTTCTCTCGCGTGTATGGGCCAAAATGTTTTAAACCGAGAAGCACCTGCATACAGCTTGCTTCCATTACGGTCGCAGGTGAGCTTGAGCCTACCCCAGCTGACTTTGGGTGTACAAAACGGATAGATGGGTGCCAGAAATTGGCAAAATCTACTCCACCCGCTTGCTTTACCTGAGCGCTCGGCTAAGTTCTTCTCCTTGAGCCCAAGGTCATATGAGACTTTCTTCTCCCTCTTTTCGCCGCCTCCCCCTCCTGCTTTCCTCCTCTCTTCTTCGTCTGACGAAGAGCAGGAGTTTTCAGCGCCGCTGCCGCTGGTGAAGTCAGCCAGGTAGTCTGGCCGTTGACGTCGTGGCGTTTGGCTGCACTCCGGCATGGTGGTTAAGGGCTGGCAGGGATGAGCACAGTTAGAATGGTAAGGATGATTACGTATAAAGTATGTGTACGCAGTTTCATGTGCAACAGAACATCGAAAGTTGACCGTCAGAATTGGCTAGAAGTCGACAAATGGTGTTGCTGCCATGCACAAGTCCTCTTCATGCTTACTTCATGCTTACTGTATTGCCTAATTTCAAATAACCTTGGGTGTCTTGGCATGTGAGTCTGACCTTCATAGTCTCTGTCCCTCCCCTTTGCTCATATTGCTCTTGTTATTCTCCAAGAACGTTTCTCGTCTCTCATCTATTTTGGAGCCATTAAATTGGGAAATAATTATTCATAAGCCGCCCGGGTACATCGTTGTTTCCACAATGAGTTAAGCTGACGTTGTGTTTAATGTCCTCCTTGCCTCCTGTATAATACTGCACAATCGAGACCCAGCTGCTTCAGGAGCGTAACTTTGAATATTGTCTTCAAGTCTTCACACGTATGATCAAAATTAGGCATGATGTTCATCAAATGGCGCGTCTATCTCACATTCCGCTAGGCGACAAACTGATTAATAAAGCATGTATACATCTGTTATGCTACGATTAGCTCGTCAGCGCTGTCAGGCCAGCCTAACTAATTGGGCAGGAAGTGATCAGGGGGGCTTACACAGTCACCACAGGGTAGTTATGTGGGTGAGTGATGGAAGATGATGAAGACGGTAAGAGATTAAGCACACGAGGAGACAATAAAGAGGAAGACGGGAGCAGCAGGTTAATAGAGGGAGAAATTAGGAGGAAGACCAGCAGAGAGTTGAATGCAGTGCACCGGGGATGGAGATACCTGGAGCTGTTTAGCATGTCTTCCACGAGGCCGGGATTGTGCATTCAAGAGGCAGTGTGTATTTTAATTAAAACCTACAAACAGGTGAAAGCTTGCGCCAAGCGTGAAACTGATAAAAAAAAAAACGGAAACCGGAACTTCAAACTCAACCGTTTCAGCACTTCCTCGCTCAAAAGTGAGAATATGACAGACTTTAGTTTGCAAAGTTTGGTGCTCATGAGAGACAAACACTACTATACTACTAACATCATATAACATCACCAATCTAAGCTCGACAAAGACTCGAGAACCACTGATTCACAGGTACTGGACTGAGACACAAGTTACACTGACTCACAGGGCACTTTGGGAAAACTCGAGTTTCATCGACACACGGGTACTCGACATGTGTCACAGAGTCAGCATGCTTGACTCAGACTCTTGTTCGACTGATCCATGGTCACTCGACAAAGACTCTAGAACCACTGATCCACGGGTACTGGACTGAGACAAGAGTTACACTGACTCACAGGGCACTTTGGGAAAACTCGAGTTTCATCGACACACGGGTACTCGACATGTGTCACAGAGTCAGCATGCTTGACTCAGACTCTTGTTCGACTGATCCATGGTCACTCGACAAAGACTCGAGAACCACTGATCCACGGGTACTGGACTGAGACAAGAGTTACACTGACTCACAGGCACTTTGGGAAAACTCGAGTTTCATCGACACAGGGGTACTTGAAATGTGTCACAGGGTCAGCATGTTTGACTCAGACTCTTGTTCGACTGATCCATGGTCACTCAACAAAGACTCGAGAACCACTGATTCACGGGTACTGGATTGAGACACGAGTTACACTGACTCACAAGGCACTCGATTGGGAAAACGCAATTTTCATCGACACACTGGTACTCGACTCTTGTTCGACTGATCCATGGTCACTCGACAAAGACTGGAGAACATCTGATTCACGGGTACTCGACTGAGACACAAGTTACACTGACTCAAAGGGCACTTTGGGAAAACTCAAGTTTCATCGACACACGGGTACTCGACTGGGACGCATGTGTCACTGAGTGAGGATGCTTGACTCAGACCCTTGCTCGACTGATCCATGGTCACTCGACAAAGACTCAAGTTCCGCTGACTCACGGGTACTTGGCAAAGACTTGTTTTGCTGACACACGGGAACTCGCTAAAGACTTGTGTGTCACTGACTCATGGTCCTCGACAAAGACTTCAGTCTCACTGACTCCCTGGTGCTCGGCAAAAACACACGGTTGCACAATGAATATGCACTGGTATTTGAAGACTTGAGTTCGACTGACTCACAGGTGCTTGATGAAGACTCAAGTGTCGGTGACTCATGGGTGCCCAACGAAGACTGGAGTTCAAAAGTTCACAAAGATTCAAGTACCTCTGCTGCACAAATACTCAACAAAAACTAAAGCTTTGTTGGCAAATGGCCAGCTAGCAAACTCCACTGGTAGCACCACAGGTTCATGGTGCATGGGACCAGGGTTCAAATCCCGGTCAAGGTCATAGGCTAATTGGCGACTCCAAATTGTCCATAGGTATGAATGTGAGTGTGAATGGTTGTTTGTCTATATGTGCCCTGTGATTGGCTGGCGACCAGTCCAGGGTGTACCCCGCCTCTCACCCGACGACAGCTGGAATAGGCTCCAGCACACCCGCGCGACCCTCGTGAGGATAAGCGGTAGAAAATGAATGAATGAATGAATGTTGACAAATGTGCTTGACATAGACTCAAGTTTCACTGACTCATGGGTACTTGATGAAGATTCACGTTCTTTGGATCCACAGGTACTCAACAAAGACTAAAGTTTTGCTGACTCACACATACTCGACAACGACTCACGTTTTGCTAACTCACGTAGCTACTCGACACAAGTTCCACTGACTCACGACTATTCAATCAAGTCTCAAGTTTGAGTGTTCAAGAGCATCTGCAGCTCTTATCTACATTCACCCAACTTGTTGCACATGTTTGAGTTTCGATGAGTGACTCGGGTAAATCAAGAACCCAATTCCCTTCAGTGAGTTACTCATAAGAACGAGTCAGTAAAAGGAGTTTGAAAAAAAAGTTTCCCATCACTAGTGTGCAGATATGTACTGAAGTTACATTGCCATCTGCTGGTAAGACATTTGTTAGCAGCTATCATTACAAACATGTACTCTATGCTGTATATGTTATACTCTATTATTATTTACATATGAAAAATAATATAACGAGCCAATTGAAGAAACAATACAAGCAGATGATGTTTGCTAAATACAAGGATGAAGAGTCTTGAACCAGTCATGATGTGCTATATATATCACTATATTGACACTTACTATGGTACCCATTATGTCATTGTATCGTCATATCACCTCGTACTTCGGTACGTGAAATAAAATAAAATAAAATAGGAAAGCAGGAAGTGAACAAATGTAACAGTTACTGGTTGTAAAAGTACCAGATGGAGGGGTAGGATTTAATAAGCTTTGCTTCTTCCTACTCCTAGACATGTGGAACTGTGAACTGATTACGGGATGCACTCAACGGTAGTCTGATGCATGTTTAAATGAAATAGAACCATTACCATTACCAAATTATGAGGATCTACTAGATAGAAAGGATGCGACTGGGGTTCTAAGTTGGGCACTTCCTTCATCATTTCCATCCTCTTCCTGTCGCTTCATTTTTCCCAACTCTCTTGTCTTATTTTTGGTCTCATTTTCACCAGATGGCTTGTGACCACAAAACTCTGCGTTGGTGAATTTGCCCATCACAGCTCTTTCTTTCTATGGCTCGGAATGTCTCCTGGCGAAACTGACGCCATCCAAATGAACTTGGACAACAGCAATTGTGTCTAAACAAGTCCTTATTCTCACTAATGCATCACTGAACTACCCTGTCGAGTGAGCGTTCCGGCCAATTTAGCCCTCAAGTGAGGAACGGATGTAGATGTGAAGGGCGGAGGAGGGGTTGAAGGGAGGCGAGAGAAGGTGATGGAGAGAGTAATGTGCTAGCGGGGGCGTGTAGGTGCATGTGACAGAGGAAGAGGGTGATAGAAAGGGAGTGCGGTGAGAAAAAAGCGGTCTGACAGCTGTCCCCTTGAGGCACTCGGGTCTTTTCTTTAGGGTCCTTTTCTGATTCTTTTCTCTTGAGCCTAACACACGAGTCCGAATCTTATCCCGTGTGCTCAGAGTGGGCATTAGATCCAAACGCCTGCCTGCCTATCACCCTCTGTACTTCTACCGGGACTCCCTGGAGGCATGAGGCCTCCATTCTCCCTTGTCTTTCCCAGTTTGTACGTCTCCCTTCTTCTTGCTCAGGCACCTTAGGGCCCCGTTGCCTGGAGGATTTGCCCATCAGCTTCTCGTCGTCCAGCTCACATTGCTCCAGCAGATCCAAGATGTCCTCCTCCTACATGATAACACATAGAGAGAGAGAGATGAGAGCGAGGGATGGCTGTGTGAGTAAGCCTCACTCCCCTGACGCCTCCGAGAGATGTACTGCCCTAAAACCTCCCGGTAGCTTGCACTTCTCTGATTTCGGATCAACATTTGCTGTAGCTCCAATTGTAGCTCCAATGGTTAGGTTGGATTCTCCTCTTCTCGTCAATATGCCTCACACATTTCTAGATGGATGGATAAATAGATGGACTTAAAGGCACGGTGTAAAAGTTATATACTACTGCTCAAAAGTTTGGGATCACTTGGAAATGTTTTGGGGCTCTTGGGGGTTTTTCTTGGCAGTCCTGCTATGAAGTCCAGCATCCTGAAGTCGCCGCTCCACTGTTGATATTGACACTGGTGTTTGACGGCTACTATTTAGTGCAGCTGCCAGGTGACGACCTGTGAGGCGTCTTTGTCTTAAACTACACACTCTCAGATATTTGTCTTCTTGCACAGTTGTGCATCGTTTTTCTGTCCTTGTTAGACACAGTTTGTGCTGCTCTCTGAAGGGAGTAGTTAACAGCATGGTAAGAGATTTTAGTTTTAGTTAGGATTTTTAGATGGCTTTTCTAATCATCTATTGGCTTTATAAAATGATGAACTTGGATTAGAAGCCATACTAGGAGCTTGTTGATAGTAGGCCTCTATGCAAAAATGTACATCCTTCTTTGAAAATCATCTGATTCATTATAATTGTTTGTGAAATGTAGGAAAATTAGTTTTTCTTTGGAAAACAAAGACATTTGCAAGTGATCCCAAACTTTTGAGCGGTAGTGTATATGTTTCACTTTTGGAACTGTGATGCGTTCAAGGACTGTCAATCAAGTGCAAAATCTCAAAGCTTGACGAGCATAAAGATTTGGGCAAATTAATCAGTTTTCCAATTCATCTGTATAATGTTAATGTGTCCTCTAGAGGGGTGTCCTCTAAGTAAAAACAAATATTTAAATTGAGCACAAAAATCAAAATTGAGCAAAAAATCCAAAAGCAATAAAACTAATGTTATTATTAATGCTTAATCTGATTCAGAATTTTGTATTTTTTTTTAGCTCTATTCTGAGGCATCCCTTTGGGTCTCAAGGGTTCTAACTGTGTGTTTTTCTGGTTGGGGGGTGGGACCCCAGAGGGTTTAAACACACCACGGTTTCTGGATTTGAACGTCCCTCCTGCATACCTCATGAGACTTCAATTCACCACACTTTAAAGAGTGATCTTGCTTTTTCTTTGGCTTTCTTATTCATATTAATGCGTTGGCCTTGGACTTATTGCCCATGATGACATGCAGGAGGCAAAGGTGATTGACGCTATTTTACCATAAAAATATTTTTGCTCCTCATGAAAAGCGATTTTATTTCAAATGAGCCATCCAAACGCATCTGGGGTCTGATTCTTTTTCTGTGGTTTTGTTCCTGATTATCCACTTTAACTTCCTCTAATTAATAAGCGTTCCTCTTGGATGTCGGTTTGATTCGCAAACAGCGAAACTCGCCTCTCAGACTGGCTGACTCATATCAACGTAAGCGGATAGGAAGCGTCCTGTTGCAGTACTTAAGGGTAAAAAGTTCCCAGACTTTATTATCCAACTTTTCTACTACCCGAAGAACAAGTGTGCAATCCACTTCTCCTCAGAGCAAACTTTCTGCTTGTTAAGGCTCGTTGAAAGAGCAGTATTTTATATTTATCTCTTCTTGGCAGCTTCTGCCGTGACATTCTCTGCCTCCGCAACCTGGCCCCCGTGTTTGCACAGGACGTTAATTTCTCTATTTATTTTTCTATATCGTAAAACTTGGACTCAAGTCAAGTTGCGGTTTACACGGAACATATCGTGTCATCATAGAAGGGGATTCTTTTTCAAAAGGAGAAAATGTTTCTTAGTTATGGTGATGCCACAAAAATGTGTCCTTCTGGAATGACACTTTCTAAAAGTACCAAACACAAACACAATACAAGCAGTTGATGTTTGCTAAATACAAGGAGGAAGAGTCTTGAACCAGTCATGATGTACTATATATATCACTATATTGACAGGTACCCATTATGTCATTGTATGGTCATATCACCTTGTACTTCGGTACGTGATTAAAAAATATAAAATAAATGACCAAAAAAAAACTTAAACTATATTAGGAAAGCAGGAAGTTAACAAATGTAACAGTTACTGATTGTAAAAGTACCAGATGGAAGGGTAGGATTTAATAAGCTTTGCTTCTTCCTACTCCTTTTGGACATGTGGAACTGGGAACTGATTATGTGATGCACTCAATTGTAATCTGATGCATGTTCAAATGAAATAAAATCATTACCATTACCATTAACATAATCAGTGTAAGAACCTTTTGGTGTGAGGATTTGAAGACATTAGCCACGTTTACATGTGGAGTTTTCTCTTTCCGAATGGAATCTTTCCGAGTGACCATTCCAAAAGCAATGGTATACGTGGAAAGGAATATTCCAATCTCTTGGAATGTGCTGCTATAATCAACCAGAATAGTCAATGGGGCATGCGCAGTAAAGCGTAAACACCAACATCATGTGATACCAACTTCCCTGAGTTTTTTTTTCACTTGCTGGAATAACTTCGTATTGCCAGTTTTTCGTTGGTCCAGTCTTGAAATTTAGTTTGAATCAAAAACAAACTTTCCACAGCAGTCCAGTGCCGCTTGCTCGCCTCCATTTTTTTTAAATCGAAGAACATCTCGAGCTGCGTGTTATGTCATATCTCATCATTCGCTGAAAGAACGCATCCGGGAACAGGAAAAGATAAAGTTCAATCTTGCTAATATTTTATAATTAAGCTCGGCACATGTTTTATATAGATATGTATTTTCTTTTTTTAATAAAACTGGACTTGTGAATGGCGTATAGAAGGTTTTAGATTCTGTTCCACAGATGGTAGTATTGCACACGAAAGCTGCTTGCTGCTTGCCAACCGCCAATAAACAACAGAAGAAGAAAAACACCACAAAGAAGAACGCACCCTGACAACTTTCCGTTAGAGCGGGTACAAGTTACCTCAATCGGATTGGGGAAAGTGAATCCGATTATATGTCCAATTGCATTGGCATTTTTCTTTTGGAATGAGGTGTATACAAAGGCTACATTCTTTCCGTTTGAGCAAATGACCCGAATGGAATTGGAATATTTGGGTCTATGTATACGTGGCTATTGACTCCTGAATACAGTGGTGCCTTGGTTAACATCATTAGTTCATCAGTTCTAGAAGGACCGACCCAAACCAAAATGGACTCTAACCAATGCACATTTTAGCATAGAAAATAATGCAAATCCAATGCACCGTTACAGACATGAAACTGGGGGTGTCACAAGACCGTGTGAGATTAAAACATGTCTATATTTCTCATTCAAGCGCAGTAAGACTGGGGCGATCATAAATAAGTTAATTCATCCCATGATAAATGATAATGAACTGAAAAATATTGCCAGCCTCAAAACGTGTCCTCCAAGTTCACATTCTCATGCTATTGAATGAGAAGTGCATCTAAACTTGTGGTGCTGCATATCAAAACACGCTCCAGTGGGAGTATCTCCATGAAAGAAGGTCAAGCAGCGTGAACCAAGCCATCAGAGGAGTTAAATGTCTATAAATAGCATGACGAAATAGCACTCCGCCTAAAAATCTTAATTGATGAAGCCACAAGTTCAGATCTAATTTGTCGTGACTCTAAACTGTTTCAATTCTTGCAAAAGAACAGCCTTGTTGTCACATTGGGGCACGATTATCCAAGTGTTCTTCTCATCTCCACATTGTTGCGCTTTGAAGAAGATTGCATCTCTGCGTGTTGACTAAATGACATTTTCTTCCTCCTTGTGCCTCCATTGCGTGATCACTGATTGTCACCTGTACAAAAGGCATCCTAAGAGTTTTCGCCTTGGAAAACAATAACCTTCTAAAACATGTGCGGTGGCGCACTACAAGCTGATGTCTCAACAAAAGCTGCAATAGTTGCACATGACGTCTTTGTCTGGTCCTTTCAGATGACTTTGTGTGGTGTCAGTCCAACTGTCAAAAAAAAGCACACTCGCAGTTCTTCTCTTAGTCTTTGCAATAAGTAGTAGTTATCAACTTTGAAGCCTTTTCACAACTCATATTGACACAAAGCAGAAAATAAGCCAGGAAGAGTAGAAGGAAACATGATATGTGAAAACGTCTCTTGCCATTGTGTAGGATTTTAAAAGCTTGTGTATGAAATGGAGTGAATGGCGTCCGGATAAAAAGAATAATTCATAAACTGAATATTTTTATAGTTTTTGTAGCACAGAAAACTTGTTCACGACCTAAATACTATTTTTAACATCCTTAAAGCTTTCTAGATGAAATAGCACCCCTATAGTCACCTTTGCACTCCTATTAGCTAATAGACAAGAAATAACAAGAGAAAATAACATAAGTAAAACACAGAAAACCTGTTTATGACCTTCTAAATACACTTTAAACATTATGAGAGCCCTCTAGACATGAAATAACACCCCTATTGTCACATTTACATTCTTATTAGCCAATAGACGAGACATAATAAGAGAAAATAACATATGTAAGACACAGAAAACCTGTTTATGACCTTCTAAATCACTTTTAACATTATTAGAGCCCTCCAGACATGAAATAACACCCCATAGTCACCTTTACACTCCTATTATCCAATAGAGTAAACATAATAACAAAAAAATACATATGGAAGACACAGAAAACCTGTTTATGACCTTCTACATACACCTTTACCATTATTAGAGACCTCTAGACATGAAATAACACCCCTATAGTCACCTTTACAGTCCTATTAGTGAATAGAGTAGACATAATAAGAAAAAAATACATATGGAAGACACGGAAAACCTGTTTATGACCTTCTAAATACACCTTTAACATCATTAGAGCCCTCTAAACATGAAATAACACCCCTATAGTCATCTTTACATTCCTATTAACCAACATAGTAGACATAACAAAAGCTAAGCCATAAATAGGAGACTTGTAAATGTGTTCCAGTGCTATGGGAGCTGAGTGGGAGTCAGACATTGCGTGTAGCATAGCGTGACAGTAGGGATTACCGTGTTAGGGATTATTGTGTCTGTTGTAAGATCATTGCTGCAATAAAAGCCTGTTGTTCCGGAGATCAAGTCTGGTGCTTGTGTGTCTCACCTAATATAAGTGACATGATTGACACCAAGTGACTTATATTAATATTATAAAACTATTAATATTAAAAAACTTAAATATTTCCTTAAATATGCCTTAAAAAAGGCTTTTTTTCAATCACGAAACAGCACGGCGTATTCATTAAGATATTTTGGAAAAAAACAGTGAAGCTTTGAAATTGAAATAACAAAGTGGATTATGTATTTGTACAACATACGTGCCTTCATTTGTTTCAGAGGATTATTCATTTCCTTCTGAAGTGAGGCAGCTCGCCCGGCGAGGAAGGTCTGAAAGGCGGCGGAGAGCAGGCTTTCATACTTCTCCAACAGCAGCTTGTCGTCTGGGGGGTAAATACGTCTGTTGGCCACAGAGACACACACACACAAACACACAAAGAGAGAGAAAAGTGCGGATAGTGAGGGAGGAGCGTAGCATCAGGGAGAAGGAAAGAAACACGGGTCAGAACTTGGGGAAATGACGAGATGGGAAGAGGAGGCAAGGGGAATGACAGTGGTGCTGTAACAGAAGATGAAGGCAGGCACAGAGAAGATCGAGGCTCATCATCATCAAAATAAGATGAAAAAGAAAATGAGCCCCAAGAATGAATTTAAATGAAAAGGTGTGAAATAATGAGGCCAAAGACAGGTAAGAGGCAGGAAGCCAGGAAAAACATGAATGGATGAATGCATGGGAACCAACATGCAACACATAACTTTACTGAGAAGTCCAACCCCCCACCAATGAACTAAGTGTGCTCAGTTTGTCAAACTGAGCATACAGACATGCATGCTAGGTTGCATGCTAGGACTACGTTAAAAAGCCATAGCATTTCAGTATGTGTAATCAAACTATGGAATGGATTGAGTGAGGACCTCAAACAATGCACAACGATGAGCCAATTCAAGAAACAATACAAGCAGTTGATGTTTGCTAAATACAAGGATGAGTCTTGAACCAGTCATGATGTGCTATATATATCACTATATTGACAGTTACTATGGTACCTATTATGTCATTGGATGGTCATATCACCTCGTACTTCGGTACGTGAAATAAAATAAAATAGGAAAGCAGGAAGTGAACAAATGTAACAGTTACTGATTGTAAAAGTACCAGATGGAGGGGTAGGATTTAATAAGCTTTGCTTCTTCCTACTCCTTTTGGACATGTGGAACTGTGAACTGATTATGTGATGCACTCAATTGTAATCTGATGCATGTTCAAATGAAATAAAACCATTACGATTACCATAGGTTAATTGGTCCATGAATGAATGAATTCATACATTGTGCATCTCTAATTTATTTTTAAAAAACTCCAATGTCAATGGTGTCTTACATTCATTCATTCATTTTCTACCGCTTATCCTCACGAGGCTCCCGGGGGTGCTGGAGCCTATCCCACCTGTTTGGGTGAGAGGCGCGGGGTACACCCTGGACTGGTGGCCAGCCAATCACAGGGCACATATAGACAAACAACCATTCACACTCACATTCATACCTATGGACAATTTGGAGTCGCCAATTAACCTAGCATGTTTTTGGAATGTGGGAGGATGGTGTTTTGCAGTCTTAAATCATTTTTGTTCATGTTATTCATTCATTCATTCATTCATTTTCTATACCGCTTATCCTCATGAAAATTGCATTTTATTGCTTTAATGCCGGTGCAGAAGAAGAGGAGAAATAGGTTGTCGTTTTTAAACCATGGAACCTTCAAGCCCTACAAATGTATCCGTCCTGGCTGCTCAGCAGAAAACTGCTCATTTATAATTATGATTATTGACATAATTTCCTACTTTTATTCGAACCCTTTGGAAGACATAAATAACAAAAAACCGAGGTACCACTGTGGGTATTTTTTTTTTTAACTCCCAAAGCATGAAATCATCTTCAAAACGAAACATCAATACGACATTCTTACTAAACGCACATAAAAACTCTCCTGTCCCCCTAACAGCTGCATCAAGTGAAGAGAAATGATAATATCTGAGAGAAGCCAGGACTTGTCACTCCTCAAAGAGCTCCATAAATCACACGAGCGAGCGGCAAAAGGCCACCGCTTTAGTAGCGTCTGCTAACAGCTCTCCGGCGCGCCCTCCGTCCCTGAACATATGGACTTTTCATTTTCACAATGACCCTGCAGTACTTTTAATATAAAAGCTGACACTGTCTCCTTCTCGCACGCCTTCAATTGGGCCTGAAGATTCCCATTCCATTTCCATCACTAAGTAGTGTCTTTCTGGCGCCCTGCGTGTGAGATGTTAAATGGATGGCGACGGTGGCACAATCCAGCCGGCTCGTCTGCACCCAGTGATGAAGTTGTTACCTATGCAGCCAAATGACAATAATCACACTCCACTCTCGGGCTCAGACGCAGTTTGAATGCTAACGAATCTCGTAACTCAACCGTCGATCGACAATACTATAGAAATGAAACTTTACCATGCTATTAACTACTGGTGCTGTTAACTACTCCCTTCTGAGAGCAGCACAAACTGGGTCCTGCTATGAGGTCCAGCATCCGGAAGTTGCCGCTTCACTGTTGATACTGACACTGGTGTTTGACGGCTACTATTTAGTGCAGCTGCCAGGTGACGACCTGTGAGGCGTCTTTGTCTTAAACTACACACTCTCAGATATTTGTCTTCTTGCACATTTGTGCATCGTTTTCTGTCCTTGTTAGACCCAGTTTGTGCTGGGAGTAGTTAACAGCATGGCAAGAGATTTTAGTTTTTGTTTAGATTTTTAGGTGGTTTTCTAATCATCTATTAGCCTTATGAAATGATGAACTTGGATTAGCAGCCATACCAGGAGATTGATGCAGAGGACTGACAGTTGTTGATAGTAGGCCTCTATGCAAAAATGTACATCCTTCTTTGAAAATCATCTGATTCATTTTTGTGAAATGCATGAAAATGTGTTTTTCTTTGGAAAACAAAGAAATTTGCAAGTGATCCCAAACTTTTGAGAGGTAGTGTATATCTTTAGAATTCACAGAAAAGAGAAAGATGTGTGTCCATGTCTCACATAATGATATAAAAAGTACACGATTGATTAAAGTGAGTGTTATAATAACCAGGCTCTTGCACTTCTAAATGCAGTTATTCATGTCAGTGAGAGCAACATAGCTAATAAGTTATTGGATTCGGAGCTTACGCTATTTGTACTGTTTCAAAACAGCCTGAAAGTTCCCTGGCTGCTTATGTGTACATACTAAGCGAAATAGTTCCAAAGTCTCGAGTGGCGTTAGCGAAGGAAATAACACAAGCACGGGCGAGAAAGTACAGCCAATTATCAAATAAAGCCCACGTACTGATTCCAAATTCTTATGTCCTTTCTAGAGCTGGTTCATATTCTACTTTTGCATATGCAGCCTTCATTCTTGTGTCAATGTTCTCCCAACTGTTTTATATTGGTTCTCTCTTATTTGTTCTCCTTAGAGCTCTACAGATGGTCCCATCATTGTAAGTGGAGCAGGCAAGGCGGGGTATTACGGGTGCAGCTCCTGGAGGGAAAGTTCTCAACAGTTTGCCATTTCCTTACCGGTAGTTGCCCAGATGTTGCTTTTCGTGCTCCTCTCTGCAGATCTGCTTGCGCACCTGCGCCAGTCGCTCTTTCTAGAAGAGGTGTAGAAAAAAAGCAAAAATTAAAATTCGCCCATGAGGACACCGATAATATCAGATTAGCATAAAAAATGTTCATATCGGTGTAGGTTTTAATGTTACTGTAATGTTGGGTGAGAGACACACAAGCACCAGGCTTGATCGCAGGCTTTCATTGGCGGTTTGAACAACAGGCACCGTAATCCCAAATACAGGCTACTCTTGCAGCCATAAGATAAAACCTTGAATCACCGACATCACTTCCTGTCCGCCACCCACTCAGCTCCTCTTGCGCGAATGTTAAAAATGCATTGACAGTTGTAAACATTCATTCATTCATTTTCTACCGCTTATCCTCACGAGGGTTGCAGGGGTGCTGGAGCCTATCCCAGCTATTTTCAGGCGGGGTACACCATGGACTGGTGGCCAGCCAATCACAGGGCACATATAGACAAACAACCATTCACACTCACATTCATACCTATGGACAATTTGGAGTCACCAATTAACCTAGCATGTTTTTGGAATGGGGGAGGAAGCCGGAGTACCCGGAGAAAACTCACGCATGCACGGGGCGAACATGCAAACTCCACACAGAGATTGCCGAGGGTGGAATTGAACTCGGGTCTCCTACCTGTGAGGCCTGGATGCTAATCACTCAGCCCATCACTCAGTCATTCATTCATTTTCTACTGCTTATCCTCACGAGGGTTGCGGGCGTGCTGGACCTATCCCAGCTGTCTTCAGACGAGAGGCGGGGTACACCCTGGAATGGTGCCCAGCCAATCACAGGGCACATATAGACAAACTCACAAATTCACACTCACATTCATACCTAAGGACAATTTGGAGTCGCCAATTAACCTCGCATGTTTTGTACTTGGAGAAAACCCACGCATGCACGGGGAGAACATGCAACTTCCAAACAGAGATGGCCGAGGGTGGAATTGAACTTGGGTCTCCTAGCTGTGAAGCCTGCATGCTAACCACTCAACCGCCATGCAGCCAGGATGTAAACATAAAATAAATAAGGAATCCTACTTTCAATATTAACAATTGCAATGTGATGTAATACAAAATATGTCAGTTTTAAAGACAGTTAAAAGCCGTGCAGAACAGGTGTGTTTTAGCAATTGTCACCGATTTCTGTACCCCCACCCCAGGTTCGGTGCATCGCTGCTTTTGTGGTTTTGTTTTGTTGTTTTTTGTGTAATCCTGCTCACTATTTGTGCTGCTATTCATGATTTTAAGACTAAAAAGGTCATTAACATCAATTCGAGTCGTAATAATGCAGGAAAAAGTGTGAGCACCAAATGACAAGTACAGTACATCAGAGGTGCATTTCCGCCATCGTCCTCTTTCCTACGACACACTGATTAATGGCTCATTCAAATGCAAATGACAGAGGGTGCGGGCATAAAGTAGTAGTAGCTATAGATGAGAAAAAGCTTGTTCAAGTTCAATGCCAAAATAATTAAATGTTGGAAAGCTGTCAGTGACTACAAAAAGGTGACTTTTAACTGTGAGGAAAGTGGAGAGCTTATGGGTGTAATGAGTGGCTGTGCATTTCAATGTGACACTGATAATGCATACAGTACATGCAGGTGATGCTTGTTTTGTAATGTGTATATGTCAGGGGTGGGCAAACTACGGCCCGGGGGCCACATCCGGCCCGCCAAGTGTTTGAATACGGCCCGCCCAATCTTTCCAAAGTATTTCATTTAAACTCAACATACAACCTGGCATCATGGCCTGAGCCAACCTTTTGATGGTTTTATCAATTTCGTTTTTTGACATGGTCTGTTGTTTACAAAGTGCTCCTGAAAAAAGGGACACAAGCACATAATAATAATAATAATTATTATTATTATTATAATTAGATTATTAGATTATTATAATTATTATTAGAACTATCCTGATTATTATAATTATTATATTAATGCTAATTATTATATTAATTATATATAATATTATTGTTATATTTGCATATTTTACATAATAATAATATAATAATAATTATTATTTTAATTTTATTGTAATTATTATAATATTTTATTATTTTTAAAATATTTAAATATAAATATAAAATAATAAATAATAATAGCAGATTGCATGACAATTTTCCAGATACAATAATACCAGGTGGACTGTTACGTGTAAAATATATAGTCTGCCCCCCCGTAAATTTTGTCATATCAATGCAGCTCGCGAGTCAAAAAGTTTGCCCACCCCTGGTATATGTATATCTTGTATATCTCTTTTAAATGATCCATCCATCTTCTTCTGCTTATCGTGGGAGCAGCAGCTTAAAGCAAATTGTGTCCATCATCTACAATCCTTATGTGAGACATGAACACACATCTTTCTCATTTCTGTGTGTTCAAAAGATATAAAAACAGCTAAAAAAAAGACACACGTCTAAGAATGCATGTAATGGCCTATAAACGCCAAAACCATATAAACCAAGCTACAAATTACCAGCTCTTCTCGCCGTCGCTCCAGGGTGTGACGCTGTCTCTCCCAGTCCGATGACGCAGCTGAGAGTTTCTTTACAGATCCATGCCCGTAGAGCCGCCTCTGGGCCTCTGCTTTTTGCTGAGCCAAGTTGCGTTTTTTATCACTGGCTCTGCAGAAACAAAAACAAATAAAGTCGAAACAATGCTTACTGAAACACATGAGGAGCCGATACAGGAACCATTATCTCTCTGGTTTTACCATATCTTACTTATTGTGTGGAAATATGGGGTAATAACTATAAAAGCAATCTTCACTCGCTACATGTACTGCAAAAAATGTCAGTAAGGATAATTCATAATGCCGCCTACAGAGAACATACTAACTCCTTATTTCTAAAATCACAAATACTTAAACTTGCTGATCTTCAAACAGCTAAAATAATGCATAAGGCTAAAAATAAACAATTAGCTAAAAATGTCATCCAATACTTATATGTATCATATGATCTCAGGGAAGAACTCAATTTGAAACACTTATATGCTAGGACTACATTAAAAAGCCATAGCATTTCAGTATGTGGAATCAAACTATGGAAAGTAAGTAAGGAACTCAAACAATGCACAACGATGAGCCAATTCAAGAAACAATACAAGCAGTTGATGTTTGCTAAATACAAGGATGAAGAGTCTTGAACCAGTCATGATGTGCTATATATATATATCACTATATTGACAGTTACTACGGTACCCCACTATGTCATTGTATGGTCATATCACCTCGTACTTCGGTATGTGACAAAAAAATAAAATAATAAAATAAATTAAAATAAATGAATAAAATAAAATTAATGAAAATAAAATTAATTACAATTAATCAATAAAATAAAAAATATTCATTCATTCATTCAAGAATTAATAATTTATTTTATTAATTTATTTTAATAATTTATTTTAGTTTATTTTTTGTCAGGTACCGAAGTACGAGGTGATATGACCATACAATGACATAATGGGTACCATAGTAACTGTCAATATACTATTGACAGTTACTGTCAGTAACTGTAACTGTAACTGTCAATATACTATGGTACCCATTATGTCATTGTATGGTCATATCACCTCGTACTTCAGTAAGTGAAAAATAAAAAAAATAAACTTAAATTATATTAGGAAAGCAGGAAGTGAACATATGTAACAGTTACTGATTGTAAAAGTACCAGATGGAGGGGTAGGATTTAATAAGCTTTGCGTCTTCCTACTCCTTTTGGACATGTGCAACTGTGAACTGATTATGGGATGTACAAAATTGTAATCTGATGCATGTTCAAATGAAATAAAACCATTACCATTACCATTATCATCTCCACGTTCTTCTTGTTTTAAGGGCCCTGTGCCATCTTTAAGGGGATGCATGATGACAAAGCCACCAAAATCCAATAAAAACAGTCACTGAATTTGAGTCTTGTGAGATGCGTTTCCCCAAAATGTTGGTTAAATCCCATACTTTACCACTTCAGGGACATTTTGATTTAGACACTAAACTCCACTCTTAACTAACATGGGTAGTTTTAGTTTTTTGGGGGGGCAATTTATGCACAATAAAAGGAAAAAAATCCCTGCAGACATTGAATACAGCATAAAAATAGCACTGACACAAAACATAAGCTCACTCCGGATGAACCTGAGCAGACATCAAGTGTGTGGCTGCTGTCTGGAGAAAGGGCAATTCATTTTAGTCAGTCGCTGGCCCTTTAAATTGGATATTGAGTACCGTTGGGGTAGGGGCAGGGGTTTATCAATGTCCATGCACGGTTGGGTCTGAATTGATCCCACGTTGATACAGTTGGTGTTGCAAGCAGAGGCATGAGCCACCAAGCTATCCCTTTAAGGGGAAGACCAAAGAGCTCCATGTGGGCAAAAAATAGAACAAAGTGTGACCTTGACCAAGTTGTCAAGTGGAAAGAGCGCCACCACTGCCACCCTGTAAGGTCTCCTACAATAAGGAACCGCACCAAGCTGGACCATGAATGAATCGTTTTAATGAGAGGTTAGCCTGTGCTGTACGTACGTAAGAATGAAAGCGACATTTTCCTCCTGTGGGGTAGTTGCAACCCCCACCAGAGCTGACCCGACCGGATCTATTCCACATGCAACCAATCAATCGTGTCACTAAAGAGCAGGGAGCCGAGTGTACAAAGATCAATCAGTGGGCAAGTTCATTGTAGCTGCAGAACCAGGACTTAGGAAATGTACTCCATCGACTACCAGGAAAGCCATCGTTTAGGCCAGCATGGTGGTTTAGTGGTCAGCATGCCTGCCTCGCACGGTAACTGGATGGATGAACTGACTGATGAGTTAGTACACGTTATAAAGATTTGTTATTTTTGCACTTCGAAAACCATCTCTGACAGAGTTTTAGCTTGGAGTGGATTATGGTTGCATTATTATTATGATTATTGAATTATCATTGTGCCTTTCATTGGAACATTCCAACCTGCAATAAAAGCCTGTTGTTTTGGTGATCAAGTCTGATGTCTCATCAAACATTACATTACAACATGAGTGACACCTAGTGCCTAGTGCAGAATACTACATATTCAAAGCATCTTTGAATATGTCTTCTGAATGCCTTATATTTGTATTTTTATTGATATATAATTCATTTATGTGCATTAAAATGCTTAATTTAGGCCCAGAAAAATATGTGCACTTGAGGGGTTTTTTTGACAAATTTGTCATATTTGTTATGCTTTTTCCACTTTTCTGACCTAAAAATGTAGTTAGAATTTTGTGTTCTTGTGTTAAATGATGTCAAAGTTTCAGATAATGAGGTTTGTGCATTTGGAAGTGAGCCCTGAAAGAAGGTTGGGATGGCTCAAAACACGATGTCGTTTGTTTTGATAAACGTTTCACCTCGTACTTCGGTATGTGACAAAAAAAATTATAACAATACAAAATAACAATAAAAAAATACTTAAAATTATATTAGAAAGGGCAGGAAGTGAACAAATGTAACAGTTACTGATTGTAAAAGTACCAGATGGAGGGGTAGGACTTAATAAGCTTTTACCATTACCATTACCACAATGAAAGCGCGATGCTCACCAGTCCAAACCATGGCAGCAACTGAAAAAGAAACTAAAAAGATTGGCATTGTAAACTTTTCTTAAATAAAACCATCCGCTGTTCAGAGTCTTTGTATTTATTTCCATGATGTAATGTCTGGGAAATCATGAAGAGGAGCGAAGGCATTACAGTAACTACGTGGCTACCTTGTGCGTGGGCATGCACACTGCCCAAACTTGTTAGACTTTAGGTGTGAAGTGGACACAAGAGTCCACCCTAAAACGCATCCAATAATGATAGAAACACAAGAGCCGTTCAAATGAATACCTGATGTTGAGCAGTTGGAGAGCGTTAAGCAGAACTCCTCTCTTCACATCGAAATCAATCTTCTGATCGGTCCCAAAGCTTGGTGCTCGATTGATCTGTCCATGAAAGGAGGAGAGAACATAACATATTATTTTTCCAATTTTGTCTGTGTAGATTCTCAGCCAGCCAAGTCTTGGTTATCACCATCTAAACTAAAACAGAGCAAAGCAAAGAAAACAAGTCATGAGTTATAGTTGCTAGTTACTTTCCCCAAAAACGTAAACGTAAAAGAATATTGTGTATTAAATTGAATATTGTGTGTTGCTTATTTCCACAGAATATTTATCTTATTTCATAATACCAATGATGACAGGTATAGCGCAACAAAAACTCTCGTTAGCCACGTGTACATGGACCCAAATATTCCAAATGCATTTGGTTTATTTGCTCAAACGGATATGACGGCGATATGACGTAACACGCAGCTCGAGACGTTCTTCAGTTTTAAAAATGGAGACACTGGACTGTTGCGGAAAGTTTGTTTTTGATCCAAACTTAATTAAGACTGGACGAACGAATGTTGATGTTTACGTTTTACTGGGAATGCCTCATTGACCAATCAGTTTGATTATAGCACCGCATGTAGACAGGAGACCTTTCCGCGTATACCATTGTTTTCGGAAAAGTCATTCGGTAAGATTCCATTCAGAAAACTCCTCATGTAAACGTGGCTACTGACTAGCTATTTAGCTTCCTGTGTGTCATTGTAGAGAACAGTGGCGAACGAAAAACTCGCAATATCGAAGTGAAAGAAAAACTCGGGAAGCCGGTATCACGTGATGTTGATGTCTACGATGTTTACTGGGCATGCCCCATTGACTATTCTGTTTGATTGTAGCACCACATGTAGACAAGAGACCTTTCCGTGTATACCATTGTTTTCAGAAAAGTAATTTGGAAAGATTCTATTTGGAAAACTCCTCATGCAAAACGTGGCTACTGACTAGCTATTTAGCTTCCTGTGTGTCGTGGTAGAGAACAGTGGCGAACGAAAAACTCGCAATATCAAAGTGCAAGAAAAACTCAAGGGAGCCGGTATCACGGGATGTTGATGTTTACGCTTTACTGGGCATGCCCCATTGACTATTCTGTTTGATTGTAGCACCACATGTAGACAAGAGACCTTTCCGTGTATACCATTGTTTTCGGAAAAGTAATTCGTAAAAAATTCCATTTGGAAAACTCATGTAAACGTGGCTACTGACTAGCTATTTAGCTTCCTGTGTGTCGTAGTAGAGAACAGTGGCGATCCAGATGGTTCATATCAATATCGGTTCTTTGTTTGTATGGTTTGAAATGGTCATTAATTAGATTATCTGTTACAGAAAAACAACCTTCTTTTCGTCCCCGTTACCACGACACTATTAGTACAGCAGCCAGAGTCGATAAAACATGTATCCACCGGTGTCAATCCTTTTTAGAAAGGACACTTAAATACGCTGTTAACTCTGCAACAAGGAGCCACTCAGAAGCTTAAGGAAGAATGGAGTGGAAAAACATCATCAGTCCACTTGGAGCCATAACGATTTCTGGTGTGAAAAAGAGCAAGAAAAGAAAAGAGCTTCTTTTGCAGAGATGTGCAAAGTCGCCCGGCCCAGCGTCCTCCATCCCTCTTTTTGTGTCATTACTAATCCTCACACAAAAGTTGCCTACTGTGGTGTGACAGATTGGGGAACAAAGCTGCAAGATGATATTTCACAAGCATCCCGGCATCTGACCCAGCCAGCTTGTTGACTGTGGTGCCAAAAAAAGGGAAGAGCCAGCACAGAAACTGGAGTCACAATTTAGTGAAGGACTTGACTTGAACTCTCCATTAATTGTCTTAGCATCATTGAGAAACAAACTCTAACATCCTAAACCAGTGGTTGGTAACCTGCGACTCCTCGGCCGACCTTTGTGATTTATTCATTTTTTTAACAACAAGGTGTTTGAAAGACTCTGTGAATGGATCTACACTGCCTTCTGATTGGACGAGGCATGAAAAAGACATGAAAAAGACGCATCCATAGTGTGCTACCCTCGCTGTAAGCTATCCATAACTGTGACTACGTCCCTAAAATAATGTATACTGTAAATAAAACAAGTAAGTAAAGCATACATTCATTACTGTTTAAAAATACATTTACCCATGTTTGTCTTTATGGCTTCACTGATAATGTTTTTGTTTTTTTGGAGGTCCTTGAACGCACCACAGTTGAGTGCTGTGACACAAAACTTTGGCTATATTAGTACTAATTTTGACAGTCAATCCGACCTCAAAACTTGGAAGTAACAGCTCAGTGAAACGCCTTTGCTAGCCTGCTAGCAACTAGCACTAGCCTGATGAACAGGACTCCCACTCTGTTCAGAGATGATTGGTAGTATACATTTCATGCTTTAAATGTGTTTGGGGCATTTTTTGTACTTAAAACTGGAGGGGAGGTTTTTGGAGCTGAATCGAATCTAATAAGAGTCACTTTTATTGCAAATGTTGATCTGAAATCGTAGGAAGGAGGTCAATGACGAGGCATGTTAGCGCGCCGACCTCACAGCTAGGAGACCCGAGTACAATCCCACCCACGGCCATCTCTGTGTGGAGTTTGCATGTTCTCCCCGTGCATACGTGGGTTTTCTCCGGGTACTCCGGTTTCCTCCCACATTCCAAAAACATGCTAGGTTAATTAGCGACTCCAAATTGTCCATAGATATGAATGTGAGTGTAAATCGTTGTTTGTCTATATGTGCCCTGTGATTGGCTGGCTGGCGACCAGTCCAGGGTGTACCCCGCCTCTCGCCCGAAAACAGCTGGGATAGGGTCCAGCACCCCAAAATGAATGAATGAATGAATGAATAATGTTAATATGAGGCTGCACGGTAGATGAGTGGTTAGCACACAGGCCTCACAGCTAGGAAACCCCATTTATTATTAAAATAATTTAAAAATAACATTGATAAAATAGATACATAAAATAATGCTTCAAAAATAACAGTTGGATTGTTGTACATCCAAGAAGAAGAATAAAAAATAGGATTATTGTTAATTAAAGTAAATAAAATCCAAATAATCATAAAATCATTGAAAAAAAGCATGCGTTCAACCTTCAGCGAGGTCCACAAAGACCACGCAGTAAACCTTCAGCCTCCATGTGGTGTAGAGTATCGGCTCATGCTTTTTCTGTACAGCAAACATTTATCAGGAGCGGAGCCACAGGTGATGAATGACCCGTTCCGCTGCTTTCACTCAATAGAAAACAATCAACAATGCATTCTTCTGTGTACTGAGCCACATTTGGGGGGAAAAAAACAAACAAAAGAGGTCTGTTTCCATTTAAGCCCCAGGCAGATGCAATGAAAAGAGTTTGGCTTTAAAAGACCTTGAGGTAAAAGACAGACTGGCAGGGATCCCGGGGATGCTTGTCTCGTTACGTGTCTTCATTTCTTAGTTTGATTTGTGGTGTCAAGCTGTCAAGGCAGACGGGCAAGGCAGCACTGGCTGAGTCTTTTCTCGCTCCGTCTTCCTCCCAAACCTGCCGCACTCATTTACTTTCTCCTCCTTGCCGACTTGCAGCCCATGTTCTGCCCACTGTCTGCTCGCTACCTTATTCATCTCTCGCTGCGTATGTTTCCTCTCCCTGGCAGAGGAAGTTGGGCCGGTCTGGTCATAATGAACCCCTGCTGGCTCCCAAAGCCCGACTCTGATTTCCTTAAGTGACTCTGGCAGCATCTTAGTGCAGCCTCGGTTGCTCCAAGACGCATTCAATAAAAATGTCAGATGAAAAGATTAGGCGCTCCTTTTACTCCTGCTTTGATTCCTTTTAGCAGGGACATGGCATCCATGTAAGATGCGGCAAATATCACTTAGTCAACAGCCGAGTAAGCAGGCGAGGATGGAAGGTATCACGTCACAGGACAGCTTTATCAACTGCTGTATGTCATTCCGCACCTTTGTCCCATGCTGGCATTAATCGAACCGAGACTACTGTCAAAACAGCTGTTGGTACAAGGCACACCTCCCAACTTTTTCTCCTGCTTGATCTAAATCCAACAGCATATGTAATTGTTGGTTCCATAAATCTTGTCAGGATTGCATATGGGTAAAAGAATAACCTGTGGTGGCTTGGTGGTGATTGAAATTACCATTAATCAAAATAAATAAAACTAAAACCCCAAAATAAAATAAAAATGTGAAAAAATTATGATTGTGAATGAAAATAATGAAAATAAAATAAAATCCTCATTATAAAATAATTTTAATCAGTAAAATCCTAATACTCAAAATAAATACATAAAATATATGTAAAATATGCATAATATATATGTAAATAAAATATTTTTTAAAAATAGGAATTTTGGAAATCATAATATATAAAACTAAAACCCCATATATTATTAAAATAATTTAAAAAATAACATTGACAAATAAATACATAAAGTAATAAGTAAAAAATAAAATTTGGATTGTTGTACATCCAAGAAAAATAATGAAAAATTGAATCATAAATCAATCATAAAATCATTTAAAATAACAAATAAAATAAAAATGTGATTAGAATAAATATGATTGTTGTAAATAAAATAAAATCCTCATGATAAAATAATTTTAATTAATTAATTATTGTTTAATTAAATCATTAAATATAAGAGCAGCAAATAATTGTTTTTAATTTTTTATTAAATTATAATTGGTGTAACTCAAAAGCAGTAAAATCCCAATACTCAAAATAAATACATCAAATAATATGTATATGTAAAATATACATAAAATGTATGTAAATAAAATAATTTTTTAATAGAAATTTTGGAAATCAAAATAAATCACATCCAAATAATAAAATAATTAAAAACTCATGACAACAACAAGTAAATAAAATCATTTAAAAAATGATGGTCATCAAAATAATAATAATCCAAATAATAAAATAATTTACAATTATAATGAGAGCAAATAGATACATAAAATAAAGCTTTTAACAAGTTATTAGTATTGTTGTGAATCAAAATTAATGAAATCCAAAAAATTGAAGCCTTGAGTTGATTTTTCCCAAAAGGTGATTTTGTACATATTTTACATTCTAGTCTGAGTACATCCGTCACATTTAGGCACCCATTTTGAACCCAGTATATCTTCTCAAGGATCAATACTATAATACTATATAATACTATATAATACTATATAATACTATATAATAATACTATATAATACTATATAAATGAAACTCGGACATACAGTACTTTAAAGGAGTCCAGCTTGTACGGCAGTATAGATGTACTAGTCACTGAAAGTGAGTCAAAACAAGTGAGTAGCAAAATAATTGTGTCTTGGTGGTGATAGCGTCATGGTCTGGGGCGGCATCAGTGCTGCCGCCCCTGGGGAGCTTTGGTTCAGTGAGGAAAATCAAAAATTCCACCTAAATGTGCCCTGTGGTTATTACTTTTCAAAGTAATTTCAAACATTGAGGTAGTAGATTAATGTAAAATTGAGTCTGGTCACCCTCATCACTGATTATATGACTGAAAAAGTGTACTGGGAAACAGTTTAGTGTCGACGGCCTCTGCTGTGTCACGACAATATTAATAACATAGCAACTGTGATGGATTAACAACAATCAGCAGCTTCACCAAAATCAGCACCCATCGTTGTGCGCAGAAGTCAAACAAGCCAAACAAGTGCAATGGCCATCTGTGATTAATTGCTTTAGAAAAAATGCCCCCTCTCTCCTATTATTCTAAGAAATTTGTAAACAAGGTTCCTTTCTGCCACGCACACTCCAGGCAATCGGCACAGTTCACCAACCGTCGGAATGATGCAATCAGGCACACAGAGACCCCGCTAAGCCGTGCTTTTATTTCAGTCGTCTTATCAATCATGCTTGTGTGTGTGTGTTTGGTGTTACAAGGGTGGAAAAAAGCAGAGCGAACTTATAATACTTGAGGACTTGTGTCCAAATACTACAAAGGTTATACAGCGTCAGAGTCAAACATGGTGTATTACGTCAAAAGGTCTACAGTAATCCCTCGTTTGTGTGATTAACTGGTTCCAGACCCGATTGGGATAAGTGAATTTCCACCAAGTAGGATTCCCTATTTATGAATGGAATATATTGCTAATTTGCACATGTTTACAGCCTTCTAAATAGGCTTTGTTACATTATTAGAGCCCTCTAGGCATGAAGTAACACCCCTAGAATCACCTATACAGTCCTATTACCAAGTAGACATTACATAGTAGACATTCATTCATTCATTTTCTACCGCTTATCCTCACAAGGGTTGCGGGGGGTGCTGGAGCCTATCCCAGCTGTCTTCAGGCGAGAGGCGGGGTGGCCAGCCAATCACAGGGCACATATAGACAAACAACCATTCACACTCACATTCATACCTATGGACAATTTGGAGTCGCCAATTAACCAAGCATGTTTTTGGAATGTGGGAGGAAACTGGAGTACCCGGAGAAAACCCACACATGTACGGGGAGAACATGCAATTGGTGGAATTGAACTCGGGTCTCCTAGCAGTGAGGCATGCGTGCTAACGACTCGACCACCAGCCTTGATATAACATTAACTATATAGCGCCATAGCGGTTGTTTGACATTTACGTCACTTTCGGAAAAATGAGGGAGAGCTAGATCTTATGTTATTTTTACAAATTTACCGTTCTCTTTCAAAAATTTGAGCCATGGATGGTCCCATGTCTTGATGGACAGCCAGTGAGATCATTTTTGGGGGTCTAACACTTGACTTTGTTTTGTTCCATGAGCCTCTGAATGTTTGAAGAAGTTTCAAATTACTGTGTGCTTGCTTTTTACTTGCTTTGTCAATTTTTGGATAAAATTGTCCTCTTTTGAAAAAGAAAACAAACTTACAGTAACAAGCGAATACTATGAACATCCAGCAGCAACACAACATTTTGCCATGCTACACTGAACCAAGTGGCAGCATCAACTATAAATCTCATATTTGCAAATTTGCCGTTCTCTTTCAACAATTTGGGCCATGGATGGTCCCATGTCTTGATGGACAGCCAGTGAGATCATTTTTGGGGGTCTAACACTTGACTTGTTTTGTTCCGTCAGCCTCTGAATGTTTGAAGTTTCAAATTACTGTTTACTTGCTTTTTTACTTGCTTTGTCAATTTTTGCATGAAATTGTCCTCTTTTGAAAAAGAAAACAAACTTACAGTAACACACGGACAATATGAACATCCAGCAGCAACACAACATTTTGCCATGACTACTATACTGAACCAAGTCATAGCATTTGTTTGACATTTACGTCACTTTCGGAAATGAGGGAGAGCCATCAACTATAAATCTTATTTTTGCAAATTTACCGTTCTCTTTCAAAAATCAAACAATGTAGAAAACCATTACAAACAATATATGTATAATCGATTTAAGCAAAGTTGATCAAGCATATCAGGAACAATTTAATGCTCCCATTTTTCTTTCTGCATTTTAAAGCCCTGTTTGGAACCTCCTTAAGATCCGGCCATACAAAATGCACATTGTTGCCATATTTCAGTTGGTCTTAAGATTTTGATCGGGAGGAGCGTGTACTTTCTTCCGAGCATCCCGTACCTACCGACACACACGAGTCTATGTTGGTTATTTACATGCAACATATATCTTCTGCCCCCACGCTGCCACACATGATGATAAATGACTAAATGCTGAAGTGTGCTTCCAACTGCCCCATATATGAGCTACGGTATGTGCAACCCTAATTTGATACATATTCTATGAAATAGTCATCTTGCAGGAAAATGGACGTGGATAGACGCAGACAGTCCCATACGTCATTCTAATTATTCCTTAATAAACCTCTGTATGAGCCACGGCCTTGCCTGCAGGTATCTATTGCCACCTAGAGGTGAAAAGGGAAAACACAACCGCCCTTCACAGTACTGTCTGAGCATTTAAATAAGAATGAATCCCACTAAGTGCGGCAGATTAATTAAAGGCAGAGGGGAAATTAAAAAAGGGAAGGGGGTATTAGAGGGAGAAAATGAAGAATATAAAACTATGGATTCGCTATCATTTTTCACCCCCGGAGTTCAATAAATTGAATGAAGAGGATATATACACTGTAGATAGCAAAAGTAAGTCACAGTCACTGTGAAGGCAGGAGAATAGATTCTGTTGGGTGGGGGGAGGGGGGGTGAGAACATATCTCAGAGGCTGCCAAACCTGGAAGATTCAAGGCTTACGGCCGCCATGCCGATTTACAGCCGTAAGAACGTCGACCTTTGACCTCCCGCGCTCGCTCCCGGAGAGAGTTTGATTTAAATGGCTACAAAATTAAACAGCAGTATTTACACTGCACGGGAAATTCACAACTACGCAGCAGTTGCATTTCATTTGTAGTGTTTGTATGTGCCAGACAGGGGTGTTCAAAGTGTGAATAAAAAAGTAGCAGTGTGAAGAAAAATAATGTGATTTAGCAGCATATTTGAAAAAAAAATAAAGATGTAATTTTTTTGGAAAATTAGGTTTGGGTAAAAGTAACAATTAAATGGGAATATAATAAATAAAGCGGCACGGCGGATGAGTGGTTAGCGCGCAGACCTCACAGCTAGGAGACCAGGGTTCAATTCCACCCTCGGCCATCTCTGAGTGGCCATCTCTCCCCGTGCATGCGTGGGTTTTTTCCGGGTACTCCGGTTTCCTCCCACATTCCAAAAACATGCTAGGTTAATTGTCCAAATCCAAATTGTCCATAGGTATGAATGTGAGTGTAAATGGTTGTTTGTCTATATGTGCCCTGTGATTGGCTGGCCACCAGTCCAGGGTGTACCCCGCCTCGCGCCCGAAGACAGCTGGGATAGGCTCGTGAGGAAAAGCGGTTGAAAATGAATGAATGAATGAATAAAGTAAATAAAATTATAATTAATATTAACAATAATAATAAAATGTTCTGGGAATTAAGTCATATTTTTTGTAATTTTTTTAATTAAATTTTTTTACTTTTTTTTTATATTTGTAATATTAACAGCAAAAAAGAGTGATTAATAGATTAAAAGAGTGTATTAATAATACACTTTTTTTTTACATCTTTTCATTTTTGTGAAAGATGTGGCCCTTGCTGGAAAAGGTTTGGACACCCCTGCACTTGGATGTGAAGGAGAATAAAACCTGTGTGTGTGTGTGTGAGCATCTGTTTACACTTGCCGTTGCATATTAGTGCCCCCAAACACACACACACACACACACACATTTGCAGTGGAAAGGAAAGGAAGTCTGGATTATGTTGGCTCTGAGGGATGGACAGTTAAAGCAAACTCATCTTGAAGCACTAAAAGTTGCAGGAAAGGGGAGGGGGGGTGAGGTATCGCCGCCCTTGGGGAAGCGGTCCAGCTGCAGTCTGCTGGTCTGTTGTCGTTATGCCAATTCACACACAAACACACACTAACAGTGAGACACAAACAACCCATGCCACGCTTGACCTAACCATACCCGCCTCATTAGTTGCCAATCACTCTGCACAACCCTTCTGGAACAGCGTGGGGGGCTGGGGGGGGGGGGGTGGTGATAGAAAATGGGAAGGAATGGATGGCGAGATGTAATCACAACCATCAATAATCACGGTGCTGGCACCACTGGCATCTCTGGAGTTCCACAGACGATAATGAGGCCGGACCTCAATCTATTTGTCTTATGTTGCGCTTGGTGGACCCCCCCAACCCCCACCCCCCTTGAAAAAATGATCAAGTAGCATTTATTCACTGCATTTATGCAGTTGTTGTAGCTGAACTTGAGAGCAGAGGGTGCTGTGTGTGCCATATCGCCGCATCCAACTTCACATGCTGCTTCAAGTGTGATGATACTGCTTAGGCACCGTCTGACTATTCATGTACATGGAACCGCTCTTGGGGCTTTGGTCCTGGTCAAATAAATAATCAATCAGCAATTGAAAGAACCTCTTCAGTCCCCCGAATCTTCAATATATAAGAAACGGTGTGGGGAGGTACTTTTCTTTGTTTTAAAGCGCATGTAGAAGTAAATAAAGCTGCAGGATGCGGGCCACTCATGATACTTCCACCCATCCATTTTCCTCCGCTTATCCGGGTCCAGGTTGCGGGGGCAGCAGTCTTAGTAGGGAAGCCCAGACTTCCTGGTCCCTGGCCACCTCCTCCAGCTCCACCAGGAGGACACCAAGGCATTCCCAGGCTAGCTATGAGACATAATTCCTCCAGCGTGTCCTAGGGCTGCCCCGGGGCCTTTTCCCGGCTGGGCATGCCCGGAACACCTCACCAGGGAGGCGTCTGGGAGGCGGGAGTAATCTCATGATACTTCAGATTCTTAAAAACTGAACATTTCCAGAGTGAGAGCAAAGAAAACCTGTTTAGGACCTCCTAAAGGACCTCCTAAATATGTTTTTAACATTGTTAGAGCACTCTATACACGGAACACCCCTATAATCACCTTTATACCCCTATTAGCCAATATAGTAGACATAATAAGAGAAATTCTTAAAAAGAGATTCTTGAAAAATTTATATTTCCATAGTTAGAGCATTGAAAACCTGTTTAGGACCTCCTAAATATGTTTTTAACATTGTTAGAGCTGTCTATACACGGAATAACACCCCTATAGTCACCTTTATACCCCGATTAGCCAATACAGTAGACATAATAAAAGAACATAAGACACATACTACATAACATGGGCAGTTTATGCCTAAAAATGCTTCATTTAGGCCAAAAAGTGTTTAAATATGCATATTTTGGGACTAATAATTCAACCACTAAACAGCCCCAAAAATAGGAAGCCCGAAGTGGTGAGGTCTTACAGTATTTCCTTCTTTATCTTTACGAGGTAAGCAATATATCAAACTAGGAAACTTCTGCAGTGTCTATATCAATATAGGTTCCTTTTCAATCGGCAGCCAATGCAAAGGAAAGGACTCAGTTCATTTGATGGCACCTAGCGTTCAGGTGACCACCTGGCTTTGACTTGACACACGTCGGACTTCCATTTCCTGGCAGCGAGCACGCATGTCCAACAACCAGCTTTGACATTTGAAGGCGTAAGGCAGGACGGCCGGCGTCAGGAACAGCAGAGCGGGTAAAAGCAGCAAGCAGGCGTGGCGCGGATAATTCACAATGACACCAACAGCGAAACCCGAGAGCTGGCGTCTGCATATTCCAAACAAACCTGGGAGGACCAGATTGTGATTCCATGCCAGGCACGACTCAGCGTTTGGGGGAGGACAGAAAAGTTGAAAATGAAAAACAGTGGAAGGGTTTGAAATAGATTTAATTAACCTCAAAGTGTAGCAAAGTAATGTCTTAATATATCAAATTCAAGCTTGAGGGCTTGCCACTGGGCAGAGTTTGCAGAAAGCCTGTCCTTGCTGCGTGTTGAGTCCCCGTTGAATAGCAATGCGCATCGACAGGCTACGCGAGTAATAAAGTTATTTTCAGACCTGACAGCCTGTGCACACAGCATTTGAGAAAGGGTCTCCACGCTCACAGACATCCCCTGACTAATCATTTTCAGTTTTGGCAATAAATGGATGTTGCTGTAAATGTTGCATGAAAGAGAAGTCGGTGTGTGTGTGTGTGTGTGTGACGGATGTTAATTGATGAACATTATAGAGCGCTGCTCGTCGCACAGGGGTGATCATTACTGCTAGAGTGGAACGACTGCATTCATGAGTGTGTACCATACACACACACACACACACACACACACCATCGGTCTCAATGACGTGGCAGTCAAATGGAGCACCACCACTCTTGTATGCCCAATTACGAGACACACACTCACACACACACACACATATATATATATATATATATATATATACATTTGTTGTGGTAATTCTGAGTGTTTATTCTTAAGCAATGATTCGTCCAATTAATGGACAGCTATTTCGGTTTGTTGATTTAAAAAATGTAAATAACATCGATTTCAGACTCTTTCCTTAGTCATCCACGAATGCAGACCTGCTATCTTTGTTTTATGCAAACAACAGCAAAAACGGAAAAATCTGCAGTAATTTTACAAAACTAAGTCCAAATAATATAACATAATATAATGTAATGTAATGTAATGTAATCATACATTTTATTTGCGCTTATAATAGCGCTTTTCAGAGTACTCAAAGACTCTTAGAGTCAGTAGAGAAAAAAGAAATAAAAATAGAGTTGAGTGAAAACAGAGTAAACGATGCATTAAAATACAATATCCATAGATTCATTCAAAGCTAATAATAATACATGAATAATAATAAAAAGTTAGACATTAAAAACAGATTTAAACAGTTGTTTTTTGAAGGAGGGAAGGTTGGGGCAAGCACGGGGCGAATAGGGCAAAGAGTTCCAGAGGGTGGGGGCAGCAATGGAGAAGGCTCTGTCTCCCCAGGTTCTGAGTTTGGTCTAAAAGGGGAGTGCCAGGAGGTTAGAGTCTGAGGAGCGAAGGGGACGCAGGGGATTGTGTGGATGGAGAGGTCTGTGAGGTATAGAGGGGTCAGATTGTGGAATTAAAAAAGAGATTAAGATTAAGAAAGAAGTCATCCAACGATGATATGTCAGAATTGTACAAGAATAACATAGTATTATGAGCAAAAACGTTGACATATAAAAATCATCATACTGTGAAAAACAAGATCTTCACACAAAGATCAGTCCAAATGGCCAGTACTGAAGGGGTGGTCTTTTGAAAAATGGCTGGGACTAAATGAGTTCATCCCAACAACAAGCTTCAGATGAATCGATTTAGCAAAAAATACATGTTAGTTGCATCACTAATACTTGTACTATTACTACAAATAGTCCCTTACTGCTGTTCATTAAAGTCATTGAAAAAAACAAACAAAAAAAATCACCTTATGTTCTCCATACTTAACTCGATTTTCATGGGGGGGGTATAGGAATGGAAATGAGGTGGATGGGGGCATCTGGGGGGTGTCACTCAGCCAGGAGAGTTTAAAGATTTAGGTCAGGCTTGAACTGATGGCAAGACAGAAATCCTGGAGTGGACCCTGAACCTGAACGCCACTCTAGAATGACTGACAGTGAAGGTGGGTTTCTTGCTACCTTGACCTATATTTAGTGTGTGTGCGTGTGTGTGTGTGCAGTTAATTCTGTACTCCTATACTACGTATCCTGTGTGTATGAGTGCATGCCTCCATGTAATTGTGCGTCTGCCTATCTAAACAGTCCTTTGTGTGTACACAGGGGTGTGTTTCATATTCGGGGGTGCATAAATACATACTGTATCAAGGGCCGCGTGGGTGTTTCGGTGCTCGGGGGGGGGGCAGGACGAGCATGTGCAAGCAAATCAGTGTGTGTTTATGCCTTCTGTCAGTGTGGGGCACGGGCATGCGCCCTCTCCTACCAATGGAACAGTGCTTCACTTCACAAGCCGCTGTCACTTTGGTAGCAGCGTAGACAGGTGACACTCCACAGACTGCAGTCCTTGTTTTCTGACCCAGCACGCCCTCACATAAAACCTGATCAGGGGGCCTACCCCTTCCCTGAAATGACTTTCTAGGACATTTTCAGGGACCGATCAGAGCACCCCTAAAATGATGCAGTTTCAGTAGAAAATGAGTAGGAATGAATGTTGACATACGTATTCTATATATGGTAATGGTAATGGTTTAATTTCATTTGAACATGCATCAGATTACAATTGAGTGCATCTCATAATCAGTTCCCAGTTCCAAAAGGAGTAGGAAAAAGCAAAGCTTATTAAATCCTACCCCTCCACCTGTTTTTTAACAACAGTAACTGTTACATTTGTTCACTTCCTGCTTTCCTAATATAATTTAGGTTTTTTATTTTATTTTATTATTGTTTGTTTTTTTATTTTATTTATTGATTTATTTTGTCACATGCCAAAGTACGAGGTGATGTGACCATACAATGACATAATGGGTACCATAGTATATTGGCAGTTACAGTTACTGGCAGTAACTGTCAATAGTATATTGACAGTTATATGGTACCTATTATGTCATTGCATGGTCATATCACCTCGCACTTCAGTACGTGACAAAAAAAATTAAAAAATAAATAAATTAATTAATTAATTAATTAAATTTAAAAAATAGTCATTCATGATTGAATGAATTAATTAATTATTTTATTAAATAATTTTAATTAATTTTATTTTCATTTCATGAATGAATATTTTTTTAATTTTATTCATTTATTTTAATTTATTTTATTTTATTTTTTGTCACGTACCAAAGTACGAGGTGATATGACCATGCAATGACATAATGGGTACCATAGTAAGTGTCAATATAGTGATATATATAGCAAATCATGACTGGTTCAAGACTCTTCATTCTTGTATTTCGCAAACATCAACTGCTTGTATTGTTTCTTGAATTGGCTCATCGTTGTGCATTGTTTGAGGTCCTTACTCAATCCATTCCATAGTTTGATTCCACATACTGAAATGCTATGGCTTTTTAACGTAGTCCTAGCATAGAAGTGTTTCAAATGTACTTCTTCCCTGACATCATATTTCTCCTCTCTTGTTGAGCAGTATTGGATGACATTTTTAGCTAATTGGTTATTTTTAGCCTTATGCATTATTTTAGCTGTTTGAAGATTAACTATATCAACAAGTTGAAGTATTAGTGATTTTAGAAATAAGGAGTCAGTATGTTCTCTGTAGGTGGCATTATGAATTATCCTGACTGACCTTTTTTGCAGTACATTTTTAGAGAGTGAAGATTGCTTTTATAGTTATTACATATGTGATTAAATCTATAACCCGTACAACGATCGAACAAAATGGCGAGATGACCACTCTACGACCCGAGCCGTGTCACCGTGCACAGAGTAAGCACAACGTTATACATCATGTTAAGTGCAACATGAATTTCTACCAATAGGGGGTGCCATTAATAGCTGGAGAAAATGTCACAGAAAAAGCTGACAAATGGAAACTAGACAGTCTTTTAAAGTTCTGATAGATAGCCTATTGCAAAAATAGTGGATGTAAAAACTGAGTATATATAAATATGTTGAACCATTACACACGGAAGCGAACCAGCAACCACGGTGTTGGTGTTTGACAATCAGTCTAAAACCTGAGCCACGCCTATACTGTAGAAACAGTTTTACAATTTACATCCAAGGTTCCCAAAGTGCGGTACGCGTATCCCCAAGGGTAAACCAAAAAACAATTTTAGTAGGAGGTACGTAAGCAAAAATAAACAATCATCCCCTCACACGCCTGAATGTATATGATATTGATGAGGCTTTCAAATTCCATAATTCATTTCAAATGTGTCTGAGTTGATTTCTCTATGCTTTCATAAGCCAAATAACACACACTCACACGTGAACGTACCTCAAGGAGCCAAGGTTTGAGCTTGCGGTCCAGGATGATGTCAAAGCCCAGGACCTCAAAGCAGACACTGTCGCTCCCTGGTGGCTGACCGGGGCGGCACATGCGGTATGCGTGCAGAACATGGGGCTCTGCCACAATTAACGTCTTCACGACCAACTCCTGCACAAACACAAGGAGACAATGAGAGAATGTCAACACGAGCTGGAGGAAAAACAACAGAAGCGTTCATAGTAAAATGCTAACATCGTATAGTACATCTATAGTCGGCAGCACATAGTTACCAGGAAGTCAAGTTGAGGTGAATACGTATGCGCTTACACACACACTGAGCTTCCTGTCTTTAGTCGAGTCCCATGCGGTGTTGCTGGCCCACAGGCTGCCCACAGGCTGTAATGTTCTAGCCTCGGACTGCTAAGGCAGAAACCCCGCCGTCTGTCCCTCGCTCACTTCCACGCAAGTGTCCGATCCGCAGGCAACCTGCTGCACCTGCTCCCTCTAGCCGCCTTTATAAAGTGTGTCAGCCCTGAGCATCAGCGGGTTTTGTTGTTTTTCAATATCACTTCCAGTATGCACAAAGTCTTTGTTTGTGGCTGTGCTCGCTGTAGGAAAAGGTTTGTACCGTGTCTGAATGCATCAAAGTGAAAGCACGACAATGAAAAGGGAAGGAGCGTTGGGTGGAGAGTAACAGCAAAGTGCCAGTTCAGACAAAATCGGAAAACATGGTGAGAGAGCTGGGGAGGAAAAGGACCTCAGGCCGAGTCAGAGGGTGACATGTTGGTGTGGGAAAAGGTCCGGAAGACTAAAGCTGATTTTTAAAAATATTTTCACTTTGCTTAACACTCAAACATAACCCCGCGAGGGTCAAATTCTTCCTTATGAAGCAGCAGGGCTACAAAACAGGCAAAAAGAAGTGGAAGATTGTGAGAGGAACGATGGTGATGCTGAAAAGTTCAATACAAAGTGGAAGGAAAAGAAAAGGTGTTTAGTGTCGCAAGACACTATACATATAAAACAGCATTAATTTGAGACCAATTAAGTTATAATTACACTGTATATACAGTATAATAATAATAATGCAATGTTTCTTTTAATACATCATCGTTCACTGTTGTAAAGTTGTGTATTTGATGTTAGTTACATATATTTTTTCACAGGCCATCCGTACTGTCAAACGTGTGCTGCATTTCTGGTAATGCCGTCTTTTCAACCGTGTTAAAGAGCAGCCCTACTTCTACGATCTTTGTCGACCAAACGTTTCAGTGTGTTGATTGACAGGCTAAAGGCTCTGTATGTCAGTGTGTTTTTCCCTCATGCTAAAACTGGGTCGGGTGGTTACTATTTTGGTGGGCGTTGCCTTTTTGTTGACACCACTTTTTCGGCATACGGTCCGGATTGATGGGCTCACCTTCTTCATTTGAACTAATACATCATCTATCACGATTGTAAAGTTGTGGAATTGACGTTTGTTACATGTATTTTCTCACAGGCCATCCATTCTGTCTGTCAAACGTTTGCTGCATTTCTGGTAATGCTGTGCTTTCAACCGTGTTAAAGAGCAGCCCTACTTCTATGATCAAGTAGGGCTGTCAATCGATTAAAATATTTAATTGCGATTCATCAGTGCAAAGTTAACTCATATTTAATTGCAATTATTCGCAGATATCTATAATATGTAGGGATGTGAATCTCTTTGTGGTCTGTATGCATCTTGATACCTGATACGGATACGTTAGCATGCATTGCTCCTTGCTAGGCTACACTGTTCTGCTGTGTGTATGCTAGCAGCCCCGCCTCTCCTCACAGAGACTGACAAGAGGGCCGACTTTGTTCAAGCCATATTCATATGGAGCAAACGCGCCTAAGGCCTGAAAACAAGCACAGAGTGAACCCTCTTCCTGCCTGTTTGGAGGGGAGAGGAGAGGAAACCACACATGCATGCACAATTATCAAGTTCATTTGCCATGGGATGAATTAATTGATTTATTATCACAGTCTCTATCACAGTGTTTAGATAAGCTGGGAATAGTGACCGGTCGGGCGAGCTCACCCTCCGAGAATGATGTTTTGGCCGAGCTCTTCCACTCACTTCTGAAAAGCCATGAAGCTGACTGTCACAACACAATGTCATCAAACCTTTCCCCGTCATGTGCGTATGAGAAGGTGCCCTTCCAGATGCAAGTGAGCATGCTCTGTATTTGCCGAGCACATACCGAGACGTCTCCCCAGAACTTGGCCACGTCGTAGTCATTGGTGCGCAGGAACTCTGTGAACCAGCTGACGGATCTCTTGCTGCCTTTGTCCACCGTCTCGTCTCGCTCGAAGTTCTCGTTGTGTTTGTTGACGGAATAGTTGGTTAGATGCATGTAGAGCTGGCTCTGTGGAGATCAACATGGGAAATAAGGACAGCGCCTTTGGATGACCACTTCTAACCATTTTTGTGTTGTGGCCACATATAAAAAGACAATGTGCGTACACCAGATGGAAGTAGAGTTTCTTGGTCACCCATCAATTTCCTTGGTACCAATTCACTGATTTTCCAAAACTGTGTGTGCAACCATTGAAACTGACTTTTATGGTTTGTCTCATACAAAACGCTATCTCACATTTTTAAAGGAAAAGTGCAATTAATTTAGTAATTCTGCCTATCATCCCCAATTCTTATGTAAGACATGAAGTATATGAATTTGGGGAATTGTTATGGGGCTGCACCGTGGTAGGTGGTTAGCACTCAGGCCTCACAGCTAGGAGACCCGAGTTCAATTCCACCCTCGGCCATCTCAGTGATGGATAGGCTAGGATAAGGATAGTGAAGAAAAGCGGTAGAAAATGAATGAATAAATGAATGAATGTGGTTATGAAAATAGCTCTTCAAAGCATTCTAAATAATGTCCAACAACATCGGTGGCTGTTTGATGAAGCTGGAGTAGCTACCCAGGTGGTGTGGCGAGGTGTCACTACACCAGTAAGATAGTTCTTAAGTGTAACAATGTTAATAACAATAATGATAATTTTACTGTAGCTTGGTAAATATGCAGTTCACATGATGTAAATGCAGCATTGTTGGTGCATATGTAGGTTTTTCAAAAGGCTTTACAGATAGAATAAGTGCGTCCCAATATGTGCATTCTTAGAACTTGGCCACACAAACATGGATATTTACAAAAACACATTTGGATTTACGTTTGGATTTGTCACGGTTCGGCTTCATTGCTTTAATGTTCGACCCCAGGATGCAAAGAGCAGGACCAATAGCAGGTAAATAATATTTATTCTGTGCAATAACAGCAACAGAAGAACAAAGCAAGGATTTGAATCAGGGATTGACTGACAAACGATAATGATCCAACAAAGGGAGAAGCACACACCTGAACTAAATAGAGAGGACAAATTAGGGACAGGTGTGGGTGGCTATGGCAACGAAAGCAGAGGAGGCAAAACGGGAAGTCAAATACAAAATAAGAGTGTCCAAAAAGGAAACCAAAGCCCAGACAGGGAACATAGACAAACTGGCACGCAGGAACCCACACAGGGCGTGACAGGATTTACATTATTTTGTATAGGAAAATTTGCTGTTTAGGCTCCAGCACCCCCCGCGACCCTCGTGAGGAAAAAGCGGTAGAAAATGAATGAATGAATGAATTTGCTGTTTGAGTCGGACCTTGCAGAACAGATTAACAACATTAACCAAGATACCACTGTTCATTCATTCATTCATTTTCTACCGCTTATCCTCACGTGGGTCGTGGGGGGTGGGTGCTGGAGCCTATCTCAGCTGTCTTTGGGCGAGAGGCGGGGTACACCCTGGACTGGTGGCCAGCCAATCACAGGGCACATATAGACAAATAACCATTCACACTCACATTCATACCTATGGACAATTTGAAGTCGCTAATTAACCTAGCATGTTTTTGGAATGTGGAAGGAAACCAGAAGAGGTGCGACAGCTTGAGAAAAATAAAGACGCAAAAAAACCTTTTCTTGCTTCCTATGACAAGAGAGTAAATAGATTTTTTTTTTCCAGGGATGAAAAAGCCATGATAAAAAAACACTATAGCATTCAGATAATGCGTATAAAAACGGCCATCAGTGTGGTATTTGTTGATTTTTTGAAAAGCGCATGTATAAATAACTGCATTTGCATCTACTGTCCTGCAGCAGGGACATTTGACGTTTGGAGATGCTGAAAAAACCTGGTTCTCGACCTCCAGCCTATGAGACATACCCTTGGAGAGCAGCTGTGCATTAATGCTACATGCAGTAAACAAAAGTGAACCAGATAAGAGCCTCATAGTTCCCACACAGCGAAGCTGAGCGGCTGCCTATTAGTGGCCTTGTTGCACACCTCTCGTTATAATGCATCCATGGTCTTAGCTACAAGGTAATAATGCTGTGACCGCAGGCCACTCTGCCTCCTGATGGCTGTCTGGCCGCCTCTCTCTGCGGGACTGAACATCCATCTCCACGGCACGGCGCACTCCATCATGTGTCACACACTTGGAGAGAGAATACACACCCAGTGTTGATAATACGCATCCTGTTCCGTGCACATCTGTGGGTGTGTTGGAGCAAAGTGTACTTAGTGGTTGCAGAACCTCAAGAAGGTGAAATATTACCGGGAAATATATGGATATCTCCAACCGAGCCTGCACGTTCTACGTGAGCATTCAAATAAGCATTCAGCTTTCTTAAACACACATTTAAACGGCATTATCAACTTTAAAGGGAATAAATATTCAACCATGTGCAAAACATTTCTGTCGTAGTTTAAATTTATCTAGCATCGATGTGATGACTGCTCCTCCGCAGCGTGACGCACACCCCCCCCCCCCCTCCACACACACAAACACATCACACTGACACAATTTAGTACGATATATAAAACATTTCTCTCATCATTAAAGTTCGTGTTGAGCACGAAAGAAAGACCTCTCATAAGCAGACACGGCTGCTCCAATTCCTTCTGTGTGTGTGCGCGTGCTCGGAGAGAGTGCACACACATAACATGACATGCATTTAAAGTTGCATAGTTGTTCATTCTTGTTCTGCTCAACTAGTGGGAGTGCTTTTATTCGTCTGTTGCATTGGTATGTGATGTTTTTGGGCTTTCTTGTTGTCACACTGTGACTTAAACTGTTATGCCTAGTGATCACCCAGTGAAATGTGATGGGCTTAGTAAAGTGTTAAAAGCAAGCTAACTCTATTACTTGTGAAAACGCACCCTTGATGTGCTTCAACAGTGGGGGCAGGGTATCGCGACTACGTGTGTTGCAGGGTCCTCTGCATCCTCTGCATCCGCCGGGGCAGCTTTGTGTTGCCCCGGCGGATGCCTGACTGTAAATCATGCGGTGCAAAAAAATATCGGCGAAACCATGCGCGTATCAGCCGATACCGATACAAGGGAAAAAAACGCAAATATCGGCCCGATGTATTGGTCGATCCTTACACAGGACCTCCTGTAGTCTGTTACTGGTATATAACCAAAAATTGTCCATGAATGCTCCGTGGAATACCGGAAACATGTTGATTAGCGTCTTTAGCTCCACTTGATGCTTTCACCATAAGCCATGATTGCGGAAAAGTTTAGGTTATAAGAATAAGGGAAAACATTTTGCAATTAAGTCATAATTATGCAAACAAAAGTTGTAATTTTGCTGGAATAACGTGCTGTAATAAAGTATATCTCAAACCTAGAAATTTGAATGCCCTATCTGTTGCCTTAAATGTGAAGGAAAACCTGCCTCAAAAGTGCAACTGTGCATCATGCAAGCAGTGACTGCAATCTGTACTAAGGTTCCATTGGATGTGTGTATATACAGTATATATATATATACAGTATATACAGTATATATACAGTATATACCATACTGTATGCATAAAATGACTCACCAGGTTGGCCTCGCTGGGTGCATGGTATTTCTCTGTCCCCATGCGCACCAAGCCGTCATTGTAGAGGAAAATGCGTAGCGGGTCGCAGGAAGTGACAAGGATATAGATGCGCAGATCAAACTTGTAGCCCTCCATCAGGAAGGGTTTGTCCAAGTACTCCTGCACGATAAAGTGCTCCTGGGCTGGCAGCTTCTCGCAGTTACGGATAAGTGAGATCCTGCGTAGACACACGCCCGATTAATCCTCTGGGGGGGGAAATTGGAATGTCTTCAGCAGCATCATAAAATATGGCATAGGAAAGACAAAAAGATCATTTAACAAAATGAGAAATGGCCTGAATAGCGAGCATGAACATAGGCTGATGACATCGGCACTGTGTAGTACAGTAGAAGTAGCTGATAACATTTGGGTGAAATTGTACGCACATTTTCTCAAATGGTCTCAACCTGGGACACACATTAAGTCACAACAAACTTTTATTTAAGTAATTTTTATTTATAGATTTTTTTTTCCTTTAAGTCACTTTTGTTATATATTTTTTTAATTATGTATTTTTTTTAATTAAATTTGTATTGTTTTATTTGACACTTTTCTTTAAGTCACTTGCATTTCTTTTTTTATTTCTAATTATTTACAAAATAAATAAACATGCTAATTCATTTACTGTAAAAATATACATGAAAAATATATGTAAATAATATTTTTCTTATCTATTTTAAACAAATCCTATGAAACCCAGGACATACAAAACCAAATAGGTTGGACAGTATTATGAAGACATTTTAAAAATGTGTTCTTGGGGAACATAAAGGGTTATTTCTAGGGATGTCTGATAGTTATACTGATAATTACCGGCCTGATATCGGCATACTGACTTTTTCCGCTTCATGAAAACCGATATTTAAAAAATATATGATAAGAGACGGGCTGCACTGTGGTCGAGTGGTTAGTGCACAGACCTCACAGCTAGAATGTGAGTGTGAATGGTTGTTTGTCTATATGTGCCCTGTGATTGGCTGGCCACCAGTCCTGGGTGTACCCCGCCTCTCGCCCAAAGACAGCTGGGATAGGCTCCAGCACCCCCCCACGACCCTCATGAGGATAAGCGGTAGAAAAGGAATGAATTAATGATAGGAGACACATATCGGTTTTCAGACAAAAATCTAATATCGGACATCCCTAGTTATTTCTTTACAGTGCGACAAGATTTCTATATGTACATTAAAGTTGTGGAGTTGGTGGTGGGGGGGATAAAAGCATTGGAAGTGCCCTGACGGTATGTACTTCACATGACCTTGTACTCCTGCGGAGGCGTCACTGAAAAGACGTTGTGTAAATAAAAGCCCTTGGCTTGATATATGGCTCGTCTCAACTATGTCTTCTTTGGCCGTCCGAAACGTATTCCTGCTACTCTACTACATGATTCCCAGGCCCCGTCAATAAAAGGACATTTAAAAAGACAGACACGTATGTAAGGGGACTTGGAGAGCATTGTAATTATCTGAGGAAAAGTCAAAGTTGCAAGGTCACTTGGGTAAACATGAGCAGTCCAGGGGCTTTGTTTCTAATTCAGTTTCCTTTGGTCTCATGTCACTGGCACTCAGGCTTTATGGGTTTGTGTTTGCGTGGGACAGCGTGACTCTGTCCTGCGTGCACGCGAGCTGCTGGCTTAAGGGGTGCTTGTTAAACTGTCTCAAAGCAGCATACGACTGACCTACATCCCCATCACTCATACTTAAAGTCCACCGGGCCTAAATTGGTTGCATGCGGAGCCTGGAAGGACGGCTCCATTATGTAAGGAGGGATTATACACACGCACATATGTCTGAGATGTACACACTCTACTGGGACGGTGAGGATATTTCTTATTTAATGCCAGTCAAAGAAAGTGAAAGTGAAAAGTGAAGTGAACTTGGACATTGTAAATGAAGAAATATGTGAAGAAATATTGCTTGGACTAAGCCAATGGTCCTCAATAATTTTATATCATCTCTTCTTATGAAGGCTGCACGGCGGTCGAGTAGTTAGCGCGCAGACCTCACAGCTAGGAGACCAGGATTCAATTCCATTCTCGGCCATCTCTGTGTGAAGTTTGCATGTTCTCCCCGTGCATGGGTGGGTTTTATCCAGGTACTCCTATGAAATGGGAACGTCTTCAGCAGCATTATAAAATATGGCACAGGAAAGACAAAAAGATCATTTAACAAAATGAGAAATGGCCAGAATAGCGAGCATGAACACAGGCTGATGACATCGGCACTGTGTAGTATGGTAGAGGTGGTGGATAACATTTGGGCTAAACTGCACACACATTTTCTCAAATGGTCTCAACCTGGGACACACATTAAGTCGCGACACTTTTATTTAAGTCATTTTTATTTATGGATTTTTTTTTTCCTTTAAGTCACTTTTGTTATATTTTTTTTATTTATGTATTTTTTATAATTAGATTTGTATTGTTTTATTTGACACTTTTCTTTAAGTCACTTTCATTTCTTTTTTTAATTTCTAATTATTTACAAAATAAATAAACATGGTAATTCATTTACTGTAAAAATATATATGAAATATATATATATGAATATGATATGTAAATAATATGCATGGGTTTTCTCCGGGTACTCAGGTTTCCTCCCACATTCCAAAAACATGCTAGGTGAGACTCCAAATTGTCCATAGGTATGAATGTGAGTGTGAATGGTTGTTTGTCTATATGTGCCCTTTCATTGGCTGGCGACCAGTCCAGGGTGTACCCCGCCTCGAGCCCGAAGACAGCTGGGATTGGCTCCAGCACCCCCATGACCCTCGTGAGGACAAGCGGTAGAAAATGAATGAATGAATGAATCTCTTCCTATGAAATGGACAGTGATAACTCATCAACCGAGTGTCCTTCCTCCTTTGCAATTCCTCTCTTGAATGACTGAGCAGTAAGTTCCCACTTACACTAAACGGAACGGAATGGAACTTGTACGTCTTAGCATATTTACAAAGTATCAAAATGACAAAGTTGCATCCTTTCGTTTTTCACTGTGGCCCTCTGAGGAGCAAGTTTGCCCCCCCGCACGCTGTCATAACCTTATCAATCAGGCTACGTTAGCATTTGCTAGGCTGCGTTAAAGAGCAGTGCTTCATCTCCCCACTTATCAGCACTCTTGAGCAAAACCAAACAGCGACAAGCTGATAGCAGCCTGACCAATAATGCGAGTGGGCCTAAATGGCAGCCGGCACGTTGATTGATGAGGACGGGGTTAACAGCGTTAGTTAGTCAAGGAGGAGTCGGCGAGGGGAAGACGACGTGATTGATGAGCCGGAGTGTCACGTAATCATAGCCCACTCTCCCTTGCCTATTTCATTTGGCACCAGAGGGGATCTCGCCCATGCTTTGCTTTTGTTACCTTTATAACAAGCTCTGCTTCAGACACAAACAATAACTTCACTTAGTGGGCCCACCGCAAAATAAATTACGGGGGTAGGTCTAACTTAATTTCCTGCCGCAGCATAACATGCACAAAAAAATAGAGGCAAATCTAATCTTGTGAGCCCTGTGCTGTTGAGAGGTTGAGCTAAGCTCATCATCTTTCATATTCTAAATGTATTGCAGTAATTCAGCCTTAGCTGCATTTTATTCTTTAATAAATAAGAGCTTAGTGCGGCATGGAGCTATAAGTAATGTGCACATTATAGCAGAAAGGACAAATTCACAGAGAATTAGAGGGAGAGGTTGAGCACTCTGAGTTATTCGCACACCAATATCCCCATCTATTGGCTCCTATGATGAATGCAAGTGTTGTATGTCTCATGGTACAGTAGGGACATCTGCCTGGGAGTTTTCAGCATAGACTTACTGCGACACGAATGACAGGGTGAGGTCATAAATACTGCCTTAACATACACTACCACTCAAAAGTTTGGGATCACTTGGAATTTTTTATGGCCAGTCTCAGATATGGCTTTTTCTTGGCAGTCCTGCTATGAAGTACAGCATCCTGAAGTCGCCGCTTCATTGTTGATACTGACACTGGTGTTTGACGGCTACTATTTAGTGCAGCTGCCAGGTGACGACCCGTGAGGTGTCTTTGTCTTAAACTACACACTCTCAGATATTTATCTTCTTGCACAGTTGTGCATCGTTTTTCTGTCCTTGTTAGACCCAGTTTGTGCTGCTCTCTGAAGAGAGTAGTTAACAGCATGGTAAGAGATTTTAGTTTTAGTTTAGATTTTTAGATGGCTTTTCTAATCATCTATTAGCCTTATAAAATGATGAACTTGGATTAGGAGCCATACCAGGAGATTGATGCAGAGGACAGACAGTTGTTGATAGTAGGCCTCTATGCAAAAATGTACATCCTTCTTTGAAAATTATCTGATTAATTTTCATTGTTTGTGAAATGGAAAAAAAATGTTATGAAATTATGAAATGCAGAAAAATGTGTTTTTCTTTGGAAAACAAAGAAATTTGCAAGTGATCCCAAACTTTTGAGCAGTAGTGTATGTTGGTCAGGTCTGCAACTAATTAACCGTGATAAATGAGGGATTACTGCATTCAAGTCAATACAGTGCAGCAGATCCTGCATATTTGTGGAATTTTGGTGGATTTTTTTCTCTGAAGAAACTATTTTTTGGTTTGGGATTTTTTTGCATAAAACGCATCTCACTTACCATAATTTGGAAGTAATCTATAAATATTTAATAATACAGGTAAAGTGTACACCATAAATACGTCTGATTCATTGATTTCCTCAAGCGTTGAAATTCCGCACTTTGTTATCTGTCCTTGAACGCACCATTGTTGTGTGTTGTCACTGGCTTCCCAGTGGCTCTGATTTATTATGCTGGTTTATGATACATTTTACTACTTTTAAGTGTTTAAATGTCTAAGGCATATTTAGGTCTTAAACGTCTGCAGTCTCCAAGACCAGAATTTCACTATACATAGTTTTGGGAAAAAGTTCTAAGGTTATTGGGACAAAAGAGACAAGGTAACCTCTGTAAGAAAAGACATAAACATAAATAATAATGTATATGGGTAATAATGTATATGTAGATGGGTTTTCTAATAATCTATTAGCCTTATAAAATGATGAACTTAGATTAGCAGCCATACCAGGAGATTGATGCAGAGGACTGACAGTTGTTGATAGTAGGCCTCTATGCAAAAATGTACATTCTTCTTTGAAAATCATCTGATTCTTTTTCATGCTTTGTGAAATGGATACAAATGTATGTGAAATGGGTAAAAATGTTTGTGAAATGCATGAAAATGTGTTTTTCTTTGGAAAACAAAGAAATTTGCAAGTGATCGCAAACTTTTAAGCGGTAGTGTATGCGTGTTTTACTTGTTGAATTGTATAATTTATGACAATGACACAAGAAAGTGATGAACAGTAGCCACGTTTACATGAGGAGTTTTTCCTCTTTCTGAATTGAATCTCTCCAAATTACCTTTCCGAAAACAATGGTATACAATACCAGTGCAGTACAGTACATTACGCTCTATCTCAAAACCGTGATTTAGCGACGCTGCAAAATTGTGCAAAGTGCAAAGTGGCGAGGGGTTAATGCAATGCTTTCTATGTTGTACACTGAGTACTCTAACATAGTCATGTTCCATAGTACTGTACCTGCCGAAGATATACCGTATTTTCTGGACTATAAATCGCTCCGGAGTGTAAGTCGCACAAGGCCAAAAATGCATAATTGGGTAGAAAAAATATACATAAGTCGCACTGGAGTATAAGTCGCATTTTTTGCAGGTAATTAATTTTCCAAACTACTTGACCAGAAGAGACATTAAGTCCTCTTGGAAGAAAAGTTCTAACAATAAAAGAATAGAGAACAGGCTGAACAGGTGTAAGATATGCTAACACAATGGTTATTCAGCTACATGAAAAATAAACATAAACAGAAAAATGTGTCCAGTGTTTATGTAACATAAACAGTTTTCTCATTTATAAGTCGCTCTGTAGTATAAGTCGCAGGAACAGCCAACCTATGAAAAAAAAAGCGACTTATAGTCCGGAAAATACGGTAATAAAATGGTTGCTGTAAGGTGAGGACTGTACTCACTCCTGTAAACAAATACATACAGAGCTCACATTTCAAAATAAAGTAGATTGTAGAGTAGATAGTAGAGTGGCAAAAGTGTGGCATCTACTGGTGAGATGAGCCTTGAAATACTTGGATGTCATGTATGAAAAATGTATCTCTCCATCTTCTAAGACAAGCCTTCCACCCTCTTAGTCCATTTCCCAATCTGCCTGGTGGGTGCCAATGGTGCCTCATAAAGGAATCCAATATTCATAAGCACATACCTTCAGGGGAGGAGGTGCCGTCACTACCAGGGTCATGTGTGTGTGTGTGTGTGTGTGTGAGTGTCATCTCGCCACGATAAGATCTGATTTATGGTGATTGTGACCATGGAGGACAAAGAGGCCAACAATGAGATTTAGCACACCTGCTCAACCCACATAATCAATCTGGACCAGACCATGACGCCATTTCCATACCAGGGTCAAACACCCTTCACTGTCTTTATTTCTTTATTTATTTCTCTTTCAACTTTCTCACTTCCTGTCTATCTTGTCATGAAATCAGTGGGTTTGTCTGTGTGCGTGTGTGTGTTCTTGCCTCTGACCTACCCGTGACCCATGGCCCCGTTGGCTGGTTTGACGATGAAGGTCTTCTGCTTGCGTTTCCGCCGCAGCTCCTTCACGTAGGTTTGAAACTGCGTGTACTCAGCGGGGAATATCCAAGTTTTGGGTATGAAGCTGTACTCTTGAGGCTGGCACTTAATCATTCTGTAGAGACAGAGTGGTAGTTGTAGTCGTAGAATTCACAATGTAAAACATTCCTGTAAAAATCCATCTGATGAAATATCAATATATCTGGTGAAATACTTAACAACATAGGCCTGATGTGCTTTTTCTTTGACTTTTTGCGACACACATCATAAATATAAGCGTTATAAAGGAGTATAAAATAGTATTGTTGTGTTATTTTTGGTTTGGTGAGGGAGGCGCCCGTTTGATGACCTCCTGTTGGTTTGTGTTGAATGTTTAAAAAATTAACAGGAAGTTACCCAGTATGCCTTGTGGGATATAAAGTAACATAACAAAGTAACATATCGTTGTGCATGTAAAGTATACTAATGCGGAGGCGTCTATTTCAATACTCGCATGGTCTATGTGTGATACTGTAACTTTGTGTGATATTTTTGGTTGCACTATGAGCGAGGGAGGCATTTTATTTGATGATTTTGTTTGTGATGTGTAAGGGTATAAATATCTGTGTTGGAGAGTTAAAAGAAACATTTTTATGGGACTATCTTAAGCCCACACTTAAGGGTACACTTTCCCAGCATGCCTTGTGGGTTATATATTACATACAGTATATTAATTGTATTGTTTTGCGTGTACACTAGTCTGTAAGCATCTAGTGTGCTTCCCGCAGAGTCTGTGTAGTCATTTGTAGTTTTGTGGACTCAGTTAGAAATAGTTTCAAAAGGAAATGTATTGACACAACTCCAAGGCGAAACTTACTTCGACATGTTTCTTGCTAAGCAGTCTTTGCGGCAAATTTCGCCCATCCCAGGAAAATGGTTAATTCTCTGCAGAGGGACAGACAGACATAATAATGTTGTTAGGGCCATTACACCTCTGGATTCCACCACCGCCCCTTCCTAAAAATGAGCACATTAGAGGCGGCAACCTGAAGTGAGCTTAGAATGTTCTGACATTTATGCCCAATTACGGACGTAAAACAAAAAGGTGACGGTGAGACCTTTCGCAACCCTTATTTAGTTTACAATGTTTTTCAGACTTTAAAGGTTGGGGAGGGAAGAAATAAGTAAAAAAAAATAAAAAAAGATCAATCTTGACTCTGAGGGCTCGAGGTAATTGGTTCTGCATCGTAAGTTCCTGCAGTGACAGCTGAATGAATTGCTTTAAATGCACCAACAGTGGGGGCGGGGTGGGGGGACGTGTATAAGAAATCTGTAGGGGTTTTTTTGCCTTGTTTGACCAAATGAGCTTGAACAGGGGCGTTAATTAGGTTCGTATGAATTTAAACTTGACAACAAACTCCTATAGTACATCGCTAAAAGGAGGGGGGAGGGGGCTGCGCCAAGAATTCAGAGTGTAAAAAGGATACGTGATTATTATCCCAGCGAGACACATGCAATTAGGCATCGGGTAGAAATTGCGCAATTATGCCAATGCTGCAAGACGACGCTGTTCGTGAGATAAAATCAAAAGTTTCTTCTGAGAAATAATCCAATGAAAGACCCTCCCCGCACAAGAAGACGTGATACGGTATGGTTGTCCAAACTTTTTCCAGTCAGGGCCACATGGTGCAAAATTATGCTAAGGGGTAGCATATTTTCCAGACTATAAGTCACACTTTTTTTCATAGGTTGGCTGTTCCTGCGACTTATACTCCAGAGCGACTTATTAATGAAGAAAGTGTTTATTTACATAAACACTGGACATCTTCTCTGTTTATGTTTATTTTTCGAGTAGCTGAATAACCATTGTGTTAGCATATCTTACATCTATTCAGCCTGTTCTTTATTCTTTTATTAATGTTAGAGCTTGCTTTCCAAGATGACGTAATGTCTGTTTTTGGTCAAGTAGTTTGTAAAATAAATTACCTGCAAAAAATGCAGTTTATACTTCAGTGCGACTTATGTATGTTTTATTCTACCCAATTATGCAGTTTTGGCCTTGTGCGACTTATACTCCGGAGTGACTTATAGTCCAGAAAGTATGGTATATATATTTCAAGAAAAAAGTGCATTTAATTCTTGTGTAGTCGGTGAAAAATCCTATTTTTATATCAACTTCGGCCTTTGCTCTTTTTTTTTCACATTTTTGCAGTTTTTTTCCAAATATTTCAACCTTTTTCCTAAAATTAAAAAATGTAAATTTTCTTCTTGTAACATTATGACTAATATTTTGACATTGTTCACACCATATAATTTTTTCTCCACCCAATTGACATATTGACATATACATGGTGCATTACGTCAAAAGGCGCACAGTAATCCCTTGTTTATGTGATTAACTGGTTCCAGACCCGACTGGGATAAGTGAATTTCCACCAAGTAGGATTCCCTATTTATGAATGGAATATATTGCTAATTTGCACATGTTTACAGCCTTCTAAATAGGCTTTGTAACATTATTAGAGCCCTCTAGGCATGAAGTAACACCCCTACAGTCACCTATACAGATTACCAATATAGTAGACATATAGTAGACATTCATTCATTCATTTTCTATCGCATATACTCACGAGGGTTGCGGGGGTGCTGGAGCCTATCCCAGCTGTCTTTGGGCTCGAGGCGGGGTACACCCTGGACTGGTGGCCAGCCAATCACAGGGCACATATAGACAAACAACCATTCACACTCACATTCATACCTATGGACAATTTGGAGTCGCTAATTAACCTAGCATGTTTTTGGAATGCGGGAGGAAACTGGAGTACCCGGAGAAAACCCACACATGCACGGGGAGAACATGCAAACTCCATCCAGAGATGATCCAGGGTGGGATTGAACTTGGGTGTCCTAGGTGTGAGGTCTGTGCGCTAACCACTTGTCCGCCATGCAGCCAGTAAAATTACAGCTGTTTTCCATTTCTGCTTTAAATGTTTAACACAAACAATTTCAACGTTCTTCTTGTACATTTTCTTCTCATAATGATGACTTTATTCTGGGGGTGACCAATATTGGCTTTTTTTGACGTAAACTGATATGCCAACTGTCAATATCAGCCAATGCCGATATGCGTAACATGACATATCTCCTGTGGTGGAATGAACACATATGTGTTGTATACAGCATTTGTTTTAAAATGATGATGATCGGGAAAAAAATCAGATACCGATATCAGCCGGTATTTGCTGATTTTTCCATTTTTGCTGTTGAAAAATTCAGCTGTTATGAAACAGAAATGGTGTCAACATAAGATAATTGGAGTAAAACGCCCTTTGAGGGAGATCCTCTTATCATTGGATGTTCAAACCACTGCATTCATCCTACACGCATGTTACTTTTTACAAGAATCTCTTTCACCTTTTCCCTTAAAGGAATACTTGGGGAAAATCCTCCCTCAAGCACTTGGAAGGACAGGTTTATAGGTTTTAATGTTTTGTTTGAGCAGTGTTAAGCAGTGTGATCTTCTTCAGATGATTCTATTTTGCCTAATAACTTTATGGAGCCATATAGCCTGCTGTGGTTTTCTTTACAAATGTGCTGACGGAAGCCATGCAGAGTACCTGATAATTCCTCAGCTCAGCAATTTTCTCATGCTGTACGGCCGAATCATTCCAGATGAGGTTGGCGGTCTCGTCTTCGTCTCTCGTTTTGAGAAAGCCCATCTCGCTGATGACGATGCGGACTGGTTGGAAGACATTCGCATTAGATTGGAATAGAATAGGCAATAGTCTTAGAATAGAATAGGCTTTTCATTGAAGTTCCATTCCAAGAGTATTGGATGAGTTGTATTATAATAATATCAGCACACAGATTTATATGTCACTATAACAGTAAGATTCCTTATTTATGAATGGCATAAATGGCAAGTACAGAAAATCTACAAAACCTTCTAAATACAGTTTTTAGCACTATTACAGTCCTTTAAACATGAAATAACACCCCTAAAGTAGTCTTAAATACGGTTTGTAACATTATTAGAGCCCTCTAGACATGAAATAACACCCCTAAACTAACCTTTACACTCCTATTACACAATATAGTAGGCATCTATCCATCCATTTTCTATGCTGCTTATCCTCATTAGTGTCGTAGGAGTATGCTGGAGCCTATTGCAGCTGACTTTGGGCAAGAGGTGGGGTACACCCTGGACTGGTTGCCAGCCAATCGCAGTGCGTATATGCAAACGGTCTAAAATATGGTTTATAACATTATTAGAGCCCTCTAGACATGAAATAACACCCTTATAGTAATCTTGACACTCCTATTACACAATATAGTAGATATCCATCCATTTTCTATGCCGCTTGTCCTCATTAGGGTCGTCAGAGTATGCTGGACTTTGGTATGCCAGCTGACTTTGCGCGAAAGACGGGGTACACCCTGGACTGGTCGCCAGTCAATCACAGGGCACAAATATGCAAACAATCTTAAATATGGTTTGTAACATTATTAGAGCCCTCAAGACATGAAATAACACCCCTATAGTAACCATTACACTCCTATTACACAATATAGTAGATCTATCCATCCATTTTCTATGCCGCTGGAGCCTATCCCAGCTAACTTTGGGCAAGAGGCAGGGTACACCCTGGACTGGTCGCCAGCCAATCGCAGGGCACATATATACAAACTGCCTTAAATACATATTTATTAGAGCTTTCCAGACATGAAATAACATCCCTATAGTAACCTTTTACACACACTCCTATTGCACAATATAGTAGACATCTATCCATCCAAATGTGTAATAATTTGACAGCCCTAAAAGGCATCTGCTACTCCTTTCACATTTTCCATGCACAACTTTTATTTTGTCTTATATATTGCTTAAAAGGAGTGTAAAGGTGATTATAGGGGTGTTATTCCATGTCTAGAGGGCTCTAATAATGTGAAAAGCGTACTTACAATGTCGTAAACAAAAACTACGTAAATATTACATTTATAAATGCGGAATCCTACTTCCCAGAAATAAACAAAATAATAATAAAAAATCATTCATTTATTTTCTATGCCGCTTATCCTCATTAGGGTCGCGGGAGTATGCTAGAGCCTATCACAGCTGAAAGGCGGGGCACACCCTGGACTGGTCGCCAGCCAATCACAGGGCATATATAGATCATAAATACAGTCTTAAATACAGTTTGTAACATTATTAGAGCCCTCTAGACATGAAATAACACCCCTACAGTCAGCTTTACATGACTATTACTCAATAAGGTAGCCATAACAAGAGAAAATAAGACATCTTTTTAACTTGTGGTGAGAGATTACAGTAACGGGTTAATTACGATTCATAAAAACCCTACAGTTAATTCCCTGTACAATACATGAATTGTCCTGAATGCATTCAAATCCCACTGGAAAGTATATAGTATGAGAGATAGGTGGTGAGCCCATTTGGACATGAATCCACCAACTATTCATTATTTAGCCAGTAATGAAAGATTCATGTGCCCGAACGTAATGACATATTCATTCATTTCTTCAAAAACCTACACAAACCTGACGCCAGTCTGCCTAATGTTGCATGCTGGCGCTTGAAAGGGAAAAGCATGTTTCCAATGCGACTTCATCAATCTGCTGGTGCTGGTGGATGTTAACTGTATTTTCATAACTAGAACAGGGCCTGTGCTTACAAGATATTTGTGCGGATACTGACATGAACATAAAATATCGGTTCACATCGGTATGTTTTTTTCATGCTCCACACGGATCAATCAATCAATCAAACAATCTGGATTACGTATGTGATACACTCAATTGTAATCTGATGCATGTTCAAATGAAATTAAACCATTACCATTACCAATTAACCATGATAAACGAGGGACTAGTGTTTTGGATATTTTTAGGCCCCATTCATAAAACCTTTTAATCAGTTTACGTGGCCCCCTCAGCAAATTACACCATTCTTTGATCTCGCACCTTTGTGCGTAATTCAGTCCATTCTAAAACAAACTGAAAAAAGGAAAGAGCAAAAATGAGCCATCCATTTACCTTTTAGTGTTTATTTATCCTGGTAATAGCACAGCTCTACCCTGAAAATGGCTAGCATGAGGGTCTCATCACAGCAAGCCAAGTGATTCACAGCATGACTCTCATCTACATGCCGGATCCCGACAGCCCCAAATTTCTCCTCCACTGCTGCTGACTCCTTTGTTTCAAAGGTTGAAGTTCACCCCTGAGAGCTTTGCCGCCGTGCAATATCACAAGCATGTGAGGATTGCTTACTGAGCTCTTTTAAGCCCATCTCTAAGACAAAAAAAAAAAAAGAAACACTCACCGCCACGTTAGATTACCTTCAGTAAAGATTTAGCTATGTATGTTTGCCAGGGTTGTCTCCACACGAGCACTTTCACCGACCTGAAACTTAATTAGCTTTCATATCAGATGTTAAATGTCACCATTATGCCTTCCGAAACAGCAAAGGGGCATTGTTCGGGAGTGACTGACCCTTATTGAGTCCACTTTTCCCAATTTGACGTCCACATTACCAAATGATGGCGCTGCCCAACATTTCCATGGCTATATTAGTCATTTTCTTACTGCAATTAGGATTTTTCCCAATCTAGTGGAGCTCTGGAAAATGACTAACTGAATTTACAGCAGTAATACCAGTGAAAAGACTCTTATAATGTGCGGTACTGTGCCAAAGTCCAAGGCCGGGGTCTCAAACTCAAATTTCCTGGGCGCCACAGGAAGTACACTCCGGGTCACATCAAGTATTACACAAAAAAAGGCTTTCAAGTACACTGGGACCTTGGTCAGCATCATCAATCCGTTCCAGAAGGGCTGACTCAAACCAAAATGTACTCAATTCCAGTGGAGTTTTTTCAGAAATTATTAAAAAATGTGAAAATTTCCCAGCATGCCTTGCAGCTCACACTGCATGTTCACATGTTGATTATTCCCCTTGATAGTCGTAGTTAGCCTAGTTGTGTTTAGTATAATTGTTCTTAGCGTTCTATCTTTTTACTGTGTCAAACAAGTAGTCTTGACCGTAATGTAATCTTGCTTATAGTTCAGTTTGGAAATGATTGTTGTACCAAAATACCATCTCTGAAAAAGCTTTTTTCAGCTTCATACCTATCTCATATTTGGTTCCGGCGACATTGGCGCTGATGATGCCCTTCTTCTTTTTGCTGCGCACCTTCCTCTTGCTGTGATAGGAGCCCACAGAAGGCAAGTTCACGGGGGATGCTCCGTGATCCTCTGGAGGAGAAGACGGCACACGTCAGTGCGAGATGTCGTCACAGCATGCAAGCAAGAGTGGAAAGGCACCTCACGTCTGCAGGGAATTATACGCTGGTGTAGTTACTAACATGCACGGGTCGTCCTTGGTTGTGTGTTGCCCATTCATTCAGTCATTCATTCATTTTCTACCTCTTATCCTCACGAGGGTTGCGGGGGTGCTGGAGCCTATCCCAGCTGTCTTCAGGCGAGAGAGGCGGGGTACACCCTGGACTGGTGGCCAGCCAATCACAGGGCACATATCGACAAACAACCATTCACACCCACATTCATACCTATGGACAATTTGGAGTCGCCAATTAACCTAACATGTTTTGTACCCGGAGAAAACCCACGCATGCACGGGGAGAACATGCAAACTCCACACAGAGATGGCCGAGGGTGGGATTGAGTGTGTTACCCAGTGTACTCTAAATGAATTCAAAACATCATTTCTGTCCGTGAACGCGCGACTAAGAATGCAGTGCTGTATATGGATGGGTAGCATACGTTAAGCACTTCATTTTGTGTCCCAATTAGCAAAGAATGCAAAGAACAATTAGCAAATGCCAAAGAAAAGGAAAGCCGATATGTTGGCCACTATTTTGGTCCCAACTGTGGGGTGCATGTGTGGCGCACGACACACATATGGAGTCCGCAAGTGCGACGTACAAACAAACCAAGCCGCGTTGGCCGTACGGACGAGGCACAAAGACGTACACGACCACTCAAAAGTTTGGGATCACTTGCAAATGTCTTTGTTTTCCAAAGAAAAACACATTTTCCTGCATTTCACAAACATTTTTTTCCATTTCACAAACATTTTTTTCCATTTCACAAACATTTGTATTCATTTCACAAACAATGAAAATGAACTAGATGATTTTCAAAGGAGGATGTACATTTCTGCATAGAGGCCTACTATCAACAACTGTCAGTCCTCTGCATCAATCTCCTGGAATGGCTGCTAATCCAAGTTAATTACCCAATTTAGTCGACAGAATAAGACAAAATACGACATATAAGACATAGAAAACGCGTTTACCAACTTCTAAATACAATTTTAAACATTATGAAAGCAACAACAACATGAAATAACTCCCCACAGTCATCTTTATACTCCTATTACCCAATATAGTCAACATAATAAGACAAAATAGGACAAGACTAAACTAAACTTGGCTGCTAATAAGTTTATCATTTTATAAGGCTAATAGATTATTAGAAAATCTAAAAATCTAAACTAAAACTAAAATCTCTTACCATACTGTTAACTACTCCCTTCAGAGAGCAGCACAAACTGGGTCTCACAAGGACAGAAAAACGATGTACAACTGTGCAAGAAGACAAATATCTGAGAGTGTGTAGTTTAAGACAAAGACGCCTCACAGGTCGTCACCTGGCAGCTGCACTAAATAGTAGCCGTCAAACACCAGTGTCAGTATCAACAGTGAAGCGGCGACTTCAGCATGCTGGACTTCATAGCAGGACTGCCAAGAAAAAGCCATATCTCAGACTGGCCCAAAAAAATTTCCAAGTGATCCCAAATTTTTGAGCGGTAGTGCGCGAAGTCACACAAATACACATAAACGTGCATTTCTTGCATGGTATGCATGTATAACTGTAGGAGCCCGTTGTGATCTCGACTTAGCAACAGAACTCTTTGGTAACCCGATGACCTCCTGTATTATGTTTGTTTGCAGTGTTTTCCAGACGGAACAACATAATAGTGTATGATCCTTATGTATCACAGTACACAAGTTGTATGTGTGCATTTTTTTGTGCAAGAACGGTCAGTCCGGCATATCTGACTCACCTCCATCATTGGGAGGCGAGGGCATCTCCGGTGCCGGAGGTGTGAGGAGAGATGCCAAGCTTCCTGCCAAACGTGGCAGGTGGGTCCCTCCGAGGACACGCTCGAAATCACAGCAGATAGTCGTCACGGTCTCGGGCTGCGTAGACGATGTGTTTCAGTCGGTGGATCATCTGAGCATCTCCCAGGTGCCTTCCAGCAGGGATGAGAGCGGCGGTGGTCCGGGTGGAAGTTTGAGGAGGGTAGCGGTGATGGGAACAATTGATGGAAGAAGAGGTCGGAGGCACGAGTGGGGGTGATGGGGAGGGAGAGTGCAGGGGGGGGTCTCAGGAGTGTACACAGGCCCAGCTTATTTACAGCTCTGTGTGGGAAAAGGCAGGGAGGCGGGAGGGGGGGGGGGTAATACAGAGATGGATAGGAATGCATGAAGAAGAACAGAAGATATTTTACAGCTGTTCCAGGGTGCTACAGTAAGCACACAGGTTATTTATTTATTGTGAGCGTGGGGGGTGTGGGGGGGGGGGCAAACCAAACCATAGTGAAACATGAAAGGATGCAACTTTGCCACTTTGATATTATAAGATGTGATTTTTTTAATCTAGATTAGAGATAAAACTGCATCTCAGATTTGCCATATAGATGAACATTTTTTTATTCTTTTTCAACAATTTTGGTAAATGTCCTTTATATTTTGGCTTTATTCCCATAATAATATAACTTTTTTCCTCACCTAAATATTGAGAAAATACAAATATATTGTGTTTTGTTTCATAAAATTACAACTTATACAAAATAAAACTAAATTTATATTTCATCTCTATGTTACTAGAATTACATTATTTTTCCTCATAATATTATTAATTTATTCTAATAAAGTTGTTTTTTCTCTGAATATTTTGATCAGATTTTTTTTTCTGCTGTTGTTTTTTTTTCAATTTTCCAACAGTTCCAACTTTCTTTTTGACTTATAATTTGTAACTTTTTCCACAACCTAACTTTATTTGTTGTTTAATTTGTTTCTCATTTTATGACTTTTTTCAACTCCATAATATTTAAACTTTATGCTATTCAAACGATGATAATATTGTGATGTGATTTTCATAAAATAAAAACATTCTCTTAAAATTTTGACTTTATTGCCATTAAGTTACGTTATATTTCTAGTTAAGTTATACTTTTAGAATGTGCCGCAGGCCAGTAAAATTACCCCAGCACTGCTTTAGCGTATTCAAATTCACTAAAGTCCACAAGTTCGTGTCAATAGGTAGCATAGCAGAAAACAGGGAACTTTCATTTTTTCCTAATGTGATGTTTCTCTCGCTCATATTCTCCATTGTAGGTTAACCATGCACATTTATTCTTGTCACTTGTAACTTTTATGTTAACTTGCAAAGAAAGTTGGTTCGACACAAAGCAACTTTGTGTTGGATGTGACTGCACGGCTTGAGAGGTCATTCACGCAGATTTCACAGCAGTTTGTCAAGTGGACGCGTCAGGCTACCGACAATGTGAGGAATTAACGCTCGTCCTCTGCCAAATTCCGGTGTCTGCGAGCAGGCCCGAGAAACAATTGCTGTTTTCTCAGCCGTCAGCCGTTGCTGTCACTTATTATCCAGCCGTGCCTCGGAAAGCGTGATAGTTCTTGAAGCACATCATTGTTCCTTGACTGTCCTCAGGTGGGCAACATACTATCTTGTCCTGCCATGACGGCGTAAACCATGGCTAAAAGTGGCTTATTAGTTATGTATAAACCTCAAGGATGTGTCAAAAAACAAAACAACAAACAAAAAACAAGAAGCATTTAACAAGATACTGTTACTGTTACGGTTTTCATATGCTGTCTCAGTTATCATAGAATATTGTGCATGACAAACTAGTCACTAGTTTGCTGTGTACCATATCATTCCTGCTAAATGGGGCCAAAAAAAGTTGCAAGTGACAGCAATTGAAACCCAACTCAATTCAAGAAAACTCAGCGCAAAGTTGTAAGATTACACTCCCCCTTACACTCCTCGCTCTATAATCTTTGCAGTCTTCACCCAACTTCAGCAAAGGCATCAGTGATACTAAATGTTCACTTATCAGTTTCATTCCTCATGTTTAATTCAACTTGAATTAATTTAATTATAATTATCTCTAAAAAAATTATTTTTGTGTTAATATTTATGATTTCCAATGAGAAACAATGCTTTGGTTTTCATACGCACCAAAAATGGAGGTACCACTGTATTGCATCCAATAGAGCTGGGTGGATCAATCCAAATATCGTTATTATCAATATCAGAGTAATATTTGCATTGGTTTGATGCTAATGTAATGGGATTGATATTTCTCAGTTTAATTTATTTTTACAAATACTTTTATTTATTATTCTTGGACACACAAGAACCAATGGCAGGTTTTGCTTTTAGATTTTATTCATATTAAAATATTTTTTTTAATTAATTACAATTTTATTAAAATATTTATCTAATATACAAATTTCAATTTGAATATGTATTAATTCTGATTATAATCATGTTCAACACATTCAAAGTAAAAACATTACAAAATAATTCAGTGATCTTGAAAAATGCTCAGTTAAAGGGGACCTATGATGCTTTTTCCACTTTTCTGACCTATAACTGTCGCTAGCATGTTGTATTCCCGTGTTAAACCATGTCAAAGTTTCAGATAATGAGGTTTGCGTATTTGTGAGCCCTGAAAGAAGTTCGGGATGGCTCAAAACGCTCAGTTTTAAAAGGTGTGGTAAAACTTCCCCTTATATATAGAGGCGGACTTCCTTATATGGGCGTGTCTGTCAGCCAGTTAAACACTCTACCCTTTTCTGTTCACTTGCTAACAAAGCCACACTTGTTTCCAATTCCTAACAACACAACCATCAAGCACAAGTGGTTGGAGTTCCCGATTTCCTACCAGCAAAAGAAATCTCTCATTAACTCCTATAAATTAGCGGTGAAGTGTTCCTACGCACGTGTGTGTGACCAACCACAGCAGAATGGGCGTGCCTGGGGGCGGGCCGTGGGTGAATCCATTAAAACAGACCATTTTACAACTATAGAGTTGTTTGTGCTGGTTATTGTGTGTAGCTGCTCTATAGGAGTCCACAACTCAGTACTCAAAAGAGCCCAATAATGAGCAGAAGGTATCTGTATGGATATTGGTGATACAGTCCATGCACGTATACTTGGTATTAGATAAACACCAAAAGTTGTAGTATCACCCGCCTCTATATATAACAAAGTCTTAAAAAATTAAAATTCTCAGAAAAAATGCAAACAAAAGAGTTGTTGTCAATTCATAACAAACATAAAGATTCCATAATGTATTTGGACATTATCACAGATAATGTCCAGCATTCTTTCTCCTCCATACAGAGACCAACATTGCCCTCTACTGGTCAGATGCAAACCCCACCACTGTCCACACACACACGTTCCCCATCTATTGATACACAAAGAATATTCAGACATACAGTACACTTCCCCCATTGATCCAATCAGTATCAAAAAAGTGAAACAATCATTATTATCATTACTTTGCATCATCATTGAACGTCACTCTCGTTGGTCTTTTTGACCCAGTGACCCATCGATTCAGACTAGACTGGAATGAGTTTAGCAGGGAGCCAAAACACCAACAACAGTCCACGTGATGAAGTGAGGCAAGCTGTGCTTTTGACAATACACCGGCCCAACCCACCCACCTCCCAGTGGCTTGCTGGCTTTCTGTACGGTAGGCAAGGAAGGAACACTCTCTCTAGAGGACCAACACACCTTGATGTCATGTAAAACCCCCTTTGGAGACGACCCCATATATATACATATACTGTATATACAGGATATGATGTATGTATATATAAACGACCACTCAAAAGTTTGGGATGACTTGGAAATGTTTTTGGCCAGTCTGAGATATGGCTTTTTCTTGGCAGTTTTGCTATGAAGTCCAGCATCCTGAAGTCACCGCTTCACTGTTGATACTGACACTGGTGTTTGACGGCTACTATTTAGTGCAGCTGTCAGGTGACGACCTGTGAGGCGTCTTTGTCTTAAACTACACACTCTCAGATATTTGTCTTCTTGCACAATTGTGCATCGTTTTTCTGCCCTTGTTAGACCCAGTTTGTGCTGCTCTCTGAAGGGAGTAGTTAACAGCATGGTAAGAAATTTTAGTTTTAGTTTAGATTTTTAGTTGGCTTTTCTAATCACCCATTAGCCTTATAAAATGATGAACTTGGATTAGCATTTGTTTTTCTTTGGAAAACAAGGAAATTTGGAAGTGATCCCAAACTTTTGAGCGGTAGTGTATATATATATATATACATATATATATATATATATATATATATATATATATCCACCATGTAGCCTCGGTAGAGCGCATATGAGGAAAATCACACATGAAAATGATCGAGTGATAGAGAGTGTAGCATGCAGAAGGTTGCATCATTGTATGGAAATGTAAACACATGCACACACATGCTTCAGTTCCATATGTGAAAACGGTCCTTGTTCAGGTGTTATATTTGTTATTTTGAAGTAAAACAACCCCTTTTTGTTTTGATATTTGAACTGTCACAAAAGCAAAAAATGTGTCAAACTGAAGCTGCTTTTTTCACTTTTTTAGTTAGGAACTAAACTTCCTGAAACTTACCTATGTTCTACTGCTGATTACTAAAGAACAGAAAAAGGTAGGATTTCTTTTCTGATGAAAGACAGGATTCTAATGTTTCTTTTGGTTTATAAACCCATGGAACACAACATTTTAGAACCTGGAGTTCATAGCAGGACTGCCAAGAAAAAAACATATCTCAGACTGGCCCCAAAAATTTCCAAGTGATCCCAAACTTTTAAGCTGTAAATAAATAAAAAATTGTGTTAAATAAAAATTTAATTGATTGCATTTTGGTCTTGCTCTTGTGATAGAATTCTGTGTTTGACCAGGATAAACTGGTGGAAGTTGGAATTACATGGCCGTGCAATATAACAATACAACTAAATATCAACTTTCTACTCCAAGAACTGTTACTATGCCCGTCTTCCACTGTTGCTGTGACTAGATTCGAACAACAGATGGAGCCAAACGGCCATAAAGAACTGCAGGGACAGAGAAAGTGCTGTTAAGGATTCTGAGCTCATTCAAGTCCTCTGTCTCAACACACACTTCATTGTCTTCATCCCCGTCTGTCCCAGGCCATGTCATAAACCATAACAAATAAATGTTTGTCTGTTGACATTGTATGCTGTTGCAGTACGTTGTTGTTGTCTGTAAGCGTCTGCGGTATTTAAAAATGATCTAAACATCTTTCAAGGAAGTGATTCATGTAGGTGGCACCGCAACCTCGCTTCCATACTGTATCAAAGTCAAAGACATCAAGCGCTACGAAGAAAATGCTGACTCTTTAAAAAGTGGTACCACACATATTACACTGGTCTCTTCAAGAATGTCCCAGAGGGGGGTTGTTTTTATCCTGCATTACATAAAAAACAAACATCCAAGGGAGAGAAACTAAAGAGAGGCTTGGGGAAACCTCATTTAGCTCCAAGTTCTTATCTGCAGAGGCACATTTCCCTTCTTCCTACTGGAGCTCAATGACCTCAGGAGATTTGACGTCACTAGCGTGCTTTTTCTTTGGCTTTGTGTGTTTTTATTTTTACAACTTGAACAAGAAAGAGAACAAGGCTAAATAATATGCAGTCCGTCGCTATATTGTCGGTCTAATATATGCAGTCAGGCTGTCAAATGATTGTGAATTTAAATTAGATTAATCACTCAGTTTTTAAATTAATTAATCATGATTAATCACCATTAGCGATTATGTGCGAAATATGCCAATTGTTTCATCCGCGGAGTGGAGGTTATGATTTTGCCAGTTTGTGTTATAAAAATGTAAAAAATATATATAATAATAGTGACTTCAGGGCTGCACTGCGAGTGGTTAGCGCGCAGACCTCACAGCTACCTGAGTTCAATCCCACCCTCGGCCATCTCTGTGTGGAGTTTGCATGTTCTCCACGTGCATGCATCGTTTTTTTTCCGGGTACTCTGGTTTCCTCCCACATTCCAAAAACATGTTAGGTTAATTGGCGACTCCAAATTGTCCATAGGTATGAATGTGAGTGTGAATGGTTGTGCCCTGTGATTGGCTGGCGACAAGTCCAGGGTGTACCCCGCCTCTCGCCTGAAGACAGCTGGGATAGGCTCCAGCACCCCCTTGTGAGGATAAACGGTAGAAAATGAATGAATGAATAATAACTTCAAATGTTCCGAATGAATTTGGACGACATTGTCGGGAATTTTCAGACATGGGATATGGAAGAACTGATTCAATTTTGTGTGTGATCTGAATCACTGTCTGGATTCAGGACATTTTTAAATGACTCTTTAACATTGCAAGATAGGACCTTTTTTGGCATTTGTGTATATAAATCCACAAAAAAAGGTCGGAGCACTTGAAAAAAAAAACTACCAAAAAAAGTTTCCAACAGGTTCTACAACATATCAAAGACTAGAATAATTATTTTGGTGTAAATGACTATGCCGCTCATCTGCGATGAGATGAAATGATTTTATGTTCCTATTCATATTTGCCATAGGATTGCTGGTGTTGCAAAAAGGATAGAGACGTGATGTACGTGTTTTGTGTCTTCTTTCACATAAGCGAGGAGCAACACAGTGTGGGAGAGCTCAGCCCACAACACACCGAAATACACCAACAGACACCTGAATGCCAAGCAAACACATCTGTCAACACACTCAGCCTCGCTACACCACCAGCACTGTGCTCTTACAGCGATACGCCTGCAGATACAGCCTATCAACTTAGCCCATAATTCAACACAACAGTATTCCATTTGGAACAGGGGTCTCAAACTCATTCCACTGTTCTCAAATATCTTAATTTTTAGTTTTCTACACAAAATGAGATGAAAAAATAAATAACCAATTTAACATTTCATTTAACATTAAACTTTCATATCAAGGTGGGGGCCTCAAACTAGCGTCCCGCGGCCGCATTTGGCCCCCGGGCCACAAGTTTGAGACCCCCGATTTAGAAGATCTTTGACCGGCGTTTTTGTTCCTTCCAAATAGTAGATAGCTATTGTCTTATAGAGGACCTTTGACTAGCACTTTTTGCAGTAGGCCCTTAGAGTATGAGCAGCACAGTTACCCTGTCATATAGAGGATCTTTGACTGGTGTTTTACATCCTTGAAAACAGCTGAGCTCTCCGTTATATAGAGGATCTTTGACTGGATTTTAATGTCTTTGAAAACAGCAGATCAGTCATGTCATATAGAGGATGTTTGACTGCCGTTTTTTGGGGGGGTTTTTTGTAGTAAACATAACACCACTTCTGCTGTATAGGGGCTCGTTGACTAGAATTTTTTGCAGTTGGTCCTTAAAGTATAAATGGCAGAGAGGTCCTATGATATAGAGGATCTATGACTGGTGTTTTAGGTCCTTAATAACAATACTGTGCTCCTGTCTTTGTGCAGGAGGTCCTGATACAATAGCAGTGTACTTCTGTCATATAGAGGATCTTTAACTGGAATTTTAGGTCAGTAAAAACACCACAGCATTCCTCCCGTAGAGAGAATCTTTGACTGGCTTTTTTTCCCACAATATATCCTTACCTTAATAAGACCACTTCTGCCACACAGAGGATCTTTGACTATACACTTATTGCAGTATGTCCTTACAGTATAATCAGCAGAGTGCTCCTGTCATACAGATGATCTTTGACTGATGTTTTAGGCTCTTAATAATAATACCATGCTCCTGTTGTGCAAGGGATCTTGAAGTAGTCTTTTGGCAGTAGATATGACAGGAGAACACTTCTGTCATATAGAGGATCTTTGATTTGTGTTTTGGTAGTATTTCCTTAAAAACATAAGACCACGTCTGTCATATAGAGGATCTTTGATTTGTGTTTTGGTAGTATGTCCTTAAAAAAATAAGACCACATCAGTCATATAGAGGATCTTTGATTTGTGTTTTGGTAGTATTTCCTTAAAAACATAAGAGAACGTCTGTCATATAGAGGATCTTTGATTTGTGTTTTGGTAGTATTTCCTTAAAAAGAATAAGACCATAAGACCACGACTGTCATATGGAGGATCTCTGACTGGTGTTTTAGGTCCTTAAAAAGAGTAGAATGTTCCTGTGATACAAATAATATTTGATTGCCTTTTTCTGCAGAATGGCCTTATATTAAAAAATAAATCTGTCATTTAGAGGATTCCCTGACTTGTATACTGTCAACACTACATGGCATGAATTCGTTCATATTCTCCCTAAGTGTTAAGGGGCTTAGCATGCAGCTGAACACTTTAAGAGTTATCTCACAAAGCTAAGCTAACAAGCGGTGATAGGACTAGTGCTTGCCACAGCAAAGACTGCAGGCCGTGAACTTTTTTTGAACAGCAGTGTTTCCAATTTACCTTTAAATGATATCTCTTTATGGGAGAAGCTGTGTTTTTTTATGAAAATACCCCGTAATGTCACGTCACACAACCTGAGCAGGTGTCCTCCGGAATACTGTAGTTGTTAGCGTGCTATTGCTAGCAGGAGGTCATAGTAGGAATCAAGCAATGCTACTATCCAAGAACATAGCAAGAGCTAAAATGAAGAAAAGTATCTGCTGCGTTTCGATTTGGCAACGCAGGAGAAGTACAATTAGTCCATTCATTCCATGCGTGATGCTAGGAAACAAAGACGCTGCACAATTAGCTTATATTCTTAGAGAAGGATTGGTTTAGGAGCTCGTTACCTTATCATTCAATGCAGTCAGCGTTAGCGCAGCTCCTGCTTTCTTCCCAGCCGAGGTAAGTCATCGTGCAGTTTGCTTTGTTATGCACACCCACAAAAAAAAAACACACACACAACACGGAAATTACAAATCTGTGTGTTGGAGCACTGTGGTGTGCAAGCGTGCAAGGAGCACTGGAGCGAACCCATGGACCAAACCATTTGCTGTGGAAAAAGGGTGGGTGAAGCTACCTGAATTGTTTTCAATCAAAATATGTATTATATTTTAAAACTAGAGTCTTGTTGAGGAGTTAGAAGCAGTTAGATGGCTGGGGATGTCCTTGTTGCTCCTTTTCCTCTCGGCTGAACGCAAACACTGGAAGCTACCTGGCAACAGTGTCGCTGACCGTGGTGCTAAAAATCCACCCCGTCATCATGGACGCACCCTACTCTTACGTCATCAAGCTGCCGTTCACGTTTTAGCACAGTGGGTGTCCAATGAGTGGCCTGAGAGTCATTTACTGTTATATAATTAAAACATAAAAAGTTTTTCTTTGGTTTTAATGTCAAATTGACTAAAATTGACTAAAATTTGACCTTAAAAAGTCAAAAATACATTTAAAAACAAAAAAAACAAAAGAGCAAAAATCGGAAAAGAAAAGTAATCATTTTACAAATAAAGTTATACTTTTACAACAATAAAGTTGGAATATTTGAAGAATTAACTTATAATTTTATAAGAAAAAAGTTCTAATCTTAGGAGAAAAAAATATTAGAAGCATACTCATAATATTCAGAGAAATTTTCAGAATATTCAGACAAAAACTATGTTTTTTAAGTTTTTCTTTGGTTTTAATGTCGAATTGACTAAATTTGAAAAAAAAAGTCAAAATACAATTAAAACGTGGAAAAAAAAGAGCAAAAATGGGAAAAAGTAATCATTTTACAAAAAAGTTATATGTACTTTTAAAACAATAAAGTTGGAATATTTGAATAATAAACTTATAATATGATAAGAAAATATTAGAATCATACTCATACTATTCAGAGAAAAATGTCATAATATTCAGAGAAAAATTATGTTTTTTTAAGTTTTTCTTTAGTTTTAATGTCAAATTGACTAAAATTGACTAAAAGTTGACTAAAAAAAGTCAAAATACAATTAAAACATGAGAAAAAAGAGCATCAGAAGATGACAACCTAGAAGATCACACTACCACCACCATATTTGACTGCTGTTATGATGTTCTTTCTCAGAAATGCAGCATTACTTTTACACCACATGTAATGGGACACAAAGTTCATCTTTTGTCTGTCAGACCACAGAGTATTTTCCCAAAGGTCTCTGGGATCATCAAGATGTATTCTGGCAAAATTGAGATGAGCCTTAATGTTCTTTTGGTGTGCAGGCCATTTTCTCCGGTGTCTTGGCGTCATGAACACTGGCCTTAATGGAGGCAAGTGAGGCCTGCAGTTCTTTGGATGTTGTTGTGGGGTCTTTTGTGGCTTCTTGGATGAGTTGTTGCTGCACTCTTGGGGTCCTTTTGGTTGACCGGCCACTCCTGTGAAGGTTCACCACTGTTCCATGTTTTTGACATTTGTGGGTAATGGCTCTCACTGTGGTTTGCTGGTGTCGCAAAGCTTAAGAAATGGCTTTTTAACCTTTTATCTCAATTCATCTCAGTTATGTTATTTTATGCTTTTTCACACAGGTCCATGTAGGTTTTTTTTCCATTAATGATAAAAATTTTCATTTAAAAACTGCATTTTGTGTTTGTGTTGTCTGTTTGACAATCCGAAACATTTAAGTGTGGCAAGCATGCACAAAAACAAAGAAATCCGAAAGGGGGCAAACACTTTTTCACACCACTGATAAGGTAAAACTATTATAATTATTAGACATACAATTCAAAAACATGTTTTACATGAACAACAGCATTTTACAGAAAAATACTTTCAATGAGTTTCATAAATGTGTGAGACATGTTTAGGATTTAAACCTGGATGGTGTCGCAACAATGACAATGGAAGAGAGCGGGAGAGGGTTATTGAGCGGAATCTAATTTAATAATGATAACAGTCACTTTTATTGCAAATGTTGATCCGACACCGTAGGAGAATGTTACCATGAAGCTAGCCGTCAAGGAGCAAAGGAGGCTCTCATTGCTGATGTATATGCTGTACATATACTGTATATATTTTTATTAACATTGCACATGAAATCATGTAGCATCAACCAGCTTCAGCATTTTATATGAAAGTAGTAAGTTCTCATGTCCATCTCACAGGTGTGTTGTTTTCAGCATCTGCTCGAACATTATTTCATTGGCCAATGGCAATACTGACACAGCTTGTTAATTAGCATATGATATACCCTTTATGTATTAATGACAAAAATATATTATATTATTTTGATATTTAGGTATTAATGTTGGACTGTAACCGCTCATGGTTCTTCAGAAGTCAGCGTCGGCTTCACATATCACTAATAGGGTAGCCCGGCTTATCTCTAAGTTGCAGGCATGGAATGATATTAGGTAGATATAGAGTAATAGAGCTGAAGGGGAGCTGGTATGACCCATAGTTGTTTTTATTAGTATGTTTCAAGCTTATGATACATTCACAGTACCTCATTCGTTATGGAATAGGTACCATTCAAAATGGGAAGATGTATATGTCAGTGGTAGAGATGTTTTTTTGCGAGATACATTTTGCTACCAGGTCCCCACGTATCTAATTTGTTGTTGCGTGGTGTCATAGATTTGAAAAATACATGTGATTTTCGACTAAACGTGAAAGCACCAGAAGGTTGACGAGGGCATTCCTACACGACGTGAACGCAGCATAGAACGACATCAAGCAGAGGTGAAAAGTGTGGATCACGTTTTCATCCCGCGAAGGCGTACTTGAACGGACATTTTGTTAAAGGTCGGATGGGAGCTGTGCATACGGAACACACATCGAGGCTGTGCTGACAACGAGGCCGCATTGATGTCGTCGTTCGCCGGGCAGCTCGTTGAAATTTGCTAGCCAGCAAACGGAGGAGGAGCTGCTGGCTAGCGAGTTAGCTTGCTGGCTTGCTAGCTCCCGCTGCCACCACCACCACCATCACCATCACTCCCACTCCTAGCCAGCTGTGCATCGCCTGTCTTCCCACCATGGGGAACACAGCCACTGCCAAGAAGGGCAATGAGCAAGAAAGCGGTAAGCAAGCACCGGTGAGATGGTGTTAAATGTGGACTTTAATGTGCGTGAATGATGAGGCTTCAGCAGCGTTAGCCGATACTGCACTAACTGTACTGTACTCTTATCATTGCAGCACTCAGACCATTTTTGGCAGGGCAGTTGACAAGTTCAGTCGGTACATCTCCATGGCGTCTATTTATGTTGTAATTACACAAAAACCTTATATTGAAATCTTAGGAGCATCCAGTTAATGAGCGTATGTGTTATTGTGAGTGTTCCCCACTACAAATACACTAATGAGCTCGTTGCTTTAACCTTTGCAATCACACAATATCTTTTGAAAAGTATTTATTTTGAGCAAAGGTCAAACTCATACAGTCTGTATATTCACCACAGTGAAATATTTCAAGAACGTAAGGCCTTCACAGTAAAAATTGAATTTAAATGCAGGGTGTTTACTTGCATTACAGTTACAGTGATGGCAGTGCTTGCTAATAACATATATATATATATAAATATAATACATAAAACACAATTGCCTTCAGAGTAGTTGCACTTGTTGAGGTCTGTCCTATCTTATAGATTCCATGGGGAGCTTCGTAGTGTAAATGTTGGTATTAATGTAATACCGATTACATACAATATTAATATGTCAGAAGCCAGCATTTTCTTCATGACACACATGAATTTTGCATGGCGCTTTGCGGTATGGTGGCTCGTGATAATCACCCTGTCTCGCAGGTTCCATCGGTGTGGCGCCCATAAACGTGTATTTTGACACACGACTTGCTCCTCCCCCTCTAAACCCTGCTCGCTAGATGTTGACGTTCTCCAACGATTTCGGATCAACGGTGAATAGTTACTCAACACTAATGGATAATAATGACATATGATCCATGAACAGAAAGAATCTGAGTAACAATGGAGACGTTGTATTTATGTTGCAGCTCAGCAACTTTGGTGCCTTTAAAGACCCACCAACAAAGTATGAAATATCAACACTTGATGGAAAAACTGCTTTCCTTGCCTACAAACAGGGAGGAAGAGCGATCACTCTAGTTACAGCACCTTGGTGTGCTTGCTCCTTAGAACAACGGCATGAACGCAGTGAGCCCTTTGTCAGCCATGCAGTCTGTTTGTCTCGGTGGGTGGAGGCGGGGCCGCTAGCATACACACAGGATGCAGAAGTAACATAATAATATATTTTATTCATAAAGCGCTTTTCACAAATACATACAGTATGTATTGTCTTGTCTCGCAAACCCCTACTGTTAATATTTGGGCAGATCCGCCCACCCCTTGTGTTTAGTGTACTGTCTATGATAATCTTATCCATACTGGACCATCTCTCTCTCTCTCTCTCTCACACACACACACACACACACACACACACACACACACACACACAGTGGACCGATCTTGACCTGCTTTCTAATCCAAGCAGTCTAAAAGGTGTCTTATTGAAAACCAGTAGTTCCTGTCTTGTGGCCGTGTTTACTGTTATCACGATGCTGTCAAACAGCAAACTCCACAGACGTATGTTTATGTTTAGATTCAGACTAACAGCGCCAGAGTAGTCTGGAAGTCTCCTAGGACTTGTCTCTCTGGCTTATAAAGTCACGTGTCACAAATATAAAGTTGCTCTTCTTTTTCTTCCAGTGTAGTTAGATTGAAGTCGGCGTAGAACAAGCCAGTAATGTGCTGATAATTTATCTCTGTGTGCCCAAGGGTGTTACAAAACTGCGGAAAGTTTTTGACATGATCTGGGCTTTATATGGGTTATGTTTGGTGACTCAAGTGGCTGTTCTAAATGATCCAGCATGCTTCACTACATGGGCACGTGATTTCTCTGAGCCAATCAATAAAGAAAAAACATGAACGACAAGGACACTTCAGCTTCTGCGCGGGTTGCCCTCCTGTTTGGTCATTTTTACAAACCTTTTACCCCATCACAAATCGTGGCAGTAAAATAATCAGTTCCTGAGTCAACGTGTTGCCATCGGGTGATGTTTTAACTCTAATATGTAAACATTCTTAAAGTCATATGTACGTAAGTCAAAAGCAACAAATTGTGCCCAACAAACTTTCTACTTCTCTGGTGGTCGTCATCACATTTTCCGTCGTTGCCATCCCTGGTGCCCCTCCGTGGTGGCATCACACACAAAAACAAAGAAAAAGCAAAAAAACCTGCATGTGGGGTTGAGCCAGGGTTGTCCAAACTTTTTCCCAAGAAAGGATACAACTTTGCCACTATGATATTTTGTAAAGCAACACATAGATATGATCAGAACATAGATACATTTCAAGATAAAAACTGCATAATGAAGCCAATTATTAATATAAAGCACTTTTTGCTTTTTTTCCCTCACATTTATATACAATTATTTAAACTTTTGGAATGGAATGACAAGCATAATTTTTTGTAGTATTATAACTTTATTCTCATATTTGTCTATTTTCATATTATAACTTTTTCCCCAACCTAATTTTCACGAACCACAACTTTATTAAGTTTTTATTTCATAAGAGTCTTGAACCAGTCATGATGTACTATGCATATCACTATATTGACAGTTACTATGGTACCCATTATGTCATTGTATAGTCATACACCTCGTACTTCGGTACGTGACAAAAATTTAATTAAATAAAAAAAAAACTTAAAGTACATTAGGAAAGCAGGGAGTGAACAAATGCAACAGTTACTGATTGTAAAAGAACCAGATGGAGGGTGAGGATTTAATAAGCTTTGCTTCTTCCTACTTCTTTTGGACATGTGGAACTATGAACTAATTATGTGATGCATTCAATTGTAATCTGATGCATGTTCAAATGAAATATTACCATTACCATAATGTTATTACTTTAAAAAAAATGTGATGTCATAGTCTAATTTTTATGGCCTTTGTGGGCATACCTAGAAAATTGGGCAATCAATCGGAAAGTTAGTTAAATCATAATAGATTTTGAATTTCTATCTGTGGCGGTACAAATTTGTTAGTGACAAGCAGCAGCAAATAAATGAATGCAAGGGAAACGCTGATGAAATATTTCTTAATATTGTGATATAATCGATCGATGTAATTACATTATTTAAAAGCAAAGTTGGAAAGCTGGGGGTAAAAACAAAAAAAAATGGAACCAAAGTTCATGCTAATAATATGCTTTTCATTTAAGTGGAGATGGTGTAGAAGAAGAAAAGATGCAGTGGGACAGTCACTGAAAGTGAAGTGCTTGAACAGGAAGCTTAACTTGATGTGGTTAGCCGAGCATTGCAGAGCACTCGACTTAGTACAGGAAACTGCTGATTCTCATCGGGCCTGGAAACCCTGACTTTACTCGACAGCCTTTTCTCTTAAAACATTTTAAAAAATTCAACTCGATATGGCCCAGGGTAAAGATCTGTCCTTTGCCAGTCGCCTTTTTCACAAATGTCGTAAAAGTAGCCAAGAGCAGAGGGTACAAGACAACGAGGTGCCTTACGTCTCCGAGTTCAGCATCTTGTGGGAGAAGTTAAGTAAGTGCTCTGCTCGCTCGTGCACGTCAGCGTTTCAAGATGCGAGCTGCATCGGTTCTGTCTCTTGTTACTTTTGTTAGGAGAGTTGGTTACCGAAACCGAAAGTGGCATATGCGCTGTTTGTACCATTCAGTACATGCTGCGATCCGTGCTGTGTGAGCTAATAAAGCAACATATTGCGCTGACATGTCGTTGCATTACAATGCATTACGCTTAGACGTGTCACACTCAGTACACAAGACAAGATTTTAACATTAAAGTGGTACCTCGGTTAACATCCGCCCCAGCTAGCATATTTTTTGTTTAACATCCCAGATTTTACCTAAAATTTAGCCTTGCCTTTCTTTTGCTCGCTTGGTTAGCGTACGTAAAAAATACCGTCCAATTGTTTGGATCTCTACCATCTCGAATAACGCAGCCAAGATTTAATCTCACAATACTTGCACAGGATTGCGCCATTTTAGAGCAACAGCAAAAAAGGAAAATATACAAAGTAAGTAAATCTTCAACAAACTGCAAAGCCTGTGTTTGTGATTAAGGAAGATGTAGTCACCCATGCAATTCTAATATTTTTAATGACGCTCTTGTTTTGTTTACGTGGACATGTGGCTCTCTTATTCGGAAGGACAGACACAGAAATGTGTTCTGTATATGAAGAGCTTGCAACCAAAAGGCGCTAAATCCATTTTGACTGATTTCGAGAAAATCAATGATTTTTAATTACGCATATATCAATCTATTTGGTCATCAAGTCTATATTGCAAATGAAAGAGCTATCAATATAGGTCATAAAAATGCATGCTATAAAAATCCTGCACACACCATGTATTTTATACGTATATATATTTTTTTGCTTTAATATGCTATGCTAATAAAATAATTACAACACAGAAGCCATTCTCAACATACAATACACCCCCCCACCCACCCACACACACACACACATGCACTCGTTCACCTTCACACATTACAGAAACAAAATGTTATAACCTACCACTAGTACACTGTTACTGATAAAATTTTGTTAAGATATTATAGCACACATTAACATCATCCACATTCCATGATGATCAGCTTTAACACAACTCAACATACCCAATTATACAAGACAATGGTACAAGACATGTCATACATTGCAGGTGCATTCAACCTGTAGGCTGCAGTAGAGCGACACATGAAAAATGACAATTTGCAGACAATAATAAAAATGTTATTAAAAGCAGTGCTCATATTTGACTGCACCATGAAGGTGACAGTGACAAAAATCATCTCATTACAAACTCTTTACATTGTATGTTTTTTAGTACAAGTAAAATAATGTTTCTCATGAAAGTTGGAGGTGTCAAGGTAGAGACATGCGTTTTATGGCGTAAAAAAAAAAACTTCCATGTTACAGAATACTGTAAAAACACAATTTGTGTTCTCCTGAATTGCATAACATACTGTAACTATCATACGTGTACTTAATGTACACAAACAAAACAGGATGCGCACTGATACTGGCTTTCTGTATGTGCAGTGCCAATTGTATTCTTCTCTCTGATTGGTTATCAATAGATGGGAAACTTGGGCCAATCAGAATAAAGAATAAAGAAAGGGATTTAGCTCCTTTTGGTTGAAATCTGAAATGGAAATAGCGCCTTTTGGTTGAAAGCATAAATTTCATATCATTTTTTTTCATATTTTTAAAAATGATTTCAAGACCAAAATATGTGATTTGGATACACATGACAGAGGTCTATTAAACTCATGAAAAACATGCAACTTTGTGAAAATTGGATTTAGCGCCTTTTAGTTGCAAGCTCTTCATATGTGGAGAATGTATTTACGGATAAGATGGGCTATATTCAAAAATAAATGTGCTCTCGTATGTTTTCACTCAGAACTTGGACGTGGTCATCGAGCACTGTAAAACGTTTCTTACATTGAAGTCGTAAAACACATACTCATCGAGCCCGAGTCACGCAACCACACAAGCTAACCCCTGTTAGCTTCCACTCAAGCTTTGTGTGAGGAAATTCAGCCAAATTTCACTGACTTTTATTGCCATTTCAAACTGTTTAGGTCGGGAGGGTATTGTTTCGTGTTTGTTATGATTTTGAGCAGTCTGCTGAGTAAATACTGCCACACACAAGCGTCGCTTCTCCGCACGAAGACAGTAGTATTTCTGTTCATGTTTATTTGTTGTGTAGCTGAATCACCATTGTGTTAGCATATATTCCACCTATTCAGCCTGTTCTCTATTCTTTTATTGTTAGAACTTGCCTTCCAAGAGGACGTAATGTCTGTTTTGGTCAAGTAGTGTGTAAAATAAATTACCCGCAAAAAATGCAACTTATACTCCAGTGCGACTTATGTATGTTTTTTTTTCTCCTTCCACATTTCTGGCAAATACACACTACCGCTCTAAAGTTTGGGATCACTTGCATATTTCTTTGCATTCAAAAGAAAAACACATTTTCATGCATTTCCCAAACAATTTTTTCCATTTCACAAACATTTTTACCCATTTCACAAACAATTAAATGAATCAGATGATTTTCAAAGAAGGATGTACATTTTTGCATAGAGGCCTACTACCAACAACTGTCAGTCCTCTGCATCAATCTCCTGGTATGGCTGCTAATCCAAGTTTATCATCTCATTAGGCTAATAGATGATTAGAAAACCCATCTAAAAATCTAAACTAAAACTAAAATCTCTTACCATGCTGTTAACTACTCCCTTCAGAGAGCAGCACAAACTGAGTCTAACAAGGAAAGACGAAAAACAGAAAAAAAAAAGACGGAAAAACAATGCACAACTGTGCAAGAAGACAAATATCTGAGAGTGTGTAGTTTAAGACAAAGACGCCTCACAGGTCGTCACCTGGCAGCTGCACTAAATAGTAGCCATCAAACACCAGTGTCAGTATCAACAGTGAAGCGGCGACTTCAGGATGCTGGACTGGATAGCAAGACTGCCAAGAAAAAGCCATATCTCAGACTGGCCAAAAACATTTCCGAGTGATCCCAAACTTTTGAGCAGTAGTGTATGTGTTTTATGGGAGTCTTTTCTCTGCTGTTTTTGGAGTATAATCTGATAACAGCCTGACCTTATTCAACATAACTAATACACTAAGACAGACACACTCTCCGGTTGTAATGTGAAAACAATAAAGCTGTCATTGTTCTAATGTTACATAAGACACCCTTGACTGTTTTTCTAATTAGCCTTCCCGTAGGCCTTGGAGGAAAATAGTGCTTCAGGGTGTGATGTCAGGTGGTGGGAGATATCGTGTGTATGCCGTCTTCTCAGTGCCATTCTGTTGCGTGTGTTACATTGAATCACACGTCTTGAATGTTTCTCCTTCTCTCTTTTTTTCTTCCTCATCACTTCCATCCATCTGGCTCAATGTTCCTGAAAACCCTTGGCGATCTTGTAGAGACTTTTGGTACGCTGACTTTTCTCTGAGATGTCCTCAGTCACAGAATGGGTGCTGGGCTCAGATCTATTTTATTATACAGGGGTGTCCAAAGTGCGTTCCGCCGCCATCTTTTTTGATATTTTTATGGCCCTTTTGCACATTCTAAGAACACAATTAAACAGGAAAAGAGCAGGCATTTTATGAGAATAACGTCAAAATATTAGGAGAGTAAAGTTATAATAATAAGAGCGGTAATGTTTTGAGGGGGAAAAGTCCTTATATTGTTGGGGGGGGACCAAGGTTTTTGAAGCAAAAAGTTGAAATATTAAAGAAAAAAATTGCATTTCAAAAGTTGTAATATGAGGAAAAAAAATAAATGTACAATTAGGTTGTTATATTGCGAGAATAAAGTTATAAAAGTGGTAGTTAAGAAGTTGTAATTTTATGATAAAATCATAAAATTGTGAGGAAAAAATATTTTATCAGCATAAAGCCAATGTTAAAGAAAAAAAGATATTATTTTTTCAAAAGCAGTACTATTGGAAAAAAACTATATTAAATAATTAAAATAATAATCGGGTTTGCAAAAAATATTGTAATATTCCAAGTACAATTTACAAGCTGGCAACAATGGACGATCCCTGATCTGAAGCCCCAAACAGGCAAAGACAGCAATAATTCAGTGACTCTGGACTGGACTCATGTCTGCTGTGTCTGCTTTTCATGATGTTCTATCAAGTCCCTGCATTGTCTCTCTTATGTTCTGCATTTTGCCTTGTTGCCCTGCTTGCCTGTTTTGATGATTATTATATCACGATCACAGCTTCACTTTAAATTTGGTCAGTCCTGCCAAGCCTCCCAACAAAATGACCCACAGTAGATCACCACATATTCATGATTCGGCACTCACAACCTTGCAAATGTGTGGATTTTGTGCATAAAATCTTCATATAATCATGAGCTTATCAACCCAAATTCATACCTCACTCACAGTGCAATCCAAATAATACAACGAGCAACTCATGTGAAGCATAACCTAACTGCACCACGCGGGCTACGTGGGTATCAAAATAAGCTATAGGATCATTGCAGGGACTTAACAGATGGTCGCCGCTAGCATAGCAAGCTACCGAGTTAGCTACTTAGCCTCTCCAGTTTACTTATTCTAACCATAAAGTGTTTCAAATGGAGTTGGGAGGAAAGCCAAACATTTACCACTTCCACACTGAATGAGGAGAACCTTTTTTTCCCCACTTGATCTCAGCCATGGTATGTCGGCTGGGCTTTGTTGGCTTTGTTGGCTCAGTAGGCGTTCTCCATTGTGAGAGGTCATCTAACGGCATGTCTGGCAACATCACTGATACCCAGTGATCACAATACTACATACTACATAACTTGTCTTTCAAGTTTGGGACAAATAATGGGCCATAGTCACCCATGAAACAGCCATCGTTATTATTATTGCTTGTTTTCAAAACGCAATATAGTGATGGACGACTACTATTATTTATACAAAAGTATTACCCGCAAAGCATGCCAGGGACTCAGGAGTTCCACGTGTGTTGCTTATTGTGTTATTTTTGGTTGCATCGTGAGTGAGGGAGGCATTTGATTTGGTGACGTCCTGGTGGTTTGTGTTATTTTTTCAGGTGACTCAATATTTTACGTTTTTTTTTTGCCTGAATAGCGGTGATCTACTGAGCATCACTTTATTGATAATTTCCTGCTCATGACTTTCCTCTTCCTGTTGAGGCTTGTGGTTTGTTTTTCCTGTTTTGTAGTCCTTTCTTGCTCAGTACTTGAAATGTGCCCGACTTTAAAACAGAATTCGCCCTTGTTTGTTTGATATTAACTGATATTATTTGAGTGTCTAATAATATATACTAATAATGTATATCTGTTTTTTTCAGTGAAAGAGTTCTTAGCTAAAGCCAAAGAAGATTTTTTAAGAAAATGGGAGTGTCCGCCACAGGTATCATGACATGAAACCAGATCATTTATCTTCACTTTTACAGCTACCTACTTCCTTCTCAGCAGGTTTCACAATTGTACTTTCATATAAAAAAACAAAACCATGTGTCCATCAGCATGTGCAGTACGTGAGCTAAGACTCAGTCAAACTGAATTGGAATTGATAACATTTTTGCTCCTCAGAGCACAACATGCCTGGACGACTTTGACAGGTTCAAGACTCTGGGAACCGGCTCCTTTGGCCGAGTACTGCTGGTCAAGCATAAAGGAACAAACCAGTTCTACGCCATGAAGGTCTTGGACAAACAAAAAGTAGGTGAATGGATCTTCTAAAGAAACTCTGTGCGTCTCGTGAAAGGAAATGGAATGCTTCCTCTCTCGTGCATGCGAGCATCACCGAAACCCTGAGAGGTGCTTAACATTGTGATCTTAAAATAGTGACGGGAACGCCACTGGTGTTGGCGACTTTCCGATTCTAAATGAACACATATCCTCAAGTCATGCTTTTAAAATTATTTTAAATTCAGAATTCTTGAAAATGCTTACAGCATAAAGCAAGGCAAGTTGTGGTAATCGGGTCAATGAGTGATGTTGCTTGTGCAGGTGGTGAAGTTGAAGCAGATCGAGCACACGCTGAATGAAAAGAGAATACTGCAGGCCGTCTCCTTTCCCTTCCTCGTCAGATTGGAGTATGCTTTCAAGGTGAGTGCTGCTCTTGATGCTCTTCCCGTTACAAAACCTTTGGACTCCACTGTCTTATCTTCCTTCAACAGGACAACTCAAACCTTTACATGGTAATGGAATATGTGCCGGGCGGAGAGATGTTCTCGCACCTCAGACGCATTGGAAGGTTCAGGTGTGCATTCCATGATATTGTAGATACACCGGATGGAACTTTTGAGGTCCAATATGTTACAACTCTGGATTTCTTCGTCTTGGAATAGGCAAAGTTTATTTCTAGAGCACAGTTTGTACACAAGGTAATTAAAAGTGCTGTACAGAAAAGAAGGGTAGACTCCTTCTATAAAACATAAAATAATTATTACATGAAATGACATCAAATCTAACCTTAAAGAAGCATTTATTGATAGAACAATAGGAGCACCGACCCATGGGGGAGTCCCGCAGGTCATAACCATTTGGTCTGAGACACAATTACCAATTACTATAAAGTACTTCCTGTCCTGCAGACAGGACTTGAACCAGTTTACAGCAGTACCAGAGATTCCCATCCGGTTTTCTAACCTGTGAAATAAGATCACATGGTCAACTGTGTCAAAGGCAGCACTCTCTCCACCCTTCCTTCTTTCAGTGAACACCATGCACGATTTTATGCAGCTCAGATAGTGCTCACCTTCGAGTACCTCCACTCTTTAGACCTCATCTACAGAGACCTGAAGCCCGAAAACCTACTCATCGATCAGCATGGCTACATCCAGGTATGGCTGGATGGATGAGACGACCATAAATATGACATTTCAGTACATTATGCTGTCTCTCTCCTCCCCCTCTGAATCCTCTTGCTAGCTTGATCGATATTTTCCTTAGATTCTTTAGATTTTCCTTAGATCAACATTTGCAATGAAAGTCAAAGTTATTAGATTACATCATATTGGGAAATTAGGTTGCATAAAAAGTAGTTGAGTAGTAGTTTTTAGTGGGTGGGTTTTCGCAGAAATGTTTTTTTTTTCAGAAAAATCTAAACCTGAAAGCTGAATCATAAATATGCATTGCATATGAATATTAAGTCCACAAATGTGATTGATGTTGTTCTGCCTTAAGGTCACAGACTTCGGCTTTGCCAAAAGAGTAAAGGGCAGAACCTGGACATTGTGTGGAACTCCCGAGTACCTGGCTCCAGAGATCATCCTCAGCAAGGTACTTTGTATTTGCACTGTAAGATACTGTCGTTGGCTGCATTTGAAGCTTGAAAATGCAGAGGTTAGGATTTTGTATGTGGCTTCACTCATCCATTTATTGTGGCTTCTGTTTGGTATTGGGTTTTTTTTTTAATGAAATATAGAATATAATGCCTTTTATTGTCACTATACACATGTACTATGAGATTGTAACAATTTGAGATACGTAACAGTTATGTCATGCAAGCAATTTTAACTTTATAAATACATGAACTCTAATAATTATTATTTGGCACTGGTGCATGCTACTGAGGGGGTAAAATTACAAAAATATTACATATACATTTCACGTTCAGGCAGTACTGTTCTGAACCAACAGCTAATATGGTCATTGCCTGTTAGTGTGATGAAATATGATCCTGAGTGTACGCCGTTAGTTCACAAAATATGTCTTTGTGCAGGTGTACCGGCTTTTAGACAGTTTTTTGTCATTTTATTTGACTGGTTGTACCAAATGTTGTGCAATGATGGGGCAAAAAAACATCAAGCACACTAAAAACCTTATCAGCCACCTGAAAATATTTCCAAAGCAATTGGAAAGTGTGACAGGTTTTCGGTTATTGGTACCATACGGATTTTGAGATCCATAAATTAAAAAAAAAAAAGTTATCGTGCATCTCAGAAGTACATAAATACTTACGTCTCCTTTCAGGGCTACAACAAAGCTGTGGACTGGTGGGCGCTTGGAGTCCTAATGTATGAGATGGCCGCTGGTTACCCTCCATTTTTTGCAGATCAGCCCATACAGATCTACGAGAAGATTGTATCTGGCAAGGTACTAGGGGAACGGACCACTAAGCTTCTTCAGCCCTTATAATGTAAAATTAAGTGGGCTGACTGTGCACCACCTCAATCCCTCCCGTAGGTACGATTCCCCTCCCACTTCACCTCCGACCTGAAGGATTTGCTGAGAAATCTCCTACAGGTGGACTTAACTAAGAGATTTGGGAACCTGAAAAATGGTGTAAACGACATCAAAAATCACAAGTGGTTCTCCACAACAGACTGGATTGCCATCTATGAGAGAAAGGTAAGACTTTCTACTCAATAGTATTTAATGATGATATCGTCCTCATTCATTCATTCATTCATTTTCTACCGCTTATCCTCGCGGGGTATGCTGCAGCCTATCCCAGCTGTCATACCTATGGACAATTTGGAGTCGGCAATTAACCTAGCATGTTTTTGGAGTGTGGGAGGAAACCGGAGTACCCTGAGAAAACCCACACATGCACAGGGAAAACATGCAAACTCCACACAGAGATGGCCGAGGGTGGGATGTAGTCCTCAAATTAGCATAATTTAACATGAAGCGTTTGTCGAAAGTGAGTAAAAAAAAAAAAAAAACACGAAACGCATAAAAATATGTTAAGAAATACAAAGGAAATTTCTTCTGTTCCTTTTTTTTTTTTGCTAGATTTTTTTACATTTCAGAAATTAAACAGAGCTGTCTGTGAGTTAAAAATATATATATATATTTATTTTTTGACCCGATTGTGGTAAGTGGATTTCCGACAAATTAGATTTATAGATGGAATATCTTGGTAGTTAGAGCATCGAAAAACTGCCTATGACCTTCTAAATATGTTTTTGAACGTTATTAGAGCCGTCTAGACATATAACACACACCTTTACACTCCTATTAGCCAATAGAAAATAAGACCTTTAGACAGTTACTTTGTGCCAGCCCACATTTGTGTCTGCTACTGTCTCATCATTATATTATATCTAAATATGGCTGACGCCTAGACTAGTGTCAGATACCACACATCACTATGTCATGAATGTGTCTTCTGAAGGCCGTTTATTTGTATTTTACTTCATTTAGCCATTTCTATGCTCAATGTAGGCAAAAACAGGCTTCTAACGTGGTTTTTCAAAAATATATGAATAAATCATCTCTGTTTTGTGGTTGACTATGGCCTATTACTAAAAACATGCAAGTTTATGACTTTCAGGATGTAAGATTTTGAGTTGAAAAAACAATGGCCTCTTACTAGCCTGGGATAGCCATAGCAGTTGAAAGGTAAACCAGACCAGGGCTTGAGAGCTTTCCGAGTTTATTTTACAGGACAGTGCAGCAGCATTTCCCCCAGCACACACAACAGGCCTCTCTCTCAAACAATTTCACCTAGCCCCTTTTATCTGTGAAGGGCCAACCACAGTTCCCAATGAGCGGGTGAAGCAAGTCCAAAAGGTACCCGATTTACATTCCCAACACCCTTCATATTAAATCCAAGTCCTTCAGGAGTCCCCCCACTGAAGGGTCACTTCCTGTACACCACGTACACCTAACAACTTGATTCCCAACTACCACCCAGTCAATCCCCCCCTCCTCCAGGTGGCACTTGGGAGAGTCCAATTGAGGTGATCAGCCTCTGGCCTGCACTCCCATGGGCGCGCCTCCATGTTTGGGCCACGACCAATCACCTCAAACAAAAGGAGAAACTGATGAGAAATTAGGAACAACACAAATGACTTCTGAATGAAAAACTAACTAAAGTGGCACTTAAACGGCAATATAATTAAAGCACTAACCAAAATATATGTAAATAACTAAAGCCAACTATATACACAGAGAAACATGACAGTGTAGGCGGGGTGTACCCCTGGTCAGTGAGGGAGGATTGGCAGCTCCCTCACACAGGAGACGCATTGATAGCATGTTGATATGTAGTATTCTACACTTGTCAGTAGGTTTCAGTGATGTTACAATATTGATGAGACAATAGCCACTGCAACAAAGTTAAAAAGAACAACAATAAACTCTCCCAGTGGTAACTTATATACAGTGTTTGGTCTTATTTAGTATTTTATTGTCTACTATATTGGGTAATAGTCAATGTGACTACTGTATATTCCGGACTATAAGTCACACTTTTTTTCATAGGTTGGCTGTTCCTGCGACTTATAAATGGAAAAAACTGTTTATGTTAAAATAAATACTGGACACCTTTCCTGTTCATGTTTATTTTTTGTGTAGCTCAATAACCATTGTGTTAGCATATCTTACACCTATTCAGCCTGTTCTCTATTCTTTTATTGTTAGAACTTGCCTTCCTAGATGACGTAATGTCTGTTTTGGTCAAGTAGCTTGTAAAATGAATTACCTGCAAAAAATGCGACTCCAGTGCGACTTATGTATGTTTTTTTCTTATGCATTTTTGGCCTTGTGCCACTTATACTCCGGAGTGACTTGTAGTCCAGAAAATACGATATATACTTCAGATGGCTAGATGGCTCCAATAATGCTAAAAAGCATATAAAGTGGTAAACAGGCTTTCTTTGCTCTAACTATGAAAATATTCCTTTTTATAAATAAGGAATTCACTTATCAAGGTTGAGTCTGGAACCAATTGACTGCGATAAACGAGGGATTACTGTGCTTACTTTCATGTCAGAGTCGCCATTTTGAAAACATATATCTAGAGAGGTCTAATCACTCGCTACTATAAGTTGGCAACACTGATCCCTCCCTGCTCCGTCTTCATATTGTCTAGCAGACCAGGTCCCTTATAACATGGCCAAGTTCAATGCATAAATGAATGCATGGGAATCACTGGCCACGTATACATGGACCCAAATATTCCAATTTCATTCGGGTTATTTGCTCAAACGGAAAGAATGTAGCCTTTGTATACACACACAGAAAATTGCCAATCCAATTGGACATATAATCGGATTCACGGGGGTGGAATATTCCTTTCCCCAATCCGATTGAGGTATCTTGTACCCGCTCAAACGGAAAGTTGTCAGGGTGTTTTCTTCTTCGTGGTATTTTTTCTTCTTCTGTTGTTTATTGGTGGTTGGCAAGCAGCTTTCGTGTGTATTACAGCCATCTGTGGAACAGAATCTAAACCCTTCTATACGCCATTCAGAAGTCCACTTTTATTAAAAAAGAAAATATATATCGATAAAAACATGTACCAAGCTTAATTATAAAATATTAGCAAGATTGAACTTTATCTTTTCTTGTTCTCGGGTGCGTTCTTTCAGCGAATGCTGAGATATGACGTAACACACAGCTCGAGACGTTCTTCGATTTAAAAAAAAAAAAATGGAGGTGAGCAATCGGTACTGGACTGCTGTGGAAAGTTTGTTTTTGATTCAAACTAAATTTCAAGACTGGACGAACGAAAAACTGGCAATACGGAGTTATTCCAACAAGTGAAAGAAAAACTCGAGGAAGTCGGTATCACGTGATGTTGGTGTTTACTGTTTACATGTTTTACTGCACATGCCTCATTGACTATTCTGGTTGATTATAGCAGCGCAGACAAGAGATTGGAATATTCCTTTCCATGTATACCATTGCTTTCGGAAAGGTCATTTGGAAAGAGAAAAACTCCTCATGTAAACGTGGCTACTGTAAGTATTTTGTGCATCTGTTAGTAACTTTCAGCTTTACTCTTAGGTTGAAGCACCCTTCTTACCCAAGTGCAGAGGACCGGGGGACACAAGCAACTTTGACGACTATGAAGAGGAGGACATTCGTGTCTCGCAAACAGAAAAGTGCGCAAAAGAGTTTGCTGAATTCTAGTGAGTGGGTGACAGGTCCCATCAGGGCTCACGTGTTCGGGGATATTTGCACTTTCCTAGGAGTTCAGGTGGAACTGTGGCTGTCATGTGTCCAAAACAAATGCTCTGTTCTTTTGTTACACACACCTGAATGAGGTCCTTTCTGCCACGTCCTTTTTGCGTGCTCTTCAACACACACACACACACACACAAACACATACACACGCACTTCACAATCCACACCATCGTATCCTCTCTAGTCCCATTTTTTTCCATGAAATTCCAAATAATGCCCATCCTTGTGTGGCACAAAGAAAAATAGTAGCAGCTGGTATTTAATTTTGTCTTTTTTGAGTAGTGTCATTGTTTGTTGTCGATTTCACTTGAATATTAAGCTCTGAGCCACACTGACAAGTCAACGCTTCAGACCGTTGATTGGTCGCAGATAATCGTTGTTCACACAGAGGTACGCACTCAGTTATAATAGCCTTCACTATTCATTCACTGTAGAGGGAACATGTTACACAGGCATGCGCATGAGCAGTAGGAGCTGCCATGCTAAAGGGCACCTCAAAAGTGCTTTGCAAGTGAGCGGGTCCAAATTACAGTCAGTCGCTAGTCTTTAAAGGGTCCTTGACATGATTCATCAACTTTGCTTAAGTATGTTATATGGTATATTGTTTGTAATTGTGTTCTACATTTTTTATTTTAAATTCACAAAAATGACATTTATACTTGATGGCGCAATCCATGATAAACTTGCTAGCAACTCGGCCTCATTTTTGGAGGTGACCTCATTGGGGTGATAGTTCTCAGATAAAGCAGAGTAAACAAACACTTCCTGAGGGTAGGTGGTTGACTGTTCTGTATATTTTTCATCAAAATAGTAGTCATACCAAAGTGTCGTGTTGCTGCTGGATGTTCACGGTATCTGAATGATACTGTAAAGTTGTCTTCTTTTGCAAAAGACAGAGGTTTAAGACAGCAACAAATGAAGCAAGCACAGAGAACGAGATGGACGTCCAAATCCACGTCTACTTCGATTTTGTTCATTCAATAATCATTTCACTGATGACTGCTATGAAGGAACACTCTTTTGCATTTGGCTTACATACAATAAACATAAACACATTTCCAAAACACCGCTATGTTTGTTTACCTGAGTGACTACTCCAATGGCATCACTTCTCGAAATGAGGCTGAACTGCGAGAGCTAGCTTGTCATGGCACTATCAACTATAAACGGAATCTTTGCAAATTTACCCTTTCCATTAAAAAATTGAACAATGTAAAACATTATTACAAACAAATAATATATAATCATAAAATCTATATTCAAGTTGAATGCCTATATTTACGGTATATACCTATTAAAAATAGCCCTGGAAGAAATTAATAGTAAAATTAAAGATCAAAAGTCCCTACAATTGGAAAAAATCATGGAGAAGTTCAGATATTTCACCCCAATAGAAATTCCGATTCCCCATCGGAATCAAGAATTGTTAGCAACCAGAATTTAAACGTGGATTGTTCAAATTCAAGTTACAAATGCCCATTGTAACTTGAAAACCATTGGCCTAAATGGAAGGGCTTCGGAAAAATAGGTGAAAAGAAAAGGGCGTTCCCAATATGTTTTTTTTTTTTCTATGGGGCTTGGAATTACTTGGCCAGGCCCTATCGCTGGTGAGTGATGTTGACTTTGAAGGCTTAACAGAGCACCTAAAAAAAAAAAGCACCTGGTTTCATTATGCCTCGCTCCCACTATATTGTGGATAAAACTACCCCACATGCATACAAGTAAATGGCTCACTTTTTGTCATACCTACTGTTCCTCACCACACTATACCATGAGTCATAATAATAAATATATATTGGTATATCGGAAGTGAAAAGTTGCATTGGGACCCCCCCTAAAGTGTTCTTTGTTTGTCCAAGCTCACCCCTCGCAGCTGCAAGTCCATTCATGGAAGCCCTCACGCTGGATGACATTTCCACTTCAGTCCAGTAGATGTCAGTAATGCACATTTCAAATCGCTGCTGTCCAACACATGAAGAAAGCTGGAATGCTAATGCTAAAAACAATGCTAACCACAATGCAATGTGCTTCCCTTATCATTTGTGCCTTGATCTGTGCCCAAAATTCAAAGGTATGCACATAAACACAAGCATAAGATTCACAATATGATTTAGCATGCTGGTCCGCTTCCTTTTTTGGCGGGCCAAGTGGGCAGAGTTTGGGGAAATCTATTTTGTAACTTAGGGAAATTGTCATTTAGGTTCACTGGAGAATTGAATTGACCCATAGATGTGAATGTGTTATATGTATGCGAGCCGTGATTGGTTGCTGAAAAAGATGAATGAAAATCTGCACTGGAGTTTGGCAACGTTTGCAGTTACAGAAGCACATTTACGGCACAGGACAAGCTCCTTTTTGAGCTGAAAACTTCTTTTACACGCCTTGAGACGTTACAATGAAATTCTGACAGGAATCTTATGGAGAAGGGATTTCAACTTTTGGCCAGATAGGAGGGATATTGGTTGCCCCTCCCACCTAACATGAAGTTACATGCTTGTTTTGGTTAGTTTATTGATTATCATTCATTGTGTGACACTCGATAGAAATATGAATTTGTGATTATAACCACATGAGGCATTTTGTGGTTGTTTCAGCATGACCAAATGTGATTTTCTGAAGCAGATGGATGGGACAAGACTGAAATTTGAAGAATTTGTCATTCATGTTATTTTATTGCAGTGTTTCCCATACGTTCATTTAATTGTGGCGGCCCATTATTCATAAATTTGGCTCTACCTCTTTGCCTTCGCTTATAAAAACATAACAGTTTTTCCAAAGAATTGACTTGCAACAAATCTAGTCAAGATGCTTTTGGTAACAAGCACCTATCACTCATCTCAACGAGCAGTGGGTTCTGCTGTGGCCCCCCTCTTGCGGATTTAAAAGCACCCACAGGCACCTGTTGAATAAAGTTAATGTGTATTTGTATTAGGGCTGTCAAATGTTAATAGTGGCAACTAATTTATTTTATTACCTTTACATTTTTAGCATCATTAACACATCATATCTTTGTGATGATGGCTTGAGGAGCTAAAAATAGCGTTCCTACACAACCAAAGTCTTCTGTTTAATAACTTTTCTCTGACCTGAACGCATCAACAGCAGTGCAATGCCAACACTATACGGTATATCCATCTCCAACTCACAAACACGTCTCTAGTCCTCCATGGAGCCACGCTTCCTTATTGTTGCATTCACTGGCACTCCAGAAGTCACAACGTCTTACTCAGCAACAATTACATCACCCACCGTCGCCACAAATAGATTGCACTCCTGTGGGAAACACTGCCTATAATTTGTAGCATTTTTAGCCTACATCCAGGCACAGGATATTTTTCCCGTCCCATAGTTCTTATATTTAATGAGTGCAAATGAATTGTATCTTTTTGAGATATAATTTTATCAGGAAAACTAATGAGGTAGTATGTGATCTGCTGCACATTGACAAATATTCCCATTGCAGACGTAATCATGCAGAATGCTAATGTTTCACACACATATAATTGTCATTTTTAATAGATTTTCAATGTAGTTTTTATTGCTGATTGTGATTTAGCAGCACATTTCACTGCCATATGTTTTTACAGTTTAGGATAGATATATACTTCATTTACAGCTTAAAAAAGCTTGATAAAAAATCAAACAAAGCTCTTCCGATTGAATATTGTGGGTTTTTTTTTTGTTTAACACTTGATATTGTTTGGGTTTGCTTGTTTGTTTGTTTTTTAGCACTGAATGTATTGTACTTTCCATTGTGTAACATTTCCCTCCACTACTGCACTCCAGTATTCCAGTATATCCACTCCACTACAGTATTGGATGCAGAAATAGTGTCCAAAAGGTATGGAGGTGACCATTTTGCTTCTCCTGTCCAGTTATTCCCATTCTTGTGTACAAAGCTAGGACTTTTCCTTGAAGCGTAATTCTTGCCCTCACTAGTAGCTATAAAATGTGTTCCAAACTAATGCATATTCTACAAAGAGTGTTCCATATTCTATTCACCTCTTGTTTAACCACAGAAGCCACATTTGCTTGTTTGTTTCGGAGCCTTGCCATAGTGCCGCAAAATAGGCTGAAGTTTTTAAGATGACAGTATTTGTTCCATGCAGGTCAAACACTCAGGTTTTAGATATCACACTTTGTTGGAAGAAATCACGCAAATGTTCAAAGCAGGGGTGTCCAAACCTTTCACATCAAGGGGGCACATACTGGACTAAAAATGAAAGATTCAACTTTGCCACTTTGATATTTTGTAGGAAGTCATATATTTAAAAAAAACAAAAAAAAACTGCATCTCAGTTTAGTGATATAAGTGAAAAATTTTGCCAATTTCTTGGCAGATGACAACTTTATTTTTGTTTTTTTTTATTTTTGTTGCAACATTACATTTTTAGATTGTGCCGCAGGCCACACTTTGGACACCCCTGGTTCAACGTCTTTGTCCTGTTAGTTATCATGGTGCTCGAGTCCCTGGAGATGAGACGCAATGCAAACCCAATCCAGTTCAAAAAGCTTTGCAGAATGAAGGTACTTGTGTTGTAGGCTAACTTGATGCAATATTATATTTTATTCTAATTAATTTTCTTCTATTTTATTGACATTTGAAAGCACTTAAATTATGTCATCAATGATCATTTCCCTATAGACTTAAATTAATGGCAGTTGACGTTGGTGACCCCATTGTTCAGATTGAGCCCCAGTTTAGCTCAGTGGGGTTGAGCAGAATACTGTTGTGGCTACTTGATATTTCTCATAGGACAAGATCTGCTAATGAACACCCTGATGTTGAGCATGTTTCCATCCAAAACGCCTGTACTGTACATCGATCCTGCCGCATCTTTTTGTGTGAATCCACAGTTCTTTAAGGGTGTAAGGTTTTGTCACATGTAATGTAACACATGTAACAAGGCACTTTTCCTATAGTCTGTTCATTCCTTTGAATAAAGAACATCAGTTTGGGTTCTCTCTCTAGGTAGTCACACATGCCAGTATGGGATTAACAATCTGAAATGTCTTTATATGTAGTTTGTGAGAGTTTTTTTTCTTTGCCCATAATAATCTAAATAGAGGATAATCTAAATGTTTTTTTTTCCTCACCTAATCTTATTTGTGTTTGCAGGGGTGTGTAAAATTTTGCTGTAGCAAATTTTATGTAAGAAAAGATATGCCACTATAATAAATAATTTTTATTTAAAAAAACTATCATTATCATGGAAATATCTGTGTTTTTAATTATTATTTTTTTGTTGGTTTAGTTCTTTCATATCAGCTTTTCTGTTTTTAATCACATTTACTTTGTTTTTAATATCAGCATTGCTAATTTTTATTCTGTATCAGATTTTTTTTGTTGATAGTTTCTTAATATCAGCACTTTTTAAATTATTATTTTTATATCAGCATTTTTCGTGTATTTCTGTAACACCAGCATGAATGTCCCGTTTATTTTTACCTAGTTTTTTTTAAGTATTAGCATTTTATCATATCAGCACTTATTTTTGTTGCGAATCAACATTGATTTTTATTGTGTATTTTTTAATATCAGCACTTATTTATATTTGTTAAATATTAACATTAATTTTGTTAGTTTAGTTGCATAGTATCAGTCTTCATTTTGTTTTTCTCTTTATATCCACAGATAATTTTTGTAACATTAGCATTTATATTTTCATTTTGAATAGCAGGCAAAGCACCACAGCCACTTGAAGGGTCCGAACTACGTTTCCCATGATCCTCTAGTGACGTATGCGAAGGAAGCTATGACGCTAAGGAGCTAGTTGGCTTTGATTAATTTTTGATTTTATCAAATGAATAACCTCATATTTCGCTGATAAAACACCACGGGGACCCGGAAACTTTTTGCCGCCACACGTAAGTGTTTAACTTTGACCAACCCCTATTTAAAGAAAAAAAAGTAAAACAAAATTTTAAAATGTCTTCGATTTTGTATTAGCAAAGCCAGCTAACTGTCCATGTTAGCTTGATAAATACGAAAAGGCAGCTCCATTCTTTCATATGAGCGACTATTTCTTGTGACTTTTGAGCTCATTTGAGCTACATTGTGTTCTACGGTTAAAGTTAAGGTAACGTGCACGAAATTGTGTTGACGCGATTATGCTATGTTTAATGGAGCTATAGCTGCGAAATGAGAGTTTAGGGGCGTCATTTTTCACAGTTCCGTTGTCTTTTATCGCAAGAGTAGCAGCTTTGTTTGACTGACCATCCCTCCTCTCCCAAGTCTTCCTGCACAGGTTGCTGTTTGCCTCTCTTTCCCCTCACATTTCTCCTCTTAACAGCTCATTCTTATCTAGCAGCTGCCAGACTCCGAGAGGAAGGATGACGTTAAAGCTGACAACCATTCTTTCAACTCGACAGGACAACTAAAAGCATCTGATGAAAATTAACTGCAGCGTTACAGACTGTAAGTATCATTGCTATATTGAAGAATATACACTCTGGCTTGTTTATAGGTGAGAGAGAATGTGTGATAATGATGTAGTTTATCTGGGACACACATAAAGTATATTGCATGTTTACATTTACACAATACAACATGTCTGAAAAGGAGTCAGAAGAAGCGGAACATATTGGTTCTGCACATGCACGTGAGCGACGTAAATTCCTCTTCGCAGATTTTTTACTACAGCCCTTGCTGTTGTGGTTATTTTTGAACTGCATAAACATAAATGTCTATAAGCATACTTCATATATGTAATATGTTAATACTTGGGTTGTTTATATTGTTTATTTTTCTATATTGTGTATTTTGTACTGCTTAACTGATTCTGTACTCTTGCGGCTGTGCAATGCAAATTTCCCCACTGAGGGACGAATAAAGGCATATCTCATCTTACCTTAATATATTGGGTTATTTATTAGTGGCTAACGCCACTTCCGTTATCAATAGTGGCATAGAAAGCCTTTGTCTGTTTGGTATAAAAGATTGCATCGCCACCAAGGCTGAATTGTTAGTGCTAGCAAACCCTGCACTGATATAAACTTTTTTCCACCTACCCAAAATCAACTGGAAAAAAACACCCCAGACCAGCTGGACCAGACGGACAAGTGTCACATAGTGACACACGGAGCACAGAGCACATGCTATCACAACACAGTCCAACTAGTGGGCCCCCTACCTTCCGGAAGTGGCGTGAGGCTCTGCGTCACCACGCCAGAAAAATAGTTGTTGGTGTTAGCTGCTACAATAACAATGTCGCTGTAGCGTGGTTTGGGGCTTTAGAGTCGAAATAAAATGTGTCCCCATACGTGCATTATTAGCTCCCACATGCTGGCTTTTTTGTCTCTCTGTCAAATGCACAGGAAAAGGAAACATGTATAGTCATGTTTCACATAAAGAGGGGGGGTGACATATATTGCAGATGCGTTGTAGGAATTGTGTTGTCTGATGTTTAGGAGCCATAATAGATACACGAATGACTCAGATTACGAAAAAATAGGCCAACCGGATGTGTAGATGTTCTTTACATGCTGAGAACTGATGGCGTTTCTGTTTAATAACTAAAGAAGAGGTTAAATGTGTGATAGTAGAGTTAATAGTTTGTAGATAGTTTTGCCAGTAAAATAAATAAAGGGGAATGAGTTGACAGATTGCTAAATGTCATAACCACATGTCAAAAGTCATGGATCTTTTGTTTGTGTTGTTGCAGCCGTCATGGAAGACAAGGCGAATGGTTCCACGGACACCAAAAGGTAGTGTCATAATCTATTACTGGAGACTGAAAATGATGTGCGTGCAAAAGGCTCAGTACAAAGTGCAAAACTCTTGGGCCACCATTCAACTTTTTTTTTTTTTTGATATTTTTTTTAAATCATAGTGTGAATGATTGTTTGTCTATATGTGCCCTGCCATTGGCTGGCCCCCACTCTACTCTAGGGTGTACCCAAAGTCAGCTGGGACAGGCTCCACCATAGCCCTGTGACCCAAGTGAGGATAAGCGGTATAGAAAATGAATTAATTATTTTATTGTTTTTTATTATAATTTTGTTTATTTCTGTGAAGTAGGATTCAGCATTTATAAATTAAATATTTTTGTAGTTTTTGTTTACGGCATTCTAAGTACGCTTTTTCACATTATTAGAGCCTTCCAGACATGGAATAACATCCCTATAGTCACCTTTACAATCATTTTACCCAATATGTAAAAGAAAATAACACTTGTGCATGGAAAATTAATGAGTGAATGATTTTTTTAGACTTAACCGTATTTCCTTGTATCGGGTGCTGGGTCATGTACTTACTTCAGAAAGTACCAGGTAACTTTTAGGAGTAGCAGATGCCTTTTATCTTGTATTTTATATTGGTGTTTTTATCTCCTGTACAGTGACCTTGGGTGTCCTGAAAGGCGCTTTTAAATAAAATGTATTATTATTATTATTATTATTATTAGGGTAGTCAAATTATTACATATTTTAATCAGATTAATCACAGTTTTCAAATGAATTAATCAGGATTAATCACCATTTGCAACTATATCTGAAATATGTAAATTTTTATTTTATTGAAAGTAATTATACTTCCACAATTAGAAAGTCATAATATCTGCGTATTGTTTGTCTTTGTCTTTCTGTTTATTTAGACTGCACATAATAAGAAAGTATTTGTGATGTTCCCATTGTCCCTGAAAGCATTGCGCGGTCATCTAGTGACAGGGAGGAAGTGTCGTTCCCAGGATGAGCTGACTAGAGACGTGTTTGTGAGTTGGAGATATATACTGTATATGGTGTTGGAATTGCACTGCTGTCAGAGTACAGTTATTAAAGAGTGGCAGACTGTGGGGAGCTATGTAACAGAGAGGTGTGGTGAGGTTTTTATGTAAAAAAAAAAATGTTATTACATTTTTTTATGTAAATATATATATACAGCAATTAGCGTGTTTTTCAGCTGACATCGAAAATGTACAGCAAAATATTGCCTTGGTTTGCATACATTCTTCAGTTAGTGTACAATTGTTGTGTGATTAATATACTGCGTGAGTCCAACTGTGCTATGTTTTTAAATCACAAAACATCCTTAGCTTCTAGCGAGCTTGCAAAGTTAAAAAAATGGCAACAAGACTGTCTATGATGTCATCAGCGGTTGACGCTTGAAAACAGACGTCACCTTCCTGTTTTGTTACCAGTTATTTGTTGAATTCAGTGGTGTTTCTCATCTTCTTTATCAAAACACTGACACTTGAAACTCCATTTTGGGTTCTTCAGGAGAGAAAAACACTATTGGAAAAACAGGAAGGTTATGGCTTTGCGGTGTCACGCAGCCACGTGGTTGATTCTTTGGGAATCAAGAATCCCATCAAGAATCACGTCTTCAATGACGGTAAAAGTAACCTTAAATGTTCATGTATCCCTGCCATTCATCATTGATGTACATTTATCATATCTTTATCACATGTTTATCAAATGTTTTCTGCATGTAAAAGCATAAGACTTTTACACAGTGCTGTAGATGACTGTATGAATATACTGTACCTATGCAGTGATCTTAAATGTAATCATGGTAGTCTTTGTCCACAGTCCAGTGGAGAACGGTCAGCTTCCAGACCCCGCCAACTGGGCGGTTGCCGATGTGGTCAATTATTTTAAAGCGACGGGGTTCGAGGAGCAAGCCACAGCGTTCCAAGACCAGGTTGGACTTGGCGCCCCTTTGTCTTTAAAAAAATAAATAAATTATTTCTTGTGGTGTCCAATCACAATAAAAATCTCCTTCCTCCTGACAGGAAATCGATGGCAAGTCCCTACTCCTGATGACGCGTAATGACGTCTTGACGGGCCTGTCAATAAAGCTGGGCCCGGCACTGAAGATCTACGAGTATCACGTGAAGCCGCTGCAGACCCAGCACCTGAAGAGCAACGCCTGTTAGCACGCCATCAGGCAGCCCGCTGCTCCCCCCGCCCCACCCCTCCTCAGTGACAATCAACACCCTGCTGAGTGTTCACAGAGACTCCACCCTCCATCCACACGGCACCTTAAGAAAGGATCGGTTTGAATTTGTTTTTACACACGTGGACCCACTAAAACATGGGTGGCACACGGGGTCCACTCAGCTGTTTACCCTTTCAGCTCTTCTTACTCCTGCTGCTTGAAATTGTATTTTAGTTTTCATTTCTCATCTTTTATTTAAGACAAGGAAACTTGTCAGTAATGGTATTCCAGAAGTGTGTGTGTAAAATAAGTTCATGAAGTAGTGATGTTTTTAAAAGTATTAGTATGTATGATGGTGTACATGTACATGGTGAAAACCCAAATAACGTATGTGTGCGCACTACAGGCTGGTGCAAATTTAAAATGGAATTGTAATTACAGGAAGTGGAATTAAATTCATTGCAAGTTAGAAATAATTTATCAGTGTTTGGCTTAAATACTAAAAATATCAAAAAATAACACACAAATTGGCTCAGTTTTGAATACTCTTCTGGCACTTTGTCCTCTTCCATAATTGTAATATTAATACATCAAAATAAAATGATCTGTTTAATGGAAATGCTGTTATTGATAATAATACAGTCTTGTATGGATTATACTGTAAAGCAGTAAACTTTTTCCAGCCATAGTGAAATAGGAAAGTATGCGAGTGTCACCTTTACAATTTTTTAACATATATGTTTTTTATATTTCATATATATATATAATATAAAATAAACTATGTGTTATCGGTGGCAAAGCATTTTTTTGTACAAATATTTCAACATTCTTGTACATTTTTGTTTTGTAATATTCTTTTTTTTCTCAGAATATTCTGTCTCGATTATTGTAATATTCTAACTTTCACCTAACCGGATTTTTATAAAACCGCAACTTATTCTTTTCTTTTGTTTCTTATAATTTTATGACATTCAAAAAAAAATTCTTCAATATTTCAACTACTAAAGTGACCAAATTAAATTATTTGTTTTTAAAAATTTGATATTTAATATTTTTATATTTCTACTTGATGCCATTTTTCTCTAAATATTGTGACTTTATTCTCCTCATACTTCATCTTTATTGCACCAACATTATAAATTGGAATTTCATTTCTGCTTCCTGTGTCCAACCGCAATTCAATTCTAATTTTTGTTCTTTTAATTCATGAAGTGTTAAGTTTTCCCACACACACAAAAGGAATTTTCTCTGAAGTATAAATGTGTGTAATTATGCTGTCCCTACCTGTGGTGCTTCATAATGTGTGTCTGTGTGTGTGTGAGAGAGAGAGAGAGAGAGAGAGAGAGAGAGAGAGAGAGAGAGAGAGAGAATGACTTTTGATTGATGTACTTGTGCAACACTGGATTTTGGCTATTTCAATCAAAGACTTGCAATAAATGGTGCTCTTTTCTCACCAAAGAACAACACCAGTTTATTGGTGCTTCGAATACCATACTGTATATATATATAAAATAAAAACACAGTATATTTTTCATCTTATCAGCTTTTCTTTTGTTGTACGTGCAGATGGTTTCAGAGCTTGGCTTGTGGTTTCCTGCGCACTGTCCCTGCAATGTTTCCGGATGGATTGTCGAGCGGGAGAAGAACCTGTGACGATAAGGCAGAACAAGTCAGGTAAACAAACAATGTCACGCCCAGACCACTTCATGCACGGTACCGTATACAGAACTTGCCTCGTCTTTGTTTTCCAGGCCCATTTTTATCATGTCGATGGTAAAGTAGTGCTGGTTGGGCATGACGATCTCGATTTCATCTACCTGGGGAAAACGTGCACACGTCAACTAAGAAGAAAGGTAATGATTCTATGGCTCGAGGGCCATTTACGGCCCAAGAATATGTTTTATACTTTATGCTGCTTTCCCTCACTAAGCTAATTCATTAGTTATATTACTACTCAGTACCACCAAAATATGCAAGATCCTTATCAATTGCTTTGGCTCATTTGCTGAAACTTTCTCAACACTCTTGGTTCTTTTAGCAAAAATCAATTTGGACGATTCAGCACAACACCTGGTTCACCTGCAAAATATCTCATACAAGATCTCTCCCAAAGCACTTCACTCATATGCCATATGAATTGTCAGTGCCTGCAAAATGCATAGCCCCTTTATCATTGTCAATGTTTCCATGTTTTGTCACTATGACAGAGGACCATTGAAGGTCAGGACTCCTGATCTTTATTACAGCTCCCCAGACACCTCAATGTCACCATTGTTCTATATGTTCCTGTTCTCTGGCAGACCAGTTGCGTATGACGTGTGATGTGCTTTCTGGTGCTACCATATCTTACTTATTGTGTGGAAATATGGGTTAATAACTATAAAAGCAATCGTCACTCGCTAAATGTACTGCAAAAAAGGTCAGTAAGGATAATTAATAATTCCGCCTATAGAGAACATACTAACTCCTTATTTCTAAAATCACAAATACTTAAACTTGCTGATATAGTTAATCTTCAAACAGCTAAAATAATGCATAAGGCTAAAAATAACCAATTAGCTAAAAATGTCATCCAATACTTCTCTACAAGAGAGATCTCAAGGAAGAACTACATTTGAAACACTTATATGGTAGGACTGCATTAAAAAGCCATAGCATTTCAGTATGTGGAATCAAACTATGGAATGGATTGAGTAAGGAAATCAAACAATGCACAACAATGAGCCAATTCAAGAAACAATACAAGCAGTTGATGTTTGCTAAATACAAGGATGAAGAGTCTTGAACCAGTCATGATGTGCTATATATATATCACTATATTGACACTTACTATGGTACCCATTATGTCATTGTATGGTCATATCACCTCGTACTTTGGTACATGACAAAAAAAAACTTAAACTATATTAGGAAAGCAGGAAGTGAACAAATATAACAGTTACTGATTGTAAAAGTACCAGATGGAGGGGTAGGATTTAATAAGCTTTGCTTCTTCCTACTCCTTTTGGACATGTGGACCTGTGAACTGATTATGTGATGCACTCAATTGTAATCTGATGCATGTTAAAATGAAATATTACCATTACCAAGAAGCAAAGTTACCATGCCATTTACTGTACAGAGTTGGCATGCCAAGGTGCATTGACAGTACCTACCTCAGGAACCCTATCCAGGACCAGAACTTGTGTATCATAGAGGGTCTTCTGCACAGAGGGTGAGAACTCTCCACGGTCGTACGGCCCTGCAAACTTCTCAACAATGCTATCTTTGATGCATTTCCTATCAGGACAGATGAGATAAATGATTGCAGTTTTTTCATGGCTTCACACTGGAAATATATATTTTTATCACATTACCACGCAGAATCATAGCTGACATCTTGACTCTTGTTGTAGCGCCACCTGGCATAGATGGTGGTACAGAAAAGCCTGTCTCTGGCCTCTTGCAGTGTTGTGAAGCGGTCACGGAAAAAACCCACAAAACCAGACTGAGTGGTTTTCAACACCTTCATGTTCTTGAGTCCACTGTGGATCACCGGGGTACCTGAGGAGGGTGACAGCGAGGCGGCCATTCTTCAGAAATACTCCCACTAATGTGAAATACGACAAGATACGGTAAAGTTGACGAGTGCGGTACTTTTGACATGCTGTTCCACATCGCAGAAGCGTAAAGCCTCTGGGCTGTAAATGAAGGCGTGGGCGTGATCAACCCCATTCTGAAAGAAGACAGAATGATCAGATTGCTGCACATTTATCAAGACAGTAATCAAGTACAGTAATCGGTAAGTTGATTTTTGCCAAGTATGATTTCGTACTTATAAATTGAATATTTTTGTAGTCAGAGCTTAGAAAAATCTGTTTGCCACCTTCTAAAACACTTGTTTTAACATTAGAGCCTTCTAGAGCCTTTCTATGAAATAACAACCCTATAGTCACTTTTCCCCTCTAATTACCATAGATAGTAGACTAAATAATTAGGGGAGATGAGTGGCAGGGATGTTGGGGGTTAAGAGTTATATTTTTAATAATATATAAATTAAGAAAGAATGTTGGTTTGCGGTCACCAATAGTCACAAATACAGGAATTTGTGTCTGTTGATACTGACACTGGTGTTTGACGGCTACTATTTAGTGCAGCTGCCAGGTGACGACCTGTGAGGCGTCTTTGTCTTAAACTACACACTCTCAGATATTTGTCTTCTTGCACAGTTGTGCATTGTTTTTCTGTCCTTGTTAACCCAGTTTGTGCTGCTCTCTGAAGGGAGTAGTTAACAGCATGGTAAGAGATTTTAGTTTTAGTTTAGCTTTTTAGATGGCTTTTCTAATCATCTATTAGCCTTATAAAATGATGTACGTGGATTAGCAGCCATACCAGGAGATTGATGCAGAGGACTGACAGTTGTTGATAGTAGGCCTCTATGCAAAAATGTACATCCTTCTTTGAAAATCATCTCATTCATTTTCATTGTTTGTGAAATGGAAAAAAATGTTTGTGAAATGCATGAAATGTGTTTTTCTTTGGAAAACAAAGACATTTTCAAGTGATCCCAAACTTTTGAGCGGTAGTGTATGTTGGTCAGGTCCGCAACTAATTAACCGTGATAAATGAGGGATTACTGTATTCAGGTCAATACAGTGCAGCAGATCTTGCGTATTTGTGGAATTATGGTGGATTTTTTTTCTGAATAAACAGTTTTTTGTTTTGGGATTTTTTTCATAAAACGCATCTCACTTACCATAATTTGGTAGTAATGTATAAATGTGTGATAATACAGGTAAAGTGTACACCATATACGTATGTATGATTCACTGATTTCCTCAAGCATTGAGATTCCGCACTTTGTCATCTGTCCTTGAATGCACCATTGTTGTGTGTTGTCACTGGCTACCCAGTGGCTCTGATTTATTATGCTGGTTTATGATACATTTTATACTTTTAAGTGTTTAATAAGTGCCTGAGGCATATTTAGGTCTTAAACGTCTGCAGTCTCCAAGACCAGAATTTCACTTGACATAGCCATGGGAAAAAGTTCAAAGGTTATTGGGACAAAAGAGACAAGTTAACCTTTGTAATAAAAGAAAAACATAAATAATAATGTATATTTGTGTATGTACCTTCTCCAGCCTTCTCCATGGCACCTCCTCCATGTACACCTTGACCCTCAGCACATGGTTGAAAGAGCTCAGGAAATGATGACAAAGATCCAAACAGAACAGCTCAATCGTTTTTACCTGAGCACAAAACAAAGCGGTAGACGGTGCGTTAGACATAACACGTTATGACGTTGTTAACAAGGTATTGCACCAATATTTTTGTAACTTGTCCTATTCAGGAGTTTAACGACCCCTGAGTCGAGGCTGTTGTTGTTTTTGTGTGGCGCTACCCACCCCCTTGAGCTTGGCCAATGCGTGTACAGTGTTCTTGATGGTGTCCGTGGGGATGATGTCAGAGTTGTCTCCGGTTAAGTAGTCTTTGCGGGACCTGAGCGTGAGCTCCACGTCGGCCTTGAGCTCGATGATGCTGTGGTGGATCCCCTCTCTCCTGATGCACAACAACTTCACGTTGTTCTTGCCGTAGTTGGTTTGCACAAATTCAGTATTCTGCCATCAGGAGACAAAACCGGTTATTCCACCTTGCAAATTTTTTCATCTCTATATCTTGAAGGCATACTGTATATTCAGTCATCATAACATTTTAAAACAAGTTAATCGCCTGCATTGAAGTAAGGAAAAAGATAAGACCCTCCCATTGTATGCCAACTGGCAGCAAGTTATTTATCCTTAACTGATGTAGTGCGTAGCTGTCACATATACAGTGGAACCAACAGAAACCGAAATTTACCAAAACTGAAATGCGCAATGTGCTTGAACCCCAATCAGTGCAGGGCAAACGTGTCCCAACTCGCACAAACTGAGTCACCAATGTGGAGGGCTTTGCTGTTTGCTAACCGAGACATATTTTTGACATTCATTTTAATTAAAACCCGAATCCAATTAAATTGGGCGTATTTTTGGCAAAACTGTTGATTGAAAACTGGATCCGGTGAACACCAATACACATTTTTGGTCGAAGTTTTTATCAAAAAGAAATCCATGGAAAACCGAAGCATATTTTTGTCAAAAATTTTCATCGGAACAACTAGATTTTTGGGGGGCAAAAATTAATTTTTTGGCAAAAAATTTCACAGAAAACCTAGACATACTGTATTTTTGAAAAACATTTTCATAGAAAACTGAATCCAGAAAATACAGAGGAGGAAGGTGGGTTAAAACCGGTGTCATTTCATTGACATGACAACAGCATTTTGGAGTCCAGAAACACAAACAATACAACTATTGTTTTCAAATGTGGACTTTTGAATGATGTTCTAGCAGCCCCTTGAGCCTGTTTAGGAAAACAATATATCATCTCCCTCACTTGTTGACTTGCTTTTGAAGGTGACAGCGTGTAGGTAAAAAAGCCCGTACTTACACCCATCACTTCTTGCAGGACAGCGTTGAAAAAAAAAAAAACACACACAAAAAAAATCAGGCTTCATTACGCATCTTAAAGTTCTGCCCACTATCCATCACTTCTTTTGCAAATAGCTAACTTGATGGTGTTTTCTGTTATTAATTGGTTCCAAAGGGTCAGATGAAAACGGAAATGTTCGAAAACCTATTTAAGCGATAGACCCACATTTCGTTGCAGATACTACAGCACAGAACGTTGTCAATGCTAACGGTATTGCTCATCATGTCTACTATATTGGGTAAAATACTGGGTGACTATAGGGGTGTTGTATCATGTTTAGAAGGCTCTAATGTAAAAAAAATATATTTTTAGAAAGTCAATACAGGGTTTAACTCCAAAAATTCATTCATTTTCTACTGCTTATCCTCACGAGGGTCGTGGAGGGTGCTGGAGCCTATCCCAGCTGTCTTCAGGCGAGAGGCGGGGTACACCCTGGACTGGTCGCCAGCCTATCACCTATCACTCATATAGACAAACAACCATTCACACTCACATTCATACCTATGGACAATTTGGAGTCGCTAATTAACCTAGCATGTTTTTGGAATGTGGGAGGAAACCGGAGTACTCGGAGAAAACCCACGCATGCACGGGAAGAACATGCAAACTCCACACAGAGAAGGCCGAGGGTGGGATTGAGCTCAGGTCTCCTAGCTGTGAGGTCTGTGCGCTAACCACTTGTCCCCGCCGTGCAGCCACAGAGATGTATTTAAACAAAAATGTAATTAAAAAAAGAGAAAGATTTTTGACTAAAATTTGTATCAAAAACCGGGGCATGCTAGTACCAGAGTTCGAGTGTGCAGGATGTGGAAAGACGGCATCTGTCATCCTGGATCATATAGGGACATATATTATATTGTACGTAGGGCATGTATCTACAGGAAAGTGCAGAATGCAAAGACTGATTAAATACTTTTTCTGGTCACAACCTGGCTGGTAAATACTCATTCTTATGAGCACAATCTAAAAATGATTATACGCTGTAGTGTGTGTATGCTAAATAGTTACCTGAATGGAAGCGGTCGCCATTTTTTCTTCGCTTCAAACGATCCTCCACCACTGCCTTGTCTTCAGCAAAAGGTGGCTTGGCAGGTCCACACGTATTTTGTAAAGAGGGAGGTTCTCCCTTTGCCCTCCAGCCATTGGAGCATTGCTGAACCCGGATGAACCTCCAACATACGGCACTCACACTTCACTTATGTCATGCAAAAGATTAATACCGTGTGTAGGCGCATTTCATCCCTTGTATTTTTTGTAGATCTTCTTTACTTTCCAAACACTGTTTACCTGCAAAGTCTCCTCAGTATTTATTCAGTTAAATTCATAATTTGACTGTTAAGTAAAAATATGCATTAAATACCGAATATGAGCCATTACTAGTAAAAAAAAAAGTTACATATTTTTTGCCTGAACTAAGCATTTTCAAACATAAAATGAAGTACCATAAAATATAAATATAAGGCATTCAGAAGACGCATTTAAAGATGTTCCGATGATATGTAGTATTGTACACTGGTCACTAGGTGCCTGTAATGTTCCTGTGATGTTGAGTGAGACACACAAGCACCATCCAGACTTGATTGTTGAAATAACAGGCTTTTAATGCAGCATTGAATGATGTATCAGGCACAATAATCCCTAAAATGGACTACAGTTGCAGCTGTAACCTACACCAAACTCAACGCTTGGCTGTGTGTGATGCTGCTGTGTCCTGTAGGAATGAAGCCGGGGAGCCTGTCGACTGGTGAGTTGACAGTAATAGCCTGACTGAATACTGTAGATTACTGGGTGATTCTATTTGTTGTTGTTGTTGTTGTTGTTGTTGTTGTTGTACAATGAACTCACCATTGAATCTGATGCAGGTTCATCATATAAAAGCTGCCCAAATACAAGATTGGTGAGGACGGCAGTTGGGTGGACTACATGTACCTGAACGCAGCGGTCGGCACCTGGCAACTGAGCAAATTCATGGTTAACATCACTCAAGGGGCGATCGGAAACCCCCTGGATCAGCTTTACAGCGAAGCGTTATACCAGTTTTACCAGTAGTTTAGCAACCACTAAATTATTTGCCAAGAAATTTCACCATAATGCTTCTTTGCAATAAATTGTTTACTGAAGTGCCTTGTGATTGGCTGGCGACCAGTCCAGGGTGTACCCCGCCTCTCGCCCAAAGACAGCTGGGATAGGCTCCAGCACCCCCCGCGACCCTCATGAGGAAAAAGCGGTAGAAAATGAATGAATGAATGAATGTTTCCTGAAGCGGTTGAAGGAAACTCACCCAGGTTTTCACGGCGTAAGTACCGCGACATCCAGACTAAGCACAATGGAGTAACCTTATATAAATTGTACCCAGCCAACTACTTATAGCCGCGTTCCTCCTTAATGGTTTATTCCACTTGGTATAGACCTGGGAAACTTTACTAATCTATTAGCAATCAGAAGGACCTGTTTATCTTATCCGAGGTGTGACCAGAACAACCTAAAGGGAATCTTCTCATACAAACAGCTTACTCTTTTATCATTTATTCATTCATTAATTTTTTACCGCTTATACTCACAAGGGTTGTGGGGGTGCTGGAGCTTATCCCAGCTGTCTTCGGGCTAGAGGCGAGGTGGTCGCCAGCCAATCACAGGGCAAATATAGACAAACAACCATTCACACTCACATTCATACCTATAGACAATTTGGTGTCGCCAATTAACCTAGCATGTTTTTGGAATGTGGGAGGAAACCGGAGTACCTGGAGAAAACCCACGCATGCACAGGGAGAACATGCAAAGTCCGCACAGAGATGGCCGAGGGTGGGATTGAACTCGGGTTTCCTAACTGTGAGGTCTGCGCGCTAACCACTGAACCGACGTGCAGCCCTAGTGGCTATAATATGGGACAATAATACAGTAAAGTCTCGTTATATCGATATTGGTTATATCGAAGTACTGCTTATTACGATACTATTTTCATTTCCCGGCAAATTTCTAGTCTTTTATGATATAATTAGTTCCGATACCCGGTTATTATGATAATCCGGTTACTACGATGCCCTTTTCATCTCCCGCCAGCTGGTCTGCTTATATCGATACAAAAGCAGCTTAAATCAATCTTTGCTTAAGGATTTCAGTACCAAAAAAGAACACGGTGAACGGCTGCTTCCAGTCAACTTTATTTTTCACACTTCCACCACCAGAGCACAGCACACACACCGATTCCCGCACTTCCTCGTTCACAGGTATGCTCAACCCGCCCCACATAGCTGGCCAAACACATGCCTGCAACAGAAGAACCAACTGACATAGCATACACACCTATTCCAACGAAGACACAAGCGTACAAATACATGTATTTAATTGTGTTTTATTCAGATATCTTTTTATCGCTTGCAATAATCACTGTTTTTCATATGTACATGCTGGCGTTCGTGGTTTCTCTCGTGTGTATAGATTCTATACACACGAGAGAAACCACGAACGCAGTTGGTTCTTCTGTTGCAGGCAGGCGGGTTGAGCATGACCTGTGAACCAGGAAGTGCGGGAATCGGTGTGTGTGCTGTGCTCTGGTGGTGGAAGTGTGAAAAATAAAGTTGACTGGAAGCAGCTGTTCGCCGTGTTCTTTTTTGGTATTGAAATCCTTAAGCAAAGATTGATTTAAGCTGCTCGACATTGTTCTATACTATAGAACAATGTCGAGTGCATTATTGCCCACTTTTAATGCAGTTCGGCGCAGGATCGGATATATCGACAGTCCGGTTATATTGATATTTTTTCCGACTCCCGACAATATCGATATAACGAGACTTTACTGTATTTTTATAACACGTGCTTCGCTCATTGACCTCCTTCCTATGATTTCAGATCAACATTTGCAATAAAAGTGACTCTTAATAGATTAGATTCAGCTCCAGAAGCCTCCCCTTCTCTCCTAACTCGCAACAGCATCCAGTTTTAAGTCCAATCTACAAACTCGGGTCTCCTCGCTGTTAGGTCTGCACGGTAACCACTCGAACGCCGTGCCGCTCTTTTTTAAGACTTAAAAACAACAGAAAAGGTGAATGGAGGAAATTTAATAGTAAATTTGGCAAGGGCTATAAGCAGCAAAATATGTGAAATAATACATTACTTTGTCTTTCAAAGTACTGTTGAGCTCCATTCACATATGAACAAAAGTTGTAAAAATGTCCCGACAGTGCAAAGTGTAAATATCAGGAATGTATCATTACAGTCAGATGGAAACTGTCATAAAACGCACCATTTTTCCAGCACAGCTTTTCATTGCTGCTGATGGATCAATATAAATTTGTTCCCAAGGACACAACAGGGCCAAAAACATCCTTTTCATAACCTCTGTTGACTTTGCTCCATGTGCGCTTGGATGTCTGTGTTTGTTATGCGTGCTTCTGTGTGTACATTCCAACTTGGCTTTTTTTTCATGTTTCCAACAGGAGTACTGCCATTTGACACTTCCCAAGGCTTCTGGCTCTCCCACAGCATTCCCCGTTTCCCTTCCTTCCCAGAGAAGGGTTACCTGTACCCGTCTTCTGGGAAAGTCAATGGCCAGACTCTGTGTGTGAGCATCCACTATCAACACTTTCTCCGTATTAGTGAGTGAACCCTTTCCAAACAGTATGACTTGTTGTGTACATATTTACAGAACACAACTCTTCACCTGCATGCTCATCCGCCATGTTTGAGAACACTTGTTATATAACCACACGCACACATACTTGAACTCTGTTCACTTTACCTCTATTCCAGTCATGGCGGTTAATTGGTTCCAGACATGACCCCGGTAAGTGAATTTTTGCTATTTTTGATTTAATATTAAAAAATATTTGAAATATTTATATTATATATAGTAAGATTAATATGTATATAATATATGAAATATTTTCAAAGTAGAAGCATCAAAAACCCTTTCTGACCTTCTAAATACAATTTTTAACATTACATATTGACATATAAGAGCCCTTCTAGACATAAAATAACACCCCTATAGTCACTGTTATATAAGCCACCGTAGACTTAAATAAGATGAAGCATTGGCAGCATACAAGCCCAGAACATGCAGTTACATTCACACAGGAGCTGCTGTCGACCACTCTACACTGCCAAACCTGCTCCTAGCACTCAGCTAACAAGTCACAAATATTGTATTACACTCCATATCACATCTTTTAGTCATTTTTATGCTTGAAAATGTTTCATGCAGGCCACAAATATGCACAATTTGCTTACATATGCATATAGTTTTAGTAACAATAGATCATATTCAACCATTCATTCATTCATTCATTAATTTTCTACCGCTTATCCTCACAAGGGTTGCGGGGGGTGCTGGAGTCTATCCCAGCTGTCTTCGGGCGAGAGGCAAGGTACACCCTGGACTGGTCGCCAGCCAATCACAGGGCACATATAGACAAACAACCATTCACACTCACATTCATACCTATGGACAATTTGGAGTCGCTAATTAACATAGCATGTTTTTGGAATGTGGGAGGAAACCGGCGTACCCGGAGAAAACCCATGCATGCACGGGGAGAACGTGCAAACTCCACACAGAGAAGGCCGAGGATGGAATTGAACTCGGGCCTCCTAGTTGTGAAGCCTGTGTGCTAACCAACCGCCGCTGTGCAGCCCTGGTTCAGTATATTTTTCATCAAAATAGTAGTCATGCCAAAATGTTGTGTTGCTGCTGGATGTTCACAGTATCCAAGTGATACTGTTGTGGGGGTGCTGTAGCCTATCCCAGCTGTCTTTGGGCGAGGGCGGGGTACACCCTGGACTGGTGGCCAGCCAATCACAAGGCACATATAGACAAACAACCATTCACACTCACATTAATACCTATGGACAATTTGGAGTCGCCAATTAACCTAGCATGTTTTTGGAATGTGGGAGGAAACCGGAGTACTCGGAGAAAACCCACACATGCACAGGGAGAACATGCAAACTCCACACAGAGATTACCGAGGGTGGAATTAAACCCGGGTCTCCTAACCATGATGTAGCGAGAGACGACTGCATGTGATATGAAATATGTGTGTTTTAATGTCTTCATATTTTGTTTGATCTACATGATGTGTCGTGGTGTGTCTTCTTTCGGCTTGTGCGCTTTGCCCAACGGCAGCCCGGCATCTTTTCCCACGCTTCTTCAACTGCTCCGTGCCGCCTGCGTTCGCCATCAAGCTGCCTGAGCTGGCCCACTTATGTGCTGGCAAGCAGCCTGTGGCGCAGTCCGATAAGAACATGGAGCAGCTCTTCACCCTGCAGGGAGAGATGTTCTTCACTTTTGCCAAATCTGAGCGTTTTGTGGATGGTGAGGGGTTTTCTTTTCTTAGTAAAATAGTTTTGGTTAGTGAATACTGTATATGCTGCTATACAAACTATAACGATACAAAATATAAATACTAACTTCTGACCGGCCCCCATCCAGACATCTACTCAGGCTGGGTGGCTCAGATCCTCAACACAAGCCTGATGGTGAAGTCCTGGCAGAGACAAAACCACAAACTGCCCTCTAACTGGTCCTGAGTCACATCAAGAGGATTTGCCTCCCGGCAGCCGCCCCCTTCTACTCTCTGTAAGACCACTCCAAGCGGTGTGTGTCATGGGCTCACAAGGACCAGGTGGCATGCTTGGCAGACCTGATTAGGGTGAAGACCCAAATGTGGCGTGGCGGGGGGTGGTGTGACTGGTACATTGGTTGCTGAATCCAAATGGAATCTTTTTTTTTATATTAAAAATAACCTTTTGGTTGTAGCCAAGTGCTACATGCCATTTTGAACTCAACTGCTTCAATATGATTAAATTCATTCGACGTGTGTCCAGAGTGCGGCCCAGGGTGGGTTTGTTTTTCAGAAATAAACTATTAAATAAATAACAAAAATAATTATGTAAATTGTAGGAATATTATATAAAAATGATTAGAAAAATTATTATGCAAATTTGTCTTCCTTTTTTTACTGATTGGGGACTCCTTCCAGAATCTGCACCTATTCCAACTGTATTTTCTTGGCTCTTTTTCACTTTACTGGAAGACTGACACTTTTATTCAATTGGCGTCTATATTTTATAATATAAGAGTCATGTCATCATCAAATGTAATCGTTTAATCGTATTAAATTCCGTTTTTAAATATATTTCTAAGCTTATCTGTATTTAGATGCACATTAAATCGTTTACCACAGAGATTTCGTTTCATTCTTATTATAAAAAAATATTTTTTTCAATGTAATTATGAGTTAACTATGGGCAATATGTGTTTAATGGTGATGAAATATTAGAATTGACTACTAATTTGAATCTTTTAAGGGGAAATATGTTTCCATATTATATTTATTATTTTCTCCACATTCCAAAAACATGAATGTGAGTTTGAGTCATAGTATTCCGGAGTGAAGCCCGCCTTTCGACCATGGCGTTACAGCTACAACCAATATAAACTCTGTATTCATATACAATATGAATATTTACACAACCATAAAATCCATGTTTCCTTGCATGACATTCATCCATTCATTTATATTCTATGCCGCTTATCCTCACTAGGGTCGCGTTTATGCTGTGTATGCTTGCATTACATAAATACGACAAAAAACGTAAATAAAACGTAAATAAGGTGATTATCAAATTAATACAGTGCTATTATCTTCTTTTTTATAACACTTTTACTGTTATGTACTTGTGTGAAAGCGTTCACCGCCCACGTTTAACACCTCTTCACCAGTAGGGGTCGCGCGTCCTAACTGTGTGACCCGGATGTGAACACAGTAAGAAGCGGAAACGGCTACCAAGCACGTGAAGCAGTCCTCTTCGTAAAACACACATCCAGGGCAAGATGGAGATCACAGAAGTCCCTGTCTCAACAGGCGGCAAAAGTAAGAAAAAGAAGAATAAAAACGCAAACAAGAAGAGTGAGGAGAAGGCAGGCGACATGGGGGTTCGCGACGTCGGAGCGAAAGAAGAGATGAAGGAGGCCCCCGTCGCTTTCCCTCCAACATTCAGTGTGTCCGAAATCAAGAATAAACAGCGAAGACATCTCATGTTTATGAAACTAAAACAGGAGAAAAGAAAGGTAAACTAGTAATTATCATTATCACAATAAGTGTTATAGATAGGCAAACATGACATTTACATGTTCGACACTGAAAGTGTGAAAGTGGTAATACGGTGTTATTACCAATTAAATGTAATCAAAATACTTATTTACTGTTTCATTAGCTTAACCCTTAACCTAAGTCAGTGTAAATCATACCGTGTGTGTGCGTGTGTGTTTTTTTTTCCAGCAAAAGATGGAGCTGAAGAAAAAGAGGAAAAGAGAGCAAAAAGCTCTCGGTGACAAGGTGAGTTTCTTCTTATAATATCAGATATTTGTTATTATTAAGTATAATTAACGCATGTGAACCAGGGCAAACACGCCTCACTGTTATGAAGGCAGAAATCCCTTTGTCATTTATTTTTCTGTTCATAAAATACAGTCAAATTTGCCATGTTTCAGACATAGATGCAAATGGTGATTAAATTAATTAATGAATTAATTTCAAAACTGACACCCATAATAAAAAAAACACATGCCACATATCAGATTCTTCCGGCTAAGCACTCTAAAAAGAGGACTTTAGGTCCCAAGTGACTCCTAAGATATTTTTGTTGCTTCAAAGTAAAGCTGGTAAAGTTATGTTTTATTCCCTCTGTTCCTGATCTAGGCGCCGCCAAAACAAGTCCCCAAGACGATAGAGAACCAGAGAGTCTACGATGAGACGACGGTGGACCCACACGATGAAGAGGTTCTGTGGTGTTTATCCAGCCATCCTCATTTGTGATGCATCATGGTAGATTAATTAATTTTGTGATCATGTGTTCAGATCGCATTTGATGAAGCAACAGATGAATTTTCCGCCTACTTCAACGGGCTAACAAGCCCCAAAGTTCTCATCACAACGTCGGACAGACCCAGAGGGGTGAGCGCCTGTTTGTCCTTCGGGTTCCTTCTCCTTGAAGATGCTTCAGGGTGCTTGTGTGTGTTTCCTGTAGAGGACGGTGAAGTTCTGCGAGCAACTGGCCACGGTCATACCAGATGCCCACGTCTACTACAGACGTGGCTTGGCGCTGAAGAGGATCATTCCCCAATGTGTCGCCAGGAACTTTACATACCTGATTGTCATCAACGAGGACCGCAGAATGCCCAGTATCCTCTACTGTGTCGTAAATATCTAATTCCAGACCTGCTAACATGTAGTAGTAGTTTAGTAGTAGCATAGTTTGTTCCTGGCACACATTTTCAGCTTTGAATATGCTTTACTGTTGTCCTGTACACATTTTGTTGTATTTTACCAGTTTCAGATTTGAGGTCCGCGTCTGTGACTGGTTGGTTGCCTCAAAGTACATTATTTCCCGTCTTTGTATACCTCATTCAGAGGGTTGACAGCCCGCCAACGCTTTCTCCTTCCATTTCGAGTCTGCTGACTGGTCCCCTTCTTTCTTTGTTCACTTGCTATGAGTGGAAGCCATCAAGCTAAACAGTGGACGAGAGTCACAAGCTCGGCTGCATGGCAGTCGAGTGGTTAGCGCGCAGACTTCACAGCTAGTAGACCAGCGTTCAATTCCACCCTCAGACATCTCTGTGTGGAGTTTGCATGTTCTCTGCATGCATCCGGTTTCCTCCCACATTCCAAAAACATGCTTGGTTAATTGGCGACTCCAAATTGTCCATAGGTATGAATGTGAGTGTGAATGGTTGTTTGTCTATACTATGTGCCCTGTGATTGGCTGCCGACCAGTCCAGGGTGTACCCTGCCTCTCGCCCAAAGACAGCTGGGATAGACTCCAGCACCCCCCGCAACCCTTTTGAGGATAAGCGGTAGAAAATGAGTGGTGTATGTTGGAGGTTCATCCGGCTTCAGCAATGCTCCAATGGCTGGAGGGCAAAGGGAGAACCTCCCTCTTTACAAAATACTTGTGGACCTGCCAAGCCACCTTTTGCTGAAGACAAGGCAGCGGTGGAGGATCGTTTGAAGCGAAGAAAAAAATGGCGACCGCTTCCATTCAGGTAACTATTTAGCATACACACACTACACCGTATAATCATTTTTAGATTGTGCTCATAAGAATGAGTATTTACCAGCCAGGTTGTGACCAGAAAAAGTATTTCATCAGTCTTTGCACTCTGCACTTTCCTGTAGATACATGCCCTTCGTACAATATAATATATTTCCCTATATGATCCAGGATGACAGATGCCTTCTTTCCACATCCTGCACACTCGAACTCTGGTACTCGTATTCCCCCGGTTTTTGATACAAATTTTAGTCAAAAATCTCTCTCTGTTTTTAATTACATTTTTTTTTTAAATACATCTCTGTGGCTGCACGGTGGTCAAGTGATTAGCGCACAGACCTCACAGCTAGGAGGCCTGAGCTCAATCCCACCCTCGGCCTTCTCTGTGTGGAGTTTGCATGTTCTTCCCGTGCATGCGTGGGTTTTCTCCGAGTACTCCGGTTTCCTCCCACATTCCAAAAACATGCTAGGTTAATTAGCGACTCCAAATTGTCCATAGGTATGAATGTGAGTGTGAATGGTTGTTTGTCTATATGTGCCCTGTGATTGGCTGCCGACCAGTCTAGGGTGTACCCTGCCTCTCGCCTGAAGACAACTGGGATAGACTCCAGCACCCCCGCGACCCTCGTGAGGATAAGGTAGAAAATGAATGAATCGTCACTCTGCTACACTTGGTGGGTTTCCTGTAGATGTTGTTGGCTGGCATGCGGTTCCTTCGTCATGAACGTGGTCTTTCTTAACAAGTCTTAAGATGGGATGGTTCTTTGTCACCTGCCTGAAGGTCCAACCGCACACTTCAAGGTCAGCAGCGTTCGACTACGCAAGGAGATGAAAGTAAGTAAGAAAAATGATTGATGTATGATTATGATAAATCAGTGGATTGTGGTGTGTTGGGAAGGTGCGGAAATAAATTATTCAACATCTATTTTTCATGTATTTATTTTTGAAAGACTGTTAATAAGCCATGAAGTTAAAAACATGTCTCGATTGTCCCCTGCTGTGAGCTGATGAATGATGGCCAGAGAGGAGCCACCCCGCCTGGGTTTACTGCTGCACTCATCTCAACACCATCCTGCTGCTTTGTCTTCACAGAGGCGAGGCAAGGAGCCCACTGAGCATTTTCCAGAAGTGATTCTCAACAACTTCAGCACACGTTTGGGCCACAGTGTGGGCCGACTCTTTGCAGCTCTCTTCCCTCAGAACCCGCAGTTTGTGGGTCGGCAGGTGGCCACCTTCCACAACCAGAGAGACTTCATCTTCTTCCGATTCCACAGGTGAGACCTTTGCTGGCCCGGGGTCACATCAGCACAACAGCTCGGATTACCATATGTCATTTGCATGCGTGAAGGTACATCTTCAAGAACGAGAAGAAGGTCGGCATTCAGGAGCTGGGACCTCGCTTCACCCTCAAGCTTCGCTCTCTGCAGAAAGGCACCTTTGATTCAAAGTTTGGAGAGTACGAGTGGGTCCTGAAGGTGATCTTTTCATGCATTCCACGCAGGGCAACAAAGCAACATGACATTTTCTCCAAACACACCCAGTTCAGAATTTTTTCTCAGGAAAAAAAAACGCCACTCCTAAAAAAAAAAAAAAGCTGTGCTTTGGTCCTGCTATCGCCACGTTCAGTCATGTTTTTCTTGTGTTTCCAGCGCCATGAAATGGATGCCTGCAGGCGGAAATTCCAGCTGTGAATGCAAAAAACAAACACTTCTTCCCAGATGACACAAGGACACCACTGTTTGTTATCCCTTGCTTGTTTGTGCTCTTCACATGAGGCTAGTCCTACCATACATGAGTCCACTTCACTTTAAACACAGCATGCGTGAGCTCACTGGACTGGAAAACTTAATAGTAGGTCAGGATGGGTAGGTCATCATAGGAGTCAAATATAAAATAAATCATTAATCTCGCTCACCCTGGACTACATTCACACTCATTTCATTCATGGAATCACTCCTCTCACTCCAGTACAAACATCATCACTCAAAAGAGACTGGAAATACTCCACAGAGGCAAATTGTAGTAAAACAGCAGAAGTGATGAGACATAATTGAAGCCAATTCTATGATGATGTGAATGGCCTTGTGTGAGTACACCCTTATTCTCTTATTTACACACTCAATACAGCAGAAAATGCATTTTGTACTAATTAAATGCGGTTTCTTGCTATTTGTAAATGAAAATGAAATTACCATATTGGCCGCAATATTTTCTGCTTATTTTCGGAAGACTTTTTAAAATTATTTTAAATCATTTCTGATGTGAAATAACTTCTTACACATCTCCTTGCACTTAATTGGTTCCAGGCATGAATCTCCGTTTACGACCTTCTAAATTTGCTCAACATTATTAGAGCCCTCTAAACATGAAATCCTGCCCTTTACACTAATGTTACTCAATATAGTCCACATAAGAGAAAATAACACAGTAATACCTTATAATATAGGCTCACACACGTACCCCAGCGTAGTTTTTTCAGTCATGCCTACATTGTAAAACATACTTGTACATTATAATTACACACATAGTTTTTACACACAATCACTAACTTTTGAACGTACTACCCAAAACAAGCCCAAAGGTACTCAGGCTCTTAATAATTATGGGTGATAATTATGTGTAATAATTGTGTGAGTACAGTACTGCGTAAATATTGTATAATATGAATATCTCATCCCCAGTGGTGAGTACTGTGGAGTAAAGGAGCCAGTATGAAATGTGAAAACCATTTTATTCTTGGAGTCGGATATGGAAAAGCTGTACAAGGCACATGTGTGTGGTGGTGGGGGGGTTAATTAGTTGGTTTTATTCATACATTACATTTACACTCATTGTGCCACCTTAGCACCTGGATGTGTTTATTTGTTAACCTTGCAGTAGGTTAATAATAATAATAATAATGAAGTGAGTTGCTTGTTCCCAATTTTCCCTCAACACTCCTTAGGCGATGTTAGTCCAGAATGCAAAACCTGCAGTAAACTGCCTCAAGGCACCACATTGGTGAATCCCTGCGAAGAGAAAATACGTTATGATATTTTCTTCAAGTATAATTCAGACCGTAGATGTCAAGCCAATGCTCACAGAAGGAGGGGATCGCTGCTATAGGAAGGAGCAGACTTTCTGCGGTCTGAACGGGTTGTTGCTGGACGACATGCCGGTGAGCAGGGGGTCCTGCTGGGCGTTCTGAAGACAAAACTGCTGCAGGTCCGCAGCGGCTTGGGACACCTAACCACAACCAGGATGAACAGATTGATTAAGATTGCCAAATTTGCCATTTTCGGTATAGACGTCACGATCTTTTTCGGTCAAAGCCAAACACGCCCTAAAATGAAAAAGAGGCATACGCTTTTTTTTTCTTACCTTTACTCGGTTCATTCCCGCTTCAAGGCGTAGCTGTTGAACGATTTTCTTCATTGCGACGATGTTGGATGACCCTGACATTGTGGCGATATAACTCCTTTGGTCTCGAAACAATACAGTTCTTCAACTTGATAACAAGCGACTTCTTCATCAACACTCGACTTCCGGCTTTTGTGGAGGCGTGGCCTCTTAGTGTTGCTTTCAAGGACTCGGAACGCAATACGAACTGGCAGACACCTCAGTGTTTCACAGTACCGTACTGTTCACCGTCTTGAATGTTGCCTTTCAAGGGGCTCAGAATACAAGTGGAATTGACCTCTCTTATATTATTAGTTTGATTGTAGGTTATTTATGTTACATTACCATACGGAGTGAAATTACGTTCTAACACTAACATGTACACTAACACTCACGAACATTAAAAAATAAAGCCGACGAAGAAATTATTCCTACATTTCCTGGAGTATTTGAATGCGACTTTCGAGGAGCGGAAACGTCAGCCTGGAGCGGTTACAATGTGTCACTGCGTCACAAGACTTCCGTACTTGCAAACAAAAAACTTCCGTACTTCGAAATGTATCTTATCCTGAGGGCGCGAATTTCCACAGTATAATCCTGAATTCCTGTCGTTGTGTACCGAAAATGACGGCCGCTTCCCCATCTTTTTTTTAACTTTTTCATTGTGAATTATAACCACTTAGTTAAGGAAACAAACAATTTTGCTAGTAAGACCACTCTCTTTTGCTACGTCGCCAAGTGGTAAGTGTCCACTTATCCACTTCTGGAGTGTGTTGAGTGGAACATCCGGGTACCGGGTACCCACTGCGTTCAGTGTGAACGCACTTACGTGCTCAAAGTATGGAAGTGCGCGAATTGAAACACAATCCTTTGTGTATTTTATCGGTTCTTTGTAGTGATTTGATTGCGTTTTGCTTATCTTGTTTAAAAAACGCAAGCTTTACAAAGATGCATTCAAAGCCCTCCTCTTCTTTAGTGGCAGCACCAGAGCAACCAATGCCGGCACCCTCATAAAGTCCCTGCAGTGTGGACAATTCCACTTTAGTTTCTGAAGCGCCCGCCTCCAGCAAACAAACAAAGCGTAGTGGTCATAAAAGAAAGACACGAGTGGTCGCAGTCTGGAACCGCAGAAGATGGAGCTGTCTTGCCAATCTGCTCACACCGTGGATAGAAGACCCATCAGCTGCAAGGTGTTATTGTTACGTTATTGTGGAACACTTTTTCCTCCTCTTGAGTGTTTTTTTTGTCGTTGTTTTCTGTGCTTAGTTGTTGGAGCTCCATGTTCTCTATGTGCCCGATGAGCAGTGGAACGTCAAGCTGAATAAAGTCCCTGCAGATGCCACAGAGAGCTTCATATCCGCCGGCTTCATCAGGTTTTATTCTGATTCAGTCAGCCATTTAGTTTATGGAAACCAAATGTGCCGATATCATTTATTTATTGTTGTATTGAAGCATAACAACTATCTGGATTTGGAATTTGAAGTAGTTGGTTTTGCTCAAAAGTTGAAAATGTATCTAATTTCACAAAAGGTCACAATATCTGAAGAATAAAGTCGGGGCAAAAAATAATGCTATAAGGCAAAAGTGACGAGATACAAAAATGTAAAATATTACAGGGGAAAGTCCTAATATTTTAAGACTCAAGATGTGTTTTTTTCAAGAAAAAAAAATCATAATCATAACCCGACCAAAAAAAGTGTTATATTGGTCTTCTATCTTCTTCTTGGCTTAATGTATGCTAATGTTTTTAACAAACCCACACTGTGCTCCTCTATAAGTAGTTTATGGTAATGGTAATGGTTTAATTTCATTTGAACATGCATCAGACTACAATTGAGTGCATCCCATAATCAGTTCACAGTTCCACATGTCCAAAAGGAGTAGAAAGAAGCAAAGCTTATTAAATCCTACCCCTTTATTAAATCGAAGCTTATTAAATCCCACTTTTACAATCAGTAACATTTGTTCACTTTCTGCTTTCCTGTTTATGTCAAATATAGAAGTCATACAGAAGTCATATAGAAGTCATACTATAGTCATACAGAAGTCATACATAAGGTTGCTATATTTTCAAAATATATTTTTTAGAAATGTTATTGTTCCATCAATGTTCAGAAATAAAAACAGGTGAAAGTGAGCAAAGCAGTCCAGCTGAAGGAAGGCAAATACTTGATATTTTGGGCTTTATTACAGTGCCTAGTGTTTGTTTGTGTGATTTTGGTTAGGGCTCATCCTGACGTCACCCTCAAAGCTCTGAGGACGGAACTGGGAGACTTTCTGGGCTCGGAGCGGAACATGGACAGGTTTTCCTTCCTGAAATGCGTGGGCCGCAGCCTGGCTCTGGTGGGTGGTGGAAAGACGGCGGGTGGTGACCGAAGCGCTTGACACGTTGTGTGTTGTGACAGGTCAAAAGCAAACAGGAGAAGGAGGTGAAAGTGAAAACATTTGCTCCCCCATACGTAAGCAGAGCTTCAGCCTTGGAATTCCTCCATTGATCAAGCATCAGAGCGCACACTGCCGATTGCAGAAAGAAAGGCTTTTATTGTGGCGGTGTTTGTTTGTGGTCTGTTGCCAGGCCGCCCAGCCGGAGCTCTACCTCCTCTCCACAGTGGACAACCACAGCAGCCTTTACTCCCACTCTCTCAGCCCAGACACCAGCAGCAGCTCACCGGATCCCCCGACCTTTTACCCCCACAAGTGGAGCTCTCCAGCAGAGACAAAGGAGTCTGTGAAATTCCCACACATTCCCCAGTCTTCCCATCAGCTCCCTCCCACCTATAGCCTGGAGGAGGAGGAGGAGGAGCAGAGCTACAGTTCCTCAGAGGGGCACGAAGGACACCAGGAGGAGGTGGAGGATGAGGAGGAGGAAGAAGAGGGTGGATGTGACAAAAAGGCGGAGTGGGAGGAGAGGGGGGAGTGTGGGCTGAGAAAGTCTCAGAACCAAAAGAGAAGTCAACCACTTTCACACCATGAAGGTAAAACTCAATCGGGGGGGAACCTGTATAGAACACAAAGTCACAGTATCAGAATGAATACATATACATGTAAAAACAACATGATGTATCCACAATACACAACATTAAAAACATAATATTAACAACTATTTAAAGAGGAGTGCCGCAAAGCATGATGGGAGATGGCACTGGACTTACTATTGGGCATACCCTACCGCTACCACAATTGTGGCAAATTAGGAAAAGTTGTATAGCGCAGCTGGTAGATGGTTGGTTCAATTTCCAATTTGAGTTTCAAACTACTGTACTAATTTACTCTTATTTTCATTGTACGTTTTAGTGTACTTCCACAGCATTTCAGCCCAGCTTCAGCTCCTGAATGGCTCCTGTGTTCACTTTCAAAATAATAAATAGAAACCACAAGCTAAGAATTGTTAGTAGTAATAGTATTACAAATATTATTAGTGTTGTAGCTTTGTTTTTAAATGTATAGTATAATTATGATCATTTTTAATAGTGCTATTATTGTATTAATGTTTTGTTATGTTTTTATGTAAATATATTATGGACATATTAAATGTGCTCTTCGGGCGAGAGGCGGGGTACACCCTGGACTAGTCGCCAGCCAACGCAACCCTCGTGAGGAAAAAGCGGTAGAAAATGAATGAATGAATGAATAAATGTGCTCTTTATTTTTAAATCATTTTATTATTTATTATTGTTATTTTTATTGTTATTGTTATTTTTAAATTATTAATAAAAAACAACCTATTATATGAATAATGGTCTGGCTTTACAATAAGGTACACAAAAATACAGTAGTTACTGAGGAATTTATAAGGAACAAATAACTAAGGCACAAACATTTTGAGTAGTTACTGAGGAACTAAGGTACATTCACAATTAGTAGAGTAGTTACAGAAAAACTAATGAAGAACTAACGAGTAGTTACTGAGGAACTCAGTTACATTCAAAATGTATAGTAGTTACTGAGGAACTAATGAGTAGTTACTGAGGAACTGAGGTATATTAAAGGTTTATAGTAATTATTGATGAGCTAATGAGTAGTTACTGAGGAACTAAGGTACATTAAATGTTTATAGTAGTGACTGAGGAACTCATGAGTAGTTACTGAGGAACTAAGATACATTAAACGTTTATACTAGTTACTGAGGAACTAAGACGCATGAAAAGTTTATAGTAGTTACTGATAAACTAATGAGTAGTTACTGAGGAACTAAGATACATTAAAAGTTTATAGTAGTTATTGATGAACTAATGAGTAACTAATGAGGAACTAAGGTACATTAAACATGTATAGTAGTTACTGATGAACTAATGAGTAGTTACTGAGCACAAGGCACATTAAAAGTTTATAGTAGTTACTGAGGAACTAATGAGTAGTTACTGAGGAACTAAGGTACCGTCAAAGTTTATAGTAATTACTGATGAACTAATGAGTAATTACTGAGGTAGATTTGTTGCTCATGAACTACATTCACCAGCCCTGTACATTTGTGTACATTATCGTAGTTTTCCTTTTGACACCGAATGAATCTTTCCCAAGTGAATCCTGACCATGTTTTTGCGTGACTCAGCGTTAGCTGAGAAGGAGGAAGGAAGGAGTAGAAAGAAGAAAGGTTACCAGAAGGGAAGCAGAGCGTCCAGGGAATTGATGGAGGAAGCACATTCAGACAGGTGAGCTGCACCGTGGTTCTTCTGCTATCACCACCCTGCTGGTTCTTCTAACTCCCTGCAGGCTCGGGAAGACGTTTCAGTCTCAGAGGAGCAAAGCAGCAGTTGGGGTAAGGTGTGACTCTTATCTTTTAAAGCTGGCCTATCTCACAGGAACAGCAACTATTTATGTTTCTTTGCTTTGAAGGCGACCGAAAGCCCGATGGTGTTATCCCGACCCGTACGCTGCACTTCTCCCCCTCCTGGTCTGGACCTGACCATGACTACCCAAAAGGCGGCTAAGTCCACCAACAGTAAGCTAGGAAACCAACACACACGAGCAATAAAATGCATTTAAGATGACTTTTTGTCTGCAAGGAGAGGAACTGATTGAAGAAATCAGGCTGGTGAAGGAGGAACGGAAGCAGCTGGAGTGGAAAAGACAGGAACTGCTCAGGAAAGGAAAAGACTTGTTGGCCCAGAACCGACACCGCAGGAACCAAGGTGGGAAAAGTTTTTTTTTTTTTTTAAGATAAGCAAACTCAGAACAGCAGTAACTGGGTGTCTTAAAACACAGCCCTGGTGAACTCCTCTCTAAATGATTGGATATTTCAATCATTGGATGAAGCAGTAAAAATGACTTTGTCTTTTTTATGTTTAATATGTTTATATTAATAGGTTGATCTATTTTTTTGTAAATAAACCTAGTTTGTAAACTCTAAATGTTAATGGTTTTTAATCAATATTTTTATATGTATTTTTAGGAAATATTTTCATTTAAGTAAAACAAATGACAAAGTTATTTAATGTATTGTTCAAACGAAATCAATTTATCAAATTACATTTGATAATATTTTGTCAAAACAAAAAATTTCCAGAAGAATTGAGATGAATTTTGTCCTTGATCACCAAGGTAAGAAACGAGGTACAGCGTGTGGTACAAGGTGTGGTATCGGTCCCACGTATACTTGGACCACAATACTTGGTCAAACCCCATCCAAGCACACTGTGTGTTTTCTTCTGATTTTCCAAGCCCGTGACAGCTGGAAGAAGAAGTATTTTGATACCAAGAAGACCACCGCCCCTTTAGAAGAGGCTCTGAAGAGCGTGCGACAAGAGCTGGAGATGTTTTACAACAAAGTCCTGCACCAGCTGCACGCCAGAGACAACAGAAGCAAGCCACAAAAACAAGGCAGATGCTCTGAAAAGGTTTCCAATGTCACTTTTTTCGCTAAACATCAACATTTGCGGCTTTCTAATGAATGGATTTCTCCTCCATCTCATGTTTCAGAATGAGCTCATCATTCAGATATTGACAGAGAGCCATGAGATTGACAACCTGAAGAGGAACGTGGAGGACGCCAAGATGAAGCTGGTGACAGAAATTAAGGTAAAAGCTTGAATGCTGTCCAACGGCTGGACCGAGACCTTCGCTAAACATCTCGTCTTGTGTTGCAGCTCAGGAAACAGGCTGCCACAGAGCTCAGGGGATTGAAGGCGGAGCTGGCCCAGAAGAAGAGTCAGTCCTGCCATCACGGGGCCGTGGCGCCTTTAAGCTTTGGGAGTGCAGCGGTAGACAAATAATCAAAATTCCAGAAGAGGTCCATCTGAAAGTCACAATATAAAAACACAATCATCAACTGGATGTCCATGCTCCTGCCATCTCACATTAGGGGGTTGCCTAGCCACAGCTGTTCTTTTGTTACCATTAAAATAAAATGTTAGTGTTCACAGACACTCCTGTAGCTGATTTTTGATCATTGAAAAGAATACCGTTAAAACCTTCATTTACTCGCCTGTATCGTTGTTAACAGCAGTAACGTGGGAGTAACGGCATGAAAAATATTTCCGTTTTCCTTAATTTTCGCTTTCCAGCGATGAGTAATGTCATTAATTGCTATTTACAGTGTTACAACGCATTTACTGAAATGTGGCAAGTAATTATGCACTGATATCGATATCAAACATCCACATACGGCTTCCTACTGATACACAGGTAGCTAAACAGCTAGTGGAGAGCTAGTTGAAAACACTGTTCCCTAGCGTTTTGGTAGAGCACTGCAAGAAGCCCTCTCAACCCTCATCTTCTGAAATGTCTCAACGGCACACAACAGCTCCAATTCTTGGACGTATTTGCAGCTTTTTCGAAGAAGTAAGGCAATAATTACATTTAGGAAGGAGTAACTCCCTTACTCATTCAATTATTTGGGGGGGGAATTTAATTCATAACTATTGTAAATTGCTTTTTAAAAAGTAATTTAGCCAACAGTAGTTAACAAGTCAATGACTACAATCGAACATCCCTAATAATAAATCATAATAATAAATAAATGTAAATGAAAAATCAAAAAATACCTGGCTTCTTAACTTACCAATACTACTACAGTACAAAGATTTCTTCTTGCTGGATGACAAATGTGAAGGCGAGTCATGTCATAAATATTCTTGTAATAAGTTAACCACCGTCAGTGTCTGCTTTACGTCACATGTTTCTGGTATACATAGCAGATCCTGGCTTTCATGGTAGTTGGTGAGTAATTAATACACATTAATTAAAAAAAAAGCTTATTTTTGGACCAAAACATTTAAATAAATAAATATAAAATTGTGAAAATTATTTATGAAGCAAAAAATGATCAGTAAAACTAAGCTAAAACCAACTCACTTTTTAAATAATTTTAATTTTTTTAAATTTAACATTAATTAAAAAAAATGTTAGAAACAATTGAATGTGAATGTGTCTCTTTAAAAGTTAGCGCAAAAAATAGCAAAAGAAAAGCCAAAGAGTTTCTCGACTTTCAACTTTTATTGTATATTGTGTGTAAAAATCAGAAAGGTGCTCAATAAGAGTCATTAAAACAAAGTGCAGAGAGTGAATCACTCTTTCAGCGCAGTGGAATGTTGTTCAATTGTTTTGAAAAGGTAGCGGCAATAAAAGCCAGAATAAAGTCCGAGGTGCAAGAATGTGCGGTATTGCTGCCACAAAAAGGACTTGTTGACTTAGCAACGACAACATAAATGTCTCCCGCCGTAAACTTTAGCCTAGCTAGCATCCAAACAGAGCGTTCCACATCTTGGCGCTCTGCTGCCTAGCAACAAGATGGTCACTGTAGTCTAAGATGTTACCGTTCCACATACCCACGCCCCGCAAACCTTTCCATTTGACATAACCACTTTTCAGGCAAATACTTTCTGGGTCATCATACCAAACTTGATGAATCTGTTCTTGTGAGTCCTGAAAGGGGAGGGAAACAAAAACACAGATGACTGACAGCCATGATGAACATTTGCCACACAATCCAGCTTTAATCCCTACATATGCCCATGTGGTACCTACGTGTCGACCTGCCGAGAAGGTGGATGTCCTACCTGGGAAAAGTTGAGGCAAGGGTAGTCATAGCCGTACCATGGCACACCCATCACTAACTTCTTTGGATCAATATTCATTTTCAAATACTGATCGTAACCTGGAGACCGAGACACGATGAGGTCATCAGCAGTACTGGGTTTGACATGCGAGTCAGACAAAAACCTTTAAGCGTTTGAACGAGGAGGGCGTTGGCCATGGCGATGCAATCCCCCAGGATCTGGCTCTGCTTGTCGTAGGACATCACAAACACCCACCGAGTCGCAGGATTTGGCGATGCTGATGGAATCGTAGCAGCGTTTGTCGATGCATTTGGGCGACCAGGCGCCATCGAAGGATACCTGCAGGTGAGAATTGGGTCAGCGGGTACACGGGTACGTTACAGGTGTGCTCCCAGTGACGTGGTCACCTGAGAACCAGGGATCTCCTTGTGGAAAGCCTCTGTGGTCTCTTTGACCAGGTCTGTTAAAGCAAAGTACTCAGGTATGCCTTCGGCTACTGCTTGTTCAATGTCGATGTTGATCCCATCCATAAATTGACTTTTGGCCAAGTTGACCTTTTCGGTAATCCAGCCTGTCCTGTTTTTATTATTATGATATTATAATTAATATATAATACTATATTATTAATATAATATATTATATAATAATAACAATGTGGAGAATAAATAGATGACATTTTGTGCATCATGTTGGCCCTTGCTCATTGCAGGGGAATGGAACATTAGGTGTGTTAAGAAGCAGTTACAATGCCATCTAGCGTAAGAAGGTGGAACTACAAGCTCCATTCAACCTGAGCAAGGGCCAACAGGTTGCACAAAATGAATCTGTCACTTGAATTTCATTTGTATTTAACTAACAAAATAAAATTGTTGTCAAATATCTTAAGTAAATACTTTGTTTTGAGTGACTAACGATCACAGCAAGCATTTATTTTACCTATTGGTGTATTGGAGGAAATGAAAGCAGTTTAAAAAGGGAAGATGCGACTCATGAAATCCATAAAACAAACAGGACGTGTTCTCAAAGTAAAGATACGTTACAATAAATTACATGACATTACATGACAAATTAAACCACACTCTCGAGGCCAACCTGCCATTTTGTTTCTTAAACAACAAGCTAGTTGATGCGAATGGTGTCTGTAATACTGCCATGCTGTAACACGTCATTTATTGTCAATATTGAAAAAGTACCTCGAAAAGTATCACAAAAGTACCTCGAAGTCTTTTTGATCGCGTATCTGCTGACATAGCTCGGGTCTTTCACATGGACAAACGTCGGCCCAGCTCACCATTAATATCGACGATAAAAACATTAGTAAAGGATTAGGAGACATTTTCAATAAGGACTCCCTTGTCTAAAATACCACTAACAAATTCGGAAGAGCTCGTGCTCTTCAGTGCCCGACGAGGGACAAACCGGAAGTATTTCCTTAGCAGTAATTTTTACTTATATTAAAAAAAATCTAGGACTCACTTATGACAACTCTTAAGTTGGCTACGCTATACCTTACAATACAAGGTAATATCGACGAACAAACATTAGGTGTTTTAATCAGGACTTCCTTGTCGAACACAAAACTGAAAACCTCGCAAGAGTTCTTGTGCTACAGTGACCGGCGAGAAACAAACCGGATGTACATGTTTGTGGTATAAAGAGCACAAATACACGTAAAAACACAATTTCAGAGACGGCCTATTATCTTATAACAACATTAAAGAGTGTCTTTTGCACATTCACGCTACTTTTAATGCCTTCTCTTGTTGGAATTTGACCTCCTGTTCTTAGGTCAGTGATTCCTGTGTGTCGTGTTGGAGGCAAGAGATGACAACAAACTTGTCAGTTATATGGTTTACTCTCAGACCAGTCAGATTAGTCTTTCCCCTAACACCTGCAGAGACGTAGGCTTTACTTTACAGTTAGCTGCAAATGAGTTCAGCTAACTGTCCCTGCCCGGCTTTCATTATGCTAAGAAATCGGTAGATCTCTGGCGTATCACAGGTGCCCCCCCTCCTCTCCTCCGCCGCCATCTTCTCACCAACGCAGGCCGGGCGGGGTGGAGCGGTGGAGCCAGCCGTTATCGACAGGCCGCGGCTGCCGACGTCATGTTCTCCCGTTATCTGTTGTTAGTCAAAATTGTGGATGTGTAGGAGAGATCCGGAACTGTATGTGCCTGAAAGCGATTATGTGTCCTGTGATTTGCCCAAGGCTGCTTAGTTCGACTTGATTAAATGTAGTGGATAGTTATATGAGTGAGACACAAAAAATAGGAGACAAACATACATGAGACACAAAAAAATAGGCGACAAACACACATGAAATCCTTCACTCTATACGGATGTACACCATGTGAAGCTATAGGTATTGAGATCATTTCGGTCTGTAACGTCATAACCAAACCGCACTCCCACGAGGTGGATGCATATTCCGGCAGGCATGCAAAACTCGGCATAACACCGGTCAATGCTCCTGTTTTCGAGCGAGTGGAGTGCTTTTTTGGACGTGGCACACATGTGCCATATATGGAGAAGATTTTTACCACAAAACCTATAGGTTGCTTGAAATACATTATCACAGCGAGAGAAACACTTTTTCTCATTTTTGCTCTAACTCCACAGCAGTGCTTCTCAGCCACTTGAAACTGTTGTAGATAGAACGGGATGCGAAGCTGCGTCAGGCACACTTGGAATGAGCCTCCTGGCACCTTCCGCTGGCTCAGAATGACCCGCCGTATCATCTCTTCCTCACAATGTTTTTGAGAGTGAATAAAGTGCATTTTCGAACAATGGATGTGTGTGCCAAGCAATAAAGCACATCACACTAAATGTGTTCCATAAGTGCCAAAACGCTCTTCGGAGGCCTTCTCTGAGCGAGTGGAGTGCTTTTTTGGATGTGGCACACATGTGCCATATATGAAGAAAATTTTTACCACAAAGCCTATAGGTTGCTTGAAATACATTATCACAGCGAGACAAACACATTTTCTCATTTTAGCTGTAACTCCACAGCAGTGCTTCTCAGCCACCTGAAACTGTTTGCAGATAGAACGGGATGCGAAGCAGCGTCAGGCACACTTGGAATGAGCCTCCTGGCACCTTCCGCTGGCTCACAATGACACGCCGTATCATGCTTTGCTCACAATGTGTTTGAGAGCAAATAAAGTGCATTTTTGAACAATAGTTGTGTGTGCCAAGCAATGAAGCACATCACACTAAATGTGTTCCAAAAGTACCAAAACGCTCTTCGGAGGCCTTCTCTGAGCGAGTGGAGTGCTTTTTTGGACGTGGCACACATGTGCCGTATATGGAGAAATTTTTTACCACAAAGCCTATAGGTTGCTTGAAATACATTATCACAGCGAGTGAAACACTTTTTCTCATTTTCGCTCTAACTCCATAGCAGTGCTTCTCTGCCACGTGAAACTGTTGCAGATAGAACGGGATGCGAAGCTGCGTCAGGCACACTTGGAATGAGCCTCCTGGCACCTTCCGCTGCCTCACAATGACCCGCCGTATCATCCTTTGCTCACAATGTGTTTGAGAGCGAATAAAGTGCATTTTCAAACAATGGTTGTGTGTGCCAAGCAATAAAGCACATCACACTAAATCTGTTCCATACGTGCCAAAACGCTCTTCGGAGGCCTTCTCTGAGCGAGTGGAGTGCTTTTTTGGATGTGGCACACATGTGCCATATATGGAGAAATGTTTTTTACCACAAAGCCTATAGGTTGCTTGAAATACATTATCACAGCGAGTGAAACACTTTTTCTCATTTTCGCTCTAACTCCACAGCAGTGCTTCTCAGCCACTTGAAACTGTTGTAGATAGAACGGGATGCGAAGCTGCGTCAGGCACACTTGGAATGAGCCTCCTGGCACCTTCCGCTGGCTCAGAATGACCCGCCGTATCATCCCTTGCTCACAATGTTTTTGAGACTGAATAAAGTGCATTTTCGAACAATGGTTGTGTGTGCCAAGCAATAAAGCACATCACACTAAATGTGTTCCATAAGTGCCAAAATCCTAACCCTAACCCTTAACCTAACCCTAACTCTAACCCTAACCCCAACCCTAACCCTAACCCTAACCCTAACCCTAACCCTAACCCTAACCCTAACCCTAACCCTAATCCTGACCCTAACCCTAACCCTAACCCTTCTTCTCTGAGCTCGTGGAGTGCTTTTTTGGACGTGGCACACATGTGCCATATATGGAGAAATTTTTTTTACCACAAAGCCTATAGGTTGCTTGAAATACATTATCACAGCGAGTGAAACACTTTTTCTCATTTTCGCTCTAACTCCACAGCAGTGCTTCTCATCCACTTGAAACTGTTGTAGATAGAACGGGATGCGAAGCTGCGTCAGGCACACTTGGAATGAGCCTCCTGGCACCTTCCGCTGGCTCAGAATGACCCGCGTATCATCCCTTGCTCACAATGTTTTTGAGAGTGAATAAAGTGCATTTTCGAACAATGGTTGTGTGTGCCAAGTAATAAAGCACATCACACTAAATATGTTCCAAAAGTGCCAAAACGCTCTTCGGAGGCCTTCTCTGAGTGAGTGGAGTGCTTTTTTGGACGTGGCACACATGTGCCATATATGGAGAACATTTTTACCACAAAGCCTATAGGTTGCTTGAAATACATTATCACAGCGAGTGAAACACTTTTTCTCATTTTTGCTCTAACTCCACAACAGTGCTTCTCAGCCACTTGAAAGTGTTGTAGATAGAACGGGATGCGAAGCTGCGTCAGGCACACTTAGAATGAGCCTCCTGGCACCTTCCGCTGGCTCCAATGACACGCCGTATCATGCTTTGCTCACAATGTGTTTGAGAGCGAATAAAGTGCATTTTCGAACAATAGTTGTGTGTGCCAAGCAATAAAGCACATCACAATAATGTGTTCCATAAGTGCCAAAATCCTAACCCTAACCCTTAACCTAACCCTAACCCTAACCCTAACCCTAACCCTAACCCTTACCCTAACCCTAATCCTAACCCTAACCCTAACCATAACCCTTCTTCTCTGAGCTAGTGGAGTGCTTTTTTGGACGTGGCACACATGTGCCATATATTGAAAAAAAATTTACCACAAAGCCTATAGGTTGCTTGAAATACATTATCACAGCGAGTGAAACACTTTTTCTCATTTTTGCTCTAACTCCACAGCAGTGCTTCTCAGCCACTTGAAAGTGTTGTAGATGGAACGGGATGCAAAGCTGCGTCAGGGACACTTGGAATGAGCCTCCTGGCACCTTCCGCTGGCTCCAATGACACCCGTATGATGCTTTGCTCACAATGTGTTTGAGAGCGAATAAAGTGCATTTTCGAACAATAGTTGTGTGTGCCAAGCAATAAAGCACATCACACTAAATGTGTTCCAAAAGTGCCAAAACGCTCTTCGGAGGCCTTCTCTGAGCGAGTGGAGTGCTTTTTTGGACGTGGCACACATGTGCCATATATGGAGAAATTTTTCACCACAAAGCCTATAGGTTGCTTGAAATACATTATCACAGCGAGTGAAACACTTTTTCTCATTTTTGCTCTAACTCCACAGCAGTGCTTCTCAGCCACTTGAAAGTGTTGTAGATGGAACGGGATGCGAAGCTGCGTCAGGCACACTTGGAATGAGCCTCCTGGCACCTTCCGCTGGCTCCAATGACACCCGTATGATGCTTTGCTCACAATGTGTTTGAGAGCGAATGAAGTGCATTTTCGAACAATAGTTGTGTGTGCCAAGCAATAAAGCACATCACACTAAAAATATTACATAAGTGCCAAAACCCTTAACCTAACCCTTAACCTAACCCTTAACCTAACCCTTAACCTAACCCTTAACCTAACCGTAACCCTAACCCTAACCCTAACCCTAACCCTAACCCTAACCCTAACCCTAACCCTAACCCTAACCCTAACCCTAGCCCTTCTTCTCTGAGCGAGTAAAGTGCTTTTTTGGACATGGCACACATGTGCCATATATGGAGAAAATTTTTACCACAAAGCCTATAGGTTGCTTGAAATGCTTTATCACAGCGAGAGAAACACATTTTGTCATTTTAGCTGTAACTCCACAGCAATGCTTCTCAGCCACCTGAAACTGTTGCAGATAGAACGGGATGCGAAGCTGCGTCAGGCACACTTGGAATGAGCCTCCTGGCACCTTCCGCTGGCCCAATATGACACGCCGAATCATGCTTTGCGCACAATGTGTTTGAGAGCGAATAAAGTGCATTTTCGAACAATGGATGTGTGTGCCAAGCAATAAAGCACATCACACTAAATGTGTTCCATAAGTGCCAAAACGCGCTTCGGAGGCCTTCTCTGAGCGAGTGGAGTGCTTTTTTGGACGTGGCACACATGTGCCATATATGGAGAAAAATTTTACCACAAAGCCTATAGGTTGCTTGAAATACATTATCACAGCGAGAGAAACACATTTTCTCATTTTAGCTGTAACTCCACAGCAATGCTTCTCAGCCACCTGAAACTGTTGCAGATAGAACGGGATGCGAAGCTGCGTCAGGCACACTTGGAATGAACCTCCTGGCACCTTCCACTGCCTCACAATGACATGCCGTATTATGCTTTGCTCAAAATGTGTTTGAGAGCGAATAAAGTGCATTTTCGAACAATGGTTGTGTGTGCCAAGCAATAAAGCACATCTCACTAATTGTGTTCCTTAAGTGCCAAAACCCTAACCCTAACCCTTAACCTAACCCTAACCCTAACCCTAACCCTAACCTTAACCCTAACCCTAACCCTAACCCTAACCTAACCCTAACCCTAACCCTAGCCCTAACCCTAACCCTAACCCTAACCCTAACCCTAACCCTAACCTAACCCTAACCCTAACCCTAGCCCTTCTTCTCTGAGCGAATAAAGTGCATTTTCGAACAATGGATGTGTGTGCCAAGCAATAAAGCACATCACACTAAATGTGTTCCATAAGTGCCAAAACGCGCTTCGGAGGCCTTCTCTGAGTGAGTGGAGTGCTTTTTTTGACGAGGCACACATGTGCCATATATGGAGAAAAATTTTACCACAAAGCCTATAGGTTGCTTGAAATACATTATCACAGCGAGAGAAACACATTTTCTCATTTTAGCTGTAACTCCACAGCAATGCTTCTCAGCCACCTGAAACTGTTGCAGATAGAACGGGATGCGAAGCTGCGTCAGGCACACTTGGAATGAGCCTCCTGGCACCTTCCGCTGCCTCACAATGACACGCCGTATTATGCTTTGCTCAAAATGTGTTTGAGAGCAAATAAAGTGCATTTTCGAACAATGGTTGTGTGTGCCAAGCAATAAAGCACATCACACTAAATGTGTTCATTAAGTGCCAAAACCCTAACCCTAACCCTTAACCTAACCCTAACCCTAACCCTAACCCTAACCCTAACCCTAACCCTAACCCTAACCCTAGCCCTTCTTCTCTGAGCGAGTAAAGTGCTTTTTTGGACATGGCACACATGTGCCATATATGGAGAAAATTTTTACCACAAAGCCTATAGGTTGCTTAAAATGCTTTATCACAGCGAGAGAAACACATTTTCTCATTTTATCTGTAACTCCACAGCAATGCTTCTCAGCTACCTGAAACTGTTGCAGATACAACGGGATGCGAAGTTGCGTCAGGCACACTTGGAATGAGCCTCCTGGCAACTTCCGCTGCCTCACAATGACATGGCGTATTATGCTTTGCTCAAAATGTGTTTGAGAGCGAATAAAGTGCATTTTCGAACAATGGATGTGTGTGCCAAGCAATAAAGCACATCACACTAAATGTGTTCCATAAGTGCCAAAACGCGATTCGGAGGCCTTCTCTGAGCGAGTAAAGTGCTTTTTTGGACGTGGCACACATGTGCCATATATGCAGAAAAATTTTACCACAAAGCCTATAGGTTGCTTGAAATACATTATCACAGCGAGAGAAACATATTTTCTCATTTTAGTTGTAACTCCACAGCAGTGCTTTTCAGCAACCTGAAACTGTTGCAGATGGAAGGGGATGCGAAGCTGCGTCAGTTACACTTGGAATGAGCCTCCTGGCACCTTCCGCTGGCTCACAATGACAACGCCGTATCATGCTTTGCTCACAATGTGTTTGAGAGCAAATAAAGTGCATTTTCGAACAATAGTTGTGTGTGCCAAGCAATAAAGCACATCACATTAAATGTGTTCCAAAAGTACCAAAACGCTCTTCGGAGGCCTTCTCTGAGCGAGTGGAGTGCTTTTTTGGACGTGGCACACATGTGCCATATATGGAGAAATTTTTTACCACAAAGCCTATAGGTTGCTTGAAATACATTATCACAGCGAGTGAAACACTTTTTCTCATTTTCGCTCTAACTCCATAGCAGTGCTTCTCTGCCACATGAAACTGTTGCAGATAGAACGGGATGCGAAGCTGCGTCAGGCACACTTGGAATGAGCCTCCTGGCACCTTCCGCTGCCTCACAATGACCCGTCGTATCATCCTTTGCTCACAATGTGTTTGAGAGCGAATAAAGTGCATTTTCAAACAATGGTTGTGTGTGCCAAGCAATAAAGCACATCACACTAAATGTGTTCCATAAGTGCCAAAATCCTAACCCTAACCCCAACCCTAACCCTAACCCTAACCCCAACCCTAACCCTAACCCTAACCCTAACCCTAACCCTAACCCTAACCCTAACCCTAATCCTGACCCTAACCCTAACCCTAACCCTAACCCTAACCCTAACCCTAACCCTAATCCTAACCCTAACCCTAACCCTTCTTCTCTGAGCTAGTGGAGTGCTTTCTTGGACGTGGCACACATGTGCCATATATGGAGAAATTTTTTTTACCACAAAGCCTATAGGTTGCTTGAAATACATTATCACAGCGAGTGAAACACTTTTTCTCACTTTTGCTCTAACTCCACAGCAGTGCTTCTCAGCCACCTGCAACTGTTGCAGATGGAACGGGATGCGAAGCTGTGTCAGGCAACTTGGAATGAGCCTCCTGGCACCTTCCGCTGGCTCCAATGACACGCCGTATCATGCTTTGCTCACAATGTGTTTGAGAGCGAATAAAGTGCATTTTCGAACAATAGTTGTGTGTGCCAAGCAATAAAGCACGTCACACTAAATGTGTTCGAAAAGTACCAAAACGCTCTTCGAAGGCCTTCTCTGAGCGAGTGGAGTGCTTTTTTGGACGTCCTAACCCTAACCCTAACCCTAATTCTTTTTTTTTTTCCCATGTATGTTTATTGGGTTTTTCTCTTTTTTATAACACACATATACAAAATACAAACTCAGAACACAAAACATAATATACAAACATAACATCAATACAACAAAGCAGGTTGCCAGCCCACCCACCCCCTATCCCCATTGAGGACCCATATAAAACCTCACTTGAATTTTGAAGTTCATGTTACATTCATCATTGAGCTTGATTTGTATTTACCAGATATTGAACAAAAGGTTGCCACGATGTTTCAAAATGTTGAAGTCTGTCTTTCAAGATATATTTTATTCTTTCCAGATGGAGTGTGTTCGTCAACTCCTCTAGCCACATCTTAGTTGATGGTACACTTACACTTTTCCACAGCATTAAAATCATTTTTTTCGCTATAATGAGACCATATGAAATGAAACATTGTTGTGCTTCATTTAGCATTTGGAAGGATTCAGAAACCCCAAGGATGATGAGCAGAGGCTCTGGCTTTAACACAATCCCCCAAACCTTGGACATTATATCAAAAACACCAGACCAAAAAGAGTATATTCTGGGGCAGAGTGCATAACTATGAAGATGAGTTGCCTTCGAAGATCTGCACCTGTCACAGATAGGCGAGACATCTGGGTATATATTATGTAGTTTTACCTTTGAGAAATGGAGCATGTATATAATTTTAAATTGAATAAGGCAATGTCTGGCACTATGCGAGCATGTATTAATTTTTTCAAGTGCACTATCCCAGAGATCATCTGTAATCGATTCGCCAAGTTCTTTCTCCCATTTATGATTATGTATATGAGCTGGCGAGGGAGTCATTGACAGGAGGGCTTTGTAGATGCGTGTTATCAGTTTTGGTTCGTCTATTGTCAATTTCAGGCAATCATTTATTAATGTTTTTGACTCATTCCGAAAGTCCTCCATATGTTTACGTATATAATCCCTAATTTGCAGATATTGAAAGAAAGAATTATTTTCCAATCCAAATTTATGCTGTAGTTGAGAGAATGAGGGAAAGACACCGTGTATATATAGATCTCCAACACATTTTATACCTTTCTGACTCCATTTGGCAAAACTTCCTCCCAGACCAGATGGGGCAAAAGTGGGATTTCTATCTATGGGTAGGGCAGGGGATATAGAATTGAGGTTATAACTGGCTTTAATTTGTTTCCAAATGCGAATCATGCTGTGGATAAGAGGGTTATTGTTGTATAATGATCTACTAATCGGGGTTGGTGCTAATAGAATTGCGGCTAGTGAATGTGGATGGCAGTCTCCCTGTTCCATCATTAGCCAATTGGGTGGGAACTCTGTGGTGTTTAGACAAACAATAAAATTCTTGAGTGCTGAGGCCCAGTAATAAAACAGAAAATTTGAGAGAGCCAATCCTCCTTCAGATTTTAGTCTGTAGAGATATTTCCTACCGATTCTAGGGGATTTATGTCCCCACAAAAAGGGTGTAATTATGGAGTCTAATTGTTTAAAAAAAGATTTTTTATGGAATATTGGAATGTTTTGGAACAGGTATAGTATTTGTGGGAGAAAGACCATCTTGATTGCATTTATTCTTCCGATCATTGAAATTGGAAGTGCATCCCAAAAGAGCAATCTAGAGCGCAGACTCTCAATTAAGGGCAGAAAGTTCTCTTGGAAGAGAGAGGTGTGTTCTCTTGTCACCTCTATCCCCAAGTAGGTGAATTTATCTAGGGAGATTTTGAATGGAAGATTAAACAGGGACGTCAGAACATCTGTACGAGCCGGCATTAAAACACTTTTTGTCCAGTTGATCCGATATCCTACAAAAGTACCAAACAGATTAATTTTATCTAGGAGTATTGGAATAGATTCCTGAGGATGAGTTAAGTAAAGAAGGATATTGTCCGCATATAGTGATATTTTACTAGTTGTTTCTTTAACTGTGTATCCATGTATCCGAGCATCAAGCCTAATGCTTTGCGCTAGTGGTTCAATAGCAAGGGCGAAGATTAGGGGGGAGAGGGGGCAACCCTGTCTCGTCCCCCTATGCAACTTAAATGGGGAGGATAATGTTTTATTAGTTAGGATTTGAGCTGTAGGACTTTTATAAATCAGATTAATCCGTGATAAGAATCTATCTCCGAGATTAAATCTCTTGAGAACTTCAAATAAATATTGCCATTCAATCTGGTCAAAAGCCTTTTCGGCATCTAGCAAAATGATGACTAGGTCAGTGTGTGGTAGTCTCTCTGTATAAAGAATATTAAACAGGCGTCTCAAATTGAAAGTGGAGTGTCTGTTTGGTATGAAACCCGTTTGGTCTGGGTGGATTAGCCTCCCCAACAGGGGGCCTAGTCTGTTTGCTAGTAGTTTGGCAAATAACTTCCCGTCCACATTTAAGAGTGAAATAGGGCGATAAGCACCAACCTCATGAGGCTCTTTTCCCTTTTTATGAATTACGGTGTTACAGCTTCAGTTTGTGTTGGAGGCAAAACTCCGCTTTCCTGAGCATGTTGGAATACTTTTAATAAGTAGGGGGACAGCTTTTCCTTATATGTTTTATATAATTCTCCAGGGAGGCCATCATGACCTGGTGTTTTATTACCATAACCCTAACCCTAATTCTAATCCTAATCCTAACCCTAACCCTAACCCTAACCCTAACCCTAACCCTAACCCTAACCCTAACCCTAACCCTAACCCTAACCCTAACCCTAACCCTAACCCTAACCCTAACCCTAACCCTAACCCTAACCCTAACCCTTCTTCTCTGAGCTAGTGGAGTGCTTTTTTGGACGTGGCACACATGTGCCATATATGGAAAAATTTTTTACCACAAAGCCTATAGGTTGCTTGAAATACATTATCACAGCGAGTGAAACACTTTTTCTCATTTTTGCTCTAACTCCACAGCAGTGCTTCTCAGCCACTTGAAAGTGTTGTAGATAGAACGGGATGCGAAGCTGCGTCAGGCTCACTTGGAATGAGCCTCCTGGCACCTTCCGCTGGCTCAGAATGACCCGCGTATCATCCCTTGCTCACAATGTTTTTGAGAGTGAATAAAGTGCATTTTCGAACAATGGTTGTGTGTGCCAAGCAATAAAGCACATCACACTAAATGTGTTCCAAAAGTGCCAAAACGCTCTTCGGAGGCCTTCTCTGAGCGAGTGGAGTGCTTTTTTGAACGTGGCACACATGTGCCATATATGGAGAAAATTTTTACCACAAAGCCTATAGGTTGCTTGAAATACATTATCACAGCGAGTGAAACACTTTTTCTCATCTTTGCTCTAACTCCACAGCAGTGCTTCTCAGCCACCTGCAACTGTTGCAGATGGAACGGGATGCGAAGCTGTGTCAAGCACATTCGGAATGAGCCTCCTGGCACCTTCCGCTGGCTCCAATGACACGCCGTATCATGCTTTGCTCACAATGTGTTTGAGAGCGAATAAAGTGCATTTTCGAACAATAATTGTGTGTGCCAAGCAATAAAGCACATCACAATAATGTGTTCCATAAGTGCCAAAATTCTAACCCTAACCCTTAACCTAACCCTAACCCTAACCCTAACCCTAACCCTAACCCTAACCCTAACCCTAACCCTAACCCTAACCCTAACCCTAACCCTTCTTCTCTGAGCTAGTGGAGTGCTTTTTTGGACGTGGCACACATGTGCCATAAATGGAGAAATTTTTTACCACAAAGCCTATAGGTTGCTTGAAATACATTATCACAGCGAGTGAAACACTTTTTCTCATTTTCCCTCTAACTCCACAGCAGTGCTTCTCAACCACTTGAAACTGTTGTAGATAGAACGGGATGCGAAGCTGCGTCAGGCACACTTGGAAGGAGCCTCCTGGCACCTTCCGCTGGCTCAGAATGACCCGCCGTATTATCCCTTGCTCACAATGTTTTTGAGCGTGAATAAAGTGCATTTTCGAACAATGGTTGTTTGTGCCAAGCAATAAAGCACATCACACTAAATGTGTTCCAAAAGTACCAAAACGCTCTTCGGAGGCCTTCTCTGAGCGAGTGGAGTGCTTTTTTGAACATGGCACACATGTGCCATATATGGAGAAATTTTTTACCACAAAGCCTATGGTTGCTTGAAATACATTATCACAGCGAGACAAACACATTTTCTCATTTTAGCTGTAACTCCACAGCAGTGCTTCTCAGCCACCTGAAACTGTTGCAGATGGAACGGGATGCGAAGCTGCGTCGGGCACACTTGGAATGAGCCTCCTGGCACCTTCCGCTGGCTAAGAATGACCCGCGTATCATCCCTTGCTCACAATGTTTTTGAGAGTGAATAAAGTGCATTTTCGAACAATGGTTGTGTGTGCCAAGCAATAAAGCACATCACACTGAATGTGTTCCAAAAGTACCAAAACGCTCTTCGGAGGCCTTCTGTGAGCGAGTGGAGTGCTTTTTTGGACGTGGCACACATGTGCCATATATGGAGAAAATTTTTACCACAAAGCCTATAGGTTGCTTGAAATCTATTGTCACAGCGAGTGAAACACTTTTTCTCATTTTTGCTCTAACTCCACAGCAGTGCTTCTCAGCCACTTGAAAGTGTTGTAGATAGAACGGGATGCGAAGCTGCGTCAGGCACACTTCGAATGAGCCTCCTGGCACCTTCCGCTGGCTCAGAATGACCCGCGTATCATCCCTTGCTCACAATGTTTTTGAGAGTGAATAAAGTGCATTTTCGAACAATGGTTGTGTGTGCCAAGCAATAAAGCACATCACACTAAATGTGTTCCAAAAGTGGCAAAACGCTCTTCGGAGGCCTTCTCTGAGCGAGTGGAGTGCTTTTTGGACGTGGCACACATGTGCCATATATGGAGAAAATTTTTACCACAAAGCCTATAGGTTGCTTGAAATACATTATCACAGCGAGTGAAACACTTTTTCTCATTTTTGCTCTAACTCCACAGCAGTGCGTCTCAGCCACGTGAAAGTGTTGTAGATACAACGGGATGCGAAGCTGCGTCAGGCACACTTGGAATGAGCCTCTTGGCACCTTCCGCTGGCTCCAATGACACGCCGTATCATGCTTTGCTCACAATCTGTTTGAGAGCGAATAAAGTGAATTTTCGAACAATGGTTGTGTGTGCCAAGCAATAAAGCACATCACACTAAATGTGTTCCAAAAGTGCCAAAACGCTCTTCGGAGAACTTCTCTGAGCGAGTGGAGTGCTTTTTTGGACGTGGCACACATGTGCCATATATGGAGAAAATTTTTACCACAAAGCCTATAGGTTGCTTGAAATACATTATCACAGCGAGTGAAACACTTTTTCTCATTTTTGCTCTAACTCCACAGCAGTGCTTATCAGCCACTTGAAAGTGTTGTAGATGGAACGGGATGCGAAGCTGCGTCAGGCACACTTGGAATGAGCCTCCTGGCACCTTCCGCTGGCTCAGAATGACCCGTGTATCATCCCTTGCTCACAATGTGTTTGAGAGCGAAAAAAGTGCATTTTCGAACAATAGTTGTGTGTGCCAAGCAATAAAGCACATCACACTAAATGTGTTACATAAGTGCCAAAATCCTAACCCTAACCCTTAACCTAACCCTAACCCTAACCCTAACCCTAACCCTAACCCTAACCCTAACCCTAACCCTAACCCTAACCCTAACCCTAACCCTAACCCTAACCCTAACCCTAACCCTAACCCTAACCCTAACCCTAACCCTAACCCTTCTTCTCTGAGCTAGTGGAGTGCTTTTTTGGACGTGGCACACATGTGCCATATATGGAGAAAATTTTTACCACAAAGCCTATAGGTTGCTTGAAATGCTTTATCACAGCGAGTGAAACACTTTTTCTCATTTTTGCTCTAACTCCACAGCAGTGCTTCTCAGCCACGTGAAAGTGTTGTAGATACAACGGGATGCGAAGCTGCGTCAGGCACACTTGGAATGAGCCTCCTGGCACCTTCCGCTGGCCCAATATGACACGCCGAATCATGCTTTGCGCACAATGTGTTTGAGAGCGAATAAAGTGCATTTTCAAACAATGGATGTGTGTGCCAAGCAATAAAGCACATCACACTAAATGTGTTCCATAAGTGCCAAAATGCGCTTCGGAGGCCTTCTCTGAGCGAGTGGAGTGCTTTTTTGGACGTGGCACACATGTGCCATATATGGAGAAAAATTTTACCACAAAGCCTATACGTTGCTTGAAATACATTATCACAGTGAGAGAAACACATTTTCTCATTTTAGCTGTAACTCCACAGCAATGCTTCTCAGCCACCTGAAAGTGTTGCAGATAGAACGGGATGCGAGGCTGCGTCAGGCACACTTCGAATGAGCCTCCTGGCACCTTCCGCTGCCTCACAATGACATGCTGTATTATGCTTTGCTCAAAATGTGTTTGAGAGCGAATAAAGTGCATTTTCGAACAATGGATGTGTGTGCCAAGCAATAAAGCACATCACACTAAATGTGTTCCATAAGTGCCAAAACGCGCTTCGGAGGCCTTCTCTGAGCGAGTGGAGTGCTTTTTTGGACGTGGCACACATGTGCCATATATGGAGAAAAATGTTACCACAAAGCCTATACGTTGCTTGAAATACGTTATCACAGTGAGGGATATACATTTTCTCATTTTAGCTGTAACTCCACAGCAATGCTTCTTAGCCACCTGAAACTCTTGCAGAACGGGATGCGATGCTGCGTCAGGCACACTTGGAATGAACCTCCTGGCACCTTCCGCTGCCTCACAATGACATGCCGTATTATGCTTTGCTCAAAATGTGTGTGAGAGCGAATAAAGTGCATTTTCGAACAATGGTTGTGTGTGCCAAGCAATAAAGCACATCTCACTAAATGTGTTCCATAAGTGCCAAAACCCTAACCCTAATCCTTAACCTAACCCAAACCCTAAACCTAACCCTAACCCTAACCCTAACCCTAACCCTAACACTAACCCTAACCCTAACCCTAACCATAGCCCTTCTTCTCTGAGCGAGTAAAGTGCTTTTTTGGACATGGCACACATGTGCCAAATATGGAGAAAATTTTTACCACAAAGCCTATAGGTTGCTTGAAATGCTTTATCACAGCGAGAGAAACACATTTTCTCATTTTAGCTATAACTCTACAGCAATGCTTCTCAGCCACCTGAAAGTGTTGCATATAGAACGAGATGCGAGGCTGCGTTAGGCACACTTGGAATGAGCCTCCTGGCACCTTCCGCTGCCTCACAATGACATGCCGTATTATGCTTTGCTCAAAATGTGTTTGAGAGCAAATAAAGTGCATTTTCGAACAATGGATGTGTGTGCCAAGCAATAAAGCACATCACACTAAATGTGTTCCATAAGTGCCAAAACGCGCTTCGGAGGCCTTCTCTGAGCGAGTGGAGTGCTTTTTTGGACGTGGCACACATGTGCCATATATGGAGAAAAATTTTACCACAAAGCCTATAGGTTGCTTGAAATACATTATCACAGCGAGAGAAACACATTTTCTCATTTTAGCTGTAACTCCACAGCAATGCTTCTCAGCCACCTGAAACTGTTGCAGATAGAACGGGATGCGAAGGTGCGTCAGGCACACTTAGAATGAGCCTCCTGGCACCTTCCACTGGCCCACAATGACACGCCGAATCATGCTTTGCGCACAATGTGTTTGAGAGCGAATAAAGTGCATTTTCGAACAATGGATGTGTGTGCCAAGCAATAAAGCACATCACACTAAATGTGTTCCATAAGTGCCAAAACGCGCTTCGGAGGCCTTCTCTGAGCGAGTGGAGTGCTTTTTTGGACGTGGCACACATGTGCCATATATGGAGAAAAATTTTACCACAAAGACTCTAGGTTGCTTGAAATACATTATCACAGCGAGAGAAACACATTTTCCCATTTTAGCTGTAACTCCACAGCAGTGCTTCTCAGCCACCTGAAACTGTTGCAGATAGAACGGGATGCGAAGCTGCGTCAGGCACACTTACAATGAGCCTCCTGGCACCTCCACTGGCCCACAATGACACGCCGAATCATGCTTTGCGCACAATGTGTTTGAGAGCGAATAAAGTGCATTTTCGAACAATGGATGTGTGTGCCAAGCAATAAAGCACATCACACTAAATGTGTTCCATAAGTGCCAAAACGCGCTTCGGAGGCCTTCTCTGAGCGAGTGGAATGCTTTTTTGGACGTGGCACACATGTGCCATATATGGAGAAAAATGTTACCACAAAGCCTATACGTTGCTTGAAATACATTATCACAGTGAGGGAAATACATTTTCTCATTTTAGCTGTAACTCCACACCAATGCTTCTTAGCCACCTGAAACTCTTGCAGATAGAACGGGATGCGATGCTGCGTCAGGCACACTTGGAATGAACCTCCTGGCACCTTCCGCTGCCTCACAATGACATGCCGTATTATGCTTTGCTCAAAATGTGTGTGAGAGCGAATAAAGTGCATTTTCGTACAATGGTTGTGTGTGCCAAGCAATAAAGCATATCTCACTAAATGTGTTCCTTAAGTGCCAAAACCCTAACCCTAATCCTTAACCTAACCCAAACCCTAAACCTAACCCTAACCCTAACCATAACCCTAACCCTAACCTAACCCTAACCTAACCCTAACCCGAGCCCTTCTTCTCTGAGCGAGTAAAGTGCTTTTTTGGACATGGCACACATGTGCCATATATGGCGAAAAATTTTACCACAAAGCCTATAGGCTGCTTGAAATACATTATCACAGCGAGAGAAACACATATTCTCATTTCAGCTGTAACTCCACAGCAATGCTTCTCAGCCACCTGAAACTGTTGCAGATAGAACGGGATTGCGAGGCTGCGTCAGGCACACTTAGAATGAGCCTCCTGGCACCTTCCACTGGCCCACAATGACACGTCGAATCATGCTTTGCGCACAATGTGTTTGAGAGCGAATAAAGTGCATTTTCGAACAATGGATGTGTGTGCCAAGCAATAAAGCACATCACACTAAATGTGTTCCATAAGTGCCAAAACGCGCTTCGGAGACCTTCTCTGAGCGAGTGGAGTGCTTTTTTGGACGTGGCACACATGTGCCATATATGGAGAAAAATGTTATCACAAAGCCTATATACGTTGCTTGAAATACATTATCACAGTGAGGGAAATACATTTTCTCATTTTAGCTGTAACTCCACAGCAATGCTTCTTAGCCACCTGAAACTCTTGCAGATAGAACGGGATGCGATGCTGCGTCAGGCACACTTAGAATGAGCCTCCTGGCACCTTCCACTGGCCCACAATGACACGCCGAATCATACTTTGCGCACAATGTGTTTGAGAGCGAATAAGGTGCATTTTCGAACAATGGATGTGTGTGCCAAGCAATAAAGCACATCACACTAAATGTGTTACATAAGTGCCAAAACGCGCTTCGGAGGCCTTCTCTGAGCGAGTGGAGTGCTTTTTTGGACGTGGCACACATGTGCCATATATGGAGAAAAATTTTACCACAAAGCCTATAGGTTGCTTGAAATACATTATCACAGCGAGAGAAACACATTTTCTCATTTTAGCTGTAACTCCACAGCAATGCTTCTCAGCCACCTGAAACTGTTGCAGATAGAACGGGATGCGAAGCTGCATCTGGCACACTTAGAATGAGCCTCCTGGCACCTTCCACTGGCCCACAATGACACGCCGAATCATGCTTTGCGCACAATGTGTTTGAGAGCGAATAAAGTGCATTTTCGAACAATGGATGTGTGTGCCAAGCAATAAAGCACATCTCACTAAATGTGTTCCTTAAGTGCCAAAACCCTAACCCTAATCCTTAACCTAACCCAAACCCTAAACCTAACCCTAACCCTAACCCTAACCCTAACCCTAACCCTAACCCTAACCCTAACCCTAACCCTAACCCTAACCCTAACCCTAACCCTAACCCTAACCCTAACCCTAACCCTAACCCTAACCCTAACCTAACCCTAACGCGAGCCCTTCTTCTCTGAGCGAGTAAAGTGCTTTTTTTGGACATGGCACACATGTGCCATATATGGAGAAAATTTTTACCACAAAGCCTATAGGTTGCTTGAAATGCTTTATCACAGCGAGAGAAACACATTTTCTCCTTTTAGCTGTAACTCCACAGCAATGCTTCTCAGCCACCTGAAAGTGTTGCAGATAGAACGGGATTGCGAGGCTGCGTCAGGCACACTTGGAATGAGCCTCCTGGCACCTTCCGCTGCCTCACAATGACATGCCGTATTATGCTTTGCTCAAATAGTGTTTGAGAGCAAATAAAGTGCATTTTCGAACAATGGATGTGTGTGCCAAGCAATAAAGCACATCACACTAAATGTGTTCCATAAGTGCCAAAACGCGCTTCGGAGGCCTTCTCTGAGCGAGTGGAGTGCTTTTTTGGACGTGGCACACATGTGCCATATATGGAGAAAAATTTTACCACAAAGCCTATAGGTTGCTTGAAATACATTATCACAGCGAGAGAAACACATTTTCTCATTTTAGCTGTAACTCCACAGCAATGCTTTTCAGCCACCTGAAACTGTTGCAGATAGAACGGGATGCGAAGCTGCATCTGGCACACTTAGAATGAGCCTCCTGGCACCTTCCGCTGGCCCACAATGACACGCCGAATCATGCTTTGCGCACAATGTGTTTGAGAGCGAATAAAGTGCATTTTCGAACAATGGATGTGTGTGCCAAGCAATAAAGCACATCACACTAAATGTGTTCCATAAGTGCCAAAACGCGCTTCGGAGGCCTTCTCTGACCGAGTGGAGTGCTTTTTTGGACGTGGCACACATGTGCCATATATGGAGAAACATTTTACCACAAATACTCTAGGTTGCTTGAAATACATTATCTCAGCGAGAGAAACACATTTTCTCATTTTAGCTGTAACTCCACAGCAATGCTTCTCAGCCACCTGAAAGTGTTGCAGATAGAACGGGATTGCGAGGCTGCGTCAGGCACACTTGGAATGAGCCTCCTGGCACCTTCCGCTGCCTCACAATGACATGCCGTATTATGCTTTGCTCAAAATGTGTTTGAGAGCAAATAAAGTGCATTTTCGAACAATGGATGTGTGTGCCAAGCAATAAAGCACATCACACTAAATGTGTTCCATAAGTGCCAAAACGCGCTTCGGAGGCCTTCTCTGAGCGAGTGGAGTGCTTTTTTGGACGTGGCACACATGTGCCATATATGGAGAAAAATTTTACCACAAAGCCTATAGGTTGCTTGAAATACATTATCACAGCGAGAGAAACACATTTTCTCATTTTAGCTGTAACTCCACAGCAGTGCTTTTCAGCAACCTGAAACTGTTGCAGATAGAACGGGATGCGAAGCTGCGTCAGGCACACTTAGAATGAGCCTCCTGGCACCTTCCGCTGGCCCACAATGACACGCCGAATCATGCTTTGCGCACAATGTGTTTGAGAGCGAATAAGGTGCATTTTCGAACAATGGATGTGTGTGCCAAGCAATAAAGCACATCACACTAAATGTGTTCCATAAGTGCCAAAACGCGCTTCGGAGGCCTTCTCTGACCGAGTGGAGTGCTTTTTTGGACGTGGCACACATGTGCCATATATGGAGAAACATTTTACCACAAAGCCTCTAGGTTGCTTGAAATACATTATCTCAGCGAGAGAAACACATTTTCTCATTTTAGCTGTAACTCCACAGCAATGCTTCTCAGCCAACTGAAACTGTTGCAGATAGAACGGGATGCGAAGCTGCGTCAGGCACACTTAGAATGAGCCTCCTGGCACCTTCCGCTGGCCCACAATGACACGCCGAATCATGCTTTGCGCACAATGTGTTTGAGAGCGAATAAGGTGCATTTTCGAACAATGGATGTGTGTGCCAAGCAATAAAGCACATCACACTAAATGTGTTCCATAAGTGCCAAAACGCTCTTCGGAGGCCTTCTCTGAGCGAGTGGAGTGCTTTTTTGGACGTGGCACACATGTGCCATATATGGAGAAAAATTTTACCACAAAGCCTATAGGTTGCTTGAAATGCTTTATCACAGCGAGAGAAACACATTTTCTCCTTTTAGCTGTAACTCCACAGCAATGCTTCTCAGCCACCTGAAAGTGTTGCAGATAGAACGGGATTGCGAGGCTGCGTCAGGCACACTTGGAATGAGCCTCCTGGCACCTTCCGCTGCCTCACAATGACATGCCGTATTATGCTTTGCTCAAAATGTGTTTGAGAGCAAATAAAGTGCATTTTCGAACAATGGATGTGTGTGCCAAGCAATAAAGCACATCACACTAAATGTGTTCCATAAGTGCCAAAACGCGCTTCGGAGGCCTTCTCTGAGCGAGTGGAGTGCTTTTTTGGACGTGGCACACATGTGCCATATATGGAGAAAAATTTTACCACAAAGCCTATAGGTTGCTTGAAATACATTATCACAGCGAGAGAAACACATTTTCTCATTTTAGCTGTAACTCCACAGCAATGCTTCTCAGCCACCTGAAACTGTTGCAGATAGAACGGGATGCGAAGCTGCATCTGGCACACTTAGAATGAGCCTCCTGGCACATTCCACTGGCCCACAATGACACGCCGAATCATGCTTTGCGCACAATGTGTTTGAGAGCGAATAAAGTGCATTTTCGAACAATGGATGTGTGTGCCAAGCAATAAAGCACAACACACTAAATGTGTTCCATAAGTGCCAAAACGCGCTTCGGAGATCTTCTCTGAGCGAGTGGAGTGCTTTTTTGGACGTGGCACACATGTGCCATATATGGAGAAAAATTTTACCACAAAGCCTATAGGCTGCTTGAAATACATTATCACAGCGAGAGAACCACATTTTCTCATTTTAGCTGTAACTCCACAGCAGTGCTTTTCAGCCACCTGAAACTCTTGCAGATAGAACGGGAGGCGATGCTGCGTCAGGCACACTTGGAATGAACCTCCTGGAACCTTCCGCTGCCTCACAATGACATGCCGTATTATGCTTTGCTCAAAATGTGTTTGAGAGCAAATAAAGTGCATTTTCGAACAATGGATGTGTGTGCCAAGCAATAAAGCACATCACACTAAATGTGTTCCATAAGTGCCAAAACGCGCTTCGGAGGCCTTCTCTGAGCGAGTGGAGTGCTTTTTTGGACGTGGCACACATGTGCCATATATGGAGAAAAATTTTACCACAAAGCCTATAGGTTGCTTGAAATACATTATCACAGCGAGAGAAACACATTTTCTCATTTTAGCTGTAACTCCACAGCAATGCTTCTCAGCCACCTGAAACTGTTGCAGATAGAACGGGATGCGAAGCTGCATCTGGCACACTTAGAATGAGCCTCCTGGCACCTTCCGCTGGCCCACAATGACACGCCGAATCATGCTTTGCGCACAATGTGTTTGAGAGCGAATAAGGTGCATTTTCGAACAATGGATGTGTGTGCCAAGCAATAAAGCACATCACACTAAATGTGTTCCATAAGTGCCAAAACGCGCTCCGGAGGCCTTCTCTGACCGAGTGGAGTGCTTTTTTGGACGTGGCACACATGTGCCATATATGGAGAAACATTTTACCACAAAGACTCTAGGTTGCTTGAAATACATTATCTCAGCGAGAGAAACACATTTTCTCATTTTAGCTGTAACTCCACAGCAATGCTTCTCAGCCAACTGAAACTGTTGCAGATAGAACGGGATGCGAAGCTGCGTCAGGCACACTTAGAATGAGCCTCCTGGCACCTTCTACTGGCCCACAATGACAAGCCGAATCATGCTTTGCGCACAATGTGTTTGAGAGCGAATAAAGTGCATTTTCGAACAATGGATGTGTGTGCTAGGCAATAAAGCACATCACACTAAATGTGTTCCATAAGTGCCAAAACGCACTTCGGAGGCCTTCTCTGAGCGAGTGGAGTGCTTTTTTGGACGTGGCACACATGTGCCATATATGGAGAAAAATTTTACCACAAAGACTTTAGGTTGCTTGAAATACATTATCACAGCGAGAGAAACACATTTTCTCATTTTAGCTGTAACTCCACAGCAATACTTCTCAGCCACCTGAAACTGTCGCAGATAGAACGGGATGCGAAGCTGCGTCAGGCACACTTGGAATGAACCTCCTGGAACCTTCCTCTGCCTCACAATGACATGCCGTATTATGCTTTGCTCAAAATGCGTGTGAGAGCGAATAAAGTGCATTTTGGAACAATGGTTGTGTGTGCCAAGCAATAAAGAACATCTAACTAAATGTGTTCCTTAAGTGCCAAAACCCTAACCCTAATCCTTAACCTAACCCAAACCCTAAACCTAACCCTAGCCCTAACCCTAACCCTAACCCTAACCCTAACACTAGCCCTAACCCTAACCATAACCCTAACCATAACCCTAACCCTAACCTAACCCTAACCCTAACCCGAGCCCTTCTTCTCTGAGCGAGTAAAGTGCTTTTTTGGACGTGTCACACATGTGCCATATATGCAGAAAAATTTTACCACAAAGCCTATAGGTTGCTTGAAATACATTATCACAGCGAGAGAAACACATTTTCTCATTTTAGCTGTAACTCCACAGCACTGCTTCTCAGCCACCTGAAACTGTTGCAGATAGAACGGGATGCGAAGCTGCGTCAGGCACACTTAGAATGAGCCTCCTGGCACCTTCTACTGGCCCACAATGACAAGCCGAATCATGCTTTGCGCACAATGTGTTTGAGAGCGAATAAAGTGCATTTTCGAACAATGGATGTGTGTGCTAGGCAATAAAGCACATCACACTAAATGTGTTCCATAAGTGCCAAAACCCTAACCCTAATCCTTAACCTAACCCAAACCCTAAACCTAACCCTAGCCCTAACCCTAACCCTAACCCTAACCCTAACCCTAACCCTAACCCTAACCCTAACCCTAACCCTAACCCTAACCCTAACCCTAACCCTAACCCTAACACTAGCCCTAACCCTAACCCTAACCCTAACCCTAACCCTAACCCTAACCCTAACCATAACCCTAACCCTAACCTAACCCTAACCCGAGCCCTTCTTCTCTGAGCGAGTAAAGTGCTTTTTTGGACATGGCACACATGTGCCATATATGGAGAAAATTTTTACCACAAAGCCTATAGGTTGCTTGAAATGCTTTATCACAGCGAGAGAAACACATTTTCTCATTTTAGCTGTAACTCCACAGCAGTGCTTTTCAGCCACCTGACACTCTTGCAGATAGAACGGGATGCGATGCTGCGTCAGGCACACTTGGAATGAGCCTCCTGGCACCTTCCGCTGCCTCACAATGACATGCCGTATTATGCTTTGCTCAAAATGTGTTTGAGAGCAAATAAAGTGCATTTTCGAACAATGGATGTGTGTGCCAAGCAATAAAGCACATCACACTAAATGTGTTCCATAAGTGCCAAAACGCGCTTCGGAGGCCTTCTCTGAGCGAGTGGAGTGCTTTTTTGGACGTGGCACACATGTGCCATATATGGAGAAAAATTTTACCACAAAGCCTATAGGTTGCTTGAAATACATTATCACAGCGAGAGAAACACATTTTCTCATTTTAGCTGTAACTCCACAGCAGTGCTTTTCAGCCACTTGAAACTGTTGCAGATGGAAGGGGATGCGAAGTTGCGTCAGGCACACTTGGAATGAGCCTCCTGGCAACTTCCGCTGCCTCACAATGACATGGCGTATTATGCTTTGCTCAAAATGTGTTTGAGAGCGAATAAAGTGCATTTTCGAACAATGGATGTGTGTGCCAAGCAATAAAGCACATCACACTAAATGAGTTCCATAAGTGCCAAAACGCGATTCGGAGGCCTTCTCTGAGTGAGTGGAGTGCTTTTTTGGACGTGGCACACATGTGCCATATATGGAGAAAATTTTTTAACACAAAGCCTATAGGTTGCTTGAAATACATTATCACAGCGAGAGAAACACATTTTCTCATTTTAGTTGTAACTTCACAACAGTGCTTTTCAGCAACCTGAAACTGTTGCAGATAGAACGGGATGCGAAGCTGCGTCAGGCACACTTAGAATGAGCCTCCTGGCACCTTGCACTGGCCCACAATGACACGCCGAATCATGCTTTGCGCACAATGTGTTTGAGAGCGAATAAGGTGCATTTTCGAACAATGGATGTGTGTGCCAAGCAATAAAGCACATCACACTAAATGTGTTCCATAAGTGCCAAAACGCTCTTCGGAGGCCTTCTCTGACCGAGTGGAGTGCTTTTTTGGACGTGGCACACATGTGCCATATATGGAGAAAAATTTTACCACAAAGCCTATAGGTTGCTTGAAATGCTTTATCACAGCGAGAGAAACACATTTTCTCATTTTAGCTGTAACTCCACAGCAATGCTTCTCAGCCACCTGAAAGTGTTGCAGATAGAACGGGATTGCGAGGCTGCGTCAGGCACACTTGGAATGAGCCTCCTGGCACATTCCACTGGCCCACAATGACACGCCGAATCATGCTTTGCGCACAATGTGTTTGAGAGCGAATAAAGTGCATTTTCGAACAATGGATGTGTGTGCCAAGCAATAAAGCACAACACACTAAATGTGTTCCATAAGTGCCAAAACGCGCTTCGGAGATCTTCTCTGAGCGAGTGGAGTGCTTTTTTGGACGTGGCACACATGTGCCATATATGGAGAAAAATTTTACCACAAAGCCTATAGGCTGCTTGAAATACATTATCACAGCGAGAGAACCACATTTTCTCATTTTAGCTGTAACTCCACAGCAGTGCTTTTCAGCCACCTGAAACTCTTGCAGATAGAACGGGAGGCGATGCTGCGTCAGGCACACTTGGAATGAACCTCCTGGAACCTTCCGCTGCCTCACAATGACATGCCGTATTATGCTTTGCTCAAAATGTGTTTGAGAGCAAATAAAGTGCATTTTCGAACAATGGATGTGTGTGCCAAGCAATAAAGCACATCACACTAAATGTGTTCCATAAGTGCCAAAACGCGCTTCGGAGGCCTTCTCTGAGCGAGTGGAGTGCTTTTTTGGACGTGGCACACATGTGCCATATATGGAGAAAAATGTTACCACAAAGCCTATAGGCTGCTTGAAATACATTATCACAGCGAGAGAAACACATTTTCTCATTTTAGCTGTAACTCCACAGCAGTGCTTTTCAGCCACTTGAAACTGTTGCAGATGGAAGGGGATGCGAAGCTGCGTCAGGCACACTTAGAATGAGCCTCCTGGCACCTTCTACTGGCCCACAATGACAAGCCGAATCATGCTTTGCGCACAATGTGTTTGAGAGCGAATAAAGTGCATTTTCGAACAATGGATGTGTGTGCTAGGCAATAAAGCACATCACACTAAATGTGTTCCATAAGTGCCAAAACGCACTTCGGAGGCCTTCTCTGAGCGAGTGGAGTGCTTTTTTGGACGTGGCACACATGTGCCATATATGGAGAAAAATTTTACCACAAAGACTTTAGGTTGCTTGAAATACATTATCACAGCGAGAGAAACACATTTTCTCATTTTAGCTGTAACTCCACAGCAATACTTCTCAGCCACCTGAAACTGTCGCAGATAGAACGGGATGCGAAGCTGCGTCAGGCACACTTGGAATGAACCTCCTGGAACCTTCCTCTGCCTCACAATGACATGCCGTATTATGCTTTGCTCAAAATGCGTGTGAGAGCGAATAAAGTGCATTTTGGAACAATGGTTGTGTGTGCCAAGCAATAAAGAACATCTAACTAAATGTGTTCCTTAAGTGCCAAAACCCTAACCCTAATCCTTAACCTAACCCAAACCCTAAACCTAACCCTAGCCCTAACCCTAACCCTAACCCTAACCCTAACCCTAACACTAGCCCTAACCCTAACCATAACCCTAACCCTAACCTAACCCTAACCCTAACCCGAGCCCTTCTTCTCTGAGCGAGTAAAGTGCTTTTTTGGACGTGTCACACATGTGCCATATATGCAGAAAAATTTTACCACAAAGCCTATAGGTTGCTTGAAATACATTATCACAGCGAGAGAAACACATTTTCTCATTTTAGCTGTAACTCCACAGCACTGCTTCTCAGCCACCTGAAACTGTTGCAGATAGAACGGGATGCGAAGCTGCGTCAGGCACACTTAGAATGAGCCTCCTGGCACCTTCTACTGGCCCACAATGACAAGCCGAATCATGCTTTGCGCACAATGTGTTTGAGAGCGAATAAAGTGCATTTTCGAACAATGGATGTGTGTGCTAGGCAATAAAGCACATCACACTAAATGTGTTCCATAAGTGCCAAAACGCACTTCGGAGGCCTTCTCTGAGCGAGTGGAGTGCTTTTTTGGACGTGGCACACATGTGCCATATATGGAGAAAAATTTTACCACAAAGACTTTAGGTTGCTTGAAATACATTATCACAGCGAGAGAAACACATTTTCTCATTTTAGCTGTAACTCCACAGCAATACTTCTCAGCCACCTGAAACTGTCGCAGATAGAACGGGATGCGAAGCTGCGTCAGGCACACTTGGAATGAACCTCCTGGAACCTTCCTCTGCCTCACAATGACATGCCGTATTATGCTTTGCTCAAAATGCGTGTGAGAGCGAATAAAGTGCATTTTGGAACAATGGTTGTGTGTGCCAAGCAATAAAGCACATCTAACTAAATGTGTTCCTTAAGTGCCAAAACCCTAACCCTAATCCTTAACCTAACCCAAACCCTAAACCTAACCCTAGCCCTAACCCTAACCCTAACCCTAACCCTAACACTAGCCCTAACCCTAGCCCTAACCCTAACCCTAACCCTAACCCTAACCCTAACCCTAACCATAACCCTAACCCTAACCTAACCCTAACCCGAGCCCTTCTTCTCTGAGCGAGTAAAGTGCTGTTTTGGACATGGCACACATGTGCCATATATGGAGAAATTTTTTACCACAAAGCCTATAGGTTGCTTGAAATGCTTTATCACAAGGAGAGAAACACATTTTCTCATTTTAGCTGTAACTCCACAGCAGTGCTTTTCAGCCACCTGAAACTCTTGCAGATAGAACGGGATGCGATGCTGCGTCAGGCACACTTGGAATGAACCTCCTGGAACCTTCCGCTGCCTCACAATGACATGCCGTATTATGCTTTGCTCGAAATGTGTGTGAGAGCGAATAAAGTGCATTTTGGAACAATGGTTGTTTGTGCCAAGCAATAAAGCACATCTAACTAAATGTGTTCCTTAAGTGCCAAAACCCTAACCCTAATCCTTAACCTAACCCAAACCCTAAACCTAACCGTAGCCCTAACCCTAACCCTAACCCTAACCCTAACCCTAACCCTAACCCTAACCCTAACCCTAACCCTAACCCTAACCCTAACCCTAACCCTAACCATAACCCCAACCCTAACCCTAACCATAACCCTAACCCTAACCTAACCCTAACCCGAGCCCTTCTTCTCTGAGCGAGTAAAGTGCTTTTTTGGACGTGGCACACATGTGCCATATATGCAGAAAAATTTTAGCACAAAGCCTATAGGTTGCTTGAAATACATTATCACAGCGAGAGAAACACATTTTCTCATTTTAGCTGTAACTCCACAGCACTGCTTATCAGCCACCTGAAACTGTTGCAGATAGAACGGGATGCGAAGCTGCGTCAGGCACACTTAGAATGAGCCTCCTGGCACCTTCCACTGGCCCACAATGACACGCCGAATCATGCTTTGTGCACAATGTGTTTGAGAGCGAATAAAGTGCATTTTCGAACAATGGATGTGTGTGCCAAGCAATAAAGCACAACGCACTAAATGTGTTCCATAAGTGCCAAAACGCGCTTCGGAGGCCTTCTCTGAGCGAGTGGAGTGCTTTTTTGGACGTGGCACACATGTGGCATATATGGAGAAAAATTTTACCACAAAGACTTTAGGTTGCTTGAAATACATTATCACAGCGAGAGAAACACATTTTCTCATTTTAGCTGTAACTCCACAGCAATGCTTCTCAGCCACCTGAAACTGTTGCAGATAGAACGGGATGCGAAGCTGCGTCAGGCACACTTGGAATGAACCTCCTGGAACCTTCCTCTGCCTCACAATGACATGCCGTATTAGGCTTTGCTCAAAATGCGTGTGAGAGCGAATAAAGTGCATTTTGGAACAATGGTTGTGTGTGCCAAGCAATAAAGCACATCTAACTAAATGTGTTCCTTAAGTGCCAAAACCCTAACCCTAATCCTTAACCTAACCCAAACCCTAAACCTAACCCTAGCCCTAACCCTAACCCTAACCCTAACCCTAACCCTAACCCTAACCCTAACCCTAACCCTAACCCTAACCCTAACCCTAACCCTAACCCTAACCATAACCCTAACCCTAACCCTAACCCTAACCATAACCCCAACCCTAACCCTAACCATAACCCTAACCCTAACCCTAACCTAACCCTAACCCGAGCCCTTCTTCTCTGAGCGAGTAAAGTGCTTTTTTGGACGTGGCACACATGTGCTATATATGCAGAAAAATTTTACCACAAAGCCTATAGGTTGCTTGAAATACATTATCACAGCGAGAGAAACACATTTTCTCATTTTAGCTGTAACTCCACAGCACTGCTTCTCAGCCACCTGAAACTGTTGCAGATAGAACGGGATGCGAAGCTGCGTCAGGCACACTTAGAATGAGCCTCCTGGCACCTTCTACTGGCCCACAATGACAAGCCGAATCATGCTTTGCGCACAATGTGTTTGAGAGCGAATAAAGTGCATTTTCGAACAATGGATGTGTGTGCCAAGCAATAAAGCACATCACACTAAATGTGTTCCATAAGTGCCAAAACGCGCTTCGGAGGCCTTCTCTGAGCGAGTGGAGTGCTTTTTTGGACGTGGCACACATGTGCCATATATGGAGAAAAATTTTACCACAAAGCCTATAGGCTGCTTGAAATACATTATCACAGCGAGAGAAACACATTTTCTCATTTTAGCTGTAACTCCACAGCAGTGCTTTTCAGCCACCTGAAACTCTTGCAGATAGAACGGGATGCGATGCTGCGTCAGGCACACTTGGAATGAACCTCCTGGAACCTTCCGCTGCCTCACAATGACATGCCGTATTATGCTTTGCTCAAAATGTGTGTGAGAGCGAATAAAGTGCATTTTGGAACAATGGTTGTGTGTGCCAAGCAATAAAGCACATCTAACTAAATGTGTTCCTTAAGTGCCAAAACCCTAACCCTAATCCTTAACCTAACCCAAACCGAAAACCTAACCCTAGCCCTAACCCTAACCCTAACCCTAACCCTAACCCTAACCCTAACCCTAACCCTAACCCTAACCATAACCATAACCCTAACCCTAACCTAACCCTAACCCGAGCCCTTCTTCTCTGAGCGAGTAAAGTGCTTTTTTGGACGTGGCACACATGTGCCATATATGCAGAAAAATTTTACCACAAAGCCTATAGGTTGCTTGAAATACATTATCACAGCGAGAGAAACACATTTTCTCATTTTAGCTGTAACTCCACAGCACTGCTTCTCAGCCACCTGAAACTGTTGCAGATAGAACGGGATGCGAAGCTGCGTCAGGCACACTTAGAATGAGCCTCCTGGCACCTTCTACTGGCCCACAATGACAAGCCGAATCATGCTTTGCGCACAATGTGTTTGAGAGCGAATAAAGTGCATTTTCGAACAATGGATGTGTGTGCCAAGCAATAAAGCACATCACACTAAATGTGTTCCATAAGTGCCAAAACGCGCTTCGGAGGCCTTCTCTGAGCGAGTGGAGTGCTTTTTTGGACGTGGCACACATGTGCCATATATGGAGAAAAATTTTACCACAAAGCCTATAGGCTGCTTGAAATACATTATCACAGCGAGAGAAACACATTTTCTCATTTTAGCTGTAACTCCACAGCAGTGCTTTTCAGCCACCTGAAACTCTTGCAGATAGAACGGGATGCGATGCTGCGTCAGGCACACTTGGAATGAACCTCCTGGAACCTTCCGCTGCCTCACAATGACATGCCGTATTATGCTTTGCTCAAAATGTGTGTGAGAGCGAATAAAGTGCATTTTGGAACAATGGTTGTGTGTGCCAAGCAATAAAGCACATCTAACTAAATGTGTTCCTTAAGTGCCAAAACCCTAACCCTAATCCTTAACCTAACCCAAACCCTAAACCTAACCCTAGCCCTAACCCTAACCCTAACCCTAACCCTAACCCTAACCCTAACCCTAACCCTAACCCTAACCCTAACCCTAACCCTAACCCTAACCCTAACCCTAACCATAACCCTAACCCTAACCTAACCCTAACCCGAGCCCTTCTTCTCTGAGCGAGTAAAGTGCTTTTTTGGACGTGGCACACATGTGCCATATATGCAGAAAAATGTTACCACAAAGCCTATAGGTTGCTTGAAATACATTATCACAGCGAGAGAAACACATTTTCTCATTTTAGCTGTAACTCCACAGCACTGCTTCTCAGCCACCTGAAACTGTTGCAGATAGAACGGGATGCGAAGCTGCGTCAGGCACACTTAGAATGAGCCTCCTGGCACCTTCTACTGGCCCACAATGACAAGCCGAATCATGCTTTGCGCACAATGTGTTTGAGAGCGAATAAAGTGCATTTTCGAACAATGGATGTGTGTGCCAAGCAATAAAGCACATCACACTAAATGTGTTCCATAAGTGCCAAAACGCGCTTCGGAGGCCTTCTCTGAGCGAGTGGAGTGCTTTTTTGGACGTGGCACACATGTGCCATATATGGAGAAAAATTTTACCACAAAGACTTTAGGTTGCTTGAAATACATTAACACAGCGAGAGAAACACATTTTCTCATTTTAGCTGTAACTCCACAGCAATGCTTCTCAGCCACCTGAAACTGTTGCAGATAGAACGGGATGCGAAGCTGCGTCAGGCACACTTGGAATGAACCTCCTGGAACCTTCCTCTGCCTCACAATGACATGCCGTATTATGCTTTGCTCAAAATGTGTGTGAGAGCGAATAAAGTGCATTTTGGAACAATGGTTGTGTGTGCCAAGCAATAAAGCACATCTAACTAAATGTGTTCCTTAAGTGCCAAAACCCTAACCCTAATCCTTAACCTAACCCAAACCCTAAACCTAACCCTAGCCCTAACCCTAACCCTAACCCTAACCCTAACCCAAACCCTAAACCTAACCCTAGCCCTAACCCTAACCCTAGCCCTAACCCTAACCCTAACCCTAACCCTAACCCTAACCATAACCCCAACCCTAACCATAACCCTAACCCTAACCTAACCCTAACCCGAGCCCTTCTTCTCTGAGCGAGTAAAGTGCTTTTTTGGACGTGGCACACATGTGCCATATATGCAGAAAAATTTTACCACAAAGCCTATAGGTTGCTTGAAATACATTATCACAGCGAGAGAAACACATTTTCTCATTTTAGCTGTAACTAAACACAGCAATGCTTCTCAGCCACCTGAAACTGTTGCAGATAGAACGGGATGCGAAGCTGCGTCAGGCACACTTAGAATGAGCCTCCTGGCACCTTCCACTGGCCCACAATGACACGCCGAATCATGCTTTGCGCACAATGTGTTTGAGAGCGAATAAAGTGCATTTTCGAACAATGGATGTGTGTGCCAAGCAATAAAGCACATCACACTAAATGTGTTCCATAAGTGCCAAAACGCGCTTCGGAGGCCTTCTCTGAGCGAGTGGAGTGCTTTTTTGGACGTGGCACACATGTGCCATATATGGAGAAAAATTTTACCACAAAGCCTATAGGCTGCTTGAAATACATTATCACAGCGAGAGAAACACATTTTCTCATTTTAGCTGTAACTCCACAGCAGTGCTTTTCAGCCACCTGAAACTGTTGCAGATAGAACGGGATGCGAAGCTGCGTCAGGCACACTTGGAATGAACCTCCTGGAACCTTCCTCTGCCTCACAATGACATGCCGTATTATGCTTTGCTCAAAATGTGTGTGAGAGCGAATAAAGTGCATTTTGGAACAATGGTTGTGTGTGCCAAGCAATAAAGCACATCTAACTAAATGTGTTCCTTAAGTGCCAAAACCCTAACCCTAATCCTTAACCTAACCCAAACCCTAAACCTAACCCTAGCCCTAACCCTAACCCTAACCCTAACCCTAACCCTAACCATAACCCCAACCCTAACCCTAACCATAACCCTAACCCTAACCTAACCCTAACCCGAGCCCTTCTTCTCTGAGCGAGTAAAGTGCTTTTTTGGACGTGGCACACATGTGCCATATATGCAGAAAAATTTTACCACAAAGCCTATAGGTTGCTTGAAATACATTATCACAGCGAGAGAAACACATTTTCTCATTTTAGCTGTAACTCCACAGCACTGCTTCTCAGCCACCTGAAACTGTTGCAGATAGAACGGGATGCGAAGCTGCGTCAGGCACACTTAGAATGAGCCTCCTGGCACCTTCCACTGGCCCACAATGACACGCCGAATCATGCTTTGCGCACAATGTGTTTGAGAGCGAATAAAGTGCATTTTCGAACAATGGATGTGTGTGCCAAGCAATAAAGCACAACACACTAAATGTGTTCCATAAGTGCCAAAACGCGCTTCGGAGGCCTTCTCTGAGCGAGTGGAGTGCTTTTTTGGACGTGGCACACATGTGCCATATATGGAGAAAAATTTTACCACAAAGCCTATAGGCTGCTAGAAATACATTATCACAGCGAGAGACACACATTTTCTCATTTTAGCTGTAACTCCACAGCAGTGCTTTTCAGCCACCTGAAACTCTTGCAGATAGAACGGGATGCGATGCTGCGTCAGGCACACTTGGAATGAACCTCCTGGAACCTTCCGCTGCCTCACAATGACACGCCGTATTATGCTTTGCTCAAAATGTGTGTGAGAGCGAATAAAGTGCATTTTGGAACAATGGTTGTGTGTGCCAAGCAATAAAGCACATCTAACTAAATGTGTTCCTTAAGTGCCAAAACCCTAACCCTAATCCTTAACCTAACCCAAACCCTAAACCTAACCCTAGCCCTAACCCTAACCCTAACGTTAACCCTAACCCTAACCCTAACCCTAACCCTAACCCTAACCCTAACCCTAACCCTAACCCTAACCATAACCCCAACCCTAACCCTAACCCTAACCCTAACCTAACCCTAACCCGAGCCCTTCTTCTCTGAGCGAGTAAAGTGCTTTTTTGGACGTGGCACACATGTGCCATATATGCAGAAAAATTTTACCACAAAGCCTATAGGTTGCTTGAAATACATTATCACAGCGAGAGAAACACATTTTCTCATTTTAGCTGTAACTCCACAGCACTGCTTCTCAGCCACCTGAAACTGTTGCGGATAGAACGGGATGCGAAGCTGCGTCAGGCACACTTAGAATGAGCCTCCTGGCACCTTCTACTGGCCCACAATGACAAGCCGAATCATGCTTTGCGCACAATGTGTTTGAGAGCGAATAAAGTGCATTTTCGAACAATGGATGTGTGTGCCAAGCAATAAAGCACATCACACTAAATGTGTTCCATAAGTGCCAAAACGCGCTTCGGAGGCCTTCTCTGAGCGAGTGGAGTGCTTTTTTGGACGTGGCACACATGTGCCATATATGGAGAAAAATTTTACCACAAAGCCTATAGGCTGCTTGAAATACATTATCACAGCGAGAGAAACACATTTTCTCATTTTAGCTGTAACTCCACAGCAGTGCTTTTCAGCCACCTGAAACTCTTGCAGATAGAACGGGATGCGATGCTGCGTCAGGCACACTTGGAATGAACCTCCTGGAACCTTCCGCTGCCTCACAATGACATGCCGTATTATGCTTTGCTCAAAATGTGTGTGAGAGCGAATAAAGTGCATTTTGGAACAATGGTTGTGTGTGCCAAGCAATAAAGCACATCTAACTAAATGTGTTCCTTAAGTGCCAAAACCCTAACCCTAATCCTTAACCTAACCCAAACCGAAAACCTAACCCTAGCCCTAACCCTAACCCTAACCCTAACCCTAACCCTAACCCTAACCCTAACCCTAACCCTAACCCTAACCCTAACCCTAACCCTAACCATAACCCTAACCCTAACCTAACCCTAACCCGAGCCCTTCTTCTCTGAGCGAGTAAAGTGCTTTTTTGGACGTGGCACACATGTGCTATATATGCAGAAAAATTTTACCACAAAGCCTATAGGTTGCTTGAAATACATTATCACAGCGAGAGAAACACATTTTCTCATTTTAGCTGTAACTCCACAGCACTGCTTCTCAGCCACCTGAAACTGTTGCAGATAGAACGGGATGCGAAGCTGCGTCAGGCACACTTAGAATGAGCCTCCTGGCACCTTCTACTGGCCCACAATGACAAGCCGAATCATGCTTTGCGCACAATGTGTTTGAGAGCGAATAAAGTGCATTTTCGAACAATGGATGTGTGTGCCAAGCAATAAAGCACATCACACTAAATGTGTTCCATAAGTGCCAAAACGCGCTTCGGAGGCCTTCTCTGAGCGAGTGGAGTGCTTTTTTGGACGTGGCACACATGTGCCATATATGGAGAAAAATTTTACCACAAAGCCTATAGGCTGCTTGAAATACATTATCACAGCGAGAGAAACACATTTTCTCATTTTAGCTGTAACTCCACAGCAGTGCTTTTCAGCCACCTGAAACTCTTGCAGATAGAACGGGATGCGATGCTGCGTCAGGCACACTTGGAATGAACCTCCTGGAACCTTCCGCTGCCTCACAATGACATGCCGTATTATGCTTTGCTCAAAATGTGTGTGAGAGCGAATAAAGTGCATTTTGGAACAATGGTTGTGTGTGCCAAGCAATAAAGCACATCTAACTAAATGTGTTCCTTAAGTGCCAAAACCCTAACCCTAATCCTTAACCTAACCCAAACCGAAAACCTAACCCTAGCCCTAACCCTAACCCTAACCCTAACCCTAACCCTAACCCTAACCCTAACCCTAACCCTAACCCTAACCCTAACCCTAACCCTAACCATAACCCTAACCCTAACCTAACCCTAACCCGAGCCCTTCTTCTCTGAGCGAGTAAAGTGCTTTTTTGGACGTGGCACACATGTGCCATATATGCAGAAAAATTTTACCACAAAGCCTATAGGTTGCTTGAAATACATTATCACAGCGAGAGAAACACATTTTCTCATTTTAGCTGTAACTCCACAGCACTGCTTCTCAGCCACCTGAAACTGTTGCAGATAGAACGGGATGCGAAGCTGCGTCAGGCACACTTAGAATGAGCCTCCTGGCACCTTCTACTGGCCCACAATGACAAGCCGAATCATGCTTTGCGCACAATGTGTTTGAGAGCGAATAAAGTGCATTTTCGAACAATGGATGTGTGTGCCAAGCAATAAAGCACATCACACTAAATGTGTTCCATAAGTGCCAAAACGCGCTTCGGAGGCCTTCTCTGAGCGAGTGGAGTGCTTTTTTGGACGTGGCACACATGTGCCATATATGGAGAAAAATTTTACCACAAAGCCTATAGGCTGCTTGAAATACATTATCACAGCGAGAGAAACACATTTTCTTATTTTAGCTGTAACTCCACAGCAGTGCTTTTCAGCCACCTGAAACTCTTGCAGATAGAACGGGATGCGATGCTGCGTCAGGCACACTTGGAATGAACCTCCTGGAACCTTCCGCTGCCTCACAATGACATGCCGTATTATGCTTTGCTCAAAATGTGTGTGAGAGCGAATAAAGTGCATTTTGGAACAATGGTTGTGTGTGCCAAGCAATAAAGCACATCTAACTAAATGTGTTCCTTAAGTGCCAAAACCCTAACCCTAATCCTTAACCTAACCCAAACCGAAAACCTAACCCTAGCCCTAACCCTAACCCTAACCCTAACCCTAACCCTAACCCTAACCCTAACCCTAACCCTAACCCTAACCCTAACCATAACCCTAACCCTAACCTAACCCTAACCCGAGCCCTTCTTCTCTGAGCGAGTAAAGTGCTTTTTTGGACGTGGCACACATGTGCCATATATGCAGAAAAATTTTACCACAAAGCCTATAGGTTGCTTGAAATACATTATCACAGCGAGAGAAACACATTTTCTCATTTTAGCTGTAACTCCACAGCACTGCTTCTCAGCCACCTGAAACTGTTGCAGATAGAACGGGATGCGAAGCTGCGTCAGGCACACTTAGAATGAGCCTCCTGGCACCTTCTACTGGCCCACAATGACAAGCCGAATCATGCTTTGCGCACAATGTGTTTGAGAGCGAATAAAGTGCATTTTCGAACAATGGATGTGTGTGCCAAGCAATAAAGCACATCACACTAAATGTGTTCCATAAGTGCCAAAACGCGCTTCGGAGGCCTTCTCTGAGCGAGTGGAGTGCTTTTTTGGACGTGGCACACATGTGCCATATATGGAGAAAAATTTTACCACAAAGCCTATAGGCTGCTTGAAATACATTATCACAGCGAGAGAAACACATTTTCTTATTTTAGCTGTAACTCCACAGCAGTGCTTTTCAGCCACCTGAAACTCTTGCAGATAGAACGGGATGCGATGCTGCGTCAGGCACACTTGGAATGAACCTCCTGGAACCTTCCGCTGCCTCACAATGACATGCCGTATTATGCTTTGCTCAAAATGTGTGTGAGAGCGAATAAAGTGCATTTTGGAACAATGGTTGTGTGTGCCAAGCAATAAAGCACATCTAACTAAATGTGTTCCTTAAGTGCCAAAACCCTAACCCTAATCCTTAACCTAACCCAAACCCTAAACCTAACCCTAGCCCTAACCCTAACCCTAACCCTAACCCTAACCCTAACCCTAACCCTAACCCTAACCCTAACCCTAACCCTAACCCTAACCCTAACCCTAACCATAACCCTAACCCTAACCTAACCCTAACCCGAGCCCTTCTTCTCTGAGCGAGTAAAGTGCTTTTTTGGACGTGGCACACATGTGCCATATATGCAGAAATATGTTACCACAAAGCCTATAGGTTGCTTGAAATACATTATCACAGCGAGAGAAACACATTTTCTCATTTTAGCTGTAACTCCACAGCACTGCTTCTCAGCCACCTGAAACTGTTGCAGATAGAACGGGATGCGAAGCTGCGTCAGGCACACTTAGAATGAGCCTCCTGGCACCTTCTACTGGCCCACAATGACAAGCCGAATCATGCTTTGCGCACAATGTGTTTGAGAGCGAATAAAGTGCATTTTCGAACAATGGATGTGTGTGCCAAGCAATAAAGCACATCACACTAAATGTGTTCCATAAGTGCCAAAACGCGCTTCGGAGGCCTTCTCTGAGCGAGTGGAGTGCTTTTTTGGACGTGGCACACATGTGCCATATATGGAGAAAAATTTTACCACAAAGACTTTAGGTTGCTTGAAATACATTAACACAGCGAGAGAAACACATTTTCTCATTTTAGCTGTAACTCCACAGCAATGCTTCTCAGCCACCTGAAACTGTTGCAGATAGAACGGGATGCGAAGCTGCGTCAGGCACACTTGGAATGAACCTCCTGGAACCTTCCTCTGCCTCACAATGACATGCCGTATTATGCTTTGCTCAAAATGTGTGTGAGAGCGAATAAAGTGCATTTTGGAACAATGGTTGTGTGTGCCAAGCAATAAAGCACATCTAACTAAATGTGTTCCTTAAGTGCCAAAACCCTAACCCTAATCCTTAACCTAACCCAAACCCTAACCCTAGCCCTAACCCTAACCCTAACCCTAACCCTAACCCAAACCCTAAACCTAACCCTAGCCCTAACCCTAACCCTAACCCTAACCCTAACCCTAACCCTAACCCTAACCCTAACCATAACCCAACCCTAACCCTAACCATAACCCTAACCCTAACCTAACCCTAACCCGAGCCCTTCTTCTCTGAGCGAATAAAGTGCTTTTTTGGACGTGGCACACATGTGCCATATATGCAGAAAAATTTTACCACAAAGCCTATAGGTTGTTTGAAATACATTATCACAGCGAGAGAAACACATTTTCTCATTTTAGCTGTAACTAAACACAGCAATGCTTCTCAGCCACCTGAAACTGTTGCAGATAGAACGGGATGCGAAGCTGCGTCAGGCACACTTAGAATGAGCCTCCTGGCACCTTCCACTGGCCCACAATGACACGCCGAATCATGCTTTGCGCACAATGTGTTTGAGAGCGAATAAAGTGCATTTTCGAACAATGGATGTGTGTGCCAAGCAATAAAGCACATCACACTAAATGTGTTCCATAAGTGCCAAAACGCGCTTCGGAGGCCTTCTCTGAGCGAGTGGAGTGCTTTTTTGGACGTGGCACACATGTGCCATATATGGAGAAAAATTTTACCACAAAGACTTTAGGTTGCTTGAAATACATTATCACAGCGAGAGAAACACATTTTCTCATTTTAGCTGTAACTCCACAGCACTGCTTCTCAGCCCCCTGAAACTGTTGCAGATAGAACGGGATGCGAGGCTGCGTCAGGCACACTTGGAATGAACCTCCTGGAACCTTCCTCTGCCTCACAATGACATGCCGTATTATGCTTTGCTCAAAATGTGTGTGAGAGCGAATAAAGTGCATTTTGGAACAATGGTTGTGTGTGCCAAGCAATAAAGCACATCTAACTAAATGTGTTCCTTAAGTGCCAAAACCCTAACCCCAATCCTTAACCTAACCCAAACCCTAAACCTAACCCTAGCCCTAACCCTAACCCTAACCCTAACCCTAACCCTAACCCTAACCCTAACCCTAACCCTAACCCTAACCCTAACCCTAACCCTAACCATAACCCCAACCCTAACCATAACCCTAACCCTAACCTAACCCTAACCCGAGCCCTTCTTCTCTGAGCGAGTAAAGTGCTTTTTTGGACGTGGCACACATGTGCCATATATGCAGAAAAATTTTACCACAAAGCCTATAGGTTGCTTGAAATACATTATCACAGCGAGAGAAACACATTTTCTCATTTTAGCTGTAACTAAACACAGCAATGCTTCTCAGCCACCTGAAACTGTTGCAGATAGAACGGGATGCGAAGCTGCGTCAGGCACACTTAGAATGAGCCTCCTGGCACCTTCCACTGGCCCACAATGACACGCCGAATCATGCTTTGCGCACAATGTGTTTGAGAGCGAATAAAGTGCATTTTCGAACAATGGATGTGTGTGCCAAGCAATAAAGCACATCACACTAAATGTGTTCCATAAGTGCCAAAACGCGCTTCGGAGGCCTTCTCTGAGCGAGTGGAGTGCTTTTTTGGACGTGGCACACATGTGCCATATATGGAGAAAAATTTTACCACAAAGCCTATAGGCTGCTTGAAATACATTATCACAGCGAGAGAAACACATTTTCTCATTTTAGCTGTAACTCCACAGCAGTGCTTTTCAGCCACCTGAAACTGTTGCAGATAGAACGGGATGCGAAGCTGCGTCAGGCACACTTGGAATGAACCTCCTGGAACCTTCCTCTGCCTCACAATGACATGCCGTATTATGCTTTGCTCAAAATGTGTGTGAGAGCGAATAAAGTGCATTTTGGAACAATGGTTGTGTGTGCCAAGCAATAAAGCACATCTAACTAAATGTGTTCCTTAAGTGCCAAAACCCTAACCCTAATCCTTAACCTAACCCAAACCCTAAACCTAACCCTAGCCCTAACCCTAACCCTAACCCTAACCCTAACCCTAACCATAACCCCAACCCTAACCCTAACCATAACCCTAACCCTAACCTAACCCTAACCCGAGCCCTTCTTCTCTGAGCGAGTAAAGTGCTTTTTTGGACGTGGCACACATGTGCCATATATGCAGAAAAATTTTACCACAAAGCCTATAGGTTGCTTGAAATACATTATCACAGCGAGAGAAACACATTTTCTCATTTTAGCTGTAACTCCACAGCACTGCTTCTCAGCCACCTGAAACTGTTGCAGATAGAACGGGATGCGAAGCTGCGTCAGGCACACTTAGAATGAGCCTCCTGGCACCTTCCACTGGCCCACAATGACACGCCGAATCATGCTTTGCGCACAATGTGTTTGAGAGCGAATAAAGTGCATTTTCGAACAATGGATGTGTGTGCCAAGCAATAAAGCACAACACACTAAATGTGTTCCATAAGTGCCAAAACGCGCTTCGGAGGCCTTCTCTGAGCGAGTGGAGTGCTTTTTTGGACGTGGCACACATGTGCCATATATGGAGAAAAATTTTACCACAAAGCCTATAGGCTGCTAGAAATACATTATCACAGCGAGAGACACACATTTTCTCATTTTAGCTGTAACTCCACAGCAGTGCTTTTCAGCCACCTGAAACTCTTGCAGATAGAACGGGATGCGATGCTGCGTCAGGCACACTTGGAATGAACCTCCTGGAACCTTCCGCTGCCTCACAATGACACGCCGTATTATGCTTTGCTCAAAATGTGTGTGAGAGCGAATAAAGTGCATTTTGGAACAATGGTTGTGTGTGCCAAGCAATAAAGCACATCTAACTAAATGTGTTCCTTAAGTGCCAAAACCCTAACCCTAATCCTTAACCTAACCCAAACCCTAAACCTAACCCTAGCCCTAACCCTAACCCTAACGTTGACCCTAACCCTAACCCTAACCCTAACCCTAACGTTAACCCTAACCCTAACCCTAACCCTAACCCTAACCCTAACCCTAACCCTAACCCTAACCATAACCCCAACCCTAACCCTAACCCTAACCCTAACCTAACCCTAACCCGAGCCCTTCTTCTCTGAGCGAGTAAAGTGCTTTTTTGGACGTGGCACACATGTGCCATATATGCAGAAAAATTTTACCACAAAGCCTATAGGTTGCTTGAAATACATTATCACAGCGAGAGAAACACATTTTCTCATTTTAGCTGTAACTCCACAGCACTGCTTCTCAGCCACCTGAAACTGTTGCGGATAGAACGGGATGCGAAGCTGCGTCAGGCACACTTAGAATGAGCCTCCTGGCACCTTCTACTGGCCCACAATGACAAGCCGAATCATGCTTTGCGCACAATGTGTTTGAGAGCGAATAAAGTGCATTTTCGAACAATGGATGTGTGTGCCAAGCAATAAAGCACATCACACTAAATGTGTTCCATAAGTGCCAAAACGCGCTTCGGAGGCCTTCTCTGAGCGAGTGGAGTGCTTTTTTGGACGTGGCACACATGTGCCATATATGGAGAAAAATTTTACCACAAAGCCTATAGGCTGCTTGAAATACATTATCACAGCGAGAGAAACACATTTTCTCATTTTAGCTGTAACTCCACAGCAGTGCTTTTCAGCCACCTGAAACTCTTGCAGATAGAACGGGATGCGATGCTGCGTCAGGCACACTTGGAATGAACCTCCTGGAACCTTCCGCTGCCTCACAATGACATGCCGTATTATGCTTTGCTCAAAATGTGTGTGAGAGCGAATAAAGTGCATTTTGGAACAATGGTTGTGTGTGCCAAGCAATAAAGCACATCTAACTAAATGTGTTCCTTAAGTGCCAAAACCCTAACCCTAATCCTTAACCTAACCCAAACCGAAAACCTAACCCTAGCCCTAACCCTAACCCTAACCCTAACCCTAACCCTAACCCTAACCCTAACCCTAACCCTAACCCTAACCCTAACCCTAACCCTAACCCTAACCCTAACCATAACCCTAACCCTAACCTAACCCTAACCCGAGCCCTTCTTCTCTGAGCGAGTAAAGTGCTTTTTTGGACGTGGCACACATGTGCTATATATGCAGAAAAATTTTACCACAAAGCCTATAGGTTGCTTGAAATACATTATCACAGCGAGAGAAACACATTTTCTCATTTTAGCTGTAACTCCACAGCACTGCTTCTCAGCCACCTGAAACTGTTGCAGATAGAACGGGATGCGAAGCTGCGTCAGGCACACTTAGAATGAGCCTCCTGGCACCTTCTACTGGCCCACAATGACAAGCCGAATCATGCTTTGCGCACAATGTGTTTGAGAGCGAATAAAGTGCATTTTCGAACAATGGATGTGTGTGCCAAGCAATAAAGCACATCACACTAAATGTGTTCCATAAGTGCCAAAACGCGCTTCGGAGGCCTTCTCTGAGCGAGTGGAGTGCTTTTTTGGACGTGGCACACATGTGCCATATATGGAGAAAAATTTTACCACAAAGCCTATAGGCTGCTTGAAATACATTATCACAGCGAGAGAAACACATTTTCTCATTTTAGCTGTAACTCCACAGCAGTGCTTTTCAGCCACCTGAAACTCTTGCAGATAGAACGGGATGCGATGCTGCGTCAGGCACACTTGGAATGAACCTCCTGGAACCTTCCGCTGCCTCACAATGACATGCCGTATTATGCTTTGCTCAAAATGTGTGTGAGAGCGAATAAAGTGCATTTTGGAACAATGGTTGTGTGTGCCAAGCAATAAAGCACATCTAACTAAATGTGTTCCTTAAGTGCCAAAACCCTAACCCCAATCCTTAACCTAACCCAAACCCTAACCCTAACCCTAGCCCTAACCCTAACCCTAACCCTAACCCTAACCCTAACCCTAACCCTAACCCTAACCCTAACCCTAACCCTAACCCTAACACTAACCCTAACCCTAACCCTAACCCTAACCCTAACCCTAACCATAACCCCAACCCTAACCCTAACCCTAACCCTAACCCTAACCCTAACCCTAACCCTAACCCTAACCCTAACCCTAACCCTAACCCTAACCATAACCCTAACCCTAACCTAACCCTAACCCGAGCCCTTCTTCTCTGAGCGAGTAAAGTGCTTTTTTGGACGTGGCACACATGTGCTATATATGCAGAAAAATTTTACCACAAAGCCTATAGGTTGCTTGAAATACATTATCACAGCGAGAGAAACACATTTTCTCATTTTAGCTGTAACTCCACAGCACTGCTTCTCAGCCACCTGAAACTGTTGCAGATAGAACGGGATGCGAAGCTGCGTCAGGCACACTTAGAATGAGCCTCCTGGCACCTTCTACTGGCCCACAATGACAAGCCGAATCATGCTTTGCGCACAATGTGTTTGAGAGCGAATAAAGTGCATTTTCGAACAATGGATGTGTGTGCCAAGCAATAAAGCACATCACACTAAATGTGTTCCATAAGTGCCAAAACGCGCTTCGGAGGCCTTCTCTGAGCGAGTGGAGTGCTTTTTTGGACGTGGCACACATGTGCCATATATGGAGAAAAATTTTACCACAAAGCCTATAGGCTGCTTGAAATACATTATCACAGCGAGAGAAACACATTTTCTCATTTTAGCTGTAACTCCACAGCAGTGCTTTTCAGCCACCTGAAACTCTTGCAGATAGAACGGGATGCGATGCTGCGTCAGGCACACTTGGAATGAACCTCCTGGAACCTTCCGCTGCCTCACAATGACATGCCGTATTATGCTTTGCTCAAAATGTGTGTGAGAGCGAATAAAGTGCATTTTGGAACAATGGTTGTGTGTGCCAAGCAATAAAGCACATCTAACTAAATGTGTTCCTTAAGTGCCAAAACCCTAACCCCAATCCTTAACCTAACCCAAACCCTAACCCTAACCCTAGCCCTAACCCTAACCCTAACCCTAACCCTAACCCTAACCCTAACCCTAACCCTAACCCTAACCCTAACCCTAACACTAACCCTAACCCTAACCCTAACCCTAACCCTAACCCTAACCCTAACCCTAACCATAACCCCAACCCTAACCATAACCCTAACCCTAACCTAACCCTAACCCGAGCCCTTCTTCTCTGAGCGAGTAAAGTGCTTTTTTGGACGTGGCACACATGTGCCATATATGCAGAAAAATTTTACCACAAAGCCTATAGGTTGCTTGAAATACATTATCACAGCGAGAGAAACACATTTTCTCATTTTAGCTGTAACTCCACAGCACTGCTTCTCAGCCACCTGAAACTGTTGCAGATAGAACGGGATGCGAAGCTGCGTCAGGCACACTTAGAATGAGCCTCCTGGCACCTTCTACTGGCCCACAATGACAAGCCGAATCATGCTTTGCGCACAATGTGTTTGAGAGCGAATAAAGTGCATTTTCGAACAATGGATGTGTGTGCCAAGCAATAAAGCACATCACACTAAATGTGTTCCATAAGTGCCAAAACGCGCTTCGGAGGCCTTCTCTGAGCGAGTGGAGTGCTTTTTTGGACGTGGCACACATGTGCCATATATGGAGAAAAATTTTACCACAAAGACTTTAGGTTGCTTGAAATACATTAACACAGCGAGAGAAACACATTTTCTCATTTTAGCTGTAACTCCACAGCAATGCTTCTCAGCCACCTGAAACTGTTGCAGATAGAACGGGATGCGAAGCTGCGTCAGGCACACTTGGAATGAACCTCCTGGAACCTTCCTCTGCCTCACAATGACATGCCGTATTATGCTTTGCTCAAAATGTGTGTGAGAGCGAATAAAGTGCATTTTGGAACAATGGTTGTGTGTGCCAAGCAATAAAGCACATCTAACTAAATGTGTTCCTTAAGTGCCAAAACCCTAACCCTAATCCTTAACCTAACCCAAACCCTAACCCTAGCCCTAACCCTAACCCTAACCCTAACCCTAACCCAAACCCTAAACCTAACCCTAGCCCTAACCCTAACCCTAACCCTAACCCTAACCCTAACCCTAACCCTAACCATAACCCAACCCTAACCCTAACCATAACCCTAACCCTAACCTAACCCTAACCCGAGCCCTTCTTCTCTGAGCGAGTAAAGTGCTTTTTTGGACGTGGCACACATGTGCCATATATGCAGAAAAATTTTACCACAAAGCCTATAGGTTGTTTGAAATACATTATCACAGCGAGAGAAACACATTTTCTCATTTTAGCTGTAACTAAACACAGCAATGCTTCTCAGCCACCTGAAACTGTTGCAGATAGAACGGGATGCGAAGCTGCGTCAGGCACACTTAGAATGAGCCTCCTGGCACCTTCCACTGGCCCACAATGACACGCCGAATCATGCTTTGCGCACAATGTGTTTGAGAGCGAATAAAGTGCATTTTCGAACAATGGATGTGTGTGCCAAGCAATAAAGCACATCACACTAAATGTGTTCCATAAGTGCCAAAACGCGCTTCGGAGGCCTTCTCTGAGCGAGTGGAGTGCTTTTTTGGACGTGGCACACATGTGCCATATATGGAGAAAAATTTTACCACAAAGACTTTAGGTTGCTTGAAATACATTATCACAGCGAGAGAAACACATTTTCTCATTTTAGCTGTAACTCCACAGCACTGCTTCTCAGCCCCCTGAAACTGTTGCAGATAGAACGGGATGCGAGGCTGCGTCAGGCACACTTGGAATGAACCTCCTGGAACCTTCCTCTGCCTCACAATGACATGCCGTATTATGCTTTGCTCAAAATGTGTGTGAGAGCGAATAAAGTGCATTTTGGAACAATGGTTGTGTGTGCCAAGCAATAAAGCACATCTAACTAAATGTGTTCCTTAAGTGCCAAAACCCTAACCCCAATCCTTAACCTAACCCAAACCCTAAACCTAACCCTAGCCCTAACCCTAACCCTAACCCTAACCCTAACCCTAACCCTAACCCTAACCCTAACCCTAACCCTAACCCTAACCCTAACCCTAACCATAACCCCAACCCTAACCATAACCCTAACCCTAACCTAACCCTAACCCGAGCCCTTCTTCTCTGAGCGAGTAAAGTGCTTTTTTGGACGTGGCACACATGTGCCATATATGCAGAAAAATTTTACCACAAAGCCTATAGGTTGCTTGAAATACATTATCACAGCGAGAGAAACACATTTTCTCATTTTAGCTGTAACTAAACACAGCAATGCTTCTCAGCCACCTGAAACTGTTGCAGATAGAACGGGATGCGAAGCTGCGTCAGGCACACTTAGAATGAGCCTCCTGGCACCTTCCACTGGCCCACAATGACACGCCGAATCATGCTTTGCGCACAATGTGTTTGAGAGCGAATAAAGTGCATTTTCGAACAATGGATGTGTGTGCCAAGCAATAAAGCACATCACACTAAATGTGTTCCATAAGTGCCAAAACGCGCTTCGGAGGCCTTCTCTGAGCGAGTGGAGTGCTTTTTTGGACGTGGCACACATGTGCCATATATGGAGAAAAATTTTACCACAAAGCCTATAGGCTGCTTGAAATACATTATCACAGCGAGAGAAACACATTTTCTCATTTTAGCTGTAACTCCACAGCAGTGCTTTTCAGCCACCTGAAACTGTTGCAGATAGAACGGGATGCGAAGCTGCGTCAGGCACACTTGGAATGAACCTCCTGGAACCTTCCTCTGCCTCACAATGACATGCCGTATTATGCTTTGCTCAAAATGTGTGTGAGAGCGAATAAAGTGCATTTTGGAACAATGGTTGTGTGTGCCAAGCAATAAAGCACATCTAACTAAATGTGTTCCTTAAGTGCCAAAACCCTAACCCTAATCCTTAACCTAACCCAAACCCTAAACCTAACCCTAGCCCTAACCCTAACCCTAACCCTAACCCTAACCCTAACCATAACCCCAACCCTAACCCTAACCATAACCCTAACCCTAACCTAACCCTAACCCGAGCCCTTCTTCTCTGAGCGAGTAAAGTGCTTTTTTGGACGTGGCACACATGTGCCATATATGCAGAAAAATTTTACCACAAAGCCTATAGGTTGCTTGAAATACATTATCACAGCGAGAGAAACACATTTTCTCATTTTAGCTGTAACTCCACAGCACTGCTTCTCAGCCACCTGAAACTGTTGCAGATAGAACGGGATGCGAAGCTGCGTCAGGCACACTTAGAATGAGCCTCCTGGCACCTTCCACTGGCCCACAATGACACGCCGAATCATGCTTTGCGCACAATGTGTTTGAGAGCGAATAAAGTGCATTTTCGAACAATGGATGTGTGTGCCAAGCAATAAAGCACAACACACTAAATGTGTTCCATAAGTGCCAAAACGCGCTTCGGAGGCCTTCTCTGAGCGAGTGGAGTGCTTTTTTGGACGTGGCACACATGTGCCATATATGGAGAAAAATTTTACCACAAAGCCTATAGGCTGCTAGAAATACATTATCACAGCGAGAGACACACATTTTCTCATTTTAGCTGTAACTCCACAGCAGTGCTTTTCAGCCACCTGAAACTCTTGCAGATAGAACGGGATGCGATGCTGCGTCAGGCACACTTGGAATGAACCTCCTGGAACCTTCCGCTGCCTCACAATGACACGCCGTATTATGCTTTGCTCAAAATGTGTGTGAGAGCGAATAAAGTGCATTTTGGAACAATGGTTGTGTGTGCCAAGCAATAAAGCACATCTAACTAAATGTGTTCCTTAAGTGCCAAAACCCTAACCCTAATCCTTAACCTAACCCAAACCCTAAACCTAACCCTAGCCCTAACCCTAACCCTAACGTTAACCCTAACCCTAACCCTAACCCTAACCCTAACGTTAACCCTAACCCTAACCCTAACCCTAACCCTAACCCTAACCCTAACCCTAACCCTAACCCTAACCATAACCCCAACCCTAACCCTAACCCTAACCCTAACCTAACCCTAACCCGAGCCCTTCTTCTCTGAGCGAGTAAAGTGCTTTTTTGGACGTGGCACACATGTGCCATATATGCAGAAAAATTTTACCACAAAGCCTATAGGTTGCTTGAAATACATTATCACAGCGAGAGAAACACATTTTCTCATTTTAGCTGTAACTCCACAGCACTGCTTCTCAGCCACCTGAAACTGTTGCGGATAGAACGGGATGCGAAGCTGCGTCAGGCACACTTAGAATGAGCCTCCTGGCACCTTCTACTGGCCCACAATGACAAGCCGAATCATGCTTTGCGCACAATGTGTTTGAGAGCGAATAAAGTGCATTTTCGAACAATGGATGTGTGTGCCAAGCAATAAAGCACATCACACTAAATGTGTTCCATAAGTGCCAAAACGCGCTTCGGAGGCCTTCTCTGAGCGAGTGGAGTGCTTTTTTGGACGTGGCACACATGTGCCATATATGGAGAAAAATTTTACCACAAAGCCTATAGGCTGCTTGAAATACATTATCACAGCGAGAGAAACACATTTTCTCATTTTAGCTGTAACTCCACAGCAGTGCTTTTCAGCCACCTGAAACTCTTGCAGATAGAACGGGATGCGATGCTGCGTCAGGCACACTTGGAATGAACCTCCTGGAACCTTCCGCTGCCTCACAATGACATGCCGTATTATGCTTTGCTCAAAATGTGTGTGAGAGCGAATAAAGTGCATTTTGGAACAATGGTTGTGTGTGCCAAGCAATAAAGCACATCTAACTAAATGTGTTCCTTAAGTGCCAAAACCCTAACCCTAATCCTTAACCTAACCCAAACCGAAAACCTAACCCTAGCCCTAACCCTAACCCTAACCCTAACCCTAACCCTAACCCTAACCCTAACCCTAACCCTAACCCTAACCCTAACCCTAACCCTAACCCTAACCCTAACCCTAACCCTAACCCTAACCCTAACCCTAACCATAACCCTAACCCTAACCTAACCCTAACCCGAGCCCTTCTTCTCTGAGCGAGTAAAGTGCTTTTTTGGACGTGGCACACATGTGCTATATATGCAGAAAAATTTTACCACAAAGCCTATAGGTTGCTTGAAATACATTATCACAGCGAGAGAAACACATTTTCTCATTTTAGCTGTAACTCCACAGCACTGCTTCTCAGCCACCTGAAACTGTTGCAGATAGAACGGGATGCGAAGCTGCGTCAGGCACACTTAGAATGAGCCTCCTGGCACCTTCTACTGGCCCACAATGACAAGCCGAATCATGCTTTGCGCACAATGTGTTTGAGAGCGAATAAAGTGCATTTTCGAACAATGGATGTGTGTGCCAAGCAATAAAGCACATCACACTAAATGTGTTCCATAAGTGCCAAAACGCGCTTCGGAGGCCTTCTCTGAGCGAGTGGAGTGCTTTTTTGGACGTGGCACACATGTGCCATATATGGAGAAAAATTTTACCACAAAGCCTATAGGCTGCTTGAAATACATTATCACAGCGAGAGAAACACATTTTCTCATTTTAGCTGTAACTCCACAGCAATGCTTTTCAGCCACCTGAAACTCTTGCAGATAGAACGGGATGCGATGCTGCGTCAGGCACACTTGGAATGAACCTCCTGGAACCTTCCGCTGCCTCACAATGACATGCCGTATTATGCTTTGCTCAAAATGTGTGTGAGAGCGAATAAAGTGCATTTTGGAACAATGGTTGTGTGTGCCAAGCAATAAAGCACATCTAACTAAATGTGTTCCTTAAGTGCCAAAACCCTAACCCTAATCCTTAACCTAACCCAAACCGAAAACCTAACCCTAGCCCTAACCCTAACCCTAACCCTAACCCTAACCCTAACCCTAACCCTAACCCTAACCCTAACCCTAACCCTAACCCTAACCCTAACCCTAACCCTAACCCTAACCATAACCCTAACCCTAACCTAACCCTAACCCGAGCCCTTCTTCTCTGAGCGAGTAAAGTGCTTTTTTGGACGTGGCACACATGTGCTATATATGCAGAAAAATTTTACCACAAAGCCTATAGGTTGCTTGAAATACATTATCACAGCGAGAGAAACACATTTTCTCATTTTAGCTGTAACTCCACAGCACTGCTTCTCAGCCACCTGAAACTGTTGCAGATAGAACGGGATGCGAAGCTGCGTCAGGCACACTTAGAATGAGCCTCCTGGCACCTTCTACTGGCCCACAATGACAAGCCGAATCATGCTTTGCGCACAATGTGTTTGAGAGCGAATAAAGTGCATTTTCGAACAATGGATGTGTGTGCCAAGCAATAAAGCACATCACACTAAATGTGTTCCATAAGTGCCAAAACGCGCTTCGGAGGCCTTCTCTGAGCGAGTGGAGTGCTTTTTTGGACGTGGCACACATGTGCCATATATGGAGAAAAATTTTACCACAAAGCCTATAGGCTGCTTGAAATACATTATCACAGCGAGAGAAACACATTTTCTCATTTTAGCTGTAACTCCACAGCAGTGCTTTTCAGCCACCTGAAACTCTTGCAGATAGAACGGGATGCGATGCTGCGTCAGGCACACTTGGAATGAACCTCCTGGAACCTTCCGCTGCCTCACAATGACATGCCGTATTATGCTTTGCTCAAAATGTGTGTGAGAGCGAATAAAGTGCATTTTGGAACAATGGTTGTGTGTGCCAAGCAATAAAGCACATCTAACTAAATGTGTTCCTTAAGTGCCAAAACCCTAACCCCAATCCTTAACCTAACCCAAACCCTAACCCTAACCCTAGCCCTAACCCTAACCCTAACCCTAACCCTAACCCTAACCCTAACCCTAACCCTAACCCTAACACTAACCCTAACCCTAACCCTAACCCTAGCCCTAACCCTAACCATAACCCCAACCCTAACCCTAACCCTAACCCTAACCCTAACCCTAACCCTAACCCTAACCCTAACCCTAACCCTAACCCTAACCATAACCCTAACCCTAACCTAACCCTAACCCGAGCCCTTCTTCTCTGAGCGAGTAAAGTGCTTTTTTGGACGTGGCACACATGTGCTATATATGCAGAAAAATTTTACCACAAAGCCTATAGGTTGCTTGAAATACATTATCACAGCGAGAGAAACACATTTTCTCATTTTAGCTGTAACTCCACAGCACTGCTTCTCAGCCACCTGAAACTGTTGCAGATAGAACGGGATGCGAAGCTGCGTCAGGCACACTTAGAATGAGCCTCCTGGCACCTTCTACTGGCCCACAATGACAAGCCGAATCATGCTTTGCGCACAATGTGTTTGAGAGCGAATAAAGTGCATTTTCGAACAATGGATGTGTGTGCCAAGCAATAAAGCCCATCACACTAAATGTGTTCCATAAGTGCCAAAACGCGCTTCGGAGGCCTTCTCTGAGCGAGTGGAGTGCTTTTTTGGACGTGGCACACATGTGCCATATATGGAGAAAAATTTTACCACAAAGCCTATAGGCTGCTTGAAATACATTATCACAGCGAGAGAAACACATTTTCTCATTTTAGCTGTAACTCCACAGCAGTGCTTTTCAGCCACCTGAAACTCTTGCAGATAGAACGGGATGCGATGCTGCGTCAGGCACACTTGGAATGAACCTCCTGGAACCTTCCGCTGCCTCACAATGACATGCCGTATTATGCTTTGCTCAAAATGTGTGTGAGAGCGAATAAAGTGCATTTTGGAACAATGGTTGTGTGTGCCAAGCAATAAAGCACATCTAACTAAATGTGTTCCTTAAGTGCCAAAACCCTAACCCCAATCCTTAACCTAACCCAAACCCTAACCCTAACCCTAGCCCTAACCCTAACCCTAACCCTAACCCTAACCCTAACCCTAACCCTAACCCTAACCCTAACCCTAACACTAACCCTAACCCTAACCCTAACCCTAACCCTAACCCTAACCCTAACCCTAACCATAACCCCAACCCTAACCATAACCCTAACCCTAACCTAACCCTAACCCGAGCCCTTCTTCTCTGAGCGAGTAAAGTGCTTTTTTGGACGTGGCACACATGTGCCATATATGCAGAAAAATTTTACCACAAAGCCTATAGGTTGCTTGAAATACATTATCACAGCGAGAGAAACACATTTTCTCATTTTAGCTGTAACTCCACAGCAGTGCTTTTCAGCCACCTGAAACTCTTGCAGATAGAACGGGATGCGATGCTGCGTCAGGCACACTTGGAATGAACCTCCTGGAACCTTCCGCTGCCTCACAATGACATGCCGTATTATGCTTTGCTCAAAATGTGTGTGAGAGCGAATAAAGTGCATTTTGGAACAATGGTTGTGTGTGCCAAGCAATAAAGCACATCTAACTAAATGTGTTCCTTAAGTGCCAAAACCCTAACCCTAATCCTTAACCTAACCCAAAACCCTAAACCTAACCCTAGCCCTAACCCTAACCCTAACCCTAACCCTAACCCTAACCCTAACCCTAACCCTAACCCTAACCCTAACCCTAACCCTAACCCTAACCCTAACCCTAACCCTAACCCTAATCATAACCGCAACCCTAACCCTAACCATAACCATAACCCTAACCCTAACCTAACCCTAACCCGAGCCCTTCTTCTCTGAGCGAGTAAAGTGCTTTTTTGGACGTGGCACACATGTGCCATATATGCAGAAAAATGTTACCACAAAGCCTATAGGTTGCTTGAAATACATTATCACAGCGAGAGAAACACATTTTCTCTTTTTAGCTGTAACTCCACAGCACTGCTTCTCAGCCACCTGAAAATGTTGCAGATAGAACGGGATGCGAAGCTGCGTCAGGCACACTTAGAATGAGCCTCCTGGCACCTTCCACTGGCCCACAATGACACGCCGAATCATGCTTTGCGCACAATGTGTTTGAGAGCGAATAAAGTGCATTTTCGAACAATGGATGTGTGTGCCAAGCAATAAAGCACAACACACTAAATGTGTTCCATAAGTGCCAAAACGCGCTTCGGAGGCCTTCTCTGAGCGAGTGGAGTGCATTTTTGGACGTGGCACACATGTGCCATATATGGAGAAAAATTTTACCACAAAGACTCTAGGTTGCTTGAAATACATTATCACAGTGAGAGAAACACATTTTCTCATTTTAGCTGTAACGCCACAGCAATGCTTCTCAGCCACCTGAAACTGTTGCAGATAGAACGGGATCCGAAGCTGCGTCAGGCACACTTAGAATGAGCCTCCTGGCACCTTCCACTGGCCCACAATGACACGCCGAATCATGCTTTGCGCACAATGTGTTTGAGAGCGAATAAAGTGCATTTTCGAACAATGGATGTGTGTGCCAAGCAATAAAGCACATCACACTAAATGTGTTCCATAAGTGCCAAAACGCGCTTCGGAGGCCTTCTCTGAGCGAGTGGAGTGCTTTTTTGGACGTGGCACACATGTGCCATATATGGAGAAAAATTTTACCACAAAGCCTATAGGTTGCTTGAAATACAGTATCACAGCGAGAGAAACACATTTTCTCATTTTAGCTGTAACTCCACAGCAATGCTTCTCAGCCACCTAAAACTGTTGCAGATAGAACGTGTTGCGAAGCTGCGTCAGGCACACTTAAAATGAGCCTCCTGGCACCTTCCACTAGCCCACAATGACACGCCGAATCATGCTTTGCGCACAATGTGTTTGAGAGCGAATAAAGTGCATTTTCGAACAATGGATGTGTGTGCCAAGCAA